>NC_135308.1:13167234-14417234 GCF_048772815.1 Callospermophilus lateralis
CTTAACAAGGTAGATATAAACATTTTTGTATCTGTGTTCTTGTGTGTATGGAACATTTCCAGAGAAAAGCATTTCAGTGGCATCATGAGGTTCCAGGCAGTTTGTGGTTTAACATTTTTTAAAATTATGTATTTATTCTAACTTGTTATATATGACGGCAGAACACAATTCAATTCATATTACACACATAGAGCACAATTTTTCATGTCTCTGGTTGTACCAGTTTAACATTTTTAATGGCTGCCATGGGAAAATCACCGATGTGGGCTTAACCAAGGGTAGGTGCTTCTTTGACTCGCTTTCAATTGCCTGCCCTAATGAAATTAAATTACAGAAATATCTTTCTGTAGTTTATTTTTCCTTGGGGTCATTTCTTTGGGGATCGTCTTTTAAAAGTTGAATTACCACATCCAAGAATTTAGAATTTTAGGTGCTCTGGGAAGACCACAGTGTTTTTCATGGGCAGCAGTGAATGACATACTGTTGTGGCTGTAATCTTGGGACATCTTTCTTACTCCCTACCCTAAAGTCCCTTCTGCCCCTAGCTGGGGCCCCTGGGCCCCACTGCAGGATTAGCTCTTAATACTCTGATTTTGATCAATGATTTCTGCCTTCTTCCTCTGATCAAGCTGTACATTGTCATTCCTATCTTGTCACGGGATTGCTTTTTTTCCTCATGTCTGTGCCCCAATCTTGATCACCCTTCCACAGTTCCAGTAGTTCTGACACTGGCCGTTTCTTGCCTGAAGCCCAGCTCAATATCTGAAGGTATTGTCTCTGGCCCTCATGACCTGCGCAGGAATATTAAACTTGACCTCAATGCCAGCACTGAGGTTTAACGTTTTTTTAAATTATGTATTTATTCTATTATGTATTTATTCCTCCAATCCAACAACACACAGATACCAACTCCAATATCAGCAGAAGCTGTCTATCTGCCTGGGTCTTTGGCCCCAGACTCCCTTCACTCCAATAGCACCTTTTATCTCCCCCAGACCCTTGACCCAGGCTGCCCACTACTCAACCTCCCAAAGCCCAGTTCTCTCCTCAACACAGCTCTGGGATGGGCCCATTCTAAATGCTGAGCTCTGGCTCTCATAGTCTTTTTATTTTGGGTGCCAGAGATTGAACCCAGGAGTGTTTAACCAGCCCCTTTTTTATATATTATGTAGACACAGGTCTTGCTGAGGCTGGCTTTGAACTCATGATCCTCCTGCCTCAGCCTCCCAAGCTGCTGGGATTATAGGCATGCGTCACCACACCCAGCTCTCACAGTCTTTTTAAGGAATTAGGAATGGTAGGTCAACACTTGTTTTCTGTTTCTGGAAGAAGAAAGGAAAGAAAAAAAAGTAAAGTTGAAGGTCTAGGAAGAGGAGAAAAAAGAAACTAAGAAGAAAGGGAAGGAGGAAGCAGATAAGAAGAAAAAGCACAGGTGGAGCCTGTTCTATGCTTTATCAACCTTAGGCTGCTTGAGTGAAGCCAAGCTAAGAACGTGACGCACTGTCACATGCTGGAGACCTCTGGGCCGAGCTCTGAGATGACCCTATGGAACATGTGTCTCGCACACTTCCTCTCCTCTACACCCTCATCCAAAACTCTACCACCCGCAGGTTTCATTCTAGGGAGCTTCTTCCCTTGGCACTTCAGCCTGTCCCCAGGGGGAAAGAGAGGACAGAAGACACATCATCCCCAGGGTCCTCACCCCAGGTCCCTGGGCGCTCAGTTAGTTACCTGTGAGGGCAACCAGGTGCGGCAGGCAGAGGCGGTTGGCCAGGATGATGAGCTTCATGTCGTCCAGGTCCGGACTGGAGGTGAACATGCCCGTGTAGAGGTACTCCAGCACCGCCCTCATGCAGCTTTTGCTCGTATAAGGGAACACCACCTGGGGGAAGGAGGAGGACAGGGACAATGAGGCCTCGTGCATGGAAAGAGTAGCTCAGTCCTGAGAAGCCAAGAAGCCCTGGTCCACAGGGCTGGTCTCCCGGGGGCAGGAAGCCTTCTCTGTGCTCTACTTACACATGCTTAGGAGACCACTGCCCCAAAGTTCTGGGCCCACAGCAGTAACTGGTGCTGGTCCCCAGTTTGCTGAGAGCATCAGTGAATGGACATCTTTTAAAGAGATTTAGGTTCTCAGTGGCACCCTTCTGAAACCACATTGGCTTAGAAGATGCTGGAAGGAGTCATTTCAGTCACCTACACCCCAACCCTCGACACGCCTGCAGGGAGCTGTCCAAGTGGGATACAGAATGAGCAAAGGGAACACCAGCTGGTTTCTCTGGCTGCTCAAAGCTGCTGCTTTGGGCCTCCGGGATCTCTTCAGAGAAGCACTGCAACAAAAACTGCTTTCTCATCAGATGCGAGTCTGGGCACACTGGGAATTGGACAGAGCTTTAAAGCTGGTGTCTATAGTACTGAGAAGTGCCCAGGGCAGGTGGGCCCCTGGGGCTTCAGAGAATCCTCGGCCCACACTTTGCACATCCTAACCCTACTCCCACTTCGCAGTGGCTCACATCTCAGCCCTCCACTTAGCCTCATAAGTGCATGGTTTCCCGGAAATCTTTGGAAGCTCATATTCTGGATTGCAGGATGTGATGCTGAATTGCTCTTCGTTCAGTTTTTCCTTCAAGTACTTGGCGAGCACTTGCTAAGAGACAGGCCTGGGGTGGGGGCGGGGTAGCTGGCAGAAGTCAAAGACCTAGTCCCTGCACTCAAAAGTGATTTCACACCAGCTGGGAACTGCAAGGAGAGGGTCTTTTAAAAATGCCTCTGTACAAAATGGAAGCTTATTAACCACAAGGTGAAGTGAGGGTATTAGTGTTCCGGGACTCAGAGGTGATGAGAGCATGAAGGGCTGAGGCCTGGTCCACTCAGCTTGGCCAGGAAGATGAAAAATAGACAGCAGACTCGGAGCAACCCTAAGGACACCTGCATAGACCCTTTATACCTCCAGCTTCCAGTCCAGTGCTTGGGAAGGAAGAAGAATCTGAAAAGAACAGGTGGAGAGGGGAGCCTTTCTATAATCCGAAAAGAACAGGTAGAGAGGTGTTTTGATGTTTTGACATTTAGAAGTTTGCTGGCCCAGGCAAGTCTGTGCCTCCCAAGATGAACCAATTCCTAGAGACAATAAAGAAGTTGCTGGCAAGCGTGTCTTTTTATTATATCGCAGACCACCCAATCCAGAGCCCATACCCCACCACCTCCTCTGCCCAGGGCCCTCACACTCCAGGCCTCCATTCCTCTGAGGAATCACCCCAGAACCAGGCACTAGACAGCTAGGACACTTCCCCCTGCCCCTGAGCCAGTGGACTTGTTCAAGTTAGCAAACCTAAATTTGCTTAACCTGCTTCAACTATTCCTTCCCACAGTAACCCTCCACTTCCTGACCACCCTGGTGCTTCCAGGGCTGATCCCCTGGTGTGCATGGTCCTCCCTGTACTGGTATCTGTGAGTAACAGACTAGCTCTTCAATGGCAGTCTCTCCTGATCTGTTGATCTCACCAGAGCTCAATAAGAATAAAACCTACCTTTGAAGACACCAGTGACTTCAGTTTGGAACACATTGATTTTCTTTTTTTTTCTACTTGTTTCATGTGTCCCAGGGAGGCAACAGAGTGAAGTGTAAAGAGCCAGTCCTGAACCGTCCTTTCTACTCACAAGTGTGTGCAAGTCACACACTTCCTAGGGCCACACATTTGATGCAGGAATGCAATTCAATGTGAAGATAGTGTATGGAAATGCTTTCCAAGATATTATGATGTCACTGTAAATCCCTCTCCTGGAACATTGCAAATCCTTGGCTACAGCAACCATCTCATAAAACTTCTCTTGGGCTCATCACTCTGTGCTTAGCACAGTAAATGCTAAAGAAAATACCATGAACTCCTGGTGCCTCCTAGGCAAATGGCACCTATGTCTCCCTCCTTCCCTCCCTTTCCCATCCTCAGCCTCACCTCCCTGGTGGAACTCTCCACAAATGGCCCCCCAAACATGGCAGCCATCCAGTCACAGCTGGAAATCAACAGGGGCTTGTGGGCACTGATGGTGCCATCATCCAGGATGAAGGTCACGTCTGTTGGGGAGAAGAGACAACACAAAAGAAAACAGTGTGAATGTGAGATAACCAACCCCCAATCAGTAGTCACTGATCCCCAACTATCCAACTTCTTTCTGAAGCTACAAGACAGGAGAACTAACAACCAAACTTTCATCTTTAAGAGCAGGGTAGCCCCTTCTCCAGGGCATCAGGCTCTGAAACCAAATCAGAATGTTAAAGGAACCAACCCAGACACCCCTCAGAAAGCTGTCAGAAGGTGGAGCTCCTGCCTTCTAAGCATGATACATACCTGAAAAGGTGCCTTTGGCCAAGCACTCCTTAATTCGGTTGGTGCGGCGAACATGGAAGGCCTTGGTGATCTCCTGGTTCATGAAGGCCTCATTGTTGAGGATGTTGGCCACCATCATGCGCAGATCGAAGACCTCCAGCAGCTCAGCAATGTGGGCAATGTGCATGAGGTCCCGCTCGTTCTCATCCAGCTCCCCAGTGTACAGGTACTTGAGAACTGCTCGGAAGGGCCCTGGCTGGATGGAGTTGTCCATCTTCACCACCACCATCAGCCGGGATTTGTATGTCAGAGGATCCTCTGCCATCTCTTCCTGGATGCTCACAAAAGCTCGGCTCCAGGAAGATAGCACACGACCCCTGCCGGGCAGGTACCCTGTTCCATTGCCCCTTAAGATCCCGTCACTGGTTGAAGCCCGCAGGCCGGCAGGACCGGAGCCCCCAGCCTCGTCCACGCTCTCACACACATCAAAGCTGGCTGCCCGAAGCAGAAAGTCCCGCCCGTGGTGGTGGTGGTGATGGTGGTGGTGTTGATCAGGGTGGCCCCGGTGGTCTTCTGGGCGGGCCCCCCCTGGCCCCGAGGGGCCCCCCAGCTCCCCCTCGCTCAGGTCCATGAGAAACAGGTCGTAGAACTTAGAGGAGGAGGTGGAGAGGTAGATCTTGTGGGCAAAGATGCGCACCCGCTCCTGCAGCACCAGGATGACGTCCGCGCAGAGCGGGTCCTCCAGGAGGTGGGCGGGGCACTCCTCACTGCTGGAGGGGGGGTCGGGCACCACGATGATGGGGGGCGGGGGCTTGGGGGGCAGGAAGGGTGCCTGCAGCAGAGGCCGCTGCACATTGCGGAGGTGGGACTTCCAGAACTGCAGGTGGCGGCGGGAGATGAGCGCAGCACGAATGGCATTGTCAAAGACGTCCTTGATGCCAAACTGAGCCACCACGCTGGTCTCATAATAAGGGATGCCCAGCTCCTTAGCCACCTCCCGGCCTTTCTCCGGAGGAAGGATCTCATTGGGCTTGATGGGCCTGGCATTTTCAAGAGGAGAAACCAAGCATGTTAGTGGTGGAGGGAGCCTGTCTATTGTTCCCCAGGCTGGAGGGACTCTGCTCAGGGTCCATTTCATTGGCCCCTCTCCTGCCCTGCTCTTTTTTCTCTGTCTGGCCAAATTCCTATTAGGTCCTTCAGATCCACCTTCAATCCCTTGGTCTTCTAGGAAGCCTTCTGTATCTATGCCAATCCTCAGAGACCTCCATAGATCAAAGTAGTGATAATATCAACTCCCTGTCAATGAAGGGTGCAATGTTTCACACTGGTATTTAACCTGTTTATATATAGTCATCCCCAGTATCCAAGGGAGATTGGTTCTAGGATCCCATTTGGACACCAAAATCCATGAAAGCTCAAGTCCCTTATACAAAATGTGGTGATAGTTATATATAACCTATACACACGTCCCCTATACTTGTCATCTCTAGATTACTTATAATACCTAGTACTATGTAAATGCTGTGTAAATAGTTGTTATAATGCTTTGTGAGGGAATAATGACAAGGAAATAAATAGCACATGTTCAATACAGATGCAATTTGGTGGTGGTGTGGGCGGGTATTTTCCATTCACAGTTAGTTGAATCCACACATGTGGAACCCATGGATACAGAGGGCCAGCTATATTATCTCCAATAAAATTATAAGTTCTTCTCATGAAAATATTCCCTTCTCTCTGTCTTTCCTCATAGTGCTTAGCGTAGTGCTGTTCACACAGTAGGTGTGCAATAAACACTGGGATTGATGGATGAACAGATGGATGGATAAGCGCACATGTGGCTCTGACATGAGCTTCCTCTGGATGCAGGGAGAGGTAAGGATCTATAGGATTCCCTCAGGGAGCTAGGGTGATGTGCGCGCCCTCTGTGCCGCTTCCTCTCCTCAGGCAACAGCACCCCTACCTGGCCAAGGGCCTCCTGGCCCTGTTGACAGCCTCCAGGTCGGCATAGCGCAGGTCCAGCTGGCAACCCACCAGGATGACAGGTGCTCGGGGGCAGAAGTGCTTAATTTCTGGGTACCACATGGTCTTGACATGGTGGAGGGAATTGGGGTTGGCAATGGAGAAGCACAAAACCACCACATCTGATCTGAGGGTGGGACAGAGAGGTTATTGACAGAGAGAGCTGGCAGGGGGTTACCTGCTCCCAGAGTGAGGGAAACGTGTGCCCGTCTCCATGCCCTACACGGTGGCTCCACACCTGGCTTATGAACCTGTTCCTATGATCTTCCACACAATGCATAATAATAGTACCTTCAATTATGTAGCATTTTAGAGCTTGAAGACACATTTGGCCTCGCACCTATTTTTTGAGTTAGAAATTACCATTTTACCATCTCACAGTGAGAAAATTCATTTCAAAGCTAGTAGGTGGCAGAGCTGGGACTGAAATCAGGCCTCTGGACTCCAAGCCCAGGCTGTCCCCACCCCTGGGAGTGTCTTCCATGCTGTTTCTCTGCTCCTTCCTCCCAGTTTCAACAGCAGAGTTGCTTAGTTCTCTGGGAAAGCAGGAAAATCCTCCCACTTGGCTCTCTACAGGCAGCCCAGGACTCCCCTACCTCCCATAAGCAAAGCGGCGATCTTTATGGTGGTCTCCAAAGGTGTCCCAGAGGCGCAAGGAGACGCTGACGTCATCTACCACATCTCGGGAGCGTTCCAGCACCTGGAGGGGAGAGGGGAGACAGTTCTCAGGCTGGGTGCCAACTAATCCTGATATTCTCTGGCATCATGAGGGGTGGAAGGACAGAGCTGGTACCCCCTACTATGTGCCTTGCACAACATGCTCCTCCAAGTAAAATCTCTGAAGACTCAATAACTGCACATGTTCAATACATGGCAGCCTCCAAGCCACACAGAAGCAAAAGAGACCCTAAGAGGGCAGAATTATGAATACAGAAGGGAGACCCTCCTTTGGTTCCCAGCTTTCCTTGCAATTGTATATTCATGAGCCTCTGATCTTCCCAACCCAGTTCTCACCTCTCCCAAGCCTCAGTTCTAGGATTCCCCATTATGTAGCGCTGTGATTGCACGAGATGTGGTACTCGGCTGAAGCTGGGGTCCTAGGCTCCAGCTCAGCCACTAAGAACACAAATGGTCAAAGACCCCTCCCTTAGGCTGGGCTCCCCTCAGCCTCCTCCCCAGGGGCTCCTTCTGCTCCAGCCCCCTCCCTGTCCCACCCCTAGGGGGCTCCTGTGAGCTCCAGGGACACCAAGCCACAATTTAAGAAGATGCATGGTGTGAACCCCCAGCCAAATGGCATTGTAGCCTTACCTCCTGGCAAACACGATACTGGTCGATGGCCCACACTGTGGGCACATGGGTGGCAAGCAGCTGGTATTGAGTGAGGGTGGCATTGCAAGCCCGGGCACAGATGAGCCTGGTCTTGCCCACGGCGTTGTCCCCCACTACCACGCACTTGATGGTCTCTACGTTTGGTCTTTCATAATCCATGTCAGAATCCATTAATTGGGACCTGAGGAGCAGGAAAGGAGTAGTCAGGACAGGCTGGCACACCAGTCCTCGGAGGACCAGGGCCAGTGCCTACAGCCCTCCTCAGCTGGAGCTGTCCCCGTGTGGAGCACTGGCACTGATGAAGGAGAGGGGAGTGGGCAACTTTCCGGGAGGTAGCACTGCAGGGACCTGAGGAGAGAGGAACCCATTCAGGCTGAGAGGGGCAGTGCCATGATGACCACCTGTCTCCTTCCAGTCTCCACTATCCTCTAGCTGGGCTTCTGGATAGAGAAGGCCTGTGAGAGATCCCAAGGTGGAGACAACCCAGGGCCTGTCTTGTCCCCACTCCCCCAGAGAGAGGAGCGTCTGCCTGGGAGCTCACTCCTCCCCTTCTCTTCTCCTCCTCCTCCTCCCGGGCTGTGGCAGCAACAGAACAAACAGCTGAGAGAAGCAGAGTTGGGTCCAGGTCCCCACCCCTTCCCAGCATGCCATAGGGCAGGGCCACTTAAAAATTTAATGGACTTATCAGGGCTGGGAGGCAGTTCTCTTCTGGTCTTTCCTCTTTCCCCTGGTTTTCTGTGGTGGTGGATTTCTAACCCCAGCCTGCTCGCGTGCATCTTCCAACCCTAGCCCCTTTATGGAGATGCGAGAGTTTTTTCCTGTCAGCCTCTTTGGGCAAGGAAGGCTTCTGGATACATCTGCCTAGACCTGTAGGCCTCCGCTCCTCTACTTGGGGTCCAGCATGTTGTCCATGTGTCTCCCTCAGCTGAGGGCCCAGCTTTGAGAGGGAGTAACCATGGCACCAAATGATGGACTCCATGGCCCATGGGCATTCCATCCCCTCTCTGGGCTGCCCCCAACATCCCACATCCTGCCCCAGACAGGGTAGATCTGCCTTCTCAGTGCTTCCCATACCTAAGGAGAAGGTTCTCAAGCTGAAAGACCCAGACTGCTGGCCCCCCTAGAGACACTCACTTTATGTCCATGAGGGGAAGAGGCTGCTGGGGGAAGCAGAGGTCAAACTTTCAGTCTGAATCTCTGTGTAAATGCCTGCCTCAGTTTCCTTCAGTGTTAGGTAGACAGGAAGAAGCAGGACCCAGCCGGAGAGGGATGGCATAAGTGAACAAACAGAAGGCCCTTCTGTAGGCAAAATGTCATGTCAGTGTTTTAAAAGCTGTTACCAGGAATACAAGGGGCTTTGAATGGCAGCCTCCCTCGATGATGGCACCACCCTCCTAGAACGGTTGAGCAGAGAAGGGGCAGGGTGGGCACTATAAGGAAGCTTGATTTCTCCGGGCTCATTGGCCGGCCCTGGCTCACATTCCCTGTGTGCAGAAAAAGTCATCTGGGGGGGTAGAACAACATGGAATAATCCTCCCTAGGCTACAAGAGGCCGGGCTCAGAGGAGTCCTGGAGGCTGCCCAGGCGCCTCGCCGCTGAGCCATCTAGCCTGCAAGATGCCAGGCCACCAGCAGCAGCAGAGAGCTCCATTCCTGCCGGGCTGTAACTGGATGCCAGCATGCAGGAATGCAGAACCGAAATATCCAAGTAACGATGGCAACTGGGATTTGCGCGAGTGGATGCAGCTCAGCAACCTAAGCAAAAAGTGCAGCAAGGACTTTTCAATGAGACAGCCTCCTCCTCCTCCTCCTCGGAATTTTACAGGATCTGGACCCTGAATCAACAAGGGGTCTCCATGTAGCTCCCTCCCAGTCTCCAGGGAAACTGTCTGCATCACTCCTCCTTCCTCATCCTTCCCCTGTAGGCCCATTATTCTAACCACCAGCTTCCTCCTCCCTCTTCTCTCTTCAGCTGAGGCTGGGAACCCCACTTTGACAGTTCCTGGTCTCAAGTCAGACAATTAGGGGATGTGTGGGCACCAGGAGGAGTCATCTGGGTGTGGTTTCTGTTTATCAAGTGAATAATAAAAAACATAGAATCCTTACTACAAATTATATGCAGCTGCCCTAAGCTAAAGATAAAAAACCTGCTGGCCAACAGAATTTCTTTCTGAAGTTTAGATTCTAGCAGCATGAAGTCCGGAGGCAGAAGTGGCTGGGAAGAGGCATGCAGGAGCACCTGGTTCTTATATTCATGAACATCTTGATAGTGGGGATGACACCAGGACCCCAGCAAAGCAGTGTTCATCCAAGTTCAGCTACTTTATGATTAAAACACTCAAGCACACCTTATGCCACCTCTAGGGTTAAGTAGGGGACAGTCAACCAACAAGTAGCAGAGTGACAAATACTGGGCCCTGAGTTTAGACACCGTGCTTCCTAGATTGCCACCCAGGCTGAACACTCCTTCCCCACCCACTCCCAACTGCCCCTTCAACCTTTCCCTCTATGTCCTTGCACTACCTCCCAGTTGTTATCAGCCTCATCATGCCGCTCCTGTCCCAACTGCCTGACCAGCAAACCTTATGGGCTTATCTAGGAAAGAACAGGTAGTTTCACTTTTGTGGACATCAGTCTCCCCCTCCAGAAAATGGGTATGAGAGTGTGGGAAGAAAGTCTCCCGAATTTTGATTAATTTGTGCCAAGAGAACCTGGGTGAAAGGAGGTATTTGGCTTCTTATGTAATATAGTATTATATAATGCTAGATTGCATATCTATATATGTAATTATATCCATCTTTAAGATACAGACTGGCCCAGTTAAGCCAGCAGAACTCTTGGTCTAATCAGGCCTGCCTTACAAAAGGAGTTGGTTCTGGATATAGTGTGCTAACGGTAATATAATTTTTGCTCTGTAACATGGCTAGTTTTCTGGATCATTGCTGATGTAGGGTGATACAACCCACTAGTGAGCTTCTCAACTTTGCCTTTCCCTCTGGCACACTCTCCTCCAATGACTCTAGACTTTTCCTCTTAATTGCCTCATCTCCTCCTGAGCCTCCTGACTACCTTCCATTAACTATGGTTCCCTTGCCACTCTGCCTTATGTATCACAACTCCCCATTTACTTCTCTCCCATGACAATCCCAAAGTCACTGATATATGCTCCCCCAACTTTTTTGCCCCCCTCTCCAAAAACAGCCTCCTACCCAGCTGTTCTCCCAGTCCTTTATACTCAGCCCAGACTAGAGCCAAAGGTGTGCTCAGATTAGCTACAAACCTCATGGGCTCCCATTCCCACCCCCACACCCCTACACACACTCTTTGCAGAGCTCAGAAAAGGCCCCCTTTCCCTCCCACAGCTGATAGGAGGTTTGTTCATCTGTGGCTGCCCTAGTCTGGTTGCCAAGGAAACGAAAGAATCTCCCTGGGAGCCTGGCTTGTCTCCTAGCAACCAATATCCCACATCCTGCATCTTACAAAACGTGAAAGAGAAGGAAAACCCTGAAAATGAAGGTAAAAATCAAAGAAGATGGATAGGAAGGGAGTATCTGGAGAAGAGCAAGCAGAGGGTGGATTAAAGGAACTCCCACGGGGGGGTCGCTGACATTGTAATAAGGGGAAGGCTGAAGGATGGATTCCTCCGGTGCAGACCCATGGAAAGCAAGGCCCCAAGGGATCTTGCATGGTCATTTAACAAAAAATGCAAGCTTAAACACACGGCAAGCCTTCTGAAGCCTAGAATGTGGAAACATTAACAACGCTAAAGATTATCCACCAGTAGTTTGCCAGAACTCAGTTGCACACACTGCAATGGAGTTGAGAGCTCAAGCATCTCCACAACCGCAGGCAAATACCCAAATTTCACCTTTTTTTGCTTTTTTTTTTTTTTTTTTTTTTTAACAGAAACACGTCGGCCACTCTGGGCTTCCTTCTCCCCACCCCACCCCCACCCCTTACACGCTACTCTGCACACACAAAATATAATTTTATATATATATATGGAAAGGGGAGGAACACGCCACGCCAAAACAAGTCATCTTCCTTCCCCTAAAAACACCGGAAAAGGTTAGTTTTTCGCCCCTCAGAACCCAGCAGCCCAAGCAAGAGCCCAGGGAAGAGCGAGCCCAGGGGAAGGTAGGAGGGCGCAGGCAGGGCCGGAGAGGGCGCAGGAGGCAGCAGGAGGGCGAGGCGGCGCGTTTGCTGAGGCTGCTTGCAACCCGGCCATAATAGAAATTAATCATTTACTTACACCACTACATGTGACGGGGTAATTTCTAGTGTAAGGAACACATCTCTTCCTGCTAAGCACGTTCATTTTAGTGAAATGTCTGGGGTCACTCCGCGCGTACAAGTTAGGACGACGCCGGCGCCGCCGCGCTGCTGCTGGGCTGCAGGCTCCGGGCCCCGCTCGCGTTCGATCAGAAACTCTGACAGAGCAGCCCAGGCCGGACCGCGGGCCGCGAGCGGCCGCGCGCGCTGCACTGCAGCCACTGCTTCTTCCGGATCAGCATCTCCCTGCGCCCCGGGCGCCCAATGTCATGGAGGCGCGCGGAACCCGGCTGCGCGCGGCCGTTCCAAGCTGGGGCGGCCGGGCCGCTCAGCCACCGCCTGGGCTCGATGCGGAGGCTGCTGACGGTGCGCTGGAGTGGAGGGAGCTGGGCGAGGCCGCCGCCGCCGCTACGCGCCGGGGCCCGCGGCTCGGGCGCTGCCGCTGAGACACCTAGCGCTGCAGTCCCGGGGACCGCTCGCGACCTCCTTTTTTCATTCACAAAAAAGGAAAGAAAAAAAAAAAAAAAAAACGGGAAAAGCAAAAAAGCGAGAAGAGGGGGAGGAAAAAATCGCACCCAGGAACGGCTGCTGAGACAAGGACCGCCCACCGCGGCGCACGGTTGGTGGAAAGGGGGCGTGGGCGTGGAAGGGGCGTGGAAAGACGGGGATTGGGCGCTCAGGGGCTCCACCTTGGTCCCGCCCCTCAGCGCCGCTCTCGCCTCCCGGCCCCTCTCCTCCCCCCAGGGTAGCCACGCGAGGGTCTCGGCTCACCACTGGATGTGGGCTGTGTCTCTCCATCTCACTGGACTCCCACAGGGTTTTCTTCCCCGTCCCCCACCCCCTCACCCCCACCCTGGAGACGTTGAGAAGGAACTCGGAGACACCCTAGATCTCCCTGAGGGAATGAGAGTGTAATGCGAGCGTTTTCCTTGTCCTTCCCCTTAAACCCAGGACTTCACCATTTGCCCACTGGGGGACAACAGCGTTTCCGTACAAGTTCTGTGCTGAGTTTTCCCGGCACTTGAGGGCCTTCCTCTCTCCACCACCACTACAGCTATAGCCTGTGCCTCTGATGGCCATGGCCCATAGTGAGTTTCTGGTTTGGGTACCTGTACCTCTTTACCAGTCCTCCACCTAGTCCTTCTTCACCAGTCTCCATCTGATCCTTTTGCGATCACAAGTATCTTCTGACCTCCAAAAAATGCCAGCAAAACAAGTATCTTCTGACCTCCAAAAAATGCCAGAAATAATGCCTAAGTTGGACTTTCTCTTGATTTACTTCTCTGTAAAAATAGAGTGATTCTAACAACATCTATCATGAGTGACTGATCATCAGAAAGAAGCTTCTATACTCAAGGCTGGTTTTGTTATGATGATCTTGCTGCGTGTAACTACAGAAGTCAACTCTTGTCATTTGCCTCTGGATAGTTTTTAAAGCCCAGACTGGCATGCCTCCCACCTCATCCCCCTCCATCATACTTCAATTTGTGCTCTTGAGAGTGCAAACCTACTTTAATATTAGTTTATACAAACTATGGTTAGGAAGAGAAATTTACTGCCAAAAAACCTGAAGTTTGTATTGTCTGAAACCTGCTTCTCATCTGTTAATGCATATAATCAGAAGGTACCCATGAAGGTGTTCATGACATGTTTACTCTGGCCTGCTCATTGTACAGCAGGTACTCAATTGCTGAATTCCCCTACGACCTTAATCTACTCAAACTGGAGAAAAGGTTGACAATGACTGAGAGTACTACTTCACACTTTTGGTTAGGACTCACCCTCCATAAATCCAAAAATATTATTTCAAATCCATGTCTATGAAAGAAACTAGATGGTGCTCAGTTATTCTTCCCCACACGTTTGGGATGGAAAAGCTTCTCCTCTTTCTCTATGTGCCAAAGAGTGATCACACCAAAGAAAAGCACAGTATGAGATTGCTCAGGGTTTCCACAGCATCCTGGGTCTCCCACTTTTACCATGTTCCCTGTTCTCAGCTCCAGAGAGCTACCTGGGCACTACCTGGACCCTCAACTCCATCCTTCCTGCTGTTCAAGACAACCTTACAGCAGATCCAGGATCAAGGATCTGTTACCATGCTCTCATTGTCTTTACCCATCCCTTCAATGCCAGACTCTGGGAAACAGGGCTACTACCTGAGGCTCGGTTTCCTCACCAGCATGCAAGGAGTGGCCCACTCCATGCCCCTTCCTGTCCCCGGCTCTCATCAGTAGCCATCACAGCACAGGTAGCCAGCCTCTCACCTGGGCCTGCCACTCCAGCCCTGAGAGTCTGCTTTTCTTTCTGCAGGTTACTTCTCAAGGCAGGCTTGGGTGGGAATTTTCCCAAGTAAGGTTCCTGGACACTCATACTCTCTCTCTCTCTCTGCCTCTCCTGCTCTTCTCTCTCTCTCTCTCTCTCTCTCTCTCTCTCTCTCACACACACACACACACACACACACATACATACACACACATACACACACACACACACACACACACACACCAGCCCTCCCTGCCCATTTGTTGCAGCATGGACCATTTATTCTGCCACACCACCGGCTAGCTGGGCCCTTACTGGTGAGCCTATGCGTGGCCGTGGGTGGCCTGGCCTACTTGCTCTGGGGGCAATGCCTTACTGCAGCTGAGGGATTCGTGGCAGCTGGAAGGCAAGTTTGATTCCAGAGCTTCCTGCCCCCACCAAGCATCTCTTCCTTCACCAAAGCCATCTATGATTTATCCCCTTCCAGTGACATAAACCCTTTGAGCATAGCCCCTAAAGGCACCTAATGCCGGGCAGAGCCTGCCTGTAAGCAGAGACTTAGTCTGGGGGTGGAAGCCTCCAGCCTTGTTCTCGGGATCAGGCATGCCACAGGCTCTTGGCCAGGCCCACCAACTGTCCTCTTTCTGGGACTCTCATAGCCCCTCCCAGGGCGCGTCCATCCTGTGCGGACCACTCTGCCAGCTCCTCCTCCAGCTTGCATATTCCATTCTCGTCCAGCTCCTCCTCCAGCTTGCATATTCCATTCTCGTCCCAGGCACCTGCCCCCATCAATTCTGTAGGTGACTTACTAACCCTGCTTTTACCACACCCCTCTCCTGGCACTGCGATGCCTCCTGGAGCCCACCCCAGAGACCTTATGCTATGAGCTCCTCCCAACCCCCAGTAATGTGCACTCTGGGGCAGGTGGCATCCCCAGCCTGCTCTGGGTACAAAGTTCAAAACCAATTGTGAGCAGAAGCAGAGGCATTTCAAGATGCAGAGCCTGAGCAGGGTGAAGGAACGAAGCTGGGTCAGCCTGAGGCTCTCAGCTTCTCTGCCCAGAAGCTAGGGGGTGCCATCTGATCCCCATGAGGAGATAGAACCCTTCTGGGCCTTTGCTCAAGCATTCTCCTCAACGAAAACACAGTTCTTCTCTCTACCCTCTTCACTGGACAATACTTCCTTATCTTTCAAATCAGCCTCATACCACTGCCTCCTGGAAACTCACCAGAAACACCCAGGTCAAATCTGAGTTCCTGCTCTTTATCTATCTGTGCTCCCCTAATAAGACCAATCATGCTGCACTCTGATTGGGTGCCTCTCTTCCTAGCAATACTGAGAGCTTCTTTAGGGAAGAGATGATGCTCAGGGCTAGGGATGGGTAGTTCAGTGGTAGAGCACTTTCCTAGCATGCGTGAGGCCCTGGGTTCCATTCGTAGCACCACACATAAAAAAGAGAAAGGTTATTTCTCATGCGGTTCTGGTGCCTGTAGCCTAGTGCTTCAGCATGCACACAACAGACTTTCAATAAGTGTTTGATGGGGGATGAACATTCGGGGAGAGGAAATTGAGGTGAGAAGGGACAATGCCACAAAATGGCTACTCACATGGTATTCGGAGAGATCTTCCATGAGCTGTGCAGCCTTTTCTCTGGGTTTCCATGGCTCTGTGTTTCCTGTGTTCAGGGCCAGGGGGAGGCAGAGGGGAGGAAGGGAATGAGCACATTGAGAGTGACCCAAGGGAAGGGTCCATCAGCCCAAATGGCAACATGACTGCTGCTGTCTAAGGGAGTCAAGGAGCCAGGTAAGAGGCAGGAACTTGGCCATGGCCAGTCCCAGGCTTGAGGCATTTGCACATTCGGGACTGGTTGGGTAATTTGGAAAAGAGCAGTCAGCTGTCCATCAGAATGCTTGGATTCTGTGCCAAGGAGCTGTGTGATCTTGGACAAGTCCCTGTTTATGCTACGGATATGTGGTGTCCCCCAAGAGTTCATGCATGAGACAATGCAAGAAAGTTTAGAGGTGAATTGTTTGGGTCATGAGATCCTTAATCTAATCAATACATTGATCTGCTTGAATGGATTAACTGGTGGTAACTATAGGCAAGTAGGTGTGGCTGGAGGAGGTAGGTCACTGGGGTGGGGGTGACTCTGGGGTGTATATTTTGTCCCCGTGAGCACTCTACTCTACTTTCTTTTTCACTCTCTCTCCCTCCCTCTCCCACCCTCTCTCCTCCCTGAGCTGTTTTCCTCTGCCACACCCTCCTACCATGATGTTCTGCCTCATCTTGGGCCCACAGCTATGGACTTGGCCATCTATGGACTGAAACCTCTGAAACTTTTCTTCTTTGAAAGTTGTTCATGTCTTTTAGTCGCAGCAATGAAAAAGATGAGTGAAACAATCCCTCTCCCCTCTGGGCTTATTTTCTCATAGACAAGGGTCAGTAAACATCAAGGCTCATGTCAGAGCTGACTTCCAATGCAGTACCTAGCATGGAAGATCCAGATTTTATTGGTAGTCCTTTTCATGGGGGCAGATCCTGACCCACAGTGGAACTCAGCACTGTATCAGCTGAGAGCTGCTAATGTGGAGACTGAACAGAGAGATATCAGGAAGAAAAAGTGGGAGTAGACACATGGTAAGAGACATAGAAAAGCTAATTCCACAATGGACCCCACCTTGAGTTTCCTTAAATGGAGAGTCACTGTCTTGGATTCAGATAAGCCAAAGAAATTCTAGAACTTCAGCAGATCAGTAATGATCAAGAAAGGCTTGGAAAGGCCACTGGACACCTCTGGCACAGTTAGCACGGTATTGATATTTGGGGGCGGGTGGGGATAGTTGAATCCTATAACAATTCCCCCAGGGACAGGGTGTTGACAGGTTAGGAGAAAACCAATAGAAGAAGAAGCCCCCAGGAATGAGAACAAAACAAAGCAGAGGAGCCATTGCCTCCGTTGACATCAACCTTGAACCAGGCTGCAGGACTCTGGGCCAGGAGCTTAATCTCTCTGGTCTCTCCCTGGGGATAACAGTACCACTTCCCTGAAGACAATAGATGGCTAGCTGACCTTCTCACTGTCCCTTCCAGTGGTGGGATCCCTCTAATTCTTCCTGAACTTCAATCTGCTGCCCCTCGCAAATCCTGTCTGTAGGTGTAGGGGGACCTAACTCCCATTTGTGTCCCTGCCAACTGGTCCCCAAGGTGGAAGCAGATAGCACAGAGGGCATGGGGTGAGACTAGGGAGTGGAATTCTGACAGTGTAAACCATCAGGGTGTGAGAATCCCATGTCCACCTTGGCCCTAGTATCCTGTGGGCCACCTGAGAAAACCAAGGAGAGGTCAGGGGAGACAGGACAGGGAACATGAGTGGGAGTGCTTACTGGGATCTCCAAGTCCAGTTAGACCCTTGCAACAGACCTTTGGCCACACCGTGCAGTGAGCAGAGCTGCCCACAGCTGGGCCTGCAGAATCCACTGGTGCAGTCTGGTCTGGCCAGTCCCCCTGGCAGAGGGAGTGCAGACCCTTTGTCCATTCCCTCCGTGCTGTCTACCTTGGCTTGCTTCCCAGGAAGCCACGGCTGGCCCAGGACCCTAGGAAACATTCTCTGCAGCCTCAAGTGGCTCTTCATTCAGTAGAGAAAGCCAAGCTCTTGTTGGTTTTTGTCTCTGAAGAGCTACAAGTGCTGCCACTAATGCCACCATGAGAAGCATGCCAAGGAAACGCGGGATACGCAGCGGTGGTGCGCATCTGGCCCTCGCCTCCTGGGGTGGATTTCTCAAGACAGGGCCCACATCAGGTGGGCTTGCAGCAGAAAGAAACCAGTTGGTGTTGCTTCTGCCCCATTTGATAGGCCAAGAAGAAAATACAAGAGGGGCCAACAACACGACCCATGGCCGGTGCTTCTGGGCCCAAGAATTCTTAGCTTCTAGCAAGCTGCAGACCTTCTGAGCAAGGCCAGGCCCCGTCCCCTGAGCCCTCTGGAGCTGAGAGTGTGAGGCTTTGAGGAGGCTGATCACCCAAAATAGATGTGTTTTTTTCACAACTTTTTTTTATGAGCATTGGCATCTCTTGCAACATGGGGGGAAAAAATAGCCTCAACTGTTAACAAATAAAGATTATAAAAAGCCCCAACTGTTCGCCATGGGTGTCCATGTGGCTGTGGTGTTTGGTGGAGAGGGGAGGTGTGCCCCCAAAAGCCCCTGCTCCCTTCTCTCTGGCCCACTTTCCCCCTCCCACAGCAGTTCTGAGAGCCCAGGGGTCATCATCAGGACCTTCCGATGTGGTCCCCTGGGAGCGGGTTCACGTGTTCCGCCCTGGGAGCCTTCTTGGCACCTGGACCTCCAGCAAATGCAAGGAGGAGGGAGTGTAGAAGCCCCTGAACTGAGTCGGGAACCGAGTGTTCATCCCTGCAGGGTACTCAGTAAAATACAGTGCTGGCCTGGGTGACTCCTGAGGGGTCTTTGGCCCTGACCGTTAGCAGTCAGAAGGGAACCCTTCTGGCTCTGTAGAGCTCTCTGTCTGCACAAAGTCTGACATTTGTCCAAGACCTACTTCTCCCACCTTGGTCAGCTCTGCTCTCCTTCCCTCTCCTTCCCTCCTTCCCTCTCCTCTTCCTTTTTGTTTCTGTCCCCTGTCCCTTTCTCTCCCTCTCCCTGCTTCCTGGGCTAAAGTTTCTATAAAAATAAATGCATGGGCCAGGCGCAGGCACACTTGTAATCCCAGTGACTCTGGAACATCTGTAATTCCAGGGACTTGGGAAGCTGAAGTAGGAGGATCACAAGTTCAAGGCCAGCTTCAGCAATTTTAGGAAGGCCCTAAGCAACTTACTGAGATCCTGTCTCAAGAAAAAAAAAAAAAAAAAGAGCTGGAGATGTGGCTCAGTGGTTAAGACCCCCTGAATTCAATCCCTGGTACCAAACAAACAAAAAAATAAAATAAAATAGCCCTACAAGACTCTGGCTTAGTTGGCCTTCAGGGACACCAGAGTGCCTAATGGGCATTATTCAACCCTAGGTGGTCTTCAAATGAATGTGGCAGGGGATGCTGGGTGGTGACAGTGATGAGGAACCAACAGAACATCCGCACTGTCCCTGGCCTTCTCGGGACCCCACACCTTCTCTCGGGCTCCCACTGGCTGGTTAGAAGCCATTTCCACCCCCTTCTGCTACTCAGGGAAAATCCCACTCCTTCCCAAGTGGCTGTGGTGTTTGGTGGAGAGGGGAGGTGTGCACCCAAGAGCCCCTTCCCAAAGTTATGGATTTTAAGTGGCTGAAAAGGGAGGAAAGACTGGGGGAAGGGGCAGGGATTCTGAGAGTCCACTTTGACCTGTGACAGCCAGAGTGTTGCTTGGCAGGGCACGGTCATGCCCGGCATATTGCCTCCACTCACGGGGGCAAGGTACGCAGTGAGAGGAGAAAGCAAGAGCAAGCCTCGGGGGGCTGGTATGGGACCCAGGGACCCAGGGACCCAGGGTGTGGAGAGGGGGAGGAACTGGTGCTGAAACGGAAGCTTTCCATGGAGCAGGTGGGATGCGTTCCACACGTGACCTGGGTGCAGGTGCCTGGGCAGAGGGGCAGGGCACTGGCTGCTGCTGGGGGCCCTTGGAAACACAGTTCAGGGTTCCTCAGAGGCCACTGAATGCATGCCTCTGAGTTGTCTGAGGCTTATCACTTGAACTGCAGAGTTCCCAGCCAGTCACCCCACCCTCCTCCCAACCCACCCTCTTCCTCCTCCTTCCTAGGTGCACCCACAGGGAACTCTCTGGGAGCCCAAGTGGTAGGTGAAAGTCCAGGGCTGGAAGCAGCCCCAAGAAGAGCCCCAAATGGAGAATGTACTGCTGCCCTCAAGCCGAGCAGGGCCCCTCCAAGACCTTGGCTCGGATCACTCCATTTTACAGAAGCAGAACTGAGGACCAGGGAGCCGGGGGCTAGGAGGAATCAGAGCCAGTGGCTGAGTTCAGGTGTCCTGACCACAGGCCACCTTCCAGGCCGCAGAGGTTGGGGAAGAGGCAACATAGAGGCATTAAGAGCCCTGCCAGGCCAAATCAGGGTGACCAGCCTGTGCCACCAAGTCACACTGCCTAACCTGGCCTTCCCTTTTCTTTGAAAACAATAAGGCTTTTGATCCCTGATTCCTGTAGGTACTCTCTCTTTCTTTCACTTCATTTATCAAATGCATGTTAAGCTCCAGCTAGGGCCAGGCACCGCAATAGATATGGGGAGGACTATAAAGTGATGCAGGTGCATCGGTGTCATCAAGGAGCTTAAGTTTGATGACGATGATGATATTAATGAATGATTATAATTTATTCAGTGTTTATTATGTGCCCAATATTTTTTTTTAATTTTTTTTTTTTTTTAGTTTTCGGCGGACACAACATCTTTGTTTGTGTGTGGTGCTGAGGATTGAAGCCGGGCCGCATGCATGCCAGGAGAGTGTGCTACCACTTGAGCCACATCCCCAGCCCTATGTGCCCAATATTCTACTACAACTACCACCCCATGAAAACTTCAAAAATAATCTTGTAAGGAGAAAGTATTATTATTATTATTATCCCCAGTTGGCAAAGGAAGCAATAGAAGCTTCCAGAGGTACCAGGGATGCAAAGCAGGCAGACAGCATGAGGATTCCCACAAAGCAACAGGTTCAAGAGACTCCCAAGGGGACCAGCCTCCCAGCCTCCAGCCCCTTCCAGTCTCAGACCCGAACACATTTCTAATTCATATGAGAATGACTCTTTCCTTTACAAGAAAACTGAGGCCCAGAGCAGGAAACTACGTGTACAAAGTCAAAGAGCTAGTTTGTAGTCGTGTGAGGCATGATTTTATCTCAGTTTTCTCCATGAAATGAAAGTTACTCCTTGAAAGTTTCATTGATTTCTCACATTTTTAAAATCCTGACAGTGTGATGTTATCATATCGTATTTTCTGCCATCGGGGAGAGTCCACATAAAGCCAATGGCCAGAGGGGGACAGAAAGCAGAAAAGCAGGAATGGACAGAATGAGACTTGCCTCAGGACCTCCTCCAGGCAACACCACCTCAAGGTGTGGCCAGGACCATCCTTGCCCCGCAGGCTGCCAAGAGTGTGGGCTGTCTTCCTGCATCCAGGCAGGGGGCTGTTAGTCCAGTGACCAGCCCAGGAGCTGACTGTCTTAACACTTGCAAATCAGGAAGTGTGCCCTCCAGGTGGGGCAAGAGGTACAAGATAGGAAATTCCTTCACTCACTCTGAGCCTGGGGCCAAGATAACTGTGAACCTGGGCAGCAAGATCCTTAAACTGTCACTTCTGCAGAACTTCTTAGACAGCCTAACACTTGGGCAGGACCTGTGCCCTTCTCTGCCTTTGCCCAGACCCAGCATGGCTCAACTCTCACCTCAACCCCTTGTCTGAGTCATCCCTGCCTGGCTGGGACACTCGCAGGCCCCAAGAAGCCTCGGTGGCAAGCCTCCCTAGTCCTTTTTAATGATAAAGGAGCCCTTTACTCAACTAGGACTTTGCAGTAAAGTGACATGAGTGTTGGGGCGGGGTGGAGGGCCTGGGTTACCCCAGAAGGCCTTCTTTCCTAGTGCAAGCCCGAAAGCTTCTGGTCAGGTGGGACTGGGAAGAGGGACAAAGTCCAGGATTGGGGCAGGAGAGGAAGAGAGAGGATCAGGGGCACTGCTCAGTTTCTATTCGGATGAATGGATCCTACTGCCAGAAGGGAAGGGCCATTTAGTCAGGGGACACTCGGCATGGGGGAAAGCGGGTATAGAACATCTGGAAGGCTGGGCACTAGCAGAGCAGAGACTTCCCTGTACAAGTCAGACGCAGGTGGGGGCCCTTCAGGTGGGGAGGCAGGAGACAGACTGGCCATGTCTGGTGCCAAGGCAGCTCCAACATTGTAAGCTGTTGCTGTTCCCCTTCCTGGCCAGGGGGCCCTTTGATGGATGAGAATTCAGTGTGCTGAGGGGCAGCCTGGCGGTGGGCAGGGGATGGAAATCATCTTCTTGGCTCCCTGCCCACTTCTCCTTCTATTCTGATTAGGTTCATAGGAGACAGTGGAACCCAAGCCTGCACCAGTACATGGCCACTATAGACCCTCCCAGGGCAGGTGGAAGCCCCCTGCCCCCTGCCACAGGAGGCTGCTGGGCCAGTCAGAGGGCTGCTGTCCCTTATGGGTAAGACAACTGGCTCCTTAGTCCATCCATCCCTGTCCTGCTTTCACACATCACCTCTGAGAAGAGACAGATGTCCGAGAGCTTCAAGTCGTACCAAGCGCCCAAATGACAAGGGGAAGACAGGTAGAGCAGCCAGGGCCTGAGTAAAGACCCAGGGGCTACAGACTTACCTGCTGTCTGCCCTCTGGGGTCCAGCAGCTGGGTCGCTCTTTCCTGGCCAGGTCGGTGGGAGGGGATATGTAAGGCACAGGCAGGCAGGTTTTAAGATCCAGAGCCCAGCCTGTGGGGGCTGGGGTGGGGGACCAGGTGAGTGCACTGCTTATTATATCCGGCGTGTGACCAGGAAGCTGAGGCTGGCCTCCTAGTCATTTCCCTCCTGTCTCCAGGACCTTAGAGAATCCAGAGATAAGTTACCAGTCCCTTCTTTGGCCTGGGGAGCCTTCTGGGTGCCTGGCCTCGCCCCTGTCCCTTGTCCTCAGGCTCCTATTCTCCCTCAAACCCTGGCCTGACCTCCTGGGTCCCCGAGTGACTCACCGCTTTGGAATTTCACTCTCTGGCCTTTCTGAAGCACATGGGAGAGGCTGGCCGGACCAGGGAAAAGCACTGGTTTCAACCCCACTGGTGATTACTTTTGGCCACCTGAGCTCCAGGCCATAGAAACTGGGGAGAGGGAAGGCATGGCCGCGGAAAATCCAGGTCAGGGTGGGAAGGCTCCGCTCCTGCCTTGCTCACCTGCCACCCAGGTAGGAAGCAACAGCACAACGGCAGGAAAGCTATCCGTGGGAGTGGTCAGCGGGAGTGGTCAGCCAGGAAACACAGGGAGACAGAGTGGACTGGCCCCTGTGCGTCTTAGAGTGGCTCTCTGGACTAACCCTTTTGTGAGTCTTAAAGCTTTGAGGTCCCCAGATTTTTGAATACTAAAAACTATCACCTCCTACACACCTGACAGTCCTCATGTGTCACTCCAAATGGTCTGAGCTCTGTTAGCCACCCCTGTCACCATTTTTTCTATTTTTTTGTACTGGGAATTGAAGCCACAGATGCTCTACTACTGAGCCACACCCCCACCCTTTTTGATTCTTTATTTTGAGACAGGGTCTCACGGAGTTGCCCAGCCTAGCCTCAAATTTGTGATCCTCCTCCCAAGTAGATGAGATTGCAAGGCAAGTAGATGGGATTCACAGGGCGCCACCATGCCCATTATCCCCTCATTTTGAATACCACATGAGGGGTTGGCCCTGGTGGAATTGTGGAGAATGGGAGGGGAGAGAACTGTGCTCTGGGCTGGGTACAAGGAGACCCAGAGTCACCTTCAGATTGCCATCACTTGGCCTCCCCGAAGGCCCTCACAGTGAGATGAGACAGGATTAACAGCCCCCACGGTGCTCACCTCCACTGGGCCCCTGATGGTCACTTGAGTGGCTATCAAAGTCCTGGCTCTGGGCCCCACCTCCATTCCTTGGGAGGCAACTGCTTCTCCCACTCCCTGCCCACCTGTCCTTGGTCTCCTACCTCCCCGGCCTCCCAGACCTGGGACCCCACAACCCGCCTCTGTCCAGCCAGCCCTGTGTGGAGAAGAGCTCTGTGCTCCAGCCAGGCTGGCCCGTGGGTTCACTAGAGAGTGGGCCAGGGCCAAGGGACCCTGAGTGGATTCTGGAAACAATGCCCTTGCCCCATGGTCCAGCTCCTAGGGAGTCTGAAGACCAACAAGCTTAGAGGTCTGGTCAATCCTCTCCTTGCTGCTGAGCGGATCTGGCTGGGCATGGCTCTCCAGAGGGGCATGGCTTCTGCACCCCTGCCCTTCTCCGTCGTAGCTACACTCAGGGATCTCCATCACCTGGGAAGAGGCAAAGGAATAAGAGGTAAAGAGTCAGGGGTTGGGGTTGGGGTTGTGGCTCAGTGGTAGAGCGCTTGCCTAGCATGCGTAAGGCACTGGTAAGGCACTGGTTCAATCCCCAGCACCACTTAACAAGTAAAAACAAAATAAAAGTGTCGTGTCTATTGTAAGGTCAGGCAACCTCGGCCTCCAAAGGAGGCAGATTTAAAAAGTCCTTCCTTCGGCAGGAAGGGAAGGGCCTGGGACAGGAAAAGGGATTTTTAGAGTCCCCTGTCCCAGTGGAGTTGGTCAGGGGAATTAGCTGAGATCCAGGATTGGCCAGGAGACTCTGCTGATTGACAGGCAGGCAGTTCCATCAATGCCTGATTGACATTTCTTTAGCGCACACGCAGGCTGCGACTCTGCTCCTAATTCCTCAACATGACAGTTCTGGGAAGTGGGGCCTGCGGAAGGTGTTGGGGTCCTGGGCTGAGCTTTCAGGAATGGATCAAAGTGCCTCAAGGAAGTGAGTAGGTTTCTGTCCTCTGCAAGAGCAAGTTGTTAAAAAAAAAGTTTACCCTTCAGGTTTTTTTGTTTGTTTGTTTGTTTTTCCTCTTCCGCACATGCCTATCTGCCCTTCCACTCTTCATCAAGAGCAGAGCCGCCTGAGACCCTCAACAGAATCTGAGCAGATGCTACAGCGTGCTCTTGGGCTTCCCAGCATCCAGAGCTGTGAGCCAAAATAAACCTCCTTTCTTTATAAATTACCCAATCCCAGGTGCTCTGTTCTAGCAACAGGAAATGGACAACTAGACTCTATACCCATACCAATGACTAATAGGGACTTTCCCCCAAAAAGTACCTTTAATACCCAACAATGTATCACGATCATAGGGTGTGATGAACCCAGCCTCATTCCATGTTAAGATTGGGAGCCATCTTGTCACAAAGTCATGAAAAGTTAATTTCTGTTTTACTATAAATAACTGCGATTTCTGAACTTGTCTGGAATTCCTGCCCGTGCCTTGAATTCGCTCATGCCTGACTCTCCCCGACCAGAAAACAGCCCTTTCTGAAACCTTGGCGGTGCCTCATAGATTCTGATGTCGGGATCTGAATTTACTCCCTACCTTGAAAAGAGCATGCCATATAGATCATTAACCTACTATCTGCCTTTGTATTCTGCTTGTCAAAATCCTATTAACTATAAGTTCTCAAGACACCCCCCTTTGCAACTTTTTGTGCTATAAAACCTTATTCCTGGAGAGCTGGGGCTGATCTCTGGCCCAGGGTTTTCAGGAGAGACAGTCCTGCCCAGCTCCAGTGTACACAAATACAAGCTTGCTTTAATTTGATTTGAAATTGAAGTCGGTGGTCTTTCCTTTGTGTCGTGGTTCAATAGGTGTAAGAGTTTGCAATCCTAAATGAAGGGGCTCACATGGAAGGTGGCCCCCTTACAGATTTTGGATATGCCTCCTGTGTCCTTTCAGAGTCATTAACATTTTTTTTTCTGGTGCTGAAGATTGAATCCAGGACCTTGGGTCCACTAAACACAGAAACTGTCCCTGAGCTATGTCCCTCAGTTCATTACTAATATTTTAAATCATATAATATATGATACATGAAGATGTTACAGAACATAATAAAGTTGGGTATGGTGGCCTATAAAGCCAGCAATTTCAGAGGCTGAGACAGAAGGATGGCAAATTCAAGGCCAGCATGGGCAACCTAACAAGACCCTGTCTCAAAATAAAACATAAAAAAAATAAAAATAAAAAGGACTGAGGATATAGCTCAGTAGTAGAGCTCCCCTGGATTCAATCCCCAGTACTGCAAATTAGTAATAATAATAATACCCAACATTTGTGAAGCCCTTATTTAATATACTCCATGGTGGAAGCTACAGATCTATAATTCCCCATTCCAACTTCTGACTTCTCCAACAGATGGAACCCTATTCTATATTTTGAACTTGTCATTCCTTTGCTAATTTAAAATATTTTGTATCATATTGTGTGGGCATCCCTAAATAACATGCAGTTTAGGCTTGTTTACTGTTAAATTTTGAGAAATTTTTTCATACTGTATGTACTGCATCTTGTGGACTTGTTTTTTTCTCTCAGCTTGATGTTACTAAGATGAGCACCTTGACGTGCCCTTCATTTTCAAGGCAGAATAGTATTCCAGGTCCAGTTGTTTGCTGTTATGAAAGCTGCTTCTTTGAATATTCTTTTGCATGTCTTTGAGTTGATGTGTTTGAGCAGTTCTCCTTGGGTCTATGCCTGGAGCTGGAATTGCTGGGTTACAGAGCTCATGCTTGCTCAACTACATAAAATAATGCCAAGCCCTTTTTCCAAGTGGGGATGAATGTGGTATTCAGACATAAATTTTGGCCTCTCTGTTGGGTGCAGAATGACAGCTCGGTTGTAAAGACTGTGGTTCTCTGATCACTAACAAGGTTGAGCCGATGTTTTCATACATTTGGGTACATTGGTGCTTCTTCTTCTGCAAGACGCTCATTCATGATCTTTGCCCAACACTGTCGTTTTCTTATCATTGGAGATTTGTAGGAGTCATTTGTATTCTGAAACTCATGTCTTTATTGAGTTAGTTACATGTGTGACAAATGTTTTCTCCAGGAATGTGGCTTGTTTTATGACTTTATGGGGTCTTTTGATAGAAATCCATTGCTTTGCAGTTGAAGTTATCAAGTTTCCTTTCATAGTAATATTTTTTCTATCTTCATTAAGAAATTCTTTCTTATCACAAAGTGCTAATGTTTTCTTTATTTTTTAATCAGACATGTCAAATCTTGCTTTTTTCCTTTTAAATCTGTATTTCATCTGCAATTGGTTTTTAGCAGTTGAAAGGAGTTTTGTTTTGCCTGTTTTCATTTTTAAGATTTCTTTTTTTAATTGATGATACTGGAATTGATGAATGGCCTCGCAAGTGCTGAACAAGCACTCTACCATGAACTCATCCCCAGCCCAAGGGGAATAAAAAACAAAAACAAAAACATTTTTTTTTAAGTACTTAAAAAAAAAAAATACTTTTCTTGCTGGAAGTGTAGCTCAATGGTAGAACACAGGCTTAGCATGTACAAAGCCTTGGGTTCAATCTCTAGCACCAAAACTGAAATAAAATATAAGCAATAAATAAAAATACATTTGGCACTCCAATCAACAAAGAAAGCTCGGAAAAAGTGAAAAAACTAGCACCCACTAAAATTTTCATATGATACATTTATTTTATTTCTTTATTTTTGATACAAGGAATTGAACTCAGGGGCACTTGACCACTGAGCCACATCCCTATTTTGTATTTTGTTTAGAGACAGCATCGTGCTGAGTTGCTCAGGGCCTCGCTAAATTGCTGAGGCTGGCTTGGAACTCCCAATCCTCTTGCCTTAGCTTCCTGAGCTGCTGGGATTACAGGTGTGTGCCACTGTGCCCGGTTACATTTTTTTTTTAATGTACTTTTTTCTGATTGTTCAAATTTATAGTATAACATTCAGAAGATGGAAAAGAAAGAAAGGGGAAAAAATGAGTGTTTCATGATATCTGAAAGTTAAATGTTCCTCCCAACATTCTCACTGGACATGCAGGAGCAGAACTCTGCACTGGTAAGAAGATTCCAGATCATGGTCATCACTTCCATCAGCATAAATGTGTCATGAGGGGAACCCTCTACGACCCAGTAAAATTCCAAACAGGGCTGCTCAAGTTCCAGGAAAAAGAAAATTATTCTGTTGAATATTAATGGAACCATCCAAAGGAGCTAAAATTGGTTATTTAAATGACAGAAAGACATGCTTCTATTTCCTCTTCACACTAAAAAAGGGTTTTTTTTCTCCTTAAGGTAGAAAAGAAAAATACAGGTTAGAACCAGCATCACCAAAACCAAGTATTCCCTCCCCTCTGCCCCATACCTTACCATTATGGGCCAGGCTATATGGGCAATGACCAGACAGTCTCCATTTTACCCTGAGACTCCATGCCATGTAAGAAATGCTTCTCCCGTGGGAACACCCGCCTCTGTACCCACCAACAGTTGCTTAGCACAGCACATTGGCAACACAAAATGGCAATTCTTATATAACGTATAATTGTTCTCTTTTTGGTTCCCATTTTTCTCGGACAATGGATTGTCAGAGAATGACAGTCTAGACGTTAGTAACCATTCTTTAACTTGTGCTCAACTAGGGTTGTTTTGACCCACTTCCCCTTCTGCTTATGATTTTAGATCTCATGATGCTTGTTTATGGTTTTGAATCTTAGCAACAGCCACTTATGGTTAATGTGGTTTGGGACTAGAAAGGCGTACTGGGACCCTTGGAAGGGGTCGAAGGGGTCGAAGGCTGTAGACTTGCCATCTGCCCCTTGGCCCACCAGCTGGTGAGTAAAGATAGTTCTATCTCCTGCGTTGAGAGTGAGTGGGTGATTTATTTCAATCTCTCCATAACATTGCCTCCCCGCCTCCCTTTTTATGTAGACCATTTGAATTTGGCTCATTGACTAATGTAAAGGAGTCTACTCACAGTAGGTACTTGTCTCTCTCCTGGGTGGCAGGTGGAGCTCACTGGCCTCTTCCCCACCACGTCTAAACCCACATCTTGCAGTCAAGGCACGGCCCCTGCCAATGGGTTGCACTTTACACAGAAGCTAAAGTAGAACCTGTTGGGAGTTCCACCTTGGTCCGTGCTCGGGTCTGAACGCAGCGCCCCCTTCATATATTGATAGAATCTGCGGTGTGGTGGTCATCTTAAAAGGCGGAGCTTGTGAGAGGTGATTAGGTCATGAGGCCTCCACCCCCATTCGTGGGATTAATGCCCTTATAATAGACGCTCAAGAGAGTTGGCCCTTCCTCCATGTGGGGACACAGCAAGAAGGTGGCATCTGTGAGGAGCAGGCCCTCATCAGACACCCAATCTGCTGGTGCCTGGATCGTGGACTTGGCGGCCTCCAGAACTGTGAGCAACACATTTCTGTTGTTAGTAAGTGACCCACTCTAAGGGATGTCACAGCAGCCTGGAGGGACTAGGACAGAACGCAAGAAAGACCTGAGAAGGAGGTGCGTGGAGGGGGCAGGGGTGGCCACGAGGTGGTAGAGCAGAGCCCTCCACAGCAGGTGGAAAGGCCAGGAGAGGGTGAAGGAGGGTTCCAAGCAGCACTGCCCTCCTGCCCAGGGCCTTCCTCGGCCAGCGCCAGAGTAAAGGTGACAGCACTAGCCAGTGGCCTCTGAGTCTTCCTGCACTCAGGGTGGGGGGGAGGGTGAGAGGACAGAGCCAGGGATCATCAGGAGTCTGGAGGGTTCTCTCTTCTGGGCCACTGGTCCCAGCGCTCACCCTCTCCAGCCATGGTCACCACCATTTATACAGCGGGATCTTTGAGATCCCAGTAGGGAGTCCTGGGGCTGGGGGTGGGGTGGGAGGAGTGGACGGGGCGCTGTGGCACCTGAGCAGACAGTGGTACTGCTATGGGGCCTGGGCGGCAGCCATGAGGCTGAGGCCCCCGCCATTGGGGCTCAGCTGACTGGGCTCAGGGCCAAGCTGAGGCCCTGCATGCTCCTGAGACAGCAACGCTCTCTGCAAGAGCTTTCCAGCCTGGAGTGGCCTGTTGCTCATTTTGCAGACCTGGAGGGCCACGGAGCCACACAGGGCAGGCTGAAGGAGGAAGGGTGAGCAGATGCTACCTGCCTCTGTCCCCTTTCAGCCTCACCTCCCCACCGAAGACCTCCCAAAGGAGCCTGCACTGGCCCCAACTAACTACAAATCCCCTGCAGGGACCTGGCAGCTCATGACTCCGATTGGCAAAAGACTCAGCTTTGAGAACCAGCCTAGTTGGAACAGTCTCCAGGGGCCTGCCCTAGTGAGCGGAGTCTCAGGGCGCTGCAGAAGCAAAGGAGGGCGGGGCCGGAGGTTGCTCACTGCGGCTCTGGAGGGTCCCACTCTGGGGACAGGCTAAAGGCAGCTCCCCCAGGGTGTCCTGAGCTCTCATTCTCTGGGGGGTGATAAAATTCAGCCTAGGCTTCAAAATAGCTGTCACCGTAACCACAGCGAAGGAGCCATTTCACTTGGGCCAGCGGTGGGCTCACCTCCAGTCAGTATTTACTGGACTAGCTATGACTGGCACGGTGACAGCCAGCGCTGACATTTGCTTGGCCTTAGGAAGTGAGATGGCAAGAGAGAAACATAATCCGACAAGCCGACCTTCGTGTACAGTGAAGTAGAATTCTGGAAAACACTTTTGTGGATCTCAGTGAAAAATCAGCAGGAGGTTTTAGAGTGGAAAAGTTGTGGACAAATTCTTTGGCTTTAATCTCCACAAACAGATAACATGTCACACTGGAAAGAAGGTGGCACAGAGCAAGTCGCTGTTTCCTTTTGATTGGCCGTGGCGGAAAGAGAAAGTTAAATATAGGAAATTTGAGCAAACTGAAAAATATTGTTTTTGGGTCACAGCTCAGGGGCTGGGTGCCATTAATATAATCCAGTTGAAACACGGAGTTATAATTTGGGATTTCTAAAGTATTTGGGACACCGCACAAAGCTGGTAGATTAGATGCCTTGGAATTTAGAGCTCTCCTTTTAAATGCCCTCACAGTTTTTTTTTTTTTTTTTTTTTTTTAAAAACTTGGGATTGGATGTTAGTTGAAAATTTCACTTTGAAGATAGTTAGGATAACAATCAAAATTGTCCTGATTAAATGAACTGGCCCTTCTGGTTTTCAAAATTATTAAGGAAATTGATTAAATGAATTCTTTTTTTTCTCTCCACACTGGTAAGATAAATATACAACTTGTTCACTGTTTGTCTTCATAAATATTTTAATGTGATACTTTGAGCATTTAAAATTTGAAGAATTTTAATTTACTTAGAAATTATTTTTAGCAAATAAAAATAGGCAAAGAACATGCAGATATAATTCAGTTAAGAGGCAATAAATGTGGAAATATTTTAAAATGGTTTTATCTCAATAATAAAAAGAGTGAAGATTAGATTAACTTCAACTTATCAAATCAGTAAGAACCTTGGGTTTTGGGTTGTTTTTCTGTTTTTGTTTTTGTTGATGTTAGAGATTGAACCCAGGGCCTCACACATGCCAAGTAAGACTTTTCTTAAATGATAATACTCTGCTCCCTGCTCGGTAGGAACATAAATTAATATAACATATCTGGAAAACAGATAACATGTGGGGGTCTCCTCAGAATCCCAGAGTTGGTATAAAACCTTTCACTTTAACCATTTCATGAGCCAAATACTTCTTTTGTTGATTTGTATGTGCACACAAATAACCATTTTCTTCTGTTACTGTGACTCTCATCAGCTTAAGTTACAGACCCTAGAAACTAAACATAACAGGGTAGAGAAAGTTTTTCCCCCTCTCCTTCGTATATATAAAGAGGCTTTCAAAAATTCATACACTTTGATCCAAGAAAATTCTAACCACAAAATCTAAGGAAATAATCAGAATTCAGGAAAAGATTTACATATAGGATAGTCACAAAACTAGTGATATTGGGGAGAAATGAAGACAAAAAAGTAAACTGCCCTACTATAGGGAAAGCTTTAACTAAATGATGGATGTCCCTATAATGGCCTGGGTGTAGCACACCCACTGCCAGTGCCTGTACACACACACGCAGGATGGGATTACTCATCAGGATGATCTCAACTGTTAAAGAAAAATTCCTGCATGAATAAAAGGATAGAAAGACATTGCAAAATTTCTAAATGGTGAAATATGGATTTTAAATTTTTCTGCTTTCTGTATTTTTCTATATTTTCAGATTTTTATAATAAACATGTAAAAACTTTACATTGATAGGGAAGAGAAGCACAAAGCTGCTTATTTATTATTATTTGCAAAAATAATTTTTAAAAATTAGTTACTTTGGACGGAAAGAGGGAAGGAAAGAAAGGAGGGAAAAAATGTCTGCCAAGCTTTTCTTTCTGTTCTAAATTGTCATGAAAGCCACAGATTTAGGTGAATTTTTTTTCCTTAAGGTACAAACAGTATTTTAATTGTTTTATTGCATCCCAAAGGTCAGTGATAAAGGAAAAGGTAATATAAGCAAGGTAAAATACAAAGTTGCAACTTGATGTTTAGTAATTAGGTTTGTAAAGTCCAGATACACACATAACAATCGTGCCCTACTTGATGACAGGTGAGAAACAAGTCATCAGGAGATTTCGTGTGTGGACTCACACACACACCTGGATGGCACAGCCTACCTCATACCCAGGTGTACGGGAGGCACATAGGGCAGGGCCTGTTGGTCTAGGGCCACAACCAACCAGCTTACATTAAGCACAAGAGAAAAGGGCAATCAAGAGACACTCTCAAATCGCAATAAAGAGTGTAGCAAACATATAAACCTAGTTGTTTTTTATTATTATCATCAAGTATTAGGCACCATACATACTTACATGTGATGCATGGCCAGTTTGTTCACACCGGTGTCACAAATACACAAGCAACGTGTTGCTCTCCAGTGTTCTGCTGGCTATAGTGTCACTAGGAGTCAGGGATTTTTTTTTTTCTTTTTCTTTTTTTTCTTTTGGTACTGAAGATTGAACCCTTGGTGCTCTACTTACTGAGCTACATCCCTTCCCCCTTTTATTTGCTTAGGGTCTTACCAAGTTGCTGAGGCTGGCCTTGAACTTGCAGCCCTCCTCCCTCCACCTCCTGAGTGACTGGGATTACCAGCATGCACCACTGCATCACACGGGGTTCAACTCCCTTGTCACCCTAGGGGATCACTGTCACACTTGTGGCCTGTCCTTAACTGCAATGTTTTATGGTGTGTGTCTGTGGGTGTGTATATGCACATGTTGTGGCAAAATATAAGATAAAGGAAGTTATGCAATGAACTGCTTATTGTAAATAACTTTTTAAGTATACTTTTCAGTCAGGTGTGGTGACATACACCTATAATCCCAGAGGCTGAGGCCGGAGGATTGCAAGTTCAAGGCCAGTTATAGCAATTTAGCGGGGCCCTAAGCAACTTAAGGAGACCCTGTCTGAAAATAAAGAAAGAAATAAAAAGGGCTTGGATGTGGCTCAGTGGTTAAACACCCTCTGGGTTCAACCCCTGGTAGGGAGAAAAAGAAAAAAAAAAAAACTTCAAAGATAAGAAAACAACAGGAAATTAAGTAAGAAAGATCTGCCATGATTTCAACATCAGAAAGCCAATTATTTTCAGTTCTTCTATTCTCCCAGGTAGAAGTGCTATTGCCTGGGGATCTGTCACTGAAGCAGAATGTCCTGGGGGACAGCTGCTCTCAGACTGTAGGAATCCCTGGCTTGTCCTCAACACACTGCCTGAGGCAGCCTCATAATTTTAGCCTAAAGAGAGGATCGGCTGGTGTGTGGTGCAGGCCCAAAATCCCATGAACTCGGGAGGCCTAAGCAGAAAGATTGCTAGTTCGTGTTCTGAAGCAATTGAGCGAGACTGTGACTCAAAACTTAAAAAAATAAAAAGGACTGGGGATATGGTGGTGGCTTTGGTCTGCACGGAGCCAGCAGTAAAACCACTGCTTCTCTGGCTGCTCTCAGGGAAAGTGACTTGAGCATCTCCCCCACTGGCTAGAGAAGTCTTTGTTCTGCTCTTTTAAAGTAGAAATAGTGTGGGACAGATGGACGGGCTGGCCGAGGACAGCAGCATCCTCGGAGGCAGGGCTGAGTTGGGGGTCTAGGGCACAGGCAGTTCTGTTGTGATTTTTGAATGCGGTGCCCAAGTGGGACGGCACTTTAGGAGACATGGCTTGACTCTCAGGGGAGAAGCATAGATGTAGGTTTTGGGGTCAGTAGACTGGGGGCAGACACGGGGACTCTGTCAAGGGACGTCTACCTGTAGGGAGACTACTGAAAGAGGCTTGAGGGCCAGGGTAGCCATTGAAGTGGGGACCGGGCCACTCGGCCAGAGAATCATTTATCTGGTCACCGCGTCCACAGGCCTTCAAAGTAATGGGGGCTCTGATTAGTACCTCTTGGCGCACCCTACCTGGGCCAGGTGGCTGCGGCAGCCCTTTCTCTCCCCCTGCTGGTCATGGGGTTAAATTATGAACTCAGGAAAGGAGATTCCCAGGGGAGGGGCCCAGTGGCTGATTAAAACTCTACTGACTGCATTTCACAGGCTTAGACCTCCACTGGGGGACCTAAGCCTCTCCCTGACCTGTGCTGCGGTGAGACTCGGGTATTAGGGCCTCGGGGGAGGAAGACTAGGGTTGGAAATGGGGGTAGTGAAAGGGAGGAGGCCACACCTGGGGCTTTCTGTTGTCTTGGATGCTGGGGAGAGAGCCCTGGGCCTCTTGAGTCTCAGCTCTGGAGCTCCAGAACTTCCGAACCCGGCTTGTCTGGCCACCTCACCCTTGACACTAAAAAAGGCACAAAGAGCCAGCAGGCCACCCTGCACCCGCACCTCGCCTCTGCCGTGTGACTGTGCTTAATATAGGTCAAATGAAAACAGCTCCCAAAATAGACCTTCTCTGAGAGGCAGCTGCAGTTGTGAAACGCTCCACAGAAAGGAAAAAGGTGTGGGTGACGCCTGGTTCTCCTCAGGTGTTATGTAACGGGTCTCGGAATCGGGGCCAAACATCTGCTGGAAAAAGCGAGCTGGTCCCCGCCCCTCCTGTGGCCTTTCATTGTCCGCCGCAACCCCCAGACCTGGGAATGAACCTTCCCTGGCGAGGAAGGAGCTGGCTTCCTTCTGGAGGCAAGGTCACCCCTCAGAGCATCACTCCGGGGAGCCGGTCATGCATGCCTAAGTGGTCACGTGACTCCCAGCAGAGCTGGCCCGGAGCCCCAGGAAGAGTCAGGTGACTCCCTGGAAGGGCTGGTGCCTGGGGTGGGTTTCATCTGACCCAAGTGGTGCCCTGGGAGGGGAGGGGAGAGGGTCAGGACCCAGCAGGAAGGGGCTGTTGCTCCTGTCTGCAGAGCCCCCGGAAAGCATCGTGGAGGAGGGGCTGCCCCTGGGGCTCCCCAGAGCCTCTTCCTGGGACTTTTTTCATCTGTGCCCCCATGGGAGGGCGCGTCTGCATTTCAGAGCTCAGCCTTCCTCACGGCTCCTGGCTCCTTCTGTCAGTGGTCATTTCACGGGGGCTGCCGTTGGCCACGCCCCACCCAGGGCCCTGCAGGCACAGTGTGAAGAAGACACACCCCTCCTTGTCCTCCAGGGCCTCAGAGTTTAGGAAGCCAAGGAAGCAGACAGGTGGAGTTCAGGGCAGTAAAAGCAAGGGAGGGGTGTGTGTGTGTGTGTGTGTGTGTGTGTGTGTGTGTGTGTAACCCTGGGGGGTGACACAGTCTTGGGGGTGGGTACACCATCAAGACTACTTTACTGAAGAAGTGACATAGGAGAACAGACAGGAAGGTAGAAAAGGAGCCAGCCAGGTCAGGGGCGGGAGCAAGGGCTGTAGATAGCCCAGACCAAGAGAGAAGCACATGCAAAGGCCCAGAGGCCAGAGGGAGAGCACTCAGGCCTCCATGAAAAACTGCAACTCTGTAGAACTGCCGGCAGGCAGATTCAAAAAGGCAGAGTGAGGGATGAGGCTGATAGGGTAAACAGATGGCATGTCCCTAAAGGCCTTGCAAAGCCGCATGCACTTTAACCGCACAGTGACAGTGTCAGGGAAGGGCTGAGCAGGGAGGTCTCTAAGCACAGGGAGCCAGATCAGGGTAGAAAAGCACATTGCCGCCCCTCCTCCCAAATCTGGGCATGGGGTCCTGCAGTCTGTGCTCTCACCAGCCCCTCCAGGTGGCTCAGATGCATGCTCACTTTTGAGAAGTGCTAGCACAAGACTTTAACACAGGCCAAGGTGTGATCTGCTCACAGAGACTCCTGTGGTTGCCGCGCAGGAAATGGTTTGCAGGTGAGGAAGACTGGAAGCCCAGCAGGAATGAAGGGCACCTGGGGGAGGGGAGGGCCCAGGGGCTGGGCCAGGGTACTGGTGGGACCGTGACATCTAGTACATAGAGGAGGAGCAGACTCACAGAAGGAGATGGAACCATTTGTCCCACATGGTTCCAGCGCAAGGTGCCTGAGAAAGAGCCCAGGAGGCAACTAGCCAAGCAGGGCAGGGGCCTAGGTGTAGATGTGGAGGTCACTGCCATAGAGCAGGTGGCTGAAGCCAATGAAGAGCTGAGGCTGTCCAGCCGGGAAGTGAGAAGACGAGAATCCAGAACCGTCAGAGGCAGCAGCGCCTGCGCATTAGAGGAAGGAGCAGACAGAGAGGAAGGAGTAGACAGAGGTGGAGGAAAACCTGAAAAGTGCAGGGTCAGCCCAGGGAAGGCCGTGCTGAAGGGGGAGTGATAGGCAGAAGGTACAGCAGGGGGCAATGGAATGTGTCCCTTGCTGAGGTACCAACAAACACGGTGGTGTTGGCTTTGACCCAGGAAGGTGTGGAAATCGTCTGGGAGCTGAGGTTTCTCCTCCAAGAGGTTTGCTTGGAAGGAAAGGAGAGAGATGGATTGTGGCTGGTGGGAATTGGGGGGGGGGGGTGATGAGAGTGTCCTGTGTTGGTTTCCCGGGAAACGGAGGCCGGGATGGGGACTCACAGGCAGGAGATTGGGGGAGTCAGGAATTATGGAGGCAAAGGAGTCGGGGAGTGGGGTGCGGCCCAGGGAGAACGGAAGCCTCTTCAGAGCTCTGTCACAGGGCAAAGGGTCTGGTCTTCACCCTGGGTGTGGACCGTGCCTTTCTGCGGCCTGTATTTTCGAACACTCTGACATCAGGGGTCCTTGGGGATTCCCCAGAGCTAGCTAGAGGCAGCAATGAGCCCTCTGTCATTTAAAGCGTCCAATTCAAAATCCATGCCTTTCAGTCACACCCGTTTTGGGATCAGGCACCAGACCACGAGGGAGAGTCTTCCACCCCAAAAGCTCTTGGAAATCATTCAAATTAAGCCAATTTACCCTGATTTCCCTGTTTTCCAGAGGCCATCTAACAAAGGTTCTCAGCTGACCCTCTGGCTTCTCCATGTGGTTTTGTACAGCGAGTGTTCTGAACTTTATACCCTCTTTTTGTTTCTGAGGATTGAACCCAGGACCTCACACCTACTATGCATGCACTCTACCCTGAGCTACACTCCCTGATGTCTCCTGTGGCTAAGAATTCCAAGTAACAAAAGTCTTTCATGACAGTCATTTCTGTCTATGTGTCTTACCGTGCCAGACTGAAATAAATCCCAGCAACTCTTGAAATATCCTGTCATGGCTGGGTGCAGTGGCACATGCCCATCATCCCAGCAGCTCAGGAGGCTGAGGCAGGAGGATCAAACATTCAAAGCCAGCCTCAGCAACTTAGTGAAGCCTAAGCAACTTAGTGAGACTTCTGTTTCAAAATTAAATAAATAAAAAGGGCTGGGGATGTAGCTCAGTGGTTAAGCACCCTTGGGTTCAATCCTGGTACCAAAAAAAGAAACCCCTAAAATCCTTTGTTATGGTTTAGATTGGTGCCCCCCAAAAGCTTACATGTGAGACAATGTAAGAAGGTTTGAAGGAGAAATGATTAGGTTATAACCTTAACCTAATCAGCTAATTAATCCCTGATGGGATTAACTGTGTGGTAACTGGATGTAGGTGGGGTGTGGCTAGAGGAAGTGACTCATTTGGAGACATGGCTATGGAGTGTATATTTGTATCTGGAGAGCAGAGTCTCTCTGCTTTCTGATCATCATGTGAGCTGCTCCCCTCTGCCACACTCTTCCTCCATGACGTTCAGCCTCACCTTGAGCCTCTAGGAATGGAGTTGGCTGTCTATGGATGGAGACCCCTGAAACTGTGAGCCCTTCAATAAACTTTTCCTAGTCTTTGATTGTTCCGGTCGGGTCTTTTAGTGATAGCGGGAAATAGCTGGCTAAAACACCCATCACAAACCAGCCACGGGATGCTGCCTGCCTTGAACAGTAGGTGTCGCCTTGAGCGAGGGTGTTGCCCCTGGCGAAGCCCAGAGGGGCTGATTGGTGAGCTGTCAGCAACCACTGCTTACACAGGAGAAAGGACCAAGGGGCGAGTGTGGACAGGAGGGAGAGGTCTGAAGCCCTGGGCTCAGAGAAGCAGGGCTTTTCCGACATTGGGAGAAAGGTGGAGGAATCCAGGTGGCTCTTGATAACAGCTTCCTTTCCCCACTCCCCCCACCTTTTCTGTAAAATAGAAAGGACTAAGAGAAAGAGGGAGGTTTTTGGCCTGGCGTGGTGGCACCTGCCTGTAGTTTCAGCGCTTGAGAGGCCAAGGCAGGAGGATCATGAGTTCAAAGCCAACCTCAGCAATGTAGTGAGGCCCTAAGTAGCTCAGCAAGACCCTGTATCTAAATAAAATACTGATTTTATTTAGATGGGGCTCAGTGGTTAAGTGCCCCAGGGTTCAATCCCTGGTACCCAAACAAACAAACAAAGATAGGGAGGTTTATTGAAGGTTTGTAAACATGGGTGAACGGGAGAGTAAGAAATGACATTGTGCAACAGTGAGGGCCCAGCCGAAGGTAAAGGCTGTCACATTTTAGTGGTGACTATCTGTGGAGTTGCATGTTTTCTCAGCAGAGTGGGGACAGATAAGGCTGGAAGTTGTACTCCCCCGAGGGGTGGAGTTCGGCTGGTGATTTCAATGGGGTCAAGAAACAGTTATGGTGGGAAGAAGTGAGTGGATGGAGAGTGGAAGGAGGGGGCTGGGAAGTGAGATTTCAGATTGCAGAGGTGGAGTGGTTCTGGGAGACCAAAACGTTAGGTGTGACCTGAGAGGGGACAGGGAAGATCCTTGGAGGTATGGCACTCAGAGGTGAGGCAGTAAGAACTGGGAATCCGTGGGTTGGACAGCTCAGACTTGTGGATGCTGAGTTCCTCTGGGTTCCAAAGTCATCAGGGAATGAAGAGGTGGGATGAGGAGGGCAACAGATGGCATTGAGAGGGAGGCATTGAGGGCAGCATGTCCCAGGGGCTGGAAGAGGGACCTTAGAAGTCAGTTGCAAGCACTGTGCTTGCAAGGAGTGATTTTTCCAACTACTCTTCCTTGTTTGTATGTCACTATTTAAGTCCTGAGCTGATCTGCCTTGTCTCATGGCCATTACCGTGTGTTACAAGGTCTGTAAGAAAAGAATTTGTGATTCTTCTTGTAAAGGAATTTTAGAGCAAAAGGAGCTTCAGCATCCATAATATAGTTTTACCTATTTGAATAAAATCTAATGAGCTGGGGTGTCAAGTCCCATGAAGGACATTGTATCCTCAGAGAGATTCCACTATGCCTCCTCTTTCTTCTTTACATCTTATACCTATCTGCTCTCCTGTATCCCAATCCATTTATTTACTGTCTTTTTAAAAATAGATTTACTTTGTTTATTTTTATGTGGTGCGGAGGATCGAACCCAGTGCCTCACATGTGTGAGGCAAGCACTCTACCACTGAGCCACAACTCCAGCCCCTAATGTCTCTTATTATAATAGCAAAGCATGTTTATTTTAGAAAACTTTGAAAGAAAATAATGAAGAAGAAAACACAAGAAACTATGACTCCCTGTTTCCCCAAATAACCATTCAGAGCTCTACCACCCCCAAAGAAACACCTATGAATATATTGACCTTTTTTTTGCAGGCTTCTAATTTCATCTTCTTAAGACCATGACCTATATATAATGTTTGCATTTGGGGGAATTAATATGTTTTGGGGCAGGTCTGGAGGCTGGAAATCCAAGATCCATTTATAGACCGGCTTGGTTTCCCCCGAGGAGCCTTTCCTTGGCTTCACTTAGCCATCTTCTCACTGGTGTTTGCATAAGGTCATTGCTCTGTGCAGATATCCATGGTGTCCCTGATTTAGGGAATCCTCATTTTATTTGTATAACATTTTTAATTCAACAAACACAAAAAGGAAATTTTATATAAAAATGAACCATACTGAAATTTTCAGCTCGGGTAGACCACTGCCTGGTGTTCATTTAAGAGAGGGGGCATCGTATTGTAGATCTTGTTTTGTAACCTGTTCACTCTGTTTCACTTTGTATTGTTTCACCAGGTGTCCTGTGAGCCCTCGGGGTCCTCTCTCCATCTTCTCTGCTGGCTGTCCCAGGAGGCTGACTGTGGAACAGCCTTGTCCTCTGGCTTCCTCTGCCTCGGGTTAAGGAAAAGCCCTGAAGAAAGAGGACAGAGGAGCATGGGGGCAGGGGTTCGTCTCAGGCAGCCTCCTGGTGGGGTCACGTCGAGCTCCCCGCTCACCCCATTAAAGTTCATCGAGGGCTTTTCTCTGAGTCTTGGGAGCATCCTCACATCTTTGATGAAGAGCAGACACCCACACAGCCCAGGTGGGGACAGGGTGGCTTCCTTGTGCCTGTGGCCGGGGACAGAAGGAAAGAGCAGTGAGTGTAGTTTTTCAGCTGAGCAGCCGAGCAGGACCAACTGGCAGAGGTCACCGGATGTATAAAGCCCAACGCAGGGATCTGTTCAAATAACAACCCACAGTGAAATTTAAGCAGAAACAGGATATTGCTATGATCTCAAGGTGTTTCCTCCCACAAATTTAATAATTACAAAGGAGAGTTTACACACAGGATTTTTGTAGGCACAACCTTAACGGTGTGATCAAGGTCAACATCACTGGTGATGCACATCAACATTGCGTACCCCTGATCCAATGCATTGTGGATTCCTCCCCAAGGAACATACATGACCTCCATGTAGTCATGGAAAAATGTCCCATCAAGTATCTGACCGGTACACTTGGGAAATGTCAAGGTCATAAGGAAAGATGGAGGAACTCTTACAGACTGGGGCGAAGAATTCATCATGGCGATGAACGTGACGTGGATCCCAGATTGGGTCCTAAAACGGAAAAGAGCATCAGTGTAAAAGTTAGTGAAATCTGAGATAATTTAGTGGTTTCCTTAATAGTATAGTACCAAGGCTAATTTTGATAATTGTTCTATGATTATGTAAGATGATAATTATCATTGGGTGAAGCTAAGTGCAAGGTACACAAGACATTCTCTGTATTATTTTTGCAATTTCTCTGTATAAAATTAACTCAAAAAAAAAAAAAAAAAAAGACCCTCCACAAACCCATGGGGGTGGTTGACAGGTTGACCAAAGGTGAGCACCAGCAAGGCCCCAGAGCTCTTGGTGTTTGTCTCCAATTGGGATTGTGCCCATTTGTGATTAGCTTTTGACACCTTCATTGGTCCTTGAAGAGGAAGCTCTAGGAGCTGTGTCCTTCCAGATCCTCAGTACCCAGCGCAGAGTGGGTGCTAAAGATTGAATGAACGAAGAACGAATGAATTAGATCCTGGTTTTCATGATGGAAGCAGAATTGGCCTCTGCAATGATAGTCTTTGGAGCCACTGCAATTGTTAGGGTCTATGGGTTGGTCTGGGGTCCTGAGGAATCAGACATGGAGCCAGGGTGGGGATGAACTTGGTTTGGGGTGAATCTCCAGGGCCAATTGTCCCTGTAGCTTCCTTTGCTTGGTTTTGGTGGCGCTGCTCTTCTGAGAGGCTCTCAAGGGGCAGCCAGAGTCAGCTCCCAGGTGATTTTACTCCCAGTTTCCTCTTATAGCTCCCCCACTCCCCACCCAACTACCACACACACACACACACACACACACACACACACACACACTTTGGGATTGTTGATCTTTTTCTTATCTGATTTGGAGGAGCAATTTATAAATCCTGAATGTGGGCCCTTTAATGGGTATGTGCAAGGTGCGACATTTTAAATCGAGAGTCGATGATATTCTAAATATAGTCAAACCTGTGGATCATTCTTTGTATGATTTATGGGGTTTTTCCAAATTTCCTATCTTACCTTAAGTCCATGAAGATATTTTCTTCTAGAGGTTTTAAATGTTCCACTTTAATATCTTATTTTTTTAAGTCCATCCAAAATTTGTTCTATATAAAGTGTGGCTTCATAACCCAATTTCACTTTTTATTTTCCATAGGGAATTCCATCATTTCACCCTGCTTTTGGAAGAGGCTGCCCTTTCTCATCGACTTCACATGCTGCCTCTGTCGGGTAGGAAGGTTTGTAATAAGATATCTGGTGTCTGTAATAGAAAACTGTATTTGGCTACCCTGATACAGTGGCACACACCTATAATCCCAGGGACTTGGGAGGCTGAGGCAGGAGGATCACAAGTTCAAGACCAGCCTGGGCAACTTTGTCTCAAAATAAAAAGGGGTGGAGAAGGGCTGGGGTTGTGGCTCAGGGGTAGAGTGCCCCTAGTTTAATCCCCAGGACTGAAGGATACGGAAAACAACAACCCCCAGGGGGAAAAGGGGGGGACAACAAGCCCCAGGGAGTAGAGGAGGACAGTAGGTCCAGGGAGAGAAGGAAAACACTGGGCTCTGGACTTTCACCATTTCCAAGCAACAGTGGGCTTTGAGCTATCCCCCCCACCCACCGCCCCTGCTATGAGTCAGTCTAACTGAACCCTATAAAACTTAGACCCCTCATAACCAGTTGCCATTTTCCTCCTGAAAATGTGCCCTTCCACTGCTTACTAAAGCCCGGCTGATCTGTTGAGGTCTGTCCCCATTTCTTTTACTTCTGTTTTTAAGTACCACAGGGGAAAAAAAAGTAAGCTTATATTTGGGCCAGTGCCGCTTCCAGATTCTGATTCTTTTCTTGGTTTGAGCTATTTTACAACTTCTTAAGTTGCAGGTAACTATTAGCAATATGGGGTAATTCTTGTGTATAGACAGGTACAAAGTTCTGGCTGCGGAGGTTCCACTGAATTCCCTCTCCTGCTGTGGAAGAAGCCAGGGCTGCAGCCAGTCAGGTGTTCATTCCAACATTCCTGATCTACTAGTGTGGCCTTTCCTTGGCTTGCCCTTTGAACTGGTGTGAGAGCTTATCAGTTCCCTCATTGTAAAGAGTTCAATGAAACTGGTCCTTTAAAGTTGCATATCAGTGAAAGGGAACACAAAGCGATCAAGTTAGCACAGGAGGGCTCTCTACTAGCCAGGAAAACAAGCAAACAGTCCATATTCTTATATGTATCTTCAGTATTCCAAGGGAGCTTTTCCATCTGTGATAAAGGCATAATCACCACTGCACATCTGGCATGAAGGGTCCTGACTGAGCAGAGAAAGGTGGGCACTGTCCAGGAGCAACCCACATTCATCCATCCACTCAGCAAATATCTACCATGTCTACACTGAGCTGTTTTTTGGTGTCAAAATGCAATAGAAAAGTAAAGAAGAAAAAGCCTCTTTGATCTGGTTAAAATTGATTTTCTAATTTAAAAAGGAGAAACTGAACCACTCATGGGCCCTACCTAAAGAGATATATCATGATTGGTTAGGAGAGGCTATATTATGATGTCATGAAATTAGATGATACCAAAAAATATGACATTCTTACTGGGTATGCGTGGGTCAAAAAGTCAGTTGTTTATCCCAAGTTGCGGGAAGCAGTAGCATCATCTGTTAATCTGGTGTGCAATCTGGTGACCAGAGGGAGACTGCCTCATTATCTAGGGGCATCTGCTTGGGCAGCCCAAAGCTGGTCACAAGGAGGCTCTCCCAGGGACCTCACCAGTTCACAGAGCAGCTGCCAAGGAGAGACAGAAGGTCTACTTGAGAGGACAGTCGCTCTGCAAGTGGAAAGTTAAACGATGGAGTATGGTAAACAATTTGAGTGTGTCCCCCCAAGTTCCCGTGTTGGAAACTTAATCCCCAGTGCACCAGGGTTGGAACATGGGGGCCAATAAGAACTTATCAGGTCCCTGGAGTCAGCAGGGCCAGTTTCCAATCCAGCCGCCATGGACTGCTGTGGACCTCAGGCAAGGTTCTCAGACTCTGTGTCCTTAGCTGAAGAGTGGGGATAATCGTGCTGTACCTCACGAAGTATTTGTGAGAATAAAAAGAGGCAACACGGTAAAGAACATTGATAGAGGAAAGTGAATAGTGGTTCCCCTAAACAGTTCTTAGATATTTTCTAGCAAAATTATTCTTTTTTTTTAATACTCAAAATAGAACCCTAACATAGAAAACAGATCAATGCTCCAGCTAGTCAGCCTTTCCTCCCCACACGTTGCACCCCGATGATTCCTGAAACACTTTCACAGAACAGGGGTTGAAAAAACAACGTCTTTGCCCAAGAGGACAATCTCTTCTGCAAGGTCCTGGCAGGGCATGGTAGGGCTGGTGTCTGGACACTTTGCTCCTGGTCCCCCGGGAGTCCAGCAGGGGACTGGTCTTCCTGTCAGTGGTTGCTGGCTTCATGCCTCTGGCTAGCTCCATTCATCTCCTCTCTGGAGCTTCAGAGGATGAGGAGGCTCCCCAGACTTTCACCTGGGAAATAATAACACAGGTGGACCCTACACGTAAAAGGAAGATGGTCCAACTGAGTTCCAGAAAGATCTACCCTGACCTTAGCAGGCACCTTCCTAATGAGGCCCCCTCCCCAGGTAAGCATGCTGGATGAGGCCAGGCGTAAGAGGAAGGTGAGGAGGCCCAGGAAGCCCACCCTCATTTTTCCTGTGAGGTCTCAGATGACTTTCCCAGGGAAGAGCAAGAACCCAGCTCCGTCCAAGGCCGGACCTTTGTTCCTTGGCTGGTGTCTGTGAATCTCTGACACATGGCCAGGCCTCTCAGGCCCCCAGTCTGCACTTGCTGTAGTGGTTTCAGTCTTAATGACTGGCACCTTTACTCCTCCACCATGCAGCGTCACAGCAGTGCTGCTCCAAGGGGACTGGTACAAGGACTCCCTGGAGAGGCGCCTTGGAGGCCCCAGGCATGAGCACTGAACCGGGGGCTGCGTGAAGAGCGCTGTAAGGCTGCGCCGTGCATGATGAGATGCAAGGGCTTGGGGCTCAGGCAGGCCCTGACAGATTCAATGACTAGCCCCCCTCAAAGAGCAAAGGACAAGGTCAGAGTGCACAGCCCCTGAGATTCACTGCAAACGCCCCTCCATTGTGAAACCTTCACTAACTCAGGTCTCACGAGCTTTCCTACTATTTAGTTTACTCCTTGATTATAATTCTTATCACAGTCTCTCTTATTTTTCTGTTGGTTAAGCAAAAGCCTTTCAGATTAAACCATGGAGGCAAACATGTGCTGTGTGTACCATGGTGAGAGTCCCCAAAGTCTAGACACTGCTCTGTACATGGCCGGGCCTGGAGGACGTTTAAATGGAATTGACAACTGCCCCACCCATGTCCCTTTTTTTTCCCCCGCTAATTGCACATTGATGATATAGTGGAAAGGAGTCATGCAGCCTCAGAGACGGTGGCATCTGGCCCAGAGGAGACCCCAGAGAATAACTGTTGAATGTGTGAATGAGTAAATAGGATGGGACACAGGAGAGTGTCCAAGAGGGTGGATCCAAAATGTCCTGTGACCACTGCAGTTTGAGACTCAGAGAGATGGAGCTCGTTATAGTGAAGAGGGTGCTAGAGGCCTGTGGAAGGAGGCTGCAGTTCAAGCGGCCCAGGATGGCCTAGCGCAGAACTCAGGCTCTGCATGCAGACAGGCCTGGGCCTCTGGTTTACTAGCTGTGTGGCCTTGGGGAGTTTTCAAGCAGACCACACTTCTGCTATAAAGTGGGGACGAGAAAGCCAAGGTCAGAGGGCTGCAGGGAGGATGAGATGGAGTGGGGGGTATACAGGCTCACACACTGCCTGGCACACAGTGAGCGCTCAGGGAGTATTTCCACTGTCATTGGGACAGCTGCAGTGGCACAAAGCGTCGAGTGGAGCAAAACTACTGGGGCCAGAGAGCAGAGCTGGAAAGACTGTCTCCTGGCTTTTCCTTTCTGCAGAGGGTCAGGACACCTATGGGCGGCTGAGCTCCTGCAGCCTGTTGTGACCTCTTTGCCCTGCAGCTTCCTCCTGAGGTACTTCAGGAAAGCCATGAAACTTAGCACAGCTCAGTGACGAGGCTGGCACTGGCTAGCTGAGCCCAGCTCAAGGCTCCTCTGCAGGTCAGCACCCCGAGGGCCCCCAGATGGCAGGGACTGTCTGGAAGAGACACTCTTACTAAGCTGTTCCCACTGGCACCTCGTGAGCTACCATCTTGCAGGGGCGTCATCTTGTTTTGCAAGCTGGGGAAGGGACCAGGGCCTCCACTATGCTGAGCAGGTGTTGCACACGGAACTACACCCCCGCCCCATCTCGCAATTCCCATGGAACGTGTCTCTTTCTGTTCTCATCAGATGTAGGGAGTCTTCCTGGTTCAGAGGGAACAAGATAGAATCAAATTTATGATGTGACCAGCACTGGGCTCAGCATGTTCCCCAGTAGCAGGTCCTGCTCCTGGTTCAGCAGCCTGGTGTCCTTTCAGCCTCAGTGTCTTGCATGACGGACGCCTTCCTCCTGTCCCCATCTCAAAGGTTTCCCTGCTCCTCACCCTGTAGGAAAATCACACTGTTGGTCTCAATTGTCTTCGTGGGATTTAACTTACAGCAGTGATGAGTGAGGACAGGGGGAGGCCAATGCCTTCCTTTAAAGGGAAAGGACGGGCCACACCCCACCACACAGGGCCACAGGGGGAGTGCCTGGGTCAGTCAGAGGGGACGCATGGCCAGAGCTCTGGGGCCCTTTTTGTAATTTCTGAGGGGAAGAAGGGACAGGCAGGTGGGGCAGCTAAGCAGGCTTAGCACTGTTAGTTCTTGGGTAATGCTGGTGGGCTCTGGAGCATGGGGGTGGTCTTCAGCTGTCTGGAGCCGGACCCCAGGAGTCTAGGGTAGAGGGAAATTGGCTTGGCTGTTAGAATTGATCCAGGAGGCGGTTGGGTGTGACTTGGTTGCTTTGTCTATGACAGGCGTCTTTATTAGGAAGTTGTCACTACCTCCAGGAACCAGCTGGCCCTAGGAGGGACAGTCTGTCTCAGGCCAGGAAGGCCTCCTAGATGCCAAACCTCATCAAAATCAGAAAATAAAAAACCCACTCAACACACCCTCCTCTGTGCCTGAACTCTGCACACCTGTTGGCCCCTTGGGATGGCCCCACTCTGTCCCCCAGTTGGGACCTCTGAGGAAGTTTGTCGGTCCCTCCTCACCTTTCTGCTGTCTGTGACCATCTGCCTTTTGTGCTCAGATGCTGGACGTCTGTCTTGGGATGCTGGTCCCAATGGTCATCTTTCCCTGGGCATCTGTCTACAGCTTTCCTGTGGCACATCTCCAGTGTCCCTGTGCCTGCCCACCGTGAGCCTCAAGAGCAGGAGGAACAGGAAGAGAACTGTGTCTGCCATTTCCACCTAGAATCCTTGGAAGGAAGGAAGCTGGAAAGCTCTCCTGTCCTTTCCCTATTCTCTTCCACCCTCCGTATTAACTCCTCTGTGGAACTTCCCTGGAACTTTCACTAACTGCCTCCCCAACAGCCAACTGCTGTCCCCTCTCCTGTGCTCCAGGAACTTCTCAGACTCTCAACACCAGCAGACCTTGCCTGCTTGAAGGGCCACGCTGTGGGGCATCCTGGAGGGAACTTCCTTCCCACCTTCTCCAGCCCTCAAGCCTTCTTTCCTACCCACAGCCGCCACCCAAGAGCTCCCGCTCTGCTCTAGGTAAGTGACGCAGGCTCTTCCTGTTGATGTGAAGCAGGGGTTTTCTATAAACTGAGAGAGAGAGAGAGAGAGAGAGAGAGAGAGAGAGAGAGAGAGAGAGAGAGAGAGAGAGAGAGACAAGAGCTTGACCTAGTGTTAAGAGTGGTATTTCCTATTTCCTCATTCTAGCATGATCGGAGGATCTTATTAGGGGCATTTCTAGGTGTTCACCTCTGAGCATCAAATATTTCTCAAACTCTGCCCAGAAAGTGCACTTGGGTACATTTCTACTGCTGGAGTTGTGGCTGGATTGAGCAGTACAGACTTCAGCCAGGCCTTGCTTCTGACAGAGTTAGCAAGGATTTTTCCTTTATGGGGTCCTCGTTTCCTCTTCCATGAGACAGGAAGAAGAACCCCTCTTTCCTCCATCCTTAGACCTGTGGGGAAAACAGAGACTGGATCTGACCCTGAAAGGAGGGTAAGGTTGGGTTTTAATGAAGTCTATTTGCCTATTTTTACTTGAATTGCCTGTACTTTTGATGTCATATAAAAACCATAGAAACCATTGCCAAATCCAGTCCCATGAATCTTTCCCCCTCTGTTTTCTCCTGAGATTTTTATGGTCTTAGCATTTAGATCTTTGAACCATTTTGCATCAGTTTTTATATACAGTATATGGTGAGTCCAACTTCATTTTTCTGCGTGTGTCTGTAGAGAGCAGGGACAGAGAATGGGAGAGCAGTGACTGAGACTGGGGTCTCTGATGACCTCGTGGCTATGGCACACTTGGTGCCTGGGAAAGTTTCTGTGCAAAGGTGCAGGATAGCTAGCTGCTCTGGTAATTCCCTGCATGAGAGGCTCTGTGCTAGAATCTTATCAGCTCTGACCTTGATCTCAGGCACACAGCTCCTGGGAACAGAGGAACTTTCTTGCTTGACAACCACAATGTTTCACCAGCTCTGCTGCTCCTGAACAATGGACTTTCTTGAAAGCTACACAAAGCTCCTGACATTGCATATGGCAACTGTAGAATGCCACTATGAGAAAGCTGCATAATGTTGCTAACCTTGTAACTTTCCCGAATACAAAGAATAATGCATAATGCTTGCAAAGTCTTTAACCTGATAATGAGACATATAAATCAAGATTGCTGGCGTAATTCTTTAGACGTGCTTCTCCATCAGAGAGCAGCCCTCCACCTGACCCGAGCTGAATCTTCAAAAGCATCTATACATGTGTGAGTCTTTATTTTTCTTATCCCCCTTTGCCCCTCGCCAGAACCTGCTAGTTTGGCCGTACTGCTTGTGGCATGTGTCTACCCAGGTGTCTCAGCACCATTTGTGGACGTGACTGTCCTTTTCCCACTCATCATTTAATGGTTATACAGATAAGAGTTTATTTCTGGGCTCTCTGTTCTATTCCATTGACCTATTTATGCATCTTTATGCCAACATCACATTATTCTGTTTGTTTGTTTTGTGATTCTAGGGATTGAACCCAGGACCTCACACATGTTAGGCAAGTCCTCTACCACTGAGCTACATCTCCAGCCCCTTTTACTTTGAGACAGGGTCTCACTAAATTGCCCAAACTGGCTTTTAACTTGTGATCCTCCTGCCTCAGCCTCCTGAATAGCTGGGATTATAGCTGAGTACCCCAGTGGCCACCTCAATGTTTTAATATTGTAGCTTTTTAAGTGTTAGTTTTCTAACTAACTGTGCTTTTTTTTTTTCAAGTTTGTTTGGCTAATTGGAGTCTCTTGAGCTTGCATATGAATTTTAGGATATGCAATTAACCACATCATTGGGATTTTATAGGACTTGCCTTGAATGTATAGATATTGTCATATTAACAATATTAAGCTTTCCAATTTGGATTTCTTTCTGTGTAGCTCCTTCACATCTTTTAGCAAGATTTGTAGTTTTCAGTGTACAAGTCTTTTTGCCTCCTAATTAAATTTATTTCTACTTGTTCTTTTTGATGCCATTGAAGAGTTGTTTTCCTAATCTCTTATTTGAATTCTTTGTTGTTAAGAGGACAGAAATGCATTTGATATTTGTTGATTCCGTATCCTGCAACTTTGCTGAATTTGCTTATTAGCTCTCACAGTTTTTCTTTTCTTTGAATTATTAGGATTTTCTGTGTATGAATTCATGTCATCAGCAAATAGAAATCATGGTTCTTCCTCCTTTCTAATTTGTATGCTTTTTATTCCTTTATTTTGCATAATTGCTAGAGTTTCCGGAATATATTGAACAGAAGTGACAAATGCACATATCCTTGTGTTGTTCTTAATCTTAGGGAAAAACTTTTATACTTTTGCCTTTTATCTCCATCATTAATGGAGATATGAGGTTTTCATACATGGTCTCTCTCTCTCTCTCTCTCTCTCTTTCTCTCTCTCTCTACCAGGGTTTGAGCACAGAGGCACTTAACCTGAGTCACATACCTAGCCATTTTTATTTTATTTTATTTTTATTTTGAGACAAAGTCTCTCTAAGTTGCTAAGGCTGACCTTAAACTTGGGATCCTCCTGCCTCAGCCTCCCAAGCTGCTGGGATTGCAAGCATGCAGCACCACACTTGGCTCATACACAGTCTTTAACATATTATGAACATTTCCTTCTTTTCCTAGTTCATTGAGGGTTTTTATCATGAAAGTATGTTGAATTTTGTCAAATACTTTTTCTGCATCAATCGAGAAGACCATGCAGAATTTCCCTTCCTTCTGCTTATGTGGTGTCTTACATGGGTTAGTTTTTATCTGTTGGACATCTTGCATTCCAGAAGGAATCTTCCTTGGTTATGATGTCTCTTCTGTCATGTGCATTTAAGTTATTTGCACTAGTATGTTGATGATTTTTGCATCAATGTTCATAAGGGATATTGGTCCGTAGTTTTCTTTTTTTGTGGTGTCTTTGTTTGACTCTGGTATCAGGGTAATGCTGGCCTCATTGTATGAGTTAGGAAGAATTCTCTCAACTTCAATTTTTTGGAAGGGTTGGAGAAAGACTGGTGTTAATCCTCCTTTAAATATTTAGTACACTTACCAGCAAAACTACTTGGTCCAGGACTTTTCCGGTTGTTTTTGGTGACTTTTCCTATTGTTTATAGTGCTAGGGAAAGAACCCAGGACAGGTTAGGCAAGAGTCTACCCCTGAGCAATTCCTCTTGCCCTTTGTGAGAGGTCTTTGAATCTCAAAATAAAAAGGATCAGGAATGTAGCTCAATGGTAGAATGTCCCTGGGTTCTTTCCCCATCACTGCAGAAACCAAAAACAAACAAACAAAAAAACCCACTCATTTTGTGGCTTAATATATGGTCTATTTTGGAGAATATTCTATATGTGTACTTTACGAACATACGTATTCTGCTTTATGGACTATTTGGTGTGTGTTTTATATATCCATTTGATTTGTAATGTTGTTCATGCCCTCTGTTTCTTTATTGCTCTTCCATTTAGTTTATATATTATTATAACTGGAGTATTGACATTATCAACTATTATTGTCAATTTACTATTTATTTAATTCTGTCAATGTTTGCTTCATATATATTGGATTCTGGTACTTGGTGTTTGTAAGTGTTATTTCCGTATTAGTCTGTTTTCTGTTGCTAAAACAGAACTCCTGTGGCTTGATAATTTATAAAGAAATTAGGTTTGTTTCACTCACCATTTTAGAGGTTCAAGAGCATGTTGCCAACATCTGCTCAGCTCTGGTGAAGGGCCCCTTAGATCTAAAGTGAATCTATTGTAAACAGCATATAGTTGAACCATGTTTTTTAATCCAATCTGCCAAATAACTTTTTTTCCCTATGACTTGGGGAAATTAAGTAATTACTTACAGGCAATCAGTTCTTTCTTTTCTTTCTTTTTTTCTTTCTTTTCATGAATGAAGATCTTCATGTTTAATTGGTTTTTCTTTTTTCTTTTTCCCTGCGCTAGGCACTCATTTCCTTTTGTGTATGCTGTATAGATACATTTCTTGGTCACCATGTAGATTGCACATAACATTCTAAAGTCATAAGAATTCAGTTTGAGGGCTGGGGATGTGGCTCAAGCGGCAGAGCACTCGCCTGGCATGCGTGCGGCCCGCGTTCGATCCTCAGCACCACATACAAAGCAAAGATGTTGTGTCCGCCGAGAACTAAAAAATAAATATTAAAAAATTCTCTCTCTCTCTCTTTCTCCCTCCCCCACTCTCTCTCTCTCCCACTCTCTCTTTAAAAAAAAATTAAAAAAAAAAAGAATTCAGTTTGAGTTGATACCAACTTAATTTCAATCACACACGAAAGCTCTATTCCTGTAAAGCTCTATGTTCCTCTCCATTTTATGATATCGATGTCACAGTCTACCTCTTTCTATATTGTATACCCAACGACATTGATTTATGATCATTTTAATTCATTGTCTTTAAGTCCTGTATTTAAGAAGTGGAGTTACAAACCCAAATTATAATAACTCGCTTTTATGTCTGCCTATGGGTCGACCCCAATGAAGGACTTTTTATCTTCAACCAATTTCAAGTTACTCTCTGAGGGACTTCTGTTGGCATTCCTTACAGAGCAGCTCTTGTGGTGATGAATTCCCTCTTTTCTTTCTTCTTCAGCTCTGGGGATCCAACCCAGGGCCTCACCTGCGCTAAGCAGGGCTTCACCGCTGAGCTACACCCTCGGCCCGTCCCTCAGCTCTTGTTTACCTGAGAATTTTATTTCTTCCTAATTTTTGGAGGCTAGCCTTGTTGGGAGTAGAATTCTTGGTCCATACTTTGTTCTTTTAGCACTTTAAATACGATCCCAATTCCTGCTGGCCTCCAAGATTTCTGCTGAGCAATTGGCTGGTAATTTTTCAGCAGTTTGCTTATGTGTCTCAGAGTAGGTCTCCTTGAGCTGACCCTACTTGGGATCTTCTGAACTCCTTGGATTTTTAGATTCATGTCTTCAAGTTTGGGAAGTTGTGGCCATTTGTCTTCAAATAATCTCTCTGTTTTTTCTCCTCCTTTATCTTAACCTCTGCAAATGTTGGTCTGCTTGATGGGACCCCAGAAATCCTGAGGTTCTCTTCACTCTTCTTCATTCTTTTTTTTTTTTCCTTTTGGTCCTCAGAATCGATGATTTCAAATGTTGTCACCAATTCTTTCTTCTACCTGCTGAAATCGGCTCTCAAATCCTTTAGCTGAATCTATCACGTCCATTATTATATTTTTCAGCTCCAGAATTTCCCCTTGGTTCCTGTTTGTGATTTCTATCTCTTTGTTGACATTCTAATATTGTCATGTGGCATTTCCTGGATTTCATTTCAGTTTCTGTGTTTTCCTTTAGGCTTTGGAGCATACTGTTGTTTTAAAACTCTTAGTGTACCAAGTCTGATGTCTGGGCCTTCCTAGGGGATGCTTTCCATCAATTAATTTTATCTCTTTGAACCGAGTGTTTTGCCATTTGGTTTTCTCTCTGTTTTTAGTTTTTAAATTTAAATATATATATATATTTCTTGTTGGTGATTTTGTTGTTATTGGAAACTGGGCATTCGAGGGAGACATGGCCCCTTCTCCCCGTCATGGCTGGCAGCTCTATAGGGGCCTTCCTCAGTTCTCTGGTCTTGGTCTAAACCTAGGGATCGGTGGACATGGAAGCTCTCTGGCCTTTTTCAATTTTATTTTGAGTCAGAGTCTTTCTAGATCACTGAGGCTGGCCTCGAATTTGCCCTCATCCTGCTTCGGCCTCCCAGACAGGTGGGGTCACAGGCACGTACCACTATGCCTGGCTTAATTCACCAGTGCAAAAGTGTACATGTCCGTTGTTTTCAGATTATGTGCAACTTATCACACAAATTTAGAACTTCTTCATTGCCTCCAAAGGAAACCCCATACCTTTTAGCCATCATCCCCAAACCTCTCATCATCTCCTGCCCCCACCCAGCTACTGGTCTGTTTTCTAACCCTACATATTTGCCCATTTTGGACATTTCATGGCAGTAGGATCATATCTAGGGAGTCTTCCCTTCACCCACACTTACCCCACCCCCTTACCCTGGCTGTAGAAGGCACAGGACATCAAGAAGAACAGGACCAGGCAGACCCCTGGACAGGTCCCAAGCTGGCATTGTACCCTGTGGCTGCAATGCCAGGACTAGGGGAAGGACCCGAAGCTGTTGGCCTGTAAAACAAAGTGTCCCAGGACCTAGGCACCAGATGGGAGGTAGTCAGAGTAAGCAAGGAAAGAAAGGAAGTGTTCAAGGACCAGAGCGAAGGTGGGGGTAGCTGGAGAGCAGGAGTGAGAGGGGGTTGCCATCAGAGGCACGGATGCTGGGGTTTCAGAGCTGAGTCAGTTCATAGTGATGACAGTGTCCAAAAAGAGCGTCCATAGGGAAGGACATCAGAGGGGAGGGGAGGGCGGTGTTGGACAACTCACAGAGGCAGGAAATAGATCAGGTGCGGGCAGGGGGGGGGGGGAGGGCTGCGGGGACGGTAACTGCTAATGACTACAGGACTTCTTTGGGGTGATGGAAATGTTCTGTAGTTAGTGGGGATGGCTGCACAATTCTGTTAATATACTAAAACCCTCTGAATTGGACATGTTCAGAGAGACTTTTATGGGTGTGATTTTTATCTTGATTAATAGAATGAAAGAAAGGCCCCGGCACAGTGGCGCAAGCCTGTAATCCCAGTGACTCAGGCGGCTGAGGCAGGAGGATCGAAAGTTCAAAGCCAGTTTCAGCAATTTAGTGAGATGTTAAGCAACTCAGTGAGATCCTGTCTCTAATAAAATACAAAATAGGGCCGGGGATGTGGCTCAGTGGTTGAGTGCCCCTGAGTTCGATTCCCAGTAACCCTCCACCCCCCGCCAAAAAAAAATGAAAGAAAAAAATAATAAGTGGCAACAAGTTCACTACAGTCCAGGTATGATGGCAAAACCAGACCTGGTTGTGAAGTGAAATTACAAAAATGTTATGGTAAGAAACCAAAGCCTGGGGAAGGGCTTTCTCCTTTCTCCTGGAAGCCCAGGAAGCCGGATTGACCATGGGTCTGTAGATAACCTCCCCAGGGAGTTCTACTCTCCCCTTTGAAATGTAAATACACCTGTGGAGGCTCAGGCCTCCTCAAAGGAGCCAATTCTTCCCCTTATCACACTCTTCTTCTGTAAACATGCTTCTGTCCAGAGAAACCCCCCCCCCACACACAGCACAACCTTATATCAGGCAGACTTGATTCTGCAATCTGTATACAGGGTAAAAATGGGAGTTCATAACCCACTTGAATCTAATGTATGAAATATGATATGTCAAGAGCTTTGTAATGTTTTGAACAACCAATAAAAAAAAAAAAGAAAATTTATGACACTAAATAGCCTATTAAATGTCTGAGAAATTGGATGGAGCTCAGGATTTGGAGTTTGCTTCCTCTGGGTCCGCCAGTGTTAAATAAAGTTTGGAGTCCTCCTCCTGAGTGCTGCTCTGCTCGGCAGCCAGTCAGTTTCCTGCAGCAAGGGGAGCCCAGAGGGCACAGGGGGAAGGTTAGGGAGGAAAGAGGGAAAGTGAGTCTGGGCAGGGAGAGGAGGTGAGCTGGGCAGGAGTGGGAGGGGTCAGGCCCATCAGGACAAGAGGGACGAGGTGGGGTTCCAGAGCACTACTCCAACAGGTCCCAGTGGTGGGAGGGACCACGGCAGCTCAGGAAGTCCACCTGGCCCAGAGGTGTTGCCTGGAGGAGGACCCAGTCCAGGTGACTAAGGGAGGGGGCGGGGCACTCAGGGAGCCAGCCCCGGGAGATCCCGGGAGCGAGGCAGGAGTCTCCTCTGCTGCTGGGGACAGGGAGCTGGACTCCCCAGGCTTGAACCTGCCCCCCCCCCCAGGCTTGAACCTGGCCCCCAGACCTTGCACTTCAAGTATGAATCCCCCAGGGAAAGATCAGGTTTGAAAAAGCCGAGAACCACCGCCTCCTGTCAGATTCTCTGTAGGAAAACAAGCCAGAGAAGGTTAGATAAATAAGCAAAGGGATCCAGGGCTGGGGGCCAGGCTGAGCGACTAGCTTCCTACCGATGTTGCTGGAGAGCTGTGAGCTGTTAAGTGAAAATAAGGACTATCAGAAACAGAAATAGCAAGCTGGTCATGCGCTGAGACACGTGTTTTGCTGAGCATCTGTATACTCGAGGCGTGGAGCGTGGAATGCTAGACAGACTTGGCACTGCCCCCAGAGGCTGCTCGGCTGAGGTCTGCGTGGGGGTGGGGCTACCACTAAGCAAATAAGTACGGAGAACTTCATCGCTTCATTGGAAACGTAGGAAGGATAAGGTAAGGAGAGGGGAGCTCTGGTTGTGTGTCACAGGAATGTCATCGAGCCTGGGGTCAGAGCAAGTTTCACTGAGGAAATGACCCCAGAGGGGATGGGCTGTGGGGGATGGTGCCTACCAAGGCCCTGGCACAAGGAGGAGCTCCAAGGACCAGCTGGAGTTAACCTGCCAGAGGGGGAAGGTGGAGACAGCTAGAGAGGCAGGAAGAGCCAGACTGTGCAGGGCATTGTGGGCCACTTGGAGGATTCTGAGCCTTATCTCATGGGAAAGGAAAGCAGGAAACTTAGGGTACAAGTGGGAGGTCCTTGAAGCAACAGCAGGGGTCAGTGGAGCAGAGCAGTTAAGAGCATGGACTCTGGAGTCAGATTGCCTAGGTTCAAATCCCAGGTCTGCCACCTATAGTCTGTGCAACCAAAGTCAGGTAAACTAACCTCTCTGTGCCTCGGTCTCCTCCCTTATAAAATAGGGTGGCTACGTATCATACTACTTTATAGAGTTAGCATGAAGATTGAATGATTGAAGTGTCTGGCACACAGAGTGAGGAGGAATCGCTGTCGTAAGTGGGCTTGACAGGAGCGACCCTGGCTGGGGATGCCCCCCTATCTCCAGGCAGACATTCTGGGTCCCGGCTAAGAGCTATTGGCACCCAGGAGAGTTCTGGCTTCTGTAGTGGCTGCCACTTTGAAGACAAGGGTCTCTTGGCCTTGGTGACCATTCTTCTTGCATTGTCCTCTGGTTCTGACCATCCTGTGAGCTGCAGGAGGATGGGGACGTCACTCAGCACACACCCTCCAGCTCGGCAGGTGACCAGGTGAACGAGTAGCTGACTGGCTGGGTCGGTGACACACCTGGACTCGATGAGGGGGCTTCTGTTGGACCCTTTCTACTGGGGGAGTCAGTTCCCTGCAGCTGTAGGAGCCTGGGGATGGAGGACCGCGTTTACTCCGCAGCCCCAAAGGCGGGCTCTTTGCTGGAGGTTGGGATCCTGGAAGCAGGAACTGAACCAGGAGGCAGAAAGCAGTTGCTCTAGAGACAGGGGCATGTCCTTTGATCTCACGTTCTTACCAAAGCCCCAGGATGATGGGGCTATTTCTTTCACTTGCTTCTGAAAGGGATGAGTGATAGCTCCCAACCGGGCTGGCGGAGCACCCATCCTGCCACGGGAAGGGTTGCTGGGGAGAACTGTGCTCTGGCCCCAGCAGGCTCCCCACCCCAGCCCCACCCAGGCCTGGTCCTGAGAGGAGGCAGGGCCGCCCGAGCCCCTCCTCTCCACAAGGTGCTGGTGCTTGGGAGGTGCTGCCTGAGCCCTGCCTCCTCTAGAGACTATTATTTTGGGAGAGTGCTGAGCTCAGCACAGCTGTGAGTGCAGCCAGACACAGGCACCCTCTGTCCCCAGCTGGCCTTTCGGAGCTGACCAGGGGTGAGAAGCCCTCCCCATCCCCATGCAGCAGCCCCTCCTACACAGGGTCACCCTGTCCAACCGTATCCACCTTCAGATGGCCCAGAGGCTCTTCAGGTGGTGGAGGAACCGAGAGGCAGGCAAAGCAGCATGGTCTGTGGGGACGCAGCCCAGCCAAGCCGTAGTCCCTGCCCCCAGCCCCAAGCCTGAGGCTGCCAGCCCCCAGGGCCCAGGCCAGAGCCGACCTGGGGACTCTGTAAGCACTCCTCACAGTGGGCTCTCTGGCCTGGTAGCCAGGACAAGAGTGACAACAAAGCCAGCCCTGCCAGGGAGGAAACTCGGTCAGGACTGCAAAGCCCAGCTTGGGCAGGGCCAGGTCCTCCCAAGGTGCCACGTCCATCTGGTGGAGGATTAGCAGCTGGGGCCCAGCCAGTGTGGGTGGGGCTGCTCCCCAGCTCTGCCCTGCAGGGGCTGGGCTGTGGGAACAGAGCCCCTGCTGAGGGTCCTGCTGCTCTAGTGGCTCTTTGTGTTCCAGGTGCCCCACGTTGGACAATGAAGCTGGTCACAGCAGCCCTGTTGCTGGGTCTCGTGATGGTGGCCGCTGAAGAGGAGGAGGAAGAAAATGACCCGTGTGTGTACGAGAACCTGCCCTACGAGGACACTGGGCTGTGCAAGTAAGCGGCGGGCGGGCGGCCGGCCGAGGCCACCAGGACAGGGCAGCACTGAGTCCAGGCTCTGTCCTCCCTTCCAGAGGACTGGAAGTGCAGCTGTTCCCTCAGGGGACTTGGCAGCTGGCCTCACCCTCCCCTGGAATCAGAAGGGTTTTGTGGGTCCCGTGGGGTATCTGGGCCTTATCCCAGGAGAAGAGGCACAGGGAATACGGGAGCCTCAGGGGAGGACCACAGAGCAGCCGCAGGGGACAGTGCCTCAGAGAAAGGCCCCCTCCTTGCAGCCCAGAGGGTCCCTCCCAGGCAGCCACTCCCAGCCAAGTGGGTATGTTGAGGGAAAATGGCATCAGGAAGAAGGCGCGTGATCGGCCCCCAGTGAGAGATGTTTTCTCTAATGGGCCACAGGTGTGTTTGACCAGGGGACCCCCTTTGGCGTGTGGGACCCTAGATGGAGCTTCAGCCCTTCCAAGGACACGGATTTCTCCCACCCTGGGTCTCACCAGGAGCTGCAGCTCAGCCCTCCTTACTGGCTCTGTGATGCGAAAAGTGAATCTCTATTTCCCCACACTCCTGGGTCCCCCTGAGGGCTCCCCGGGGCCATTTTGATGCCACGCCCTGTGGGGTCTGGTGGCTGGGGAAGGCACTGTCCACCGAGCCATCCCAGGAATGGGGGAGAGGGAGAGAGCACTGTGATTTCCTACTCCTCTCGGATGCCTTTGGATTTTTGTCACCATTTAGAACCATCTATAAATCTTCACCCTTAAAAAGTGATAGAGTTGAATCCTAAAAAAGAAAAAAAAAGTATGATCACACATATTTTGGTCATCTTAGCACATTTTAAAGAAATCTTCATAAACAGCACTGCATGGACTCTCTGTTGGGAGAAAGGAGAGAAATGAGGCTGCCTCCCTCTCACTTTCCAGTTTCTTGGGCCATCTGCAGAGTGGCCCCAGGGACAGCAGGCTTCTGAGCCCCGTGCACACAAGGTCCAACCCCCATCAACTGGGGGGTCAGCTGACCAGGCAAGGCAGGACCAGGCTAGGATCACGGCCCCCTTGTTTCCCACACCCTGGAACACAAAAGGGATGGTAACATCTGCTTGTCCCCTGGAGGTGGCGGGGGGGGGGGGGGGGGGCAGGTCCTTTGATCTTCCCTGCTCCCTGATGACCCTGCCTGCTACTCCCTGAGGCACCTGCTATGTCAGACAGACACTGTGCCAGCACGTGGGCTCCTTGACAGGCTTGACTGTCTCAGTTAACATACAAGGGAGGAGTCACCCTCCCCACTTTGCAGAAGCAGGGACAGAGGAATCCGTGTGCTGCTTGGGAGAGGCCGAGACCCCCTCCACCCCGACCCCTGGCCTGACTCTCTGCTCCTGCTCTTCCCCCTCCTTTCTCTGGTGCTCCAACTGGAATAAAGGGGGCTCATTCTGGGGGCTCTGGGAAGATGCCCGCCACCCCCAGTTTGAAAACCATGGACTTAAAACACTGAGGGTGAATGCTGGGAAAATTATAAGCCATCAGTGCAAAGAGAAGAGGACCATGGGAATGAAGGTGCTTCCCGGAGGCCCCCGGGAGAGAGCAGCACCTCCCACCTGGGCCCCTGCCCAAGAGCCCCCTCAACCAGGCTTCTGACCTCGACAAGGGACCCCGCCCCTGTCATAGGTATTTGGAGCCTAACAGGGAATTCTGCAAGGCAGGACTCATACCTGACGGCAGTGATCTATAAAGGAGGAGGCTTATGCTGAGTGACAAGCCTTGAGAAAGCACCATGAAGAGAACAGCATTTTAGGAAGAAGAGCTTGGGGGCGTCAGGACTCAGTCTCAGAATCCAAACAACCGGGGTGGCCCCACCCCACACCCAGTGGGTGGATCCCTCCACGGCTCCCCAGCTGCCGTACCCAAAAGCCTTGGTGAACCCCCCAAGTAATGGCAGCTGATGCCTAAATTTTCCCTGAAGAGCCCTGCCCTTCAGGAAGCCCACCCTGGTCTCCAGGCTTGGGGGCTCTTCTTTGACATCAGCCGATTGTTTCTAGTTGTGACCCAGAGGCTGCATAGAACACATAGGTGCTTCCTGCTGGTCTTTCTCTTTGGAGCTGGACACCACGTCCCCCTGTCCACCTTCACTCCAGCCCTCAGTGCCTCCCAGGGGCCAAGGTTCCCAGCCTCCACTTTCAGGACGGGAGAGTGGGGGATGGGCCACTGTCGCACCAAGGAGCATGCGTGGTGTTGGGGGTACCCACCAGAGCCCCCGCATGCCTCCTGAAGACAGCCTCACGTCCCATGGGCCTTCTTGTCACCCTTGCCGTCAGTCCATCCGGCTGCTCTAACAACGGAGCCTTAGACTAGGGAACTGATAAACGATGGAAATTCATTGCTCACAGGTTGGAGACTGGTGAATACAAGACCAAGGCGCCAGCGGATTTGGTGACTGGAGAGGGCCATTCTCTTCCTCAAGATGGCGCCTCATTCTGTCCCCAAGTGGCATAAAGGAAGGGCAGCTTCCTTTAACCTCTTTTATAAGGACACCAATCCCTCCTCATAAGAGTAATTTGGTCACCCACTAAGGCCCCACCTCTTGTTCCTATCACACGGGGGATTGAAGAGATGAGTGGCTGTGGCAGGGGACATCAGCCTTCCAACCAGGGCCCTGGTTTTGGGCAGGTGAGATTCTGAGCCCCGTCCACTGGTTCAACCGGAAAGCCACATTTCTCCAACCCAATCCTTACCATGACAAAGAGCTGGGAGCGCTCTCTAGCTCACAGGGAAGCCACGTGGTGCAGGGAAAAGTGCCCTGATAGTTCCCCCCAGACTTAGCAGCTTTAAGTGTCTTAGCCTCCACTTCTCTGGCCGCAGCTCAGCGGGCGCCACTGGCTCAGGGTCTCTCAGGAGGCTGCAGTTCAAGCTGTTGTCTGGGATTCCGCAGTTCATCTGAGGGAGCGACTGGTGGGGTGGGACGCTCTGTCCCCAAGCTCGCTAGCTGGTTGTACACGTTGGTCCTCTGTCATGTGGCGTCCTCCCAAGACCGACCCCCCACTCCAGGAAGTATCAGAGAGAGAGAGAGAGAGAGAGAGAGAGACATCTTGTGAGAGAGGGACCCCAAAGAGAAGCCAGTCTTCTGACCTAATCCTGGAAAAGAGTGCACGTCGCTTCTGCCATATTTTCTTGGTTAGACATAAGTCCACTAGGTCCAGCCCACTCTCAGAGGAAGGGACTACACAGGGTGCAAATAGCAGGACATGGGGCCATTGGGGCCCTCCTAGAGACTGCCCACCACCTTTCCCTTCCCCCCCTCGGCTCACCAACATGCGACCCTTGTGAATCACTTTGCCCTGTCTCCCAGTCTGGGAGAGGAGAATGATAATCATCGCTTGGAGGCATCACTGAGTCAAGTAAGATAAGCACACAAGATGCTTGAAGGGGCGTGGCCCAAAAGTCCCATTCCCTTTTCTCACGGTCCCTTCTGCAGCCCTAGCTGACAGCAAAGGGAGGGCCCTATTCTCTTGGGTGCCTCTAGGCCTTGTCAAGGGGATCAGGAGAGTCCCCATATCTCAGGATGGAAACTGGAACACGTCCCCTGTGAGGTAAACCACAGGTAGCAAGGGCACCTGAGAAGGTGGCCCTTCAGGGTGGTTGCACATAATGCAGTCACCACTGCAAATGTAACAAATTTGTCTTCAGCGTCTTTATCCCAAGCTTTTTTTTTTTTTTTTTTTGGTGGTGCTGGGGATTGAACCTAGGGCCTTTTGCAAACACTCTACCAACTGAGCTATCCCCAGCCCAATATCCCAAGCTTTTGATAAAGCAACTAAATGGCACAGAGGCCTGCCTGTGCTCCTTGACATGACCTCCCATGTGGAACAACATGTCCTCTTCATTGCTGGCTGGCAGCACCCCACAGATGTGATGGGCAGGGTCAGAAACACAAATCTAATGCTTGGTCCCGGGCATGTCCTCTGTCCCATCACGACACTCTCTAGCCTCAGGCCCACTCACCAAACATCAATTTGCTGATTTCATGTTTGTTTGTTTGTCTATGGTCTTGAGGTTCAATTCAGGGATGCTCCACCACTGAGCCTCATCCCCAGCCCTTTCTAGTTTTCATTTTGAGACAGTGTCTCCTAAACGGCCCAGGATGGCCTTGAATTTCAAAATCCTCCCTCAGCCTCCTGAGTTGCTGGGATTACAGGCCTGCACCCCCACTCCTGGCTGCTGATTTTGTTTAACTATGTTAACATGTGCAGCGATTTTACTGGAATTAAGAGGGGTGAATGGCTACCTCCCACTCACCTCTTCCCTGTCGGGTCAGTTTTTCCCCAGTCTGTGCTCTGTGTTGATGGTCCGTCCCTCTGTCCATGGAGGGTCCCTTCCGCCTGCCTCACATCTTGCTGGCTCCAGTGATCAGGAGCTACAGCAAAAATATCCAGATGATCCCTAAAAGGCTATAATGAAGATAATGGAGAACCTATCCCCTAAGACTCCAAAAGCTGCAGACGCCATGCCATCCAAAAGGAATTGCTGCAAAGGAGCCAAGAGTCAGCCTAAACAATGAGCAAGCTCCATTGCCATAGGTCCACCCCTGCATCAGAGCTCGGGAGGCCTTGGCCCACCGAAGTAGCCTGCATCCACTCCTGCTGGGCTCAGCTGCCTCTGCCCTCCGTCACCTCTGGTCACCTCTGGATCCACGGGGAAGGTGGGAGGCAGACAGTGGAAGGGCGGGGCAGGGCTGTCCTCCCAGACCCAGCCTCTGGAGCTCTTTCTCCAGAACTGTTCCCCAAATTATATTCTGGGTGCCCCAGTGAGAGGCATCACCCCCAACAAGGCACGGTGGACAGCAGTACCACTGTCCAGCTGGGCAGCAGCTCAGCCACACTGGGCTGCTAGAAAAGGTGGGGGACCAGGAACACCTGCCTACTCTGTACCTCCCCCAAGAGGAGACCCAGGTCTTGGTGCAAAAACTAGCACAAGGGTAAGAAAGAAGGACAAGTTAAAAAAAAAATATATTGGTACCAAGATTTTTAAAAATATCTATTTGAAATCTGGCTTAGATTTCTGGGTTCAAGTGTAGGTGAGTCGCAAGGTCAAGCAGGAGAAGCCACATATCAGTCACGTCTGTCCTAAGCTGCTGCTGCTCTTTGTTCTGCATCGTATTTTCTTCCTTTGGGGAAGTCAGATGCTCAGAATCTCTGAGCCATTCAGGTTCTTCTTCTCAGGAAGAAAATAAGTAGATGGTCTCTGAGTGATGGGATGTTTTATCCACTGAGAGACATTTGCATTTTGAAAGCCTGGGGTCTGGGTGATGCTTCGCCTGAAGACATGGGTTATTTAAGTAATGGTGGGAGTTTTAGGCATGGGGAGTTCTTGATTGTTTAGGAGAGAGGGAGGGTCTTTGTCCATGAAAGAGGCTGTGCTGAATTGCTGAACTAAGAACATTCCTGAAGAGCAGTGCATATTGTCCTTATAAACCCAGTCCTATTTTAAATTCACTGGCCAAGTTTGCCTGAGGATGTACAGTTGGCCCTCTGTATCCATGGGTTCTGTATCCATGGATTCAGCCAACCACAGATCGAAAATATTTGGAAAAGAATTGCATCTGCACTGAACATGTGCTGATGCTTTTTTTGGTGATCATTCCCTAGACAATACAGTGTAACAACTATTTGCACAACATTTACATTGTATTAGATGTAAGTAATCTGGAGGCGACACAAAGTATGGAGGTTACATGCAAATATTACGCTGTTTTAGGGTGTAAGATATTTAACATTTTACAGGTTCTGTGCATAGGTTATATGCAGATATCACACCATTTTATATAAGGGCTTGTGCATCCAAGGATTTTGGTGTCCATGGAAGGTCCTAGAATCTATCCCCAAAGGATACCAAGAGATGACTGCAGATTCTTCTTGGGGGTAGACGCTGAGGATGGTCAGTTCCTCTGACCGCTCAGCTGTGCTGGACTCTGCTGTAAATGCCGATACTAACTTTTCCCACCAGCCCTGTGAGGCAGGTTCTATTAGTATCCCCTTTTACAGGTGAGGGGACTGAGGCACAAAGAGGCCAAGTGACTCTTGGGGTCACTCAGCTAGTTAGTGGCAGATTTGGGATTTAAACCCATTTGACTTTACCTTCCAATAATGTTAGCCTGCAACCTCATGGACCCCTAGGACCCTGGCATGGTGTGACCACCTCCCTCTCTCCATAGGGGCCTTGATGTTTTCTACCCAGAGGTGGGAAATGTCGCCTGCATGTTTATTCCTGACTGCAACAACTTCAGGCATAAGATCACCTACTGGCTGGAGCCGATCGTCAAGTTCCCCGGAGCCCTTGAAGTGAGTGAGTTGGGCTGGCTGCAGGGGGTCTGGGGGTCTTGACTTCTTCCTGAGCTCCCTCTGCTGTGGGACTTGAAGCCACATGCAGAGCCATCAGGGTTGGGTCTGCTGGTACCAGAAGGCTGTTGCTATGAGGCTGTGCCTTCCCTATAGTGGCCCGGTGGCTTAGGGACAGAGTGGGGTGGGGAGGCCTGCAGACTGGACCCTTGGCAGTGCCGTGCATCTTGATGCTTGGTTGTCACAGTAGGAGACAGGCTCTTCTTGTGCCCAGTCCCCTGAAGTAGAAGATAAAAGTGTTTTAGGAATTGCAAGTGATTATTTCTTATTTCTTTCCCTGGGGAGTGATCAGTCCCATCCCGTTGTGGAAGCTTCCCTGGGCTTGGAGCTCTGGTGAGCCTGGGGAAAGGCCGTGGAAGTGGGGAATGGGGCTGCGGCTCCCAGCGGTCACGCCATGTCCCCGGGGGGCTGCTCCGGTCTTCTGAGCAATTTCTTTCTCTCTCGACTCCTGGGCTCACCTCTTGCTCTCTGCTGTTTTGCTAGTGTCAACAGGGACACAAGGACTATGATGTGGCCAGGACACAGGTCACTAACAGGATGAGACACAGGGATTGTGGCTAGGATGTGATTGTCATTTCTGTGCAATGTGCTGGGAAGCACAAGGGTTGCTTCCTCTCTCCTGGTGCAGCCTGGCGGCCCCACACTCCCCTGGTCAGGCCTGACAGTGGCCAAGCCAAGCCCAGCAAGGAGCAAGCTGGAGAGAGCAGCGTCACATGGTTGAGGCATCTTTGTTTGTCCAAGTGTTTGTCACTATCAGGGAACTAGTATGTTTCACAGCTTATGTGGCTAATGTCGGGAAGCTTCACTGATGGGTCCTGTTGGCAACTGTGACGAATGTCCTTTTACTCTGGAAGGCTGAGCGAACAGGCACACACATGCACACGCACACCTGCACACACATCGTCCCTCCTCCCTGGAGACCCTCAACCAGGCCACACCATGGACAACCAAGAGGAGCACAGAACAGAAGGCTGCTGTGCTTCTAGCTCCTGGGACAGGGTGGAGGGCCACCAAAGCAGGGCAGGTATCCAGTTCCTTAGGGACAAGTATATGCTCTCTAATGGGACAGGACTCATGACTCTCCCATTAATTCCCTTGTCCTGGGGTTTTCACTTGCAGGGCCCCAGGAGGTCAGACCAGATGCTTTCCCAATGACATCCCAGGAGGACAATCTCCCCTGCTCCATTCCCTGAGCGGCTGTTGCCCAATATGTCCACTAGATGGCAGTGTAGACTTTTCTAGCTCCTGGAGTCCCTCCTGGAAGGGATTTGAAGACCGCTGGGAAAGTCCTGGGTTTGGGGTTTTGAGGATGGGATTGTCCTGAGGTATGGACACAACAGAGAAGATACTGCATCTGTCACACCCTGAAATGAAATCTTTCACTGTCAAAAAACCCATCCTATCTCAGCCCAGGGCTAGGTGGGGCAGAAAACTGGTCTAGAGCTATGGAAATGACAGAGGGCTGTGTCAGAGAGCGCCCAGGAGAATAAAGACTTTGTGAAGGAAGGTTTGGTTAAAGCAGTGGGCAGACAAAAAAGTAGTATCCTGTTCCCATAGCACTATGGTTTACAGAAATGTAGCAGACTATGAGAAGGCGAAGTCGGTGACAAGCTGCCCTTCATTGAGTGCCACCTTAGACTGGTTGTTATTCATGTTGTCATTTCACTCAATTCTCTCATCAAGTCTGCAAGCTAAGTATTTCTTTAGTCAAGATTGACAGTGGCAAGTGACAAAAATCCAACTCAAACTGGTTGAAGTCAAAAGAAAGGGGAGAACTTGCTAATAAAAAACTAAACAAACAAAAAACCCTCCAGACACAACTTCAGGTCTGGTTGGATCTAGGTGCTCTAACTATGTCACAGGGATCTTTCCATCCATCTCTTGACTCTGCTTTTCTCTCTGCTATTTTTACTTATAAATAGACTCTTTCCTGCGATGACAAAAATGGCCCCAATAGCCTTAGGCTTAAGTTTGACCAGTTTATCAATCCCAGTGGGAAAAGATGAATTCTCTCCAACCATTGAAAGTCCTAGGATCTGTCCTGCTTGGATCACACGCCCACCCCTAAACCAAACGGTGACTCTGGGCAGCCCCAGCGAGCAGAAGAGGGTGGTTCTGCCTCGGGAGCACCAGGTGCTGCCTGTGCGAAGGGTCAGGTGGGGTAGCAGCAGTTCCGGTGGAAGTAAGGGGCCTGGCCAACTTCAGAGCCCACAGGCCTGAGCAGTGGACCCTGCAAGGTCCGCTGAAGCCGAGCAGAGCTGGCAGAGCTGGGGGCTTGCTGGAGGGAAGCCTCCACTAGTCAGTGTGGGAGGGGGCGGGGGACAGTCGCTGCTAAGGAACCTGGGGCTGGAGCTTCCTCAAGGGCTCCAGGGGACAAACCTGCCCTTAGAGAGGACGCAGGTGCACCCTGGGAATAGAGTCCCTCAAAAATGGGACAGGAGAGGGGAGGAACCCCAGTCCTCCAGAGAAGGAGGAAGCCATTTCCACAGGGCCCTGGCCTGAGGGAGGAAGGCAAGAGTGGGTGACTGGCTACACGGGTCAGTGCCTTGTTTCCAAGGTGATTAAAACAGTGCCACCAAGGCCTCAACTGCCAGTGGACAGGCCGAGGGTGCCCCCCAAGCAAGGCCCGAGGCCCTGGCAGGAGGGGTGCAGTGGGCGTGGGGCAGCCTCCACGCCCTAGCCCAGGCTGCTCACCCACCCGTGGGCCCTTCTCCCATCCTGAATCCTCCTCCTCCTCCTCCAGGACCCCTTTGCTGACTGTCCCCCTCTGGGCCTCGCCCCCACCCCTGGCTGATGGCTTCTGGCTAAGACTCTTCAGTGTCTCCTGCCCACTAAAGAGGGTGTTGGCTTTGTTCTGTCCTGCCCATTCATGTCCTGCCATTGCCCATTCGTGTCCCTCACAGCTGCAACCACTTTGTAAACACTAGGAGATGGAGGAGGCCGGGTGCAGCATTTCCTGGAATCACCCACAGCTCCTGCCAGCATCGCAGGTCCCATGCTGGGCCACAGGGCGAGTGAGTGCACGGATGAGTGAATGGGTGGTCTGGAAGAATGGACAAGTGAGTGGCAGGTATAAGGACCCCTCCCAGAGTGCAAGCCCCCAGCTGTGTAAGCCCCGGGGTTTGTGGTTTAAGCTTCCAGGAGTCCTGGGCATGTGCAGGAAAGCTGCTGAGCCCAGTGGACCTCAGACAGCCGACAGCACAGAGGTGGAGCTGGGGTTGGAAAGGAGAACCAGGGAGGGAAAGAGAGGAGGGGGGAGGGGTGTTGGGAGCAGAGCCGGCAAAGTCACGCTTCTTGAGCACCGTGGCTGGGAGCTGGGAGCTGCGGAAGTAAGTGGAAGCTTTTCTCCTCCTGAGCGCTGACAAACATTAAGGGGCCAACATTTTAAATGCATCCCGTCCTCAAGCCAATGAAAACTGAAAGGACCCTGAGAAGTGTCTTGACTGGGGCTTATTCTTCACCTTAAATCTAACCAGCTGGAATCCTTTTGAAGGGAAGAAATTGCCGTTAAGTGGGGAACGTGCACGCATTCGAGGGAAGGAACAAAAGCCAAGCGCTCTGTCCTGCTGTCCTTCAAGTTTCTAATCAGGCGCCAGAAAGCAGGTGTCCCTGCGCGTCCCAGGCCGGGCAAGTGCATCTCCCGCCCCTGCTGCAGCTGCGCGTGTTGCTGCCCCCTAGTGGCGGTACAAATTTCAACACCAAATCGGGAGCAGAGGGGGCGTCCAGGTCCCACGCGAGCCAGCCGGGCAAGCGCTCTACCCGTGAGCTACAGGGTTTCACTGAGTTGCCCAGGCTGCCCTGAGTATGTGATCCCCCTGCCTCCTCTTGAGTAGCTGGGATTACACGGTGCACGCCAGTCACTTCTTAAACACCAATTTATAGAGGCTGGAGATATGGAGACCTACCTACAGGGTGGGGAGTCACAGGCTCCTCTCTGAAGCAGACCCCAAGCTCACCAGCGCAAGCAGGAAAATGAGGGCTGCTGCTGCTACTGCCACAGAATAATGGACCCTGTCAGGACACTGGGCTTCCAATGCCCATGGTGGTTTCAGTAGAGCAGCCCCTGGTGGCTGGAGCAGATCCCTGGGCTGGGGGGGGGGGGGGGGCAGGCCTTCCTTGCAGAGGGTGAGAGTGATACGTGTGGCCCTCAAAGCCAGGTGTTTGCGTAGGGCACTGCAGTCACAAATGACTTGGCATTACTCACGCTGGCACCACACACCTGGCCCCCTGGACACACTGTCAATCCAAGGATAAAAGACACCATTACAGAGTTTCCAGGATGCTGGGGGGAGAGACAGGTAGCTGGCAAACAGAGAGTCACAGGGTGTCCGTGAGCCAGCACCTGGCAAGGGACAGGCACCAGGGATCAGGATGGCTAGGGGAGGGATGAGGCTTGGGAGAGGGCAAGGACACATCACAAGGAGATAGAAAGCTGGGTGGGCCCCAGCGTGGTGCATGGACTGTATCTGGAAGCCAGGCGGGTGGGGGTGGGATCACCATCTGATGGTTAGACTGGTGAAGGTGGTCAGTTTAGCAGTTCTGGAAGGTCACCTGGCAGCAGGTGGAAGAATGGAGAGAAGGTGAGCTTGAAGGCAGGAACGTGGAGTGGGGTAAGAGATGTTAGAGAGGTGGAATCCATAGGGCTGGGGGTCTGTGGGGGCCGGGATGTCTGGGATGGGTGGGTGAGGGTGAGATGGAGCATATAATCTATCATCCCAAACAGGACTCTGTGAGGGTCAGGTGGGGGTGCTGTTCATAATTATACCAGGACAAAGGGTGTCTTTGGGCACAGCACCAACAAGCTGTAGTGGACATGGACCCCAGTGACCCTGAGAATAGTGCCTTCACCAAGCAAGGGAAGCACTAGACTGATAGGGGCCAGCAGCCTGCAGCAGAGCCTTCTACACACACCAGATCTGAGGGCACTGTGCACACCCAGAGGTGGCACAGCCAGAGGCTTACATTAGGGTCACTGGCATCCAGGCAGAAGCAGAATCTGTGAGGCCACCTTTCACTTAGGGAGAGGACGTGTTGCAGTCAGTAGAACTGGCTGGTGGTGTCAGATGGACACCCACTGGACCCAACCACCAAGCCACAGGCAACCTGCACCAAGGGATCGGGAGGGAGGAGAAGTGGAAACTGTGGAGGGGTTGGCTACTCACACCACACCAGAGCTTGCCAAGAGACACCTGAGACTCACGGCTGGGAGGAAGGGTAATACCAAAACAGGGCAGAGGAGGGCATATAGGGCCTTCTGGAACACCACCAGGATAAGAACAGGGGTGGGTCAGAGAGGTGGGGTTTCAGAGGGTGTCCCAGACACCTCACAACTGACAGGACCTGGCACTGACTGAGGTCAGAGACTGGAGCCCCCCAAAAGATTGGAGGAGCAGGAGGAAGAAGGTGGTGAGTGGCATGGGGCATGCCATCATGGTCACAGCCAGTTGGAGGGTGCTGCTCAGTGCTGGGGTGAGGGGCCCCCAAGCCCCTGTGGGCTGGAGTTCCACCAGCAGAGCCTCATCTATGGGGAGAAATGTTGCAGAAGGTACCAGGGGAGGGCAGGTGGCAGGGCTCTGGGGACGGGGTGTGGGGAATGCCCAGATCATGGGCAGGGCAGAGCAGAGGGTAAGGAAGAGTGCAGGGCAGGAAGGAGCAGATGACCGGCAGCATGGGGAGAGGTGGCCACGAGGCTCTTCAAAGAGCAGAGCTGGAGTAGAGCCAGTGGGTTTGGCTGCTCTTGAGGGATGGAGTGAGTTATTCCAGAACAGGGGATGGGAGGTAAGGTCAGGGCAGGGTGAGGGGTCCAGTGTGGGAAGACCATCAAGGCCAATTATCGGGGAACAATTAATGAGATGTGACCATCACTCATTGCCCAGCACCTAACCAGAACTTCGTAAAAACGTATAGGTTGTCACTGTGGTCAGACGGGTTTGCTGGTTTGTCACCTAACAGGTAGATGAAAGATAGAAGGAAGGTCGGGCTTCCTGAGGTCATAGGAGGTGCAGGAACTGGGTGGGAGACGAGCACAGGGTGGCCGAGGCTGGGAAAGAATTAGGGGTCGGAGCTGATGGGTAGAGCCAGGTCTAGGAAACACCTAGTGCCCAGTAGGGTGCCTCCAGGAGACCTTGCGCACACGCCTGTCATTTCATCCTTGGTTGCTGCCTCCTTAGCTCGGGGGTCCAAGTCTGTTAATCACCCACTGTGTCCCAGCCCAGCCCAGGCTGCCTGGCCATGTTGTCTGGGGCGCCTCTGGGCACAGCAGTACCAGGTGAAATGGGAGAGATGATTATCAGGTTGCAGAGAAATTTCCCGGGAAGGATTTCACAATCCTCTACAGCAGGTGAGGGACACCGCCCAAGGCCCCACTCACCCGAGACTGCAGGGTCCTGCCTCCCAACCTACTGCCCTTTCGCCTACCTAATTTTACCTCTGGAATCACCTAATGTTCACACCGGACTCGAGGTGTCATTCAGTCATTTATCCATCTGAGCCAGCCTCGATGGCGCGCCACTCTCTGACCCCTGCCAGATACTGTCATGTCTGCCCTGCCCGGGAAGGCCTTCTTTTCCCAGTAAGGAGGTCAGTTGAACTCTGACAACAGAGGGGAGGCCATAGAAGAATGGACTATGCCCTCAGATGACTGATGTCTTGCTCCTGACCTTCAGCCCCAGCCACCTTTCCTGTTGAAGTACTCACTGCTTCGGGGCTTGCAGAACTTCCAGCCAGACCTGAACCTGACCCCTGTGCAGAGGGCTGCCGGGCCCTTGCTCAGCAGTGGAGTATCTGGTGTCAGCTGAAGCTCAGTCAGGAGCTGCAGAAACAGTTCCAGATGTTTTTTAGATCAAATAGTGTTTCTTTGAAAAAAGTGTGTGGGCCGCTCCTCTGGGGTGGTGTATGGAACCTGAAGGGAGAGTCCAGTGGGTTTGCATCCTGGGTTTAGAAAAGAAGCCCTTCAGCAAAAATCTGTGTGGGGCTCTTGGAAGGACTGGGATCTGCTCATAGGGGACTGCTGAGTGTCAGAGAAGGCTTCTTGGGATTTAAAATGGCTGTGCAGCTCTCTTGGGGGACAGTTACATCTTAAATGCTACTGGGACTTGTTGCCTCTCTCATCAAAGAAAGAGAAATTTGGGGAAAGTTTCCCAGATCTAAAAAAAAAAAAATGTAATATGTCACTTATTATTTGTTAAAATTTGCACACTTGGGAGTGACGGGAGGAGGTGCCGGCTGCAGTCCACAGCCCTCTTGGCAGAGAACTGACTGAGGACAGGGTGTGGTGGGGACAGTCAGCTTACCATCCTGACTTTGGAGCACACATTGTGCTCGGTCAAGTCTGCCTGGCCCCAACCACAGCCCGCTGGGTGTCACAGGCAGGCAGGACAGGTATTAGAGTCTCTTTTTTACAAGTGAGGAAACAGCAGCTCAGGGGAAAATATTTTTAATAGAGTTTGTATGTTGGAGAAGCTTCAGATTTCACAGTAAAATAAAAGAAAACACAGAGTGCCCATAACCCCCTGTCCCTACACACAGCCTACCCCTGTCAACATCCCCCACGGCAGTGGTGCCTTGGATGTAATTGGTGAAGCTGCGTTGACATCATTGTCACCCAGAGCCTGCAGTTGACATTAGGGTTCATTCTTGGTGCTGTAGCTTCTATGGGTTTAATGAGGCCATGATGACACATGTCCATCATAATAGCCCTATGCAGCCACTCCTCTGCCCTGGAAACCCTCTGTGCCCTGCCTGTCCTTTCTCCTTCCCCACAACCTTGGCAACCACTGATTGTTCCACTGTCTCCATCGTTTTTCCTTTTCCAGAACGTTGTAGAGTTGGAATCATGCAGCCTGGCGCCTTTTCAGATTAATAGAGCCCAGACTGCCATACAGGCCTCCTGACTCCGATCCCAACAGTTTCCTCCCTTTATTACTAACACAGGGGTTTGGAACTGCTGTGGCCTCTTGCCCAGGGGCTCAGCTTCCTTTCTGAGAACTGCTCTTCCCTTAACTGGGAGTTTCAACTCCCTCCACTTTGGGGTGGATAGAGAGCCACCCACTTCCGCCCCAGGGGTTATCTCTAGCATCCTCACCATTCATTTTCTTGTCTCTTTCTCTAAGGAGAATGTAAACTCCTCAAGGGCAGAGACATCTGGGTGTTTGCAAGAAAATAGGAGGTTCCCATGCAGTGCAGTGCGATTCATGCTACCATGTGGCCCCAAGTGCAGGGTGCTGGGAGTTTTGTCTCTTGTTAAAAGCAGAGTAAGCTTCATGGTTTTCAAAGTGTGCTCCCTGTCTTGCAGTCCTTTCTATTTGGGGCACGTGCTGTAATTTCACATTCCTGGTTCTGATCAGTCTCACGAGACAGGGCAGGCAGGTAGGTGTTGGTCTCTGTCCATGGTGGGGAATCCGAGGCTCAGGGAGGTACCTCATTTCAGTCTCATCGCACTCTGGCGGGCAGATGGATTAAGTGGAGTGAAGAAACTACAACCCGGACCCCCTAGCTTCTAAACCTTGTTCTTTCCCACCTGTCCCATCCCTACTGTCACCAAGTGGTTACCACTCAGTGATATTTATTGGCCATTCTCCATGTGGCCAGGTTCTGTGCTAAATGCTCTATGAACATTGATTATCCCACTTAAGCTGCGGGGCCACCCAGCACAGTAGGCAAGATTTATGGTTGTTTGATGGATGAGGAAATGGAGACACAGCAAGATGCCATGGCTCATGAGCAGCAGAGTCAGGATTTGAAGCCGGTTCTGGGTGCACTCCAGAGCCCACGCCCCTATTCACCCACTGCACGCCCACTGAAGGGGAGAAGGCAACTCACAGTGTGCCCCAAATGACCTGAGGTGTCTCCCAAGCGCCTGGTCCCCGGAAGAAGCCAGATCAGGAAGCGGGACAGGCTGGGTGTGGGTCCTGTGGTCCTCGGTTCAGTCACCTCCCTTTACAAATGGTGGTCCCAGCAATGTCAAGTGACTTAGTTAAGCAAGCGATGAGGCTGGGCTGAGGGCATGCAGAGATGGGGGTCCATGAATCAGGGACTCTATTTTCTGCTGCCTGTTGGGTCTGAGACTGCCAGCCCAAGACAAAAGTCAGGAGACCCCACAGGACAATTTTACTCCCAGTCTCGTTCTGTTCCCATCACGCGAGGAAAGTAGACTGGCCTCGGCCAGGCCCAAGCGTGGGACCCAGAATCCCCATGAGAGGGTACGGGAGGGTGGATGAGCCACCACTGTTCCTTAGCCTCTCCCCAGGCCCCGAGGTGGGTAGGCGGGGGATCGCGTCTGGGGCTCCTGGGGCTGCAATTTCAAAATCTGACACCAGGGGGCGATAGGCGACCATCTTCCTGCCCCAGGAACCGCGGAGCCCGCTGCGTGGCAGGGGCCACCCAGGCAGGAAGGCTGTGCAGCAGCCGCGTGTCACACGGTGGAGACACACCTGGTACTGAAGACCCAGAGGGTCTCTGGTTGGGGTCAGGTGTGCACACCTCAGCACCCTACCCCCTCTCCCATCTCTCCCTTTGCCAGTCGCTTGCGGAAAGCAGTGCCCTGCTGTTATGGGTGTGCAAAAAATCCCTAGAGTGGACCAGAGTGCTGACCCGACGTGCCCTCAGGGGTCAGGTTCCCAGAGAGTTGGGTGAAGCAGCGGGTAGAAGGAAAAGGAGAGGTGCGGAGGCCGCCACTGGCTCCGAGAAAGCCTGTCACCCACTGGGGATTGAAAAGGGTTTTGAAAACCTGTTCCGAAGGTCCCCTCTTCATGGCGGGATTTCTCGACCCGCAGACTTCATCGTCGGAGCTGAAGACTGTAGCGGGCATGGCAGGTGTTGACCTGGAAAGCCGCCAGCAGACCTTTGGAGCCTGAGGGGAGGGTGGGGGAAGGGGCGGGGGCAGATGCGCACCCACCTCGATGTTGACCTTCTAGTGCTGTGGCTTGGAGCTCTGCGACCTCTGTCCAGTTACTTCCTCCGCGGAGATGCCTTTCCCGTTACTTAGAATGAGAAATCTCGAGTACCTTCCCTAGGGTAAGAGCTCAGCTCTGATCTTTCTTGTCCCATCTGGAATATTAGACCCAGCAGTGACTTCTCTCCCTAGACTGGGGTGGGGGTGTTTTTACTGGGCTGTTGACCCAGGCTGTCTGGATTCACCTTCTCATTCCTCACTTCTCTGTTCCTTTACTGGCTGCTCCTCTTCTCCCCAACCTCTTCTCCTTCCATGGTCTCATCCAGGGTCATGACTTTAAATATCCACATAACAAAGATTTCCTTCTCACATGGCCGCTGGGGTATTCGTTGGATCCCTCAAATAAGACATGTCTAATCCCAAGCATCCAATGGCCAGCCTCCCCTCAGCTGCGCCATCTCCAGTCTTTCTGCATCTAGGTAAAGGGTAATTCCAGCCTCTAGCTGTGTGGCATGACCTCCCAGAGCCACCGGGCAGCTCCTCTTCTCTTCCACCATGTAGCCACTGCACCAGGAAATAGACCAGAAGCTGACCACTTCTCTTCTCCACGTTCACACCCTGGCCAGGGCCACCACCCTCTTGACCTGGATTATTGCAATGGCCTCCTTGCCTGGTCTCCCTGATACCACCCCTGTTTCCCCCCAAACACCTAGCATGTTCTTGATCTAGCAATCAGAAGGAGACTGTAAGTCTGCAGGTCAGACCAGTTCACGCCTCTGCTAAGAAATACTCTGATTCCCCAGAGTAAAAGCCAAAGTGCTGACAGTAGCCTGCCAGGCCCCAGGGGACCCTGTTCCTCTGCCCCTTACTTCCTTTCTTCCCTCTCTGGGCCTGCCTAGCTCATTGTCCCCTGGCCTCCTTGCACTTCGTGACCAGCAGTGTTTTGGGGACTTGGCCCTGGCAGCAGCCTCTGCCTGGGTGGCTTCCTTCCTCTACCAGCATGGCTCACACCCTCACTCCCTTCAACTCTCTGCTAAAAGGTCACCTCCTCTCGGAGGCCTTCCAGATCCCCCAGTTCTGACAGGCCCGAGCCCCTCACCTCTCAACTTCTGTTTGCTACCTCTAACCTATGTATAATTTAGGTGCTGTGTTTTGTTTGTATATTGCCACCCCTCCCCCAGCTAGAACCTAAGCTCCACAAGGGCAGAAATTCTTCCCTGCTTTATTCACAGGTGCATCCCAAGTGCTAGAATCGTCTCAGACACATAGTAGGCACTTAATCAATATTTAATGTTGGTTGAATGAAGATTACTAGAGGAAGCTTTCACGACATCATTTATATAAAGCTTGTCAGTGTCTGTTGTCAGCAGCTTTCAGTAGACAGTGGTGGTGGTGGTGGGCATAACAGTGGGACGGATGGTCCCAGTCACCAGGTGACCAGAGCAGGCTTACAGCATGACAACTGAGCAAGGCAGTGGCTAGTTGGCAGGAGGTTCAAGACAAGAGAGATTTCTTTTTCTCTTTTTGTTTTCCTTTTCAGTGCTGGGGATTGAACCTAGGTCCTTATATGTGCTAGGCCAGGGCTCTGCCCGGGGGCCTGAGAGTCCCCCCCCCCCAGGGATTTAAGGAGAGATAAAAGGGAGGAGAGGTGGAAAGGAATTATTGTATCACTCGATGAAGAGGATCTATAAGGCTGCAGAGTGTAGACACCTGTGGAATGAAAAAACAAATCCCCTGCTTGCCCTACAGTACATGAAGAACTTATTTTGACAAACTGGCTGTACAGCCTTGGTGAAAAATCAGAAGGCTGGAATGAAACAGGGACCATGGAAGGCAGTGACCTCCTCAGCAGGGACAATCTACAGTGTTCCCTTCCCGGAGAGAGGCTGAGAAATCCTTTGCTCAGGATCATGCCATCCTGCCTGGTACTTCCGACTCTAGGGTCTCTTGCTGGGAAGTGGGGGTGTTAAACTGAAGAGAAGACCCCCAATTCGGGGAGCAGATGCCCCAGGTTCCTTCTGCCCCAACATCTCTTCATGGAAACCTGGCCTTGGTTGATTTGCAACGCCAGCAAAACTGCCTCTGGCAATTCCTCTTGCAAGTAGAGTGATGGTTAATTTCAGCCTTGGAGCCCTGGATTCCTAATGCGCTGAGCCTGAAGCCGCTTGCCAGCTCTCCATACATCTGGCGCTCCCATCCTCCACCACCCCCAGCTCAGATGGGAAACCAAGGCCACGTGAGGTGTACCTTTCTCTCTGTGTAATCGGGGAACAGCTATTTCCTCCTCCTCGTTCATCGTTCTTCTCTTCCATTCACTAGCAACATTCCGGGGCCCCTGTGAAAGGTGCCTGCAAATCTTGAGTCCTGACAGACAGGAGCAGCCGACAGGCTGGGTCCTGCGTCTGCCTGGCAGTCATCTCTGCCCCAGCCAGATGGGCTCCTGCCCCAGGACCCCTGGGGAAGCTAATGCCCAACCACATCTACCTGCAACCCAGGTGGCTTAGAGCAATTGACAGAAAGCCAAACCCCCACAGCTAGAGAATACCTAGAGGAGCAACATCGAGGTAAACATCTATCTGATCTCAGGGTGAAGGGGGTCTGCCTGAGCAGAATGGACAGTCAGAAAGGAAACAAAAGACAGATGTGAGTCACAACAATATTTCAAACTTCCGCACTTAAAACATGCCATGAACAAAGTAAAAATTCCAGGATAAACTGAGAGAACATATGTGCCACAAATATACAAAGGGTTATTATTTTTATGCATAAACAGCTCTTATAAGTCAGGAAGAAAAAGATGAATATCACATAGAAAAAGAAGGCAGAGGATGTTCATCAGTGATTATAGGAAGAGGAAAAGTTCATTAAAAATATGAAGGGAAGGTTTAATTCTATTTATAATTCAAAACATGCAATTTTAAAAAATGGTATGCACTTTATATAAAATCAACCAGATGGCAGTTTGTACTTTTTTTTTTTTTTTTAAGGAGAGTATATCTTACAGGTAGAGGTACAGATTGCTTCAACCTTTCTGGAAGGTGATTTGATAATGTGTATCAAAATCATTAGCAGATTCATTGTGTTGGAAACAATGATTTTAGCTCTTCATTCTAATAGGATTGCTTAATCAGAGACATATGCAAAAAATTATGTAAAAGGATGTTCATTGTAGTGTTATTTAAAGTAGCAGGAAAAAAAGGAAAACCATCTAAATGTTCAACAATAGATTGGTTAAACAGAACGTACCCTATCCATATGAAAATGTACCGTAAAGCCACTCAAAATCATGTTCTCAAAGAATATTTAGGGCTATTGGAAAGTCTCACAATATATTTTTAAGTGAATGAAACCAAATGATAAAACAGTAATTTCACTGTAGTCCCAATTTTCAAAAATTATATCTTTTTATGCATGCGAGAATACAAAACCAGATGAATGGGGAAGGCATCAAAATGTTACCATTGGATCGCCTTGAGTAGTGGGATTAAGGGTGATTCTTATTTTCTCCTTTACACTTGCCTGTGATTTCCATATGTTCTCCAATGAACGTGCATTACTTTAATAAGGGGGAAAATGCTATTTGGGGGAAAAAAAAAAGAGTGAACACTAAGAGGAAAAGGCTTCAGCTCCCCAAATGGTCTGAGTGCTGGTTGCTGTGGAAACTGTAACTTTGAATTGCCCAACTTTTTGTGAATTACTTTCCTGCTCTGCAGGGTTATGATCATGCTGGATCTGCATTCTCCAGGCGGAACATGGTGGGGGTGGTAGAAACAGAGGGGCCCCGCCTCCAGCAGAGTTTCACCAGGAGGCACCCTGCTCTTCCTCCTGGCTCCCTCTCCCCTACAAGTGAGGAAGCCCTGGGTCCCGCAGTGGATGCCTGGGCACAGGCTGCTCCAGGTGCAGCTCCTTGCTCAGGGCTTCCCTGGCTTCTGGGCCATGTTTGATGGCTCACATAGGCAGCCTTGCCCCTCTTCCAGCCTGGCATCCAAAGACAGGGTCCAAGCCATGGTGTGCAGTGGTAGGCAAGTGTCTTTATTCGTGTTGTTGCCTCAATGAACAAAGATGGGGACTCAACTGAGCCTCAGGGGCTGTTCACTGAAGCTGGGGATCTAAACAGAAGTCCTCCTCCCAGCCCTGCCCTTGCCTGTTTGCTCTTTCGGGTCGTCCCTCTCTTTGCCAGGGCACAGTCATGCCTTCCTTGAAAGGCACGCAACATGACGCACAGGAAACGAAGAAGCTGGAGTCCAGGTGCCCTTGGTGGAGCTGCGAGGGCTCCTTCCTAAGCCTCTTCTCAGCACACACGTCTTCCTGCCATTTGCAAGTCCTGCTGGGAGCTCCCGGGTGTGGAGAGCTGGTTGATTTATAGATTGAAGCAGCCACAAGTTGGATTTTAAAAAGCAATGTGTCCTTTGAGCAGGAGCCCGGGCTGGGGGCTCTGCAGGCTGTCGCTTTGTCCCAGGGACCAGATGGAACTTGTTTTTCTGTGCACTTGGGGGTTTAACCCTTCACACACTCCCTCCCCAGCAGCCCCATTCAGGAACTGCTGCCTTCAGGGTGAGAAGTTAGGTATGAGAGAGAACTGTTCTTGAACCTCAATAACATTTTTTTGGAAATGCCTCCTCTTTTTAGTGACCTGCCTTTTATTGGATTGTTTTGCTCTATTTAGCATACACTGACATGCGCCAGACATGGCTCCAAGCACTTTTAGAAATATTAGCTCATTTACTCTTCACAATCATCCATTATTCCCATTTTATTGATGAAGAAACTGAGGCACAGAATAAGTGGCACAAGGCTGAGCCACTTGTTCAAGGTGGCACAGCTGATGAGCAATGAAGCCCAAATTTGAATTTGAATGCTGGTCATCTGGTTCTCAAATTTGTGCGTTCAATCATAACATCGTGGTTCTGTCTCAAATAGCAGGCAAATGAATTGTTATTCTACTAGTAACATTTCTAAGCTCCTGGGAAATGCTTCCCAGTTTGAACTTTGGGAGTGTGATCCAGTGAGAAGGAATCAAGTCCCAGGTCCTCACTCCTGATAGATCCCTGCCATCCTTTCTGGCCTCCTCAGTCGGCAATTTCACTACGGAGAAGGTCTGTGCAGTATTTTGAGAAGAGTCCAAGCTCCACCCCACCCCACCCACAGTGTATGCAAACTCAGGTTGTCCAGCAGGGCCTGGGATCCTGGGCTTGGAGTTTTCATTTTCCTAAAAAAGCTTCCTGGCCAATGCATCCCCCCTGCCCTCCCACGGGAGTCCCCGGGGCTCTGCCTTTGGACAACCTCTCTTGCCTACTTACTTATGCAGCAATAACTGCAAGGCCCTTTGACCCTTCATGAAATGTCGGAAGCTTAACTCTTGTGCAGGAGGAGCTGTTTCTTACCCTAGGGGACATCTGTAGTGACAGGGCTGGTGACAGAGCTGCCCTGGAGTCCAGGCGTCCAGGCCCCTCAGACTGTGGGGGCAGAGGCTAAGAAGGCATCAGGTCCTTACAAGGTCATGTGTATATGTGGGACAACTCTCTGCCCCACAGGATAAAGAGAACCCAGGGAACTTGGTGTGGTCTATTCCAGAAATGACATAGTGCTTGGAGTCAGGTGGTAGGTTTGCTTTTTAAACTATTAAAAATGGCAATATAATAATACTGCATACTGCACTTGGGAACGAGATGCTCTTTTTAGCCCTTTTCTCGGGTAGCTGAACCATGCTCATTTGCAGACTCAAACTTCTTATTTTAATCATTTTTTATGGCAGTCTTTCTAAAATAGATTATGTATGACCTTGCCTTCCAAAACGAAGTCTAAAGAACGTGATTTAGCTTTGTTAACGGAGTCCCTGTCATTGTGGGTAAACAGGTGTCACAGAAGAGCACCCTTACTTGTGTCAGAGCCTCTCTTTACCGTGGTGGTGGGGGTCATTGGCTTGCACTCTGATGGGGCTTTGAAGCCACACTTCTACTTGAGTGAGGTCATGCCCCCTTGCAGGGCTGGCATCGCCCTGAAGAGGAGGTCACCACCCTGTGCTGGGATCAGGATGTGGTGTGCCACCCATGTGCTGAAGACTTGGGGCCCACTGTGGTAGTGGTGAGGTGGTAGGACCTTCATGAGGTGGGACCTAGTGGGAGGTGATGCGGCCATTGGGGACATTGCCCTTGAGAGGACTTAACATTAGCTGGTACATGTTTGTGATGCCAGTAACTCGGGAGGCTGAGGCAGAATATCATAAATTCAAGACCAACCTGGGCAACCTGGACTCTCTCCTCAAAATAAAATAAAAATGGCTGGGGAGTAGCTCAGTGGTGGAGCACCTCTGGATTCAATCTGCAAAAGGAAAGAAAAAGGGATTGATGTGGGTCTATGGAGTTAGTTCTCATAAGAGCAAAACGTTACAAAAGGGCAAGCCCAGCCCCTGGATACTTCTCTGACTTCCTGTCTGGCTGTGTGATCCCCCTTTCCTTCATGCAGCTGTTCCCCTTCCCACTTCTCTATCATGTTGCAACTCAGTCAAGGGGGTCCTCCCCAGTGGCCAAACAGATGATTTTTAGCCACAAAAACTATTGAGCTAATAAGCCCCTTTTGTGTGTATATCCTCTTATAGCAACAGAAAACAGATTAACACTCTACTAATTACCCATCATCTAGGACAGGGCATTAGAACTCTGAAGGTTGCCTTAGTTCACAGGACAGTGTAGAGAGTAGATGGGAAGTTTTAAAGATAATGTCAACCACATGCCAGATCGGGAGGGAACCTGTCCCTCCCCAAGGATCAGGGCAGAAGGTGAACACAACATGCTCCCTACAAGAGCACAGGCAATCCAAGAGGGCAGAGTCCTCAGTGAATACCTGATGCTCTTCTTGATTCCCAGGGCCCTAAGGGTGGGATAGGGTCCAATCCCCAGGACAGAGGCTCAGAAAGGAGAGAATGGGTTTGGGGAAAAGGCCTCAGGGCTGCCTGAGGCTATAGATTGCCTTTTATATTCGTAAAGAAAGCAGGAATTTTCTTCAATCACTCAGAAGGATCTCTGTGGAAGATCAAGGAAATTCATAGGGCTATTTGCCTCTCCACAAAACCACCCAAGACAGCTAAAATTATTTTTTTTAATTTATTTTCCTCCTGTCATCTGTCACTTCTTGCTGCTGTCAAAAGATGATTAGTATCCTTATGGTCTTCTAATTTGTGACAGGATGGGAAACCTAATAATGGAGAATGTCAGAATTCTGTCTAAACTAAGAGTAAATAGGCTCAACATGAGGGTGTGAGTCAAGGCCTGAGTTCTCACCCACCAGCCCTGTGACATACATGAAATGCCTCCCTGTGAATTATTTTAGAGCTGGGGACCAGGAAGGCAGCCTAGAATAGTCAGAGCATGAACCATGCAGTTACTCGGTTAACAACTGGTTAACAGCTTAACCAGTTGGTGATCTTGACTTCCTAGTGCATAACAGGTCGGGTCGTCGGCTGATAAAATCTCCCGGGCCATCCCTGCTTCCCCAGAATCGTTAGGCTGCTCAAGAGGCCTAATGCCCAGGGGTGCTCTGAAAAAAATAAAAACAGAATGTGTGCGAATCCTGCAATCTTTCAGCAATAGTTTAATCCCTTTCTAACAACCCTGGGTGGATGACATGCCTCTCTCCTCTTTAGCCCCCTCCCACTAGGGAAAACAGAGCTTTTCAGAGAATGAAAGGTACTCCCACCGAGGTGCTGCCTGCAGACACCGTGGAGACCGCTCAGGGTGAGCTGCACGTGCTGGAGGCCCAGCACCCAGTTCTTAAAGACAGGCACAGCCAAAGCCTCCCCGAGCACACTAACAGACTTTTTGCCCCCCTGCAAAACGTTCCTTGTCAAGCGTGGGCTCTTTGGAATCAACCATTTTGATGGCCCAGTTCTCTGTTTAAGGACGTCAGACCCTTCAGACAGGAAAACCTCAGACGGTGAGCACCTTCTTTCTGCCCTCCATCAGCTAAGCTGCCCAGAGAGGAGTGGTGCTTGCCCAGAGGGCCTTGAGCTGAGAGAGGATAATGAAGACCAAATGCCCAGGCAGCCCTTGGTCCCCAGGTCACCTGCGGGTTGTTTAGGCAGCTTTCCTACCACCAGAGATGGGGAGCTGACTCTATATTTAGGCACTGCTCCAAGGGTGTAGCTGGGCCCAGGTCACAGAGCTGGTCTTCAAACCCCAGGTGATCGGGCTCCAAAGGTTGTGTATTGCCACCACGAGGTGCTGCCCATTGATGGCTTGAATTCACCAAGTCACAGTTCTGTGATAACTTCTACAGCAAGGGCTAGTAAGGAAGACTTGACTTCCGTTTCCTTATGGGTCTAGTTTTCATCCCTTTCCTCTCTGTCTTCCCCAACTCCATCCTTCCGGGCAATAGGGAAGCCTACTTGGGGTTCAGTCCCTCAAAATTCCCCTACTTCTTATCTCACAGGGCTCTCCAAGCTCATTCTGCCCTTTGTCCTGAATTTCAATCACAAATTTCCTCTTATAAGCAGTGTTTCACATGCCACACATCCCCAAGAAAGACTTACTAAGAGAGGGAGGTTGGTAAGAGGAGCTAATAGACACCCAAAGGTTGTCCACCTTGGGGACAGGGCATGAGGGAGAAATTCCCCTGAGAAAGAGCATCTGTAGTTGTTTTTCGAAACCCACCCTATAACCTGGTATGTAGAGCACTTTGATTAAGCACCTGCATAAGATTGAGCAGCTGGCACCTGGAAGGATCCTTACCATGTCCTCAGATTGTGTCTTAGTCTGCTCAGACTGCCATAACTCAGTGCCATGGACAGGTTGGCGGGGGTGGGTGGGGGGGTGCTTAAACAATAAATATTTCCACAATTCTGGAGGCTGAAAGTTCAAGAGCAAGGTGCTGGCAGCTTCAGTTCTTGGTCAGGGCTGCTTCCTGATTTGCAGGTAGACACCTTTCCACTGTAACCATATGGTATGTACATATATGGAATCTCCTCTCATAAGGGCACTAATCCCATTATAAGGACCCTATCCTCATGACCCAATCACTTTCTGAAGGTCATTCCTCTGTATATTATTGCACTGGGGGTTAGAGCTTCCACATGGGAACTTTCAGGACAGAGTTCAGTCTGCAGCAGAAAGGAAAGACTGAGGGGAGAGTGAGTTTAGGGATGGCCCAGACATTGTGAGTTGAGTCATTATCAGATGTCCAGGAGAGAGAGAGAGTGGTTGAGAATGTTTTCATATATAAGAGTTTGATGTTTGAGGGAGACATCTGGGCTGGAGAAAGAGATGCATTTCCCCAAGACAGTTTCCTCAACTATAGATTTGGATTAATAACACCCATCCCATAGGGTTTTTGAAAGTTTTGAGTAAGAAAAGCAAATTACTTGGTGATATTTTTATTGCATCCTAAAACCAGAGAGCTTATTGCTGAGGGTCCAGTGGTAGAGATAAGCATGGACTTGCCTTGGCACCTTGGCCCACCACGTGCTGTGTCCTTTCCCACAGCTCCTTCCCCTGTGGGCATGGAGAGCCCCCATCTGCACCCATTCTTCTGAAACACCTCACATCATCAGGTGGTGACTGGTGGCAGCTTAAAATGTTATCTATCCCAAGGAACTTTGCATGACAAGAAACTGAACTATTTTAAATTTAAAGAAAGAGGAGGTGGAGGAGGAGGAGGAGGAGGAGAAGAAGGAGGAGGAGGAGGAGGAGGAGGAGGAGGGGGAAAGGGCTATTATTTTCTCCACTAGCAGAAAAGAAATTTAGATTTACTCAATTTTAAGTGTTTCTCCTATAATTTTCTTAAATATTTCTGTATCTCAGTTTCTACAATAAGCCTTAGCACATTCAGATATTTGATTTACACACACACACACACACACACACACACACTGATAGAAAGGTATGTAGATATGGATACTCGGTAGCCCTTCATACCCACAAGCTCTGCATTCTTGGGGTCAACTAACCTTGGATAAAAAAGAAAATTTTTAATTGAAAAATATAAATGTAAAATTATATCTGTACTGAATGTGCACAGACTTTTTTCTTGTCACCATCTCCTAAGCAATACAACAACTATTTGCATAGCATTTACATTGTATTAGACATTTTAAGTAACCCAAAGATAATTTAAAGTATGTGGGGAGGCATGCATAGATTATATGCAAATACTATGACATTTTATGTAAGGTACTTGAACATCCATGGAATTTTGGTATCTCCAGGAGATTCCTGGAACCTATCCCCTGTAGATACTGAGGAACAGCTGTATTATCCATTTTATATGTCTGTATATAAAATACTGTAATATCATATAAGCAATATATAATATTTTATATGATTTATATATAATACATAATGTGATATATATATATGAGAGAGAGAAGATAAACCATCATACACTATGTATTCAATATAAGTTGAGAACTAGTGAACTAAAGGAGATGCTAATTGTGGGATTTTAGGCATCATGTATGTGGTAAGATAGTTGAGGCATCTGACACCTGTGAAATTCTTCCTCATGAACCCTCGCATCCCAACCTCTGTGTAATGCTGGTTCTGCCAGTGGTCAAACGAGGCATTGGCAGAATCCGAGAGACTGGTGAGCTCAGAGTGAACACAGATGGACAGATAGACCAAAGAAGGAGGGGGAAATGAGAAGTTAAATAAATATTCAGTACCAGAAAAATCTTCCTGAATAAAAGGTTGGGAAAGGAGGTAGGAGTGCACCTGGCTCAGTTTCCCAAAATCCATGAGTTGAGGATGAAAAGGAACTGATAGTTTGGGTGATGGGGGAGGTCAGAGGAGACCCCATTTAACCTGAGGTTGCTTTTGGCAAATAGAATGAAGGCCTGATAATATCTCCACGGGATACTCCAGCCATCAGGTATATAAGCCATTGGGGTGAGAATCGTGGGGCCGGGAGAAACAAAACTCCATGATTCCTGATTATCAATAGGTGTCAGCCCTCACCCAAATGCATAACACCACACTAGGGCTAGGCCAGTGGTTTTATAAATTCAAGTCCCTATCTCTTCTCTTAGATTACACGTCTTCCTTCTCTCACCCCATGTTCTAATGGCACCCATTTCACTGTATGCCAAGGTGGTGTTTTGGGAATATCTCACCTCCTTCAATTACATTACCAGCAACTTTAAGGCTTATGTCTTATGTCTAATGTGTAACATATCAGACCTGCCCCAGGGAAGAGCAGGCAGTAGAGGGAGCCCCAGGAGACAGACTGGCATGAAGCAATATGCCCATGAGAACAGGGCCCATGACACTTAGTCTGTGTTCAGGTATAGGTCTCAGACCCTGCAAGGTAACATGGTAAAAATGGCAGAACTTCTATCAAGCCCTGAAAACTAGGCTAATTGAAATAGGAACTCAAGACATGCTTATCAGCAAATTAGACACAACAGATAAAAGAAACAGTGAACTTGAAGACAGAGCAACAGAAATGATCTAAACATACATAAAGAGATATCAAAGTGTGGAGGACAGAACAGAGCATCCAAGCATTGTGAGACCACATAAAATGGTCCAACATACGTGTAACTGGGGCCCTACAAAGAAAAGAGAGGGCACAGAGCAGAAGAAATATTTGAAGAGATAATTACCAAAAGCTTTTTAAAAAGGATGGAGGGCAAGAAACCTCAGATCCAAAAAAGCTCAGAGAACCTCAATCAGGATCAAACCCACCAACCAGAAAACCTAAAGATATCATGGTTAAACGTGTGAAAACCAAAAATAAATTCTGAAGACAACCAAGGCAGAAGGAATGCTAGCCATTCCCTTGCCAAAGTATTTCTAAATGCTCATGAAGGAAGTGTGTGAGTTCCAGGAAATAAGCCCACTCCAACATTGCTATCGCTCCCTGTGTACTTGGATTCCTTCCTTGGTGCTATGTCAAGGTACCAGTGTCATCTCAGTTTCATTTAGTGTAAGACACATTTGAGTTCAGCTAGCTGTCAGCACACTAAGCACGCAGAATCACACTCAGGTAATGAGGCTCATTCTTTGAGTCTAGAGTCCATTTTTGATCAGTATGGCCCCATCAAAATGTAGCTGCTTTCTTCTGTGTTCTAGAATCTCACTATATATTGCTCAGATTTCTGCCCCAAACTGGCAGTCACTTTGGTGTGGAAGTCTACTGTTTCAGGGTCAGTGCTTGAACTTGTTTCCCTAAGGCAGGCTAAAACCTGACTCAGGAGCAAGTCAGGAGCAGTGGGTATGGTAAGTGTAGGATCAGGAAGAATGGGGGTCCTCTTGCAAGGCAGGACCAGGGAGAAAGTTCAGCTTCTGATGGAAAAGGAGACTCAGTGTGGGCTGAGGTTCTGTCACCTGAATCCACCATCCCAGTTCACAGGGTCCCACATTTCCCAGATCTGACGAGGCAGCAAGTCTAACCTGGGTTGCAGTCTAGCACGCTGCAGGGTCACACACCATTTTTGACTTCAGTTTTGTTGACCCTGAAGCTAGAAGGCATGGGAGAGTCTTTTAGGCTAGTCATAAGTCAGTCTTTCTTTTCTTTCTTTTTTAAAAAATTTGTTCCTTTTAGATATACATGGCAGCAGAGTGTATTTTGACATATCCTGTTTTTCTAATTGTTCTTTGAGCCAAGAACTGACACCTTGAGCTTGTAAATTTTTCTTTAATCTTTCCACTCAAGTCAGAAGCAGCCATCTTAACCTAGCATATTTGCCCCATTTATCCTGCAACTCTGCCAGTCAAACGCTTATCTTCAGTGGGCACATCATTCTAGGCAACCACAATTGATCGTGAAGAATCTTTTGCTGCTGTGTGTCATGGACTATCAATGCTGCATTTGCAAATGGTAACCTGTCTTTGTCTTTGCAACTATAATGCTCTTGGGTGGAGTTTTCTTTGCGTTTCTTTTGCTTGGCATTTCTTTTTGTTGGGCTTCTTAGATCTGTAGGTTTATAGTTTTTATCAGACTTGGAAAATTTTTGCCATCATTTCTTCTACTATTTTTTTCTGCCCCCTTCTTCCTTCGGGGATCCCAGTTATATGTGCCTATGGCTACCTGATGATGCCCCACAGCTCACTGGTGTACCACTCCAGGTTTTTCCCAGTCTTTTCTCTATGTTTCATTTTTAATATTTTCTCTTGCTATGTGTGTTAGGTAACTTCCTGTCACTGTGGCAAAACACCTGAGAAATTCAACTTAAAGGGAGAAAGGTTTATTTGGGTTCCTGGTTTCAGAGGTTTCAGTTCATGGTCACGGGCCCCGTTGCTTTGGGCCTGTGGTGAGGCAGAGCATCATGGCAGGGAGCATATGGTGGAGCAGAGCTGCTCACCTCATGGCAGCCAGGAAGGGAAGAGAGGGAGGAAGGGGCTGGGGACAAAATATTCCCTTGGAGGGCACACCCCCAGTGACCTCCTTCCTCTCTGTAGGCGCCACCTCCTAAGGTTTCCACCACAGGCTGACAGCCAGTCCTTTAGCAAGTGGCCTTTGAGGGACAGTTCAGATCCAAACCATAATACTATGTCTGCCAGTTTAATAGAAGCTCTGTAGCTTATTTTCTGTTAAATTCCACACAGTTTATTTTTCATCAGAGACATTGAAACATATCTTTTTTGGAGGGAGGTACTAGGAATTGAACTCAGGGGCACTCAAACCCTGAGCCACATCCCCAGCCTTATTTTGTATTTTATTTAGAGACAGGCTCTCACTGAGTTGCTTAGCGCCTTGTCATTGCTGAGGCTGACTTTGAAACCACGATCCTCCTGCATCAGCCTCCCCAGCTGCTGGGATTATAGGTGTGTGCCACCGCACCCGGCTGAAATTTATATCTCTTAAAATTCTATGTAAATCTTTTTAAAAACTATTTTCCATGTCTCTGGGATATTTAAGCATTCCTCTACCTTCCTGGACATATGGGATATAAATATAATAACTTTTAATGTATTTTATATTACTTCTATTGTCTGTCATTTCTGGGTTCGTTGTTGATTGATTTTTTTTGTCATCAATGTAGTTTCTATTTTCCAGCTTCTTCACCTGCCTAGTAATTTTTTTAGGTGTCAGACATTGTGAATTATCATTTTATTAGGTGTGAAATATTATATTCTTGTTAATATTCTTTTTTTGGTACTGGAGATGCTTTACCATTGAGCTACATCCCTGGTCCTTTTTATATCTTGTTTTTTTTTTTTGTTGTTGTTGTTATTATTGTTGTTGTTTTGAGACAGGATCTCACTAAGTTGCTGAGGGTGGGCTCGAATTTGTGATCCTCCTGCCTCAGGTCTCAGAGTCACTGGGATTACAGGAGTGCACCACCATAATGAGCTTATTCTTTTTTTATTTTTAAAATGTTTTAGTTGTTGATGGATCTTTATTTTATTCATTTATTTATATGCGGTGCTGAGGATCAAACCCAGTGCCTCTCATATGCTAGGCAAGCGCTCTACCACCAGTCCGAGCTTGTAAATATTCTTGTGCTATGTTCTGGCATATTGTTGGGTTCATTAAAGATAGTTTGATCCTTTGGGGGTTTGCTTTTAAGCTTTGGTGAGAGAGACTAGAGCAGCCTTGTCTAGGGCTGCTTTTGGCCCATGGCTCTGTGTTCTGCCTGTTGCCTGATGAATCATAGATGTTTTATTACCATGCCTGGTAAGATCATGAATGGTTCTCAGCCCCTAGTGAGCCCTGAAGAGCGTCCCCTCTATTGTTGTGGGAGAGTCCTTTCCCTGGATTCGCATGGTTCCATCACATGTATACAGAGTCTTCTGTAGTTTTCAGAATTCTCTCTCCACCCTGTGAATTCTGGGGACCTTGACTTCCCTAGGCCTCTTGCTGTGTCTCCTCCACTCAGTGTGACTACCAGGATCCCTGGCTCCCCTCTCTGCAACTTGAATCTCTCTCTAGGTGATAAGCTGGAGTAACTGTAGGGTTTACCTCATTGGTTTCCCCTCTCTCACCGATCACCATCCTGCTCTGCCTGAAGTTCAAAGTCTAAAGACAGCTGTAGCACATATTTGGCTCAGTTTTTTCATTGCCTCAGGTAGTAGCGTACATCTGACCCTTGGTACTCCATCTTGGCTGGAACCAGAAGACCTTCAATCCCAACCAGGCACATCACCCATCCCCAAGTAGGAGGATCAATTGCCTGTGGCCTCTTCTACTTAAGTCGGTGTTGACTTGCAGAAAGCTGGAACCACAATCTAGCTATTCTAAGAGGAGAACTACTTCCTCCTGGAAATTGAGTGCTTGTGATGTTGTGGGGTGAGTTGAGAAGTAGGCTCTAGCTTAAGGCCTCCAGGATGGCTCCACCAGGCATAAAACCACCATACAACTGTCTTTAATGAACCCAATCTGCCCCAGAGAGAAAGCTGGGAATTTGGGAGGCTGCTGTTGACTTCAAAAGCACACTTCAGTCTCTGCAGTCCAGGGGTCAGGAAGCCACACCACCTCTGCCTCAGGAACCTCTTAAACTCCCACCAAGTCAGGAACTAGACATGAGAACCAAGTCTGATGTCTCTACTGCCAAATCTCTCCCCACACCCATGAACCTGACATTAACACTGGAATGCTGCCACCGAGAAACCCAGTCATCCTTGCAAGTGCACAGACCCAGGAGGGAGGAGAGGGCCTCTGCCTCCCTGGCTGCAAGAGTGCATATCGCTGGTGAAATCGCATTTGCATCCAGAACTAGGGTCTCCAGGGCAGACGCTCCCTCTTCTCAATGGCTCATCTGCTTGCAGGGCCCCGCAGCTCTCTGCCTGTTGAGGGTGATGAGGTCTGGCCCGCACTCTACTCACTCCTCCCAGAGAGTGTGGGTCCAGGTAACATCTGGTGGTGCTCAGCGGCTGGCTCGGAGACCTCAATATTGCTTGGCTCAACCAAAAATAAATTGGAAAAGAAAATTGAACATTGCATCAATTTGGAGCAAGTTTATAAATTCTGCAGCTAAGCAATACCAATAGAAAATGATAGATCGCCACAGAGCAGGGCGTCCCTGCAGTGATGTATAGTCACATTAGCTGAAATACCGTATTACATGATTCTGCTTTATTACCAGTGTTGGTGGCAGACAGAAAAACAGATTACACTTGAGTTCAAATCGATAGGAACTTTATTTACTGGCCTTTTAAAAACATATTTCTGCACTTTATAAAAACATACGGTAGATGCTATTGATAGAGCTTGTCTGCTTGTTAAAAAGCAATTTTCCCAGAACGAGGCTTTTAAGCTGTAATTTACGGCATTACTTTTTACCTCCCTTTTTCAGGGTTCTGTTCATCTGGCTGTGCTTTGACGACTTCCTTAGACTTTTCGTGCCTTTAATTTTCTCTCCCACTTACCATCTCGCGAAACTCTGAGCTCCCCAGGGCCTTTGAGCAGGATGGAGAACCCAGTGCCTCTTCTCCCACCAGAGGCTGGGGTCTCCCCAGAGGCCGCCTTCCCTTCCTCAGCCCCTTCATCTCTTGTGGATGTGGAGGGGGCACCTGTGGGTTCTGAGGGGCAGCCTTGGTTTCAGTAAACCCGTGTGGTAGGAAAGTCATCCCCATCTTACAGCCGTGAGAAATCCAGCTCCCAGAGGTCAAGCCTAGGTTTTCTGACTCCAAATCAAATCAAGGCAATTTTGAGGTTCAGAGATGTGCGTGGCAGTGACCCTGCTGCGAAGGGAAGGCAGGGCTGACACATGAGCCGGGCTGGGCTGGAGTTCATGATCCAGCTGGGGAGGAGAGCAGTATTCCTCGGGGAGGCACTCGTCAGTGAGTTTGCACAGTGACAGAGGCACGTGTGGGTTTGGAAAAGAGCAGGGACAGGCGGCAGAAGCCTGGGAGGCTTCCTGGGGGGTTGAGGACTTGGTGAGGTGCTGTGGTTTGATGTGTCGTGTGTTGGAAATTCAGTCCCCAAGTTTATATGTTAAGAATACTTATAGGTGGGTCCTCTGGGAGATAATTAGCATTAGATAAGGTCATGAGGGTGGGGTCCCCATGATGGTATTAGTGGCTTTATAAGAAGAAGAAGAGAGGCCTGAGCTGGCACACTCTTGCCCCCTGGTGCCCTCCACCATGTTATTATGATGTAGCAAGAAGGCCCTCCCCAGAGACTGAGCAGATTCTGGCTTCATGCTCTTTAATTTTCCAACCTCTGGAACTGTAAGCCAATAACCTCTTTTCTTTATAAATTACCCAGTCTCAGGTACTTTATTTTAGCAAGAGAAAATGGATTAAGACAAGCAGTTATCCCAGGATTCTCTAAGAAAAGAGAGGGATAAGCTGAACAAATAAGGTGAGAGAATACTGAGCCCATCGCTTGCTTTAAAGGCATGGTGTTATATGCCCCCTGACACCTAGCAGAGAGCTGAGATTGGACAGGGACAAAAGGGAGGTATAGGTTCCTGGGTAAAGGAATAGCTTGAAAATAATGGTTTAGGAAGATTTGCCCCATATCTTCGCATAGTGATGTGAAACATCCTGGCTGGACATACATGACCCAGAGACAGTGCCTGCAGCAAGCCAGGGGTCCTCAGCTGAGAAGAGCGCTAGGGTTGGAAAAGCAAGGCCCATGGCCACCTCGCTTGTAAGCCCAACCTGGAGCAGGAGCCAAGGCTGTCAGTTCTTCTTTGGCTTATGCGTGTAGAAGGGCTGGGTCAGCTGAACACCCCAGGGTCCATCCTGTGTCCAAGGACCTCATGTTCTAAGGAAGATGGAGTGTTACTGTGAGTCCCCGCATGTGAGAGACAGTGAAATGGAAATATATAGGAAGCAGTTAAACTTAGAGCAGAGACTCCCTGTTGATTAGCTGTTGTTATTATCATTTTTGGGGGGAGTTAGCATGTACATCAATAAGGGTCATAGTGAAAAACCAGGCTCCCTTCCACTCGTTTCTCCACCTCCAAAGCAACTATGGCCATCAGGTGTGTGTGTGTGTGAGCGTGTGTGTATACAAGAGTACATCCTCCAGAGGTATTTCAGAGAGCTTTATTTTAAAAAAGAATAAAATATAAATGAGTACATCATAAAACTTTATTTGGTAAATGTTATAAAAATATACTAGGTGTTTCCTCAGGACCTAGCAACTTGAGAGGGTTTTTAAAAATAAAGAAATAGAGGCCACAAGGAGTAAAATAAGGACCGAGTCGGGTTAAAATGATGACCTTGTCCCTCCCCACCCTTCAACTTTGCTTTTCGATTTGAGCAGCACCTATCCTGGGGAGATCCCTGGTGCCCTCTGACCTCTCCCTCCCCCCAGACCCCTGTTCCAGCAGACAGCGCCATGCCCTCCACCACCCACCTCTGCCTGAGCGCTCCCCATTGTCTATAGGATGAGTCTGGTGCCAGGGTCTCAGCCCAGTGGGCCACTCTGTCTCAGGTCTCTGTCACTGACATTGCAGCTCGGGGGACCAGCAGACTATTTAGAGGCTAAAGTCTTACCCTGAAGGGCCACCAAGTGGCCCTCTGTGGCTCCCTGATCCTGTGTCTTGACCTAGATCAGAGAACCCAGATTTCAGAAGCGCTGAAGGTTCTCTACACATGGTTCCATTCAACCCTCACCTCTCCATGAGACAGGCTCGGCTTCCTGCTGCGCTTTAAAGGTGAACAAGTCTAGACTGGGTCCATTGAAGACACGCCCAAGTTTTCCCAGCCACTAACTGATAGCCAGGGTGACAGCATGCTATCAAATTGAGGGGCGGGTTTAAATGGCAGGGGGCTGCACTGAACTGCCTCTTGATGGCCAGTCTGGGTGGCTGCTTCTGACAGAGGGCAGAGATGGACCTGAATGCTCTGTGGGAGGAAACTCTTACCCAAACATTAGCCCTAGCCCCTTACAGAGTTGATTTGGAGCAGAGTAAGTATTTATCTAGTAAGGGATTCATTGTTCAATAAATGAAATGAGCAAATGAATGAATGAATCAACAAATTGGCATGCAATTCCATGTTCATGAATTACAGAAGAGAAGGAGCCCGACTCCTAAGAAGGGTTGGAGAAATCAACTCTTCAGACAGTATGTGACTTTGAGGTTGTTAGGCAGATTCTTGGTGACCTATAGCTTGGGATAGAGACAATTCCGGAACACAGGTGTTCCCTGCGTTTTTCACATATGGGCTGCGTGCCTGGAACACAACACTGACTTCTCCAGAGGACCCTGGGGGACACCAATGACGAGAATTCATTTGAATGTGAGTGTAGCTTCATTCAGAAAATCGCTGGGGACCTTTGCCAGAGCAGCTTCGATAGCAGCAATACTGCAGAAGCCATAAATGCAGGTCGTTGTGTGGGCTGTCCTCCTGTGTCCTTTCAACCTGGCAATTTCAGAGTCTTTGTCACCATGACACTAGAGCATACAGCTCCTTTGCTTCAGCAAGAAGGCCAGTGTCAGCTTCCTGGAAGAGTCCCAAGGGACTGTAGTTGTGTCATATGCCTGGTGCTAGGGTAGAGAGCAAGTGGGGACTAGCGACCAGCACACCCTTGCTTGGTGCTCATATCAGAGAAAAGTCCAGCCCTGGCCTGTTTCTTGTGTTTGAGTGGAAGGGATAAGGAAAGATGTAGGAGGCAGCCAGACCTGAATTTGGATTCAGCCCCAAACTATATTGTGATCTTAAATTCACTAAGCCTCCCTTTCCTCATCCATAAAAGGGGGAAATAAGAGAACTTACCTCTTAAAATTTGGAAATGATTTGAGTGTGTCCCCCACAAGCGTTTGTGTGAAGAAGCCAGATCCTCAGTGCGACAATGTTGGGTGCTAACAGCAACTTTAAGAGGAATGTCTCAGTGGATAAGCAATTAGGTCACTGGGGTCAGTGCCCTTGGAAGGGACCTTGGCTTTTTCCCATAAGAGCAATTTTCTATAAAAAGAGTAAGCCTGGCCCCTGAAATCTTTCTGGTTTCCTGCCTCATCAGGTGATCTCCCTCCCATATGCCATCCGCCATGTTGTGACACAGCTAAGGGGACCCTCAAAGGGGCCAAACAGATGGGGACACCCGATCTTGAACTTTCCAGTCTCCAAACTGAGCTAAATAAACCTCTTTTCTTTATACATTATACATTACCCAGCCTCTGTTACAGCAACAAACAGACTAGTACACAGGACTGTTGGAAAGATTGAATGAGATGATTCATGTAAAACACTCAGCTTTCAGAAGCTCTCAACAGATAAAAGCCTTCTTTATTCACCAGCGTCTGGGGAGGATGGTGGACATACCCTAAGGCCAGGTAGTACCTGGTTTCAGTACGATCTCTCTCCTTGCATTAGGAATGTGCCATCTAGTGCAAAGAAGCAGAACATTCCACCTTACTTCCAACAAGTGTACCCCTCATGTGGGGAGAGCAGCAAGCTCTGGGTTGGAGGTAACCTGGTAATTAGCTGTCAAAGAGCATTGCAGGGTGGGGCTTTCTGGAAGAGGAGCCTGGCTATCCCTGGAAGGATGAGCAGGACTTAAATGAGTGGAGAGGAGAGGAGAGGGGAAGGCTTTTCCAGCAGGGTAAAGGGATTAGAAATAAGCCTTAGACATGGAGGCAAAAATTCACATTTGAATGCAGCAAAATTCAAGAGTGGACAATAAAAGAATATGGAGAAGTTATAGAATTGAACTTGTCATGCGAAGGCTGGGGACAAGTGGGAAATGCCCTCAGAAGACAGAAAGTGCCCTGGGCTTTGGGGGAGTCAAGGCAAGAGGCTATGCTGGTGGCAGGGGCAAAGCTCTCCCTTCTCCCTTCCCTGTACTCATTGGGTGTGGACTGAGCATCTTGTCCTCGGGCTCCTCGTTGATCCCCTCTGGCTTCTTTTTGATCAATCAGCACCCTCCTGAAGCCTCCTGGAGCCTCCTGGAGCCTCCTGAGTCACGGTTTGCACTCACTTCTATCTAATCGGCAGTGCATCCACCAACCCACTCGGAGAGGAGAACTTGCATCCTGACAGTACAACAGGCTCAGCAGAGAAGGCAATACTGTCATTGTGGTGGTGACAGCGGGCTCCAAGGCCTGCCAGGTAGCTTTAGCAACTTTCCAGTCCTCCTTGTCTTACTAATTAGGAGAGTCTATCTCACTGACTTGGGCTACGAATCTCAGATAACAGCTCTTCAACCTTCATAAATGCTTCTCACGAAATACTAGAAACGGGTGCATTTCATATTCATATTCATTTTAAAGAGGCCCAGCGTTTGAGATCTGTGCACAAGCCCTCTGCAGCACACAAGCGAGCTGATCTGCCAGCGGTGGCAATTGGAGGGACATTTTCCAAGTGGCTCTTCAGTTGCCTCCAAACTCTCTAGCCCTTGAGACAAGATGTGTCTGCTCCATCCACTCCATCCTCTTCCCAGCTCTCTTCTCAGATGCAAGGACAAGGACATGTGTCCAGGAGTCGGGAGCTTTTATTGCACTTCCACATAAATATTTGTGAGCACCCAGAGCTGATGGTGGAGGTTGTCCTCTTTTTACATCCCCCATAAATAGTATACAGTAATCAAAGTTTAAGGCGCCTGAGATGAAATAATTGCTTAACAATCATATAAGACAAAATGATTCAACAAATGACAATGCCGCCCCGTGATATACGGAACAGATGCATTCAGTGTACCATATTATAATGTGCTAATACAAGATTGACAGCACAATAATAGGAGTGAGCAGCAATTCAGCCTATAATTCCAAACCAAATGTGAGGCTGTCCACAGAACTCAAATCCTAGCAGGCTGCAAAATTAGAGGTAACACCGCGCAAGGTTCAAGACGACTCATTAGCAGGTTGGCAGAGTGTTCCAGGAGCAAATTTGTCTGTTGAAGGAACTAATTTGGTGCCATCTTCGGCTGCTCAATGTTTTTTTTTTTTTTTTTTTTTTTTTTTTAATTTTAAGAGCAGATCCAACCTGCCCTGGATAGGCACACAGGGGCAAGAGTTTAAGATCTGCTTGCAGCCTCTTGGGGCACAGAGAGGTCACTGGCGTCAGTTTTTGAGTGGCCAGTTTGGGGTTTGGAGTGTGGGTGTGTTGGGGGGGGTGATATGAAGCAAAGGGATGGTGACAAACACTGCTCTGGCCAATCTCAGTGTGACAGAGTCATAGGACCCCCTGCTGGCTCTTGGGGGCTGTTCCCACATCAGAAAAGGCTTGATCAAGGATATAATTAAGGGTAATTGTGCTAAGGATAATTCGAGGTCCTGAATTTCTGAACCTCTAAACAAGCATTGCAATCCCAGCTTTCTGCAGATGCCCTGTTGTTCGCAGGGTACCTGGGGTTTGTTTTAATCAGGTGTGGTACGACACCAGGAAGGGAGGTGACTGTCATGAAGGAAGAAGTTTATTCTCACAGATCCCTGGAAATAGGCAGGGCACACCATCGGGGGCTACGGGAAACACCAGGGTTGGTCAGGAGGCAGAGGCATGACAGGCAGACAGGAGCAAGAGTCTTATCATGGTTTCCATGGAAAGGAGCAGGCGAGGCAGGGTGAGCAGGCTCAGGATTACTTTCAGCAAGCTCTGGGGACTAGAGGCTGTCCTAGTCCTCTGCCACCTGGCCCTGGGTGGCCTTCAGTACGACAGCCGGGTTGACCAGCGTGCTTATGAAAGGCTTGCTCAAAGGGGTGGGGTCATTATCTCTAGGAATTAGCTCTTCCTGGGAGGGCAGCAAGGCCCCCAAGATGTCAACGCACCCAAACACAAGATCAAGACCATGACAGTAGCCTCTATAACCCACACCTGCTATGTCTTTCTTCCTGGTGCCAAGTTCCCTTCGGCCAGGTGGTGGCCTCCCTTTGTCCTTTGCCCCAGACCCCTGATAGAAGCAGGGTGCGGTAACATTGCCACACACACGGGACAAACAGCGGCAGCAGGTTCTGCATGCCTCTCCAGTGCTGGACCTGGGAGGTCCCGGAGGGAAGAGGTCACCCACCTTCACCCAGGGGAGCCCTTCCCCTGCTCCTGTTGGGCTGCCTGGGTCTGGCTGGCACCAGCATGTCACTGGTCCTGTCAACGTACAGGCTGTCATAAGGGTGACTCGGAAACCCTCCACTCCTCGACTCTTCCCCAGATGTGCTATGTGGCCTGGGCAAGGCTGCCTCGTGCTTCTCAGTTTCCTCCCCTGAAAATAAAGAAGATAAATCCCAGTTTTAAATGCCTTTCTTACCCCTGAAAAAGTTGGGGGGAAGGACGGAGGGAAACAGCAGAAAAGATAATGAGATAGGTGTCAAAGGGAAGATTCTCCAACCCGTGACACTAGACAGTCACCCTGGAGGGGTCCCCAGGTCTCACCAGTGTTCCTTCTTCATTGGTCCTGTTGAGCTAGACTCTGAAGGGGACGGGGATAATCACCGACGCTCTGTGCCATGGGGTAGCCAGGGTTTTCCATTTATTACCTTATTTACTTCTCACAGCCCTGGGTTGGATACCTGCTCTCAGCCCGATTTTATAACTGAGGTTTACGGAGATTTCAACCACGTGTTCCCACTTCCCATGGTCAAGTCTGGAGCCAGGGCACTTGGCCTGCAGCCTCCACCTAACTGCTGCACTCTACTCTTCCCTCTGTGGGAGGACGCTCAAGGGCAGGTGGTCCAAGCAGATATTGATGGCATGTGCCCCAGGAGACAGAAAGGGAGAGTAGATTACACAGGAGAGGCGTTGCACATGGGGACATCTCTGGAACTTAAGGGATGTCACTCACTCCTGCTCTCAACAAGTCCTTCTGTGTCACTAGATGCCTTGTATGGCTCTAGTCTCAGGAGTGGCCTCTATGAACAGGACTGTCAAAGTCTCAGGGAGCTTTCAGCCTGGCACAGAGGGACAGACAAGACAAAGGTGGATGAAGACATACCATAGTTGTAGGAAGCAGTAGGTGACAGGATTTGGCCTCTGTGTCCAGGCCTGTGCGTTGGCTGACTCTGATCACCAGAGCAGGCTAGGGGGTTGCTGCTGCTGCCTTCGGGGACTGGATCAGCATCCCTGCAGCCTCTGAGAATCAGCAACTGGGTCCAGACAGATCAATAGAAACCCACGCTTAACATTGAAAACACAGGGCATGCGGCACAGGGCATTGCTCACGCAGGTGACAGGAGAGTGGAGAAGCCGAGGAGCAAATGACAGATAATTAGAAAATTAGTAGCAACCAGAAGTACTTACCATCCACAGGGTGGAAGGGCCAGGTGAGGCTGGGAAGTTCTGAAAGTTCCTGGGCTGAGGTATCCCTGGGAAGGGGGACCCCCAGGAGACATGGCAGAGGTCAGGGACACTGTCCTTCCTCCCTCTGGCCTTGTCATCTCCTGCAGCACCTCTGGCGACCACTCAGACTCAAGCCAGATGACATGGGAGGTCTGGGAATCGAAGCCTGCAAAAGTCAGTTTCCACCCGGCCGTCCCCACGCAGAGCAGGGCAGAAAGTGGGGAAGGAAGGCCTGAGTAAGCGCCAGTCGACCCAGGCCCCACATTTCTCTTTCTTGAGGTCACAGCATCAAATTCTTGGGGCCTACAAAACTCTTGGTGGAGCAGGGGAATCGCTGGCTTTGAGCAGTATCCTGAGGCTGAGGCTCCTCCCACCAGAGCCCCATAGGACCTGTCCCCTCCCTCACTGTTCCTCCTTGGTCACCCCATGCATCAAGACTGCAGAATGGGGAGAAAGGCCTTTTCCTAAGATCCGAGAAGGAGAGAAGGGGCCCCTGCCCTGATTGTGACGAGCAGGGAGGGGAAGGAGGGCACGGACCATGTTGAGATGTCCCCTGGAGCTGGCGTGAACCTGCCACACAGGGCAGGCACCTGCTCGGGGAAGGGATGGAGACTCTGTTTAGGAGGACCTCATGTTAGTATTAGGAGCAAGATGAATACAGTCGTCCCTCAGTATCTTCAGGGGATTGGCAGCATGACTCTCCATGGATATCAAAATCCACAGATGCCAAGTCCCTTACATTAAATGGTGTGGTATCATGGTAACCTGTGCATATCCTACTGTATACTTTAAGTCAGCTCTAGATCACTTACAAGACTTAATACAATGTAAATGCTATGTAAATAGTTGTTATGCTGTATTGTTTAGGGAATAACGACAAGAAAAAAAATACATCTGTACCTGTTCAGTACCGAGGCAATTTGTTTTTCAAATATTTTCCATCTGGAGTCGGTTGAATCCACAGATTCAGAACCTGTAGATGTGGAGGGACAACTGTACATGCCCTGTCAGGGAAGAGAACAAAGCAGAATGCAGATGCCTTAGGAGTGGCCTTGACCACTTTTGCCTTTAAAACTCCAGGACGGTCAGCAATAGTCTCTCTTTGATCTTTATTCTGGAATAATAATATCTTACACATATGTAGCCATTTGAGTATCTGAAAGTTACAAAAAACCCTGTGAAGTACGTGTGTCTGGACAGTAAGACAAGTGTCCACTGGCAGATGGAGTCAGCTCAGGGTCTCCCTGGAGGCCTGTGTGCCAGGCACCCACCTAGTCACCCTCTTCCCATAATCCACTTTCTTCTTGGCCCACTTCTCGGATCCAGAAAAAAAAAAAAAAAAAAAAAAAAACACAGTGTTTGGCACCCCGCTGTGCCAATGATCTCTGTGTGGCATAGAAATTCATTGCGTTTTATGATGAAATTAGCATACTAGAAAAAAATTTTTTTTTCTTCTTTCTGTGAGCGAGGGAGGATGAAGAGGTTTGGGTCATTAAAACTCGAATCGATCAATGCTTAGATCTCAGAGATCACTGCACTGCTGCTGCGGAAGTGGTTTGAATCCTGCACTTTTGTTTTTGCGGCATGTGTGCTCCCCGCAGCCTGCAATCACACCTCCCGGTGGAGCACCCCTGTGCTGCCTCCCTGCCCTTCCCCACCGGGGAGCAGTTTAGGACCTGTTTAAATGACCTGTGCTTAGGGCCTCACTAAGTTGCTGAGGCTGGCTTTGGACTTGCTGGACTCCTGCCCCAGCCTCCTCAGTTACAGAAAGTGAAGGGCCAGGGAGCTGAGGCCACTTACTAAACTTAGTGAGGCCCTAAGCAACTTGGCAAGATCCTGTCTCAAAAAGGGTTGGGGATGTGGCCCAGTGGTTAAGTGCCCCTGGTACCAAAAATGTTTTGAAAGGAAGGATGTCACGTGGGCATGGCCTGGATGTTGTTTGCTGATCTGCACCATGCACTGAGCCTCTTCTTAGGTGAAGCCAGGAATTGCTCCCCTGTTAGCAAATCTTGGGCTCCACTCCAGACGTGGACTGGCCAGGTGTGAGCAGCTTTCCGGTGTTGGCAGTGGGGATACCCCAGCCCCATAGAGGGAAGCTTTCCCCTGCCTGTACTCTGCAGTCAGATATGAGCAACAGATGACTCACAGCCTCCACAGCGGAAATCGCACTAACTTGGCGCGTCAGGTAAACTCGCACTGAAAAGTAAGAAAAGTGCAACCTGGAGATGGGAGCCTTCCCATCTGGGTGCAGCATTCAATCCTGGCCACTGAGCCCAGGCTCTCCACAGGCTCCCTACACATCTGGCCTGCGGGATGGGTTTTAAGTAGAGACCCCCAAATACCACTTTACATGCCAGTCCCCTCCTATGTGCTCCAGCCTGAAATACCAGGGATTTTGCCCTCCCCCCTCCACCTTCACTGGACCCCTCCCTCCCCGGAGCTGCTCCTGTCCCTGCCCGGGATTCACCTGCAAACAGCCAGCTTGTAGTAGCTTGGTCTTCCTGTCCCAGCCAAGTTACTATTTGGAGACACAGATCGAATCCAGGTGAAGAATGGGACCGTGCGGCCTCCCTTCTGCCTGCCGGTTTCAGCTGAGAAGGTGACAAACTCGCGTGTGTGCGCGCGCATGAGGTTAAGCTGCTCCCTCGTCCTGCATCGGTGCCCCTCCCTCCACCTCCTTCCAGGCTCCGACTGCGGGCGACCCACACTGCAGGTGGCCCAGGGCTGCGCGTTTGTAAGCTTCTCCACGTGGCTCTGTGAAGCTACCGCAGGAAGCAGCTGTCAGTGCGAGGAGAGCCCCGCTGCCCACACGCGCGGTGGTCCCCGACAGGCTTCATAACAGGCGAGAGAGAGTGGGTGAGCCTCGGGGCGCAGGGGACGCACTGGGCTCGCCTGGGCTCGCCTGGGAGTGTCCCCGCTGCGCCTGGCCTGGGTGCGGGCTCACAAGCCGCCGGCTCCGGGCTTTCCCTGCACCGCAACTGCAGCTGGCGCCTCCCTCCGCTCCGGCCGGGGTCCTGGCAGTCAGGCCAGCGGGACTGCAGTCTCCAGGCTCTGGCCTGCTCCACGCCGGCAGTGGGGCTTGGCCTGTGCTGGGCGCTTCACGTAAGGACTGCTAATCTGACTTCTTGAAGGCTTCAGAGTCCCAAGAACCTACCCATCGACCAGGGGGCTCAGACCACCTGGCCCTGCAGTTACTGATTCATAGCAAAAGAAAGTCTTTTAACACTCATATTCCCTTCATTCCAAAGCCACCTGTCCTCATTCAGACATCCACGGGACAAGGAGGAAGTATACCAAAAGGGCCTGAGCAAGGAGACAGGTGGAATGGCTGGGATACCTTATCCCCAAGGGGGAGGGGCTCCATTCAAGGATTCCCATCCCCCCTGAAGTATCAGGGAGCCTCCTCACTGCTTAGTTGTCTGGTGACTACACCAGCTGTCTCTGGAGAACCAGATTTGGGGGGGGGGGAGTTCCAGATACTCATGGTCCATTTGATGTGTTTTTAAGGGCAGAAAAAAAAAAAATCCCTGAAACTCAAAACATAATTAAATAGCCAATATGCATGGAGTGCTTCTCTGTTCCAGCATCATGCTGTGTAATTTGCATTTAGATCCTAACCAGGACTTAATAAAGGAGGCACTGTGATTGTTCCCATTTTAAAAGCAAGTGGCCAAGGCCCAGAGAGGTTAGTAAACTGACTCAGGTCACACAAAGGCTGGGAGAGAGGTGCTCATCTTCCTTTCTACCCTTAACAGCATCAGACATTTGCTTACGTTTTCTTGCTGACCCAACTTAAGTTTTGACTTTGCTCAAGAAAGCTAATGTCCCACCTGAGAAGACCAACAAGTCTAGAAAGGCCGGGAAGAGTGTTCAGGTGGAGGAAAGAAGAAATGCAGTAGCAAGGGATCTAGGTGGCTTTGGAAGGATATCATGAGGCTTGGCTGGGAGACCAGCAGGGAGGTAGCCCCGGGCCAGCCTGTAAGAACTGCGAGTGCTGGAATCAGGCCACCTGACCCTTCATAAATCCCAGCCTTGCCCCTCACAGATGACTAAGGAGCCGGCCAAGATTGTGAGCCAGTCCCCCGCCCCAAAACAGAAAGTGCTGAAATTTATAAGCAGTTTCCTCTTAAAAACACACACACACAAACAAATAATTGGCTCATATTGAAGGTGATTACTAAAATACTACCCTACATGGCTTCAAGACTTGGAGAAAAGGGTGAAGTCACCCTTTGATGGCTGGGAATTGTGCATAAGGGCTGGTGCCCTGGCTCACAGGAGCACGCTGTTGACTTCTCTGGTACATGAGTCTCGGTGGTGAAAGGGCTGCACACCGCTGGCTCCGAGGGATCCATTCATTATTCGCTACTAGGTCGGTTCTGCTGTGGGTGCAAGGCCTGATAGAGAAACAGGCGAGCGGCCGCAGACCCCACCCAGAAAATAAAACGCGAAGGTAGGTAGACCACCACAACCTCCGTGTCTTAAAGCCCTGATGAACACCTGGAAATGACTTGCCCCTGAAAAAAAAATAATAATAAATTCCACATTATCATTTCAATGGCTCCTCACATAAATACTAAAGAATCAGAAAAGCTGGTGCCTCATGTTGCTCCCGGAATCTAAGAAATGGTATCTTTCAGTTATCGGATTTTATTTCTTTGCAGCATTACATTTTATACATATTTATTCATGCAGAACAGAAGCGCAGCATTATTGAGGCTGCCATGGGAGTGGAAGGGAAGGCTGTTATACATAAGAATGCACCGCATTTACATCGCCACACTCCACAACAATTGAACTATATGCAACTGTTTTTTTTTTTTTTTAATAATAATAAAAAAAAACCCTCTGGTTTGCATTTAATTTGCTGGGTTTCTTTCTTTCTTTCTTACTCCAGAATTTTCATATGCCACAGAAATGTGAAAGGGGGTGGGGGACGAAGATCCTTGAAGATTAGGAAGGTGGGGAGCTGGCAAGAGGCAGCTTTAGTGGGGTGGGGTCGTGGATCCACAGCTAGTTTAGAACTATTTCTTTTTTAACAGATGCAGTTAACTGAACTGCAAAACATTCATCTTCTGGTTTAATAACTCATTCTCCCTGCATGGAGACAGGGGTATTATAGTGCTAGATATTGCTTTTCGGGCTTTTGAGTGTCAATGATGAATCCCCATCTTTTAATAAAATACATTTTCATAGTAATTGAAATAATACTTTTTTTCCTCTCCATTTTCCCAAGTACTTTAAAAAAAGCGGGGGCTTTTGACTTCTCTCCCTTTCCCCCTGGCCTGACCTACTCCTCCTCCTTCTCCTCCTCCTCTCCTTCCTTCTCCTCCTTCCCCTTCCCTTCCCTTCTTCTTCTTTAATTAAAAGTCCTTCCACTCCTGAGCTGAACCGTGATATTCTGCCATCTGTGTTTTAGTGGCCTGAACACTTCTCCATGTCCACAGCTACTGGGTGGACTCCAAACACACAGAGCCAGTTAGGGGAACTGAGGCAGCAAGACCTGAAATTCCTTGCTGGGTTTGGCTTTTCATCTCCAATTGCTCATAGAGCTGAGTGATCCCTAGGGATACGGACAAATGCCCTAGACCTACAAACCCTGAAGTTCACACACTAGGCAACCCCTAAGTCTCCCCTCACACACCCAAGGTCAAGACCTGGGACTGCTCTTCCCCATTTCAATGTGCCTCTCAGGCTATATGTAATCTCATCCTCAGGAATGAGTGTGGATATCGGTATGTCAAGCACCACGTTCATTTCTCAAGTGTAAAATCAAGGCGGGGATCATGTGGGCACTGATGTTATGCTGAGTGTAATATATTTAATCTGCAGCTCTGTTAACAGGGTTACTTTAAATGCTATCTTGGTGAACTTAACTTGAACTGAAAAATGTAAAGTTGTCTCCTAAGACACCTTTTCCTCTTATCTTTTCCTTCATGGCTGACAATGAAGAGAAAAAAGGAAAATATAACTAAGATTGTGACAGATTTAAGAACAATTGAGGTACAGCCTCTCTAGTCTTCAGAAGATTCTCCTGGCCCTTTCTCTTTATCCACCCAGGGAAGAGACCTTGCTCAGTTTAAGCTGTCATTTAACTTTGCCTATAGGAATTCTCCTTTGTCTATGTCTAATCTTCCCTAACCTAGCAAAGAAAACTTGGAAGATAGGAACTAGAGCTTTGAAACAGTCATAGCCAGGAAATCAAAGCAGTTGCTAAGTAAATGGGGAGGAAAACTCACAACCTTCAAAGGCAATGCCTTTATTCATAGTGTATTACTCTGTTTTCTGTTCCTAAAACAAGATGCCTGAGGCTGGATGCTTTATAAAGAAAAAGAGTTTATTTAACTCATAGTTCTGGGCATTTGAGAGCATGATGCCAGCTTCTGCTTGGTTCTGATGAGGCCTTGTGGTGATGGCCTCACAATGGCAAGAGTGCATGTGGAAGAGATGTTTCAAAACAGGAATCCAGAGGCTAGAGAGGGGCCAGCATTGCTTTTTACTAATTTTTCACCTCTTCAATTTTCCAGGTACTTAACAAAAGGTTGTCAACTTCTTTCTCCTTTTCCTGTCCTAACAACAGAAAACTCAACCATGGCCCTGGCAGGTTTTGGAGACCAGGCTTCACCAGGCAGGGGTGGCTGCAGAGGAGTGCAAACCATGAAGAGTCCTGTCTCCGGCCCAGTCCATCCCTAGCATGATGGAGCAAGGTGGTTAGGGGCCGGGCTTGTCCTTCCCTTGCCTGAGAGCTGACTGCAGTAGATAGCAACTTCTCAGGTAAAAAGACCCAGGTTGGAATCGGGACTCCAAGAATTCCCTAGCTGTGTTGCCTTGGGCAAGCGGCTTGGTTCATACATACTAGTAGGGACATCATGCGAACGCTACAGGGACTGAGACAGTATATGCAAATCCAGGCATTGAACCTGTGGCCTCACAATCCATCGCAAGAGGGCAAGGGCTATTTATCCTAGAGAGGCCTTTCTCTGGCCCTTTGGTGTCCATGAGCAAGAATGAAACTACATTTCCTACCACAGTGATGAGAGTGACAAAATGTGGTATGAACTGTCCTTAGGGCAGAATTGCTGCAGGAGAGGACACGAGGGGCTGGCTGACCTGGACTTCTGGGCAGAGGCCAGACTCCTGCTCCTGCTTTCCAGGGCCATCATCAATCCCAGCTGTTCCCTTTCCTCTATCCTTCCCCACATCCCAGTGGATTAAAGGATCCTGCTTTGCCTGGGACCTTGGGGTTGGGGGTGGGAACAGCAGCAGAAGTCTTTTATTTTCCTCCAGTTGAGCAGGAAAGGAGCAAGCCAAAGGGGTCTGCCAAGGACCCACTGGGTGTTGCCTCCACACCCTCATCTAGGGCCTTCTTGGATCCTGAGAATTTTGATGAGGATTGCTCCAGAACAAAGCCCCATCTCTGGCAGAGGCCAGGGGTTTCTGTAGATAAGTAGTCATTCAGAGCCTGAAAAGTCACTGCCCGAAAACACCTGTGGCCTGTTGGCTTTCAAAAATACACTTTATTTTTTAAGAGCAGTTTTAGGTTCATTGCAAAATTGAGTAGAAAGCACAGAAAGTTCTCCTCTACCTTCCTGGTTCTTCCGACCCCTTTCCCCTGCACCCACATCTCTCCCACTGTCAACGTCTCCCACAGAATGGTACATTTGTTAGTGAACCTGCACTGACAGACGCACCACTATCACCCAAAGTCCAAATTTGTATTGGGGGGTCACTCTTGGTGATGCCCATTCTATAGGTTCAAACAAATGTGCAATGACATCCTTCCATCATTATAGGACCAGACAGGGCAGTTTCAAGGCCCTAAATATCTCTGTGTTCCTCCTATTCATCTCTCCTCTGCCCCCACCCACTGACAACCATCAATTTTTATTTTTTTAATTTATTTTTTATTTTTTGCTGTCTCCATAGTTTGCCTTTTCTGGAATGTCACATAGTTGGAATCATACAGTTTATGTAGCATTTTCAGACTAGCTTCTTTCACTTAGGAATATGCATTTAAGATTCCTCTGTGTCTTTTCATGACTTGATAGCTCCGTTCGTTTTGGTGCTGAATAGTATTCTACTGTGTGAAGGTACCAGTATGTTTATCCATTCACCTTCTGAAGGACATTCTCGTTGCTTCCAAGTTTAGCAATTAAGAATAAACGTCTATTTGTGGGCATCATGTGTACATAGATTTTCAAGTCCTTTAGGGAAATATCAAGGGGGTGCAATTGCTGATTCTATATTAAAGAGTATTTTTGTTTTATTAGAAACTGCCAAACTAGCTTTCACATGGCTTCTGCATTCTCACCAGCAATGAATGAGAGTTTGTGTTGCTTCACATCCTCACCAGCACTTGCTGTTGTCAGTATTTTGGATTTTGGCCGTTGCAATAGGTGTGTTGTGGCGTCTCACTTTGTTTTAACTGGCAATTCTCTGATGACATGTGATGTTAGAATTTTTTCATGTGCTTATTTGCTACTTGTATATAGTAGTCTGCTCTATTCATGGAGGACACACTCCAAAGATCCCAAAACTACAAACAGTACCAAACCCTACAGCTTTATTCCTTTTTTCATTTTAACTAAACACTTATCACACGCTATGGCCATAAATATGCAGTTTGGGCATGCAGCAATAAAATCAGAATTTCTTTTCCCTTCTCCACAATTTCATGGGTGGATTTATTCTCACTCTAGATCTTAGCAACCTCAGCATATGAATTTTTTTTTTCCTTAAGTAAAAACTTTTCACCTTTTCGCTCAGAGGGCGGTCTTCGAGGCTGCTCTAAGGTATCTGAACTGTCAACATCACTGTTCTTGTACTTTGAGACCACTATTAAGTAAAATAAAAGTTACTTGAGCTCAGGTACTGCAATCCTGTGACAGTGGATCTGATACCTGAGATGGCCACCAAGTGACTAATGGGCAAGTAGCATAGACAGAGGCCATATGCAGGACAAGAGATTCACACCCCAGGCAGGATGGAGGGGGGTGGCATAAGACTTCATCATGCTACTCAGGTGAATTATTTCTGGAATTTTCCATTTAATATTTATGGACCATTGTTGACTTTGGTGACTGAAACCTTGGGAATCAAAACTGCTGATAAAGGAAGACTACTATTTTCTTCTCTGGTGAGGTAACTGTTAGATTTGCTTTGCTTTGCTTTGATTGTGCCAGGGCCTCAGGCATGCTAAGCATGCACTCTCCCACTGAACTACACCCACAGTCCACGGTCCATTTTTTTAAATTAATTTATTTGTTTTAATTAGGTCTATATGACAGCAAAATGCATTTTGACTCATTGTTCACAATTGCAGTACAACTTTACACCATGGCCCACTTTTTAATTGGATGGTTCATTTTCTTATGGCTGAATTTTAAGAGTTCTTTGTTTTGGATTCCAGTCCTTTATCAGATATGTCTTTTTCAGATACTTTCTCCCAATCTGTGGCCTATCTTCTTACTCTTTTAATGGGGTCAAGAGAATGGATTCAGCTTCGTTTCCTCTTCCTATGTGTCCAGCAGATCCACAGCTCCTTATCTTCCTGAAAGACATGCAAAAAGCTAGGTGCGCTGTGGCAAGGGGCGGGGGGATATGCAATTCAGCAAGACTCTGTCTCTAAATAAAATTCCCAGGGCTGGGGATGTGGCTTGGTGTTTGAGTGCCTCTGGGTTCATCCCTGGTACCAGAGAGAGAGAGAGAGAGAGAGAGAGAGAGAGACAGGCAAAGAAACCAGAGTAGCTGTGGAGGGGCCAGTCTTCCTGGGGACAGAGTGCAGGCCTATGACCACCATTCCCTTCAGACCCACATGCCTGTCTGATTCCTTAAACATGTGCACTATGCCAGGCACTAAGTCCCGGGGACACATCCCTGAACAAAAGAGACAAAGTCCCCAGTCTTGTGGAGCACACTTTCTGGGAGGGGAGTCATATAATATACTAAAAAATATAAAGACATGCGCTTCAAGCAAGGATAGAACAAAGGAGATTGGAGGTGCTGGTACAGAGGACATTTGCTATCTAAATGTGGTGGCAGGGTGGGCTTTAGAGAGAGAGAGAGAGAGAGAAGAAGGCAGAGAAATCAGGCAGAGGGACCAGCCAGGGCAAGGGCCAGCGTGGCTGGAGTGGCCCACAGGGGAGATACAGTGGTGGTGGTGCCGCCAGTGGGTACACACAGACCCTAAGAGTCCTGGTCCTTGGATAGCCTACTGTAGCTTTTGCCTGGAGAGAGATGGGGAGCTATTGGAGGGATCTGAACCGAGAGGTGACGGATCACACTTAGATTTTAACGCTAATCCTCTGGCTACCATGATGAAAACAGGCTGTTGAAGTCCAGATGGAAGCTGGGAGGCCCTTGCCGCAACCCAGCAGGAGGTGATGAAGGCAGTGAGCCCAGTTAGGTGGGCTCCTGTTCCCCACATATCTGAAGGCAGGGCAAACAGGGTTTCCAGCTGGGTTAGGTGTGGGGTGAGAGAAAGAAGAACAGTAAACAACACCAACACTTTTGACCTGAGCCTTGGAGAGGACGAAGTGGCTATGAACAAAGATAGGGAAGGACAGGCTTCCTAGCACAGAGAAGGCGCAGACTCCGGGATTGCTTTTGAGGATCCCTCCATTTGTGCTATTGGACAGCCTCCTGGAGATGGTGGGCAGTGCTGGAGAGAGGGTTTTGGAGTTCAGAGCAGTCTGTACAAGACACTGGGCTGCGTCCTATGAAGAATAAAGGGAAGAATAAAACTCAGTTCTGCCGCCCCCACCTCGGCTCAGGACTCACTGGGGAGGCAGGGAAAAGTGGAGGAGGGTGAAAATTCAGCCACACCCAGGGAAAAGCAGCTCCTTCCAGACTCCCTTGAGGCTTGGAGGCAGTCAAACAAATCCAATTTATGAAAAACTACACTAAGGAGACAATCAGATAAAAGACCAACCCTGAAACACTTTACTCCGTACTAAAAAGATGGCAAGCAGGGGAAGCCAAGGAATTTTCCCTTCCCTAGTGGAGCGAAATAGACACTTCAGAGTTTTAGATAATCACAATGGCTCTTCCTACTTGGCCTCCCCACCTACCAGGCAGGTGAAGGAAGAGAAGGGAGGCTGAGAGGGGGTCCCACCAAGCCCCCTTGGGCAATAGCTTCTGCTCTGGCTCCAGCTACTCCTCAAGCAGCCATGTCAGCCCTGGGCCCCCCAGCAAGGCTGGGCTGGGTCCTGCTCTCTGTGCTCTGGGATGCACAGAGGGAATGTCTGAAGGGAGGAGATCCATGTCTGTAGGCTTGTCACTTACAAGCCAGCATTAGATCAAATCCCTAGCTTTGGTAACCCTGGTCCCAGGGCTCCAGCACCAGCTGTGGTCCTCATCTTGAAAGACAGCCAACTGCCCAAGCAGAAGCCGTGGTTTCACATTAAACGTCCCTGACTCTCCTGTTCAAGTGGCAGATGGCGAATTTCATGCAATGACGTGAGCAAAGGCCCCTCTATTTCCAGCCCTGGAACTCAGACTCTGCGGAGAAGCTGCTAGTCTGCATTCTGTGCCCTGAATGCTGCAACTCTCCAGGTGGGAGTGGGAGGAGTCCGGGATGCTTCTGCCAGGGCCAGAGCCAGGAGGGGAACAATGAGCTGGCCTTTGTCCCAGGTTCCCCAGCAAGGATAGGGGAACCAGGGCACTTTGGGAAGCCTGGAGAAGATGTGGGGGACAAGACCTGCCATCTACCACCTGAAAATCTAGTGCTTTAATAAGCCGAGGCTGATATTAGCACTGGTGTACCGAGGAGACCTCAGAGAGCCGGTCGGAATGGTGCGAGCGGGGGCTTATTAATGGAATGTCTTTGCTGGCTCTAATCTGAGCGCGAGTAAGCCTGAGTTATGGAATGGGGCCAGATTAATGAAAATGTGCATGGGAACAGTCCATCCTCCATGATTTCCACCCAGCACTTGGCACCTCCTGACCCAAATATGTTGACAGAGTCTAATGTCCTACACCCAGCTTTCTCACCTCCAAAGACAGAAGAAGATTTATGGCACAATAATAACCTTCAGGAATCTCAGCCCACTCCTGGACGGCTCTCTTGAGTCGCCAAGGGAATTCTCTTGGCAGAGCAGATTGAAGGATAATATTAGGGGTTTGGGGATCTCTGAGGGGCTTGCTTCCCTAGAAATGTGACTGGGGCCTCATTTCCTGCACTCTTTTTTTTCTCTTCCTTCCTATGGCACTGAACCTACCCGCTGTTTCTTCAACCGGCCTCTGTTTTCCTGCCATTCTTCACACACACACACACACACACACACACACACACACACACCAGAATTCTCTCCCCTACTGATCTCAATCCCAAAACTCCTCCTCTTCCAGTGAGGCAAACTCAAACATCATCACCTTTGGGGAAGTTTTGCATACAAGCTGCACATTATTATCATTTATTGCTTTCTTCCTTTTTATAAAATTCATGTTCAGTGCAGAAAATATGGAGCTTATTTTTTAAAGAAAGAAAACAAAAATCACCCATCATTTTGACATATATTCTTCTGGTCTTTTCCCCCCCTCTTCTTCCTGTGTTTATATGTATTTTAATTGGGAGCATACTGTACATACTGTTTTGTGATTTCCTTTTTTTTTTTTTTTTTTGTCTCGAGGTTATATAGTCAAGCACAAAAGAAGCAGCTTCACACAGTGGTTACGTGTGGGTGGGCCCTGGAGTCGGACTGTCTGGGTTCAAATCCTGGGCACTCTACGATACTGAGTCTGTTTCCGTGTTTAGAACAGTGCGGTTTGCACCTCGCAGTTGCATTGTTTGTCCCTGCCCTGTGTCTTCCGCGAGGTCAGAGAGCGGTCGCTGCTCAGCTTTCTGTCCTCAGCATCTTGCTGGGCACACAACGCTCATCTAACGTTGCCATATGAGTGTCCCCACCCCCACAATAATGCTTAGAGCTCGGAAGCCGAGGAAAGTTCCTGAACCGAGGGGACCTGATACTCGCGTTGGCAGCCTTGTTTCTCCCACTCGTTAGCTACAGCGGGTCAGCAGATTGGGTCGCCGGGGCTCCCGTTTCCTCGCAGTCAAAGCGAGACGTCAGGGTGATCGGAGACAGGCAGGTCCCGCTGGGGAACTACAACTTTCCAAGTGAAGTTTAAACGTTCCTGATTTCCCGGGACTGCGCTCGGGCTCTGGATCCGGGGACAGGAGAGACCCGGAGAGGACCGCGCGGGCTGGGCGCAACCGCGACGGCGGGCTCGGCGGCTCCGGGGCCCCCTCGGGCGCCGAATGGGGTGGGAGGTGTGGGGGGTGGGCACTCCGGCCACCCCGCAGCCAGCACCTCCCCTTTGGTCCTGGCCAGTCCGAGTCCCGGGGCTCCTGCGGGCGCTGTGGCTGCTGGTGCCCCATCCATCGCAGCCCCTCCCCTGGGCCTATCCACCGCCCACCAGATCCGGCGGGGAGACCCCTTCCCTGTTCCCGCGGGCCTGGCGGCGGGGGGCAGCAGGAGGAGTCCCCGCTGCCGCACTCGGCGGGCCCAATCCCGGGCTCTTCCGAGCAGGGGGCGGGGGCGGGGGGCGGCGCGGGCGGAGGGAATCCCTTCCCCGGCGGCGGCGGCGGCGCACCGGCAGCAGCGCCTTCCCTTTTTAGCTCTCCTTGGAGGCGCTTTCCCGTCGGCGCGCTCTGCCGGGCGCTGGGGAAAGCGGCGCCCTCCGCCCGCGCCCGCCGGGCCCCTGGGAGGGGAAAGGCCCGGGGACCAGGTCGCTCTATCACCCCGCCTCCCGCGGGGGACCCGGGGTGATTCCCAGCCGCCCGCAGCTCTGGCCGGGCTGCACCGAGCAAGTTGTTTTGTCGTTTTGCAAAAACACCTTCCCCCCGCCTCACGGGCTGTTCCGAAATGGCACTGAGTCAGACCTGAGTCACAGAAAAATGTGGGCCTCGGCCCCCTCCCCCTGCGGTTCTTCCCCGGCCCGCCCCCAGTCAGCTCTTCCACCCGCGGCTCCGCAGCCGTCTGGACCCGCAGGCCTCCCTCCGCCTGGCCACCGAGCCCGGGCGAAGCGCTCTCCGACACTCGCTGTCGCATGGGCCCGCCCACCCGGGGGCCACCCCTGCAGCTGCCTGCCCTTGGCCCCAGCCCCTGCTGCTGTGAAGATGGTGCATCTGAATCCTGGGGCCAGCGGTCCCATCCTCTGTCCCCTGCCCCCAGGCACGACAGGCCACCTGCCCCTGACCTTCCCAAACAGATTGGGAGTGCTGGGGGTCAGTTCACCAGCCAGCGGTCCGCGGTGGCCGCTGGCTCACTGGTGCACTACCCGGTAGGACTGGGTCAGCCTCTTCCACCTCTGGCTACCTATTTTCCGCGCCCCTTCCACCCTTTCCGGAGCTCTCTGCCGGAAGGTGCTACACGACTCTATTTTTAGGCCTAACAGGCTGCCTGTGAGGAGCCGCTTCCATCTGCAGCTTTCTGAGCCCTTTACAAATGCTAATGAATGGAAGCTGCTTCCTCTTGAGTAACCGAGATTCTTCTAGCTCTCCCTTCACTCCTCCCCTGTGCTTTCCCAGTGGGGAAACTGAGGAACGGGGCTAGGGTGGAGAGAAGTGATCCAGCCCAGATGGGAACCCCAAGCTTCCCATGGCCTGTTGGTGGTTGTGCCCTCTCCAGTTCCTGTGACTGCCCCGTCTGGGGTTAAGGTCAGAAGCGGCTGTCCTCAGTGAGCCGTGTCCCTCGGAGAGCAGAGTCTAGAAACAGATCCTCACAATACAAATAGGTGGCCCCACACCGCAAATTTGGCCGAGTGTTACAGGAGCACTGAGGTCCCAGCCTGGCAGGAAGGGAGGGGTCAGTGCTGTTTATGACCTGTTTATGACCAGGAGGAGTGGAGCTATAATTGAAGGTTGAAGTTCATTTAGCAAAGGGCAGTGGGCATGAGGGCACTCGGAAGGACCCACCCACATTTAGCAGTTGTGTCTACTGGGGCGGCAGGAATGTGGGGAGATGGGCCTTTCCCATATAATTCTTCATGTTGTTGGCACTGTGCCTGGAGACTCGTGGCTGCCTTCTCTGCAAGCAACTTCTGATGGCCATCTTCCTATTATCAAATCCCAGGCTGTGTGGCAGTGGAGGTCACTGTACTGTTTGAGGGCTGGCTGCATTCTAGGCGTAAACTGCAGCTCTTCCTCTCTTGCCAGTTGTGTGGCCTTAGAGAAGTTAAATGATTTGTCAGCCTTTTGAAATCTTGGTTTCCTCATCTGTAGATTGGGTATATATTAGGGTTCTTCTGGAAACATAAGAGGTGATGTCTGTTTAAGCACTTACAATAATAGTCTCTGGTCCATGAGAAGCCTGCAATCAATATTTATGATTGTTAATTTTGCCAGAGTCCTCTGAGCTCTGCATGATGTGACTGTACCTCCAGCTCCTCTCCACCTAACCAACACAAGTCTCTGGGTTAGATCCTCTGAAAGAGTCTTGTTTCCTTCCCTCTGTTTGTTTTAAATCCCGGATTCTTACCAGGAGAACCACTGACCCTGTACTTACTAAATCACTCTTCAGGGGCAAGAAAATATACTTCATTTAGAAGAAAAGCATCGCTTCTTATTGAAGTGAGATACTCCTGTATAGAATTGGCTAGCATATGGAGTCGTAGAATGTTGTAGCTGGAAGACATCATGAGGTCCTAATCCAAGCTTGCAATGCTCTCTCTCTCTTTTTTTAATATTTAGTTTTTAGTTGTAGTTGGACACAAAACCTTTATTTTGTTTACTTATCTTTATGTGGTGCTGAGAATTGAACCCAGGGCCTTGCAACATGCTAGGCAAGTGCACTGCTGCTGAGCCAGAACTCCAGCCCCTCAAGCTTGCAATTTTCTGAGACCCAGAGGCTGAGCTCCTTGTGTGACTAGCAGGAGATCAATGGTGGGAACCCAGGCCTCCTCCCCCTGTCATCCTCTGGACTGCACTTCTCAGCCATCCCTGTGCCCTGTGCTCACCCTATCCGTGCCTTCAGTTCAACCTGAGTCCTTCTGGTCTTTTCTTTCTCCTTCTCCCATCTGTGTTAGTCAACTTTATGTCACTATAGCAAAATACTTGAGATAATTGATAAAGAGAAAAGGTTTATCTTGACTCACAGTCCAAGATCAGGTGGATCCAATGCCTTGGATCTCTGGTAGGCATGCTGGATGGCAATGACCAGTAGCAATGATGGGACAAATTGTTCACCTCATGATCTGGAAGCAAAGGAATAAGAGGAAGGGGCTGGTGAGGGACAATCCCCTTGGAGGATATACCTCCAATGACCTAAGGGCCTCCCACCAGGCCCCACCCACTAAAAGTTCCACCACCTCCCAATATTGCTACCTGGGGGACTAAGGTGGAAACTTTAGGGGACACTCACCCAAGCCATAGCACCATTACTATGATCAAATATGATTTTGCCTGGTCCCAAACCATCAGTGGTGGTCTGTTCTCCCACCTGGAGATAGATATGGGAGGATTTATTGCAAGGTATTGGCTTACACTCTTGTGGAGATAGCGAGGCACAACTCTAATCCGTGGGGTAGGTGATCAGGAAGAAGGGTGGGAAACTTTCAGGCCAGAGCTTACCTGCAGTCCATAGGCAGAATTTCTTCTTCCAGGAAATTCAACTGATTAAACGAGGCCCACCTGGATTATGTTGGATAACCTCTTTTAAATTCAACTGGTTGTGGACATTAATCACATCTACAAAATACCTTCACCGTCATGCCCAGATTAGTTATTTGTTGTTGTTTCTTTTTAATGGTGAAAAAAATTATATTTAGAATTAGCTAGCCGGACTCAGTTCAGATGATCCTCGTTTTGGTTGGCAACATCCGAAGCATCATCGGCAGGAGCCACCAAACATACACCTTCCTCTCTCCACTGGGCCCGCTCAAGGTGTTGACCTTGGGCACATCAATAGCTTCTTCACAGCCCTTTGATCTGGTGTTTGTTGGCCTTGACACCCCCAGTGGACACAGTGTGTCTTCTCTCTTCTTCATGGTGGACTCAGTCGTCGGAAACTTGATGGCATGTTGGTCAAGCTTGTTTCTCCCCGGGGGTGCACTTGGGCCACTGGTAGGTGGACGATATGTGGATTTTCTCTCTTTTTTTTGTGTGGCTGTGGACAGCTTTTAGTACTGTCTTCTCAGCCTTCAAAGCCTTTTCTTTGGCTTTGGCTTTGGAAGGAGAAGGACCTTTCTTCTTGGCTTTGGTGCCATCTTGGTGAAAACTCTTGGTGAATAACTGGGTTCTGTAGCCTCACCTTGTTGACAGGTAAAACTGACCTCCATGGCTCCCTCAGGGTCTCTGTTCCTCCTCTGTCCGGCCCAACTGACACATTGCTTCCATGTTAACCTTCTAAAAACTCTGCCTCGCCCTCCTTTTTTAAAGTTGTCCATGGTGGTCCACAGTTATAGGAGAAAGCTCAGCTCCTCCGCCCCCTGGCCAACGGTTCACCTCACTGCTCTACTTCTGGAGCCTTCCCTTCTAGCCCATGTGTTCCCTGAACAGTAACCATCTCCGTGACCTTCTTCGTCCACGACCACTGCCTAAGTCCCACCCGTCCCTCCCACGAAGATCCCCCATGCCCTCTTCACCCCTGCAGCCCCCTAGGTCCCACCCTGCCCTCCACACCCAGCATGGTGCTTAGCTTAGCATGCAGGGGAGATTAATTCAAGGGTGAGAATGGGTGGGGAGGAGGCAGAAACAACCACTATGCGCCCAAAGCCTCCTACCACCTTATCACCACACTGAAAGGTGGGGCCTAGGGTAACCTGAAGGGCGGCTGCAGGTCTTTCCTCTTGGTGTCTTTCCATCTCTCTCTACCTGCCACCGCACTCCCACCTTTCTGTGAAGAGAAGTTCTTAATTCTCGATATTTATTTTTCACCAAATTGACATCCTTTGGACCTAGGGAAGTTTAGACCCCAGATGGGCTGTCAGACTCTAAACAAGACCCAGAACAGAAACTAGATCCCTGACATCAGACAGCCCCTGGTCAAACCCCTCGTCCCCCACTTGTCCATTGCGGTTTGGAATCCAAACCTGTGTAGTCCTGAACCTGGATCAGGTAACAGCTCTGGCAAACAGTGGACAGTGGCTTCCAGCTTATCCTGTTGACTGGAAGCCTTAGGTTCACAGAGGGGAAATTTAATACTATTTGAGCAAATATTTATTGTGCATCTCCTGGTGCTGTGCCCTGGGAACACTGAGAGTAGGTGTGGCTCACAAAGGAGACAACTACTGTGAAAGCCACCAAGTAGACCTCAAGGCAATAGGGTGTGTCATGAACACAGGCAGCCAATGGCCCGTAGGCTTGGACGGACTGTGGAGGAGAGACTGCAGCTTCTCAAGCCTGTCCCTGGCACCTGGCACAAAGCTGATGCTCAGAAGGTGTCTGTGAAGGACTAGCTGTGACTGAGGGCCTCCGGGAAAGCTTCCTGCAGTACATGCCCTGAGGTTTAAGCTTTGCAGAGGGAGTCAGAGGTTGAGAGGGCTGCAGAGATGGAAATGTATAAGAAAATGTGGTCAAGCCAGAGTGGGAGATTACTTAGCCTAAGAAGGAAGGAAATTCTGACCCGTGCTGCGGTGTAGCTGAGGCTTAAAGACACTATGCTGAGATAATCTTGACACAAAAAAAGGTCCAGTGCTGCACCACTCCACTAATGGACGTTTCTAGAATAGTCACATTCATAGAGGGAAAGTAGAATGGTGGTTACCAGGGGCTGGAAGGAGAGGTGGGGACGTGAGTCCAGAGTTTCAGTTTTGCAGGATGAAAAGAACTCTGGAGATTGGCCACCCATCGGCGAAGATCTACTTACGAGGACTGAACTGTGCACCTAAAGAGGGTCAAGGTGGAACATTGCAGGTTATGTACATTCTAGCACTAAAAAAAAAAAAAAAAAAGGTGAGGAAGGGACCTGAGAGCAAAGGTGTGAAGCAAGGTGCAGAGGGTGGGAATGTAGGGGATGCCCAAGGGACCAAACTGAAAGTACAAGGAGGAACTAGTAGGAGGTGAGGCCAGATGGAGACCAAACAGGCCTCGAATGCCATGCCAAGGAGTGCAGAGTTAATATTTTGGCTTTGATTTCGTATATGGCTGAGGTGGGGCTTTCAATATTCTCTTCACCCTCGGCTGCTATAGATAGTCAAGAACCCTCCCCGTTACCTTGGTTCGCCCAGTCCAGCCTCTTCTGTGGAGCAGCCCGAGGCTCACTTCACCTGGGCAGGGAGGGCCCACGGCACCAGAGCACTCTCGAGGTTTCTTCTGCTAGCTTCAGTCTGAGCCGATCCCCGGGGTGTTCAAGCTCCGGCTGCACTAATGGAATCCAGTGAGATTCCGGCCTGATTCACTTGACTTCTTTCCAATGAACATTCACAGGCAACCTCAGGGCGGCAAGCTTTCCACATGGCACATTACCGGCTCCGCCTCAGAAGCTCGGTGGCATCCCCATCTTTGACTTTCTCCTGGGGTGCTGGCTTCCCCCGGAGACTTCTGGCCCTGTAATGAGGTCCCCTGGTAGGTGGGCCTCAGTTTGCCTGGTTTGCTTCCTAGCCTGGGCCTTCTTCAGCCTAAGTTCAAAGCAGGAGTGAGCTGGTCTATGAGGGTTTGGAGCTCAGGGGTGTTTTCTCGTCGTTAGTGAATGCTGACTCCTAATGGAGCTGTGAACCGGATGCCCCGTGGCAGACCTCTCCAGAGAGCTTTGGTATTTACTTAACACGGGACTTTCAAGCTTCGGTTATCTTCCCTACGTCTGAGGTTTTTTTTCATCTCTAAAATAAGCATATCATTTCTTTCTTGCTTCCTAAAGGTATCAAGACAGTGACTGCGGTTGACATGACACACTTACAGGTATTACATTCTACAGTGACTGAAATGAAGACAGAGGAAGAGAGTTCTTGTTCTGGGGTTGATGTGGTCACTCGTGAAAGCCAGGCTCATTTCTTTCTTCAGGGAAAGAATAGATTTTTCTGATGTCCTTCCAATTTTGTTGCCCAACATCTGAGAAATAAAAAATAAAAGGAAAAAAAAGATGATTAGGAGAAGTACAGGAATCTGCACTGTTCTCCTCCCCATTTCAACCCCCACCCCTCACCCCCTTTGGTCAGCTATGCCTGTTGGGATGGCAGAGAGGACCCTCCCTCATCACAATAACCATGAGCAAAATGCCTCAAGTGTGGCCACCTCAAAGAATCTCACCTGGTCTTCATGCTCTAGGGAATGGTGGAGGCGACGGTTGGCATGACAGCAAAGAGTCTGACCATCTGTGTTCCCTTAAACGTGGCCCGCCGCCCCAGGCACCACTGGCATCTGTCTGTACCTCATCCATGGACAGCTCCTATTTCAAGTAGCTCTCCTCTTGCATCCTCTCCACCACTTTCAGTTCCTCTCCATGGCTCATGGCCGCCTGACTCAATACACTGCCTTCCATAAGTACAAAGTGAGACAGAGACAGCAGCTTATTACTAATACTTCGGTATGATATTGGTTTCGGGCTTTTCAATCTAGTAACCCACTTCCATCTCCAGATTTGGTTCTGGACTCTCATCCCACTAGAATCAACTCCCATAAGCTCCCCCAACTTGGGGTTCTCTTGTAACTTCAGGTGAAGGACTCACCAGTCTTGGATGATTGGAAGCCAGCCATCTGGGCTTCCAATACTGGTTTTGAAATCTTGATCACTGCTTAGAAGCTGAAATATACTGCAGTATTGGTGATCCTTCAAGAACTTGGCTCTAGCCATGAGTGTTTCTCATGACAGAAGGGTATAATCTTTGGTGGTGGTGTGGGCCCCATGTGGTGTGGAGGATTTCTCTATAAAGTGTGAATTCTCTCTGAATGCCTTAGGGCATAAACCAAAATGTGTATGTGTACCATTTCAAAAAGTAGTCCATGTGTTCCCTGAACTACCCAGTTTTTATTTTATTATTATTATTATTTTAGTTTTCGGTGGACACAACATCTTTGTTTGTATGTGGTGCTGAGGATCGAACCCAGGCCGCACGCATGCCAGGCGAGCGCGCTACCGCTTGAGCCACATCCCCAGCCCCCAGTTTTTATTTTTAAAATAAAAGAAATAAAGAAAAATAACTAAATATCTCTACTCCCACAGTAAAAGATGACTAGTAGTATATCATGGTATAAATACCTCTGCACTTTTGTGTCTATAAGTTGCATCTTATTTTACATGTAAGTCTATATTTTTTTCCATATCAGTTCATGTCATCAAATATTCACTTATCATTTTTAATGGCTGAATAGTATTGAACCTATGGTGTGATTCTACCATACTTCCTCTATCCAATTTCCCTTGCTTGGACATTGGATTGATTCTGGAGATATTTTCCCCCTTCATTATTATAAATAATTTGGTTTCAGGAAAACTTAGACCTAAATCCTTGACTATTTTTTTTTTTAATTCTAGAAGAAAAATGAATAGCTCAAAGGGGATGTACCTTTCAAAGTTTTTGATATTTATTGCAAAACTGTCTCCAAGAAAGTTAAACTACTCCTGTACCTTCAACCCTACAAAATATTGTGTATTATGAGTTGTTTAAGTAAATACCAATATGATGGGTGAAAAGTGGTATCTCCCTTATCAATTATGAAATAGGCTGGTCTGTTTTTCATATGCTCTTTAGCCATTGAACTTTATTTTGTGATATTTCCATTCATTCTTGCTAATTTTTTCTATTCAGACTTTTTTTTTTAAATGATTGACCAGAGCTTTTTAGAACATTAAGGATATTATTCACTCTATCATATACATTGGAAATATTTCCTTGGTCTTTTGTTTGCTTTTTAGTACACTTACGGCATTTTATTTTTTGAAGTAGAGAGATTGTACATTTCTTGCATGGTCTAATCTGTCAATCTTTTTCCTTTATGGTTTCTATTTTTATATCACTATTGGGAAGGCCTTCCCCACTCATTAGAGCATTTTTCCTCATTTGATTTAGCTCTGAGTTCCAGGAACATAATTTTCAAGCTATTTTATCTCCAGAATTCTGGACCCCAGGGATGCCAGACCTCCAAAGACCCTCAGGGTAAAAGGGAAATACGAAAATGTAGGTCTTGGCACAGATGCCACGGCTGAGGATTTCAGCTCTGTTCTAGTCTCAGTGACAATGTGGCACACCCAAGCTCCCCTTGAATACCCCTACTGATCCCACCTGGGGGGCATTTCCTTTTTGTTCATATTGTTACCAAATCTCCCTGGGTTCAGAATAATGTCAGCGTCTTCCCAGGTATCCCTCTCCCTGGAGTTCCCAATGTCACTAAACCTGTGGCCTGTGCACCCACACCTACCCCAGGCAACTACAGGTGAGAGAAGTACCAGGAGGAGAAAGAGCTCCTCCCAGGGAAAGGAATTTGTCACCACCAGCAGTGAGGACCCTGACAGAAATACTGCTGTGCTACCCAAACCTGGGTCACACCGACACCTCTTCCAGGGTTAGAAAACGCCTTTCTTTCCTCTGTGTGTGCTCAGCACATTTATGCATCTGTGTGCACAGGCACAGGTACCTACTCCCTCACACCAGGCTGTGTGGCACTCAAACACACACACACACACACACACACACACACACACACACACACACACTTTCTAACCTCGCCCTTCTGCCAGTTAATCCTAAATTGGAGAAACTGTCTGTAATTTGCACAGGAGGAGGGGGAGGGGAGGGGGATCAAATAAAACCTGCGGTAGAAACAGAAAAGGCAGTGAGCATGTGCAGAGCAATTTTCCCTTCTGCATGCTTTATTAAAGAATTATATGACATAATTACACGTTATAATGTCTTTACACATATTTATGGTAATTACGTCAATGTGCATTTGATGTTCTGTAATTACAGTAAATACACAACAATCCTGACAAATCACTTGATCAAGAATTCAAATTCCCTAAGTGAAGACTGGGAGAAAGGATATTAACCCTCTGTTTCCTGAGGGCCCAGCCCCTGGTTTATTCCTCTGTCTTTTCCAGGCTGTTGGGGGGTGTTTTATGCCCCTGAGTGTTATTGAGGCTCGGTGACACCACTTCCACTGGGGATGGTCCTGAAACTGGCTCTGACTGCAACACTAAATTTTGGTATTTCCTCTGGGAGGCTGTGTGGACACTGGCTGGGTAGGAGGAGTGAGTACCAGATTCTAAGAGATGCCCCAGGTTCAGATTGGTGGAGGATATGCGTATTGGGTGAGTCCTCTGTGAAAAGAATTGACGTGGGAGGTACAGGTTGCCGGTCAGCTTCCACCGGTGGAAACTGGAACTTCATGGGTGGAAAGAGCCTTGGCCTTCCATGAACCCCACAGTAGCGTTTCCCTTACCCACAGACTCAAAGCCACTCTTATTAGTTAGATCCTAAAGGACAGGCCCTTGCCCACTTCTCCAGCACATGGACTCATGCACTGGGGTTTTTCATCTTGAGGCTATGACGCCCTGCCAATCTGTGTGTGGCACTGTATGCACTGATTACTTGGATGGATCATTTTCTTCTCTTATATAAGTATTTTTTATGGTCTCATGGTCTCTGGATTCTGGTGTTGGCGGGTTTGTAGTTTTTGCTATCTGGGACCCAAGATCATGATCAATTTATCAAAAACAATTAGCAACTGGTAAAATTATTGCCCCGGTTGTGATATGTCCCCTGTGATCTGTCCACCTGTTAGCCCCAGTCCCTCTTAAGGCCTGGAAGAAAATGTCTCTTTACCTTCACCCGACAAATTCCTGGTTTGAACTTTCCACAGATGTTTATTTAGCCCAAGAAAGAAGCACTGGGCTTCTAGCAGGCGGATCATAAAAACTGAGTCCAGGATTGAGACTCCAAACCTCCTAAGGGACATAACAATGGCTCACTGTGGGGGACTTCCTCGGGAAGGGAATGTGCTGGGAGGTAATTGTTGAAATGAAGGAACACAACCAGAGGGGGAAGTCCTGTTTCTTTCTATTCCTGTCTACACCTGACCAGCAGCTTCGCCACATTCTCTCTGGGGAGAAGGGTCCCTTCCTACCTACTTCATGGGCCTTGAGCTAATAGATGTTAAAGAGTTTTAGAAGTTAAAAGCTTTCAATAAGCGTAAGGACTTTGCAATAAACTCTTTCCAGTGCCCAGCACTGACCTCCTTTCGTTTGGAATGGAAGCAGGAACAGCCTTCCCTGTTTGCATCTACCGACTTCATCCCACCTCTGTGACCCAGAGAAACCAATTATCCCTGGAACAGGTGGTCTTGAAGGATGATTTCGCTGGTCCCCACTGAGGAGGAAAAAGAAATCTGTTACTCTGGTTCAGACCAGTGTGGGAAAGGACTAAAACGAGGGCTGACTAATGATTCGTAAAAGTAGCAAACTTATTGACTAATAGAATTCTTAGTCATGAAGCCTCCATGCCCCATACATACTGAAATCAAAGCAATTACAGATTTAAACGAAGTGGGCTTCTTTGTGCAGAAAAAGCTTGTTTCAGCCCAAGTTGGGGGCTCAAGGTGAGTGACCCTTTACTCCCCCATAATGAAAATGCCTCTGAGCCTGCAGGCTTCCCGGTGGTAATTGCTGCCAGCCCAGATAGAGATTCCGCGGCGCTAATGATGCCCGTTCCTTTTCAGAGGCCTCGCTGGCTGTAGTTTCCATGAAGGGCCAAGATAGCAGAGGAGATGCAGCCCTGTAGAAATTAACACATGAACGCAGGCATGTTAGCGTTTTGCATTTTTCCAACATCACTCTCATCTCCTGGTCTTCCTCCTGCCTTCTTTCTTTTCTGATTGCTAATCGCTCAGGACCTAGTCAATTTAGACCCATCTCTCATCCATGCATTTAAACATGGGAGCGGAAGAAATGGAAACAGATGTAGCATTTTTCTTTCTTCTTCATTTTTCCTTTTTAGTGAGGACTCGCTCGGCCAGGAACCATAATTCATATTTTCTTCACACTCACAAAAGACTCTGCTGGAACCAAGTTTTGTGTTGGAAAACAGATTTTTCTAGGCTCATTCTGGTTGGGCATCAGTGTGGGGTTTAAAACTGCTGTTCATTTATTAACTCGTAGCAAAGGTGGGCTCAGAGGGAGATAGACCAAGGCCTGGTCCTTTTCACATGGGTTTGGACAAGAAACTGGTATGTTTATGCCCCTTGAATGGTCTCTCATGCTGGGAAGGAGCAGGAACCAGCAAGATTTACTTGTTAAATCAGAGCAAGGCCAGTTCACCAAAGCAATTTCTTGCCTCAGTACAACAGGTAGGAAGAGAAAATAAAAAATAAAAAGAAGAAGGAAACTGAACTCTTCTCATTTCTAGGGGTTGTCGCTTTGGAGGTGGAGGGCAGGAGTTGGAAATTAAATATTCGGGAGAGAAATAAGCGAGAGGCGAAGTCTCCAGCAAGAGAATGTCCATTACATCTCAGTGATGGGATTGCCTGTAATGACTGCTGCTCTCCCTCTCTCCCGCGCCTCTTCCCGGCCAGCAGCACTGGGGAGTTGAGTTCCTCCCCCGGGGGATTCTGCTCTATTCTTTCCCGGTCTGTGCAGTCCTTGGCTGCAGAGTGGCCAACTGTGGCCCCATGGGATTGAAAATTAATTTTGTTCTCTGCACCCCTGCCCCACGCGGCTGATCCCAGCTGGCCCATGGCTCATCTGGTTGCTGGGGTCACATGCGTAAGACCAGCAGGTGCTTGAAGTAAATGATCAGGGCCTGGGGCGGCCAAGGCATCTAACAATACGGAAATCGCATTTTCCACTCAACTCAATTGCAGTGCGTCAGACAGTCTCTCAGCACCAAGATTCAATTATCAGAGCCAGTGTGTGTCCCACCCTCCCCGCCTCAATCCTACCTGTGCTTGCAGGGAGCTGTTTAATGTCCTCCTTCCCTGGCAGTCATGGGTGATGGGATTCCAAAAGGCAACAAGGAGAAAGGTCTTCTCTGCTCACCGTCTGCTGCAGGTGTGGGGACCGCAATAGCTTTGATGGTGGATGACATCATGGAGAAGCACCACAGTGACAGTGATAAGACCCTGATTCTAGCTGTGTGGTTTGGGCAAGTCACTCAGGCTTCCTGAGCCTCAGTTTCCCCCTTGGTACAATAAGTTACAGCAGATGACCTTTGAATCTCACCATCTAAAATCCCAAGAAATCTATCTTACCACGTCTCCCAGAGGGTCCCAAAGCACTTCCTTCATGTTCTCAAGAAGTATAAATGTACCACAATGGGTTTCACCTTTATGTATATCTATAAAGCACCAATTAAAAATACTACAAATAAATAGAGGGAAGAATGGAGTAGAGGAAGGAGAACAGGGTAGGGAGGAAGGAAGAAAAATAGGAAGTCCTGGGGACTGAATTGGAGCAGATCATGCTTCATGCATGTCAAAATGAACCCCAATATTATATATAACTATATGCACTAAGGGAAGGAAGGAAGGAAGGAAGGAAGGAAGGAAGGAAGGAAGGAAGAAATTCCAAAGAAAGCAGAATACAAAGTCACAAATAGGTCATTCGGTCTTCAGGAAATGGTGTGGCTAGAACTCATTCCAGATGTTTGGCCTTCTAGTCCAGGGTCTTTTGCATCTCCTTCCTCTGGAACCCAGTAATCTCTGTGGGGTCCTGCCTGGTAGGACTTACTTAGGAACCTTGCAGGCCAGTCATGGATGGGTGGCAGGAGGTTGAGACTATACACAGAGATCCACTGTCCCCAAGAGCTTGCTTTCCTAGGGCTCCCGCTCCTCGGTCTTCAGTTTGTGAGGCTGTCAATGGAAACTGGATCCAAGTGTTGCTGATTCAATGATGTTTGCCCAAATGCTGTTTCCTAAGAACTGTTGGATGCCCAAGATGCTTTCTGAGTCTGTTTGCTTTTTCCAACAAGCCCGTTTCTTTTCCTGGAAGTGGAACATGGCACGAAGCCGGCGGAGTCGGAACCCAAGTCTATTCCAACTCCTTCCTAAACATGGATCACACTGCAAGGACAGCCCTTCTTCCTGCCCCTCCCCAGGGTCCTGGGAGGCTGTGGCTGTTAGTAAGCCTCACCATGGGCAGCACTCTTTCTGCCTAGGAGCTGGACCTGGTACACACATCGCGTTTCAGTTCTTTGAGCCACGCTGGGAGGAAGACTGTCCATTTCACGGAGGAAGAATAGAGATTAGGGGTCACAAATGGCCAGCTGTACATTCAGAGCAAGGCCCAAGGCCTTGATCTTTCTTGCATTGCACACACATTTGCCACGAAGATGTGCCCTTCTTTAGATCAAGAAAAGCCCCTCCTGGTGGCGCCGCCCTGGCCCTGTCTCAGCCCTGCACCATCATTGCTCACCTTCTATTTGAACCTGACTTTCTTGTCTGGCTTCCCAGTTCTCCCAGCAGACCGGCTTGCTCCAAAAGTCCCCGGTTCTTCCCTTCCACTTCTAGGTGGTCTGGCGGTGCGAATCCGAGATGCTGGCCTCTGGCTACTGGCTCCATTCACTCTTGCCTGTCCACTGTCAGGCAACCTGACCCTAAACCAAGAGTTTAGGTAAGACACCTTAGATTGAGAAGGACAATTCTTCCAGCTCTGTCACTCACTGGCCCAAGTCCTTGAGCCCACCATTTATTTCTGCTAACGTTTTCTGTCTTGAAAGAACATGATAATAATACCTTCTCCTGGGGAAGCCAATGAGTCCACATGAGCAGACTAACTTGGTGAACTTGGTGAACTATAAGACCTCAGGTGGGACACAAGCCCCTCTGTGCCTACCACTTCCAGCCACTTCACTCTATTTCTCTCCATGGGCATTGGTCAAATGCCCACTCCTTCTGCCTCTTCTCACATTGAACTCGCGTCTTCTCTCCCTGCCCCACTTACACACTGGTTGCATTCCACAGCAACAGATGACACATTGAAGCCCTGGACACTTGAACATCTTGGGTTGGCTCCGTGTAAAAGAAATCAGAAGCATCCGATTTTGACATCATATATATAATTTTTTTTTTTTTCCTGCATAAAAAGTAGATGTGAAGAGTGAAGAGTGTAGTAACACCCCAGGCCAAGTAGCATGTTCAAGTCAGCATGGCAGGTGACACCCAGGATGTCAGAGAACGTGACAGCAGCACTGGGGACGTGAATAGCATAATGCCACACATCAGTGTTGCCGGCAGAGCCAGGATAAGTTGGCAGTGGGCACAGAAACACCGTCTGGGTCAGAGGATGCCAAGAAGAACTGGTGTGTTATCATTAGCACGAGCAACACAGACTCCCCGCGAGGCTGCTAGCACAAGTTGCTGTGTCTTCCAGGCGTCTTTGTGTTCTCTGACTGACCTCAGGGTGGCAGCTTCCCTTTCCCCTGCCCACGAAGGGGACTTCCACCTTCCCATCTGCACCATAAAGCACCTCAAAAGGGTCAGGTCTTAAACGCCAGGCAGGCACCTTGCAGGAAGAAGGCACTTAATATCTAATAACTAATGGCCACAATCTCTTCTGTTCTTTTCTTCTTGGTACCAGGGACTGAACCCAGGGGAGCTTATCCACTGAGCCACACCCCTAGCCCTTTCAGTATTTGATTTTGAGATGAGGTTTTTGCTAGGTTGCTGAGGCTGGGTTTGAACTCACGATCCTCCTGGGGCAGCCTCCCGAGCCGCTGGGATGACAGGTGTGTGCCACCATACCCAGCCACAATCTGTTCTCATTCAGTGACTCAATTTCTCCATTTTCAAAATAGGAAAGTAATCCTCATGTCTTCTAGAATAAATTTTAAAAAAAGTGTCCCACCCACAGACAACAGGACCATCTACTAGGACACCCTGCGTTCACCTTTGCTTTGGACAGTGACCTTACCCGTCCATCCCTGTTGAAGCCAAGCACTGAGCTGGGACTTAGGGTGCTTGCTGACCTTCAGGTCTAAGCCCCTGAACTGTTCGAGGGACAGGGAGCATGGACCTCTGACTCTGGGCAACAGTGGCTAGCACCCCTAGTGAGGACGAGGTGGTGCAACTTAGGCCTTTAACCAACAGCAACAAAAAAATGATCCGACCCCCTGCAGTCATGCCCAGTCAACACACATTTGGTTTTTCCTGAAACAAAACCGAGGAAAGGACATCTCTGTTTCCTTCCGACTTGCAGTGGCTGCTACCAAAATCTCAGGAGCTCCACCTCTGGGACCCCATGTCCTCCTTTCTCCTCACCCCTTTCTCTGGCTACCCGGCAGTCAACACTGACCTGTTTCTTATGGGTCCGAGTGGGATCTGGCTGTGTTTGGAAACAGCCAGGCAGAGGTGACAGGGCCATGGGACAGTGGACATGGGTCCGGCCACATGTGCCTGGAAAGTGAGCACACACACCACAGCCATACGCACGTGAGCTGGTGAACATGTACACATCTCCCTCCTCGGAGCAGGGCTCAGCCCCTCTCTCCCATACCCGCTTGGGCTGGTCCTGCACACTCAGCCTGGCCTGGCCCAACCCCCATCACCGCTGCCCCCCCCCCCCCCCCCCCCCGCCCACCGTGCCCCGCTGTGCCCGCTCACTGGAGCAGACAGCCCTCCCGCGCCCTCCCCAGCCTCCCGAATCCAGGGAGGGGGCAGGGAGAGCTGCCGGATAATGAGTTGAGAACTTCCAGCCTCTGTCTCTCTCTGGCTGGTGACTGACACAAATGGAATTCATCTTTAATCATCTGTTAACTCGTTGTCTATTATAGGTCTTTAATAGCACCATAGATATTCTTAATGAAGCATGATTTAAGGTATTTACAGCGCATGGACCGACAGACATCACTCACAGTGTGCAGGTAATGAGGCATAAAACAGCTTTTGAATTTCCCCCAAAAGAGAGAGCAGAGAGACAGAAAGAGCTTCAGCACTGGGGGGGAAGGAGGGATGAAAAGCCTTGCGTTGTAAGGTTTGTTTTAAAATGTTTAGGCATTTAAAGTCATTTTAGCTCTTTCGAGGTGTTTGGCTCACAGAGCTCAGCAATTACCTGCGCCCAGGGCGGCAGGGCAGGCTAGGGTTCCGAGTCCTCCGGCAGCCCCCGGGGTCCAGGCGTCTCCTGCACTTGGAGGCTGGGTGGTGCGGGGCTGCTCAGGCAGACGCAGGGAACTCAGCCCTCCCTCACCTGCCTTCCCTGCCGTGTTCCCAGGAGCAGCCCGAGTTAGAGGAAGCAGGGGCAGAAGGACGGCCACCATTCCCTCAGGCCTCACAAAACCAGACATCTTTCTCCTTCAGAGTGAAGCCTCACATCTGACCCAACCCTTCCTCTCACCCCTGAGGAGACCCAACTAGTTACCCAGCTAGTTAGTGACACTAAGACTAAACCCAGGGCCCCCTCTCCCCAGCCCAAAGCAGGGCCCTGTTGTTCCAACTCAACAGAGTCCCTACAGTTCCCCCAGAAAATGAGGACTTCCTGGGAGCAGCGGGGGAGAGATGGGGTGGGGGCTCTTTCCCAAGGTTATGCTTTAAATATGGAGCTCTCCACAGAGAGGGGGCCACTTAAGGGTTTGGGAGAGGAGCTGCTGGCCTGCCCTGACCCTGTGGCCCAGGTGGCCCTTGAACAGGCTCCTTTATGTTCCCTCACTTCCTCTCTCTGCCTCAGAGGGGGGAGGTCTTGAGGCCCAGCTCCCCAGGGCACTTCCTTCATGTCACCTCCACTGAACCCCCTTTCTGCTGTGCGTGCTACAGCAACTTGGCCCGAGCCCACGGCGAGAGCCAGGCGGGCATGACATGCCTCCCGTGACCTTTCCTTCAGCTGACCCAAGGTGGCCCTGCCCAGGCCACGGTAGAGAACGATGCAATCCAGGCCTGGCGGGCTCTGCTCTTTTGAGGGAGCTCCCGAGTGCAGACCTGGGCTCTCTGCCAGTCTCACCCAGACAGGGGCTGGAACAGGGTCACCTCCGTTACCCCGGCTCATCAGGCAGAAAAGAAGGGGGTGCGATGAGTGGGAGAACCCCACCATGTAGGCCCAGTAAAGGTCCCCAGAGTCTCTCCAAGTGCCCACCATCATCCAATCAACTAATGACCCAAGGTCGAGAGCAGAGAGGGGCTTAGGGTCAGGTCCCAGATGTGCTGGCCTCCTGTCGAGGACAAGGCAGCCACCCTGTGAGTAGGTTAGGAATACCTTCTAAAGCCAGGGCTAGAGAACAGGGTTCTGCTCACTCCTGGCGCCAACACAGCCCCCGTAAGAAACCACCTCCTGAGCAGGAGAGAAAAGGTATGGTAGAAACAGCCACAAGAGGGCAGGGACGCTGCCTGGGACTGCGCTGGGGCACTCGAAATTCTCTAACCAGGAAAGGCCTTGAGAGCTGGGACTTCCCTGGGGCCAGGGCTCGTCATAATTAACAGTGCCTTCTTTGCCTCTCAGCTGAGAAGTGGCAGTTCCTAGCTGCATAAGTGTCTGGGGACTTTCTGGGGCCTCCTCTTGGTACTTCTCTAATGACATTGGGGCCATCTGAACCTTCCAGTTAATTATTTCAGCAGTACGTCTTCCCTTCCCAACCACCTCAGTAAGTGCTCTGCCAAGGGTCGGCACCTCTGTACTTTCTAAGGAGGGTTTGGGGGAACTTGCTCTGAAGATAGAACAGCCGAGACCCCCAGGAGTGAAGTGGCCATTGGAACTGTAGCTTCAGAGCGGTGATGGGAGACCACCAGAGCCCGGAGAAGGCACAGCCCGGTCTGGGGCTCCTGGGAGAGTCTTGTCTTTGTTTTTCCCCTTTCTACAGTATCATCTTCATTCTTGAATCAGAATCCCAGCTCTTCAAACTTCCCAGAAACCGTGGGAGTGGCCCTTGTCATACATGAAGGTCATTTCTTAAGAATGTTTCTGGAAAACGGGCAGTGTCTAGGGGAGGCTGCCGTCAACCCCCAAAACATCTGCTCAGGGCCAGGCCCGGTAAGCCTTGGTTTTTCTCTTCTCTAGGCGATTTTGGAATTTTCTAGAAGATTCCATTCCTGGGCTGGCCATATGGCAGGTCATTGAGCACCATCAGGTGTGCCCCACATTCCCGGGCACTGGTTTCTCGGATTCTATTCCCTGCCATGAGGACATGTTTTTAGCAAAGCTTGTGCGCGGCACTTAGACGGAGCAACCAGTTACCTAGGAAACTGTCCCTTCTATACATGCTCTGCGGCTTGCCATCATCCGGATCCAGCTGCCTCGATTGGCCTTTTTCCTTGGCCTCCTTTGACAGTCCCTCCCCTTATTATGCCAGCAGAGTAGCTGCTTAACCAGGACCCAGTTGCATAACCTGTTGGGCCCCGGGCGCAAAGTGAAAATGCTGGGCCCCTAGTTCAAAAATTATTGAGAATGTCAAGATGGTAACAACGTAGCACTAAAACTAAGCACTGACCCTCTCAGTGTGAGGCCCCACGCGGTTGCACAGGTTGCACACCCATGAAGCCTGCCCTGTTTCTACTGTCAGTCATAATGGCCCTGAACCTGGCTCCTGGGGCTCTGCAGGCCTGCTGGGGTCCTGGCCTGGTGACAGAGGCATGCTCCCTCCGCTTCTCCACAGTAGCTTTCCAAGGCTTCAAAGGCTCAGTCCTTGGATTCTTAAGGCCCTCCCCGATGACAACTAAACAGGGCTTCTACATTGATAGGGACCAGGACCTTGATGTAAGCCAGATTCTCTCTACCCAGAGAGCACGTGCGTACTTCCCACCTCCTTCAGCCTGACAAGAGCCTCTGAGTTGGCCCCCCCATAGTCCAGGTGGACCCTGGCCTGTCCAGCCGTGAGTGCTGCCTCTGGTCACCACATCCAGAGACTTTTTAACGGCCATGATCCTCCTTTCTGCTCTCAATTCTCGGGGACCTCCTCCTGAGTCCCCAACTCCCCAAGAACCCATTGTGAACGGATCACCCACAGGTTTCTCCAAACCTTTTAAAGAGCAATTTGTATTTTCAGCCTGTCTCACCTCTGGGGATAATGAATGAGACAAATTTGCTACCCACTGTGGAAGTCAGCAGCTCCCTTTATCTGTGCTAACTGCTTCCTTTCCGAGTGTCAAGAGCTCCCCCCAGTCCTGCCTCGCAGAATTGGATGACCAGGACTGGGTCGGAGCAGTTTCTCTGTCGTGTGAGACGCCTGGATCCTACCTGACCTTTTCCTGTCCTTCTGGGTCTCACGGAGTGTTGGCTGGTGCCTCTAGGGGACATGTTGTCTGTGGCCAAATCGTACTCTTTCCCGAGTTGTCCTCCTAGAATTGCACGCAGGATTCTTCCTGCCTGGGCCTGGCCTGGCACAGGTCTGCCCAGCGTCTCTGCTCTCCCACAGCCCCTCAGGACAGCCTGGGCTTGTGCCCCCAGGGTAGCATTGCGCAGGTCAAGGACACCCTGGTGGTCTGGTTCCCCGGGAGCATCTGTTGCCCCATTTCAAATAAAGGTGTAGAATGAAAGGCCCAGAATTGAAAGCTGCTCCCTATCAATGACAGATGGCCCCCCCAGGTTCTTAATTTCAAAAACCACCTTTCGCAGGAGTGGCACACACCTGTAATCCCAGGGGCTCAGGAGGCTGAGGCAGGAGGATCACAAGTTCAAAGTCAGCCTCAGCAATTTCAAGGCACTAAGCAACTCAGTGAGACCCTGTCTCTCAATAAAATACTGGGGATAAATAAAGGACGAGGGAGGTGGCTCAGTGGCCAAGTGCCCCTGAGTTCAATTCCCAGTACCCCGCCCCCAAAAAGTCACCTTTCAAAAGCTTTTGAAAGGCTAACTGCAGTTTTCCTTCCTATGAAGTCATTTACCTCTGAAGAAGCCCAACAGATCAAGAGGCATGAGTGCCCTGTATAGAAATCCTCCTTCTTCCTCCTCAAGGGCAGCAGAAGGAGCCCCGAGGGGCACGCTGGCCTCAGTTTCCTCATCTTTAAAATGGGAGAGATGGTGTTGAGCTGGAACGTTGGCCGTGGACTCACACGAGGCAAGGGATGGGAAGTGTTTGGCATGTGACATAAACAGGTTGAGTTTGGGTGGCAATCGTTTGTCTGATAATCGTTTATTACCAAATGCCTCCATTTGTACCTCCAGGGTTTGCCTTTTATGGAAAGGTGTTTCCTTGGCGGGGAACTCGGCTGTGAGCACCTTCATTGTGGATTTCGTGAACTTCATTCATGCATTCCACACCCACATGTATTGGGCGTCTCGTGTGTGTCAGGCACTGGGCCAAAATAGTCATGTGTCGCTTAATGGCAGGGACAGTTTCTGAGGAACGCGTCTGTAGGTGATTTCGTTATTGCGGGAACATCCCCAGGTGCGCTCACAGATAGCTAGATGGTCCAGGTCAACCACCCCGGGGGGCCTCTCGATACAATCAAGAGGTGAGTGAACTCGGCTGCGAGGCTGTGGCTGGGTGACGGGGCGCTGTTTTATAGTCAATTTTTTTTCTTTTGTAAGTAGGAGTTCCCTACTCTAAAAAGCACAGTAGGGTAAATATGTCAGCCAGTGACATGATGATTCTTATCAACATCGTTAGTACCAACAGAGCTGTGTGTGCTGTCCGTTTGCACAAGCATCAGAGCAAGAGGTCTGTGTTCACCAGCATGAGTGACGCTTAGCACTGCAATGTTATTATGGTGACATGTCTGGGCAGTGGGAAATTTTTAGCTCAACTCTAACTCTTGGGACTTTGGGTAGAGTTGGCCCATCATCCATGGAAATGTCATTACATGGTGCATGACCGTCCGTACTCAGCAGTGGCCACTAAAAGCCTGTGCCAGGGAGCTCTTGAGGTGCAGGTGGAAGTCAGCACACCTAAACCAGTACCAAGAAATAACTAGACAGACATTGTCACAAGGGCCTGAGTCACATTGTGCCCAAATACAGTCTTTGGCCAAATGAGAACAGACGGATTTTCCCAAGATGCTGTGATCCCAAAAGGTTGTCAATAAGCAGGAGTCACTCAAAGCCCTCCCCTTCCAGGGTCTCAATAAGTGAGCCGGTTCTTCTGGGACCATCAGCCAACGGGCCCCCGTTTTTATCCACACCTCCCCTGAAGTTCCGCCAGGCCCCGTGACTTGTGGAACCCAGTGGTAAAGAAGATCTAGAACTTCCTTGTCCGTTTAATGAGCGGTGTGATGTGAGAAGGACTGGAAAAGTCTAACATCTGAAAACAGATTTGCACTGTGATCATCACCAGAGATGATTCCTCTGATTCTCGGAGCTTTTCCAGAATGGGTGGGGTTTTTTTGATCCTTTGATGGTTTGGAGAATACTATGTAGTGTGTCTCACACACAAACATTTTTCCCTTGACAAATGTCTGTCTTACAGCGGCCAGTTGCATTCTGTGGGTTTCTTTGGAATAAAAATGCTCTCTGGAAATGGAAAGAAGATTTAGAAGGCACATGGCTGTATCCCTCCGTTTTCTTCTTTCTTCCTGCATCACGAATGCTCCTAAGAGTTCCTCGGCCACCCCAAGTTGGGTTTGGGCCCAGGGAGGGACCCCCATCTGCAGCCTCCCCAGAGGAGACGCGACACTCCGTGCCAGGCTCTCACGTGGGTGAAGTGGGGGAAGGTGCCCGAGTGGGTCTCAGGGGCCCCTCAGGTCGTGGGACGCACAGTTAGGCATGGCTTCACGCCGTCCCTTGGGAAAACAGAGAACCCCTCCTTGGGTTCACGGGTCCCAGCGTGTCGGGCGCAGCAGCCTGCGCTCTGAGCTTGTAGTCATTACTGTTATTTCTCGTGCCAAGCCTCCTCACCCTCCCAACCTTGCCCAGAATTCTGAATGGTTTGCAGTCTCCCAAAAGCTGTTTAAGAAAGGGAGCCACTGAGATCTACCTCCCATTCCCATGTGGAAAGACTGGCGCAGGCAGAAGCAGCCATGGAGCTCAGCCTCCTCCTGTCCCCTCTTTCCTGCTTCTCTGGCCTGGACACCTCCAGCTCCAGGAGCAAAATGCCACCACCTCTTCCCAGGGCCCTGCCCTCCCTGCGCCTGCTGTCGGGTGGCCCCCTGGGGGTCTCTCAGTGGGCCCACCCTCAGGCGACCCGCGCCACCTCCAAAAGCTGAGCCACCAGCCCAGCCACTCACCCCGGCGGACGGGGCCTGGTCACCGGGACGCGTGTGAAAACCGCCACCTTTGCAGGCCGGGATCTGAAGGGACTCGGAGGCCTGCTGCTCGCTCCATCCCCACTCTCCTCTCGTGTTTGCTGTTATTTTTTAACACTTTTTTTATCCTCATAAAAGCACTCTCCTCTTCCCCAGAGCTTGCCTGTAGCGAAGGCATGGTCTGTACAACTGCAATTATTTCAGAGAACAGATGGAGCGAGGAGCAGAAAGTCTGTTAATAGTAATAGAAATGCTACATGTTAACCTGGACAGCGTATGATGACAGTCCCATGACTACCCGTTCTGTTCCCACCAGCTGGGCAACCGAAGTAGGCATGAGATATTCACAAACAGCCACCAGCCACGTAGCCACCTAAAGTTAGAACTCAAATTCCTTCACACTGGGGCTCTGGCGACCGCAGCAGCTTAGCCCAGAGCACGGGAGGCCAGGCCGCCGCTCCGCCTCCTGGGCCTCCCGAGGCCGCCTCAGCTCCGGCTCGACCGCCAAGGCATCCAGGGTGGATGGACGCCCAGGCCTGGCTTCGAGGCAAAAGCCAAACTTGCCGGCCCTCGCCAGGGGCCCACCCTCGCCAAAACCAGTGCTTTCCATGGGTGCTCTCAGGCAGGGCGTTGGGCTCGGAGGCAGCAGGCAAGGTGCAGGCCACAGGCTTCTGCTCTCCCTGGCTGAGGCAGATGGACCGTGTTGAATGGCCTAGGGTCAAGGCCAGCCGTGCAATGGACTCGTCCAGCTCTGGGAGCAGAAAATTTCTTTCTTTTTCTGCAGCATGAGAAACAAAACAAAAGCAAAGAACCATGTCTTATTCCCACGGTAGGAATGGACAAATTCATTTCAACACGTATTTCTTAAGCATCTACTCTGTGTAAGGACATATCCCAGGTACTGCAGACATGGCAAAGAAATAATGGCCCCCACCTTCAAGAAAGTTAGACTCTAATAAGAGGGACCAGCAGGCACCTGTGTGTAGCCAAACACACAGCAGAATATGGCGTGCTTCCCAGCAAGGTCACAGGAAAGGTGCGATTGGGATTCAAAGAAAGAAGACACCTTCTCTGGCTCAAGAATAGGTCTTCCCACATGACACATGTCTTAGAGAATAAGAAGAGGTTTTTTGTTGGGTAGAGAAACCAACAAAGGCCAAGAGATAGGATGCAAGGATCACCCTGGGGAACAGAAATGTCTCCAGTCTGCATGGGCACATGTAGGGGTCCCGTGGGGACAACTGGGCAAGCTATCTAGGGCCTCAAATGCCAGGTTATGAAGACTTAGGAGGTTATTACCTCCTAAGTCTGTGGCCAGCTGGACTTCAGGAAGATCAGTGGCCAGTGATTGCAAGTGCTGGTTCTGCACATCTCTCCCCACCCATCCAGCAGCCTCCCCTGGGTAGCTTGGGTCAGCCATGATGTGAATATTTATTTCCCCATGGAAATGAGCAAGTGCTACAAGTCAGGACCTGATTTTTTTTTTCAGAGACTCAGTTTACCAAGACACCAGTAGATGACCCTCCTCTTAAGCAAGCTCCAAATAAGTAGGAAAAAGGTGTCATGGGAAGAGTCCTCTAAGGATGCTGTTGAAATAGTAAGACCGGAGGCCCAGCCGAGCTTCCCCAGCGTGTTAGAGGAGTGAGGAGAGGCCAGAGAGCCCCTGGCCTTGCAAGTGTGTAAGAACTGGGCATGACCCGAGAGGGAAGGGTCAAAGGGTGCATCATGACCTTGGCTGACAAAGAGGCTCCACCTAGAACCAGGGGAAGCCAGAGGAGGAGCTGGCTGGGTGGGTGAAGGGGACATGAAGTGGCTTTGCAGCTGGAGATGGTCCTGTGATGAGGACTTGGACAAGAGTGTGACCCACCCTCTCTGCCGCTTAGGGACTCGGCTTCTCCTTTTCCTGGCTTCACTTCCTCTGCCCCCTCCCTCCCTCCTGAGCCCCCTGGATAGTGTCTTAATTTGCCACTGGACATGTCATGATGGTGGCTAACCTGCTTGGCTGGGGGTGAAGCTTTGAAACTTAAATGAGCCCCTCAGCTTCATTAAGACAGAAGAGTGGCAATGGCCCGGAGGGCCACAGAGCACACGGGCTCCCAGGAGGGGACAGGATGGGGAGCTCACCAGGACTTGAACTCAGTTCTCAGCACACCAGTGGCCTCCAGGCAGGCAGCCATGGAGCCGGGCGAGAACCTTCCTTCCCCTAGACATCTGGAGTGGGCAGATGTCATAGAGGGACCGTTGTCCCTAGAGGACTGGGCAGCACAGTGGCAGAAGGCACTAGACGCAGGGACTCTGGGACATGCTGCCAACAAATATATCTTGGTAGTGCGTATGCTGTAAACTACAGAAGCGTCCAGAGACCTAGGTGTGCAGGAATTTGCAGCCCACAAACCAATACCACATTGTGATAAAAGTCAATCCTGAATCTGTTCCTCGGCCCCCCAGGCTGTGCCTTCCCATTGTGCAGGAAGAAGAGGGTAGAATTTGGAGACAAGGGGCATGATTTCAAACCCTGGAGAGGCCTTCATTTGTTCATGGTCACCGGCATTTACTGATGACTCTGCGTGTGCTGGGCTGTTAGGACCCATGCATGAATTCACTTCACGTGTAGAGCATTGAGGAGGAAAGCACTCTGATTATTATTGTGCCCATCTTATAGATACTGAACTTGATGCCAGGAGAGTTTAATCAACTTGCCCAAGGCCACACAGCAACTAAGTTGGATTCACGTCACGAGAGTATATTGCTTTGGGCTGATCCCCTAATTCCTTAGAGTCTCAATTTTCCACCCGTATGTTCAGAATAATAATTTCTGTTTAGAGGATTTTTCCTGCAATGGCTCCTTGTTCCCAGTAATATGATTCTTGCCACACCAAATTATGGCTTTAGCTGACCCAAACCTATACTACCTGCTACCACCCACCCCAGTATTCAACCCTGCAAAGTCTTCCTTTCCTCTTCCTCATTAAATACCACCTTCTGTCGCCCCGTGGTAGAGCGCTCGCCTGGTATGCCCAAGGCCCTGGGTTCCATCTCCAGCAAAATAGATAAAAAAAAAAAACAAACCAACAAAAACCCACCTTCCCTAGGAAGACTTGGCCCATCCCTGTCACCCGGGTTCCCACAGCTCCTGTTTGGGTCTCAATCCTAGATCCTGGTACATCGCTGGTCCCGGGGCTGTTTACCCCTCTGTCTCCCTCTGTGGTTCGTGAGCCACCCAAGGCAGGGTGTTGGGAGTGTTCAGGGAGCTGAGCCAGTTGAAGAAGTGGCAGGATGGGTGGTTATGGTAGCTGCCTGGGAACAGCTGGGGGCCGCCATGGGGAAGGACCGGCCGTGTCCTGACGCCGTTCCTGTAGACTGAGTTTTCGGGAGCCTTTGGCTCTGGGAGACTCCTTTCTAGAGACCTGGCTGCTGTTCCTGAATGCGTGGCATTCCCAGGGTGGGGAGGGTGGCCCCTGGCTGGGGCCGCTGGGGACATGATCTGGTTTTCTCTGGGTTCCCCATAAAGGAAGCCCCCCTCGGCTCCTGCCAGCAGCATCTTCCTGGCCATCTCCACCCCCTGGGGACCCGGAGAGAGAGGAGGAAGTGAGGGCTGCCCCGGAGGTGCACCGGGGTCCCCAGGAGACCTCTTCACAGACTACTGGAGGGGCTGAGGAGCTGGCTGGGGCTCCCGGCTGCAGGAGACAGGCCTTCCAGAGGAAGCCTTGAACAATTGGGGACAGACGCTGATGCCATTCATTCACAACAACAAAACCCAACCCTGGACACTGCTTCACAGTCTCCAAAATGCGTTCACACCTCCTGCTCCTGTCACCTTTGGAATAACCCTGTTGTGTGGGACGGTGTCCCTGCCGTTCTGCGGATCAGTAACCACAGCTGGCTGCTGGGAGAAAACGACTCCCAAGATTCCCAGCCTCTCCATAGGACAACCGGGGCTCAAAGGCAGGCGATAGGAATGTGGAGGGGTGGGAGACGACCCCCTACTCTCAGAGATAAAGGAGCTGGCTTCATGCACCAAGTCTAGAGGCTGGCCATTTTGATCTAATTCCGCAGCTCTGGGACCAGGCTCTTTATGGCCTTTTGCTTTATCACTAGCACCCAGGCCTTTAATGGTACCTTTGTCCCCTCTTGGTCACAGGATGATTGCTAATCACCCAATATCACATCCACATCCCAGGCAGGAAGAAGGGGAATGGGTGAAAGAACAAAGGACACCAAGGATTTTCTCCTTTTGGCCTTTTATTCAGCAATGGCTCTCAGCAGTCTCCTACATCTTAGCCAGAACAAAGCTTCCCTTCAGTTCAGTAGAGGCTGGGGAATCCACTATCTCAGCCTCCCAGCCTCCAGAGTAGAGGCAGGGAGGGAGAAGGACAGCTGACCACAGTGACAATACAGCACCTCTTTCCAAAGATGGCAAAGCATGACAAGAGCCCCCGCCCCTGGGCAGAGGTACCTCGTCCACACGTCCTGGGGTGCACCTTGGCACCTTTGGCAGCCACAGTGGGAAAAAGGCTGCCCTGCTGGGTGGGTGCCAGCCTGGATTGGGAGCCCGACCTGGGGGACGAAAGGCTTCAGGCTCAGGGGTAGCACCAGAGGGCATCCTGGCGGGCACACGGCCGCGGCCAGCAGCAGCTGTTGCACGCAGCCTCCCAGGAAGAAGGCTCTTAACTAGATTTCCCATGCAGAGCTTTGTGGGGGAGGCTCAAGCCTCCACCCACTGTGGGCTAAATCTGGGTTCCAGCCTCCATCGTCATGAACAGTGGGCGCACGGGCGGCTGTCGGTGCTCTGGGCTCCTCGGAGGCGTGCTGGAGCCCCGTGGTCTTCAGGGCCAGGGCACGAGGGACCCCAGCTGAGGTCAGTGGGAGCCAGCCTCTCTCTGTAGGGGACACAGTCTCCCCGTGCACTGTGCAGGCGGGAGGGAGCTGCACTGTGGTCGCTGGTGGATTCGGCCAGGAGCTCGGGGAACCAGGCTCCGATTGTAGCTCTTGCCCCCAACTCTGCTTCAGAGCCACCTGGGAACCATTAGCCAGAACCTCGGCCACCCCGCAGGGCTCAGCCTCGGCGGCTCTGACAGGCACCCCAGGTGACTGTCATAGTCAGGGGCCACCTTGGGGCATATGGCTCTCACTCAACTTGACCCTGAACCTGGACCTGAGCAGGTCCATGCGGTCTCCGTTCAAGGTCAAGCGAGTGCCACAGGCCTCCAGATACATCCGTGTCCTATTGGAAAATGAGAGCATGCGCTGTTGGACCCTCCCCAGCTTCCTCCCTCCAGAAGGGCTGGATGGATGGACATGGATGTCCATGGATGGACATGAGCGTATCTCAGAGTCAAGGGCCCTGCTGCAAAACGCATTTGGAATCTGCTTTAACTGGGTCTGGTAAGATGTAGAGATGGAAAAGATAGAGACGATGGGAAAGGTTCATGTGCCTAGACACAGGAGGCACCGTGCATATGGCCACACGGGGAAGCACCAAGTTAGGAAGGGAGTGGGGGTAAAGAGCGAGTGAGGTCTGACTCTACTTTCTGTTGCGATGACTGAATGCCACAGGCTGAGTAGTTTATAAAGAACAGGGGTTTGTTTGGCTCATGGTGCTGGCATCCGGGGAGGGCCTTCTTGCCACATCATAACGTGGTAGAGAGTGTCACATGATGAGACCGCAAGTGACCCAGCTTGGGCCTCTCTTCCTTTTCTTATAAAGCCACTAATGCCATCATGGGGATCCCACCTTCATGACCTCATTGGATCCTAACCCTCCAAAGTCCCCCACAAATTGGGGGATGAAGTTGCCAACACAAGAACTTGGGGAGGACACATTTGAGTCATTGCATTGGCTTAATGAGCCTGCATTGAGTTTGTTTGTAGGAAGGATTGGGAGGGGTGGGGTCAGCAGGACACGTGGGTTTCAGGTTGGCTGGTTTGAACCATGCTGGTGGGTGCTGGTGCATAGCCCACCTGACGCCTGGCCCCTAGATAACTCAGGCAGGGGGACAGTGGCTAGGCCTGATGAAGGAGGTGTCGGGTGGTGACCTGGGGTAGGTTGGCTTGTGTCTGAAGCCCGTGCTCTGGGGAGGGCTGCTCTCTGTGAGAACTGGCCAGCCCGGTCAGCAAGGCCCAGCCCCACGTCAACAGCAGCAGAAAATTTAGGAAAAAAAAAGGACAAGATTAACAGGGGCCCCGCCTTCTCAGTCCTGGGCCTGGGACTGTGTCTGCTGAAGTCCAGGCACACTCTGTCCTGAGATGCTTTTTCCTTCCTCCTGTCTGGGAAGGGCAGGCTCGGGCTCCTCAGACGGCTGGGTGGGAGGGGAGGCCCTGGAGAGTTTGAAGCAGCAGAAAAAGATCTTATTTGTGTTTCAGAAAATTAGGATCAAGGTCAAAGTGAATGTGGCGAGACAGTTAGGAAGCCATCCGGGAGGGCAGGCAGAAGATGATGGCGGACTGGGCTGGCGTGGTGGCCCTGGGGGCTGGCGTGGTGGCCCTGGGGGCTGGCGTGGTGGCCCTGGGGGCTGGCGTGGTGGCCCTGGGGGCTGACAGGGCTTGACGGTGGACTGCAGGGGTGGGGCCAAGACGGCGCCTGGGCTTCCGACTTGCAAGACCAGATGGAGGGTGCCTTTGTTCACGGAACAGGAAACTGGGAAAGCAGACAGTGTGGGTGGCCATGGCGAGCGGAGGGACTTTGAAACATGCAAGGTGACATGTGACATGGGTCTCTGGACACAGGCCTGGTGGCCAGGCGCAGCTCTGGGCTGGGGAAGTGAACGCAGCTGTGGCCTGACCCTCCGGAGGGAAGAGAGCCTGGGCCTCAGCCCCAGGGGAGTGAGCCTGAGGAGGGAGATGACCTGGGGCCAAACTCCAGGAGGAGAAGGTACTTGGTGGCCGAGCAGCGGCGGCCATGCCAGCTGTGGCTGGGTCATCAAGTATGACAAAGATGGGAAAGTGTCCCCAGGACATGGTGACGCGAAGGGGGCGACCTTAGTGAGGCCTGCAGCGGAAGCCGTGGGGGCAGAGAGGGGTAAGGAGAAGGGGGAACAAGGACTCAGAGACGGTGAGTCGGCATCTTGGAGGGGTTTGCCGATGGAGCAGGAGGAGAGGAGGGTCGGGGACAGCTAGGAGGACACAGAGCCATGCCTTTTAGACATGGAAGAGAAGTGGCCATGTGGTCGTGCTGAGGAGGGGCGGGAAGGCGGGCTCTCTTCAGGAGGGGGCGGTCTGAAGGACAGGTAGAGGGGTGGTCTCCTCCTTGAACTTGGGCCATGCAGCCTGTCAGACGTGATGAGGGGCAGGGGGCAGCCGCACTTGGGGCCTCTGGCTTTGAAGCCCGTCTTGATGATGGCCTCATCATTCTCTGAGAAGTCACCAAGGAAGAAACCTATCATCCAAGGTCAACTGGGGAGAGTTGGAGGAGGCTGGAGGCTTACGGATCTGGATGATAGGAGACCAGGTTCGCTCAGGCAGTGCCTGGTGGCCCTGAGGGCCCATAAGGAAACTGGTGACCAAACTTCTTGTATGGCGGAGCCAACCTCCCTCCCCCTGGTGAGCACCGCCGAGTCACACTGCCGACGTCAAGGAGGGTGGTTTGCCCAGCCGTTCCCTGACCCTCCTCTTCCCTGGGGTTCTGGCAATTTCCTCTGGATTCAGACACCCATGAAGAACAGAGGGACATGATGGGCTTTGGGGAAGCTGCCCATGGTCCAGAGTCCCCTTGAGGTCAAGGGCGAGTCCCCAGCAGGCTGGCTGGAGAGGAGGTCGTGGCCAGAACTGGTGGGTTTTGAAGACGGAGCTGATCAGGGTTGGCCAGTCTTGGAAGGGGCCCCTGGAGTCAATGGCCGAGGCCCGGGAGGCAGAGGGGCGGTGGTGCCCGAGGGGTGTTCCACAGGTTTGTTGAAGCCACGGGGACAACGGCAGGATCTGGGCATGAGACGAAGCCTGAGCAGGAGGCAGGCAGCATGGGTGACCCTCACAGCAGCATCCAGGGAGGCACGGGTGGCAGCGACCAAGACAGGACAGACCGTGGACCCGAAAGCCCTGCCCCAGAGGAGCTGAGGGACAGGGAGCAAGGACAGCCTCCTGACCTCCTGGCGCTGGGCCTGTGGGCACAAGAGAACACACGGTGGCCAAGGAGTGCTGGGGGACGGTCCTCGAGCAGAGTCCGGAAAAGACAAGGACGCGGAGACAGCAATTTCTGGAGAGCCGGAGGGGGCTGAGAGAAGGCTGGTTAGCAGCAGCCCTTCCAGAGGGAAGAAGGGAAGAGTCCGAAAGAGGACGGGTGTGGAGGACTGGCTCAGAGGCCAGAGAGAAGGGTGAACCTGCAGAGGGGTGTAGCAGGGGACCAGTGACTGAGAAGGGCAAGGGGGCATGACTGAAAACCAGGAAGGGAGGCAGACTGTGGAGGCCCAGCTGCCTCTTTAAGGAGGCCAGTGGGGCAGTGACCAGAGGACCAGGCTCACTGGCCAACGGGAGTCAGTGTCGGTGTCTCTTTCTGCTCCCCTGGGCCACAGTGGCAGCATGGGGCACAGACTGTCCTGGAGAGGGACATTTCTCTATGAGAATCACCATGGTGGGCTACATAAGTCGACAGCCCTGTGTAGCGATGGTGATGGAGGACAGAGCCACAGGTTCAAGGATGAGGCAAACGTGGCTGGAACAACTGATGGGGGTAGAGGTCCAGGGCAAGGAGGCCACCTGTCCATCAGTAGAAATATTTGCCCTCTCCTTGGCTCCTCCTCACTCCACTGCCTGTCTTCCCTAACTCCCAGTTGGGACACACCCACTAAAATTCCTTTGGGAATAAGAAGATAATCCAATTTTAAAATGGGCAAAAGATGGACATAGAGATTTCACCAAAGAAGATATGTGAGTAGTCAATAGGACACGAAAAGATGCCATCATCACTAATCACTAGGAAAATGCAAATTAAAACCATGAGATACTACATTGCAACCTCTAGAATGGCTACAATCAAGATGGCCACGAGGTGATTCTGCAATCTTTGTAATGTTTTGAATAACCAATAAAAAAAAAAAAAAAAAAGATGGCCACGAGGGCTGGTGAGGACGCCGAGAGCCCAGAACCTTCGGGCACTGCTGGGGAGATGGTCAAATGGCGCCAGTACTTTGGAAAACAGTTTGGTGATGTCTTAAAGTGTTGCGCATAATTTGCCATCGGACCCAGCCATTCCATTCTAGGTATCTCCCCAAGAGAATTGAAAACCAATAGCTACACAATGATTGCATCAGCATCACACATAATAGCCCCAAAGTGGAAATAACCCAAGTGTCCATCGGTGGAATAATAATAATAATAACGGCATTTGGACAAGTTCAGACCTAATTCTGCTTCTGTGTCAGCATCGTGGTTCCCGAGGACTGTGACCTGTTCTCACGGCCCTGGGGCCTCACTCCTGTCCTGTTGCTTGGTGGTCAGGCTCTCGGTCAGCTGCTCTTCTCCAAATACCCTTCAAAATGGATGAGGACTCCCTGAGCCCTCTGCCACAGCCAGCCCTCCTTACCTCTCAGCATCCGGGGGAAAGAGACAGAGACTGACATCTCCCAGGTAATGCTGTGAGATTACTGTACATTCGGCTTTAGGTTGTAATTTCAGTTTATTTTTAGCAGTTAATAGCTCACAGGCTCAAAATTCAAAACCATGGAACGAGCACACAGAGGCCTCTTTCCTACATCTATCCCACTTGCCGTAAAGCTACCCCATCCACAGTGTCCACTGATTATTTAAAAAAAAAAAATATTATCCTTCCATAGTTTGTTTATGCAAATATAAGCAAATGGGAAGAAATATCTCATCTTCTCTTTCTTATATAAAAGTAAGGAACTAGATGCGCGGTTTTGCACCTTGCTTTTTCCACTTAATTTACCCTGAAGAGCTTTTCACATCAGGTCTGAGAGATCTTCATTGTTTTCTTCTGACTGTTTTTTGCAGCTGTAAAGTTTCCCATTGTGAGCGTATATCATTGTTGATTAACCAATCCCCAACTGATGGGCACTTGAGTTATTTCTAACTTTTTTGCTGTTACAGACAGAGCTGCATGAAGAACCCTAAATACAAGTCACTTCATAAGTGGGGAGAGATTTGTGAGTGGGGAAGTGACAGGCGTGGGATTGCTGAGTTGAAAGGTCAATCACCCAGTCATGCATTCCCAGAGCAGGGTAGAACCCGTGTGCCCACAGCCCTGACAACAGAGCACGCCGTCAGCCTGCGGGTTCCCACCATGCGTGGAAAGGGCTTTGGTTCTATCCAGCTTCCTGCAAGCATGGTCACTTTCTTTTTCATTTTATTTTATTGTGCAAAGAATACTTAACAACTTAACAACTAAGATCTATCCTCAACAGACTTTTAAGTAACAATATAATATTGTTAACCTCGGATACAATGTTGCAGCAGATCTTTAGAATTTATTCATCTCAAAATACTGAAATAGCGAGTCCCCATTTTACCCCAGCGATCCCTGGCAACCCCTGTTCTGCTTCCTGCTTCTACAGGTTTGACTGTTTTCTGTACCTGTAAGTGGGATCACATGGCATTTGTCCCTCTGTGACTGGTTGGTTTCACTCAACATAATATCCTCCAAGTCTGCCTGCCCATGTTGCATATTAGAGCATTTCCTTCCTTTTTAAGGCTGAATAGTATTCCATTCTATGTACAGATGGTCCCCAACTTATAAAGACTTGACTTCTGATTTTTCAACTTTGCCAGGGTATGACAGGTGATGAACATTCAGTAGAAACCTTGCTTTGTGTTTTGAATCTTGATTTTCCCAGGCTAGTGCTATATGCAGTACCTACTCTCATGATGCCCAACTATAAGTGAATGCCAATGTTCTGAACACATTTCAGTCAGGCGAGGCTAATCTGCCATATTCGATAGGTTAGGCATAATAAATGCATTTTGGACTTAGACCACGTAATTTAAGGAGCATCCATATATACCATTTTGTCTTCATCCGTTCATTGATGAGCATTTGGATTATTCCATGTCTTGGCTACTGTGACCATTGCTGCATTGGACGTAGGAGTGCAGAGTTTTTCTTCGGGCCTCTTTGGGATTCTTTCAATTATTTTGCACATATCCCTGGAGGTGGGCTTGCTGGGTCAGACACGCAGGCTGACCTTCACCTCACGTCCTAATGCACCAAATAGATGTCAGAATCACCAAGCTCCTCCTCTTGGTTTTTTAGCAAGGACTTAGCTGAAGTCCCCCACGTGGCAGTGCAACAAGTGTTCATCCCTGGAGTGCCTGGCACTTAACTCGGAGTGCGTGACTCTCCTGACCGTCTCTGACCTGGGCAGGAAGACATGTGGCAAGCGTGAGACGGGCTGGGGCAATGCCATTGTTGGTTTGGCGGTTCTGCCGTACTGGGGTTGGACCCAGGGCCTCGGGTGTCCTAGGCAAGCCCCAGCGCAATTCCATTGTTGAAAGTGTTGGCTGTGGGTCCTTCTCTCTGAGCTGTACCTACAGGACGAGCTGCCACTACAGGACGAGCTGCCATGGTCAGGAACAAGTTACACGTTCTGGGAGCCTGGCCAGTGCCCTCTTCCCGACTCTACTTTAGCTTGTCCGCTCCAGAGAGTGGGTGGGATCCTGAGTCAGACTTCGTATGGCCGACCGAAGGTCCAGCACTGTGTGTGTGTGTGTGTGTGTGTGCGTGTGTGTGTGTGGTGCTCGGTTCAAACCCAGGGCCTCACCTCTGTCAGACATGCTCTCTGGCACTAAGCCATATCCTCAGCCCACAGTCCAGCTCTGGAATACCTGTTTCCCAATTTCTCTGGTGAACAACAACCCCTTGGCGTACACTTCTGCCCAGTATTTGCTAGATTGATTGTTGGCAATCAGGGTCATGGAGATGAGTGGGACCCAGCTCCTCAGTCCACTAAGACAGAAGATCTGCAAGACCATCAGCACAGTGACTCTTTCTTTGCTGCTGAGTCTTTGAAGAGGTCTCTTAGGAGGTTGCTTAGCAGTGAGGTGATTGTACTAGCCTCTCTCCTGTTACTATAGCAGAATACCCAAGTTTGGATATATTATATAGAAAAGAGGTTCGTTTAGCTCAGGATTCTAGAGGGTCAAGGGTGTGACACTAACCTGTGCTTGGCTTTAGTGAGGGCCTCATGGTGGATGGCATCACAATGGCAGGAACATATGGGAGTAAGAAATCGCATGGTGAGACGGGAAGCTAGAGAGCAGCTGGGGACTATCTGGGGTCTGATGAGAAGTACAAGAACTACATTAATCCCTTCCAGGGGCTTGAGGACTCCCTGCAGGCCCGGTCTCTTTAAGGTCCCACCACCACACTAAGGACCAACCCTCCCACACATGGGCCCTTGGACAAATCACATCCAGGCCACCGTAGTAATCGAGGACGGACGTGAGGATACGACCACCTCAGAGAAGGCCATGCAGCTGACTCAGGAGTCCACTCTCGACTCACAGAGTAGAGATACAGCGGTGATGGACAGCTGCAGGTGGGCAGTGGGGCGAGGCAGTGATGGATCAGGGATGAGGACCACGGGGAGTGCCCTGGGCATTGTCTGAACAGAATGATGAGGGTTCTGGGATCTCCCACTGCAGCCCAAAGGCAATGTGTTCTAGTGCAGAAACACTGGAAAAGGCAAAAGTGAGGTTCGTAAGGTTCTCTCTCCACTCTCCTTCCCGTGGAGGACATACCTGGGCACGGCAGATGATTCCCGTCTTCTTCCCTTCTTTTTAAAGACAATGAGATCATGGAGCACAAAGGGTTTTCTAACCCACCATGTGGTTCCATGTCCTTAAAAACTCTAGACATAAACATTTAAAATATAGATTAATTTTATAGGCAAAGATGGGATTTAATTTTATTTTATTTGCATGACCTTCATTACTAGTGAAATTGAACATTGGCTCGTATGTTTATCAATCGTTTGTATTTCTTGTTTTACGAATTCTTGGGATGTTGCTTGTCTGTTTTTTCCACTGGGTTATCAGTCTTTTTCTTATTCATTTAAAAAGTACTTATGTATTAAGAATCCAAACACTTTTTTCAAAAGTATCTTGCAAATATTTACCCTAAGTTTATTGTCTTTGAATTTCACTTGGCTTTTTTCTCCATATACAAGATTCAAAATTCTATCTAGTTAGATTATATCAATCTCTTCCTTCATGCCATTTACTGCTGACAGTTTGGTATGTAGTTTTCCAGACATTTTCTATGCATATGCAAATATATCTATAAATATATATATAGAGGGAGATAGTTATATATGTAAAGTTTCCCTGCACATTTGAGATGTCATATCCACTCTTCTGCAACCTGCTTATTTCATGCACTAGCATATTACAGACATTTCCCCTATTAGTATATAAAGATATGATTCCAACAGTATTCCCTTGAATGAATTCAATATTATGTTCTTTAAGCCAGTTTTTAAACATTGTTTTTCATGTACACACTTAAATATGGAAGTTTTCTGGGGTTTGAAAGAAACAGAAACCTAAGTTTATTTATTCTGTGTAGTGGGTCAATAGTCCCAATGGCATTTATAAAACAATCTGTCCTTTCCCTCTGACTTGAAATAACTTTGTCTTATATTAAATATCATATATAAAATGGTAACTATCATATATTAAATATATATACTGAAATTTTGAGTTTTTCTCAATATTTTTCTTTCTTCTTTTATTTATTCCTCAATCAATGCCACATTTTTCTAATTATTATAGCTTTAAAATATATTTTAATACCTATAAAGTCAATTCCATTTCCTGTCTCATCTTTCAGTATTACCTTTTTCAATATTACCAATTTTTCCTTTTATTTGCTTATTTTATTTTGCATTTAATTATGGGCTTTGGAATCATTTTTTAAATTCCCAAAACATCTAACTTGGGATTTAGATTGCGTATGTGTTCAATTAATAAAGTTTTATTGACATTTTTACGAAACATTTCAGTTTAAAAGGAGAGTGTGTATCTCTCCATCTGCTCAATTTTTCTTCTTATGTTCACCAGTAAAATTTTGTTTTCTTTATATCCTGCTTATTTTGAGAATTTTTTTTGCGTTTTTTATTATAAAATTACATTGAAAGTGGGATTTTTTAATGTATGTTTTATGACTTATTAAGATAGAGGAAGCATTGGTTTTTGGGTACATTTGGTAACAGCTTACTTTACTAAATATTATTCTAGTTGTTTTCAGTTTTTTCATGAATTCCTTATATTGACAACCATGTAATTTGCAAAAACAAAACTGGGAAAAAGGAAGGATAGACAGTTTGATTCCTTCTTCTACTTATTTATACTCTTTTTCTTTTTATTGTTTATTGTTTGAGCTAAAACAAATTCTGGGTTGAATCAGATAACAGTTTTCTCCTTCGGGGAGTCCACAGAGATCAGACACACATCCTAATATTTTCTTCTCCTTCTCTTTCTCTTCCAAGTTCTTAGAAATTTTCTCAGGTTTATCTTCACATTCTCTGATTTACTTTACTATGGCATCTAATATGTGGTTCCTTGTCCTTTGGATTTTAACATTCAACACTCAGCATTTGCCTCCCTAGACTCTGGAAAGCTACCAGTGATCCCAATGGTCACAGCCAACGTTCTTTCTGGGTCATCACCCCCAACTGTCATGGCGGCCTCCACCCCATCCTTGAACCCAGGACTCCAGGCTCCCCTGGGTTCCCTCCTGACTCTCTTCCCCTCCCCACCCTTTTAGTTCTCCCTCCACAAGTTCTCTCTGAAGGATGCTGTCCATCCCCAGGTCCAGTGCCTGTTTGCCAAGTCTAGAGAGAGCTCCAACCTCATCACTCCATTGAAGGGACACCTGCCTGTGCGTTCCAACACCAAACCCACAGGCTCGGCTTCTCCAGCTTTCTACTCCTGGTGTCCAGGTGCCCGAGGTCCCAGCTGTTCCCCAGATGTCCCCTAGGCGTCCCCATGCCTTTGCACATGCCACTCCCTTTGCTGACAGAGGGCTTATCCTGACCTTTACCTGCTCATCCTTCAAGATCAAGCTCAGAGACAACCCTGTGCAGCCCTCTGGATTCCTGAGGTCCAGAGGTCCGGGCTCCCTCCCTGCTGTTCCCTCTGTACTTGGGCACCTGGAACAAGGTAGAGAAGTTGCATATGTGTCCATCCAGGTCAAAAGGAGGGCCAGCAATCCCTGGTCATCCATCTCCTTGCCCTCTCCTCCCCCTACCACCCCCCCCCACTCACAAGTCTAAGCCCCCACCCAGGTTCAATCCCACCTGCATTGTGCATGCTGCACCTGACCAGCCACACGGCACACGACCCTGCCGAGCCGGACTGCCCAGGGGCCCAGCTCCATGCCTGTAGTGTATTCCTTCTCTCACTTTCTGAAACGACTACTTAATGCTTCTTCTCCATCCCTCAGTGTCCTACAACCCTTTCCCTGATGCCCTTGACTCTAATTCATTGAAAACTAGAAGCAATGGAGAGACAAACGTCCTCGGCCCTCACCACACCTTCCAACTCTGTTGCCTGGGAACCCGTGCCCCCTGCTCCTCCCAGAGACCAGGCCCTGCCCTTTGCTCTGTTCCTGTCCCCTCCCACCTTCCCCTGGCCTTGGCCTGGCGACAGCTGTCTTCTTCCTCTCTGCCATGGGCACCTGCTCTCCTGCAGATCATTTCCTTGGGCTTATAAACATTCTGACTACCATCCGCCGCTGTAAAGAAGCCTCCTGGCTCTTCCTTCCTCTCCAGGCACAGCCCCCCGCGTCCCACTGTCCCACACCCAAGTTCCCTCTCCCGGCTCACCTCGGCCTCCTGCGAGCCTCAGTCCTTCCTCCTCCGACGAAGCTTGTCTTGCCAACATAACAGTGATCTCCACGCTGTCACGTCTCAGCCCCCTTCAGCAGGGCTGGCCCCTTTCTCCTTCTAGAAACACCTTCCGTGTGGGCTCCCATGACACCTGCTCTCCAGGTGCCCACACGTCTAAAAAGGAAAATCAAGGCCCAGCGTTGCCCTGCCCAGAACCCTCCTGGGGTTCTGCTGTACTTCCAGTCGACCCCCACTCCAAAACCTGCTGGGCCTGGACCCTGGCACCCGCCACCCCACCCTGTCGTCCTCTGCCGCTGGCTGCAGTGACGTTGTTCCTGTTCCCACCTGAATACCTGGAGCAGCTCCTGCCTCTTCCCAGAGGCCCGTTCCCACTTGTCCCACCCAATTTCACCTTCATCACAGCTGGACACCTTCTTACCTGTTCATTTTTATTATCTGTGTCTTAGAATAAAAGCTCCCTGGGAGTGTGGAGCGTACCATCCTCGCTCCCCTGGCCTCCTGGCACCTGTCTGTCTGGACAGAGAGGGTGTGCGGCTGAAGCTGGTTGGAGGGTGGAATGAAGGTGTCTGTTGACTTGCTCCAACTGTACCCGAAGCTCCCGGAGGGTGGGTGCCCTGCTTTAGGTTCTGCTATTTCCTGTGCGGTGCTAGGGACCTCCTTATAAATAGGCCTCCTTGGACTTATTTCTTCATCAAGGGAAAGCCAACAGGCTACGGGGTCTACTTCATAACCTGCATTTCTCTGAGAATAAACACAATGAGAGGGATGCCATGAGATCAAGGACCAAGTCGGGAGGAGGGCTAAGGGCTGGCCAGCCCTCGTCAGCTGGAATGGGGGTAAGGGAGCGCCCCCCCCCTGGATTCTCAACAACCTGGCCTGGTGCTACATCACCTTCTGGTATGTGTGTTACAGGGTGCGACCTACACCTTGATGATGGTGGATCCCGATGCTCCCAGCAGGTCAGAGCCCACCAAGAGATACTGGAGACATTGGCTGGTGACAGATATCAAGGTAAGCAGCCCAAGAGGCACTTTGGGACCTGTTTGGAAGACTCTCATTCTGTGCAGACTCTCCTTTAGAGGGGACGAGATCAAGCGAGGATGGTCATGTCAGATGGCCCTGAACACTCGGCTGTCAGCTTCTCCCAAGTTCACAGTGATTTAAAAAGAAGTCCAAGGACTAGCGATGGCTGCACCAGGACACTGAGTTCTCAGCACAGAGCAGGAGAAAGTCCCGATATCTAGAGTTTGTTGATTTTTGTGGCCTAGGTAGTCCCATCACGGGCAATTTCAAGACACCAGTGATTTAAGAACCAACTCACAAAACATCTGAGAACACGATGGTTGGCGCCAGCACATCAGTGGATCTGGGGGCCCTGGTGCGATTCCTGAAATCCAGCTGGCAGTCCTGGCAGTGGGGGGGTGTGTGTGGGGTCCTCCTGCTGGGCAAGGGGCGTGGAGGAGCGGGGTGACTGCCCTTTCTTGTGCAGAAACAAACAACACCATCCCATCTGACCTGTGAAGGAGCCTGGCTCACCCTTTCCCAGGGCAGGTCTCAGGGACACAGATTTGGTGGGCTTCTGGGGAGGGGGAGGCTCCATTGCCAAGCAAGCCTTTGATACTCTGGGTTAAATGGAATGAACCCCATTCCTCACCTGACGGCCTTCTAGAAATTTCTATTATCCTCATATACACAACAGTCATCCCTTGGTGCTCTCAGGGGTTGGGGTGCCAGGACTCCCCCCACCATGGGCACCCAAATCCACAGGTGCTCAAGTCCTGTATATAAAATGGTGTAGGATTTGCATCGAGCCTATGCAATCCTCCAGTAGACTTTAAATAATTTCTACATGATTTATAATACAACATATATGCTATGCCAATAGCTGTTATACTGTATTGTTTAAGGAATAATGACAAGAAAACAGTCCATATGTTTGAATTCAATTACGTGTGTGTATGTATATATATGGATGGATAGATAGATAGGTAGTGATCAATATAGATAGATACATTTTCAATTCTCAGTTGGTTGAATCTGAGGAAAAGGAACCCACAGGTACAGAGGGCCAGCTGTATATCATATGCATTTATTTCTCAACCTCATGAAATCACAAAATCGTTTGTTCACAAGCGCCTGGCCATGTCATTTGGGGCATTCCACACTAGCCTATGGTGTTCACAAATCTATGCCTGGGAATCCTGCGGATGGCTTTTGAGAAGAGTATGTGATGTCCTCAAACCCTGTAAGGTAGTGGGAGCCCAGAGCTAGGAAGCCTAAGCTTGGATCCAGTTTGGTCCCGGCTGACTACCAGCTCCGTGACCTCGGGAGCCCGTCTGGCGTTCCTGGCTTTGTCTACGATACGGGAGTCGTGGTATTGATTTCACGGGGTCATTGTGATGATGGGTGAGATGGCCCCCTGAGAGCACACTGGAAAATGCAGAGAAACCCACAGACCACAAGGGCTTGTGTTTTCCTGCCGCAGCTAAGGACAGAGGAAGAGGCACCCGTATAACTAAGTATTGACTCCTGAGCAAGACACCAGAGTGGGGACCAGGAGTGGGCAGTTAGCCTGGCAACCAACCCCAGCCCCGCAACCAGGCCCCTTCCTAGGAAGCTCAGGGGGCAGCCCTCCTTGGGGGCAGACTGACTGCTGCCCAAAAGGGCTCCTCTAGGACTCCCCAGTAGCAGCTTCTTGGGCAGGGACCAGCTGCCTCCCAATGCCCTTCCCTGGCCAGGTGTTCCCCTCTGGAAACACTGCAGGGGGGCAGCTGGGGTAGGGCCATGCCACGGGGATGGTGGGGAGCAGAGGACTCAAAAAGGGAAGCGCTCCCCGTCTAGAGCACTGCTGTTTTCTGGATGCTGGTGACGATGGCAAAGGGTGGTGGCTCAAGAGCAGCACACGCTCCAAAGGTCAAGTTCACTGCCTGCACACTCAAGCACACGGGGCTTCCTGCGAGAGGGTTCCACTCCATGATTCAGAAGCTAGAGAGCAGACGCAGCCTCGGACGGCATGGTTTCAGAGCCAGGGGGCCTTGGGACCATGACGCGGCCTCTCTTCAAAGCCCTAAGCCCCGCTCCCACCCTGCCACTCCCCTCACCCCAGTCTTCACTCGGGACACATTTCTCACAGGAGCCTGTGCCACAGATGTGCTTAGCCCCAGCAGCTCAGTTTAGAGGCAAAGCAGGTGGCAGGTGACAGGTGCCAGCTGTCAGGCAAGACTGCTAAGCCGCAGAGCTTAGCCAGGGCCACCTGCCCGGGTGCAGCCCTCGACTTCCCGATGGGCCAGCTGGAGGAGGCTCTGGTTTCAGTCACATTTTCACCCACTTTCCCTCGTCTGGGTGCCCAGCAGGAAGCAGCAGTCCTCCCGGCTGTGTCCACTTGACCCTGCCCACCTGCCCCCGAATTCCGCCAGCCACAAAGACATTATAAGCCAAACCCGCTGAGGTCCGGGGTCCTGGACCTTGGCCACAGGAAGCCAGGGCTCTGATCAAATCTGGGAGCACTTCCTCTGCGCTGGTGCTCTCCCAGCCCAGCGGGTCTCCATAGCATGCACTCCATGTGCCGGCAGCTGGTAATGCGGCTTCCCGGGCCCTTCGGCGCCAACACGGCCTCCGGGTGAACGAGCAATGTGGAGGAAGGCGAGGCGTGGGTGCTGGGAGGCTGTGGCTGTGGGCAACAGTGCCTGTGGTGGACCCATCCTCCAGTGAAAAGCACCTTGAAACTTGCCAGGTCTCCACCACCATGTAAAGTAGCATTGCCCATCTCATAGATGAGGAAGCAAAGACTGGAGGGCTGGATGATGCAGGCTTTCAGCGGGGTGCGGGGGCGGGGGGGGGGGCTGAAGAGGTGGGTCTTGGGTGCATGCCCCAGACTCCAAACCACGCATGCCTGACGTGCAGGGTGGGGTTGCAACACATCTCTGCCAGCTTCCCTCCGTAAGTTGGGACAATCATCTCTGTGGTCCCCCGAGCTGCCTCCCAGGGCTCTCTGAGTGACTGCTTGGTAGGTAGAAGCTACCCAGAGAGTGCCCCCAGGGTAAATAAAGCACGCCTGCTCAGTGTTTTGAACCTCAGGAAACTACACCCCACCCACCATCATTCCCCCAAGTCTCAGCAGGAAAGCATGTGGTGACCTCCCTGCAGAGTGACAATAGCCCTGAGAGTCCTCAGGCCACAGAGGCAGACTTGGTGGAATCTGGGCTGGCCTGGAGATTGGGGGGTGGAGTCTAATTAGATGGTGGGCCAGACCATGCCCAGAAACATCTGTAGCCCCCCAACTCACCCCAAAGAGAAGCTGGCAGGGTATAGACTAGAGTTAGGATAACTTCTATTCCTGCAGGCAATTTAAATGAAAACTAGGAGTTAGAGAGATGCCCGGTAGTAGGGACCAGGCATTCGAATGGTACCCTTTTGTTCACTAATTCAACAAATAAATACATTGAACAGTACTCAAGGTAGCGTAGTGGTTAAGAGCAGTGACTCTGGAGCCAAACTTCTGTGGTTCAAATCCCAAATCCACCATTATTAGCTTTGAGATCTTAGGTTAGTTGCTCGACTTCTCTGTTTCAGTATACTCCCTTGTAAAATGGACACAGTAATAGTCTCTACTTCACACTGTCGGTGTGAAGCTTAAACGAGTTGTTTTAGAGAAAGTGCTTAGGACAATACCCAGAACACATAGCCAGCCCTATACAGTTTTTATTATCATTGCTCTAAGTCAAATACCTCTAGAGGTCTGGGTCATAAACCCAAAATAGAAGAAGGCATTGTGCTGCACAATGGTAGTAATATGAGAACCCAGGGGCAGACATGGGGTGGAACTTCCTATATCTGTGGGTTCCCATTAGCTCAGGAACAGGGCTAGAAGGCAGTACCCAAACCTAGCCAGACCAGGGCAGGCTGGGACTGATGTCGTCTACCGCCTGGTGTCCTTCCTGGCCTCTCTTGGAAACTGTCCCACAGAGTAGAAGAGCTTTGGACAGATAAGGTCTCCGTGCCTCTACCCCAGCCCTGTGTCTCCTGCCTTCCCTCAAAGCTGCTTTTCAGTCCTCATAGACTCTGATTAATAATCCTCATGCTGAAGCTTCATTAAGATATCAATTAATTTGCATCCGTTCATTTCAAGAGAAACACGGACTGGTTCCCCTTCTGTTTGTGTCTGAGATGAGTGCTCGGGGCTTTCCGTGTAGAGACTGTCATTAGACTCCTCATTGTTAATGGGAATATCGAGCGCAAGAAGATGGTGCATGAATACTTTCCACAAAGAATGTCATGATTGGTGACAAAGAACACGAGGAACAATTAAGGAGACAAGAGTACCTTTTTTTTTTTTTTTCTTCCAAAAAAGAAAATCTTCCTAGAAACCGTCAATGATTCTAAAATTTGCCCTGAATATCTTTTTTGTTTTAAGAAAGAAAAGGAGCCAGCAAGTTCCTGTTTCTCTTTCATTCAGTGCCCTCAACCTTTGGCAGCTGTAAATGCAACCAATTCCGGGGCGAATTGAAAGGACCTCTAAGGGGTCATTATTCTGTCTACTTTTCTATAGGGTTGAATTTTTTCCATAATTGGAGTTGGATTTTTTTTTTCAAGGACCTCTAAGTGCGTTTGGTGAATAAGATAAAGGTGGGGGGGGGGGGCCAATAAACAGGGCGATGATGATAGCTCCCTGCTTTCTTGAAATGTGGTCAGTGTGTGCCAGCATCCTTGTGTGTGAGTGACAGGTCCCACTCCTGAGTGATTTCAGTCAAGTGGCTTGACTTCTCTGAGACTGTGGCTTCTCCTCTGGAAAACAGGCACAAATCCTTACTCCCCAGGGCAGAGATGAGCAAAGGAAATTACATAAGCAAAGGAAGGCTTCCTCAAGAGGTACATTAGCCTGATTCTTAATCAGTCCAGCAGCGAATCCTGTAGAAATCTAAATATGTATAAATAATTATGGAATGTAAATTTTTTATATATACTCAGAATCCCACTAATGATAGCAAACAGAATAAATGATGTTTACAGGACCACAAGGGAGCCAAAGAGCCCTGGCTTTTCAGGGTTATGGCCCTGCCTGGGGAGGGTTCACTTTAAGTAATGAGACACCTGGGAAGCCCAGTTATGTCCCTGAGAGCATGCATGTTTAGATCCAGGGCCATTGAGAGTGTTGCCTGTTGGGGTCAGAAACCAGGTTTGTTCCCCCCCCTTGGTGGGAAGAGCTGGAGCCTGGACTTCAGGGTCTGCCTCTTTCTTCTGGCCGGGAGTCTCTAAGCCTCCGTTTCTTCACCATTACGATGGGTGTAATATGTATTTCCAGGTGTTCAGGCTCCCGATACATAATGGTAGGGACTCTCTCCCCCAACACCCCAACCTTGAGATCTGACCACAGCAGAGAGCTAATGAAGAGGTAGCCAAGTTCCTTAGAACACTGGACTCAGGTTTTGCAAAGTTAAACTTCCAGACAGGGCCCTTTTGTCTTTCAAGTCTAGCAGGACTGGGGCCCAGCCTGGAGGGCCCGGCTTGAGCTAGGCCAGCTAGGTGGAGGTGGCCAGTCAATCTTGTCCTTCAGCCTCTGGGGACCACCCTGTGACTTGCTGGATCAGGCCCCCTGGGATCGTCCCTGACAACAGGGGGCTGGGTTGCAGGGGACGGTCAGGCCTCAGCTGGCCTCTCACAGCCGGGGCTGTGGCCCCTTCTTCTTTTATTTTGAACACAAGCCAGCAGCACCCCTCACCATCTCCTTATCACCACCGTCCCCAGCCGTTGTCATTGTCCTACCCCAGGGATGCCTTCGCTTCCATTCAAAATGATTTAAATAAAATGTTGCTACAAAGTGGAATATTATCTTTTGATGAATGTTTTTAAAGCCCTTTAGGTTTTCATGGTAATTTGTGGTGTAAAATTATTTGGAGATAAGAGCCAAATTAGCTCTCCTATGCTGAGGTCGCCGTGTCCTGTTATCCATGTGAGCAGTGTTTAAATATAATCAGTCCTTAAACTAATGCAGCATAATTGTTCATTTGAAATAGCTTTTTTTTTTACTCCATTCAATGAGTCATTAAAATATTCAAGGGATAATGCAGTGAATTGGAAATGAATTTATCATATTATCCCATACATACTGTAGCGCTTCAGGTAACTAAGGAGAAAGGCGGGGAGGGGGAGAGGAGGTGGATGTCCCGCCCCCGGGGGGGGAAGGAGCTGGCACAGGACCGCAGTGAACAGGGCTTTTGGTGGGTCTGTGGCCAGGCGGCACCGAGGGGCCGACGGGAGGGAGGGGAAGACAGAATGCTGCTCTTCAAGGAGCTCTCTCTCTCTCTCTCTCTCTCTGCACTCTGAGAATCTGTGCTCCACCACAGCTCCGCTGTTAACTTATTTTTATCAAATATGTGTTTATATCAGAAAGTCGTTATGGAAACCAATTCTGCCATCCAGGAGAATTCCTGGATCAGGCAGAAAATTCTCGCAACGCCCCCCCCCCCCCGCCACACACACACACACACACACACACACAGCATTGCACGGCCTTGCTCACCCAGCTCTGCACTCGCTCTGACCTGACGGCAGGGGAGGTGGGCACCCTGGCTCCCCTCCAGGGGCAGAGCTGTGAGATGGATGTGCCTGAGGCCAGCAGGCCCCCATCCACCCCATCCTACAAGGAGGAGCCAGGGCTTGCTGCTGGCCCCTGGGAGTCATCACCCACCCTCTGGCAGAGGCTCTCAGGAAAGGACAGGGCTGGGGGTGGGAGGAAAGGCCACGGCAGAATCTTTGAAGCACAGTGATCCTCCCTTCGTCTCAGGAAAGTTCTGTCCCTCTGCATGGCTGGTGCCATGCCCTGGGCACGCTATTTGAAGAGGCCTGGGGACCAACCCGAGGACAGTAGACAGAACTGTGAGGCTCTTTAGAAGCCACATCAGGTCAGCAACCACCAAAGAGGAGGAGGGCCAGCCTCAGGAAGCCAGAGGACTAGCGGAGGAGACCTCACTGAGAAGCAGGGAGGTCCTGCTGTCCCCGCGGGGCAGCATAAGGACCCATAGGTAAAATGTGACAGGCTGCAATCTGACTCCTTATCAGGAAGGACTTTCTAAGAATTGAACTGCCTGGTGAGGAGCACATACCCTGCAGAGCAAGTCCCTCTTCACTGAAAGTGATTATCTGTGGGGGGCCCAGGAAATGTGCTCCCCAGGTGGAGGCTGGTGCAGGGGACCAGTCAGATGTGCCCCTTGGCACCTCCAAACAATGTCTTTTTTTTTTTTTTGAGAGAGAGAGAGAGAGAGAATTTTTTTTAATATTTATTTTTCAGTTTTCGGTGGACACGACATCTTTATTTTATTTTCATGTGGTGCTGAGGATCGAACCCAGCGCCCCATGCATGCCAGGCGAGTGTGCTACTGCTTGAGCCCCATCCCCAGCCCCCAAACAATGTCTTTAATGTGTATTTCCCCTCCTGACCAGAGACATCTTAGAGCTTATATCCATAAAACTAACATATAAACACCACCAACAACTCAAGAAGGAAGAATAAGGAGAGAGGGAAGAAGAAAGATAGTAAGAAAAGCCATTTACACACTTGGCAGATGGTACCAGGCATTGCCTTTTATATCAATATCTCATTTAATTCTCACAAAAGGAACTAAATAGAAGAGGAAGGCAGAAAAAAATAAGCAACATGCCTAAGATGTCACAGCTAGCAAGTGACTGAGGTTTGAGCTCAAAGCCTAACCACATACTCACAATGCCATAGTGCTTTTATTAGCACTTTTTGCTGCTATAACAAAATACCCGAGGCTGGGTCCTTTACCAAGGAAGGAGATTTCCTTAGCTCGCAGCACTAGAGATTGAGAGTCTTTCAGTTGGAGATTGAAAGTCCATCTGGTGAGGACCCCATGGAGGATGGCATCACAGTGATAGGAGCCCATGTTGAAGAAATCAAATGTTAAGACAGGAAGCCAGAAAATTTCAGGGACCAGGCTGGCTCTTCTTTATAACAACTCAGTCTTGAAGGAACCAACTGAGGTCTCCAGAGAACTACACTGATCACTTCTGCAGAGTTCAGGTGGGTTCCACACCCACTACCTAGGCACAGCCTTCGTCAGAGCTTGCTTCGGGGTTGGCTGTTTGGGGAGCCTCTTTTCCCTCTCCTGTGCTGGTGGGAGTAGTGTGGGTTGAGGTCAGTGTCCTCTCTGTGCTTGGCACCTCAGCTGAGGCACCGCCATGACCCTGGCATTCAAATGCAGCCTGGCCCCAGAGATCAGTTCTCCAATACACCATGAGCAGATGATTACCTCCCCAAGTCTGTGGCCTCATCTGGATAAGAGAAACCACTGCCGACCCCACAGGAAGGTGGAGGACTGGGTGAAGAAATCGGTTACACACCCAGCACACAGCAGTTTCCATGTATACGCTGCCTCTCTAGTATCTCCGTCTCTGTCACCCTAAGTCCTCCACGGGGAGTTTAAAAATGCTAAAGCCTTTGATAGTAAGGAGCATAGGTCACTCCCAAGAGGTACGACGGGGCCTGACCGGGAGAATGATGACCACTTAAAAGACCTGGAGGGAGAACAGCCACCCACAGGGTCAGACTTCACAGAAAGATGTTAAGAACAGTTGCTTGGTTGTGCTCAGCACTGACTGTGGCTCTTCAAAATAAACTAAATTAAATTAAAATATTTATTTGATGAGTACATGTTAGGAATCTTAAATGCAGTTCTTCTGATGCCCACTTGGAAAGACAAGGCCAATATACAGCAAACACCTCAAGTGATGCTCTGTGGTATGGGACCAACTCCAACTGGCCCCTTGTACTCACAGAGCTATGAGGCTTGGGAGCATAGCAACCCTCGAAGGAGGCGACCTCTCCTCCTCCAAGGCTCAGCTCAGATGTCACCTCCAGCCAAAGTCTTGCCATCACATCCGAGACCAAGTCAGTCCTGCTCATGCTTCTTCCACACTTAGCCAAACCACTACTAGTGCCCTCACCACTGGGGTTTGTTATTATTGGACATTCTTTTCCTTCTTAAACCATGAGTTTCTGGAGAGCAGAAGTGTGTCTTATTCTTCATATATCCTTAGCACTTATCATGGGGCCCAGAACATAAAAGATTGTCAGTAAATGTCGAATGAATGATGAAAGACATGGATGGACAGCTGGGTGAATGGATGTTGGGTAGGTGGGTGGATATATAGATGGATGGATGGATGGATGGAGAGATAAATGTTGGGTATGTGGATAGACAGATAGACGGAAGTGGTATCGCTCTGTGATGACTTCATGGTGGAGATAGAAACTGAGCTGGGACTTGAATTGTGAGCAAGCCAGAGAAGGTCAAAAGATAAGGAAGGGAGCACCATAACAAAAAAAGCTCAATGTTTGATGGGGCAGAGAAAAGAATCATAAATACAGAATAAAAGCCAAGATGACTGAGTCACTTGAGGCCCTTATCACTTGTCTCTGGATTTTCATTACTAAAGTCTTCACTGGCCCCCACTCTTGGAATCTCACCCCTACAGAAGTGTCCATCTTCCCTTCATGGGATGATTTTTCTAAACTCTAGATGTGATCACATCACTTTCCTATTTGAATCCCCAAAGTGACTCCCCAGTCTCCAGGGATAGAATCTCCCCAGCATGTTGTTCAAGTCCTTTGAGGCTCTGTCCCTGCCTGGTCCCCTCCCAGACTTGATGATCTGTTATCTCAGGTCTCTGTGGACCACTACATGCTTTGATCCCTTCTCCCTAAAATCCCTGCAGCAATCTGCAAACACCTGGTTGCTTTAAAGGGGTCCAGATCTCTAGATGAATTACACCTTTCAAGGTCCAGATTAGGTTCAGATCACAAAATCATTTCCAGAAATAGGAGAGGCAAATGTAGATTCCTGAATTGAGACTGGTGAGTGTGATATCAATCCCCATCAAAATGAAGAAACAGTTAATGCGCAGTGGCTCTGAGACAACAGAAAACAGTACACATTCGGAGTCTGCCTAGGCTCACAAAGCAAGCCCCTCCTGACCACGCGGATTTCTTTGTTGGTACATGCTCTTATCCTTTGGGCCCAGAAAGAGCTGTAAGCAAGCCCAGCCCAGCCTGACTGCAAAAAGCATGAAACTTGTCAATCATGGGAACCTGTAGGCAATCAGGTGGGTTTGTGGCTTGCTAATGAACCAGTCCTGAAAAGTACTGATGAATGATTGAGTCTCAGTCTTAAAGCTGGTCACTGCTAACATGCCACGAGATTCTGGTATGAGCCTCATACCACAATGTTTTATAAATAGGATGCCCACCAAATTCATAGGTCACATGAAATTTCAAGGAGTACTAAATATGAAGGATCACACAAAACAGTTCATTTGGTTAATCAGAAGAATAGGCCTGCATGGCAAAAATTAAATTTAATAAGGATTAATCTAAAGTTCTATATTTAGATTCCAAATCAACCGCATGCATACAGAATGGGGAAAATCTGGCATGTCAGAGGTTCATGAAAGGAAGAGATCAAGAAGAATTTTTTTTGTTAATTCTTAAGCTAATTTAAATCCAAATTTTAAGCTAATAATAGAATGTCAAACCATTATGCAGAAGTTAAGACAGTTAATATAATCTTAGGCCACATCAGTAGAAGTAGAAGAATCATTGCTCTCCTTTCTGTGTATGGACCAGACCACCCCTGTTTACATGTTCATTCATTCATTCATTCATTCATTCATTCAACAAGTGCTCAGCATATCCTAGGTGATAGGTTCATTCAGTCACTGAACACCAAGAGTGTATGCCATCAGATCCCTTCCATTAAGGAGTTCCCTGTCTGGTAAGGGAGAGGAACAAAAACCAGTGACTATAATGGACAGTGTTGGGATGAAGTTAAGTCCCGAGACCCAAAAGAGATGAGAAGAAGGGCAAGGGGAAGGGTCCCGAGAGCGACAGACACCTGTGAGCAAAGTAGAAATTTACCAGGCAACCAAGTAAGGAGGGGGGACCAGGCAGCGGGGACAGCAGGAAGGAGAGGGTGTGTTCTGGACAGAAGGTGGCCGGCGTGGCTAGAGCCAAGTGGCCAAGGGGGAGCATACAGAAGATGAGGTCAGGAGATAGTGAGGGATGTCACGAGGCTCTAACCCTGGCTGCCTCTTGAGTCACCCCAAAGCTGCATCCAGACCCATTAAGCCCAAGTCTCCAGGGGTGGAGCCCAGGCACCCCCTCGTTACCCTCTCCAGGTAGGTAACTGTGCCTTGGGGGAGAGGGAGGGAGAAGTGGGGTGTTGTTATCGAACGGGTCTGAAGTTTCAATGATGAGGGATGATAAAGTTCTGGAGACCTCTTGTACCACATTGTGCCTGTGGTCAACAATACCGTATTGTACACTCAAACACTGAAGAGGGCAGATCTCATGTCAAGTGTCCTCACCATGATAAAAAGGAAGGTGAGAAAAATAGGTGCCCCTCAGCTGAGAACCACCGATGCAGGGTCTTCATCCAGCCTGGGCAAAGAGATTCAGCCACAGCCTGCTGGAGCACTTTAGCCAGAGGTTCAAAAACATGGTGCCTTTTAAAAGATCCCTCTGACTGCTGTGCGGGGCAGCAGCACTCAGCCATCAGAGGCCACTGTGGCTCTTTGGGGGGGGGGTGACTATGGCCTTCACCCAAGCAAGAGCAAAGGACGTGGAGGGGACAGCTTCAGGACCTGTCATGAGGTTAGGGGTCAACCAGACCTGCTGATGTTGGACACAGAGGGCCAAGGCTGGCCAGACAGTGGCTCCTAGAGCTGGGGGCCATTTCCTGAGATGGGGACACTGGAGTGCAAGTAGGGTGGGGGGCAAGGCGTTGTAAACCCGCCAATGCTCAGATGCTTTTTGGAGCTCCAAGGGGAGGTTTCAAGTAGGAGATTAGGATCTGGAACTCCCAGGAGAGGCTGAGGAGCCTGGCTTTGCCATGGGTCTGTGGTACTCACAGTCACGGGGCTGCTGCCTTTGGGGAGAGAGTTGTCTCTGGAGATGTCCCAGGAGAACCCGTCTGCCAGGGTTGGGCAAGAGTCTGGGCTCCATCATCTCTCTGACACCGGGACTCCATAAAGAAGCCTGACACCAGCATTCCTGGAGCAGAGCATCGTCCTAAAAGGAGCCTCATGGGAGAGACAGCGAGGCCAGGGCTGTGTAGGACTTTGGAGGCCGCGAGGTATCGGCTCTGTCTAGCAGGGGACTGGGTGGTACTTCAGAAAGAGTTTAGCATCAGGATTCAGAAGACCTGCCTGCTAGGCCACTTGCAGGCAGCGTGACACGGCGCCAGTCTCTGCTCCTGATAATTGAGACAGTTAGGTAGACGGTGGTGATAGCACTAGCTCTGACAGTTTATGGTTCCATACCTGATCCTCTACTTAGCAGCCCTCAACCTTCCTCTCTGCCAAAGTGTTGCTCATAAGCACAACCTGCTCCCTGGGCCTCGGAATACATAACACAAGCTCTAAGTTCCACGCAGTTCCCTGCGCGCTCGCTCTCCCTGTCAACAAGACGTTTCCAAACGCCAGCAAGAGCCGTGTGGTTAGACATGGAAGCTGCTCTCATTTATTTTAAAGGTAAATCACTCGCTGGAGCTTTACCTCCAGCCACAACTGCCCGGGGAACCTCCTTTCTCATGATTTGCAACCTGCAGTTGAGACTAGTGTCAGGTCAGTGTTCGCGAACCTCAACTACAGACCAGAGGATCAGAGGGAGCCACTGAGTGGGGCGAGGCCTGCAGAGCTCTTGTTTTAAGAGAAAGAGTGAGGGCTGGGGTTGTGGCTCAGTGGTAGAGCGCTTGTCTTGCACGAATGAGGCACTGGGTTCAATTCTCAGCACCACATAGAAATAAATAAAATAAAGGCATTGTGTTCATATACAACTAAAAAAAAAATGTTTTAAAAAAGACAAAGAGTGAGCCAGCAGCCTCCTACATACATGGGCAAGGACAGCAATAGGAGGCATGGGAGGGGTGGCTGCAGGAATCCAGGTGGCCAGGATGAGAAGGTGGTATAGGGCTGCAGGACTGGGGAGGCCCAGGGATATTCGGGGACTCTCCTGCCAGCCTCCATCCAGGAAGACCAAGGTGGAGCCGGGGGAGAGATCAGAGGCTACAGGGCAAATAGCCAGAGGCCTGGAGTGCAGAAACACACCCTCCTGCCCTGGGCTCTGTTGTTTCCCAGAGAAGAGGGGAAAGCCTGGTCCAGAAGACTCAAGAGGAGTCTGCAGACTCTGCTCATGTGTGGGGAGGGGGCTGGGGGAAGGACTTAACCCAGGTGGAAGGACAGATGCCCAGAGCTCCTGGGGCTGCTGGCCTGTCAAACCTTTGGCTAAGAATTAGCTTTTCCTTTCAAAGAGGGTGGAAGTCACTGTTTTCTTGTCTCAGTTGATGAACAGATTCTGGGTGGCAGGAGTCACCATAGAAACAGGTGCTATCTTAAGCAAATGAGCCTTATTAACCTTAAGAGTGGTGGAGTTTTCACAAGATTGCACATATAGGGTAGGAGGGAGAGCGGAGTTTGGTGGGGGGAGGGCCGAGGTGGCTGGGAGTCGAGTTGCTGTGGCTCTGGGTATGGAGGTATATGTGCATGCATATGAGTGCGTGTATGTGTGTATGTGTGTGCGCGCTGAGTATACGTGGTTGCCCATCTACATGTGCTTCTGCAAAACCAGGAGGTGAGCTCAGGTTCTGCCTTCTCCCTAAGAAGTATGCATTTCCCTCAAAGAAACCAGCCTCAAGATTGCAGGCGCCAAGAGCCACACTATGACCCCGAGCTTTCTCTCCCCACCACTTAGTTCCTAGTGCCTGCACGTGCCCTCCCATCTGCTGCACCCCAAGACCTGGGAAGCCAATGAGCAGGGCCCCCTTTGTTCCAGGAGGAAGTATGTGCGGTGCCAGTGCAGGGGTGGAAACAGGGATCCTGGCCCCAGCAGGACCTGTGTCCGTATGGCTATTCTGTGACTCTGATCAGCTCTGTCCCTCCGTGAGCTCCAACCTGTGAAAGGCAAAAACAGCATGCAGTTCACAGGGCTGAGGCGAGGCTACGATGACATCATGTTTGTTGAAGTCAAGTCTGTCCCCAGACCCTCTTCCTGGGACCTGCCTTCTTTCTGGGGTGAGGAGCAGGGTGCGCGGGGGTGGGGGGGGGTGGGGGGGTGGGGGGGTGTGTCGCTCTTCCAGGCACAGGAGAGATCTTTCCCAAAATGATGTCATCTGTCAACAGGCTCCTGCTCAGTACCTGCCCAGAGTTCAGTGCTTGGCTGAATCTGGGAAGGCAGAGAGGGAGGACAGGGCCAAGGGCCTACCCTGGGGCAGGGAGGGCTGAAGAGCTGGGGTTGGGCAGGGCTCCTAAGAAGGACAGGATTGGGATAAGCAGGGAGAAGAGTGACGAGAAAGAGGGCAACTACTCACCTCTTGAGGACAGGCAGCCAACTCCTGGATTGCTCCTAGGTTAAGAAAGGTAAATAAGAAATCCGTGCTCTCCCTCAGGACCTGGGAGATGTGTTTGTTGGTTCCAAGAAGCACCGCTGCTGCCCTCTGCAGCCCCTCTGGTTATCGGGCCACCTCACCCAGTCCAGAGAATGATCCTGACAGTCATCCAGGAACTTTCTGTGTCCCTAGAGCCCCAAGGTGCACTGGCAGAGAGAGATGGGCTGAGCCTCCTGTCCAGAGGCTGTGCACCCTGGGAGGACTCAGCCAGGAGGGTGTCTTTTCCCTTGCTCTGAAGGGTGAAGGTCAGAAAGCACCTGAAGCTGGGACAGGACTGCCAGCCCAGCTGGGGGACCCTCCCCGGCCTCAGAGATTTCCACATCTCCAGGGCTGAAAGGGGTCTCGGATTCATCACTTGACAGATGAAGAAACGGAGGCCCCAGGTCACACAAGCTTACAGGGCAGAGTGTGGACTGGATTGAGGTGTCCCACTTTTAGACCTCTGCTTTCTCTGCTCCCTCTCTCAACCTTGCTGAATGAAGCCCCCGGTGAGAGGGCCCCGGGGCAGTCACGGGGTGGCTAATCAAGTGCCAGGGACCCTGAGCATAGGAAGCATCATTAGGGTCCAACAAGTTCCCCCTGGGCCGTTCAGCTCATTCCTCCTTTCCCTTCCAAAATCCAAATCCAGCATTTTGTGAGCCTCCCCTGGGTGCTGCTGAAAACTGCGATTTTAGAGACTCCAGAAAAATTATCCCCATCCACCCATCCCCAGCTCCCAAATAATCATCCCCATTGGCTTTACAGGTGCCTAAATTCCTAAAGAGCAGGGAAAGCATTGTGAACAATTGAAGGTGTGGCTGAAAGGGGTCCTGGGGGGAGGGTGGCAGTCATGGGCTGGCCTGAGCCCCAAACTCAAAGCAACAGCAAACAACCTGGGAATGTGGGTGGGAGCGCTCAGGGAAAAAGAGCAGCAGGGCTGGCCATGAGGGAGAGTCAAGGAAAAGAGGGGGGTCATGCCCTCAGCCTGCAGAATCTGCCCCTTCCTCTACACAAGCAGCCCCCAAATGTGTGGCTGTACCCCTTCCTCGTGTTTTAATGGCACCCAGGTTTTAATTTACAGGCGTCACTGAGCAATGACTTGGAGAGAGCAATACGGTTGCAAGAAGTTTGATTACAGTTCCAAGGGAAGAAGGCCTGTCATGTCACACCATGCAGGGTCACATGGGGACGCACCAGGGGGGGTCAGGAAGCTAAGAAGTCGAGGGAGATCACGGCCTGGAGTCTTTATTCTGGTTTCTGCAGGAAAGAACAGCTAGGCAGGGTCAGCAAGTTAGAAAAAGCTCAGTATCGCCTGTTGGCATAATGTCTGCGGGCTCTGGGACAAAGCGGTGGTCTCTGACTGTTGAGTGCCTGGCCCCAGGATGATTTAGGGCAGGGAGAGTATCAACCTATTGTGTGAGGGTTAGATGGAGTTTCTCAGGGGGTGCTGGATTGGTTGGTGTATGTATGAAAGGTGTGCTGGCTGGCCACCTGTTCATTGTCCCTAGGAATTAGCTAGTGTTCTCTCCAGAATTAGCAAAGCATCACAAAATATAGAAAATTAAAAAAAAAAAAAAAGAAACATGAAAAACATGCCTAGAACTCCTTCTCTCCAAAACACTGCTCCTTTTTAAGTCGGGCTCTGAACACCCCCCCCCCCTTAGGATGCCTTTCTGGGACTCCAAGACCCCGCCCCTTCTCCAGCCTCCCTCTTAGGGCTCAGCCAGTGCCCAGCCGGTGCCGCACAATTTAGCACCTGATTCCACGCTGTCTTGTTTCCTAGTTGTCCCAGGGCACTTGCCCCAGTTTCCCAGCCCCCTGGGAAGCTCTGCGCACCTCCCTCCTGCACTGGTGTGTATCCAGTCCTTACCAGGAGCACCACTGTATTGGCTCAGTTTTGCCCCGCCACTATCCCCAGGAGGGTCTTGCCCTGACCACCTTGCCTTTCGTGCATTCATGCACTATCCCTCCCACAGACAAGACTCCCTCCTGCCAGTCCTTCTGATTGCACGGCCGGCAGGCATCCAGTGGCCTTCTCCAACAACCACACGCCCTCCTCCTCCTGACTCCAAACCTCCTCTCTCACCATTCCTTTCCTGATATATCCTCTCTCTTCTTCCCTCCCCAAAGTCTTCCCAAGTTTCCAAAACTCTGTTTAAAAGCCACCAGGTGACCTTCAGAGTGTGTTCCCTGACTTTAGTCAAGTTACTCATCTCCCTGAGTCCTCCCTGGGGAAATGAAGACTTGGCCTCAGGGCCATCTAGACCCCTCTGGGCTGTAACTGTCTGGATACTGGCATTCCCATGTAAGCCGGTCCTTGGCCTGTGGCAAGAACGTCTTCTTCAGCAGAACGTGGGCAAAGAACAGGACTGTGCTGGCTGATGTACCCTCTTCCCAGGGCCTCTCAGAGCACCGCCTCACGGCTTGCTGTTGACCACACAATTGATGGTTGTAAAAGCAAGACACAGTTCTGTTCAACCCAACCAGGGCGTACTGAGCACTGTCTGTAAGATCCGCTCTCTGCTAGGTGTGGAGTCGGGTGGAGGGTGCAGAAAGCCAGGATTAAATCCCTGCCCTCAAGGAACTCAAAACACAAAGGAGAATTAATCTGTCACTCTGTTACACACACACACACACACACACACACACACACACACACACAATTCAAGAATTGCCAAGGTAACTGTTGGATCTATGAGCTAAAGAACCTGGTATTCATATCAACTTGAATCACTGCTTTTGCTTCTGTTGTTGGATTGTTTTGCGGAGCAGGGATGGAACCCAGGGCCTTGCACATCCTAGGCAAGCACTCCGCCTCTGAGCTACATCCCCAGCCATTGAGTCACTGTTTTTAATCCTGCTTTGGATTTGTCAGCATTAGACTACACAACCATGTGAGCCATTGACTGTGTGCCAGGCCAGACCGTGTGGACTTAGTTTCCTTTGATATTCGTCCAATACTACTTCCATTAGCCTCACTAATTTGCTGAGGCTGGCTTCGAACTTGCCATCCTCCTGTCTTACCCTCCCCAGCCACTGGGATGACAGGCATGTGCCAGGGCGCCCGGCCACTTCTTCCATTTTAAACATTCCTCCCTCTTTTTTTTTTTGCCCTGTTAGCCTAGATATGCTCTAGAATTACAACATTTCAGCATATAAACTGCACCTCCCAAATAAATGTTCTTGATACTTAGAAGCACAGAAGAGAAAATAATAGAAAGGAATATGTTATTGCTTATGTTGACTGTTGACTCAGAAAATATGGTAAATCCATTTATATTTTATACCATTGGCCACATCCCCAGCCCTTTTTAATCTTTTACTTAGAGACAGGGTCTCACTAAGTTGCTTAGGGTCTCGCTAAATTGCTAAGGTTGGCTTCAACTCATGATCCTCCTGCCTCAGCCTCCCAAGCCACTGGGATTGTAGGTGTATACCACTGCACACGATTCCATTTATATTTTATAGCAATAAAGGATATAAGATTGATAAAATATGACCCAATAAATGTGAAGGATATCAATGAAAAAAAACTTTCATGGAGAATAAAAGACTTGAATATATTGAGATATACATTCATAAATCAATATCCCCTAAATTAATTTTCACATGTGCTTCTTGCTGATGAGAAAAGGGATTTTGATTGGAACTTAAGGTGATTCCAAAGTGCACCCTAGAAGGGGAAAACAACACCAAAGAATATTCAAGAAAATGTTGTAAAATAGAATTAATAAGGGTATGGGTCAGATGGGCAGTTTTACTTCTAGATGTAAATACATTATAAATCTTCATATGGAATATTGACCACATTTTATTGGAATATATGTGTATCAAAGTAACCCACAAGGCATTTACAAATCAGTAAGATAATAACTTTACATACCTCATGGGTCTGTTGGAGTGAGGAAATTAAGCAGCTTATAAGTACATAGAATAGTTCCTGGAATATAGGCACTCAATAAATGTTAACTGCTATGAATCAATTTTCTTAATCAAGAAATGGGCAAAGAACATAACTAGGAAGTCCACCCTTCTCTTTCTCCTTTTCTATGTTATTTTTTTTCTCTCCCCCTCCCACCCGCACAGTGCTGGAGAACAAACCCAGGGCCACCTGTTCGACCCCGGCCAGGAAATTCTTTAAAAGAAGCACAACAAACAAAATCAAAAACCCATCAGCTCCCTCTCCCCACCAACATCTGCCTCGGATGCTCCTTAAATTGGCAATGTTTGGAGTTTTGTTTTATAAAAGAACTTCCAGTGTCCTCTCATATATTGCTGGTAGGAGTAGGAGTGGTTAAGAGCCGTTCTGGGGCTGGGGATGTGGCTCAAACGGTAACTCTCTCGCCTGGCATGCACAAGGCGCTGGGTTCGATCCTCAACACCACATAAAATAAAATAAAGATGTTGAGTCCACCGAAAACTAAAAAATAAATATTAAAAAATTCTCTCTCTCTCTCTCTCTCTCTCTCTCAAAAAAAAAAAAAAAATGTTAAAAAAAGAGCCATTCTGCAGGGTTCTCCAGCTGCCTGTACCAAAGGCCAAATGCCTGTAAAATGCACATAGCCTCTGACCCAACAATCTCCTTCTAGAAATGTATACTAAGTTTATATTTTTTTAATGTTATCTACCAAAGTAAAATAGGACATGTTAAGTGCCAGATAATTACTAAGGAAATTATAATGGATGTGAGCAACATTTTATCCACAACGCTATTTATCACCATACAGTTTATAATGTCAAAAATTACCATTCCCAGAACTGCAAAAAAAAAAATTAAAAATTAGAAATAACCTCTTTGTCTAACAAGAGAGGCAACTCAATGTTGGCAAATAGAATGGTATGCAGTCATTAAAATGAATGAAGATGAGTATAAAAGGACATCAATAAAATAATTGCATCATATTGTTAGGTGAAAAGAGAAATGAATAAATAAATAAATAAATAAATGATCAGAGCATGACCCATTTTTGGTGCCTGGGAAAATCGCACAGGGAAAAGAAACCAGTGAGCACCAGAGTGCTGCTGTTAGTCAAGTCTGGGTAGTATAATAGGAATAAGAGTGTTTTTTAGACTCTTCTTTGGGTGTAGTTATATTTTTCCTAATTTTCTATAGTATGTATTTTTATCATTAGATTTCAAAATGCTATCTGAAAAATTAAATTGTGAGGCAAGAAAATATCACAAGTCTTGGGGGCTGTAGAGAGAATTAGGAAAAGGGAGCCCTAGGCCATCTGCCCTGCCCCCACCACGCTCCCTGGGCACCCAGCACACACCTCTGTCATCCACCCTCGCCCCCAGCTCTTTCATCTCCTCCTAGAAGCACCCAGAAGTATTCTGCTGGGACAAGACCACATAGACCTGAGAGGTCACCGGTGGCAGGTAGCCCTCATGACACACTAGTGTACCAGTGTTACACAAAAAAGGGCCATCTCTTTGTATTAAGGGAACACTGATCTGTGACATATCCAATCAGCTCATTCAATGACTGCCAATACGGATTTCCTCTCATTTGTTGGAATCTGTTTATTAAGAATCCAGTGGGTTTAAAGGTTAGCTTCCAAAAGGGACCTCTCCAACTTGTTCATCGCTTTTCAGCCAGGGCCTAGGAAGGTGTTTAATGAATAGTGAGTGCTTATTAAATGTTTGTTGAATACATTAAATATGGCAACTTAAATATTGGCTTACAGGAGTTTGCACCGCATGACGCATATATGTGATGACTATATATATATATATATATATATATATACACACACTTCATGGCTGCCTTGTGAATATGCACTATGTGTTTGTACATAAGGTATGTAGAGAATCCAAAAAACAAATGTGCATGCATGTGTGTGTGTATATGTGCGCGCGCACACATACACACACACACACACACACACACACACACACACAGGGTGCATTTGGGAAAATATCAAAAGGAGAAGCCCACAGCTTTCTCAGGAGTCAACTGCATCCTTTGAGAATAGAATTCCAATAAAATAGAATTTGGATGGTGTCACAAATAAATTTGCCTTTCTAAAAGCTCCCAAATTAAAATTTGAGAGGCTTGAACATGAGGACAGGATGGCAATGAATAGATATGAATTTGCTTTATTTGTGCAGCTCGAAAATCCTCTCAGTACCATTTCAGGGAGACAAGGCAAGCTGAGGTGAGGGAAAGAGAGGAATCAGGAAGGGCTGCTGCTTGCCGGGACGGTGGCCTCCCTCCCCCACCCCCCAGCACCACAGCCTGAGTCTCTCCCAGAACCCAGGGGACACTGCAGCTCCTGGCACTGTCCCACCCCAGAAGCCCTGCGATTCCGCTTCTCACTTACTGTGTGCCCGGGGTGGGGAGCGTGGTTGTCTGCAGGAATGCAGCACTTTAAGCTAATGGTGCCTGTGAAATTACCCAGCTTAGCTGTCTATTCTTCTGGGCCTTCCGCCAACCAAAGGGCACTGGCTGCCCCCACCTCCCCCCCTCCAGGAAAAAAGTTCCTACTGTCACACTGCTCCAGCATCTTAAGCCCTGGGGGATCATTGCATGTCCCAGGCACTCACAGATCCCGGCGCCTCATGCTGAAGACTGTGTTTAAGGGTAATATAAACAGTTTGATCTTTAAAGAACCCTGGATGCATAATATCTATACATAGTTCTTGAATTTTTATTCTAAAAACAATTAGCCAAAAAGCCCTTTTTATATGATATTTGCAACTACACTGACAGTAACAGCAATTAAACCCCGTCTGTTTGCTGAGAAAGGAGCCAACTCTCCGTTTCTCCAGAAGCCTGTAAAATGTACAAATGCAGAACTAGAACACTAAGCCTTCAGAGGTAGCCACAGACCCTTCAAGGTCAGGCATTCGCCGGTTTACGTCTCCCTCTGACCCTGCTTGATCCCATCATGTTGACTAGCTGCAGCAATGCCAAAATGTTCCTGTGCTTCCTGCTACTTCTAAGCCTTTTGCCAAACTGTGTACCTCCTCTGGAGCTTCCTTCTCCTGCCTCCTCTCACCCCCACCCTATTTTATATTTCCTGGCCTGTCTCATCCCCTGACTTTCAGTATCTGCCTCTCAGAGGGGCTCCCACCTGGCCTGGGGATGATCCGCCCCATGGGTCTGTGTGCCCTTCTGACCTGTGCTTTCCTCAAGGGCAATACTGCACCTAGCTCTGTGCCTCTCTGTGCTATGAATGAATGAGCAAGTGAATGAATGAACAAACCAATCAGCAACCATCCCCTACCACAGAGGAAGGCTAACACAAGGAAGTTCACAGATGTACTGAATGCAGACTGGGGTTCCAGGGCTGAGTTACAGATGGGAGCATGGGGTGGGATTTGGAAGCAAACTTCCACCTAGACTTGAACTGCCATTCTTAGCCCTGTACCTTGAGGTCCGCTCATTCAATGCTACCTTAAACCTCCTCTGCATGCTTTCTTGATTGGGGAAATGTTGCCAAGCTCTTCATTTTGATATCTCTCTCTCTCTCTCTTTGCATTCATTCAACAAATATTCTTTGAATGGCTGCTCTGTGCTCCTCTATTCTAGGCACTTTAGATGCATAGGTAAACAAAACAAAAATCCCTCCCTCATGAAGCCTTCCCTAAAGGTGGGCAATGCTAGAAACAAAAGTAAAGGAATCGTCTGGCTGACCAGGAGGTGCTCCGCACTCTGGAACAGGCTGGCAGGCAAGACAGGATGCACAGTCTGCAAGATTGAAACTGTGGCCAGGGAGGGGGTCCTGATAAGGTGACATTGGAATGACACTGGCGGAGGTCAAGGAGTGAGGCTCATAGATGGGAAAAGCGGAATCCAGGAATAGGGACCACCTAGTACAAAGAGCCTGCAGGATGTCCAAGGAGATGCTGGGGATCAGCATGGCAGCAGAGAGCCAGGGTGGACAAAGGAGGAGGGCAGATCAGGCCTGGTGAGGGCTCCAGCTTTACTCTGGGTGCTTCAGGAGGCACTGGGGCATGTGAGCATAAGAGAGATGGGTTTTTTCGAGGTTTCAGCAGGACGCCTCTTTCTGCTGGGGCCAGGGGTAGGAGAAGGAGGATCTTACAGGAATCACTGCAGTGGTCCAGGTGAGAATGGAAAGCCAGACCCAAGGAGCTCTCTCTCTTGTGAGAAGAGGGTATGTGTTTACCCCTCCAACATGGATCCCCAGGCATCTGCAGTCACACCTGCTCCCCTGAAACTGACCTCAGTGAAACTGAAAGGCTGTGTTGGGGAGGTGACAGACTGGGGGGAGGAGAGGAATCTTATTTTGTCATGTCACAAAGTGCCTGATGAGGTGAGGGGACATTTTTTAGGAAGACAATAAAGCCCACTTCAGGGTCACCCAGGGAGTGATGTCCCTTTGGAGCACTGCATCAGCTCGAGAAGGGCCCCCGCACCCTACAGAAGTCACCCCAGAACTCTGTTGTGGGTTCAGGTCCAGTCCTGTGCCCTGGAGTAGCCCCGAGCTTCACAGGCCTTGGGGGTGGCAGGAAGGCGGAGGCCACAGCCCCGACTCAGGGAGCTTAGCAACAGGGCCGGTCCCCCAGAGGGGCAGCAGTGCACTGGCATCAACTGTGTGTGAGTTTGGGGCCTGGCACCCACTGCATTCCGACTGACTGTCCTGGGCTTCCAACCAGGCTTGATTTTCTGTATCCAAAAAGTGAGGAGATTCAACCCATGAATCCAGGGTGATTTCCACCTCTAAAATTCTGTCATTTTGCAATTTCTCTACTTCCTTGACTCACTGATGGCCTATTCTCCATCCTGATGACTTAAGAATTCACGTGTACACACTTAGTGCAGAACTCTTGTCTTTCTGTTTGATTTTCTAGTTACATTATTCCAGATAATACTCCTTTTGCTTGCCAAGAGAAGAAAAAAAAACTGACATTAATTAAAGATTTGGTCTGTGTCCTAATCAAAAATTTTGAAAATGAATGTATCATACTGTACGTTCTGTAATGTAGTCTGCTTTTTTACTTAGCAATATATCATTAACATTTTCCCATGTCAACACATAATCTTCCAAACCATGATTTTTACTGCAGAAGTAGTTTACCATATGGATGTACTATAATTTACTCAGCCAATCCTTAAGTGTTGGACATTAGGTTGTATCTTTTCTTATATATATTATCACCAATGCTACAATGAATAGAGTCACTAATACACAACTGTTCATTCACCTCGGCGGTGACTTACTTAGGATAAATCCTCTGAGGTCAAAGGTTTCCCATATGCAAAAGCTTCTTGGTACATTAGAAAAATGTCAGCCAGAAATTAGAATTTCTATCCATTTAGAATCCTACCAACAGCATGTGATCAGTCTTCAGGACAACCATCTTTGGGGGTTGAAGGGAGACCAAGTGAGGCTGTGGTCCAGCCCCTCTATTTTACAGGGGAGGAGACTGAGGATCCAGGGGAAGGAGTGGGACTAGACATTTTCCCTGGGTGGTCCCCACAAGCTTATGTGAGACTCTGAATGCAGCCAGGAAGCAATGGATCATTTGTGCCCGCCCCCCTCCCCATGTACACACACACACCCCCACACCTTGCCTGCTCACTCTGTTCCCACTGCCATAGCTCAGGCTTCTGGAACCTTCCTGTCACCAAGGAGCCCCTGCCACTCACTCACCTGGCTTTCCACAGCCACACTGCCCCCAAGAACAGGCTGCTCTAACAAGTCCTCCCTTGTCTTCCTTGGAAAAGTTTACCATCTTTTCCCTGATAAACTGTTCTCTTTGACCTTCTCACACCACCTCTGGTGGAAACATGTGGGTTCTCGTCCTAGAAGCTGCTGGGAAGGGTGGTTAGAAAGAAACCCCCACCTTGAAACCCACTCCTTCTTTGCTTGCCAGAGTTTTCCTCCCACTCTGTAGCCAGCCCTCCCCAGGTGCCTCCCACTACCAGACTTTTCCTGCCTATTGATCCCACTCCCATGCACCCCTTCCCCTAACCCCCAGCTTTCCCAAGATGAGCCCTCTACTCCCAAAGGTTTCAACTAACTGCATCCTCCTGCCTCCACCTGGGCTCCTGACTGAGGACCTGTGGCTCATCTCTCCCTGCATGCTCTGCAAGGCCATTCGAAATGCATCAAAGACCAAATTAGTTAAGCTCTTGCCTGCCCAAGCCCTCACCTCCATCTCTCACCTGCCTAGAACATCCTTCAATATTGAGCTCAGATGTCACATCCTCCAAGGCAGCAGGCCACCCCCTCGGTCCAGGAAGCTACCTAATACACGCATTCCCTCCGGCACCCCCCCCACCCCGCTGGGCAGCATAGAACTTAGCATGGCAGCACATTTACACAACACAGTCGTTTATGTCTCTGACTAGACTCAAGTTCTTGAGAGGAAAGACCATGTTTAATCCCCAGTGGGCATTCATGGACTGAAGAGCCACGGTGGAGAAGAGTGAATGTCATGGTTACCCTTTACATCCTTCTTCCTCTTTGCCATCACTGGACAACTGGGAATCTGTACGAAGAGTCTGCAGGTTTGGGACTACAGGGAGAGGGTATGGGTGCCATGAAAACAGCACTTAACCTGTCGAAATGCTGGGATCCCCTCTTCCTCCATATCAACCAGTCTCAGACCCGAAGAATGTCCTGCCAGCAAGGGCAGGTTGAGGTTTTCAGGCCATCTCTAATTCTTGCCTTCGGACCACTTCTCAGTGCCAACTTCACGCTAACCTGACTGATAAGTCTATAAACAGACCCCAGCGCTCCAGCTCCATTTGCTGAAGCTCTCACCACACGAGCAAACCTCCCCACCCTCGGAGAAAACACTCCTGGAGGACACCCCTCCCTGTGCCACTCATCCAGAGCCTTCCCAGGATGGCGGGATTCGCACTCCTCTGCTTCTCTCGCAGAGAGAGAAGAAGGTGAAGTGGGCAGGAGGGAAAGAAAGAGGACCAGGTGGGTTCATTTCTGCTCAGCTCTGAGCACTTTCAAAGCATCCATTTTCATATTCCGTTCTTGCTACCACACCGAGATAACCACGAACACTACTGATGTTGTAGGAAACTGTGGTTCAGAGAAGTTCATTCAGTTATCCAGCGTCCCCTGGCTATAAGGAGCAGAGCTGAGATTTAAACTCAGCCAAGTTCATTGGCAACGCACGTGTTCTTTCACGTACACCTGTTGTCTCCAGGGTCAACTTCTGGGCAGCAGCGAAGCCCGGGAAAGAGCACTACGGTGGCCTGTTGGTCCCCACTCTACCTCCTTTATATCACTCACTGATGACTTCCTCATAACAGATTCACAGAACCCCCCAAGGAGGGAGTAGGCCCAGAGAGGACATACAGGTTTCCCATGTCACGTCACTACCGTGCTACCACGTGGCGGAGCTACCTCCATCTGACTGTCCCACCTCCAACCACTGTCACCTCCCTATCCGGGCTTCTGCCTCAATATTCCTCCCCCTAGTGATCTAGAGCAGGATCTGTGGCCAGATGCACCTGTCCCAAGCCAGCCCACACCTCTGCCCCACACCAGAGCCCTGGCCTTCTCTGAAAGGCCATGTCGGAAGATGCTCAGGGTCTTGATATGGCTGTGGCTCTGTCCTGGGCCAGACTCCTGCAGGTGTCCCAGAAGAGCAGGCAGCTCCCAGTTCTATTCCGTGAGGTCTGGCACCCTGGGCTGGGGACAGCTGAGGGCCAATTGTTTGTTTCTTTTTCCTCAAATAGAATTGGCAGGGCGCGGCTGAATTTGGCCCTCGTTCATGCCCTCCCATCATTTGAGGAAAACGCAGAGAAGCTTCCTGAGCGAAGCCACCACTGTCACCAGTCCGGGCCGCCTGGGTCTGTGCTGAGCTGCTCTGTTGTTCCACTATCCTGGAAACAACTTCTGGGCCTGGGGAAAGCTGAGGGGAACTTGGCAGCAAGGGTGTGAACACACCAGGATGCTGAGGAATCCGGTCCACCACAGTCACATGTTGGAGCCCCGCCCACAGGCACAGACCAGGCTATGTCCCCAGCACCCTCCAAAGGTGGCAGAGCCTCCAGTGGAGCCCAGAGCGTCTCGGATGGCCCTCGCCTCCAGCTCGCTGCCATTCTCCCAGTGTCTTGTGGTTGACAGAGGGTTATATAACCTGGAATGGGGGGGGGGGCTGGAGTTCTCCCCAAAGCAGGAGTGAATCAGTTTTTGCTGCCGTCATTTTCTCAGCAGGAATCTGCTTTATGCAGATTGGATTTAGGGGTTTTTCCTGGATGCTTCTGTTTCATTTAACATGCAAGGGCTAATAACTTGTCACAATTCAATAAGGCGGTGGTTACAAACACCCGGGCGGCTGCTTATTTAAATGCAGGTTTGTTAATTAGCTTCTCTTAACAAGGCGTGTGCTAAATCAGGCTCCCGGCTGGCAGCACCCAAGCCTGGCACGTCTCCCGGGACGCGAGGTCAGGATGTTGGATGTAGGGTCACATCCAGTGGCTGGCAACCGGGTCAGAATTCAAGGCTAGGAGCCCAGTCACAGTCATCCCACTGCCTCAGTTCCCTTAAAAATCAAGAAACCAGTGATAAATTTTAAAAACAACTGCAAGAGGACCACACTCTGTCTCTTCCTGCCTTCTCTAGTCCTTTTTCTGCCTTTGATTCATGAAACCATCCTCCTTCCATGGGTGTGGCTTGTTTATCATTGCCGCTGTTCTTCCCAGTCCCCACTTCTTCCGCTAAACCTTCATATGTTCCTTTGGTCCTCGCTGACATTCTTCTGCATTTGCACACTACTACATACTCAGTTTGGGTGGCAAGGGCCCAGGGACGAGGGGTAGAGGAAAACCAACGAATCCGAGGTGGCTGCTGCATGCCAGAGGTTCTCTGTGTCATCTTCATGACAGCCTAGAGCTGGGTGTCCTCCACCTCCTTCTCCAAATGTTGAAATCGAGGCCTGGACAGGTTATATCACCCCTCCAAAGCCACTGGGCCAGTGAGAGTCACTCTAGGTTTTAGGTTAGACTCTAAGCCCATTCTCTGTCCACTGCCGGTGGACCCGAGGCACTTGAAATCAAGCACGGGCTATGTGAGTGTTATTCCTTGCTGCCAGCATGGTGATCCCTGCGCTGAGATCTTGCTGAAAACAATGGCCCTCATGGAACTCCCAGGAATCCTGGAACCTGGTTCCACCAGGAGCCATTAGGAATCTTGCTGAGCATCTGACCACCAGTCACGAGAAAGCTGCAGAGAGCCTCCAAGAACAGCTGAGCAGCTGCCCTTAGAGGACCCACCTTTTGTGAGTCCTAGCAGAGTAACCCAGGCACCAACATCAAGACGGGGGAGGAAGCTGAGCCTTGAGCCAGAAGCAAGGGGGAGCTGGCCGTGCCCAAACCCCAGAGCGCATTCAGACACCTGCCATCCCAGTTGGACAGCCGCACCCATGTTTCCTCGGAGGGAAAACCCAAAGAAAATTGGTCTGCAGTCACTTAGTCTCAAGAAAGAACTGCAAAAGCATCTAAATATAAAAGGAAAATAAAACTGAGGTTAGAAAGAGGAAGATAGAGCCTGAGAAGTACCAGGTTGCCCAAATCCTTCTCCTGGAGAAGCAGAGGCCCTCTACCCAAAGCTGGGGGACCATTCTCAAAGAAGAAGCAGGTGCCCATCCAGTCCCCTCTGTTTGAGGTTGGACCTGGGGTGGCTGCTGCCTGTCGTAGGTCTTGGCAGGAAGGCTGGAAAGACCCCTGACCCTGGCAGTAGCAAACCCCAGGAGTCCTGGGGGGCAGTTTACTAGGTCACCACTGTGGACACTAAAGTCCAGGTGCCATGTGTGTGCAGGCTGTCATCCTCAGGATGTCTGAAAGTGCGCTGCTTCCAAGGCTGGGTCAGCCTCTAATAAAAGGGTCCTGAACCTTCTGGAGACCCCAGTTGGATGAAACTGGTGGGTGTCTCCCTAAAGAAATACCCAAATAAACATACACAAAGGTGTACAAGGTTCCAGTTTCTGGTCATGCATCCACCTCTTGAAGCCTATTCATGAGTCCTAGGCTAAGAATTCCTGCTTGGAGAAGACATTCTGAAAGGCCTTTCTCCTGACCCTACTCTGAGCCTCAATGAGGCTTTCCATATGTGGCCCTCGCAGTCCCTGTCTGAACATTATAGTTCTCTAAAATTCTCTGATGGGTGGCTTGGTCATTTTCATGCCCCAGGAGGCAGAGGCCCGGATCCAGTGGTTGTTCAAGGACTTGCACGATACTTAGCACATAATAGGTCTGCCACAAATGTGTGTTAAAGTGAATGCAGGAAAGGTTCCTACATGCTCTGTGATTTTGTACTTCTCCATTTTCACAGCTCATGCAGGTAGCGTGGAGCCCCATGGTCAAGTTTCTACTATGGTTGAGGTCAACATTATGGCCTTTCTTTCAAAGGGAAGCATAGGAGGTACACAGTGTCTGGCCTTCTGAGTCTTCTGTCCAGTGTCTCTGGCATCTACATTAAGAGACCTCCCCACACCCAGCCCAAGTCTAACTCTCCCAAGGCCCTGTGCACCAGTATCCATTCAAGACTGGCATGGGCAATAGCAGGCAAGCCAAAGAGGAGGGAGGGAGGGAGGGAGGAAGCCACACTCCTGGTCTTCGCCCCACCAGGAGTGAGATGCCTGGGCCCTACTCCTAGGGTATAGTGGGTTTCCTGGGCCTTGGTGAGATAGGCCCAGCTCTGTCACCTCCCAAACATGCCCGGCCTGTTCCCTCTCCCCAGAGAGGATCACAGAGAGCCAGCCATATCCAAAGTCCAGCTGGGGCACCTCCAGGCATGATCTGAGCCTGAGCCAAACTCGAAAATGTGAGGGTCCAGAATGGGGGCCGAGGCCAGGCAAGGAGTTTGGTCTCTCCAGATGTCTCCGGTGGCGGGACCACCTGACATGCCAACTGAGGCGGGAGTGGCTGTGTGGGAGGCCTGGGTACAGGGGGAGGGAACTCCTACCCCCGCCCAGGCCTTGGAGCATTTGAAAGGCAAATGTGCTGGGTTGCCTAGGGAACGGGAGAAAAGGGACTTCCCTAGCACCGGTGACTAGTAAGGGATGGAGACGGAGCTGTGATGCTGAGAAAACTGTTTCCAAAAAAAAAGTAAAAAGCGGTGACTAAGCAGCCCTGGTTATGTAAAGCGATCCCTGAGGAAGTGTGGGGGAAAGCCTGGAACCCACCCCCGGGTCCCTCCTCCCCACTCCCAGCCCCGCGCCTGCTGCCTCGCCTGCTCGGGGAGTTTCCACCAGCCCCTTCCCCCTCCCATCAACCTCCGGAACTCCCTACTCCTCCACAGGACTGTCAGGAGGGGCCGCAGCCAGGATCTCAAGCCAAGGGCAGTCCAACACGATGGGCAGGATAGGGCAGGAACAAGGGGCGGCCATGCCCTGTCCCTAAAGGGAGACCCCCCACCCCCGGGATGGTTCTGGGACCTCTGCTCAGAACATGGTGCCCAGGATCAGGCCAGTAGGAGACAAAGGGTCATTTGTCATCTTGCAATCAAAGGGCTATCCACTGGGAAGCCAGGGTTCCAGATTTGAAGCCCGACACTACTGTTTGCTAAGTGTGCAGCCATGGGGAGGTCACCCAGCCTCGAGCCAGTCTCCTTAGCTGGAGAAGGAGGTGGTGTCTACCCCACAGGCTGTTGGGGTTATCCATCACAATGACTCAAGTGCAGTTCCAGGCACAGGGTGACAAACGGGAGGCGCTCAGCCTGTGAGCTCTCTTTCCCTTAGGCCAGGAGGATCCCTGGATCCCCTCTGGTCCTTTCACGGCAAGGAAAGTACAAGACTGACACAGGACCCCTCCAGGTCAGTGGGATGAGCTACACTGACCCAAGCACCTGATCTGCCTGGGGGTCGGGGGCGGGGGGGCTTGGGGCCTCCTGAGGTTCTCACCTCACTTCCTAGAAGGTATCTCTCAAGAGCAGGCCAGGAGAAATGTGGACCCCAAAGGGTGAGTGAGATGTGGTAGCCCCAAAACCCTCCTCTGGGCTGTTGGGGTTATCCACAGGCAAAGTCACAAATGCCTCTGGCTTCCCCGTCTCCTGCTGTGTATCCTGCAGATTGGGAAGACGGGTGCTTGGGACAGATGGACCTGCGGGCACAGACTCACCTGGAACCAACAAAGCCATAGGAAAGGCCTGGGGACACTGGTTTCTGGCATCAGTGAAGCTGACCAGGGCCTCAGTGAGGAAGTAAACTGTAACCCGCCCCCATCTCCAGGTAGAAAGCTAACCACCTCCCATATGCTTACACTTCAGAAACTCAGTGTACAAAGGAAGACATCCCTTGGGATTCAAGGTCTAAAACTGACATTTTTTCAGAGGTCCCAGGGACGGGAAAGCCCTCCGCTCCTGTTGAACTCTGTTTTCTTTACTTCTCTTGGACTTGCTCTTAAAAGGTTCCCCCGGGTCAAAGGGCAGATCTGTTCTGCTTCTCAGGACAGATCAAGGAAGAAGGGCAGAGATGCCTCCTGCAGACACCTTGGCCCCAGATGCCCTCACTCCCACTGCCCTCCTCTACCCTGGTGGCAGGTCTGGGACTCAAGTCCAGCTTCTGCCCAGCCCAATAGACCAATTCAGTTCTCTTCGAGGATCCTCATTATCTCTTATATTTGCTATTGAACCTCAAGCTTCAGTTGGTGTCTTTCCTTCCAGGCTTGGCTTTCCTGGCCCTTCTCCACCTGACACATGGGGCAAGGGATGCTGTATAAGTCATTGATGGAGTTAGGCACAGTGATACATGCCTATAACCCCAGCAACTTGGGAGGCTGAAACAGGAGGATTGCAAGACTGAGGCTAGCCTCAGCAACTTACGAAGACCCTATCTCAAAGTTTAAAACAATAAAATAAAATATAAAGAGCTGGGGATGTATCTCAGTGGTAGAGTACCCCTGGGCCCAATCCCCAGCATTAAAAATAATTTTAAAAGAAGTAATTAGTAGATATTTGCCAAAAGATTGAATGTTCCCAGTGGAGATGCTGTCCCAAGAATTCTACCTGTTGACAGGCGGGTGTGGTAGGGGACCAGGGACCAAGCCCAGCCTCTCCTTGGGCTCTCAGTCTCTTCACATAACCGGCGGGGGGCGGGGGGTGGTGACTCAGATGTTCTGCTGAGATCTTTAAGGCTATTTGCCTGGTGGCCTCTGTGATACCTTGAAACTTGGAGATCCCCTAGCTGGATCTCTCCTCTTAGCTGGGTGATCTTCGACGAGTCACTTATTAGTTTGTACCTCAGATTCTTTACCTGCAAGTTGAGGCCAGTATCAGCGACCTCAAGTCATAGTGAGAATGAGCTCCTGTGCCTCAGAGGTCCCGGGAAGCCTATGTGAATGCAAACACGGGGCCCCTTGGACCCTCGTGGGGTAGGGTCCTTCTGAGGGCACTCTGGATCCCGGGGACTCTCCTTTCTTAGGATTTCCAACTCCCCTCTGGCCAGCACCGCAGGATCAGGCAGCTATCTGGGTGAGGAAACCCCTGCCCCGGCCTCCCCCGCCTCCCCCTCCCACCTTCCCACCACCTACTCCCCAGAGACTCATAATTGGTGTTGTGAGGATTAGTCACCGCAGCAGCCAGCAAGGCTCTGCCTCCCCCACAGCCCAGGCCCCCCACACAGGCAGACTGGCTGAACGCTTAATTGGAGTTCCTCACACCTCGGAGGACAGCCTGTGATGAAGTGACAGAGGAGTCAGATCCCTGGCGGCAGCAGGCCCCAACTCTGGAGGGGCGCTAAGACCGGGGGAGGACTTTGCCTTCCCTAAAAACATCCCCTTCAGATGGCCTCAGTGGAGCAACAGATGGCCCTCAGATGGCCTCCGCTAAGCAGGGAGAGGCCAGGCCAGGGCAGCAAGAAGGCCGGGCAATGTCCTCGGTGCCCAGCACTCAGGCAGACAGAACTTCCAGAACCTTCTCCAGAGGTTTTCTGGGAAGATCTCCACTCAGTTCTGTTCATCTCAGCAGAAAGGTGGCCCCAGGCTCACTCCATCAACAGACCCTTCCCCTCCCAGGAGGACCACACAGGAGGAAGACTGGATGGCAGGAAGGCAGGGGGAATGGCTGGGGCCGAGCAGCACCTGCTGAGGTTCCCCCAGGAGGCCCAGGACCTGTCCCCCAGCACTGCCCCTAAAGTAGGCTGAGTGCGACACCTTAGAGGCAGCAGGATCCAGTCTCAGATGGAAGGTCACTGATTTCACTGCTGGTGGCAGTGGGGTCAAGGGGAGTAAGATCACTTGTCATTTTTTATCTAAGCCAAATAGGGCGAGACAGACACTTGTCACAGAGCTCAATGAGCCCAGGACAAGTAGGAGAGCCAGGTACAGATGAGCACCCAGCTCCAGGGGTGTGGGAGGCAGGGTCCTCCGCCCCAATCCCAGAGGCAACTAGAGAGGGAAAGGAAGTGTGGTGGCCACTGCCTGGGAGCGCTGCTGTCTCAGGGGTGCCACTCTCCATGGGGACTGTCCCACCCTCAGTTAGATGGAGTGGTGGTCAGAATGTGCTGAGGACCTGGGAGAGGAAAGTGGAGCCTGGGGGGCAGGCATGAGGGAGCCCGGCTGCAAAGTCTCACTGCGAGTCAGCGAAGCCAGAAAGCAAAAGACGACCTTTTCCCACACACGGCGGCTCCCAGCCTGGCATGTCTAATTGGATTCCCTCTGCCTCCTACAGGGTTATCCTCCGCGCCAGGAAAATACCTCATGGTCGGGTTCTCTCCTCCCTCTCCAGAGGAAGGCCGGGGGCTCGGAGCAGCTCTGCCATTCACAACATTTCCCCCGGGCCCCAGCCACCCCCAGCTCTGGGGTGACGGGCGTGTGGAGCTGGGTGAGAAGAGCCTAGAAAGAGGAAGGCTGGGGCACTCGGGAGCCAGGGGTGGAGCTTCCCGGCTGTCTTCCACCTGTTCCTGGGAGACCTGGTCAGCAAAAGCCTGCTCTTCCTCAGGGCCTGACCCTCCCCACTTCCTCCCTGCCTGCCCTGGGCTCTGGCTCAGGTCACTCTCTAGAAGGATCCCACCCACCATCTCATCCTCCCCAACCTGGTGCAAATCCCACCTTAAGCAGCTCCTCGTGTGTATCCGTGACCCCGTGGCCACAGCAGCCCTTCCTGAGGCGTTCCCTGTAGCAACCTGTGGTCCAGTTGTCCTCCCACTTCCCCAGTTAGAGCACTGCCCCAGGGACAGGGCCACATCCTGCACTTCTCTCTTGTGAGGTTGGGCGTGAGGAAACACTCGGGTGATGGAGTGCTCACATTGTCCTCAGCCAGCAGCCCAGACCTCTGTCCCAGGGGCCTGTTTAACCCAAATCTGAGGCCTCAGAAAGCGACAGAGGGGCTTTTCTTCCTGCTGAGGGCATTTTTTTCTCTAGTCTACAAGTTCCTAGAGGACAGTGTTGGTTGTCACACGTGGGATCCGCATGGCACCGATGGTTACATAACAGAGGTGCTCAACTGGAAGTTGAGGGGGGGTGATAAGAAGGTGGGGCGGCAGGATCCTTCTGTGCTGTGTCCCTGGTGTCCACTGAGGTCAACCCATCCAAGTCCAAGGCAAGGGACCCTGGCCTGTGTCTGAATATAGCCCAGTGTTGTCTCTCCACCAACTCCACAGGGCCTGATAGGCCAGCGGGGAGCAGGTCCAAAGGTTTTCCAAAAACGTCTATTTGTTGTTGAACGTAGAACTCTGAAGGCGCGTCTTTGGGGCTAGGGCTGTGACCCGCCGTCCACTGTGCTCTGGTCCTCCCATCCCTGGAGGCTCCCGTGGGGCAGCCATGCCCTCTTTGTCCACTCTGCAAATGTGAGAGTTGCTGCATGGGGGGACATGGGGAGAATGGAGGAGGGGCAGAGCAGAGAAGGAGAAGAAGGAAGGGGAATCAGGAGGGAAGGTGGGACTGACCCCTCGGCTGCTCCTTGGGCAGCTGCTTTCTGGTGGTCCTGGCCCACCTGACTACTTGTCTGTGCAGTTGTGTCCTCTTTAGCACGGTCCCTCTCCAACCTCACTAGTGCCACCCTCTCTTCTGTCTAATGCCCACCCCATCTGTCACCAAGCCTCCCTCCCTGGGACCAGTCACCAGCTGCCCCTTCCACTGTCCCCATGCCGTCCTCCATGCAGGACTGACTGATGATACAAGGTCCCCTGTCAATCATCCCCTGGTCTGAAGAGAAACTGGCTGGTGTGGACTTCAACAACATTTTGGATGACTTGATCAAAAAAACAGCCAACCAACCGGTCTCCTTCTCCCTGTCCATCCGTCCTGCTCCCTAGCATCATATGTCTACAACGAGTGTGTTTAATCAGTGGGAAGTAAGTGGTGGGATTAGAGGTGGGGAGGACTCAGAGTCTGCAAATAGGGAGAGAAACCGCATCCAGAAAAGATAAGCAAAAACACAGAGGACCCCACCAACAGATAAACTGGTGAGCCGAGGGTGCAAGAGGGTGGCGTGGCAGCCTGGATTCAAGACGAGTGGATCCAGGCTTCAAACAAGGCCGATGATGACCAGAGGGGCCAACAGACCCTGCAGTGAACCTCACTGACAATAGAAAGGTCTCATCTGCCTAGGCACCCATGGAAACCTCCTGATCTTTCTTACTGTCAAAAGACTATATGGACCAGCTTCACCATAGATTGCCCTTCATAATTAGGAGACTGCTCATTTTCTATCAAACCCCATCTATGGGTTAAAAGAGGGTTGAAGGGAGGGCCAAAGGTTGCAGTGGCTTCTGGAGGCCCATGTACCTCCAAAACACCTTGGCAGAGTCCTTCTACTCAACACAGGCACCCCTAAAGCATTTCAGGATTCTGTTCTGCAAAGAAACCACTGCCCCTAACTGAGGCTTCCTTTTGACACAGGAGGGAAGAAGGGGACAGGTCCAGATGCCCTGGGGCTCTGTGGAGGTGATGAACTGTGCCCTGGGTGGCCCTGGCCAGGGACCCCCATGTGCATCAGAGACCCTCACTGTCCCAGGGGTGAGCCCAGACCACCCTGGCCTTCTCTGGTGGGGACAGATGGCCCAGCGGAGCTCACTGCCGGCGCTTTCAGAACGGGAAACCCCCCAAGAGCCAAGGAGTCGGGCAATCCTTCCTGCCCACTCAGAGATTCCGGAAGCCCTCCCAGCCTGGGGAACCCGCCTCCCCAACCTCTCTCTAGCTTCCTCTGTCTGTCTCCTTCTCGCGACTCCTGTGAGTGCACAGGAGGGCTGAGGGAAGCCCCGTGTGCTGTGATGAACGGAGCTAATTTCTGGTTTGCTGGTATGCCGCAGAGACGCTCCTCCGTCCCCCTCCCTCCCAGCAAACCCTCTCCCACACACAGACAAATAGGCTGCATATTTAATTGGAATTCCTCACACCTACAGGGTAAAGCCTTGTCAGTAGAAATAGAGCCCACAGCCAGCTGGCTTCCCCCATTCCACCCACCTTGTCTCTTAAAAAGAAATCCCCCCCCCCATACGTGAACACCACCCACGGGCCCTTGCACTTCCCTCCCAACATGGTTGTAAGGGAGGGATTGGTTGGCACTGCCGCTCCTCGCCTGGGCTGCTACAGCTGGGCCCACCCGGCAGAGACCACCCAGGGGCTTTCCCTGGCAGACAGGTCCTGACACCCTTCTCGTTGCCCACCTGGGGACACCCCCTTACCAAAACTCTTGGGCCCAGGGTCCCTGAAGGACGCTGCCAGGAGATGCCGGCAGCTTCAGGATAAGGGACCAGGTGGGTGGAGAAGGAAGGAGAGCCTACAGGCTGGAACACTGCCTTCAAAGAGAACTCGAAGCCCATCTCTCGTGGCACAGGTGGGAAACTGAGGCCCGAGTGGTGTCAGAAGAGGTGTCACATGACAAACAGATGCAGAGCTGGGCTGAATCTGGTTCCTGCTCCAAGGAGGTGGCTTTGCCCCTTGCCCTGTGGCATCTCTCCCCTAACTGGGAAGGGAGGTCACACAGAGGCTGGCAGGACCAAGGGAGGCCCGGTGGCTGGGGAAGAGCCGGTGAGAGGCAAGGGCTCAGAAGGGCACAGGACAGACGGGCTAGGGGCTCTCTAGGGGAAATCAGATGGGTCTAACCCTCAAACATCCACAGGGAGGGGGCCTCGGGGAGCAGGATAGGGCAACAAGAGATAAGGGGGGAAAAAACTACCGCAAGCCTCGGGGAGGCTGAACTCCTCAGGAGAGCCTCAGGGACACCCTGCGCAGAAAACACAGCTGACCGTCCCTGATGGGGACAGATGGGCCAGACACTACCCTGCCAACGGCTCCTGAACGGGAAGCCCCATGCCTTGACCTCAACATCCAGGGTCAGCATCCTCAGCTGGGTTTATGGGGGCCTTGGTGTCCCCGAGCGAGTTCCTGTCGCGCTGCCTTCTCCCCGAGGGCCTCCTCCTTTCCTCTCTGGTTAAGACTAAGCCTGGCGCAGGCCCGCGCCAAGCCAGTGTGTCAGCGGGTAGACAGCTGCCTAGGGGGCTCTGAAGAGCGCTGTGACATCCTCACGCTCCCCCACAAAATATCATCTCAGTTTGCCTGAAAGTTCACCATTAGTGACTCATTTCTTTGGGTTAAACATAGCCCTCCCTTCTTCAACTCAGCTGCGCCAGGAAAGGAGAACTCATTGAGTTCTCAACATCCCCGCCTGAATGGGGAGAGCCAGGAGAGCCAAGCACGAAGGTGGAAGCCGGGGAGACAGAAAGCAGGAAGGAAAGTTCCGGAAAGGGAAGAGGCCAAAGAAAGGAACAGCAAGAGGCGGATCCAGCCCAAGCCATGGCCACTCCATGTGAAAGAAGTCACCCACCGTTACAGGGGCAGCGCCCTGCGATTCCCAGCCCTTTAACGTCGGTCCTCACTTGATCCTCGGAGGGTTGTATGTCCATTTTACAGGTGACTCGGTGAGGCTCTGGAGGCTGGAGGTCTTGCCATCCAGCCAGGGAGCTGGAGAGCCTGGACACTACCCCCACAGCCTTGAGCGGAGCCCTCAGGCTGCTCTCAGAGCTCCCTCCCCACCTCTCCAGCGTCCATCACTCCTCCAGGCAGAGCAGGGAGGGTCTCGGGTAGAGGAACAGGAAAGAAAGAGGAGGCAAAGCGAAGACCTTCCCCCTCCTAAAGCCCAGAGGAACTCCAGGCAGAGCAGGCCAGGCTGGGGCAGGCCCCCACTCACTCTTACAAGTCTGAGACCACCGTGGGAACCATCCCCCTCAGGGACACGAGGCCTGCAGAGGGCTTTGCTGCCTTGTGGTATGAACAGGAGGCTCCAGAGGGAGCAAGGAAGGCCGGGCCCAGGAAGGTCCCGGGAGAAAGTGAGGGAAGCCTGAGCCGGCCCCAGGCGCCCCACCGAGAAATCCCACACACTTCCTCAACGCGTGCCCCACTTCTCCCCTCCTTCCTCCTCGGCTCAGCCTTTCTTCCTCCAGCCACAGTCCACCCCTCAAGCCCTCTGCCCTGCAGGAAGTGGCCTGTCCGCCATATTGAAACGGTCCCCCATGTCTCCCTCTTAACGAGCCAGGTTAAATATGCTGTAATCAGAGTAATCATACACCTGGGCTGGTTCTCGAGAGAACTGCCTTTTGTACTGCGATAGGACATTAATAGCAATTATTCTGCTTTGTAATTGGAGCTTTAAATACTAATTCAAACAGCCAGAGGAAAACCAATTAGTGCTAATTTATCTCTATGTGTTTTCCAGAGCTGGTGTCTGTCACACTGTGAAGAAATAGGTTGGTAATTAGTACAGTTGGGTGGTAGATAGAAGTAATTATCAGATTCTTTCATTTTTCTTTGGGGGGGAAAATGGGTAGGGGGCGGGGAAGGCCAAGATAGGTTCTGTAAGTCTTTGTTCCCTTGGGGTTTACAGGGAGGGCCCTCATGTGCTGGCTCTGACATCCCAAGCCCCAGCATCCCAAGCCATTCAGGTACTCCTGAGAGGCACATCAGCCTCAGGTAGAGGCCACCTGGACGAAGGCTTTCACAAAAGCCCTCCAGCTCACCAGCCCACGGAATACCAGCAGCAATGTTACCTCAAGCAGCCTTTCCTGTTTGTCGGAGGCAAGGCTCTTGAGCCCCCCACAGCTGACCATAAGGCCAAGGGGACAATAGGACCTGGGTCCCAAGCCAGCCTCTCAGTCCCTAGTTGTGTGGTCTGGGCAGAGGCACTGAGTCTCTCTGATTGCTGCTTTCCTCACTCATAAAACAGATACAAGAATACCTGCCTCACAGGGTGGCTGTGAGGACTGAATGAAATAAAGTTAAGTATATAATGGGCCCGTAACCCCGTCGTAATGGTATGAGTTATTGCATGCTTGCAGTTTGAGACTCTTCCAGATGCTTTTGCACGAATCATCTCCAACCGTCCAAAGCCACAGGCAGGCTCACTGTGTCGGTTATTTCCCTGCTCCCTCTCCTGTCCACCTAGACAGACCCGGAGAAGTCGCTTGACTGAGGCAAGCCTCAGATTCCTCATCTGTGTAATGGGGGCAAAGATGGTACCTTCCTCAAAGAGTAGTTGTGAAGATTCCATGAAGCCATGATCACAAGGCTCTTCTTAGCACAGTGCCAAGAGCGGGGTAGGAGCTCCGTCAAGGCTACTGGTCGTGACCAATAGCATTATGTTACCGTTTCATTACAGATGGTTTTGTAGTAACCTATGCAAGCCCTCTGTTGAAGGAGGTGGAGATGGTACTATAAATACCTCCTATCAACAAACCCACGAGTACTTTATCCAATGCTTGATCCAGACTCAGGACTGTAGGGGAGCCAGCTCCCACTATTTAGGAAGCTAAGACTAACCTGCCCTGACAAGGGAAGATGGGGAGCTAATGGCGTTTCACAGAGCTTCTCAGTGTGCAAAGTGCCTTCCCATATACGATTCCAGTGCCTTCTCACAAGCGCGTGGGCCGAGAATTACTTTAATCCCCATTTTACAGGTCAAAAAATGAGACCTGGAGAATTTAAGTGACTTGCTCAAGAATGTGCTGGAATCAGAAGTCAACCCAGGGGCTTCTTTCACTACGAAGCCTGCAGAGGTGCTCAACAAATACTTACTGAATGGGTGAATAAATAAACGTGTTTTCCACTAAACCAGATATCCTACACTGCCAAGGCATGCATCCTGCTTCTGCGCGGAGGGCTGGGCCGACCAAGGAGAGGTGGGGGCAGAGGCACAGAAATCTCCCAAGGAGAAATGAGTGGGTGGGGAGTGGGATAGCTTTCTTCTGCCCGGGTTAGGTCTTTTGAAGTGTTGAATTACAGAAGTTTCCGGCTTAACCACGGTTCAAGTTAGTGATTTTTGACCTTAGGATGATGCAAACATGATCTGTGTTCCATAGAAACCGTACTTGGGGATTTTGAACTTTGATCTTTTCCCCGCCTGGCGAGAGGCAAAACTCTCCCCTGATGCAAGGCAGTGGCCATGAGCCACAGGTCCCAGTCAGCCGGTTGATCACAAGGGGAAACAACTCACGGTCTACATGGTACAGCCAGCTAAACCGAGACTGCAACAAGATAGATTAAATACACCTTCCACGGCAATAATTTCCATCTATGATGATCTTGGCAGGACATAACCCTCTCATAAGTTAAGGAGCATCTGTCGTGGATAACACTGAAAAACGGGAGGTTGTATTTAATAACCTGGAGGAAGATTGGGCCTGCCCAGGCCCTCTCCCTTTCACCACAGACCCCCACCCACCCCCTGATGCACTCAGGGGACCTGTATGGACTCTGTAGGTATTTGAGGTATGAGCCTGGGCCACACCTCCAAGGATGGGCATGTGACGGTAGGGAAAGGGCTGCACCTGGGGGATGCAGCTTCAGCAGGAGCCTGAGGAGTGAGGGATCACATGTATTTGACAAGCAGGGACAGACCAGCCTGAGCAGGGAGGATAAGTGCTGGGGGGAGAGGTGAGGTTTCAGGTAGGCTTTGTACCTGCGAAGGTAGGCTTTGGCAACCACGCAAAAAAAGCAGATTTGATGAGGGCCACCTCCTACAGGGTTTACTACTCCCCCAAAGGGAGGCTGCTCTCTGTCCACTAAGCCACTTAACTAGTCTTGGGATACCTTACTACATTGTCTGTTGCTATAACATAGTACCTGAGATGGGGTAATTTATAAAGAAGACAAGTTCATTTGCCTCATGGTTCTGGAAGCTGGGAGTTCTAAGAGCATGATGTTGGCATCTCCTTGGCATCTGGGAAGGGCTTCATGCTGCATCGTAACATGGTAGAAGGTATCACATAGCAGAGAACAGAGCAAGTATGCCCGCTTCTCTTTTCCCCTTCTTATAACGTCACTAATACCATCATGGGGACCCCACCCTCCTGACCTCATCTAACCCTAATTACCTCCGAAGCCACTTCCAAATGCCATCGGCATCTGAAATTGGAGATTGAATTTCCAACACACAAACTTTGGGGGACACATTTGAAACCACAGTGCACACTTCCTCCACCCTGGAGAAGGGGAGACTTCTTTCTAATTCACAGAAAGGCCCCTGCCATCTGCTTGCCAAGCTGTGGGCTTCTTCCCACAGGGGTGCCTATTTCCTGTGGCTTCACAGCTGCCCCGGACTTGCCTTGTAAGAACGAGAAAGTATGAAGGCAGTGTTTGAGGTGGTTCAACTCCTCGAGGCAGCAGGGGAAAAGAAGAGAGAGTCCAGAGTCCCTGAGGGAGGGAGGGCAGCCAGAATGGAGAGGGATGGAAGGAAAGAGCAGGGCGCAGACACGTAAGCAGGGGCAAGAGACTAACTGGGCATGCGTCCAAATAATGGGAATAGCTTCGGTGGGAGGGATTGTGGGTAATTTTTTTCTTTGCTTATGGGAACTGTATTTTCTAAATTTTCTACACTGAGCATATTTCTCTTTGATATGAAGAAAAACAATGAAACTTATTTTTAAGAGAGGAAGAGACATATGCTAGAGACATTTTGAAGGAAGAACTGACAGGATTTGATAAGTGACTAGATAAGGGTGATAAAGGAGATAGATGAATCAAAAATAACTCCAAGATTTTGAGACTGGGTGAGAGCGAAAATGACAGAGTGCCGGCAGGCAGGCGGGCCGGCAGGGGACCTCGGTCCTGGGGGGAGGTCCGCTCCAGTGTTAGGCTGGGAGGCTCTAGCTGCTGGCAAGACCCATGATGGTATCTCAGCAAGGAGAGCAGAGGCATCGAGAGCAGAGGCAACTCTCCAGGTTGCGGGCAGCCTGGGGCCAGGGACAGGACTCAGAGCATCTTCACCCAAATGCTCAAACCAGAGTGGCTGGAAAGGAACCTAACACAGTAATTCTCCCACGTCAAGTTCCCGGGGACCAGACCACCTAGCCAGCCTGGGAGCTCGGGCTGCATGGCTGGAGTGAGGGGTGAGGGTGGCTGAAGGCACAACCAGAGAGCCAGGCCAGGGAGTGTGACACGGAGTGATGAGGCTTGGGAAGTGAAATCGCGCCAGTGGGGAGGCCCCAAGGGTCTCCGTGTCACTGGAGGTGGTGGTGTAAGGATGGGAAGCGATCCTGGGGACACTTCTCACATAGAGAAGGAGCCCCAGAACCTTAGCCTCCAGTCAGTGCCTCTCCCTAATGTATATAAAGGCATTAGGGGTCCATTCTCCTGGCTCCTGATTCAGCTGTGGGCTGCACAGGCTTCACCGACCCAGGACACAGAACGCCAAGGCAGGAAAGGCTGTTGCCTGGGGGCCCTAGAGCCACCTGCCTTGTACCTGCAGTGACAGGGTCAAGGGTGGGAGTGGAATGCCGCGTCCAGCGCATCAGCAACCTGCCCGCCCCCACGCCCCCTCAGCTCCCTGTCCTGGGCCCCCACACCTCTGCCCCAGCCCTCCCACATCAGGCTCGCCCCCAGAACCATTGCCTAGGAAGACTCCGTATTGACCGGCCCAGCCCCAGCCCAGGGCTGCGTCACTGTTTCCTTGGCAACTGAAGGGGCGGGTGAAAAGTAACACACAAAGCAAACAAAGTGAGCTCCACATGGGTGACCGGAGCCAGCACCTCAGCATCCCTGCCTCCGATAGCCAGCGAGGGGTGCCTGTCCAGCTCCCTTCACTGAGTCCACTCGTCCACTCGTCCACTCGGGTGGGGGGGGCTCCCGTCAGCACCCCAAACCTCAGGCGCTTCCCAACACACCGTGGTAGCGCCCTTCCTCCCTGTGCCATGGAGCTGTGTCGCCAAGAAAAAATAAGATATCTGACAAGGATCCCGTCTGTACTCGCGCGGGTGCTAACCAAGTTGGGACATCAGGTCCCAAAAGGCTGTCGCCTGCCAGGGGGTAGCTGGGAGGAGACACTGGGTGGAGCAGCAGAAGCACTGGGGAGAGCTGGAGGGCAGTCCCTTCAGGACCTGGTATCGACCTGTTAACTCAGGGCTCCTGCATTAACATGGTCACCTCACCGCCCTCACCCCCCACCCTGTAGCACTGGGGGAAGTTCCCTCCCAGGCTGTAAGAAGACTTTGTACGTGTTAGACTAGGATTCCATCATTTTAAACACTTGTCATGAAGTTCTAAATGCAGAACCAAACACACAGGCCTTGAAAACCATCATGGTTTTCTCCCGCAGAACCACCAGCAAGATCAAATGATAGATTATTTTCAATGCCCAAAGAGACCCCCATATGCCTCTTCCCTGTCCACTTCCACCCCGCGGGGACATTATTGGGACTGCTGTCACCACCCATGGGGTGTGTTCTTGAGCACTGTGTAAGTGGTATCACGTAGCGGGTGCTGGTTTGTGTAAACTTCCTCCCCTGGGTTCTGCCAGTGCGGTTGTGGAAACAGGGGTTTGTCCCTCTCTCGGTGCCTTGTACCTGTTCTCAAAGGCTTTCGTGTTTGTGCTCCTCTCCCAGTCAGGGGCTTCAGCTGGGACTTCCCCCAGGTGTCTGTGACCCCACAAGCCAGCACATCCACACCGGCTGGGCTCAGCTCCTGGGGCCCCTCTTCTACCCATCCCTATTCTTCTACCCATCCCTATTCTTCTACCCATCCCTATTCTTCTACCCATCCCTATTCTTGGAGACAAGACACATGGGAATGAGAGGGAGTCCTATAGCTCTGTAGGGATAACCTTGAATTCCCTCTACTTTACAAAAAAAAAAAAAAATAGGGGGGGGGGAATTATTCGAAAACGGCAGCACTTTATTATTAGTAACATATTTGTCTGTGATACATCTCACAACTGCTGGTCCCACACCCCAGCGTGTCACAGCTTAGAGGCTGAGAAGTGCTAGTCTAGGTGGTGTGATTTCAGAAGTAAAGGAAGGCCACTTCCTGCCCCCAAAATATCTCTTTCCTAAACCCCACTGTTTCCCCCTTGAAGTTTTACCGTGATTTTTTGGTCTGCGTGAAGCAGCCCCAGTGTCCTCTTTTAGCGGGGAGAATCCACTAAGTCCACACCACTGCTGAGTGTGACTTACAGAGGAATTGGAAACTCACAGGTCTCACCCTTGAACATGTGGGGACTCTCTCCAGCCCCCGACGAGGTGAGGAGGATGGTATTGTTGTCCTCACTTTACTCAGGAGGAAACCAAAGCACAAGCAGGTTACAGAACTAATGTAGAGCCACACAACTATCAGGTTGCAGAGTGATCCTTCAAACCCAGCCTCCTGTCCTCTAAAGCGGCTGTTGTGACCACCAGTGGGGTGGCGAGTCGTGGGAATCTATGAGCAAGGACAGAGAAGCCCCACTGAAGAAAGCGATGCCCTGGAGCATAAAGCAAAGAGACCCTTCTCGTTTTGGATGCCATAATCCCCAGGTGGGCTCTGCTAGGGGTGCCAGGATGCCCTCCGTGGTCACTGACATCTGCTCCATTCTCGGTAATCACCAAGACCAGGTGCAGGAATGTATCAAGGTACGAGGCCACGTTCCTACAAAGATATGGACAGACACTCATGTCCCTGAAGGGCCAGTCTCTTCCTGAACTTCTTGGGGTGCACAGGAATACCCACTATGAAACTTTATGGAGTGCTTGCTGTGTCTCAAACCTTATGTGTGTTATCTTAATCTCTACAGCAACTCTGTGGCCGGGTATTCCAAGCTTCTGCTCAGAGAGTTAAGTAACTCCTCACTTGGCTGTAAGCTCCAGGAAGGCAGGGACCCTATTATATGGTGGTCCCCTGAAACCAGCTTCTTCTACTATGTTGGCATCATCTGGGTGCTCATTACCTATGCCTGGGCTTCACTGTCCAAGGTCACATGGACATGTAGGACTAGGTCTGTCCAACTTTGAAGAGCATGTCCTTCCCACCATGTCCTGTCACCAGATGGTCTCACTGCAACAATCCTGGTCAGATATTCAGTGTGAGAATAAGGGAGGAATCATGGACGTGACAGGAAGGAGGGTGTCCACAGTGCATTCTCCATTGTCCCATCAGCCTTCACTTACAAAACACAGGTTCAAAGACGCAATTCCTAGGGGGCCATCCAAGTAGGCCAAGGAGCTGGCTGCCCAGATCTGCTGTGTGAGGCAAGAGCTTTCCTCCAAATGGCTCCCCCAGTTCCTGATTCCATCACAATATGTTTCCTCCCCAAGGTTCTAAATTTTTAGGGTCATAGTTGCACGATTCACTAAACTTGTATCCGAGACCCACTCTGTACCCAGGCACGGTGTTAGGCTGTAAGATTAGAAACCGGATAAAATGTGATTGTGTCCTCAGTGTCTAAAACAGGGAGGGGAGGTACAAAAGCCCACGAAACCTCGGCACTGCACAGGCTATGGAGGGAGGCCACCCAGGAGGAGGCGAGTCAAGTATCTGCAGGGACAGAGGCACTTACACGGGCACCTACCAAGGATTTTTTTGTGCTATCCCAGGGCTAATGGAGAATCTTGTGCAAGGGGTTTTAGTGGCAGAGTGACCTGGTCATCTGTTTTCTGGGATGCCACCTCAGCAACTTTGGCATTAAGGATAAGAGAGCAAAGGCTGGGGACACCTCCGAGGGGTCCCTAAGAATGAACTAGAAGCAGGTGACACCTGGATGGGAAGGGAATGAAGAGGGAGAACTTGGCTTGGTCCCTGGCAGGGCCAGCTACGTGATTCACAGGACTTGATACTGGTGGAAATGAAAGAGGGGAAGTCAGTCTCCTCTGCTCACTGGCCCGCCCACCCTCACGGCCAGGGGCATCCCCAGTGATTGCAACCTCCAGTCAAGAGGTGGCTGATCCCTGATTGGGTGTAGGCAAGAGACACTGAATGCTGCCAGCTGGGGATCAGAGGTCACTGTCCTACCCCAAGACACAGCAGGGGGTTGTGCCTGGTCTCCCCTCTGTACCTGGGCCCAGGCTCCCACTCAGCTCTGAATCCGCCGTGCATTCTCCGTTCTCCCATCAGCCCTCACTCACACAACACAGGTTCTAAGATAAAACTCAGGAGCTGAAGTCAATGGCCGCAGAGCATTATTCCCAAACAGCAGGGCCCTTCACAGGTCAGAGCTCATGGAACTACAATGGTCACATTCTCAGGACGCTGGCCCTGGCACCTGAGGTTGGGCTTTGTGCGGTGAGCAGGGGACTATTGAAGGAGTGACATGCCATCGGCTACCCCCTCGAAGATCCAGTGATAGCTCAGTAGAGTAGCCTGGACGCGAGGACACAGTTACCTGCCTCTTCACGTGTGTATGCGCACATGTGTTAGGTTCAGCTGAGTCCCTCCAGCCCAGGGGAACCCCGATCTCTTGAGTACTATGAGGGATGCTTGGGTAATAGAGTCTCATATCTGATACCATTTTTTACTTCATCCCTGGCTTATTTCTTTGGATGATCTCGCATGAGAAAATGGGCGGGAAACGTTTGCACTGTGTTAAGTAAAGAGCAAGGGAGGAATCCAGGAAGGATTCCCGGGGGAAGAGGAGTCCCAAAGAGAGATTGTAAGTTCCTCTTGGCTGTGGGCTCCTTGAGAGCAGGAAGTGGCTGTCCCTGGCATGCAGGGGTCACCTGGGGAGAACTGTGTGGTGGAAGAACAAACAGTCAACAGCAGTCAGCTAGAGGAAAGCTTGATCCATGAGCCACAGGCAGAACAACAGCCATGGTGGTTGGGGGAGGGGTTCTTCACAGTGATTGTTCTGGGGGCAAAAAGCTCAGCCAAGAAGACGAGTTTTCTACCAATAATAACAGCTAACGCTAGTCAGTCTCACGGGATGGCCACTGCTTGACATGCATCACCTTGTCACATCCTCCCAAAGCCCCATTTTACAGCCAGGGAGGAAACAGAAGCAAAAAACAAACAAACAACAACAACAAAAAAAACCATGCTAAGTCACTACCCAAGGCAGGATGCTGGCGGGTGGCAGTTCCAGATTTGAAGCCAGGCTGGCCAATATTCGCTGCTCTTAAACACCTGCTTCCGGCCGTGAGAACCACACCATGGTGATCCCACCACCATGGAAGGGAGCCAGGAGCCAAAAATGAGCAAGTCCTTGGTTAGGGACATTGTGAAGGGGACTCAGCAGCAACCAGAATGGGTGGACTCCATAACTTTTAAGATTTCTTCCAGGGCTGGGGATGTGGCTCAAGTGGTAGCGCGCTCGCCTGGCATGCGTGCGGCCCAGGTTCGATCCTTAGCACCACATACAAACAAAGATGTTGTGTCCGCCGAGAACTAAAAAAAATAGATAAGTATTAAAATTCTCTGTCTCTCTCTCACTCTCTCTTTAAAAAAAAAAAAAAAAAAAAAAAAAAGATTTCTTCCAACTCTCCAAGAAGATAACTCCATCACTTGATCCTTCCCTTTTTTTTTGGGGGGGGGGTGAGTACTGGGGATTCAACCAGGGGTGCTTTGCCACTGAGCTATATCTTGGGCCCTTTTTATTTTTTATTCCAAAATAGGGTTTTGCTAAACTGCCGAGACTGGCCTCAAACTTGTAATCCTCCTGTCTCAGCCTCCTGAGTTGCTGGAATTATAGGTATGCACCACTGTGCCCAGCCCACTTTGTACTTTAATTCTTGGTCATTCCTGAGAAGAAACTGTGGCTTGGGGCTACTTGGAAAAGGATGCTGGCCCAGGAGTCAGGATACTGGGTCCAGCCTTCACTGTAGGTAGCTATGTGATGTTAAGTGCTGTGCATGGTCCCTCTTGGCCAAGGTTCTTGGGCTGTAAAACAAAGAGCAGAGGAAATCTCCAATCCCTTCACTTCCAGGATCGCACAGTTCTTAGGGTCAGTGTGGGGGAGGAAATGGAAGACCATGGGAGAGAGACAGCCCCGCTCTGCTACTTTAGCAGAAGTGACTCTACACTCTTTTCCTCAGTGGCTTGGTCACTGGAGGCCTAATGAAGAAGAAGCCAGGTGGGTCATATCAGGCCGTCCATCTCCATGGAACTCAGCCTTTTCCTGCCTTCAGGACCAAGGAGCCAAGATTCTAAGGCATCTCAACATGGATCCTTCTTTTCCCTTAACCATGGGCTAGGGTGAATGTCAGAAAGACCCAGAAAAACTGATGGGGCAGAATTCTGGCAACATCTGTAGCCAGACCATTGGAAGGAATTTCCCCAACACATGGCTTTCCACCCCTGAGTGGCTTCATAGACATATATATATATATATATATATATTTATATACGTATAAATATCTCTTTCCCTGAGGGACAATGAAACTTAGCCAAGTGAGAACTCAGTGTGATCTGGAAGAATTGGTTGCAAAGGAATTCTGCTGGGGTGCGGGAGCAGGGATTGTATACTCAGGACACCACCTAGTTAATAAAAACTGCACAGCTCCCCAAACATGAGATTCTGTTTCTTCCCCCTTAAAAATCAATGAAGGGTGTGTTGTCTCCCCCTCTTTTGCCAATTTATATTGTGATTTTTTTTCTCTCCTTTGAGACAATAAGCAAACTAACAGTAGGGGTTAAATAATTTGTTAAAGGGTGGGGGATAGAGAAGAGTTGGGGTTTGGAAAGGGGGGTGGTGGGGACTAAAATCTGCCAGTAGCAGCCATAAATGCAGAGTTATGCCTAAGGCATAATATATCAAAGAAAATATAATGCACCCAGCTTAAAACTAATGATTGCCATATAATTAGATGAGAAGCATTGTGCTATAAATGTGTATTCTTTAGCGTGCTGTGATTTTACTGTAAAAAAAAGAGAGAGAGAGAGAGAGAGAGAGAGAGAACGCGCGAGAAAGAGGGAGACAGAAAAACACAGAGCCCAGCAACATACTATAAAAAGAACCCTCTGTTGACTTCTCTGCTGTTTAGTATTCCTTGGCTGTTCCCCTTGGGAGTGTGTAATTAGTGCTTTATGAAGAGTACATTTAAAGCAGTTTAATATTCACCTCATTCAATCTGAAACAATGTGATCCATGCTTAGACAAATCAGTGCTCCTTGCTGACATAATCTGTCAGAACATTACCTCTGAAAAGACCTTTCAAGAGGTTTGGCTGTTAATTAGTTGTCTATCATGTACAAACAGAGCAGTGAGCAGAAGGGCCTCGACAGGCCAGAGGGATACGCTGGGAAATGCATTTTGTATGAACGCGGCTTGCAGGGGGGTCTTCTCGCGCTCCAGCTCCCTCCTCCCCCAGCCTCGCCTCGCCCTGTCTGTACCACACATGCCTTGGGCCTCTTCCGGCCAAGCAAGGCGCTTTCCGGTTGACTTCAGGGGGCACTGCCGGCCCCCACAGCGGGCTCTGAATAATGCAAGAGGGATTCCCACACATGCCACCCAGTGGCTTCCCAAGACAGGCCCACCTGCAAGGTGTGACAGCTGTCTCCCCGTCAGGCCCAGGAAGCATGACCCCACAGGCCCACCTGAGCTTGCTGGGAGGCCCCCAAGCCCGGGCAGGGGCCCACCCGCCACGGGCAGAGAGGGCTAGGTAGAGCCCGGGGATCTGGTGCACAGCTCCCCACTGCCCTTAAAGTCTGCGTGCATGACGGGGGATTAAGGCACTTGAGAACTTTTGCACATGGACACCAGGACTCAAAGAATGCCAGCAAGGTTCAGAGTCATGTTCAAGGTCACATAGACCAGGCCCTGCCCTCAGGAGGAATCTGTGTCCAAATCTATTCTACAGGACAGGCTGTAGGCTCCCCCTACATTAGCTCTCCTTTCTTCTCTCTAGCTCACCAAGTGGTAGGTTCTGGAGTCTGTGGCAAGGCTGGGGACTCCAAGATGGCCTAGCCCAGGCCTTGCAACATCCTCCTCTCCTGCTGGGGCTCCAGACACCCAGCACCGTCTCCACTTGGCTGCCTCCCAGGCCCATTCTCAGGCACTCCACCCTCCTCAGTGGCCTCAATCCACACAGCCTCTTTATTCAACATTCAACCCATCCTCATCCATTAAGCACCTACTGTGCGCACTGTACTGTAGGCAACATTCTAGGGCAGCAAAGATGAATAAGTCGTGGTCTCTACTGATGGAAACTTTTACAGACCCATCAACTTATAATTACAGTTTGGGGCGATTGTAAGGGAAGCAATGTAATTTAGCGATTAGGAGGAGGGTGCTAAAGTCCAGCTGCCCGGATTCAGATACCAACCTGACCACTTAACAGCGAGGTGACCCCTGGGCATGTTGTTTAGCTGCTCTGAGTCCAAGTTTCCTTGTCTGAAATGGGGGTAAAAATACCTTTAAGTGTTAAATGAGATAATGCAACGCACATAGGGTGTTGTCAACGCTCAACAAACAGCACAAGGGCGAGCCAGGGGTTCAGCCCGGTGCCTAGCAAGAGGAAGTTCCTGGGTCCCATCTCCATCAGTGCAAAGAAAAGGGTAAAATAGTGCCTGAAGGTAGGAAGAGGGAGGTACTCACTGTTTCTAGGTAATCTTGGAAACCTTCCTGGAAGAGGTGACATTTGGGCTGTGTTCTAAAGGACTGAGGAGATGGTTACCAGACAAAGAAGTGACCAAGTGCTTTCTAGATAGTGGGAAGGGGGCACAGAAATGAGCAAGGTATATGGAAACCATTAAGATGTTGCCCTTTTGCTCTGAAGTCACATTGCTGGTGACATTCTGGGAGTTTGGTCTCAGCAGAACCTTGTGCCATGAGACAGCACCGGCTGAGTATTGGGGGAGGGGGTGCTTCTGGCAACAAGAGAATCAAGCACCTCTCCTTGTGTTTTTCAGAAGAGTCAAGATCTCAAAACACCCCCAGCCAGAGCGCCCTACCCGAACCTGAACCCACCGCAGAGAGAGGTTCAGGGGAGGCAGGAGGATGTCAGACAGAGCAGGCCAACGACCCCAGTCTGTTCTCACCCCAGCTCCAGGCCCCACAACCATGGAGCGAAGGCCTCGAGCCCTCAGCATGACACAGGCTGGCTGGGAGGATGGGTGTGCAGGGGCCAAGAGGTGCTCAGTGAGTGGTCCCTGTCATCATTAATGAAAAGCACTCAGTCCACCCACGTCATTAGAGCCACAAAGCAGGCAATTAAGTTCAAGCAGGGGTTCCGAGGCACACAGCTAGGCAAAACTCCTGTTCTGGGCCTTTCCTATTTCCAGACTCCCACCCACCAGGTAAACTACCCCCAACCCAACCCAAGCTGCAGCCTGCAGGCCGTATCCGTAGGTTTAAGTAGGGCTTGTGAGCTAAAAACAGTTTTTTACATTTTTAAAGGGTTGTAAGAAAAGCAGCAAACAAACCAAGAACATGTGACTAACACCAGATGTGGCCCCCTGAGGCTTAAACATCTCCTACCTAGACCTTTCCAGAAAACCTGCAGGCCCCTGAGACAGCCCACGGAGCGGGCAGGGTCAGGCGTCAGGTACCACGGACACCCAGCCAGAAAGCACAGTGGGGGAGACAGACGCATGACCAGGGCCACTACCCTCTGCAACGCGCTCGCTTCAAAACCCTCCCCAAACTGTGGCTCGCAGGGATGAGGTGGGGCTCCTGGGAGCACCAGCAGTGACCCTCTGTGCAGGCTTCGTGGTTTATGAGGAAATATCTCACCATGTTTCTGTCGTGGAATTAGCATCCCCATTTTTTTTTTATGAGAAATGGAAAAGCTGAGGTCAAATGACTAAATGAGGGGTCCCCGATGGGTCTCCTTCCCAAGTCCCATGACCTCAAAGCCAGTGCTCTTTTTCCATCACACCAGGCTGCTTCTGACCCCCAGGGCCTCTGGCAAGGGTGCTAGGGTACAGAGAGGCAATCCGCAGCCCAGCAGCCAGGAGGAGGGCACAAGGGCAGGGACTCTTGGTCTCAGGCCACCCTCCCTTTTCACACAGACTGAGTTTCTATGGATCTCACATTTTCCTTTTTCAAAACAAGCCCGACTCTCTTGGAGTTTTTTAGCCCCGAATCACCCCCTCCCAGAGGAGCACCCTAATTTTGTGGATCTCAGACGTTAGTCTAGCTCCCCTCCATCAAGCTAAGTAACTGCCTCCCAGGGCAGGGAAGCCTGATTTCAGTCATGGCTCTCCTGCCATCAGGCTGTGTGACCAAGGGTGGGCCTCTGTGCCTCTCTGTGCCCCCTTGTCCTCCCTGAGAAGTAGAGTTAAGGATCCCCACCCCTCCGTAGCCTGTATGGGATCTGGGAGAGCAGATGAGGTCATGTCTGTGAGCTACTTGGCGGAAGGAAGCGGCAGGAGGAGTACAAGGCCGCATTATCTTCTAGGGCTGGTTGGGCAGTTGCCATGAAGTTGCTGAGATGTGAGAGCATTTCAAGGGCCCCGGAACCAGCCTCGGGAACACCATGGGAAGGCAAAGTGTCACGACCAGCTCAGGCTTCCAAGTCTCCCCAGTGTGAGTTCAAATCCCAGCTCAGCCACTTTCCAACTTCAGCAAATCAGCCAGTTGCTTTCGGCCTCAGTTTCCTCACCTATAAAATGGGAATAATCCCAAGCAAAAAAGGTTGTTTGGTTCACCATAATTAAAATGATCCCTGGCACATGGCGGGCACTCGCTGTGGCCAATGCTGTGGGGCTATCATCTCCTCGGGACAACTCTTTATGTTTCCCAAGATCCGCCTCCACACAGGTGCAAAGAGCCTGCACCTGTCTCCCCACAGACAGCCTTCTGAAGGAGGGATGGCCGAGCACTCCATGCACCTCCTTTTGGACAAGAAAAATAGAAACTGAGGCAGACACACGGGGCTTTCCCCCGCATCACCCAGGAAGCCTGGGAGCCACAGAGCCAGAGGTCCAAGGTCAGAGAACTAGGAGTGGCCGCATTTTCAGGACTTCTTTCTCCCCGAGTAGTGATGGAGATGGGCCACTGAATTCTGAACCTAACAGTTCAACTTCTGCAAGCCACAAAGCCCAGGCTGGCCGGCCACCCAGGGTCAGTAGGCCAATGCTGTCCACTCCCTCCCATGGATGCAATGATGGGGCTCAGGGAGCCGCAGGCAAGGGGGTCTGGGGACGGACATAGGTGAGCTCTCTCTCTCTCTGGCCTCTTTTTTTGTAAGGTAAGAAGGGACACACAACACAGATGGGGGTTTGGAACCACAGAGAACAGAACTGCCTCCCTAACCTCCCTTGCCCAAGTGGCGGAGGTGAGGCCAGCGAGGAAGCTGAGAGATCCTTCCAGCAGAGGGTGTGAGGAATCAGCCGCAGACTGGCCTCTGCGCAGCTAACTGCAAAGCTGCCGCTGCCGAGCCAATCTGGCCAAGACTGTCTGAATTAGTCACCAGTCTTGACGAGGAGTTAAACCAGTTACATAACAGCCTCCCTCGCCCTCCCTGGTTGGCTCGCCTGAGCCCGAGCTCTCCTCTACCCAGGTGAAGGGTCTCCGGCAGGCGGGGTCACATTCCTGGAGCCCAGGGGCGAAGGTTCTAGCACCAGCCCTCCCCCGGCCTGTTCCAGCCCTGTGGGGCCAGAAGGAGGCGCCAGCAGTTCACCTCCTGCGGGAGGCTTGCCACCCCGCCTCCAAAGCCATCCCACACTAGTATTGCAACCTACAGCTCTAGGCCTTAGCCCAGAAGATGCCCCAGACAAGAAGTTAAATGTTTCTTGACTACTGGCAGCTCAGTACACCCTGGGCACCCCCAGGCCCACTTCCCCTGTTGGATTTCGCATGATGCACCATTATAATAATTATCATCAATAAGCATTGAGTGAGCGTCCTTGGTGCCCCAGTGGAGGGATGGGAGGGGCTACAAAGAGGAAAAGCCACAAGGGTAGCTTGGAACTCTGAGGCCTGTGCTCCAAAGGAGAACCAGCTCCAAGACACAGGAGCTGGAAGCCGCTAGCTCCATTTCCTAACCATCAGATTCAACCCCTCCGTAAAGGTCAGAGGCACCGGCTTCCACAGGAGTTGCCTAGGATGGCAGGTTTCCTGGGACCAGATTTTCTTGCTGATTTACTCACCCACTGTATGTGGCTGAACAAAGAGCAATAAATGTTTAACAATATGAGTGAGTGATGATGATGACGAAGACGATGGTGGAAAAGGGCATCTGTGAGTGTCCTGTTTGGGCCCCAGGTCCTAGGGGCTTCAGGACTTTCCTCCTGCCTATTGGTGCTTCCGCAGACAGCAGAAACCCAGGAGCCGGAGCCTCGGAAACATAACAAGAGTTCACACAGACCTGCTGACTCCGAGCAGGACCCAACTCCACCGTTCCGGAAGAGGCCTCTTGGCAGCAAGTGGGTGAACCCAGGAATCAGCAGGACTGGAGCCTGCATGAAGGAGCAAGCCCTAGTCCAGGGGCCCAGGGACAGTGATAACCACCAAGGCCCCTATTGCTACTCCATTCTATCAGATTCATGGGTGTTCAGACCTGAAGGGGGTCTCAGGGGCCATCTGATCCAATCTGCCCATTATACAGATGAGAAGACACTGAGGCCCAAAGAGCAGAAATGATTCCCCAGAGGCCAGACAGCTAACCGGGACTCACACACCCCCCTCCTTTCATTCCGCTGTGAAAACCAGGGAGAGGAGAGAGGGAAGGGGTGGGGGGGGCCTATCAGCCTCTGCGCTTGCTGAGGTCTGTGCAAGCTGAGCTTCCTGCCTCTCTGGCTTGACACTAGGCAGGTGACAGCTTTCCGTGGAGGGAGAGACCACCGCCCCAAGGAGGCCACACAAATGGCCATGATGCAAGCCCGGGGGTACAGTTTCTGGAACAATGAGCCTTTCCCCTTCACTCTGCTCCCTAGAAAAGAGCAAAAGGGCTAGCTTCCCCCCAGGCCTGCAGGCGAATTCCCAATGAGAAGTCTGATCCTGCTTCTATCTCCCAAAGATCTCTCCGGGGTGTCTACGCGGGGTAAACTTTCCCAGCAGCATTTGAAGCCAATTAGAGAAAATTAAGGAATGAAACAGGAGACCTCAAGCTGGTTCAGGCCACAAAATCATTTATTCATTTAACAAACTTCTACTTTGCCCCCTGTCCCCGCTCTCCCCCTAGAGCTCAGAGACATTCTTTGTTTCTGTTGGAATGTCCCCCATGGGCAGCCCCCAGCTCCAGCCTCTATCTTCCGACTTTCCTTTCCCCTCATTTCCCCATCTGGGACCCAAACCCAGCCCACACTCCACACGGAGATGGTGGGAGGGGCCCACCAGACTCACACCCGGACAGATGTGCTCTGTTCCCCACAGCTGTCCCAGCAGCCCATCTGCGCTCACTTCCTGCCTCCCTGCTCCAGCCCCTCTCACCTCCCACGCAGGGGTGGGGAAGTCTAGTCCAGAGAATTTTTTTCTTTCTTTTTTTTTTTTTTTGTCTTCATCCAAAAGCCAGTGTTGAGGCGGCCGGCTACCAGCACAGCAAAGGGACCCTGGCTCCTGCCCTGCCCACTTCCCCACAAGTAGTAGAGGCCTCAAGAAGGACTTCTCTTGGACCACTCTGAAGGGCTGCACCTTGGACTTCAACCTCAGTCTCTTGGCAGCTACTCTGAAACTGCTGGGCTCTGAAGTCCTCCCAGCATCCTTTGTCCACATGAAACACACCAAGAGTTTCACTGATCCGATTTTCATTATTCTGTCAAGACTAAGAAGTCCGCTTCACCCACGCCAGGTGCCTCCAAGAAAAGGAAAAATTGCTCTCAAAGAGAGCCTGATGCAAAACGGTGTCCCACCCTGGTGGTTGCGGAGTCCGTTTGGCTCCCCCAGTCTCAGTGCGGGGAGGCAGGGTCTGCTTTGCAGAGGGGAGGTGACATCTCTGGGAACCTGCTTGTTTCTGGGAAGCTCCTGGCTCCCTCCTGGCTGCAGCCATGAGCATCCATTTTCTGGCAGGCACCGTATAGGGCAGGAGCTGGGTGACTCTGAGTTTTATGTCCCCATGGTACCCAGCCCTGGCTCTGTGCATAGGAGCCCCTTCATAAGAATGTGCTGAACTCGGCTGCCAGGCTGCTCACCCAGCACACACCTGGGTCAAGCAGGCAAGTGGGGAATCTGATTAACCCTTCAGTTTGCCTTTGGGAAACTGAACTTGGGCAATCAGGAAATGGAGAAACACAGCCGCAATGTCTCAATGAATGGAGATGAAGGGTGGTAGAGGAAGGGAGATTGCACTGTGAAATTAACAGGTGTGCCCTACTTGGTCCACTGCCTCTTCTTTAGTAGCAGGTCCTAATGCGTTGAGAGTGAGACTGAAAGACGCTGAATGATTCCCTTCTCCTAGAAACAGAAGTGCTTTAGGAGTGTGTGCAAACCTCCATGTACTCCACCTCCTCAACAGTGACATTGCCTCTCTGAGGATGGCTTCTCCAGCCAGAAATGAATCCCCAGAGCAAGAACAGGTGCCAAGAACAGGCCCAAAGTGCTAATCCAGACTTTCCATTGGCAAGAGGGGACTCCCTTCCCGGACCGGGTAATTCCAATTCACCCCACTCTCTCCCCCGCATACATAGACACTTACAGTCCCTCACCTAAAGCAGGCACTGCTGGGTGCTGAACCTCTCTGCCAGGTGAGGGGCAGTGCTATTCTTTCTGACAGGCTGGGAACCCCTTAACCATGGCGTCCACTTGGACTTTTCGATAGCTTCCTTTTAAGATGAGCTGCCTCTGGGTGGCCAGGTAACTGTAGTTTTACATTATTTTACTTCCAGAGAGTTTTGTTAAGTATCTAAGAAGGGGAAAAAAAAAATTCTTCCACAAAGATACTCATGTCACCTTTTTCCATTTGACAAATCTGGACGCCATGATTGTGTCAGAGCCCCTGCCATTCAGGTCCCGGCCTGAACACTCTGATCTGATAAGTCTGAGCCTAACGTCACAGAAAGAAAGGATAGCTGACGACGGGAGGGCTGGATGACAGACAAGCAGGAAGGCAGGCTGATAAGTGCACGGCAAGCTCAGAGGCCAAGGCCCATCCTCATCCAGGGTCTTGGAAGAGGCAAGCAGCTTGGCCAGGGGCTCTCCTCTGCTTCTGGAATCGTGATCTGTGCTCCAACCAAGAGCAACTTGAAATACAAATATAGGGCCACACCACACACACACACACACACACACACACTTCCCTCCTCTAAGACAAGCCTCCTGTTTTACCAGCCCACCAATGACTGGGCCTCTCTCCCCACTGTAGATTTCAGAGAAAAGGAAATGTCACATTCACCTATTCACCTGGGTTCCTCTTCCAGTTCACTCCAGTTCATCAAGTTAGAAAAACCCGGGGTTCTGGTTATCAGACCCATGCTCTCCAAGGCAATGGGGACTTGGAAGGAAGGGACAGGACTTTGTTCTGAGTCACAGATTATCTTGAGGACCCTCAGCACTCTCCAGGTATTATGCACATTTAACAGCTTCTCTGAGCTTCTGAGTTGAGGACTTCCACCTCTGCTCTCCTACTCACGGGATCTTAGTCCAGATGGCCACCTGGGCCAATCTCAAACTACCTGGAACCCTACCAAGACCCCTGGAAGCAGGGGCCTTGACCTTGGAGCCCCTGCAGCATGAATTCCCTGGGACAGATTTCACAACCCAGCACTGAGTTTTACTACAAGTTTCAGACAAAGAAGGTGTGTCAGAGCCGAGAGCATGCTTCTGCCCGCTGCGTGGGCGTCAAGTTCAATGCCTTCTTGTCAACACTTGAATGTGTTGAACATCACTCACAAGGGCATTCTTTAAGAAACCTATTAAGTTAATTACCCAGGCATTTTTTTTCTTTCTCTCCCCCTATCCATGCATCTCACATAAGAAAAAAAAAATTGGCTTTCTTCTTCTCTGAGACACTTTTGATGCAACTCCCTGGGCACAATAACATCTTGTTTATTTCTCTAACAGTTAGTCAGGTTGGCTGCACCGGGGAGACCTACTCTTTTGCTCAGGTCTTAGTACTAAGAGGAGCTAAGATTCTGTAAAGTGTGACCTTGGCATCCTCCCTTCTAGCTAACTATCCCCAGGAGGGGCAATGGCAAGGGTGAGAACAGTGAAGGATGAGATAGGCGTCACCCAGAGGAGGAGGTCAATCAACAAGCTTTTATGAAATACCAGCCCTGTGCCCAGAACTGTCCACCTTGTTTTGGGAAGAAGAAAAAAATTCTGTCTAGATAAAATTTTTTTCCCAATTTCATGCACATCCAAGCTCTAGGAAAATGAAAGCATTAATTTGTTATAAAGAATCTCAGCTGGGCATGGTAGTGCACACCTTTAATCCCAGAAGTTCAGGAGGCTGAGGCAGGAGGATCATGAGTTCAAAGTCAACCTCAGCAACTTAGTGAGGCCCCAAGCAACTTAGAAAGATGCTGTGTCTAAATATTAAAGTATATATAAAAAGGAAGGGAGGGCTGAGATGTGGCTCAATAGTTAAGTGACCCTGGGTTCAATTCCCAGTACCCCCTCCCAAAAAAATAAAATAAAATAAAATCTCAATCTGGGAATCAAGAGAACTGGGTTGCAGACTCATGCCATTCTCTGTATCTGGTCCTACAGATGCCCTGAATTTGCTCCTCTGTCAAATGCAGGTGGCCTGGCTGAAGGATTGCTGGGCTCCCTTGTGGTTCCCATCATTCAGGGCTTCTCTCTGCCTACCCAGCGGCCCACAGCACCCCACTGGACAGACAGGGGCAATGTTCAGACAGACTGCAAATGGGGACCAGCTCAGAGAGTTGATCCACATGCTGTGTTAGGGGCCATGCTCTGCATGGCAGCACCTCTGTCCAGAGAAAGAAGAGATGGGTAGAGGCCTGGGCAGACATGGCTGTCTAGCTCTGGCAGGTAGGTGGAGGTCATGAGCCTAGGAAGGCAGGCGTGCTGCTGGGGGTGACATGACATAGATGGGACCTCTTGCATTCAGATGAAAGCAACAAGAGGTCCAGAGAGACATGGGATGTACCAACCGGCCAGATCTCAGCCTCCCAATCATTGCATTGTGAGAAGTCAGGACTGTGAGCTAGGATAAGGAGAAACATCCCCCACACACACACAGCTTCCTGGCCAGGACCCTGCATAACCCAAAAGCCATTTCCACTCTTTCCCACTTCCAAGAAGGCAAAACCTGGGAACAAGTACAGACTCTGCAGCAGAGCAGTATGGGATATGCCCGCCCATACCCACACCCATTAGTTACCCTGACACAAGACTGCTGTTCCCCAGTCCCAACAGTAAAACCACATAGACTCAGTGGGCTCATCTTGGTCCTCGGGGCAAAGCAGCACTGATGTGGTGAGGCCTCTGGGTGAGATTAAGGAGTTCAGAGGGACTCAAGGACCCACCTGGACCCACCAGAATGACTTAGAAGTGCTGCTCCTAAATCATTTGGGCCTTGTGGTGGCCTTTTCTGTTCTCTGGGCCTATTGAAGGGCCAACCTGTAAGTCGGGAGCCCTGTACCTTCCAGAAAGGCTCTCTTTCCCCAGGATGCTGTTTTCCTAAGGAACCCCAAGACTGCCTAAAGTTGTTCTCAGCCTCCTCCCTGCCCTCCTTCTGACTCAGGGCTGATGAAATTCTGAGGACCTCTGACTCACACCCCCATTCCCTACTCCCCCCAGAGACCACCTCTGTCCATAGCAGCCTAGTGCAGAAGGGTGTTGGGAGAGGGCAGGAGTGCTGGTAGAGAGAGGCCAAGGACTTGACCCTGAGCACCTCCAGGTTGGAAAGTTGGGCTCACAAGCCCTCACTGCCCTCTCCCCCGAGGCATCTAACACAGTTTCGCTCTGACGCAACCCTCCACCAGGCGGGTTCTGTGACCCAGGATCCCCGAGGCTTGGGCATTTTCAGAGACAGAAGGAGAAGCCATCCTCTGCTCTCTGTCAATACTGACTGCTGGGCTTCTCTCCCCTGGCCCTGGAGCACCTCTCTCAATGGTCCATCTGACCCCAGCCCTAGACGTGGGGCCACATCCAAGCAGCCTGACAACAGCCATTTCTCAGGGATGCCCCTCCCCTCTCCAGATCTGGGGAGACCTGTGGGCAGAAGCTTGGAAGGAGGGCAAAGCAGTAAAGACAATTTTATCTCCCTTCCCCACACCTCTCTGCATGGGGCATGCAGGTGTGTGTGTGTGTGTGTGTGTGTGTGTGTGTGTGTGTGTGCGCGCGCGCGCGTTCATGCAAGCCCCAGTTGCTCAAGTTGACTGAAAGTCTAAGTATTGCATAAGCCAGGGCCTGGATCCAGGCAAAGACCAATCTTCGCTCCTCCTTCCACCCAGGCCAGGACAGACGTGTCCCCTAGCGCAGGCCACAGCTCTGCAGGGGGGCGTGCACACTGCTGTGGGCTCTGCTGGATAGCGTCTGTGCACACTCACACTCACACCAGCAGCCTCTGCGGGAAGGCTTTCTAGGAGAATTTTATGGCCGAAGAGGAAATCTGGGTGCTGTGGGAAGAACCCAGGCCAGGGAGTGGGCAAAGCCTGACAGGAGTGGAGTCAGGCTTCACCTTCCTCTAACTCTGCAGCCTGCAACCCTTCTCCAGGTCTCAGACTATTTAGAGAGGGGAGCCAGGCAGAGAAGCAGGATCCCCTAAGGACCTGCTTCTGCCTCTCAGTGCCCCTCCTCCTCACACGTGCATGCATGCACATGTAGACAAACACAGAGACCTCAGAACTGGAGAGGAACCTTGAGACTTGTAAGAAATTATCCTCATTATTTTACAGAAGAGGCAACAGAGGCCCACAGATCAAGTGACTCACCCAAGGTCACCCCACTTTAAGCCCAGAACCCAGGCCTTGTGTCCTCTCAAAATACCAGGTCAGAAGGCTAGGCCTAGAAAGTGGTGCTTGGGAGAAAGGGGAGGTCTGGACAGGGTGGTGGGAGCCCCTGGGGACCTCCTAGAGCTCTGCTGTCCTGCATAGTAGCCACTCGCCAGGGGTGGCTCTATTTAAACTAACTAAAGTGAGATAATTGCTGTTATAACTCTGTTCCTCAGTAGTGATAACTCCCTTGTGCAGTATTTGATGGGCACCGTCATCTGGCCACTACTCTACAGCATCGTGTAGGGCGAGGTATTTCCAGACATCACAGAGCACTGGGGTGGACAGAGCTGATCTAGAGAGAAGTAGATTGGGTATCAGGTGTCCTGCAGGAATCCTTTCCCTGAGGGAGGACTGAGGTCTCCCACAAAGGAAGAAAAGAAGGAGGGAGAGGAAGAGAAAAAAGAAGAGAGTGGGCAGAACAGAGGAGGGGAGAGAGAAGAGAGAGAGGTGAGAAAGAGGCTTGAATGCGAAAGAAAGGTAGGTGGAAAGGGGGAGTGGAAGGAGGCAGGTGTCCTGTCTGACCAACCCTGACCCACGGGTCCTAGCCTCAGGGAGACTCACACTCTCCTCACTTACTCTAGAGGCCCCAGGGTCTGGGATGAATCACAGGCACCATGACCAGGGACATCCCCCGGGCCGCTCCCATACCTGAGTTCCTAATTGGCAAAGATGCCCCTTGTCCTCTTCCACTGGGAGGGAAAATCTAACTGGGGCACCCTGAGGTCCTCTTCACAGTCCCTGACAGTAAAAATCGTCTTTGAGAAAAGAAAGGGAGGGAGGGAAGGAGGGAGGGAGGGAGGGAGGGAGGGAGGAAGGAAGGAAGGAAGGAAGGAAGGAAGGAAGGAAGGAAGGAAGGAAGGAAGGAAGGAAGATCAGTTGGTCTACTGTATTAAAATGCTTCTCTTGCTTCCAGTTGGGCACGTTTTTCAAACCAGGGGACACTTTGATTCCATTCCATAGACACATGAGCAATCCATTGTGTCATTTCCTCCCACAACCTTCTAAGCAAACATTTGAGAGATAGCACTGAGCTGGGCAAGAGCATCCTCCATGACTTCAGAAATGCCTCACCTTCATTCCAGTTCTGCCATCTAATGACTTGCACAGGCCCCGCCTCCCCAGCCTCAGTTTCCTGCCTTGGGGGCTGCTGCGGTTTTGAAGGGCCCTGACGGATGTGGAACTCAAGGGCAAAGCAGGCCCTCTTGTGTGCACCAACTGCTTCCCTGTGCCCCAAATGCTCACTGTGCGTCTTCCTCCTGCGTGACAAGGGGAAGCAGAGAACGGGAAGACTCTCTCAAACTGCTCACTGTCAGAGGAGAGGCAGAAGAAGGGTCCCGGCAGAGTGGGGTCCCCAGCACAGTAGAGACAAGCCCAGGGGGCCAGGGAGGAAGTGCCCAGTGGACAGGAAGAATCAAGGGAATCCAAGGAGGGCACTTGAGATGGTGAAAATCTATGAGTCAAGCTCAGCAGGAACCTCATCAGTTTCTGTTGGTCAAACTAGACCAGGGCCCTGAGGAGAGGCCCAGACTTGCCCGAGGGGAGCCTCCAGCCATGGGGCCTCGAGCCCCCCGAATCACCCAGGCTGCCCCACATCCCTACAGGTCTCCCTCCTCCATTAGGTTGCCAGGGATGCCTCCATGGAACCCAAGGATAGGGACACGCTGGCTCATTACAGTCCCTCCCCTCTCACCATTGGCCCTCAGAGTCCCCTAAGTGGTCACTGCAGTAAGTGGCCTGTCCCTGTCTTTTGTCCCTAGCTGACACAAGAGAGTTTAGGAAGCTCTAAACTGGTCCTTCCGTTCCATGTGAGCACATCTAGGTCATCAGAGATTCTAGCAAAGGGGAGAGACATCAACCCCCGCCCCCTTCAGAACCGGTTCCCTCCACACTCCCGCTTTGTTCTGAAGCACAGGCAGAGGAACGGTGGGCTTAGTCAGGAGACACATGAGCCAGGACCCCTGGAATACTCTTCCGAACCTGCTTCCAAGTGGGACTACAATCCCAGGGAGTCTCTTCACCTCTCAGGGGCTTGTGCCCCTCAGCTTGCAATCAGGGGTGACAGTCTCTGCCCTATCGGCCTCCTGGCAGAGGAGGATTGGGTGATATGGTGGTGCACACACGCACCAGACACACCTGTAGTGCACCTTGCTGGCTCACATCCAGGACGGTTGTCTTCACCCTGCAGCACCCTGACACCACCTCTGAGTGACTCTCTAAGCCTGTTCACTCCCCACCCTCCCAATCCAAGGATTTGGCACTTGGTCCTCTCTAGATATTCCGTTCCTACTGCTGTACTCCCACAGAAGGCCAGGTTGACCAGGGGGTGGTGCTTTGTCGGCCCTGCCTGATGAGAGGGCGATTGTCTCAGGGGAGAGAGGGCTGAAGAAAGGAGGTTAGGTTTGGGCACAAGGAACCCACATTCTTGGGATCAAATGCCCTCTGTTGACCCCAATTATCTGCAGGCTGCCTGGAGGCAGGGCTGGGCCAGCGCATGGATGGGAACACTGAGACTGCAGGCTGACTCATAAATGAATCTCTTGCCACTTGCAGACCCTGCCGTGGTGGCCTGTGGCCCCTGTCCAGGCTGTGACTGGAAGACCCCTGCTCGTCAGTTCCAGAGCTCTGGGGAAAGCAAAAGTCCTGTCTCTCCATCCCCAGGGTGGGTGGGGGCTGTGATTCTGCCCATCCACCTCCCCCAAGTGCTACACTCACCAAGACCCCCTGACAATCCCCTGGCCACCCTCAGCTCCTACCCAGCTCACACTTCTCTAGGGCAAGCAGGCTGGATTGTTGATTTCCACTACGCTTTATCCCAAGTGATTACATGTCCCCTTGACCAGTTTCTACAATGTTGGGGAGGGGTGTTGAAGTACGACTTGAATCTCTCTCATTGAGTGAATCCTGGGAACACTGGGCGAGTATCTCTTTAGAAATCCTCCTGCATAGCAGGTCACACTGGCCTGCTGCCACAACACCCGGGGCTGTGAGCTCACCAAGCTCTAGGAAGCCAAACAGGGTCAGGCTTGGCTGGTCCCTGAACGGGAGACCTCCCAAGCAAAACACAGGTGCTGCTGGTGAATCAGCAGGCCAGCCCCTCCCTCCCGGAGTCTGGCCCTTCTCAGGTGTTGGATGGCAGCTAAGATGATTCAGTGAGCTCCTATCAGCACCTGGCCAGGGGAAGGGAGCATGGTGCAGCCCGAGGGCTTTTCTGCCTTGAGTGTTCCATTCTTAAGAATCCGGGTGTCTGTGTGTCCTCCATTCCTGTCCCCTGCCTATGCCCACTTCCTAAGGCTGTCTATTCTTAGCCATCCACCTCAAATCTGCAGGCTATTTGAACAAGATGGACAGAAAAGGTAGCCTCCTGAATCCATGGCCCCCAACCCCAAAGAGCTGTGGCCCTGGCTGTCATCAGGCTCTGAGCCTCAGCCCCCAGGACAGTCCCTTCTGCTTTGGGAACAGTGAGGATGAAAGGTGTCCATGAAATGAGGCCCGTCATTAGCCTGTTTTATGAGCTCGCAGATATTCATTACACCCCAACCCCATCATTAGAGGCTGCAGGGAGAGCTCAGGCCCTTTCTTTATTGCAATAGAAACTGAAGGGGTTTCTCCTGCAAAGAGGAGCTCTGCTTCCACTTCCAGGCAAGGGGTCCTGCCCAGGAGGGGGTCAGAAGCCTCTGTTCCTGACTCTCACAGCCCCTCAGGCAAGCTTCCTTCTCCCCCCTGCAGCCAGGCAGACCAAGGGAGGGTCAAGCAGCTCACAGAGGGTATGATAAAGGCCTGGGGCTTATTGGGGAATGGGAGACCCTATTCAGATCCCAAGTCTAGCATAAGAGGCCACCCCAGCCCATAGCTCTCCCTCACTTCCTTGAGAGGCACTGCTATCTGCAGAACTTCTCTTCCGCTCTTTTCAGGAAGCCCTCCTTCCCCCTAATAGGCCCTCTGTGCTGTCCACCTAGAAGGAGCTCACAGCAAACTAAGTGGGGACTGAGTTGGCATAAGCCAGGAGTCAGGGCAGGGCAAGTGAACTGGGGAAAAAAGACTCTGTTTTAGCCCCTCATTCTCTCTTTACCTTTTCCCACAAGGCCAAGGATCTCATAGCCTGGCCACTTACTCAAGGCCACGGTCAGCACGTGGCTGAAAAACAAACCACCTGCTCTGGCCTGGGCAGTGCCCCTGCTCACCTCCTAAATTTAATCCCTTCGCACAAATCCCACTGAGCAGCTGGTGGGTCCTCCCCTGCAGTCTGCCCCCTTCTCGTCCCCAGAGAGGTGACTACAGAGCCTCAGGCACGGCAGGACCTCAGGCCTGGGGGCCAGAGAGATGGAAGTGCCAGTGTTGGAGTCCACCCTGCTGGTGCAGGCCATGGAGGCTGAATGGAGCGTGGCCAGAGCCCACAGAGAGGAGCTGGCCTCCAGAGCAGGCGGATTAATCAGCCGTCACTTGGCATTCATTAAAGGCCCCTTGCTTGTCTACCCTAGCCACTGTCGCTAAGGCAATTAACTGTTTACCACAGAAAGTTCAGTGGAGAAGTTTGACTCAGTCCCTGCGGCCTTGCCTAGACGCTCTGCACTCCCAGGCTCCTCACGGGACGGCCTCTGGGGACGAAGCGTGGTGGACTGTGACTGGAAAGAGATAGGGTGAGCCTCACGCCAGGAGGGACCAGGAGGCCTTAGGAGTTTGTAGCTGTCCCTTGACTCCCTTTGGGGCTCTCCTCTGCTGTTACCCAGTGGCCTTTCCTCCCATCTGCTCATGCCCCTCGGCACCATCACCTGGAATGGCCAGGCCCTCCTCAAGGTTGTGCAAAGATGATTTCAACACTTTGAAAGAGAATGAGGATGCTCCTTATGGCGGGAGGGGTGGGTGGGTTGCTGTGTGCCAAACACCACGAACTACCCTGAGCTGAGCCCTGTGCCTGCAGGGGGCGATTAGGCTTCTCCACACGCAAACCTTCCTAGCCTCTGGCCCTGAGCTGCCCTAACAAATGGCCACCCAGATTCACCCTGCTGTTCAGGAATTGGGTCGGTTCCCAATATACTGCAGAGACCCATGGGACCAACTGTAAGGTCAGGGTGGACTTTACTGCTAATCTGTATTTTTTTTTTCATTGTAATTCCCAAGCTCCCAGGTTGGCATCTGCACTGTTAAAAGTGACACAACAGAATAAGAGCAAGCCTGGACCTAGCCGTCAAGTGCCTGGTCTCGGAACCCAGCAGGGCCCTGGTGGGCAATGTCCATCCTCCCCTGGGCCCAGTTTATCACTAGCAGGAGGAGATAAAAAGGCCCCCACACAGGCCCTGCCTCAGCTCAGGGAGAGTAGCAGTTCCCCAGGTGGCAAGTTGCTTGGGCATCTGGGAGAGAGAGAGAGAAAACCCAGGGAGTGGCTTGGCCTCAGGGGTCCTTCTGGGACCAGGGCCCTGGAGCACATTGTGACCCTAAACCTAGGCCACTCCACATGCCTCCTCTGATCTATAGGCTATTAGAGCAGCAGCTCTCTGTTCCTGTCTCTCTCCTTCCCCAGGCCCCTGAGGTCCCTGCCTACCTGGGAACAGGCTTCCCCTTCCTCATATAAGGTGGGACTGAGGAGCATGGTCTGAGGAAGGCGCACCAGTGGGTATCTAGAGCCCACAAACAGAACCAGGTGCAGTGGCACACACCTGTAATCCTAGCAGCTGAGGTAGGAGGATGGGAAGTTCAAAGCCAACCTTAGCAATTTAGCAAGATCCTAAACAACTCAGTGAGACCCTGTCTCAAAATGAAAAGGGCTAGGGATGTGGCTCAGTGGATTCAATTCCTGGTACCCCGCCCCCAACAAAAGAACCCACAAACACCCCTGGGCACCCATCAAGCAGAGCACTCCACCTACCCAGGAATTCAAAGGCTCAGAGCATCCTGGGTCTGAGAAGGGAGAGGAGGGGCCCTGCCCCCCAGCCCCTGCCCTGCTGACTCCCACACAATTCACTGCCCCTGACCACCTGACTGAACCACCTCACCTGACAGCCAGGGCCATCTTGGGACTTGAAGGTCAGCCAGGTCCTGCTGGGGGAAGCGCCATCCCAGGGGGCCAGATTTTATAAGAGACAGGAAAGGGGGCGCAATCCAGATAAGGGCTCAGAGGGTTCCCATTATCAATGCCACCACAGGCCCAGAGACCCCAAGAAATCAGGCAGGTCTGGGGCAGGTGTGTCAAGAAGTTGATGTGTGTGTGTGTGTGTGTGTGTGTGTGTGTGTGTGTGTGAATATCACCTCTGGTTCTTTTTTCATTGTAATTCCCAAGCTCCTGATTCACGAGCCTAGAGCGGGGGCCCAGGATGGTGCATTTCTAAGGAGCTCCCGTCCCAGGTGGGACTTTGAGTAGCGAGGTGCTGGGGTTCCAGGCAGGCTCACTGTCAGTCCTCAGAAGAGCAAGACGGGACTCAAACGGGGCTTGGACTATCTCTGCTCCTTGTCACCCGGTTTCACAGAGCCTCCCACTCTTGCCAGCACCTTTTCTTGTGTTCCTGACCTTTCTTCCACTGGGTTCCTCTCTTCTTCCTTTCTTCTTTCCTTCCCTCCTCCCTCTCCGCTTCCTTCCTTCCTGTCTCCTTTCCTCCCTCCTCCCTGTTCATGAGGCAGCCAGGCCTGGGCCCATTGTGGTGAGGAAGAGAAGCAGCTCTCTCCAGCCAAGCTGAGGACGGAATCCTAAAACCGAGCAAAGGAGGGAGGAAGAGCAGAAAAGGGAACCCAGAATCTGATTCCCCTTCCTGGATCTGGCAGCTCTTCCCCAGCGAGGCTGAGGCTCCTAAAGGTGGAACCCCTCCTCCCACTCCATCCCCTACCCCAGCCTGTGTGGCTGGGATCTCAGAGAGGACCCTCCTCTCTTACATGGGAAGTGGGGAGGGCCGTGCAGTCTGGAGACCCTTGACCATTTCCAGTTGGCAGTGAGAGCAGAACGGGATGGCTCAGGGCCAGGGTTTGAGGAGCACCTCTCAGCCAACTAGAGGAGAGGCAGAGAACTGCTGGGCCAGCCACTGTGGAACCTGGGGCACCTGAGGCAGAAATTATAGCCCCCAGGGGGCTTTTATAGCCCTGTCTGGGGCTCCAGACGCCAGCCTGGCCAGGTCCCACAGCCCAGGCCAGGTGGGTGCCAGGGGTCTGCTGGGAACCTCTGTCCAGCCAGAGTTAGGGCCCTCCCTTGTTCTTGCCTCCTGGGGGTGCGGCCACCCAGCCAGAAAAATGGGGTGCTGGGGATGAGAGATGGAGAGCGATAAGAGCAGGGGCTGAGGAGTGAGCCCTACAGCTCCTCCTCTCTGGTTGCATTGCAGTTTCCCAAGCCCTGTTTGTTTGGGGGATTAACTGCACCCCTTTCCTGCAGCCTCCCACATGCAGGCTGGAAGGAAGGCCAGTCCGGTGCTCCTGCCGGCCTCCATAGCTCCCAGCCCCACGACCCTCACAACCACAGTGGAACATGCCGACCGAGAGCCTGTTCAGACCTCAGTCCCAATCAGTTGTCTGTTTGTCCTGGTGCCCTTCCAGGGGCCAGAGAGTCCCACACCCACTTCTAATCCCATGGCCTCTTCCCAGATGCCAACTTCCCTGCTCCTCCCATTAGGGGGCCAGTGTGTGAATATCTGTGCATTAGTGTGCACTTGAACACAGGTGTGAGTGTGTGTACTTATATGCATATATGTGCATTTGTGTGTGTGTATGCATACATGAGGGTGTAGGTGAGCATGAGAGAAAACATGTGTGAGTGTGTGAGCACAGTGCATGTTAAGTATAGGAACATGTGTATGTGTGCATATATGTGAGTGTGTAATACTGAGTATAATATGTAGGTTGTGTGAGCATGAGGGATAACCATTTGTGTTTAAGTGTATGAACATGTGAGTAAGCGAGCGAACATGTGTGTAAGTGAGCACATATGTGAGTGTATGTGTGATCATGTGGGTGTGTGTATATGATCACATTTCCAGGGTGAGTGTGTAGGGCATGTAGGTACATGTGAGCACATGTGTGTGAGTCTATGAGCACATGGCAGTGTGTGGGTGTGTATGTGTGTGAGCATGAAATGTGCAACGATGTTTTGCAAGTGTGTGTTCCCCTCATGGTTCCTGGCTCTGGCTCTCTCCCTGCCCCGGGGTGGACCCACCTCCACCATGGATCCCCCTTGTCAGCAACTCCCACCCTGGCCTCTGTCCTGAGCCTCCTGGCAGCCTGTGTCTCTGTGTCCCTGAGAGAGTATGTGTCTCCGTGGGATGGGGGGTGGGGGCACAGAAAGGAGCAAGGAACAAGAAAAGGAGGAGGCCAGGCTCAGATGGTGTCATTAAGAGATACTAATGCCCCTCATCAAGGCATATTAATAAACATCACGCACCACTCGCTCCGCACACCCGGAGTGAGCACAGGCCCAGCGGGATGGGCCACAGTCACAGCTGGGTAACCTCCGAGCCCCCGGCACAGCCATTAGCCTCACAAGGTTGACCCTGCCCGGAAACTTCTTGGACCTGTCATAGCCAAAGATTGCTGTTGGGGTGGGTTCTGAGGCTCACAGCCACCAAGGCCCCTCCTCCCTCCTCCACCAGTCGTTTCATGACAAAGTTTCTCTGGGAGCTCAGCTCAGTAATGACCCTTGCGCTTGGACAGCACCGTGGGACTCCAGAACACTCCATGTCTAAATTGCATCTTCGCAACTCTGTGAGGAAACCAGGGCTGTGTCATTACCATCGCTATAGATATGGAGACTGAGACACTGCGAAATTGAGTGGCCTGTTCAAAGTCTTGTAGCTAATTGGTAATGACATGGACTGAGGCTGGCTTGCCCTGTAGAATGGCCTGTTAGAGGTTGAGTCACCCAAGTAGGGCTGCTGTAGCTGAATGTCTCCATTTCCCAAGTCCCTGTGGCTGCCAGAAAACAGACCACAAAGTCTGCACATTAAACTGAGTAGTGGACCCTCACCATCCAAGCTGGGGTCCCCGGGGCCACTGCACTTAGCAGGGAATTTCCTGAAAAGGAGTACCAGAGGGAGCTAACTCATGCACAGAGCCTGGCAAAATGCCTGCCACCCTGCAGGAATTCTCCCAAGGGGGTTCCCCTTCCTTTAGGTGGTGACCACTGAGTAAACATTCCATTATTGGCCTCTAGGGAGCTTGAAGCGTGGAAGGCTGAATGGCACGTTCTTTTTATTGGCTTTTCAGCTTTACAGCTTGATGCTGTAGTAGTGTGCAAAAGTGTTGTTCACTGTGACAACCGTGATGGTGTGGAAGATTACATAAGGTCTTCTCCATATCATGTGTTGAAGAAGACAAGAGCTAGTGTTTTGATAAGATAGCTATCCAAAAGAGTTAAGATAAAAGAAGTCAGGGAGCTAAAAATATGAGTCGAGATATCAGGGGAAATGTACTTAGGAGGTATACCCTGTTGCCTTCATGATTACAGATAAATAGAGTATTCTGACACCAAAAGCTCTGACTTTTGTCCTGCATATCTAGAAATGGCAATCTTTAGTGGCATTTGCTTTCCACCAGTCTTAATATCTTGGGTCTTCTCACATGCCGGGTGCTTGATTCCTTTTCTTCTTCCTACCCTCCTCCTAACCCTTCCCCTGAGCAATGTCCACAGAATGAGCAACCCATGACCAACAAGGGTCCACAATTCCTGGGGTACATTCTACTGCCTGGGTTTCAGGGACTGAAAGTAACTCAGACCAGTGTCACCAAGCAAGAGTCGCCCAGGACAGAAAGATGGCAGTCCTGGCCATTGCAGGTCCCAAAAGGAGCCAGGGGCTGGAGGCTTGTATCTGTGTGACAAGAAAGGAAGGATGTTCTCCGGACAGTTGTTATGTCCATGTGGTAAAATCCAGGCTTTTATTTATTTTTCTTTTGAGTGCTTTTCGGTGTTTTAAATCTTTTTTGCAATAAACGTTTTGTTCTTTCATGAGCAGAAACAAAAAAGCTACTGTTTGTAAAGGAGCAGTGATTGGGGGCCAGGGATCCTGAACTCACCTGCTCTGAGCCAGGCCATTAATGAGTGGCGGACTCGGCTGCATCCTCTCTGACCTGCTGCAGAGGCTGTGGCCCAGAGCCCCACCCCATCCATATGCTTTCTTGACCCCAGAGGCAGCTCAACCAGCCTGTGGAGCTGGACCCTCTTGGGACATAACTGCTGAGCATTTGGAAAACAGAAACAGCCTTGCCTGGGATATCAAGGGTCCACCTGCTGATAGCTTTGCTTCTCAGAAATCAGAAGCATTGCCTGCCATTCAAGCCTGACCTCCCACCTGTCTTCTAGCCTTCCTTTGAGTCTCTTCCAGACATGCACGCTGGTTCTTGCTTCAGCAGACAGCTCATTCCTGGGAAATCTTCTCATATCTCACTTATACATTTAGACATTACGTAGGCAGCTTCTTCGGCTGAAGCAGTCCCTTTTTTGTCCATCGGAAAACCAAAAAAACTTCTATGCATCCTTCAAAGCCCAGAGTGTGCTGTGTAGCCTCCTGTTAATAGCTCTCTGATCACCGTCCAAGCAGTTGCACCTCCCATCCTCTGTGTTCCTCTGACGTTGCCTGTAGACCTCAATCATTTGAGCCTGTCGTAGTTATTTCTTTGTTGATTTATCTGCCCCACTAGACCATGAGCTCCTAGATACCACGAACATCTTATTTATATTTCCATCTCCAATACAGAGCCTCTCAGTCATGCATTCCTTTTCCCATCTCTCCAGCCGCCATTCCTCAGCTCCACGCTAGAGACCATCACACACACACCCAACCTTCAGAGTGTGAGGCTTATTGGGGAACCATGACTGGAACAGGGGGCCAGGGCAACCCTTACTTTTCAAGGCACAGAGAGGGCAGGGAAGTAATTCAGCAGTAGAGCACTTGCCTAGCATGCTCCAGACCCTGGGTCCAGCACAGCAAAAATTAAAATTCAAGCCACAGGCAACGTTGACCTTGACCTTGGTCTTGGAAAACCCAGTGTCAGGAAAGATGAAGCTCTTGTAAAGCTCCTCCCATCCTAGGTAAATACTTACTTCTCCAAGAAGTAAATCGTCCCCCCTCAGTCCCAGCCCACCCCATCCCACTTGCCTGGGGAAGTACCAACTCCAGATTGGAAGCCAAGCTATGAATGAAAACCCAGGGGTCCTGTTGCCAATTGGTACCAAGATACCAGGATCTGCTGCTCATCCATAAAGCAGCAGATGATATTTACCATGCTGTCTCCACTGCCCATGAGGTTGCTGGAAAGAGGCCTATCAAGTCTTTGATCTTGACATTTCTCATGCGAAACGGGTGCACAAAATATTTGACCATCCTACATCCTGGGGTCTAGAAACAGTCAGGTCTCAGATCTGTGAGTCTCCTTCTTACCACTTCCTGCCAGGGTGGGCTTCATTTCACCCCCTTCAGTGGTGGTTCCTCCTTTCTCCATCCCAAGGGCAAAAGAGCAGGCCATGGGGTTGATTGACTGGAAGCCTTTCCCTTAGAGCAGGCACGGTCTCCTAGACTGAGTCTGCTCCAAGCCAGCATTTGTTCGGTGGCCTGGCAGCCATGGCCCCTGGGGATCTGGAGCCTGGGAGCTGTCAGTGCCTTCCACTCACTTACCCTTTGTTAATTGCAGAATACACAGAGAGCTGGATAGCACTTCCCAGTGCCATGCCTTTCCCTGGATTCTTCGCCACTTGGCAGCTTGCAGGCAGCTGTGCAGAACAGCAAGGAGCTTTCTCACTCGGTGCCAGTGTCAGGGAGTCTGGAACTCTGTTTCTGTTTTCCCTTTTCTCTTCCCCCCACCCCTCTCTATTTTCCGCCCAAGGGCTCTGTGGCTCATTTCTCCCAGGACTCTCCCTCATCTCCCCAAGCCTCACCTTTCAAGTTCAGGACTCTTCAGATGCCTCCCCTCACCTTCTCAGAGATCAAAAAAAGTGAAACTTCCCACTCTGGCCGGGGTTCACGGCCAGGCAGAGTGATTGAATGCTCCTGTCCAAATGGGAAGAGGTGGGTGAAGAGATTAAATCATCTCTCCCGTGCTCGAAGAAATGTGCCGCTGACCTTGCTGACCTTCTGCGAGGGGGTCAGCGGGTGTGAGGACCTGAGGCCTCCTCAAAGCCCAGGTGGGCGGGCAGTTGCCTGGAGGTAATTGAAAGGGAATGAGGACAGCCAGCATCCCTGCTGGGACCAGCAACTGCTAGGCCCCTTCCCCACCCACCAGAGCTCACTAGCCAAGTCCAGCCACATAGCCTTTGCCTGCAAGGCTAACCAGGGCAGAAGAGGAGGGTCTCTGGACTAGACAAATGGCAGAGTGCATCCCTTCCCTGGAGACGCTGAAGCCCCTCTGCTTTCATTCTAGTCTGGTAGGGATAAAACTCTACCCCTCCTACACATGAGGTGTTGTGAGGTCAATCGGTGGGACACAGCGCCCTGGAGAATACCTGCTAGGGATATAAACTAATAGTGGGTACAAACAGACCCCTGGCTTCCAGTGTTGTGCTCTTGATTTGACCTGAGACAAACCAGTCAGAACAAGTAAGACAGTCTTGTGTCACCCCTATCCTGGTATGGGGTTGCTGTGACCTCAGTGGAGCCCCAACTTTTCCTAAGTATCTCACATGCCAGTTTCAAACTAGCTTGACAGAGACAGTGGGGGCTTAAGTGGGAGAGAGCTGGCTCCAGGGCCTGGGCCTTTTGGTCCAAGGTGCTGTCCTGTGTTTAGTTCACCAAGTCATGACAAGCCCACCACTCCTCTGGGAGACATCGTTTTTGGAAGACCCTTATTAAATCTCAGAGAGATTAATGGTGCAAGGAGCAGATGTTTAATGTAGACTGTGTCCTTAGCGGCTTGAGGCCCCAGGTCCAACTCCCGGGAAGTCGCAGGTTCTATAAATGCAGAAAATCCCCCCAAGTGTCCAGAGGGCCCAGCTCCTCCCCTGCACATAAGAATAAGAATAAATTGTGCCTATTCCTATGCCAGGGAGTCATGCATGCACCCAGCATCCTAAACACATTTGTACATGTGCACATTCACATACATATGCACATGTGCACACACACATACACACACACACACACACACACACACACACACACACACATTGGGACCAACTTCTAAGAAAAAGGAGCAACTGCTCTTCTTATATCCTGGGCCTATAAGGAGCAATTTACCACTCCTCCTCCATGTCCTTGCTAAGAGGATCATGGGTCAGACTCCCCAACCCCAGAAGATGCTACAAAGGAAGATTTGCCTCCCTGAGTCCATCCTATCCCTGAATGTCCTCCTTGTACACCTCCCAAACACCTCAGGTGCCCCTGTCCTGCTGTTCTGAAAAACCCATCCTTGACTTTTCAGTGTTCTTAAGGATCAGAAACCCAACTGTGTCTGCGCTGTTTGTAATTTCCATAATTATTTCCTTTTTTTAACCTGAGCATTTAGACAAGTTCCTTTTGAAAATGTCAACCTGTCTTTAGCTACAGTAAGGGAAAGGAGGTTTGGTAGTTGGCCCTTCTTAAAGAGAAGCAAGCACACCTGGAGACCAGGCAGGGGGCAGGTGGAGGTAGCAGGTAGAGGGGAGGAGGCCCAAAGTGTAGGGGGCTCTCAGCAGTCTCTAGCCTCCTGAGGATTCTCCTTCCAAAGCCCATCTCTGTGGTGTCTGCACTCCTCCAACCCTGGCTCCCACCCCATCCCCTGCAGGGCTCTCCCTGGCTCTGCTCCTGAGCAGTGCTGCCAACTATGACTCCCCTGCTCACCTCCTGCAACTGAATCTCACCCATCCCTGGAGAGTTCCAGCTTTCTAAGGTGATCAAAGGCTAGACATGATTTTCTAAAGAATTTAAGGAGAGCTGATATAGGATGGGGGAGTGGGCATTTCCATTCAGCCCCAGCCACCCAGACTATGTCTGGATGTTTTTGTAAGACTTTTATTTTCTGTTATTTTTTTTAAGTTTTTGGTGCCGGGGATTGGACCCAGGACCTCATGCCTGCTGAGCTCACATTCTACATTGAGCTACGTCCACTCCTTGCACCACCAATAAGGGTCTTCCAAAAACCATGTCTCCCAGAACAGTGGTGGGCTTGTCATGACTTCATGGATTAAACACAGGACAGCACTGTGGACCAAAAGGCCCAGGCCCTGGAGACAGCTGGCCTCAGCGTCTGTGGCCCCTTCCTCCATGAACATTCTGAGGTTTTCCATTCACTACTCAAATGGCTCAGGACAATTATTTTGACTTCTCTGTACCCCAACTTTCTCACCTTTCAGAATACGGTTTCCTAAGGCCCCTGCCAGGTTTGGGTTCTATGGCCGAATTTTCAGCCTCTCAGGACTGACCAGTGAAGGGAACTTGGCCAGTCAATTTACCCAAGAAGATCACAGTTGCTCTATCCACTCACTGTGTGGAAGCTCTCTACCACTGGGTCCATGTCTGCTCTTTCTGCCAGCAAGAGCCAGTGTCTGTCTATAAGATGAGCTTGAGACTCGGAAGAGCATAAATACCCTCTGTGCCCCAGCAGAGAACAGGGCCAGTGGGGCAGCTGGGAAGGGAAGGCAGGCAGGAAGGGCCAGTGGCTCGCCTCAGTGACCCCACCCCAGAGTTTACATACAGTCTTTGCCAAGCTGGCCCCAGTATATGAGAGGACACTCCCAGGGTGAAAGGGTGGGGGGATGCCTCCCGCCCTGAGCAAGGCTGCAAATCAGACTTTCCACACTGGCCCAGCCCCGGGGACAAGGCTCACTGACCTACAGGCCCCAGCTCCCACCCTCACCACCTCCCTCCGGAGGAGAGAGGCCTGTTTATCACTCTGGGTGGGACCCAAGCCTGTGGGGAATTGAAAAGAAACAGGCAGCCTGGGTTGCCATTGTTTGGTTTAAACAAACCGCTGGCCTGGCCCAGGATGACTGGGAGAGTCTGAGGAGGAGGCTGCAGAACAGAGCTGTGGGTTGGGCTGGCTTCCCTGGGCCAACACCACCCCCCCCACCGCCAGCCCCTGCTCTGGTTCTCTCGATATTGCTAGGGTGGGAAGAGTGGCTGCTAGGCCCCTATTGGGTCCTGACCCCCTCTCGGAGTGCTTCCACCCCTTACTCTCCATCCCTGGCCATATCTGGGCCTGGACAATTTCAGAGCCCAAACTGGGGGGAATCAAGAGACTGCAGAGGAAGTGCCAGCCAGGTAGGGCTGGAGCATGCCACTGTATGTGTGGGGCTGAAGGTGAAGACTGCCTGGGTGCTCACTATCCCTCTAGGGAGGCCAGAAGGACGGAAAGAAGAGACCCACCTGCACAGTGGGAGAGAAAACCAAGTGTGGTGGGCTCTTGGGTGCAGGGGGTGGGTGTCCTGCTCCTTCCTACCAAAAGTGACTTAGACCCAAACTGGGAGAGGGATACTGGCAAGGAAGCTCCAAAGTGAAGACAGTAATGAATGAGCTGCAGCCTAAAGGGAGGTCAGGTAGGTTCTGGAAGGAGCCAGTGGGCACCCAGGGTGGGATCTCACCCCCACCACCAACTCTCCCCCACTACCCAGGTGGGGCCTCCCAGCCCTCCCCTATTCTCCCGCACTCCCATGAGCATCTGCTGGAGGCAAGGGGCAAGAGCCATCCCAGGAAGGGCTGGGTGGAAAGGGGGCCAGGGCACAGTTAGGTGTTGGCAGAATCAATTAAGCACCATGCTAATCACCATCATTAAGGCTATAAAACTCCACACCTAGGGGCCGCAGGGCTCCCTGGCATGGCCCGGGGTCCTGAACCATGGCACAGACCCAGGGGCCCGGCTCCAGTCCCTTTCATCTGAGCATCTCCCAGTCCTGCACAAACAGTAATTAGCGCCCGCCCCCAGGAGCACCTCATTATCCCACAGACACTGGAGTGGAGGGAAGGGGGAAGAGAAGGAGGGAAACTGAGGCCAAAAAACTGCCCAGACCTTGTGACTGAAAGAGCTTCCTCGAGCAAGGCCGTCCAGCCCCTCCCTCTGGTTGCTTAGGATGCTGAAAGTCTCCAAAGTCAGCCAAATTCTCCCTCCTGAGAGGACGGGCTCATTAGCAAGTCCCTGAGAACAATCAGGTGCCCAGATCTACAGGTTGACAATCAAGTGCTGGGCCCAGTCTCAGGGTACAGTGATCATGAGGCAGCCCTTTGGGGAGGGTCCTATCAGGATTTCCCAGAGCTGCCTGTCCTTCACCTCCAGACCACCCTCAGACACCTTGTGTCTTCTCTTCCTAGGCCCCTTGGGGACTCCTTCTAAAGCCCCATAGCCCATCCCCCAGGAGCAGCCATGCGCCTCCTCTTCCATCTTGCTTCGCAGACCCCGGGGACTAAAGCATGGTGGCGCTGGCCTACGCTGCCCCAGAAGTAACCATGGCTCTGTTTGTCTCTCGTTTCAGGGCAATGACATAAAGAAAGGGAATATTCAGGGCCAGGTGCTAACACGTGAGTAAACCCATCAGTGCTCCCTCCCCCAGCCAGGGTCTCGGTGACAGTCATAAGAGTCATAGCAACACAGCTTCCTGGTGCTGCTTTGCCAAGTGCAAACACCAGCCCCAAAGGTCCCTGTACACCCTGATGTCATCTGCACAAATGCCTCACAAGTTTGCTGTTTTAAAGAGAATAAAATAGGAGTAGGACCTGCCCTCCCTTTCTCCCGGCCCCCAGGCCCCTTCCTCGGGTCTCCACTCCCAAGGTGTTCCCTGGACTCCATTTACAGGGGATACTCAGGTGGTGAGCTGGCCGAGGACAAAGTCCTCCTGGTCTGTGAAACAGCAGGGGCTTAGGCCCCACATAGGTCTAGATTCAAATCCCAGCTCCTGGTGGCCTGGCTTGACCTCTCAGCCTCCAGTTCCTCTTCCAGAAAATGGAGATCATACCCACCTGCAGAGGTGGGGGAGGATGCAGATGCCATAAGTGAAGGTTAGGCACCCCAGCGTTTGTGTCCCCCACCCCAGTTTGTACTTCTGGAGGTTCTGAGTGGAGGATTCTTTAGGAAAGCCCTAGTGAGAGGGGTTGTCTCCGTCTACCCTAAAGACATAGCATCAGTGGCTTCCAACTTCAGACTTGTCCACACAGAATCCTGGTCATCTGACTTTGGCAGCAGGGAATATGCCCATCTCAAGGGTACATAGCAACCCCCACGTCCACCAGCCTGGCCAGAAGTTGTCACATCCCACCTGCCCTCTACAAACTCATTCACACAAAGAGATTCTCAGCACCCCATGCTCAGAAATCTTTCCCAGCACTGGCGGTGATTGTGAAGAAAGGCTGATTTACCCAAATTCACACACACCCTCTGCCACAGCCTGGGAGCTCTGGCACACGGGCTGTTCCCATACTCACACCTGCCCCAGTGCAGACCCTAAACCACACAAACTCACAGAGCTCCTGGCACACCCTGCTCTGTTCTCTCTGAGTGTGTGTGCACGCACACACATACACACACACACACACACACACACACACAAACACACATCTGATTTGCGATGGGAAAGATGAACAGTCAGGAATTCCCCTGGCTGTTGGCACACTGAAGGCCCCAGTGGCCGGAAGTACACAATGAGAAATACTTCCAACAGCGCCAAGCAGCCAGTCACTCTTTTGTTTAATGGTCAGGAGAGGAAAGTTGGGGGATGGCCGTAAGTACCACCACTCCCTCCCACCAGCATCCTCACTGCAAACACTCCTTCCCCACCCACCCCAGGAAGATTCTTGGCTCCCGCCTGACTCTCCTCCTTGGAGAGGGAGGTGGAGAGAGGGGAGGGGAGTGGGGGGGCACAGCATTCTTGGAAGGAGGCCCAGTTTAAAAGTTTCAGTCCAGGCCAGCAAAAACCAGGTCCCTGCATAGACTCAAGGGAAGGATAAGAGACATTTCCACCCCACTTTCCCCCCACACCCAAAAAGGCCAGTCTCCCAGAGGGAGAGTGAAGAGGAGGGAGACAAACCTTCTCCCCAGTGCCCCCAGCGCCTATGATCAAACCTTTGAACCCAGTCCCACCCACCCCCGTAACCACTTCCAGATCCTCCAGACCCAGCCAAGAAACTGGCTTCTTTGGGGATTGAGTTCATAAGGAAATGCTGAAAAAAATAAATAAAAATTCACTGCCAAACATACTCACGGGGGAAGATGGGTTTCTCTTGAGGTAGGAAATCCATCTAAATAGACTAGAGCAAAAACAGGACAACACCAGCACCCACTGACCCCGTGAGCCCTGGAAGCCACAGCAGTACCCCAGACCTTCATTCCAATCTGGGGCATTTCCTCCAGGACCACCTTCTTTCCTCCACCACCCCAGACCCCAAAATGGACATCTGAAGTGAAAATACCAAAGGGGAGGTCCTGCCAAACATAATGGCATGCAGCAGGTAAACCTTCATCTGGGGCCGCAGGAAGGTCAGCGGGGCCACGGAAAGACACAGGGGCTTGTTTTCTCGAGTAGCCAGCAGCCTCTGGAAGCAGGAGCTCTGCCCTGGGCAGCAGAGATGTGAGTTCACTGTCTCTCACTTTCTCCACCTGCAGCCTACAAGCCTCCCTCCCCACCAGCAAATAGTGGCTTCCATCGCTACCAGCTGTTAGTCTATCTTCAGGAAAGGGACGAGGGCATCTCTCTTCTTCCCAGTGAAAGCAAATCTCGAGGTAAGGCTTTGGCGTTCTTCACACTGTAGCCAGGGTGGACTCCTGGGTAAAACTGAACCTTCTGACCCCCACCCATGAGCCAAGGAGACTGGGGTCAAAAAGTGGTGTTCTTTGGGAGTGAACCGGAATGAGGGCCCTAAAGGAGACATTGACCTCAGACATGGTCTTCTCCCAAAAGTAAGTCCCAAAGACCAAGAAGCACCCCCGAAACTTTGTGTGGCATGTGCAGGCAAATACCCCACAACACCTCAGCAGGTAATTGTACCCTATAATTGAGGCTGATCTGAGCAAGAGGGCCCTGGAATGCCACCCTGCCGGTCTATCTTCATTGGTGGCTAATTGGTTGGTCTGCCCTGCCATCTGGGTGCTGGGGCAAAGACTTCCTCAGCCACACCCCCTCCACCAGCCTCTCTGAACAGCTCTCCTCAGACACTGGACTGGACCCATTTCCCGAACCTCCTAAAGACTAACCCAACCTGCCTGGCCTCAGTCCTCCAGCCACCAGGGCCAGGAAGCAGGAGGAGCTGTGGAGCTAGCCACAGCAACCCACTGCAGGTGACTCAACTGTGTGAGCCACGCCCCCCCATAGTCCTAGATTTCTCTTGGGGGCATAGGAAATAAAGTCATCCCTATGCACTCTATCACCTCCCAGTTTTAGGCCTGGGAGGGCTGTGTGGAAGGCACAAGTGACATTAGAGGGTACAAAGAGCACATCTCCTAGGCTGTCAGGAAAGTGAGTGGGAGGGTGGATGTCATCAGCCAATTCCTCTCACCCAGTGACCCTGACCAACATCCACCCACCGAGAAGCTGGTGCAGGGATTGTCACAACCCCGATGCCCGAGGCCCCGGAGAAGGGGAATGTGGAGTCCAGAACAGCACTGGCTCAGTCGTATGCCGACCAGGGGCCACCAATCAGAGGCCTCCCAGAGGGCCTTTCCACCCGTGAACCCTCTCCAGGTGCCCTTACACCTTGCCAACCTGCAAATCTCTTTAAATGGCTTTAGCAAAGACAAACTTTGAAGTTTGAATACAGAGGAGGAAAAAAAACTGCATCTTTTCCAGGCCAAGACAAATTTCTCCAGCATCCTGGGAATCAATCTCACCAAAGATATCAGGAAGTCCCTTCCACCAGCTCAGGCACTGTGACTTCCGGGGGCCAGGAACTAGCACCTTTGCCTAGGATGTTCCCACCCCCCAGGGGATTCTCACAGAGTGAGGCAGTGTCTCAGACACTCCCCGTTAGACGCCAGGTCCCAATGCAGAAGCCGGGCATGGAGATGCTCAGACAGGGTCACACCCAAGAGCCTCTCCTGGGTGCTTCCTTCAAAGGGCAGAATGGAGAGGGGAAGAGAGAGGATTAGATGATACCAGGAGGAGCAGTGACAGGGGCCAAGAACAAAGCGAGGCTGTGTATGCCCAAGACACTGCCCACCTTTGCCAAGCTGGGGCTCCTGATCTGATGGCTGCCAACCTCCAGAAAACACAGTGATGACAGGGCCCAGCAAAGGCCACCTGTCATCCTGGGTCACAGGTGGCAAGGCCAAGAGTCTGGATATTCATCAGTCCTAAGACCCTTTATCAATCCCTGTGGACTTTTGCCCAAACCACCATTCCTGTGCACATGTATGCACACACACACACACACACACACACACACACACACACAACCCACCTTCCATTCTCGTGAAAACTTACATCTGGGTGCAGTCCCTTGGGCTCCTGTGCTGCTTTATTTGCTGCCAGAAATGAAAGCAAAAAAATGACCTTCCCAGATGGAAGCTGCAGCCAAGGTACCAGTCGTGCCCTAGGACAGCCTTCCAGGTGCCTAGCCCTGTGCTGGGGGCTTCTGAGAAAACCTAATCCCCACACTCCGGGCATTTTCCCTGCCCTCAAGCAGCTTACTTGGAACTGATTAAATAACAATATGGAGCAACTTGTAATTAAAGTGCTCAGTTATGACCCTGAGGGCACAGGAGATCACCGAGTGGGCTTAGGTCCTTTCCCTTTCTAGGTCCCTCTGTGCTCCAGGACAGCATGCCTCTTCAGCAGGCAGGGAGAAAAGGTGTTTCACTGCAGGGTGAGGAAATATTTCTTCCACTCTCTAGCTAGTGATGTGACTTTGGGGTGAATCAATGATCCTCTTTGGGCCTCAATTTCCTCCCTAGAAAATGAGATGATCATTTGCAGAGGAGCAACAGATATCTGTGGCCCTGAGGCTCCAAGTGAGACAAGGGCTGGACCTCACAGAAAGAGATTCATATCCTTGAGTAAAGGAGCAGGGAGCTCCAGGCTGGGGAAACCGAGATGCAAAGATTTTTATTTTAAATGGGAAGGAAATGGGAAGGTTGTAGAGATTCTTGACGGTCCTGCAGAGAACCTGTAGCATTGGCAGGTAGACCAAGGAAAGCCTTTAGAGATGTTAACAGGAGAAGCCACCCAGGAATGTCACTCTAGAGACAACCAAACTGAGTGATGAGAGAGAGAGGACAGGGGGCCACCAGAGGCAGAGGGATGTGAGGCAGTGAGAGAGAGATTGCAAAAGCAGAAGCAGCAGTCCTTGCTCAACATCACAGTGTAGAGGGCCTGGCACACTCTGCAGCACCTGGGCAGTGCTTGGGGATCTGTGCAGCCCCGGTCTGGACCAGCACTCGAGAGGCCAGGACATGGGGCCCTGCCAATGAATACAGGCCCCAGGACCTGCCTTGGTCTAGTTTTCTTTCCAAGGGAATGGAGCTGTGAAGGGAGGGGAGCATCCGGGATGGCTTCTAGAGACAGAGGGGGAAAGGTCAGGCTGTGGAAGCTGGATAGGGGGCATCAACATAGATGGTTAGCTGAGAGATTATAAGAAACTTTGGCAAAGCGGTTTCGAAACTGAAGTAACCTAAAGGTTCTCAATGTGGTATAGTGTTCAGCTCACTGAAAAAACATGGTAGAGAGCCGGTCTAGAATCATGTTCTAGTCCTAGTCAGACCCCTGCCTTCCCTGGGACTCACGTGTAAATGACAGGCTGAGGGTGAGAAGAGAGCTCAAGATTATTCTAATTGAACCTGTCAGGACCATCTATATAGGTGACAGGGTGGCATTGCTCAAGACCAAGGAGGTGAGATCTCCATAGGATTCCTGTTTGTCCTGTAACTCAGGACAAGTCATGTGGTCAGCAACTGAGGACATTTTGACATTCAAACATCCACTGTGTGACCTTGGACAAGCCACCTTGCATCCCTGGATCTTGATTTCTACCTCATCAGGATGAGGGGCTGGACGAGCTGTTCGCGGCTCAATGACCCAGGACTGGCGTGCTCACTCCTTCCCGGGCTCTTCTCAACTCTGTGCTGCCACACATATGCAGAGAGTGGACAAGGTCTGACTCCCCTAGCCAACTCAACATTTGCCTCCCATGAGGCTTCCTAGCAAGTGGGCCACCAGGACATGGCAAGGGCCTAGCAGGGGTCCAGCTACCCTGCCTCTGGTTAAGGAAGCACCCATGGTCATGCCCCTCCCCCTCCTTCCATGGCCCACATTTCCCAGACCACCCAGGTCCTACATGGTGCCGGGTGCTGGTAGGAGACAAGGGAACCACCTGTCCCTACTTTCTTGGACATGTGTGTCACCGTGGTGGAGCCCGTGGGGAGCTGGCACTCACAAGGAGCAAGGTGGATATCCAAGCGGCTCAAGCAGATGGGGGAAGGACAGGCGGCCCTGGAGCCAATAGGGCCTGAAGGCTGCCTCTGACAAGCGCTGTCCCTGTTGCACTGTCACTGTCCCAAAGGCCACACTCGGCCCCTCAGCTTAGGTTAGTGTTACCTCAGGCCTCCCTATACTAGACTTCCACCTCTGCTTCCTGTCCTTGCTCTGCATCCTCCTCACACCCAAAGTCCCAGCTCTGGCCTCTGGGCTCATCTGATTTTCATGGTCCCCCTACATGTTTGCCAAGAAGCAGCCTCAGATTTGGCCTCTAGATAGAGTTTTGTAGATTGCAGAGGAACAACAGAAGCCGTTGAGGGACCCTGCAAGCAGCCTTCACATGCACCACAGGTTGCCAGAACACCCCTGCTTTATATTCACGTCAAGCCCCCCACAACCTCACCCAACTACAGATTTGCCTGCTGACCTGGGCACACCACTTCTCCATCGCCCAGTCCCGGAAGGCCCTGCCTGCCTTGAGGACACCTGTCACTTCCTTGTGAATATCCACAATACCCCTGGGCTAAACTCTGTTCCCTCTCGGCCAAGCCTGGCGCTGCCCTCTCCTGTTAGTGTCCCCCTCACAGTGTCCCCCTCACTGTGTCCCCTCTCATAACATTCTGTTGGGCCTCCTCGGGCACCTTGCCTCTATCTTTTTTGCCTTGCCACTAAATCCCATTCCGCACCTGTCAGCCTTTCTTCCAGCACGAAGTATAAATTCCTTGAGAGAGGAGCTCACCTCTGCCTTCCTTCCTTTCACCACCTGTCACTGTGCCCAGCTCCCCGCACACACATATGGATCTGAACATTCTCACACCCCCACGTTCGTCAACGTCCTCCAGCACCTGAAGAGACGGCCACCTCTCCAGCACCTGAAGAGACAGTGCTCACAAATGACAGTCTCCAGGCCAAATGTCTTCCCTGTCCCAACCCCGGGCAGGCAGGGCCACCAGCCTGCCCTGCCCTTCACTGAAGCCTTGCCCACCATATTTAGGTGGGCAGGACAGCTGCCACATCTCCTGGGGGCAAACAAGAAAACTGAAGCCCAGAACAGTGAGAGGTAGGATTGACCAAAGGTCTGCAGCTAAGAGCTGACCAATCTTCTTAAATCCTAGGGAAGGGCTCTTCCCACTGCTGCAATGCACCTTCTCCCTCCACCCAGACCACCAGACTTCTGGGCCCCGGGCCAGGGATAGACAGGGAGAATTTGCATCCTGCTGCCCGGAGCCTCAGACAGTCTGTCCTTCCCTCAGGTAAAAAGCTGTGGCTGAGCTCCTGGAGAGCTGTGGTCTGCACCATGCCACACTCCAGTCACCTCACCCAGAGGTGACAAGCTGTGTTCATGATCCTCTGGTGAACGAACTGGGAAAATTCTCTCTCTGTCCCATGATAGATCAAATGCCAAAGCTTGCTTCAGAGCCACTCCTAGACCCTGGGCCCAGGATCGTGCCACAGTGCCTGGGCAGGAACTAGAGGGGTGGCTCGGTTGCCCCCTCACAGGGGCACACAGAAGCCTTTGGAGGGAAAGCTCACTTGTTGCAAAACAGGATAAGGGTGGCAGGCAAGGGTCCTTGGGGTTCTAGGCCAGATGGATTCAGGATTAGAAGGAACAGGCAGAGGCCTGCATACAGTGAGGCTCACCTCAGGGCTCCCAGGTGAGTGAAACATGGGGCATAATGGGGCCAAGGACAGGAGGGCCCCAGAGCCCCAAGCAGCCATCAGCAGTGGGAAGCTTTTGACTGGCAGGAACTCCAGGGACCTGAGGAGCGAGGGGCACGTAGAGTAGAGGGAAGTCTGGAGGGAAGAGGCCCAGAGGGAAAGGTGCCCTGCGTGGAGAGCACCCTCAGACAGGCCCCCTCCAGCTCACACACAGACAGACACAAACACACCCAGCCCACTGCAAAACAGCCCACCCCGCCCGCCGTGACCTCCCATGGTGGTTCACCTGGCCCAGCACCAGACCCCCAGGGACCACCCCTGATCACCGTGTGGGCTTGTGGCAGGCTGCTCTCTTCTGCCTCCGAAGGGCCCCACCCACCTAGCAGGGCCGGTAGGACTAGGGTCCTGGCAGCCACCCAGCTGGGGCCATCTGGGCAACACTCAGACAAGCACCCTGGCTAGAAACTGCCTGAAATCTCTATAGGCATGAGGCAGCCGTCCTGGAGAAGTATGCCCCCATCCAGCCACGCATCAGCTGTCCCAAGGAACGTCAGACAGATCATGGGGAGATAACAGAGAATCCCCAAGTCCCAGCCAACCTTTGCCACTACCAGATGTTGGAGTTGATAACTGGGAGCTACCTTAGCAGCTTTCGGGCCTCCTTCTCTGGCTCCCTTCCCGGTCCTCACCCTCAGCCTCAAGATGGAGAAGGGAGGCCTGGGTGACCTACTTGCTGGACAGGTAGGAATCATCCTTCCGCTTTCCAGTTTTCCTAAGTGCTCTTCTTCAGAGGAGACCTGGTAGCCCCCCCACCACCACCCTGGGACTGCCACAGCCTCCCTGCTCTCTCACGCCAACCACAGGCCAAGAGTCACCTCCTCAGGCCTCTGTCGCCTCTGGAGCCTGCAGGATCAGCCACTCAGCAAATATTCTCCAGGAGTAATCGGATGTGATGGAACGAGGGCTTTTCAGCTCCTGAGTGAAAGTCTCTGGATGTCATTTAATGGCACAAAAAATAAAAGGCTCAGGCCTCCCGCCCACCACCACCAGGACATCATTAATCTCAGGAGAAAGGCATCAGCGCTTCTATCACCGCAGCCAGCTCCAGACGAGCCAGACAAATTACAGACCTGAGCCGGGCCCTGTGTGGGGCGGTTATTAGGTTGGAGTTGAATTCTTGTTGTTTTCTTCAGGGCCACTGTCCCCTGACAAGAAGCAGTGCCCTGCCAAGTAGGAGAGTAGAGCAGGGAAGAGGGTGGCTGCCGTGGTTAGACACGAGTCAGCTGCCCAGGGGGACAGGGCAGCTCGGGGACAGGTGCCCAGGTCCCTCCAGAGCAGGAAGCCAAGCTCAAGGGCTCAAAACCTTGCCCCTTTGTTCTCCAGCCCACCCTTGTCTTCCCAGTCCCCAGTCCAAGTCCCCAGGTTGAGAGGGAAACACTTCAGAGCCCTCAAAGGACAAGTAACAAGTCAGGTGGGAAATGTCCTTGGCAAGTCAGGGGTCAGGAAGCACTGTCCTTTGCTGGTGAAAAGCCTAAGAGTTGGCCCACGGAAGGGCTTGTGAGCATCTGTCAAGGGCCCCAGCTGTTGGCCAAGGCCTCCCTTCCAAGGACTAGTTTTTATTTGTCCTCTGTGGATTGTGTTATGTTAGAAAGTCACTGAGGGCAGGAGTGAGACCGGGTAAAGCACCTCATCCCACTCGCCTGACAGCGGCCCAGGGATGGCTGCCAGTGTTAGCTAAGGGACCCTGCATCCCAGGTCCCCTCAACTGAGCATGTGCATTCTAGCAGAGGAGCTGTCTACGCATTCTCCTGAGCCTGGGAGAATCAGGACAATACAAGGGGGCACATCCCCTTCTCAGTCTCTTGGAGGCCCATTTGGCCCTCACAGGCCCAAGGGAGCTAGCTAGGGGGATCGTGTGATAAGCCAAATTGTGCAGAGCCAGCCCCTCAGATTCAGGACCTGGAAGTAGAAAGAGTGACTGCCAAGACATCCTCCAGAGTCATTTCCAAACATCCAGCCATGGCTGTCCCTAGGACTGAGACTCAGAGAACCAGGCCACCCCCACTGCTGGAGACAGGGGTCCTTCCTTCCACCTGGTGTCTGACGGGAGGTCAGGCACAGAATGTTGGCTCAGAAACGCCCAAGCTTTAAATGAGCTGTCCCCCAACCCACTCCTGCCCAAACATCTCTAGCATCCAACAGCCCTCACCTAAGAAGGTCTCCAGTGGCACTGACCAGCAAGGGAGGGAACGGCCTGGAGGCAGGGTGTGCAGCTGGCTCTGCAGAAATGGGTCCTGCAGGGACCAACCTACACATCAGGCGGCAGCCCTGACTCGAGGAGCCCAGGACATAGTGTCGCTGCCACTGTACAGCTCAAGAGACAGACTGGCAGGCTGTCTTCCCCCAGAGGCCTCTGGAGTGCACTCACCACCCCTGCCCTGTCCCAGGTAGAGTCCAGCCTGGCTGCAAGTTCAGTGGCCCTGGCACAGACACAGCCCTCTTCCTGCGTGGCAGCAGCTTCCCTGCAGCTCGGGGACAGAGCAGTGCCATACAGGAAGGGGCTTTCCTCTGAGCTGCGACCACAGAAGCCACAGCTCCCCATCTCTCCCCATACACCCCTGAGGGCCTGACTCACCCCTCTTCCTTCTAGAACTTGCTCAGGGTCAGTTCCTCTCGCCCTCTGTGGCAGGAAACAGAGTGGTGGGGGGTGTTTAAGGAGTCCTGGGTGAGCCAGGGGAGGAAGTGGCCCGAGGCTAGCCAGCACAGGGCCTGGGTGCCGCAGCTGCCCAAGGAGCCCGAGGACCACAGGGTTGTCGGAAATGGGGCTGGAAACAATCCTGAAGCACCAGGGACAACTCTGAGCTCAGACAGAAGGCAGCTTCTGAGCAGGCAGGCCTGTGCTCCTGTGTGAGGGGAGCCTGGTCTCTCTCAGGGTATAGGGGATTTCTTTCCATCATCTTGCCCTGATCTCGTGATTGGTTTCAATTCCCTCCTTGCCACCCAGGTTCCTTCCTGTCCCACTCAATGGGGAAGGCCCCTTGTCCCCTTGTGTTTGCCACATATCAATTTACCCATGAGCCTTTTCCATGGCATGCACGTGAACACACACAAACATGGACTGGTGTGCACACACATGCACACATGCCAAAGTTTCCCAGGTTCATAGACCAGAATTCCTCTACAGCCATCACAATCCCTGTGGTGCAGAGGCTCCAACCAGACACAGTGCCTCCGAAAGGGCTCTGGAGTGACACAAAGCCACACTATGGAAGCACCAGGGCAGTCAGCTCCCATCCAACAAGCTGGACTCTCTCTGCCCTTTCCCTGAGACACCCCTGCAAGCCCTCATTCTGCAGCTCTCAAGGTCAATCCAAGTACACGGTCACTGAGTCAGATGGGATAGAGAGAACCTGGAAAGACCTTGACCTCATCCCTGCCTCCCAAAAAGTTTTCTCCCCAATAGTGCACTGGGTCCCATCAGAGAGCCAGGGATATACCCAGTCCCCCATAATATGATCCTTAATGTGCATAGTGCTCCTGGGAGAGCACCTGGCACACAGAAGGCACTGCAGAAGTGTCCTGTTGCTGCTATTATTATTATTTGCTTTATTACTATTATTGTGTTTGGGGTTGGGGATCAAAAATTGTCCTCTCCTTGAGAATATCTTTGAAACACCTGGAGAGAGAGGGTAAATGGAGAAGAAGAACATTTGGGTGGACTCATTTTCTTCTTGTTATGAAAAGAGCAATGGGTACACACAGGAGCCAACAGGTGTGGCATTGGTGACCTGTGGCTCTCAGGTGAGGCTTTAAGAATTCCGGGCTGCCAGCCCTTAACCCTCCTCTGTCTGGAGATGATTGGTTTTGACCAGACCATGGCAAATCTGCCACTTGCTAACTTGCTCTGAACAAGGCCTTTCCTGAGTGTTCTCTCCATCCAGAGAAGGTGGCTAGATTTAGACGCCGCCCCCCCCCCAAAAAAATGCAGGATGCAATTCAGTTTCAATTAAATTTGAAATCTGGTTAAACAATGAAAAAGTTTTTAGTCTAAGTATATTCTGTGTAATAAGTGGAACACATAACAGATTATTTGTTGTTTATCTGAAATCCAAACTGGGCTTCCTGTATTTTTCTGGCAACCATCTGCCCAGGGTGCCTGAGGCTCCGGCTTTGGGAAACAAGAGCGTGGGAATGTGCCTCTGACCACTTCCCTCACCTCTCCCTGGTGCTGGTGCCCCAGGAAGTGCCCTCCTTACCCTGCCAGGAGGCCTGTTCACACTCACCCCAGAAGATGTGACCCCTGGTGTGTCGTCTCCCCCTGAGGAGAGCCCCCTTCAAACTGGGCTGCGTGAGTGTCTCCAGGCCCAGCCTGGGAGCATTTCTCCCACACCACTTCCCCCCCAGAATCCAAATGCCATGGCTGCACCTCCACACAGGGCGAGCCCTGTTGCAGGGGGTGGCTGGGGAGCGATTGTAAGAACCAGCACAGACAGCCCCGCCAGTCTCAGCCCCAGCACTTGGGGTGACCAGGTGTGGAGGGAAGAAGCAATGAAGCCTCAGTCGTGGGGTCAGGAAAGCTGCAGGAAGAGGGGGTGGGTGGAGGGGTGATGGGCCCACCTGATTGGCATTTCCTCTCTGTACAGGCAAAGAAGGCAACCTGTGCTAGATATTATTGGTGGTGGTTGTTTCCCAGCTGGGGAGTGAACCCAGGGCCTCTTGCCTGCATGACAAATGCTCTGCACTGAGCTACATCCCCAGCCATGGTATGCTAAATAAGGGGCCCTGGGAAAGGAGTCCCAAGGTAGCCTTGACTTGGTCTGGGATTAGTCCCCAGTGTCCTCTGATAATCAGGCAACTAACTCTGCTACTTCTCAACCGCTCTGCTAGCATCCCTGGCAGCGAGGGGCCAGAAGGCTTCCCAGGAATTTGTCCTCAAAGCCCCACAGCCGGGAGAGTCTGCTTGTTGTATGCCCCCAGAGCTGGCAAATCCCTACCAGCTCCCAGGTGCATGGTCCCTCTTACTGACTCCCTATGCTTATCTGTTCTTCCAGGCTCTTGGAATATGGAAAGTTTTCTGAACCGCTTCCATCTGAGAGAGCCCGAAGCAAGTACCCAGTTCATGACCCAGAACTCCCATGACTCACCAATGATCCAGGCTTTCAGGGGAGGCGTCAGGTATTTCAAGGACAAACCCAAGTAGAGATAACTGCCTGCTAGACCAAGGCTTCAACTTCTAGGCATGTGTCCACATTGCCTACCAACAGATGGAATCCCCTCTGGGTATGGGTCCCTTATCTTCAAAATTAAAAAAAAAAAAAAAATCATACAGGGCTTGATGTTTTGTTTCCTAAACCTTCAAAACCAACAAGGGGAACTCAGCCTGGAGTTTGGGGTTTTCCAGAAATTACAAACGGGTGGAGCAGGGGATGGGTGGACAAGCAGGAAGTGGAAATCCCTAGGCTTGAACTGGTAATGGGTCCCTCAGTCACTGGGCCCTTGAGCAAATCACTCATCCTCCCCAAAACTCTTCCTCCAGCCATGACACTGAGACAGGCAGAAGCAATAAGGGACAATTGGTTGTCACCATGGACCTCTCTAGTTCTGACATGCAGCAGCATTCCCTCAACCAGTATTACCAGCATCTATCCTGTGATAGACAGGGGACTGTGTGGGTAATCAGGTCACACAGGACATGGTGCTGCCCTCAGGGAGCGATAGCCACTGGAAAATTATAACCAACTGTGATAAATACTGTGAGAGTAGAGAGGAGGCTGATTTCTCTTTCTTCTTTGTTATTTTCTTTTAAACGGGGGACTGAACCCAGAAGCACTTTACCACTGAGTTACATTCTCTATCTTTTGCTTTTTTTTTTTTTTTTTTTTTTTTTGACAGAGTCTCGCTAAGTTGCTGAGACTGGCCTCAAACTTGCAATCCTCCTCAGCTTCCTGAGCCCCTGGGATTTCAGGCATGGGTCACTGTACCCAGCTCAAGGGAGCCTGGTTTCTGATGGGGGTGAAGGACTCAGGCAAGTCCTCTGGGAAGAAGTGCTGTTTAACTTCAGGGCTGGAAAGTGGGGTAGGGCTTGAGTGGAGACAGGAGAGAAGGCATTCCAAAACTCCTCCGAGCTGCTGTGGCCAGCAGGGGCTTGTGTGGCCTCTCCTAGTGAAGGGCCAGTGGTAGAGGTGAAATTAAACATATAAAGAAGAGAATGGCTGGATGGTGGGACAGGACAGGAGACTCTAGGCCTGTAGCCACATTAAGGCTTTGGATTTAAACCTAGAAGCAATGGGATATCATCAAATGATAGATTGGAGGGGATAGGTGACATAATCAGAGTGTGCTTTTACAAAGCCATGCGGTATCTCCAGGGAAAGGATTTTCACATCTATTTCCCTTGAACTTCCTCTGTAGGCCTATTGGCTTTCCCACCCAGAGGCCCCCTGGAGATAACGCTCTGCTTGTCTCCAACCTAAGCCTGGGCGTCCCAATTCCCCACTAGTCCTTTGGCTCTGCCTAACCACCTCCTTGGTTCAGTTTCCCTCCAAGACTTAATAAGCCCCTCTCTCTGGCTAGGATGCAGTAGCGTTGGTGACTCATGTGTGCAAAGTGCTTTGAGATCCCCAGATGAAAGGCGCAGCCTGCAGCTGGACACCAGGTTATTACCTTCTGTGAAGCATGTCCCAAGGTAGAGCAAGGCAGGGTCCCCCACTGACCCTCAGCCTAGCTGAGCACACTTTTAACTAATTGGATGGTTTTTGTGGTGGGCTCTGGACAATGCAGTGGGTGAGAGACGAGTTTGTGATTGGGGAGGCAATTGGATGGTGTCCTCCTCCCATTGACACATTCATTCAGTCCCTGCCCAGGCAATGCACAGCAAATCCTTGTGCTCAAGAAGGGCACTGGATGACAGCCCAGGGCAAAAGGGACTTTCCCACTCCCTCTGCGCCACCAGGCAAGCCTGCAGGCAGAGATAAAATAAGAAGCCAGAGGAGGTGCCCATTTGCACTGTCATGAAGGCAGACTCAGAAGGGACCTTCTGAGTCTGCTACTCCTAGGGACCTTCTCCTGGCAGCCCCCACCCCACCAGGTGTAGAGGGTAATTGGCAGCTCTGGCGGATGCCCAGGGCCAGAATAAATAGAAGGTCAGTTTGCTAGAACAGCCCCAAATCCAGACACATCCTCCCGTCTTCTGCTTTTAATTCCTTGTGGCTAGCATGTTTATTTTGGGTAAAGGGAAAAAAATCGGATGTTTATCCTTCGAGGAAATTATCGGCTTGCTTGCTTTCCTCCCCCCACTTCTCTTGCCCCGGTGTTTTGGGCTTTGAGTTCAGCTGCCAGAGAGACCCCCACCCTTCTAGTCCCAAAATGTAAAAAAAAAAAAAAAAAAAAGAAGAAGAAGACACCTAGCTGGTCCAGATTTCAGACTGCAGCCAGCCCTGCCAGGTCATCCCTGGAAACCACAGAGGAGGAGGACCCAGGGCAGAGGAGAGACCCAGAGGCCACGAAGGGGCCTTGGGGGATCATCCTTGACTCAGCTTTTTGCCTGCAAAGCTCTTTGGGCCTCTCACCCCTCTTCTTTTCACTACCTCCTCCTGGTGGAAACAAGAGGGACATGTAAATTGCCTTGAGATCTCTAATCAAGCATCCAAGCAAGACAGAAGTGACCCCTTGACTAGGACAAAGAAAGCTGACATTAACATCATCATCATCATTGTCAGATACCATTTATTGAGCACTGTCTGCATACCAGGCACTGTGCCACAGGCTTTATTATATGTGGTATCTCGTTTAACGGATTCCCACTCTGAGTCACAGCCTGCCAGGGACCTCATACAGGTTCTCTCATTCAGATGTCACAAAAACCTAATCATGTAGATAATGGTGTTCTCATTTCAGAGATGAGGAAACATTCCTTTAAGTTAAGGAATCTGTTGCATATTTAGTAGTGGTGGAATCTGGTATTAACTCAAGCCCTCTCACCACAGTATTCAGAGGTAAACAGCACTCTGATTTTACCATCTGGGCAATATGAAATAAGGGCCAGGGTTTTAACATTCAGGATCTGGAGTGGACCAAAGAGGGAAGACTGGAATTTAAAGCTTTAGGCATCCTGGACCAAGTATGATTTGTGGAGAGGGCGAGGGCTTCTGAATATACCCGGCAATAGCCTGGCCCAGTCCCAGGCCATGTGCCCAAGGCACCACCCCAAAGTTTCCCAACCCTCAACCCATTGAGTCGCCCAGCTCCCTCTCCCCCTCCCTATGTTGTATCTGCTCTTAGGTAAGGAGGAGAGGTCAAAAAGGACAGAAAGTCACCTAGGAAGTCCATGGTGATGGTGGTGATGGTGGTGATGGTGGTGATGGTGATGGTGGTTGTGGTGATTGTGGTGATGACGGTGATGCTGATGTTGATGGTGGTGATCCTGATAACGATAGTGATGATGATAATGGTGAAGCTGGTGGTGGTGATGATGATGGTGGTGATGATAGTGACAGGGTGATACTGACAGTGGTGACGGTGATGAAAGTGATGGTGACAATGGTGATACTGCTGATGGTGATGGTGATGGTGGTGGTGACAATGGTGATGCTGGTACTGGTGACAGCGATGGTGGTGGTGTTGGTGATGGTGGTGACCATGGCTCCAGGCGTTATGGCTGAGCAGCCATGGGATGAGAAGAGACCCTAGCAGATGCATGAGGCGGTATAGTTGTGGAAGCACCACCGACCTAAATTTACATAGAACTTCTGCCACTTGACAGCCCAGTGACCTTGGGCAATTTATTTAACCATTCCGAACCCGTGTTTCAAGTACAAAAAAACAATCCAATGAAAAAAAATTGAAATAACTGCCCTCCTCCCAGGAAGTGTCCCAATGGTGAAGTGACATAGCAGGGCCTGGCAGGCGGGCTGTTAAGTAAGTGCATGTTTTCCTCTCCTTCCCTGCCTCCACCTCACCTGTTCACCTCCCCAGCTCGGCTGAGCAGTGAGGCCGAGGGCGAAGAACCATGTCTCCCAGATGAAAGCCTTCCCACAAGACCCCGAGAGCCTTGGCAGTCCCCGGGAAAGTACCAACTGCCAAGGGAGCCTCAGGCCCCAGCCCAGCATCCCCCTCCCAAGCTGAGCAAAACATCGGAGGTTTGGATCAGGAAAGACACCCAGTTCCTTAGCAACTAGCAAGCATTTCCCTGTAAAGACAAAGACCCTTCACTCAGAATGTTCCCTCCCCCCAGCCTCTCCAGGTGTCTGATCTGCCTTACAGGAGTGTGGCTAGGGGTGCCCACCCCCAGGACTTTTAGAAGCCTCTCGTGCCACCCTCCTGGCCATCCTGATAGTACCTGAAATGATCCCAGAACCCTTTAACCCTGGTGCTATTTGCATTTCCCCTCTGCCCAGCTGCTGCTGGGAGACCTGTGAGCTGCATTTATATATGTACACACTGGTACCCATATTTATGCTTCTGAGACTCTTGCTCCATTTCAGAGACCAGAAAATGAAGGTGAAAGAGAGGAGCAATTCCTAAGTTCCCATATGCCTCCTCCTCGGGACTTTGAAGCAGGAGCTAAAGAAGATGGTTCCGAGATAGGCCAGAACAAGGTCCCAGGGTATCTTAGGAGATGAGAAACAGGAAGGTGGAAAGGCTTTTGAAAGACTGGGAAAACCCATACCAAGACAGTGCTCTCAGAGCAAGTTCACCTTGGAACCACCTGACAAGTCCTTCTGTTTAACACAGAGAGAATATCTTCAAGGAAATGTTTCCAGAGAAAAGGAAAGGAAGAGAAAGAGAAAGAGAAGGAAATAGATACTGTTATGAACCCTGGGGCTACTGTATGCTAGGCAAGTACTGTAAAACTGAGCCACATCCCCAGCCCTACGAGAAGAAAATAGAGGAGGCATTGCTATAAGAACTGCCAGTTGGGAGTCGAGATGCTTCCAATACCAGCTCCACCATCCACTACTGTGTGAGCCTGGTCTAGTCAGCCACCCTCTCTGGGCCTCAGTTTCCTCAACTATCAAATAGTTTGGGATGGATGTTCTCAAGGCTTCCTTCAACTGAATGTTCTGCTATTAGAGAGGCAGAGAAAGCCACCATCACTGTCCCCTTGGCTGAGAATGAGCAGAAGCAGCCAGGATAGAGTAGAATGAGCATTTTCAGAAATCAGAATGAAAAAGAGTATTTGGCTGCAGGAGCCAAAAAATCCTAGTGGGAGGCCCAGGCCAAAGATGAGTTTACAGATATGGAGAGCTAGAGAGCCCGGGGTTTCCCAGGAGAAGCCAGCTCATCCGCCCCAATCCAGGCCAGAGGAAACCCATGCAGGCATCCTCAGCACCTAGTAGAGGGGAGATGGAGGAGCATCTGGGTCCTGTGTCTGCACTTGGGGTCCTAGGGTAGGGTACAGAAACACGAGCTGGAATCTGTCCCACAGGCAAAAGTCAGGCAGGGGCTAGAGGGTTAAAAAGGAGGCCGAGCCCATCAGCAAGGCAGGCTGGCAAGGCCCCTGGGTTCTCACTTTCATTTCCAGTCTCGTGATGCAAGCCAGGACATCAGGCTGAGTGCACCTCCTTGAGGGCCACAGCAGCAGCCCAGCAGTCCAAATGCCCTTCTCCACCCCAACACTAGCCTCACACCCACACAGTGACAGAAATAGGGGGGCAGCACTTTCAAATCACCCTAATGAAACTGACACTTTAGGACAATCTGCGGCTGTAAAGCCAGCTCTCAGCCAGCTTTCTCCAGGATGGAGGTGGGGCTCTGCTGTGTGCTGAGAATCAACAGGACCACAAAAGAAACCCAGGCCAAGCATGGTGGCGCACACCTGTAATCTCAATGGCTCAGGAGGCTGAGGCAGGAGGATTGCAAGTTCAAAGCCAGCCTCAAAAACTTAGTGAGACTCTGTCTCAAAATGATCAAAATAAAAAGGGGCTGGGGATGTGGCTTAGTGGTTAGTCACCCCTGAGTTCAGTCCCTGGTACCCAAAAAAAGAAGAAAGAAAAGAAACCCAGATAGCTCTGAGCCCTGGAAACTCTTTCTGTATGGTGGGAGACAAGATGGGCAAAAACAAGTTCTGTGAGGATGAGGCCTTTCAGAGTTGGGCCCCAGAAGAGAGAACAGGAGGACAGTCCCGGGGGACAGGGTCCAGCTGGAGGAGATGCAGCAGCCCTTGGAAGGGGAAAGGGGCTTGAAGAAAGAAGCTGGAAACAAAGGCACATTAGCACCAATCAGCTGCTGGTGCTCCAATGGGGACACACCCACATGGCAGTTCATTTACTTGCTCTCAAAGCCTGATCCATAGGGGGCACCTACAGTTCAGCCTTTGCCCATGTAGACACTGGTCACCTTTGTCCAGAGTTAGGGTGTCTTCCCCACCCTGTGCAAGCCATGCCCTATCATCCACATATATACAAGCATTCATGCACACATTTACACACGTCTACCGTATGCAACCTGCACATACTGTAAATACAGCAGCCCACACAAATCACATGGTGTACGCACCCACAAGACACTCCAGGGTATCAACTCTGCCAAGCTCTTTCTAGACATCCATGCAGGCTGTGTACACATGCACCGTTTGACCCCAGCGAATGTGCATGAGGGATTTGCATGAACATGCAAACTCCATCCATGCTCACCCCTTTCATTCACAATCTGAACATATGCCAGCCACTGACACAGAGACACCTCCTTTTGGATTAGACTGACCAGGCACGACCTGACCACGACTCTCGCTCCAGTCTCCTGACGCTGCAAGTGGGAGACCTGTGAGCTGCATTTATATATGTGCACACTGGTACCCATATTTATGCTTCTGAGACTCTTGCTCCAGAATGAGGCCTTCCCCTGAAGTCCATAAGGAAGGCACCCAGACACATGTCCACCCTCCTAGCAGCCCTACCTATGGTCCCTTGCCTGCACACTGCCTAGACAGGGAAAGAAGCCAAAAGTGACCAGTCTGAGTTACTAAATCCGACCTTGGTGGAGAAAGGGAAACGCGTCAGTTCCCTGGGGAAGTGGCTGAGCCCAGGGCGGCCACAGGCCCCTGGGCTTCTACTCCAATGGAACAAAGTTGCTCAAATAGATGTGACGCTTTGTTTTCAAGCCCAAAATACCCTGTGGCGTCGGCCGGAAGTGTGACCGCGGGAGGGAAGTAGGGCAAGAGGGGAGGCTTCATTTGAGTTTCCATTGCGGTGACTTTTTCTTTCGTTTGGGGTCTAAAAGAAGCTTTCTCTCCTCTCTGAGAAAGGGTTTGGACAAGAGAGGAGTGGGGTTCCGAGATTTGGGGCTGGGGGACCCATAGACACAGTCACCTGCCCGCTCCTTGGAGGCCTCTGAAAATGATCCTGCCTCACCCACCGTCTGAGTTTTATCTCAGGCCACCTGGTGGCAGAGCGGGAAGCCAACCCAGGATTACAGGGGCTGAGCCCGGGGCAAGGGAACTTTGCCTTCAGAGCTTGACATGCCCTACTATACTTTGATGCAACTTTCTTTTTTACAAAGATCCTGTTTACATCGAGTTTTTCATAACAGCCAATAAACTAGGCCATTGCTGAACTAAAACTCAGACCCACAGATTTAGATTCGATATCTTTGATAAGACAGCAATACCATGGCTGGATCCGAACACGAGGAGGAACTGCTAGAGCAGATGAGATCCCAACCTGGATGCCCTGCCACTCTCTGAGCCTTTGTCTTAATCCGTTTTTCCTCATACCCTTTATCACCACCCCACGCGTATATATTTGTCCCCATCCTGAACACTCATCAGACCTGTGGTTGGCAGCAAGAACTTGGACTGCTTTCACTGATGCCTTACCCACAATGTGTGACAGCATAGTAGATGCACAATAAATAATTGCCCCCCAAAATTAAAAATAAGTGGGAGGAAAGGGATGTCATCAAACAGTTTCTTGCCTCTTAGAGACTTGGTAATTCAAAAAGGTTGAGGCCTGCTATATACCAGACACAGGTGCCAGAAGAGGGGCAGTGGCCAGGGACGGGGGAGAGAGGGGCTACAATCATACAAAACCATTAGTTACTGCCATTGTGGAGCAAATATTTGTGGGGAGGGTGGGAGATAGACGTTTATCAAAAGACGGCAGCAATACAAAGTTAAAACTTAAGCAGGAAGGAGTGCAAAGTCTGGGGCAACATGTGGACTACCACCTGAAAGGGGGCATCCCCGGGTAGGCTCTTTTGAGTATGCTGGGGCACAACCGAAGGATGGAGGCTTGCTTGGAGTGCAATTCCGAGAAGCCCCAGATCCTCCACCAGGAGGGGCGGTCCAGGGAAAAGAAAACAGGGCGACCGTGCCAGATGCGACTGCGACGCGAGTTGACCAGACAGCGTCCTGGGTCCTGGGGATCGCGCAGGCCGGCGGGTCCTGGCCCCTGGCACCGGAACACCAGGATTTCAACTGGTGGCCCTGGAGCCTGGAGGCTGAGCGGCGCCGCGCACGCCGGGGGCCTGCGAACCCGGGCTGCAGTTCAGAAGCGGCCGCGCGGCCTCGGTCCCTGGGTGCTATTTACCAGCTTTTAATGACAGTAGGGTAATCACTCTAATGAAAAACTCCCTCGGGGCTCGGGGCAGCCAGACTGCGATGAGGAAACCGGGAAGCATTTCGGAGCCGCCAGTGAGTCACGCTGAGTGTGCAGCGAGCCGGCCTGCCGCTGAGCGCGAAGGACTCCCGGGTCCCCTTCCCAGCTCCGCGCCGTGCAGCGCTTCCCCTGGGAGCGCCAGGAGCTAAGGCCGCGGGGATGGCGCACGCAGCTGGGGCCGAGGCCGGGGGCGGTCCAGCCCTTGGAGCACCAGCCTGGGCCGACTCTCCTGGCCAACCCACCTGCAAACCCCATTCCCCACTGCCACCCGTGGTCGTGCCTGAGAGGGTCTTCGGCGCCCCCTTCCCCAATCAAGACCTTGGCTCTCCAAGTTCCTGAGTTTTTGGAGGGGGGCCACGCGCTGATGTGTTCAAGACACCACCAAAGATTCCAGGCTGCGCACGGATTCCCCACCTCTCTCCTGGAGATTTTCTCTGCGAGTGCCTCAGTTTCCCTGCCTGAGTAGTAGTTGTAGCTCAAAATTCTCCATGCCACCCCCCCCCTCCACACACACACACACCCTGCCCCCGGGTGGCGGGAGTATTAATTACAGTTTGTTCCTGGCTTTGAAGATGAAAAATGCCAAGGATCATTACCACTCAATTAACGGGGCTATTACCCCTTGAGTTTATGTCTGATTAATCCTACCCCACCTCACCCCTCCCCAAACCTGGGATCCACGTTTTTCCCTAGTGCCCCTTCCTTGGCCATCCTGTCTCCCCAGGATCCTTCCTTCTGGAGTTCAGACTGGAAATGAGCCACCTTTCAGGAGAGTGGAGCATTTAGCACATTTCATCTTTTTAACAGGTATTTATTGAGCTCCCCAGTGAACAGAGCAGATGAGCCCAGTACTAGCTGCTGGGATACAGCCATGAAGGTCACATGTCCAGTCCTTGCCTTCATGATGCTTACATTCTGGTAGGCACCCAAATGTCTAAATGAGATCTGGTATGTAGCCAGGGCTCGCTTCTGTCCCTGTTTCTCCCTGTAGGACATTCATCTGGACCACAAACCATGATCAGGCTTAGGCCAGGCAGGCACTTAGGATGAGTCTGGTGAGAACAATGCTAATCGATTCCCATTTCAGAGACAAAAACAGGGAAGTCCGAATAAAGAGGAGCAGAAAAAAATCTTTAGCTTCTTGTGGGACCCCCACTCCTCTTCCTTTTCTCCTCTCCCCTCTTCACTTGGGGTCTTAGCCCTTCCTCAAAACTTTGGTCAAGCCTCTTCATCCTCCACCAGACTGTCCCCTTCCCCTGAAGAGCTGCTTCCTCCAGACCAGCAAAGGACCTTCCCTCCGAGCTGTCTCTTTGTACCTCCTGTAGTGCAGTTATCATGCCTGGATGTGATCTTTCCCACAGGAGCTTTGTTCCCCTTTTCACATTAAACAGCCTGATCCCTGAGTATAGAACCCCAGTGTCACTTTTGTTTCCTTCTCCAAAGAGTAGCAGGAAGTGTTTTGTAGACTTGGGTCTCTGTGATATGAGAATGCTGAGTCCCAAACCCAGGAGCCCACCCCACCCCCAAATGAAATTCAACTGGATAAGAGGGTCCCATCCTGTGAGGTGGGGAGTGGGGGCTGGGGGTGGACTTAGGAAGGAAGGGACCAGATGAGAAAGGTGAAGTGGTGCTGGCTTCTCCTCAAATCAGCCACCTTACAGAATCAACTGGACACCCGAACTGGATCAGGCAACTTTTATCAAGTACCTACTGGGGACAGGGACACTACCTGGAGGACAAAAAATGACTAAAACTCCCTGCCCTCAGGAAGCTTGGATACCATCTCTTGATTTTTGGTAACTTTCCTGGGTAATCCTGGGCCAAATAGTTCTGAACAACCCAGATGATTCTGCAGTATTGAGAGACACTTTTCCTTTGCCCCTTGACCACGAGCCCTGGCAGGGAAGTCCAGGCCATCAGCCAGGGCTCCCTAGCCCATGTGCAGTTCTCCAGCTGGAGGAGGTTCCAGCTGGGCCCTCGGAGTGATGGGATGAGGCAGGGCAGCCTCAGTCCCTTAATGCAGTAGCTGTAGAAAGAGTTTCATTTCCCAGTACGACAAAGGTCAGGAAGTCCTACGTAAACCACCTGATAAAAGATATTGTTAATACAACCAGGATTTCTAATTCTGGGCCCCAAAGAGTCATTAACTGCTTTTTTCTGAATCTCAGATTGTTGACTACATAAAACAACAAGGAAACTAAAAGTGTGCCTCCAGCTCCTCACCTGGATGGACAAGGCAAAGGGCCAGGATGTTTGAGGCTGAGGAGGTTGCTAAGGCTGGAAGCAGAGAAGAGACAAGGACTTAGGGACTGCAACCCTCTCTGCTTTCCTAAACGGACTTTTTAGGGAGGAGAGGAACCTGCTAGGCTTCCATTCAGCAATTACCCCATGGGCAAAGTCTGCACCCAGCAAAAGGTAGTTGTATGGCAAGCCATGGAGGTGAAAACTTGCCCCCTTCTCTTTCATATTCTCCCCCCCCCTTTTACTCCCCCTGACTGCCTCCCACACTGTACCCCCACACTCATGCCTTTTCTGGTTCATTTCGATTCACAAAGTTCCTCTTTCCAAAAAGCCCCATCCCCTGAGAGGCCTTCAACAGAGACACCATCCCTCTCAGCTGAGAAGGGGCTGTCCCACTGTGGGCCCTGGGGGAATGACAGACCCTGGGAGCACATGACTCCACGTATCCTCCATGACCCCCTGAGCTAACCTCATGGCAAGCCCTCATCCCTTGACCCCTCCCTCCTCTGAGCTAAGGATCCAGCCCAGCCCTCCAGAACCATAAATGTATTAGGACTTCTAATAGATTCAAGTCAGAAACCCACAGATTAACAGAACTAGGAGGAATTTAGAGGTAGGTTGTACAGTCCAACCCTTTCCCAAAACCAGGCATAAGAAGGGCCCAGACCTACAGTCATAGAAGTTTACGGCAAAATCCAGAACTGCTGATTCCCAGAATGGTATGGTGCTTGAAATTTCTACCATGGTGCACTTCAATCAGATCTCACCTTCTACGTCTGTCCTTCCCTTTCTGTCCCCTGGCTGGCCTGACCCTGACCTCTTGACACTGGGACCTGCCTAGGCAAATAATTCACTGCTGTGGACTTCTGTCTTGGGAGTGGTCTCAGGACTATCCATCTAAGGGGCTTGGGGTCCTCATAGCAAATGTACTTTGTAATAAGACTTTCTCTCTTTTGTCACCAGATTTCCCTGAAATTACCTAAAATATGACCAAAAATACCTTCATGATTATAATGAGTTAGTTTGAATGTAGACACAAACAGGTGTTTAAAATGGAAGTATGTGATTGACTTGGGGAGGATCCTGTGTCCTTGACACATCCTAGGGAAGGGGGGGCCCAAGCTCAAAATAGCATAGTTGCCCTCACATCTATTGAGAGGTCCTGGCAGAAATACTACTCCTCCCTGATCTCCCTGGGTATGGCGAGCATCGTACCCCTTTATTCATACACACACCACCAACACCAATACCCTAGTAAGGGCACCTCCCCTACCTCCACACTGGATCCAAAGGGATACTGGGATGCCACGTTCAAGTTTGCCTTTCTTCTATGCATTGCTTTCTCCCCTGGTTTTATACTGATTCACTCTTTCACCCACATCTACGGTCTCATTTCTTTCCCCTGACATGGCCATAATGGGAACAAACATTAGTGTTAAGGACATTCTTTTTGGAGGCATGTAAGGTGAGTTCAGAAGTCAGATCAGCTACTTCAAGGCCAGGTAACTTCAGCAAGCTACTTACTCTTCCCAACAACTTAGATCTTTGCCTTAGAAAGAAAATAAGTACAGTCCTAAAAGCTTCCTCACAGGACTGTTATAAAGACTGAAGAAAACAATGTGTGTCCACAGGGCCTGGACAAGGCAGGCATCTGACATCAGTCACCTCCATCCTCTGGGGCTACAGTCTGGAACCTCTACAAGCCAAAGACTTCTGTTCCTTCGGAGAACATGCTCAGCTCTGAATTAACCAGGAGCCTCTAGCTCTTCAGGAAGCCTGCTGAGCTGCCAATGGTATTTCCCCTTCCACAGGCTTCTAGGCAAAAGCCTCTAAGCTGACTGTCATTACCAACGAAATGCCAACGGCCTCCAGAACTGAAGGGAGGGCTGGTCAGGGGGACTTCACTGGTGAACTGTGGTTCTCCTCTGCACCTCCTGTGCAGCAATCCAAAATGGAAAACAATGGAGGACCCTCAAGAGAAATCCATTCAGGAGTAATCCCACCAAGGTGGCCTTCTACACTAATGCTTGGTATACCTTGAGCAATCCGGTCATCTCTCTGCTCAAATCCTCCCAGGTCGTGTCCCGGACTTGATCTTATGTCATTAATGAGCACCTACCATTTTTCAGGTGTCAAGCTAAGTACTGAATTTAATTTCTTTAAAGTATCTATTACCCTCTCTAAGCATTTCCTTTTAAGATGCAAATACCCTCTGAGAATGGCAATGCACTAAATAGCTAATGCCCCAGGTTGGGTTCATGGGGTGAGGTATTTCTTGAAAGACTATGTTTAGCAACAAGGGGAGCTAAAGTTCAGAGTGTAGTGGTGACTATGGAAAAAGGGCCAAGCCAGAGTTGTGACTTTGCTCTTTTCTGCAGTGGATCTAGGACCATATCTCCTTCCCGTACCCTTCACCAAGACAAATACACCAGCTCCCCTACATGCTGCAGTAGTCCCTGTAAGTGCAGTAGCTGAGGTTAGCTGGATTCCCTGGGAGACAGCAGCCAAGGCCTGGGCAGCCTTGGCTCTGCTGCAGAGGGGCCGCCTGCCTGCCTGCATTTCACCAGCCTGGGGGTTGGGGGGACGCTCTGAACCAGTGCCTACTCGCTCCCCAACGAGTTCAGGGCTTAGAGTTCAGGTAATTAGGCCCTTGGCAATCTCACCTAAGCCCGCCAATAAAACTGAAACAAACACCTTCAGCTCCTCTTCAGGAGGGAGAGAGGAAATGAAGAGGGAAGGAGGGAGGACAGGGGAATTTTTTTTTTTTTTCTAAGCTGAATTCCAGCCTTGGCAACCAGAAGAAAGAAGGCTAGTATTCTACAAAGTAGACACTCCAAACACTCTACCATATTCCACAATCATGGTCATCCCTTTTGCCACAGAACCCTGGCCTCCTTCTGCCACCATTAACCAGGTGACAGTCAACATCTGTTGGCACTGCCACTGGAACAGGAAACATACAATGAGGGCCTAAGCTTGCAGGGCTAGCTTTCTCCAACATGGCTTCTTTAATGGTAGAAAAGAGAAGGCACAGCATCCTGCACCACCACCACCACCACCCCCACCCCGGGGAGCTATAGACACCCCTCAAGAAAGTCTAAAAGGGTGCTCCAGAGTGTTCAAGAGTGACTGGGGTAGGGAGAGAGGAGTGGAGGTTTACCAGATTGGAAGGCAGGGAAGGATAGATGTGACAGTACAATAAAAAGACAGTAGAATGCATCGGATATCACTTTCCTATGTTCATATATGATCGCACAACCAGTGAAACTCCACAGCATGTACAGCCACAAAAATGGGAAGTTATACTCAATGTATGTAGGATTATAAAACATAAAAATAATTATTTAAAAAAATTTTTAAAACAGTGACTACATGTTGGGCTGGGGATGTGGCTCAAGCAGTAGCACACTCGCCTGGCATGCGTGCGGCCCGGGTTCGATCCTCAGCACCACATACAAAACAATAATGTTGTGTCCGCCAAAAACTGAAAAATAAATACTAAAAAGATTATCTCCTCTCTCTCTCTCTCTCTCTCTCTCTCTCTCTTAAAAAAAAAAAAAAAGAGTGACTACATGACTTCTTGTTACTCTGGTGTTACCACCAATTGTTGAGATCTTAATCCTTGTTTGAGCTCCTGTAGAATGGAGACCATTTCTTAACCATGCTGTGATTGGCATACTGTGCAACACTCAGATAGGAATTTCCTTTTCTCCATAAATAATAAAAAAATATTTCTTGTTGATATGGGATGGAGTTCCATACCAAGCCCTTTTTACTGGATGGTCTAAACTCCTTTCTGGGATACACAGGAAGAAGGGCATTTCTGTCATATGGGAGTGTGGGAAAGAAGAAGTTTAATTATAATAATTGCCATTTGTCAATTGCTTGCTAGGGGCCTAGCATAAGTAGTCTACCAGGGTTCTCTAATTCTTCCTACATGGTAGGTGTTGTTATTATTATCCCAATTTACCGATAAGAAAACTGAGGCTAAGAAAGACAGAGGTTTGCCCAAGGTCACACTCAAACTTTAATGAACACTTGACTTGAACTGAATGCTCCCATTCTATACTAAGAATTAGTAGGAAGGAGGGGTAGGGCATCTTGCTCCAAAATACTCCTATCTAGTCTCCCCCAGCAGGTAAGCAGGCCCTAAAACAGTCAATAAGCTCTGCTACATATCCTCCTTGGGAGCAACAGGTCCATCTAGACTATAAAGTTGGAGGGCCTCCTCTGGAGTGGATGTACCCTTCCACCTGCGATGGAACCTGGAAGCCTTCAAGGAACCAAAGGCTACCATTGCCTCTGCCTTTCCCACTGCAGGCTCCTGTGGTTCAGGAATAAAGCTCCCAGTTCCTCATTGCACGTCCTCCAGGGAAGAGATCCCGACAGGTGGAAAGTGGGTGCATTGAGGGATCCTGGGAGTTGAATTGAGCCAGAGGCTTCTCGCTTCCTTTCCAACACCCCCGCAAGAGCTGAGTTGTGTCTCGTGCAGGGAGACGTGGGCAGTGCAGTCAGTCTTGGGGTCTGCGGCTTGTCCAAGACGGAGGACCTCGCAGCATCACCTGGCCCTGGGCAGACACCCTCAGGGAAACACATAACCACATCCTCGGCGTGCACGCGCAACAGAAAGCGCCCCTGAGGAACCAGGACTGGCACTCGCGCGCCCAAAGCTCGCGGGTCCCCTCCTCTCCCCGCCCCTCTCTTACGCCAGGCTCTAAGGCCAGAGGCCCCAGCAGCTGGCTAATTTTTCACGCCCCCCAGACCGCCTCCCTAGGTGACGCTATAGCCTCTACGGTTCCTTTAAAGGCTGCGGGTTCCGTTCTTCTTTCCTTTTCCACTGGATGCCAAAATATGCAAATTCGGGGACCGGAATCTGCAGCCAAATAGAGAAGGAGAAGGGGCGCGGCCGGCACGTCACCGGATCCGCTCCTTGTATGGCTCTTCCCGGCTTGGCCAGCCGCCCCGCGACCCTCCCTGCAGCCGCCAGGGCCCCTCCCGCATCCAGCCCGGCTCACACCGCCACCCACGCCCCCCGACCGGCCGCTCGCCCCCCCCCCCCAGGGAACCGGGGGCGGGAGGCGCTGCATGCCCTGATTCCGGCCGGAGCCAGGGACCGCTGCAGCGCGCTGTTTCCCCGCGCCGCGCGGGCGGAGGAGAGCCCGGGGGCGCTGTGCCTCCCCGGCATAGGAACTGGGAGCCTGGCGGGAGAGGCGGCGGGGGTGGTGGAGAGGGGGCTCACGGGCGGCGGGAATCCCTCCTTTCCTAAGAACTAGAGAAGATCCGGGGGAGACCGGGCCCTCCCATCCTCAGCTTTCCGTGGAGTGAAGTGGCGGGGAGGGAAGGGAGGTTGTCATCCACCCCCACCACAATGCGCAGCTCGGGAGTTCCTCCCACACGTCCCCGGCCCGCATGGCCCTCCCACGGCGTGAGGCCCGGGGATCCTCTCTTCTTCCTTGTCAACACTCCCACTCCCCCTGAGAGATGCACAGTCCCCCAACCCCGACTCTGCAGCGGGGGACGCGGGATTCACCGTGCCCACGCGGCCACCGAGGAGAGAATCCTCCCCCGCCAAGCCGGTGTGATTCGGGGTCGCGCCTCGGTGCGCCCTTCCTCTCCTCCCCCTCGCCTGCGGCCGGGCCGCGCGCGCTTTAGGAGCAGGCCTCGGGGAACACATCACCCGCCCCCGGGATCCGCTGCCTCTCGGGGAGGTGACAGCGCTCCGGGTCGGCACATAGGCCGCGCTTGACTGCAGGGCGCGGGCAGGCAGCAATGAGGACAGCCCTGTGGAAAGCGAAGCGGAGGGTAGAGACTAGGGGAGGCTGCGCGGGGGAGGGGGGCGGTGTTCAGAGATCGTGGGTTCGGTGTTCTCCTGGTGCAACTCAGCGGCGGCCCTTTCGCAGGCAGCAATAGACAGCGACTGTGCTGGGGCCTGCTGGGCCCTCCTGCCATCCTGTGGCCAAAGGGGTTGTTTTGGAACCGTTAGGGAATTTATCTGGGACTCGGTGCACGTGTTTTCTATCCTAAACTTCATTTCTTCTTCCTCACCACCAAAAACGCACATCTTCGACTCCAGATGAGTGGGACTCTTGCCTCCCGCGCAACCGATTGGCAGTTACAACACCCCACCATCACCGAGTTCAACTGGAAGTCAGCTCCGGGCCAGGGGTTCAGGAAGGGGCAGGGGCTGCGAATCAGAGTGAGGTGTGCACCAAAGTTCTCAGGATAATGGACCAAAGAGCCCTAACACCTTGGAACCCCCAGGCAAAGGGAAGCACTCTCGTTAGAGTCTCCAGTAGGGTCCTGAACTCTAGGGGCGCCGCAGGAGCACGATCTGAGCGCTTACCTTCCGGGTTTCCCAGCAGCTTTCAGATTACCAAGGGGACATCGTCGGGTGTATTCAATTTTCTTTCTCCCTCCTGGGGTTGCTGTAGGCCAGTTGCAACCCAGTCCACCCCCCATACATGCTAATTCAGTCCTCAAAAAAGCGCGCGCACGCGCGCGCAAACACACACACACACACACACACACACACACAGGCTTGGTTACTGGTTTTTCCACTAAGCACTAAGCACTGCGTGCTGCGCGCTTTGCTTTCAGCAGCATCCCTCTTTCACATTTTCCTTCTCTTTTTTTTTTTTTCTTCTACTTTTCTCTTTTTCTCTCTTTATTTAAGAGCGGCGAGCGTTGCGGGCGCTGCACGTTGGCTGCGGCCCGCTTCCTGCTTTCTAATGTTCCATTGTGAGGAGCTTCCATTGTGACGTCGCGCCCCTTCGGCTGGGCTTTGTCTGTCCATATATGGGCAGCTACGTCACGGAGTTTTCCCGGGGCTCAGATAAATAGGCTGGTGGAGTTCCCTGGCTGGGAGCTTTTGGGCAGCAGTGAGCTTGCTAGGAAGCGGCGGGGCTGGTGGTGGTGGTAGCAGCGGCGGCAGCGGCGGCAGAGGCAGCGGCGGCAGAAGCGGCGGCGGTGGCGGCGGTGGTGGCAGATCGGGGGACGGGGGGGTGGCGGGCGCGTGTCTGTTTGTAAGATCAATACTGAGGCCGCGTCCGACCCCCTAGAGCCGAGATCACCCGGAGCCCAGCCCCCACCCCACCCCCCGCACACGCCCCACCCCCCACGACCCAGCCTCACACAGCACCAGCTGAGGCACCCCAGAGGATTACCCCCTTTGCCCCCCTCCCACCCACCCCCCAAAAAAGAGAAGATCCCCTCCCCTGGCCCACCCCTTCCCCTCTTCCCTCCCCCCTCCCCCCGAACTTTCCCTCTCGCATGCTTTTCCCCTGCACCACGGATCGCCTCTCCGATGCCGCTTGCCTGGAAGCTGCGTTAGGAGCGAGCGGCGGCGGCGGCGGCGGCGGTGGCGGCGGCGGCGGCAGCTCGGGAGTGCTATGACCGGCAAACTCGCCGAGAAGCTGCCGGTGACCATGAGCAGTTTGCTAAACCAACTGCCTGACAATTTGTACCCCGAGGAGATCCCCAGCGCGCTCAACCTCTTCTCTGGCAGCAGCGACTCGGTGGCCCATTACAATCAGATGGCTACAGGTAAGGGTGGCAGGGAGGCTGCGAGGCAGCAAGGAAGGAAAGGGAGAGGCAGAGAAGGAAGGAACGAGCTAGCGATGGATGGATAGATGGATGGATGGATGGATGGATGGAGAGGTGGGGGCGTGCTGGGAATTTTCTGGGGGGCGAGTTGCTTTTCCCACCCACTCCTCCCGCCCTCCCCGATCGGGAAGGCTCGGTTGGCGACGCCACGGTAGAGGCTTCGGTTCTCCCGGGTGGGGGCAGCCGCCGATCGGAGGGAGGTAGGTGCGAGCTGCTCTGGGGTTCTCCCTCCCCACGCAGGGGGCCCGATCTCTGGGCTGCACGCAAGGCGTGGTGCTATCGCCCCCTTTCTCGGGAGGAGCCCAGCGTCTTTTTTCACCCGCGCTCTCCCCCCTTACTCCCTCAGCCTCCCACCCGGGATGGAGCCATGTGCGGCGTGGAGTCCCCGCGGTGGGAGAGGTACTGCGACGCTGCCTTTCCGGGGCGTTCAGCAAAACCGTGGGGGTGTGGGGACGGCTGGGAGAAGGAGGGGGCTCTCCCGTGGGGCTGGGGGTACTGCCACAGGGGGCGATCCTGGGACCCGGGAGCTTGGGAAGGGCGGCCGCTCCAGCGCTGGAGACACGGGCTGGTTTTCCGCCGCCCTCCACCCTCTCTGGCTGGGCATAGGCTTTTCCCCTCCAGCAAGAGCTGAAAGCCCCTTCAGGCCAGGAGGAGGCTGGGGACCGGGGAGGCGACCGGAGAGCTCCCTTTGCGGGCGGCACCCTTCTACGCTCCGAGGACAAAGCGTTGAAGCGCTCTGGGTCCGCGACCCAGGCGCAGCGCGCGTAGGGGGCATCGCCCTGGCGGTAAAGGCGCGGCGTCCTGAAATAGACAGGGCCAGGGGAAGAGGCCGAGTTGTATGAGCTGGAGAGCGAGAGCCCGGCGCGCTCCGGGTCTGAAACTACCTGTAGCTGCAGCTACCTGCCCGCCCCACCTCGGGAAGAACAACAATGCTTCTCGCGCGCGCGCGCGTGTGTGTGTGGTACGTGAGTGTGTGCGCGGCGTGTGCGGTGTGTGTGCCGCAGCCACTCCACACCCCGATCCGTAGTATTTTGCTGTATCCAGGTTGCGCCCGGGAGCGCGGCACCGCCCGCTTTGCGCCGGGCCCAGCGTTCCTCTTACCCTATGCGCTGCGCACTCCAGCCGGCCGCACCCTCCTCACCTGGGCAAGGACCTGGGCGCCACGGCCCGGAGCCGACTCGGCTTCACTCACCCCTCCCCTCTCTCCCCCGCTCTCCGCAGAGAATGTGATGGACATCGGTCTGACCAACGAGAAGCCCAACCCGGAACTCTCTTACTCGGGCTCCTTCCAGCCAGCCCCCGGCAACAAGACCGTGACCTACTTGGGAAAGTTCGCTTTCGACTCCCCTTCCAATTGGTGCCAGGACAACATTATTAGCCTCATGAGTGCCGGCATCTTGGGGGTGCCCCCGGCCTCAGGGGCGCTCAGCACGCAGACATCCACCGCCAGCATGGTGCAGCCGCCGCAGGGAGACGTGGAGGCCATGTATCCGGCGTTACCCCCTTATTCCAACTGCGGAGATCTCTACTCGGAGCCCGTATCTTTCCACGATCCCCAGGGCAACCCCGGGCTCGCCTATTCCCCCCAGGATTACCAATCGACCAAGCCAGCCTTGGACAGCAATCTCTTCCCCATGATTCCTGACTACAACCTGTACCACCACCCCAACGACATGGGCTCCATTCCGGAGCACAAGCCCTTCCAGGGCATGGACCCCATCCGGGTCAATCCGCCCCCTATCACCCCTCTGGAGACCATCAAGGCGTTCAAAGACAAGCAGATCCACCCGAGCTTCGGTAGCCTGCCCCAGCCGCCTCTCACGCTCAAGCCCATCCGGCCCCGCAAGTATCCCAACCGGCCTAGCAAGACCCCGCTCCATGAGCGGCCCCATGCGTGCCCGGCGGAGGGCTGCGACCGCCGCTTCAGCCGCTCGGACGAGCTGACCCGGCATCTGCGTATCCACACGGGCCACAAGCCCTTCCAGTGCCGGATCTGCATGCGGAGCTTCAGCCGAAGCGACCACCTCACCACTCATATCCGCACGCATACGGGCGAGAAGCCCTTTGCCTGCGAGTTCTGCGGGCGCAAGTTTGCGCGCAGCGACGAGCGCAAGCGCCACGCCAAGATCCACCTCAAGCAAAAGGAGAAGAAGGCGGAGAAGGGGGGTGCGCCCTCCGCGTCCTCGGCGCCCACCGTGTCTCTGGCCCCCGTGGTCACCACCTGCGCCTGAGGCTCGGGCCCCCAGATCCCCTCTTTTCCCCTCCAGTGCCTCCCGGCTGCTCGCCTGAAGGCAGCGGGAAAGCCAGCCACGGAGGCTCAAGGGCAGCGCCCTGGCCTCTCCATGGACGTGCGGCCCTTTGCACCCCTTCGATGCCCCCCATTCCCATCCTTTCACACCGGCCAGCGGTCGAGGGCCAGGCTGGAGGCGCCTTCCCCTCGCTGTCCCCCACTTAGCCAAGGCGTGGGGGCGGAAAGGTGGCGTCTAGCCCGCTTTGTTCAGTTGGGATCGCCTTGATCCAGGGGCCGCTGGGCCGCGCCAAGGACCTGCGGGGGACTGAAGGCGGGGCCCACCCAACCCTCGCCCTACCCAAGCACCTCACTGATTCCCCCCGTGTGTCTCTTCCCCCTCGAAGACCCAAGAGGGGGAGGGGGTATGGAGCGCACCAAAGCGCAGAGCTTGCTGCCCGCCGCACGCACGCGCGCCTGCGTGCGGGGATGCGCGCGAGTGTGTGCGTGCTCGCGTGTGTGTGTGTGTGTGTGTGTGTGTGTGTGTGTGCGCGCGCGCGCGCGTGTGTGAGAGACTCTTGAGCTGAACTGGGCTGTGTCTACCCCCAAACTCTTCCCCACATCGGGTCCCCAAAGCCGCTCGGGGATATCCCAGGCTAGGGGCCTGCACGTGGCTGGAGGAGATGGTCTTCCATCTGCTCCGAAATAATGTTTCTTACAGAAATGCCTCGGATGCCGCCGCCGCGGTGCTGCTGCAGCCGCTTAGGGTTTGGCCCCTCAGAACCCCCCCTTTTCCGAGCGCTTCCTTCTTAGGCCTCAGGGCAGTTTGATCTGCGGGGAGAAAGAGCAGCCATCACTGAGCCTGCCTTTTAAAAAATGTTTTCTCAGCCCCCCCTTTCCAAAATCTATGTTCCTGAGTTTGCCCTCTGCCCTCTCCCTCTTCTTTTCCCCTCTCCTTGACTTCTTCCCCATGTCTCTCAAAACCTTTTATCAGAAAGGCAGGCCTCAACCAGCCACCCAACTTTGTTTTTTCACTCACATACCTATTTCTTCTTCCCACCATTCATGAGAAAGCTGGCCATGTTTTTTGTTGTTGTTTGCTTCTGTCATCACCAACACAACAGATAGAATTTAAATATATGTGTATGGTGTGTGCATGTATGTGTATGTATATGTATGTGCACATGCATATATATACACACACACACACACACACACACACACATACATACAATATGTATTCCTAGCAAAATCAAATCTCTAAGGTACTTGGTTATCCGGCGCAGTGCACTGGAATAAAGAGAACTAGTAGGCATATACAGCTTTAAATGATTTATTTTTTATGAAAATATTAAATGATGAAATTATATCTACATGTTTGTATGTATGCGTGGATATATATATACACATATACATACATATATGTGTGTATATTATACATACACATATCTCTGTCCAAATTTTCCTCTAAGTTACATGACATTAATCCATGTTGATGAATCAGGCACATCTTTTCCATTCCCCAGTCTCACCTTCTCCCTGCCCTACCTCACCTCTTCTCAGGCGCCCCCTCTTCCCCAGCTGTTCTGCCCAGCCCTTCCTCACACAGGGTGGCCCTTTTGAAGTGGAGAAGTAGGGAAGGGTGCTCTCTGACACAGCTCCCAGCAGTCTTGACTGAATGTACTGTTCCCTATTAGCGTTATTTCTCCTGTGGCCAGTAAGCTGCCCAGAGAGAAGGAACAAAGGTCTGGAGTTTACAGAATGTCTGTTTTTAAAGTCACTTTATGCGTTTCCCACTTTTTTTTTTTTTTTTTTTATAAAAAAGCACCGGTTTTGGTGGTGGATAATAATACTAAGAGGACTCTAGTGAAAGGGGAGAAAAACTCAAAGAATAGGGGGATTGTGAATTTCCAGGTACTTGGGCTTTTTGTAGAAGGAGAGAGAGGAAGATGAAGTTTGCCAGGAGGGCCCATATTTTTTCAGCTGAAGGGTAAAATCTTTCTTTGCAGAGACAGTATTTTGCTGAATACTTTTTATAATGTGATGATTATTAAAAAAAAATTTGGTCACTTCAAAGCTGGAAGGAGGAATCAGATATCCTTTAATATTTTTTCCTTGCTCCTCCTGGGATATGCATGTTACTGCATGATTACTCTGAGTTTTCCTTTGTTTTAATAAAACTGTTCTCAGACATTTAAGCTAAACTAAGAGAAAAATAACTTTGTTGCCAAAAGGTTGTGCTATCCAGATTTTTTTATATGTCTGCATGTTTTAAAACCAACAAAAGAAAATGCACTCTAACTTATGTGAACTGAGAGAAAAAAATCAGGTTTTAAACAGGAAAACCTATGGGGAATGATATTTTTTGAAAGACTTTTGTACAAAGTTGAGTACTTAGAAAAAGACAAACCAGATGTAATATATTTTGTGGATGTTTTTATTTCTTGGATTTATAGTACCTTATACTAAGGTTAAAAAAAATGCTTGATATTGTGAAAAGGTGAGATTCTTCACCAACATTTCATTTGCTCCTTTGTCACATTGTTATGCCAATATAATATAGTTAATGAAAACAGCATTTTTAAAAACCGAAATATTGAAATGGTGTAATGTTGTACCATTTGCACTGTGAGCAAATGCCAATACAGTAAATATATTGTGTTTGCTGACAATCAGCCGGCCTTTAAATCTCCTTATTTTATTTCTTGTTTTCATAGCATAAAGTTTTGGTTTGGCCTGTTTTTTGTCTTGTTTTGTTTTTGGCTGGTGGTTTGTTTGATAGGTTGCTATGCCTCATTTTGCTGTTCTTGTTCTAAAAACTCTGGAAATATGGAACCTGGTGTTACTGGAAGTGGGTCAGAATTTTGTGTGGGTTCCAGAGTTTCAAATCCATTTTTGAGTGCCAACTGTGGTTCTAGGAGAATAGGATCCTACTTCACCTTTCTGGGAGTCTGAAACTATCACAGATTAAATGAACAGGTTGGATAAATTCATGGGAGTCAAGACTGGTGACTGAAATCTTCTAGAACCTTCCTTCTGGTTTCCAATGAGTAAATCTCCTACTTTGTGAAGTATTTCTCTAATGATCTTAAGGAATTCCCAAACAGGAGGTCTCTCTGAAGGGCCTCTTTTGCTTAAGCTTTTGAAGCCTGAAAAACAGAAACTTGACAGGGATTCTTCAGGGTTGGCAAGATAACTGAAAAGACTGGCAACTCTTTTGTGGTCAGATAATGGGGGGAAAATCAGATTTTAAAGTTCTACAACTTTAATCCCACTTGGACAGAATTCCTCTAGGCCTCACTTGTCAACAGCTGGGAAAGGTAACCAAGGTGGTCCTGATTCAAAAATAGCTCCTATGATTTTTCAGGGAAGGAAGGACATCTGGGATTTGGAAAACATGCAGGGAAAGTTTGTGTAGCATCAAACCATCACATCTTATGATTTCTATCTCCCATGAAAACAGTGATTCCCTCACCCCGCCAGCTATCTTTCCAGAACATTCCTCATCCTTAACCAGGTTTGCCAGCCAGCCTAGAGCTTTCTCCATTGCTTTTGAGGAAATATGTGCATTTCACTTATTGTGTCTGTATCTCCACCCTCTCCTCTCACCATACTCCCTGTAGTCTTAAAAATCCTTTATCCCTGAAAGGTTGGTTCTAGAGCAGTCTTTGGACAACTCATTCTCTCTCTCTCTCCTTTTCCTTCTGTGTACATTATAGAAAATTCACCTGGTCTTCTCTGCTGTGCCTTTTGCATGTGATCTGCCTTCACCAAAGTTTCCGGCTTTGTAAATGACAATGCGCTGTGTAAATGTAGCACCAGATTGTGAGAGGAGTCAGCATGTCTGTCCCTGAGGTCAAAGTCACAGAAATATGTCCCTGCTCAGAAAGTGCTCTTGACACCCCAATGCAGACCCATCACAGAAATATGGAGGACATTTCTGATTGGCTATAGTTACCAAAAAGTTGAGGCCAGAGCTGGGTGGAGGAGGTGGGCTGCGGCCTTAGAAAAGAATGTTTTTGACATGAGAGATGAATAAAGAGAATGCAGTATGGAATTTTAAATTCTCACACCCACACAATTCTAGGTCACTGGTTGCCATATTGGATTCCTTTCTCTCACCTCAAGAAACTCAGAATTCCAAACTGCAGCTTTATAGACAGAGTTCCTTCTTAAAGGAAATCCAAGATAGCTGAGAAGTCCTAATGATTGCGCTTGTAGTCCATCTTTTCACTAAACTAGATGTTTCCTTCCAGATTTCTATAGTTTTCAGGTGAATATTATCAGAGGTGAAGATATTATCACTGGGTGTCTTCATAGTTAGCATCCTGCCCCACCTGCACCTTCTCCAATCAAACCAGGCCTTCAGAGTTACACTTTCGTCAACAGTGTACAACACCGCATGATTAATAAACTCACTTCCCATTGGTGGATATTACTCAGCCCAACCTGGTTCAACCACTGGGTTACTTGGCAATATGGCAGTCCGCCTGGCTGGCACCAGCCCTGTGTGGTGTAATCACTGATTCACACTTTGTAGATAGATAAGGCTGCCTCTGATAGCATCACACCGGCTACCCAACCTGCCTGGGTTTTGCAAATATGGGGAGAGGAGACTCAACCCTGAAACTTAAGGATGAAGCAGAGAATTGGTGCAGGAAATGCCTGGATGGGAAGGAATTCCATGAGAAGGAATTGATGGCGACTTTGCAGAAAATAAGCCTGGAGCAAAATCATTAAAGTGTGGGAGAATTAGAGGCATAGCTCCTTCCAAGCACCCTCTAAGGTGTTTGAGAGTGAATAAAAGGACACCACAGGCGTGCACACACATGCACCATCTTAAAAGTGGCAATCTGAAAGTGATGGCTTTTTGCGAGGTTGTACTTGGTGAACCAGAGTTTGGTATAAATGAGATACTTTTGAGAATGTAAAGTAAGGAGTAGCATATGTTTTTATATGGTGGTAATGGAGGTTGTGTGTGTGTGTGTGTGTGTGTGTGTGTGTGTAATATATAGAAAGGAATAGCAAGGTGGATTTTGGTAAACAAAGGCCATAGCTTGTGGCCAGTTGTTACTGTTCCCTGCATTTGCTGGTCCAGGATTTGTTTGCCATATATGAGGAGGTTGTGAGCTTCCTCATCCTGGCCCTGATGGGCTTCCCTTGTGTTACAAGCTTGAGGAAAGAAGGGGGCCGGTATGTGTCCCAAAGCTAGAAATTATACTGGCATGATCTTAGTGACTAGTGGGACTTTCTAAAAGGTACTGTGGGGTTTTAACAATAAGTCATAATCCTAAATCTATCTCAAAGCAGTCTGTTCAGAAAACCCAGTCTTTGAAAATAGGAAAGAGATCTTCATAGAAAGGGGAAAGATCTGAGTGAATCTTGAAGACCTTTGGCCAGACACCAGATTAGTCCCTGGGACAGCTCTGAGGACACTCGGTCCTAACCAAAGATCATCCACAGAGGCCAAGAGGACATCATATCCCAGTGGCTTCTCCTAGACACCTAGTTCTTGAAGTTGACCATTCCTTTTGCTTAAAGGTCTCCATCAACCCCATCTCCATTGTTTTCAAGATCGGTCACTTTCACAGCCCTCTGTAAGGATAGGAGTGAGGCTTTCCCTAGTTTGCAATCAAGTCTCTGAGGTGTCCACAAAGCTACTAACAAGAATGACAACTAGAAAGTTCTAAGTGCTAGTCTGGGTGGGAGTCAGACCACTTGATGTTTGCCTAGCTTGCTTCCTGGCCTTGCCTTTGGAGAGGTCCCCAGGACATTGTCTCAGGGTCAGAACAGGTGGCTTTCAGGGTTTGTTGAGATCCTGCTCTGGTTCCAAGTTCTCTAGATTAAAAAAAAGTCCCTTTCTCTGGACCTCAGGCCTCTCTTGCGACTCTTGCAGTCTTCTCCTTCATCCCTTTCCTGGGGCCTCTGGGACACCACCATTCTCTCATCTTCCTGTTGCCCCAGTAGTGTTCCCTGAGCCCTGCTCCTCTCTCATGAAGCATGATCACTAGTCCTTCAGGCTTGCTTCCCCTCTAGGACTGCCCAGGGTCAACAGCCATCTGGGCCTTGGGTCTTTCTTTGTGGTCTCATTACCTACCCAGAAACAGACTGTTCAGCTACATATTTGAGGTCCCTTTGGTCACACACTGAGCTCCTGGGATAGTTCCTGGCATGCCTGACCTCTCAACTCCTTGAAGGAAGAGATGTCTGCTACTTCTAAGGCTAGGGCTGCCCCAAGCCCTCTTCAGGGAATATTACCCTTGTCCGTGAGCCTGTATTCTTTGGAATGTCTCACCCCAGGGGGTGGCCACCCACCAGCCCAGAATCCATCAGTGCCCTGAGAGAGGTTAGTGACCAAAACAGAACTAAGCACCCAAGTCCTTCAGCATCTTTTCAACAACAGGTACAAGAGCTCTGGTACCTTTCTACTCTTGCTGTTTGGTCTCTCCATGTAGTTATTGCCTAGCACTCTGCCATTGCTCCTTGCCTCCTTTCCCCACTGCTTAGGAAGGTCAGTTCATCCTAAGAGGGCCAACAACTTCCAACACCGGTGGGACCCCAGGGTACTAGCGAAAACCTTCTTTGGGGAATCTGTTGCCTACTCAGATCTCAGTCCTGAGAATGAAGTGGCAGTTGGATGAGCCAGCAACTGCTTCAATTTTCCCTTAGGAAAAACATCCTCCTTTGGAATCCCAGCCTCCATTCTGGACCTCAATTTCAACCCTGCCACCTCCTCCCAGTGCCACTGTCCATGAGTTTCTTGGTCTTTCAGAAGTTTAGTTTCCTCCTTTATTTTCACTGCTGTGGTGGAATTCAAATGAGGTCATGCATATGGTACCTGGCTCATTTGGGGGGCTCCATCAATATCTTTCTATCCTTTCCTTGTTTTCCTTGCCCCCATCCCCATCCTCTGATGTGAGAAAAAGAGCTCTGACCCCACCAAGGATCAGTGTCTCAATTCAAACACAGCCAAAGGACCATGTTGTCCTTACCACCAACCTCAAGACCTGCCATTCACTGAAGATCAGTATTCTGAACGTGGATTCTCTCCACCCATCCCCCATCTGCCCAAAGAGAGCACAGGTCCTTTTCCTTCTTGGCCACAGCCAAGGTTCATTGTTGTGATTTCCTGGGTTGGTTTCTGACCCCTTTCCAGGTCCTTTTGTCCTCTCTCTCTTACCAAGATGGGTGGATATAACACCTTCCTGATCCAGTATCATCTGCAAAGTTAATTAATGTGTCATTGGGCTGTTGCCTGCTTCCTGATCCTTATCAAGGATTTGAATAAAACGCAGCTGCCCCAGTTCTGTTCATCCATCCCTCTCCCTTGATTCTTAGTCATCCATCCTTAACCTCAGCCTTCTGGGCAGTTCTTAACTTCCAATCACTGGGCTGGTGGCACTGCCCATGCCCAACCCCAGTTTGGGATCAGAATGGCATCCGGGATTTTAATGATGTAATGTTTTTGAAGAAAACTATGAACCTCAGGGCCCTTCCCTTATCCCGCCTCTGTGGGCAGATCCCCCTAGATTTTTCAAGTCATTTAACCCAACAGACTTCTTTTCAGATGAGGAAACGGAGGTCTACAGAGGTTTGGGCTTGTCTCACACATCTAATAAGGGCACAGCCAAGCTTTCAGATCCCCATCCCATCAGTGGAGGGCTCCAAAGAAAGGTGTTAATAACTTTGATTAGTTAGTGAGTATCTGCTGAGGGCCCTCCAGATGCAACACTTCCTTCTAGGCATTGAAGAAACAGGAGTAAACCAAAGGCCCCGCCCTCTCAAAGCTTACCTTCTCCAGGACAGAAACTGATAAAAACCAATAAACAAATATGTGTTAGGTCTGACTGTGACATAAATTACGAAGAAAAACATAGAGAGTAAGAAGGACAAGGAATGTTGGTGGGGAGAGGGAATGACCATTAAATATGGGTACTTCAGGATGGCCTCCCAAGGAGGGGGACCTTTGAACACAGGCCCAGGAAGTGATAAAGTGGGCTATGTGGATCAAGCAGAGGAGACAAAATACAAAGGTCCTGGTGAGTTGGTGTCCTGGGCTGTTTAAGGAATACCATGGAGCTAGAGTTGCTGAAGGAGTGAGGAAGGAGGTCCACAAGAAGAGATGAAATCTGAGTGGTAGTGTGGGACCAAATAATAGGACCTCTTTAAAGGAGATAAATGCATCCAAAAGAAGTCAACTAACACTGCAGGCTAACAGTCAAGGAAAGGTCCCACAGGCCCTGAGTAGAACCCCAAAATATACCTGGGCTACCAGGCCACAGTGACATAGTTGACCTGTCCTTCTCCCCCAGACCACATCTCCCTGTCCCCAAGGCCTGCTTGTTCTTATAACCTCTGACTACAGTCTTCTTAATCTCTCTTTCACATCAGGGATATCAGGTCCACTGGTGATTCTTAAACTTCAGCTGGGCCAAAGACAGCCAGAACACCCACTTCAAACAACTGCAGCCTGAAAGCCTTTCCTCTTCCCATTGACCTTTGCCTGGGTGCCAAGCCCTAGCAAGATGGAGGACTCTTCTTGCTGCCCAGTCTATGAGTGAGGATGTCTCTTGGGTTCATCTCTCAGAAACTACTCCTACAAATCCAACTTCTTCCTTTCTCTGTGGCTGGAGTGGTCACATTTCCTGCCTCGGCACAAATCTGGTAGATGGCCAGGTTCTGTCAATATGGCCATATTCCCATCTGTAACCTGAACCCAGAGCATGCAAATCAGGACATGCCTAAAGTCACTTGACCCACAATGTACTTTTTGCCCCAAGTTCTCCATTTCCCTATATTCCTGGAAATCTGTTTGGTACCCCATTTCTACAGCCTTATCTAAGCAAGTTCATTCATAAAAAAAAAAAATGTCTTCCTCCTTCTCTCCAAGGTTTTTGGTCTTCCATTTCCTGTCTTTCCAAAAGCTCTCCTCAGTCTCCATCTCTTCCTGGCAACATGACACCATCCAGAGCTTCTTCATATTTATTCATCTATTAAGGAAGCAAAACTGTTTTAAGCCAGGAACAGTGCTCAGCATCCCATGAGAAAGGTGGCCACCCCATGCAAAGATGGATATGACATAGTCCTTGCCCTGGAGGATCTTCTGTCCAGGGAGGTGGACACAGATAATTCCAATATATTGGGAATAGTGTCATGATAATGGTGGTCCCTGATAGGAAGGTACCTAAATCAGAGTCTGGTGGGAGGTAGGGACAACAGGCGTGGGGAAGGTGGGGAATGAAGAAGGGGAACTTCCTAGAGGACCTCAGAAAGTCCTCTTTCAAGTCGCCCATAATAATAAAACCATGAACATACTAGTATTTCCTACATGCCAAGCGCTGTGCTAAGGATATCACATGAATTATCCCTTGGAGTGGAGCTACCCCAAGGCCTGGGGACTGCACACTCTTTTGTCCTTTTCCTAAAGGAGGAAGAGAAAATCCCAGTGGCCATGGGCCCCAGGAAACAGCGTAGCAGCTTGGCATCTCTGGAGTGTGCCCAGCTGGCTCAGTGGAGGTTGTCCAACCCAGATGACACGTCCTTGTACTACATTCTGGTTATTTCTCCTTGCTACAGGACAGACTTTTCCAGAGCTGGGGGAGGGCTGAGAAAGGGGACTCTGTCTTGAGATTCCCCTGGTCCAGGCAGAGCATCCCCCTGGGATGTGGGAGCCAGCTCCTCCACACAGGACCTGAGATAGAGAGCTGAGAGGAAAAGCCACCCACATCCTCTTCCTCTAAGGCATTTAGAGTCTGCCACCACCATTCCAGGCACGGACAACCCTCTACCTTCCCCTCTCTCAGCTTCCTCTCTGCCGCTGCTGGTCAAGAGGTCCAACTTCTCCATCAAAAAGCAAAGCTGTCACTTCTGTCTCAGAAACACCTTTCTCTTTGTTTTGGACCAGGAGTCAATTCCTTCACTTGGCCGAGCCTCAAACTACCCGCCATATCTGTACCATGGACTGATACCCTACTCCAGTAGGTAGTGGGGAGGATCTGCTGAAATGTAACTATATGAAAAAGAGCTGCCCTGACTCAGAAGCCTGAAAAAGGTTGTTGAGGGAGGGAGGTGAGGACACTTCTCCTTCAACAGGTGAATAATCTAGGAAGATATTCTAGGTGGAGCTAGGAGCCTGGTCTGAACTCAGTCACTGTTCTCACCAGGTCAGGTGAGCAAAACACACAGGATCCAGATGACTCAGAGGTGACAAGCTCAGGAATAATCCTCACTTCTCTGTGGAAACTCTATCTCCTGGGTCTTAGGGCACTAAAATCTCCATCCAATGAGAATGTATATGGCAGGCACCTGTGGGCTCCACTGCCTCAGGAGTTAGGAGACCTGGCTTCTCATCTTGGCTCCGACACTGGGACAAAGCTGTATGACATTTGCAAAGTCACAGTCCCTCTCTAGGTCTTGAAATCCCATCAGAAAAGCAAGCTGTCCTAGTAAAGGGGACCCAAATAGTATCATCAGCCCTAACATGCAGAAGTCCCAGGACCATCACCTTGTGTATAAGACCTACTCCTCCACCTCACATCTGGGACTCAGCCAGGGTTCGGTAATGACAGATAGGTTCAAATCCAAAGATCCTGCTTCCTGCTGCTTTGAAGCACAGTCCTCTCCATGTCCTCTCTGTCCTCCATGGGTGCGATGGTGGCATGGCTTCACTTGTTTCTTGGGGCTCTGAGTCCTCAGTCCTCTCATTCCCAAACCCTGGTTCTTTTTGGCCTGAATCCATGGGAATGTTATGTTCTGTACTCATTTCTTGTAATATGTTTTTAAACCAATTTCCTCTCCTTTTTGCTGGAAAAGTCCTTAGTTGGGGTCCCATTCAACCCCATGCCAGAAATGCTCAGCAGTGGCCTGCAGTGCACAGATCAGTCTCACATCCATGGACTGGAAGGTTCCAAGAGATGGTCAGCTCCTAGAGCCACTGTCATAGTGAGGGAGCAGCAGGGACCTGGAAGGCTTTGAATCTCTACCTGGGGTCCATCCTGAGCATTCCTACTTCTAAGAACCCTCCAGTTTTGGTTACCAGCTCCAAACCCACCATCCAAGTTTCTGCCTCTCAGGAGGTCAAGAACCTTACTCCTCCCCATCCTCAAAGCCCAGTATGCTTCCCCTCATCCTTCTCCTAAATGGGCTGCCTGGAACTGCGGCCCCTCCCTGCTGGCACACCCTTTCACCCTTATCTCCACCATCAGCCACTTATTCCATTCCTCACCCTGCTGTAGCGTCTGCAGGGTTACCCAACCACCTCTAGGTCAAGCCTGTGTCGGATGGGCTGAGTCACTGCCTCCATCTCCTTCCAACCCTCCCAGGTCCCAGGGCTGGGTCTGGTTCAGCAGGCTCCATCCTTCCATGTGGGGGAACCTCCAAGCCCATGGGCCTCCTGGGACCAGGATTTTCCAGATAGTCAGCCTAACTTGGTTTTCTCTGGAACAGCCCCTGTCACCAAAGAGACCTCCCAACAGTTCACCTGAGTTTGCTCACTGACCATCTCCCTTCCTACCTCCTTTTATGGCCAGTCATGGAAACTTAGACACACTAGTGAACCTCTCTCTGGGCATCAGATGACACATCTGTAAAATGGGATAATAATACCTCTCCTGCCCCAAGGAAAGACATTGGATCAGCTCATTTTCCAATTCACTCTTTCAGTTCTTATAAGCCTGCTAATTCTCAGCTCTCCCTGACCCTTGCTCTTAGAACACACCATGTGCAAACACTTAGGAGTCTTAATTCATTGCATCCTCATTATCAGTGCCACTAGCTTTTTCTTCCACCTCAGCTTCCACCTCTTTCCCATTCACATCCTCCTATTCTCAGGGTCTCTGCAGACTTCCCTGTGGGGGAGTCATACACCTACCAAACAGGCCTGCAGACAAAGCAGAAGTTCAGGTCCCTGCTTCCTGACCCACCCAATCCAGGGAAACCCAGAGCTCAGAGAGTTAAGCCCAGATTCCCTCTGGGGTTGGCATAGGGTACTGTCCTCTGCAATTGGCTGGGCCCTGAGCAATCCCTGCTGTGCACAGCCCAGGTTGTGTGGCCCCATCTTTGCACACACCCTGCACACACATGCACGCAGCAGCCCTACTCCGTTCTCCCACAAGCACCTGCGCTCCTGCTCTCCCTCCCCCTCTTTTCTCCCTGCACTGTGCCTGTAGGACACACCCTCCCAGCCCACCAATCCCACCCCTGCCACTGTGCTCTACAGGCCTCAGCTCCAGAACCTCCCGTGCTCCTACAGCTCCCTCCACCCCCAAAGGGTGGGCCCCCACCAGCCCACAAGACAAAGATGCCTCCTTCTCCAGCAGTCTTTGTGGGAAGGGTCTTTGCTAGCTTCTCTCACACCTGCCTCCTGCAGCCCCTCACCTCTTTTCCTTTGTATGGAAAAGCAGCCTGAGGCCCCCACAGCCCAGGCTACCCCTCCCCAGCATCTGGTGAGAAGACAAGAAAAAGGAAGAACTGTGGGTTCTTTTCCCTGAGACTCCTAGATTTTGTACCAAAATGCAGGGTGTGCTCCTGTTTGCTTTTTTTTTTTTTTTTTTTTTTGTTTCCTTTCTGAAAATAACCATGAAACTATCATTTCCTCCCACTGCCTTTTCCCTATCTTATTTGGATTAGCAGAGCTGCTGGGAGAGGTGGTTGGGAGCCACTCACAGCCTCCTGCTCTGGCCTGAGTCCTCAGAACTCACAGGTGGCTTTTGAGCAGGTGCAGCCAGATGAGTGCTGAGTCCCTCAGGTGGAGGGATGGAGTAGAGGCCGGGCACCATGACCCACTGTCATGCTCTTGTTCAGAGACCCCTAGAAAAGCAGGTGCTTGCCCTGCCTGGTCTCCAAGTTGGTGAATTTTGGGTCAACCTCTGCCCTGGTGTTCTCTCTGCTGCAGCGTAGAGAAGGAAGAAAGGAGGGCAGGAGAGAGGCAGGGGAGTCAGCTTAGCCCCTCCCTGACAGGTGGGATGCTGCCATGGATGCAGACTCTCCATGGGAGGGTGGTCCATACAGAGGAATTTGTATTAACAGAAAAAGACTGGAGTGCATGGTGGGAAGGGGGGGTGTCTCTCTTTTCCCTGTTTGTCTCATGCAATGCCATAGCCATTCTGAGTATCCATACAGCTCACCAAGAGGCAGTCTGTAAAAGAAGCCAGTTTACGGGGAGTCAGAGGGGCTCCAAAGGAACCTGCTTCTCCCCCAACCTGAGTGCCTTCAGGGCCAATCCACTAATTCTTGCTACTTGCATGAGAAACTGGTGCTCCCTGCCTTCCTAACCCTGTGGATATGCTACCCTGGCAAGCCCCAGCCCTTTCTGACATCTCAGGGAAATCAATGTCCAAGCACACTTGTCAGAGGGGAGAATAGTTAGGAATTGGAGGGGCAACAAGCCAGTCTTTCAATGAGATACTCCATCCCATAGGCTCTGGCCCCAGTCACAGGCCCCCAGCCACCAAAGCTGGAAGCTGCATGACTTTGCATCTGGTTAAAAAGGACCCTGAGGGAGGGCCCCGGTGCCTGGACAGTTGCAGTCCCAAGCAAGGCCAAGGGTGGCTGAATCTGGAAGAGGGGCAACGGACTGGCCTCCCTGGTAGGGGGAGCTGGTGTTCTCAGCAGCCTCCTCATTCTGGCCTAGCCTCTCTTCCTCCCTGCCATGTTCCCTCTTTGGGAATTCCCTCCTGGTCAGACCAGAGGCTCAGCAGGCCAGGGCTAGAGGCAGCAGCTGACCAGGCTCAATGGCACTACCAGCTCCTCCTACCCAGCATTGAGACCCCCCACATGCCCCTCATGCTAGGCACCACTTTTCACTGTGACCAGACTGAGTGGCATGTGCCCTATCTAATTGCTCTGGGTCTGGTCTACTATGATAGGACCTCATTCCTTTCTTTGAGGGTCATGGACTGCACAAAAGGCAGAGGACTTAGCATGAAATCCTCCCCGCCCCAGTGGCCCTTCCTGACCATCCATGCCCCACGCCCCTCAGTCCTCCCCCTTCCTCCTCAGCAGGACCTTTCTCCTCCCCCACTCCCTGCACCAGGCTGGGCTGCTGGGCTATTTGGGGCACTACTGGCCCTGCGGTGTAATCAGTACCCAGGGATAATTGCCACCTGCCCTGCCGGTGTCTGGGGGCTGTCTCGGCCACAGCGGCAAGAAGCGGACACAGAACAGCCAGGCCTGGAGTGAGGTCAGGCTAGGGCAGTCATGCCCATGCCCTGGTCTGCTCACCATGTGGGGGACCTGCAAGGATTCCCTAGGAAAGCCACACACTCCAGGGAGCTGTACTCACCCAGGATACCCTATGGATTTAGCTGGAATTTTATCCCAGCCAAGGGACAAAATTCCCAACCCTACTCTATTCCTTCACAATCAGCCCAAACTATGTCGTCCACCTACTAACTTCCTATATAGGGAAACCTGCTGGCTGCAAGCTGACCTCTGGGTGGTACAGACACCAAGCAGGAGGGACTTTGATTTGACCTTTAGCCCAGCAAGCCTCATCATACTTCTCCAGAGAAGCAGCAAGCACTAAGGACATGACTTAAGGGAGCAAAACTTTTAAATACAAGCTCCCCGTACTGCCACCACTTTCTGCTGCTTTCTTTTATATTCCAAGGCAATTTAGACAGCCTGGGTTTAAACATTCATGCTTCTCACGATCAAATCTATGGCCTTGGGCAGCTAGTTCAGCCTCAGTTTACTCATCTGTAAAAAGGACATAATTTGAGGAGCTGTCCCACTAAGTTGCTGAGAAGAACACTTTATCTGCTATGTGTAACATGCTTCATCCACAATGGTAGTTATGACTATTGGGAACTGCAAGAGGCAGACAGTGGGAGTGGGGAGCATCATATACCAGCCATATGATACTCTGGAAAGCAAAGCCTAAAGAGACTCTGGAGCTGAGGGGACAACCCCAGGGCCTGGACACTTTATAGCAGCTATAGCCCTGAGGCTGGGGGACACCTCATAGGCCTCCAGAAGAACTGCTCCTACTGTTTCAACCCCATTTGCTATAATGCAGTGCCATGGAAGCTTTATGAGGCCAGAAAACATCAAACTCCTGTGGACGTTTTCTTTTCAAACATTATTTTCAAAAGCAAATCAGCAAAGCCCAGCAAAACTTCCATTCTGCTCCTTAGAGAAGAAGTAAAATAGTGTTTCTATCTTTTGTCCTAAAAACATTATTTGTCCTAATGCTCAAAATCCTTCACATAAATATCCATGGTCCTGCCACTTGAAGGGCCACTCAGATGAACATCTCCTTTCCAGAGTGGACCACTACTGGAAGCTGGGCCAAAGGGCCAGGACTCATATAGTTAACCTGTCTCTGAAGCAGTCCAGCTCTATCCCTCTCTGCTTCAGAGTCCCCAAGAAGACCCCAAGCTGGCACCCTGGGTCAACAGGCCAGCCTAGAAGGGTGCCTTAGCCCTTCGGCCCCACAGCACCAAGGTGGGAGCAAAGTGGCCCCTGTGGGCAGGAAGGCCATTCAATGTACGAGGCTCTGCCCCTCAGGGACAGAGAGGAAGTATGGGAACAGGATGTGGGCACCATATCCACCTGCCAGTAACTTCTCAACCCCAGTCAGAACCCTGAGGGCCCCAGCCCAAGGCAGCAGTTGTGAGCCACACCACGGCTTGAGCACTATCCCCATATCACAGTGACTTCCTCCCATGTCCCCTTCCTGGGTATATTCTGCTCCAACCAGGGCACCTAGAGCCACCTCAGACCTCAGGGGCCTTGGCTGAGTGACCCTTCTGCCAGTTTTCTCTAGTGAGCACCTCTACCACTGGTCTGGGCCTACCTCAGAGACCACTGTGAGGGGGCTGCCCAGCCCCAACCTAGCAGCTCCACGGCCCTAGCAGCCCTTGGCCTGATGCCTGGGGAATACATCGTCAGGGTGGGGGCTGTTTTCCCTCCTGGGTACACTCTCTCTCACTCGTCTCCTCCCTGGGCCTGTGAGCTAATCAGAGAGAAGGAGGGGGAGGAGGGGGACGCTGCTTGCCTTCCCCGTTATCTGCAGCAATCCACGGTGACTAATGCTCCCAGTTGGTAAAAAGGCAGTGTAATCAAAACACTTTTTTTTTTTTAGTCCTTAAAGTTAGTCATTCTCCCAGAGTGGAGGAAAAAAAAGCTACAGCAGGCTCCATGAGATGCAAGCCCAGAGGCTCCCACTGCTGGGTGGGACTAAAGCATTGGCCGCTGAGGCTTCTGCAGGTCTAAGGTCAGTCCTCCTCCTCTGGACCCATGGCTATCCTTCCTCCACACCCTGAGTTGTTCTTGCTTTCCTTGACATCTGGGCTGCCTGGTCCCTGAAGGGCTGCCATGCCAAGCCAGGGGCTGCCCTTTGCTCCCAACCCTGCCAGGTACTGCCATCTGCTGGTCGCAGGTTTCCAGAGGGGAGGAAGCATATAAAAGCTCCCAGGATGAGGCGGAGCAACAGTCAATTCCTTCTTAGGTGCCTGGTCCTGTACTGCCAACCTGGCCATTCAGTCCATGCGCTTCTTATGACCCCATCTCCTTGGTGCCTTGGGACCTCGCTGTGCCTCAATAGAGCCATCGATTGTCAGAGGCAGGAACCTCAGGAACCAAGGAAGTGGGGGGGGCGGGTTATACCATAGTGGTGAAAAGCACAAGGGTCAGAGCCAGGACACCAGGTTGGAATTTCTGCTTCACCACGCCATGGCTGTGTTTTAGCCCCCGCCTCTGTAAAATGATAATAATAGTAGTACCTACCTCATAGGGTTGTAAGAATTAAATGAAAACTACTTACTTACCCAGTATGTCATGCGTGCTCAACGAGTAACTCAGCTAAAATAATGACAACATTTTAAAAAATGACATATATACATCACATGTCCATGACTGGCCCAAGACAGACATTACTAACCAATCACAGAACTCTCCCGCCAATGGTAGATTCTCTAGAATCCTCAACACAACACTCCAAGCAGGCAGCAATGAATGATGCAAGTTAGCATATGGAATGACACCCATTTGCCATCCCAGATAAAACCAGGAACCTTTACATTGTGATCAAGGATGATGAAGCCCTGAGGAAGGAACAGACACCCTCAAGCCATTTGGAACCAGAGCCAGGGCCCTGACTATTCCTTGCTGACTACATTAAAGGTTTGAGCACAGTCCCAGTCAGGCCTCAAGTGACTCCTTCCCTCCCATAAGATTCATACCTAGCTTCATCTCCGCAACAACTTCTCTGGGCTTGTCCTTCTGTTAAGGACCTGCCTCACTGGCCTCCTCTATTCACCTATTCCCAAAAGCCTGTAGAGTCAATGTGACAGTGGACTAAGAATTTGAATGTGGGAGACTTTGGTGATGTTATTTTGTCATTCATTTATAGAGGAGGGGACCAAGGCCAGGAGAGATGTAACTGAGGTCACATCTTGTCTGAGGTCAGTCATGTTGTCAAATATGGAACTAGAGCCTTGGTATCCTCCAGTCTTTTAGTCCAGAACCCATTCATTCTCATCCTACAAGATGTGTCTGCTACCTCCACTCCCATCCCTGAAACAGACTTCCCTTGGTATATGGCAGGCTAACATTTTTGGAAATATTTATCATTGCAGAATCCCTGAGGAAGACAGAGTATGGGAGAAGAAAGGATGTAGGTGGGGGAGTCATCCACAGGTGCTAAAGCACCAGGAGACTCAAAAACACACAGCACCCCTTCCATCCATTAAATCTTCTGCAAGGCTGCAAGGACTGACCATTCTCCACCCATGCTCTCTACCCAGGCTGCCCTTTGGGGACTTATTTTCTCTCCAAGGCTGTTCTTGTGTTCATGTTGGCCCATTTCCTGAAAAATAACTCGGTGATGAAGCTGATCTATGTGATGTGCTTGGGGGGCCACCTTTCACTAGAAAACTTGTTTGAATTAAACTGTGAACCCTTTTGAGTGGAAACAGAAAACACAAATTAGAGACTTGCCCCTGTGTCCCACACTCTGAGCCCTCTACTGCACCCTAGTATGTCAGAACAAATCATATATCTCTTATTGTCTAGATCACTGCCTTGGTTGCTCCCCAGCAGCTTATGAAACAGTTGAGGGTCATTTGAAGAATTTCAGAAAGCAGGTCTTTGTGGGGGCCAGCATGGACATCACTGCCAGCTCTTCTCTCTCCTTAGAGAGGGAGCTGTTTGGGTTGAGAAATACAATTCATCCCAGAATCCCAGGCAGCTTATGAGGGACTGAAGCACTAAAGTCTGACTTTGGGAGACCTGAGGCAAGTCAAATGCTTACTGGGCCTCAGTCCTCTTCTTAGCCATGGCAAGTTCCCTCTGTGTGCCCACCACACCCCTCATCTCAGATTCAGCTGGCCTGATTCCACCTTCAAAGCTTGGTTTCCACAATGGCTCCTCCTGGAAACCTTCACTATTGCCCACATCAGACTTAGGGTACCCTTACAGGCTGCCCTAGTCTTGTTATATCCCTTCCTGTATTATACTGTAACTGCCTGTTGACTTCCTTCTGCAAGAAAGCAGCTCTGGGAGGGCAGAGGGCAGGATCAATACTTCTTTTGTGTGGCTGTATCCTTAAGATTTGAAAGATCCTGCAAAATTGCAGGAGTTCAGTTAGTATTTATTAAATGAAGGCATAGAAAGAGTGGGACCATTCACATCATTGGGTCCTGTAGAGGAGACTACGAAAGGGAAGGACCAGCAGTTAGGGAGCAATCCTTACTCAGAGTCTTGTTGAGTAGATCTACAGAATATTTCAGCCCGCAAAGCACTTATTCTATTTGCATTTGAGCCCTGGGCCACCCTGAAGGAGGGAAAGATCTATTTATTGTAACACGCAACGCATGTGTGGAATATAACATTTAAAAACTGGAAGAGTACAGGGCAAATTGAGTCTCCCTCACACTGCGTCTCCAATAGATCCTTCCCCCATGGACACTGCTCCCCAGTCTCAGGACTAGAAACCTCAAGACAGGTGATAAGCCCGTTAAGGACCCTTATTGGGAAGCGGAAGAGAATTTTGTGAGTCGGTGTCGACAGCTGAAAACGCCTCCAGAGGTCCTCCTGCCTCGGCGGCAGGCCGAGCCTCAGAATCCCAAGCCTGGGCAGGAGAGTCGCCAGCAAGGGAAACTCCGCGGCCAACACGCGGCCGCCAAAGGGTTAATCCGCCGGGCCCCGCCCTCCTGCCTGCCTCTTCCGGGCAGAGGGGGCGTGATTGCGTCACTTCCTGGAGACTGTCTGAATCCGGAAGTGATCCTAGAGGACCGAGTTGCGGCGGAGGACCCCGGCGGGCGGCCCAGGTTCGGGACCATGAGCTGGTGAGTGAGGACGGGGCGCCAGGGGATGGCTGGAGCCGCAGCCCGCCGTGCGTCTGGCCTCTGCGTCACTTCGGAGTCCCGGCACCCGCCCTTCCTGCACCGACCCCTCACCCCAGAGCCGGCCCGAGAACCCCAGCTCCAGGGTCGTTCCTGGAGAGCCGCCTGCTCTACGCAGGACTCCCAGGGATACGCGCCGGAGGATGCCCTTAGCCTGGGACCCCGCGTCTGATCCTGTTTCCTACTCTGTCTCTTCCAAGGAGCCGGACCCATCTCCTTGAGTGAGGGACTTCCTTGTTCTCTATTTCATTAAGTGTCTGTTGAAGTAGAGTTGGTGTCTTCTTTGGCCCCCGAGAACAACTCTCCACCGCCGCCCGCCTGCCTCAGATTAGTGAACAAAAACTATTCGCCTTCAGATAACTGGTTTTTGCACCACTTTACCGTCTTCAAAAGATTAAAAGTGAATTTCCTTTGGAAGGGGCCAGAATGACAATCTACATTCACCCGCCCAGTGTGGGATTGGACTAGGTTTAAGTCTTTTCCGGGGCCATGACCCACTACTCTCCCTCTAAAATAGAGGCTTTGAACCTTAAGGAAACTGAAACCATGAGAATAGATGCCAAGGAGTCTTCAGAGTAGTGGAGTCACAACTCCAGTTGCCGCAGAGTTCTGTGATATTTGGGTCATGGTAGACACTTCATAATGTTTAGTGATTGATTTATTTTGTAAGATTCAGTTCGCAATCCCTGTTACTGGGTCTGGATTATTTACGTCCCCAGGAGACAACCATGGAGCTTCCTTAGAGACTGCCTTGTTGAGGGCTCTTACCTTGCCATCAGGCCCCAGAACCTGTATATTCACAACTCCTGAATCTCAGGAGATCCACCTCTAAGGCACTTGTATGAATAATTTGACCCCCAGAAATGTGCAAGATGAATTGAAACCCAGTCACACTAAAGTAGGGAACATGCTCAGAGTCTAACTTGTTTGTGCAAAGTGAGTGCATGATAATCAGTTATGAATAAATGAAAATAGTAGATTATCCTTCAGGAAGGATTTTGCCTGCTGATGTTTGGCCATCAGCAGAGACCGACTCCTGGCCACAAGCAGCAGATGTCAATCAGTGTCCAGGCTAGCTCTCTAATATAGTATTCAAACCATTTCTGACCCCTCCTCCACCTGCTTCTTAGCCCAAGATTGATGGGCAAATATCAGACAGTCAGCAGCAAGAGAGGGAAGCCTGGAGAAATCCCCTGATAAGCCCCAGCTGGAGCTGCTCCTTTTCCCTCCGTCTTTTTCTGCAGGAGGCCAACAGGGGCTGAACCCTAAAAAGGTAACTTTTCTTGTTATAACCTGGCTAGTGATGGGCAAAGTTCCCTTTCTTCGGTTCCCTTAGAGAAATTTCTTTCTTAAAATGCTAGACTGGGTCTCCCAACCTTGTAATATACCACTCTTTATGCAAAGTGTACAATATGCATAGAACATCAACATTGGAAATTTCTCACTGTTACATTCTGAAAGCCCAGCCTACCCCAGAACAATGGTTATCCTTTGTGCCCCTAGGCCTTATAAGTATGATAAGGTATTATCTTGTCCTCTGCATCCTGAATCTTTGGAGTTCTCTTGCCAGATTTTTTAAGTAAGAAGCAGAAAGTCAGATGCTTTATGTTGTTTTGATTGGCACTTACAAATTAAAAAACTGAATTCATCTTTTCTTCTCTAATTGGAAGAACAGTAGAACAGAGACCACTGAAGGTAAATTATTCTCTGGGTGTGCTGAGGCAAATTGTTTCCTCTTGTCTTGCAGAAAGTTTCTAATCTGAAAAACTGGCCCCCCATTTCCTAAAGTCCATGAGGTTGGAGAGAATTGAAATTGGCAGCTGTCTAACAAACAGGAGCTGAGATTTTTGTGAAGTAGAACTAATTTACCAGTATATGCACATCTTGGTACCTCCTTGGACTGAGGGTCACAACCAAAAGGGTGCTTTGTCCCTCGAGGCTGAGATTCCTTTCTTTTCCTCCTTAGAGGGCGACGACGTCATATCTTGCGTGGACCCTGACCCTCTCTCCATGTGAGGGGACCAGCACCGGCGCCTGGGCACACAATTACACTCAGTTCCTAGCTCAATGGCTGGCAAGGGGACCAGGGCTGGGTGCTTCTGATTCATTCCCAGAGTGGTTTTCCTGCTCCCAGAATGAATCCATCCATTCATCTGAGACTGGAATTCTCAGTAGGGGAAGAGACCAGAGTGACGTAGAGACATCATGGGAGGCTGATGCCCAAGGTCAAGTTCACCAAGTACATGGGCTATGCCAGCCATAGTTAAATAAGGCCTAGGGGCACATGGCCCATGGTCCCCAAAGGGTAACCATTGTTCTGTTATAGGCTGAGCTTTCAAAATGTCACAGTGAGAAATGTCCAATATTGATGCCCTATGCACACTGTGGATTTTACGTGAAGATTGAGAAGGTTTTGTTCTCTGCTTCCTCTGTGCAGGCAGCCCGCCCACCCGGTTTATTTAGTGGGTACCTGCTGCCTTACTGCATTATCTACCCATTTCTTTTCAGCAAGACAACTCAGTGATCTCTCTTACCAGGAAGAAAGCATTCAATATTCACAACTTAGATCACTGATTTACATCTTGACCCCAAGCCAAAATGCTTTCCCCTCCCTCTCTCCCCTTTTCTCTTTTCCTTCCTCTCTCTCTCCCTTCCTCTTCTCTCTACTTTTGTATGTTTGTCTTTATTATGGAATGGTGAGAGAATTAAGTAGAATTAAGTGTAATGATCTTAATCTAATTTAGCTGTCTCCAGGAATAGTAGCCTTCCCTGGAACCATATACCTAGATGATCTTATGACAAGAAAGAACACAGGAGAAACTCTTCCTATATCTAGGGGTCTGGTAGTTTGAGAAAGAAGGAAATTAGAGGAAGTACAGAAAAGTTTGGGAGGTAGAATGCTGTATTCAGGTTCTGGTTTGGCTGCTCACTGTGCCCATCAACCTTTCTCTGTGTAACATGAAATAGATAACCCAAGCACACAGTCTGTTGTCCTAGTGGCAGAGTTAAAGAATGGAGTCTGTTTGCAGATGTAATCCCTTTCTGAATATAGGCTCTAGTTTGCCCCTTATTGGGTGTTCCTCAGGTTTGGTCTGCAGCTCCCAATCCACCCTGCAGTCCTCAGGGTGGATTGGGAGCTGCAGATATTCTACTGCGGATTGTGTTGCTAAGGTGGGATGTTCTGTGGGTTAGGTGTAGTAAATGCATTCTCATTCAAGATCTTTTTATGTTAATGGTTTATTAGGGTGTAATCCCATCATACGTTGAGGAGCATCTGTGTAATGTGATGCATGTAGATGATTCTCAACAAATATTTGCTAATTTAATGCTTATTAAAATTTACAGTATTCAGAGGTCTCTGTTAAGTGTTGGGGAGGCATTTGAAAGATTATGAGTCAGACCCTGTCTTCAGCCAGTGTCTGCAAAGTGCTAGGGAGTGCAAGGAAGGACATCTGATCACTGAATGTCAGCATGGTTTCAACAAGAAGGACTTCAAGTGGGAGATAGAATTTTAACTAGACTGTGATTTATCAAGCACATACCGTTTCCATGGCGAATGAGAGAGGGATCTGGCTACCAGAATGGCATGGAAAAGGTGTGTGCAGAGAGATGTATTGAGATTATTTGACGCAGACAGTCAGGAGGCCAGTTTGGGTGCAGTGAATAATAATAATGGTTGAGCAGAGGCTTCATTGGTGAGAATTGGCATTCTTAGCTTGGGGCACATTTATAGTGCTTTCAGTGCCATGCTGAGAAATTGAAATTGAGCCTGGCCTTTGGAAAATTGAAGGTTCTTGAGCAGGAAAGTGGCTTAACAAAAGAAATGATTTATTCAGATTATTTGGCAGTAGCCTGTGGGACAGCTCAGAAAAGAGAAAGAAAGGAACCAGGGAGGCCAACTTGGACCAAAACTTCCAAAAAATTTTGAGCACACTTGCGGTTAGAAATATCTTTGGACATTACAACTCACATGTATGCATTTCATTTTATGTGCAAAATACCCTAGTATGTTCTTTTTTGTGTGTTTTAAAGATCAACTCACCTCAGTTGCTTTTATGACTACCTTTGATATGTGTATATAATGGAATGATGTAGGTAGACTAAGTGATCTGTGTGCCCTGGCTTCAAAAACCAGCACTTGGGCGGGGAGGGGGAGGGGCGGCGGAAGCTATGTGATACTATTCTGCATGGACCCCAGTTAGAAAAATACCTATTCAAACTAGAAGCTAGCTTTTGATTCCAGCTAGCTAAAGATAGTGTTGTTAGTTTGGTTGCTTTTGCAGGGTTAAAATGAGAAATCCAGAAGGGTAGTTGTAAAGAACATTTATCCAACACTTTCCAGAAAAGAAAACCATAGGGACAAAAACCCATACAAAGATGTTCAGTCTCATTGAAGTTCTGACTCTATTGCTTAAAGATAAGACCTGAAGCAAGTATGGCTTAAAGTTTGAATTTGACAAAGCCATTTGGTAGATCCATGAATAGTTACTGTATATTCTCTATAACTTTTTGAATGTTTGCAGTATTTCATACTTTTTTATTTTTTTGATCATCACCAGGGCAGACTCACTTTCCATTGTATGAGAATGGTTGCCCTCTGGCCAGGGCCCGAGATGTTAAAGGGAGGGACCAAAAGTCTATTTCCATCCTCAGCCCTGCTCCTTTTACCTCCTGCTTCCCAAGGGCCAAACTTTCAGCAGAGAAGAGGGAAAGGTTAGTGTGGGAACTCTTCATCAGTTCCTGGGGGTAGGAGACTGAAGTGAGAGTGAGATTAGAGAGAATGCCTTAGAAGTGGCACTGCTGGTCTGGTGCTCTCAGAGTTCCACCTGGGCACTGTGAGCCTATGGGTGGAAATGAGGCCATCTGAGCTTTCTCTCTTGCTTGCCGAGTAAGCAGAACAAGCCTGTCAGCTCCGAATGCCTTATGTTTTCTTCTTATAAAATGGGGAAACCCATTTCCTACCCCTCATGTCTTAAAGATTAGAATGGAATAGGTGACAACTTGTCTGTCAGATACTAAGAGTCTCCTGCCTCCTTGAATTTCTTGTCCTCCAGGTGTTGCTGCAGCAGCCTTCACACTTCTGTCACAAATTCTTCCACTGTTTAGGAGGAAGTCACCACTCAGGTTTAAACAGTTGTATAACTTGGGCCTGGTTATGATGCATTATGGAATAGGACAGCTGCTTGTCCTTAAAACAGAAGAAATAGTTTCAGATTTCCTAACCATTCGCAGTATACTTATCTCTTTGTGACTCAGTACAGTCACCCCTTCTGGGCCGTGGTGTGATCTTCCTCACCGAAATACCCTCCCCCACCTTCACAGCAAATCTTTACAGACCACTTACTGCAAGCTTGGGTGCTGTTTTAAGCATTAAACTCTTAACCTTCACAGAGACCTTGTAGAATTAAGTAGATTTTCATCCCACTTCATAGACAAGGAACCTATAACCTGGCAAGGCGAGGGAACTTGTCTTAAGTCTCAAGCCAGTGATCAGCAGAGCCAAGATTTTAACCCCAGCACCATGGCTCTGGAGTCCATCTTCATCCAGTGAAGTATAGGAGGGGACCACTTCAAGTGAACTGATGTATCAGAAGCATAGGATCTGACAATAGTAGATGCTCAATAAATGGTCACTTTAATTAGAATGTCCCCTGACTCTCACATGACCTAACATCGTGTGATTCATTCTGTCTGCTTTTCAGAGGGCATCCTGGGGAGCCATGGGGAAGAAGGGATCACAGCTGAGCCCAAGGATTGTTCTGGTCACAGTAACAAGTCAGCCAAGTCACAGAGTCATGCCTTTTATTTTTAAACACACACGCACCCCTCCTCGGACTGATGGCAGGTCAGGGTCATGTTCCATGTGCTCTGGTTTTGGATCCAGTTAATTAGGCCAGAGGCTGTGGTCATGGGCACTGAGATGAATGGTTTCAGCTCAGGTCACTGCCCCTCTGAGGGGGTCTCTTATGTCCTCGCTCAGACTGAACTTTCCCTGGCCCTTGGCATTGCGGCCAGCTGGCCCTTCATCTGGAGAGGATGGATCCAACAAGCAGCTGTTCCACCGGAGCCAGATGACTACATAAGCCCTGCCTGGCCCTGGCCCTCCTGCTTTCTCTCTCAGATTTTTAAGGTGGCAGCCTCATAGGGCCTGAGACCAAAACAGGTGGCAGCCCAAGGACAGAGCCACGGGGGGGGGGGGGGGGGGGGGGGGGGCGGTCCTTGTAGCCTGCAGAAGCTGCTGCCTTTCGCCCACCTTCCTGCTCTTGCCGAGACAGTGACTCAGGCCCAGACCACTCCCTGGGGAGCCAGGATTTCAGCCACTATCAACCACCGCCCACTCTTGCTCAGCCCTCCCTCCCTTCTCACCTCCCTTACCTCCCCCAGCACTGTGCATCTCTTGCCCAGCCAGAGATATCAGAAGGGTACCGGGCGGAGGAGACTGAGTCACTTCAGGGCTCTTTCCACCCCAGGCCGAGACCAGACTCACGTTCACTAGAAACAAATTCTGGAAGCCAAGTGAAGACAGGGAAGCATGTCAAGCTATTAGCCTCGCTCCACTCTTCTTTGTAATGGGAGTGGAGGACTCTCCCAAGAAGGCAGGGTTGGAGAGATCTGCCGAGGTGACCAGGGGATCCCCACCCAACTGCCATCTGGGTCTGCCTCTTGTCTCTGCCTCTGCAGTAGAGGGGGTGAGGAAACAAAAGATTGAGAAACCCAGCAAATTGAAAAATGCAAAAGAGCTGTTTTTGTAAATAGACATTACACAAGAGCAGGAGCGTTTTTGGAAAGGTTTTACTGAGACAGACAGAATTAGCCAACTGGCATCATGCTGCTAATAGAGATATTTACTGTTTGAAAAAGTATATTTGTAGCTTTGGAGAACATCCTGTTGACTTTTCTTTATTGTGAAAGAAAATAGAATCTTTTCCTCCTCTTTCCCTCTGTACACATTGAACTTTTTTCCTTTCCTGAGGTGGGGCATATTAGGGGCTGAGAGAACTGTTTTCTCCACTTTGTTGCTGAGACTAAAATATCCCTTCTCCTGCCCTCTGGTGCTGATGTTTCTGGAAAAGCAAGCAGAACCAAGAAGGACTCCTGCTCTGGAGGCATAGAGACCAGAACCCTCCTGATTTCTCCTAGAGATTCTCTGGGGAGCAAGCCCCGTCTTCTCACTGGACCTCTGCTTACCCCCACCTGCCCTGCCCCCCAATGCCACAGGAAGAACATTGAGGAAAGCTGGGAGAAGGAGGAGCAAAAGTCCTGCAGCCTTATGGTCCTCCCTGCCCTTGAGGACCATGAGCGGTGACCGTGTGACCCAGCAGTGCCTGGAGATACTGCTATGCTGTCACTCTTGCTGCAGCCCTCAGAAACAGCAGCTGTTTCCTAGGGAGTCCCACATGCCAGCATGACTTGAACCACAGGGCAGGAGAGACGTGGAGCCTGGTAAAGTGTAGTTGGGTTGCTCTTTCCTCCTGCCTTCTCCATGCCACCTCTCACTCCACTTCATTTCAATGGCAGAGAACCTGCTCTTTCCATCAGGGCACCTACTCCAGTTGTCTGGCGATGTGTCTGACAGTGAGATGTGTCTGGCAGCCTCAGAATAAACCCAGGAGACTCCTCTCCCTTCATATATCCTCTTTAAAACATTTCCTGTTGACCCGTGCTCCAAGAACTTGTCCAGGCTTTACTTTTGAAGGCGGAGGCCAGCTCTGTTTTCTTGGTCTCCGCTACATGTGCTGTTCCTCAACCCAGCTGACTGGGGTTTGATCACATGGGGATTAGGAGGCCAAAGACATGGATGTTACTTTTGTTGGCTCTTTATGTAGCCTTATCTAAGAGTAGCTTTTTTCAAGAACTTTAAATCACAGTTTGGTGTTTTTCAAGGCCCTAGAGCAATACACTTATTTTACTCATTCATTTAATTATTCAGTGCTTTCTATGTGCATAAACTGTAGTAACTGTAATCTCCATGAAATCATTAAGTCTGTCTTGTTCATCCTGATGTCTGTAGAACCTAGCACAGTGCTTGACACAAAAGTGGTCTTTTGATAAATATTGATTAACTATTGATCCATGAAAAGACTGGCAGGAGCACTGTGCCTAGTACAAGTGCTTTGCCAGGGTGACAAAGAAGCATTATATTCATTCCCTGCCCTTGAGGAACTAGGTATCATAATCAGAAAGCAAGACATAGACACCTCAAAGTTAATTAGCCTGTACCCTTTGCCAAGCAGAGTCACTTCAGTAATGAAAGGATGGCTTGATATATATTGGGAAGGATATTTGCACAGTTTATCACAGTGATGGGTCATAGGAGAGAGAACTGGTCACCTACATGCATACTGAAAAGCAGAAAAGTAATCTTTGTTCTTGAACTTCTTGGACTGTATAGGTCAAGCATGGAGGTATGGTATCTGGTATCAGGGCAAATGTACCAGCAAGATAAAATGAATAGAAGTCCTTAAAATAAAAAATTCTGTGGAATGTCCCTAACATGGATAGGGATTAAAATTCCATGGACTGCATCTAAGATGTGTAGAACTAAAAATTTTACATATAGATGTTACTTCGGGATCTTAATATTTAATAAAATAAATGTAGAGACCTGTATGAAAAAAAACCTTAAAACCAAAGGACATAATAAAAAGACTTAAATAAGCAGAAAGAAATATTATATTCTTAAGTGAGTAAGCCTAATATTTGTAAAGATGTAGGGTCTTTTTTCTTTCACGCATGTGTGCGTGCACACACACACACACACACACACAAACACACGCATACACACAGAGCTATAAATACAGTGCATTTCCAGAACTACTAAACATATTTATGGGGTTTGAGTGGGGAGCAGGGGCACATCAGATGATTTTGAAATTTATCTTGAATTACAAAAGAAAATAGCCCAGAAATTACCTAGAAAGGAGGGATTCACTCTACTAGGTGTTAGGAGCTTTTATAAATCTAAATAATCTATGTTATTGGCAAAAGAGTCGGTTGGTTTATGATATGGAATAATAGAAGTATTTAACACTGATAAAATAGTTTTTCAAAGTTTTTTTGTTTGTTTTGTTTTGTTTTGGGGGCAGGGGTTACCAGGGATTTAATTCAGGGGCACTCAACTACTTAGCCATCCCAAGCCCTATTTTTAATTTTAATTAGAGACGGGGTCTCATTGAGTTGCTTGCCATTGCTGAGGCTTGCTTTAAACCCACAATCCTCCTGCCTCAGCCTCCTGAGCCACTGGGATTATAGGCGTGTGCCATCCCACCTGGATCAAAGGTATTTTTTAAATAGTATTAAAACAACTGGTATTCATGCACTCAAAATAATTTGTGAATTGAGTGAAGATTTAAATATTTTTAAAAAACTAAGTTAATATGTAAATGGAAGGAACACAGAAGAGTCAAAATAATCTCAACAAAGAACTACAAAGTTAAAGGAATCACTCCCCAGTATTAAAACTTACCTTAAAGCTACAGTAATTAATATATTGTGATACTGGCACAAGTCACTGGAACTATAGGCATGCACCACTGCACCTGGCAGAAATTTTTAATAAAACAAGTGAGAAATTGCTGACTCGAGAGTTAGAACTACATGAAAGATACTTTTTTTTAGTATCTTTAAATTTATTTAAAAACTAAAAAATTGGATTCTAAAATGGAATACAGCCAGGTGTGTGATGCACACCTGTAATCCCAATGACTCAGGAGACTGAGGACAGATGATCCCAAGTTTGAGGCCAGTCTCAGCAATTTAGCAAGACCCTATCTCAAAATAAAATTTAAAAGGGCCAGGGCTGTAGCTCAGTGGTACAGTGCCCCGAGTTCAATCTTTTTTTTTTTTTTTTTAATATTTTATTTTTTATTTTTCGGCGGACACAACATCTTTGTTTGTATGTGGTGTTGAGGATCCAACCCGGGCCGCACGCATGCCAGGCGAGCGCGCTACCGCTTGAGCCACATCCCCAGCCCCCCGAGTTCAATCTTTAGTACAAAATAAAGAAAACTTTAAAAATGGAATACAAGTTGTAAAGTGAGTGAAGTACAAGTGATAAAGGTGAGCATTTAAATCAGTAGAAATCAGTCTGAAATCAAGCAAAGCATAACAGCATTTTTCAAATGGTCCCAAAAGCTACTAAACCATTAAGAGAATAAGATCAATTTTAAGTAAGAGTGATGATTGTTTGATAATGCAGTTAATGAAGAGGAGAAGCAGATCATATGAACACACTGATAAAACACTGAAATTTCTGGTAGATTTAACATGAAAGACATAACAAAGATAATAGAACTCATGATATGCCCTCCTACAAGGACATCAATGACAAACTGGTTACTGTTAATGCTAATAGAGAGCATTGAAGATTAGTCACTGTACAGAAAATCTTGAAATGTGCCCTGAAATCTTATAGTTTGTTTGTGAAAGAAACATGAGATTTTCCTAAATTTTACAACAATCCCAAAATTTATATTTATACATTATCAGTAAGCTAGAAAAAAAGCTTTTCTAAACTGTCAGTCGTGGAAAACAAATTTCAATCAACCATACTAGAGGAAAGACTGAATTATCTTTCTTTTCACTCAAGAAAATTATGCTACCAGCTCTGTCACATGCAGAGGCAATAAAAGACTGCGGCAAAAAATGTAGGGGTAAAAATATAGAGGTGTGTCAGGCAGATGATTAATAAAAATAATAGGTTATTTTGAACTTTCTGATGTTTGTGTCATTTGTTCACTTTTAAAAATTATTTGTTAAGCTTTTTTATCCATTTAAATTTTCATCTTAATATCTATTTTTCTATTTATTATTTGGCACTCTTTTTATTTATTTTTTTTAAGTACTGGAGATTGAACCCAGGACCCCATGAACACTAGGCAAGCATTCTGCCACTGAGCTACAACCCCAGCCCTTGTATTCTTTTTCTTTAAAGAGACCTGCAAAATTTTATAAGCTTCAGACCCACAAAACAGGGACCTACCTCTGAGAAGCACAGATGGTGGTAGGACTACCATGATGAAGTCATGAGGATGAAGTGACTATGGCATGAATTTCCAAGACACAGCCCTTCCCCTCCCCTAGCACACACACACACAAAATCTTCCACTTGCTGAGCTCCCAGAACACTTTGCTGGGCTTTTATTCCCAAGGCAAGAGATTAGGTAGAATCTTCTCTAAGGAATTTTACCTTCCAGGAGAAAAGACTAGGAAGAGACTGACATCAGGGAGTTGCTCCCAAAGTGTTTGGCCAGAGCACTCTACACAATAGACCAGCTTTATTCATGTGCTCACAGTTTACTAGTTAGATTTCTTTCATCACCCAGTCTTATATGTGAGCAGGCAACCAAGAAGTGCTGTACACCCTCAGAAAGCATTTAATATAAAAAAAAAGATTAAATAATTAAAAAAAAACTTGGAGAGAAACAGACTATAAAAAGAGAAGAAACTTCTTTTTAAGCTATTATTAAGATCCTTAGATAAGACATCTGTGAAATAAAAACAGGATACCATAAAAGAAGAAAGGGACATTCTGAAAATTAAATAGAACTCTTAGAAATTAAAGGTCTGATAGTAAAATTTAAAAAACAATATATAGTAAAAAACATGTGAAAACTTCAGCCTTGGCATTCCAAGGCATTATGGTGGGGATTATTAGGTTGGGTTATAATATAAGACTGACCAGATGCTTTTTTATTAGCAAATGGATTTCTTTTGCCTAATGCACTGAATTGAATCCATCTCGTTGGGATTAAAGTCATGATTTTTTTTAATCTGATAGAAATGAATAAAACTCATTTTTTTTCATTTAGAAAATGAAAGTAGTAGAAGATGAAATGTTGAGAAACAGAGAGGACCAGCCAAGTAGGATCACCATCAAAATTAAAACAATATCAAAAGTAAGAAATAGGGACTGGGGTGGTAGCTCACTGGTAGAGCGTTTGCCTAGCACATGTGAGGCACCAGGTTTGATCCTCAGCACCACATAAAAACAAATAAAAAAAGGTATTGTGTCCATCTACAATTTAAAAAGTTTTAAAAATTAAAAAAGTAAAAAAATTTGAAAAAGTAAAAAACAAAATGGAGAAGACATGACAATTTTTTTTTATTTGTTTTTGGGTATTTTGGGTGTTACTGTTTTTTTTGTTTGTTTGTTTTGTTTTGTTTTTGTACTAGGGATTGAACCCAAGGGCACTTTAACACTAAGCTACATGACAATCCTTTTTATTTATTTATTTTTTAATTTTTGAGACAGGGTGTTGCTAAAATGCTGAAGTTCCTGCCTCGGCCTCCCAAGTTGCTGGGATTACAGGTGTGCACCATTCTGCCCAGCAATAATTTTTTTTTTAATCCTAGAACTAAAGATTATAAATTGCAAAATTATAACTTTCCTACTTAGTACAGTGGATAAAACAGATACATCATTATAAGATTATACAACTTCAGGACGAACACAATCCTATAAACTCATAGAAAGAAAATAAAAAATAGGTCACACACAAAGGACAGAAATCAGAGTGGCTTCAGATTTCACAACAGCACCAGAAGACTATGAAGCAGTGCCTTTGAAATCCTAAAAGAAATTATGTCCAACCCATAATTCTATACCCAGTCAAACTATCCTGGTGGTAGAAAAAAAGAATTTTATGCAAAGTCTGAAAAAAATTTATCTTTCATACCCTTTTTTTCCACCAAAATGAGGAGTAAATCAAGAAAGAGAAGATGGGAGATGGGCTAATGAGAAAAAGGTCAAAGGCATCCCAGTAAGGATCGTCCTGATGGGAAGGGCTGAGGCTCCAGTGGAGAAGCTTCAAGATGACCATGGGAGCAACTGAAAAGAATAAATATACCAGGAGTGGAGTCAGACAACAGATTGAATCAGGGATAAGTCCATAGACAAGAAAAGTAAGAAATATGCAGTGTTGTTAGTTACGTACTGCTTCATGACAAATGATCCCACGACTCTATGGCTCAAAATAACAATAGTTTCTGTTGGGAATTAGAAGTGACTTAGATGGGGGGTTGGCTGGGAAACCCTAAGGAGGTTGTTGTACACATGGGCTAGCACTGCAGGCTTCCTGTTTGACTACCCTGAGCAACCCATTGGCTCTCACACTTGGTGTGAAAAACAGCACAATATGCTCATAACTGTTAACTTGTTGCTGTAACCAAGTTAGGATATAACTATGGAAAGAGAGTGGAGGTAGCATCCAAAACTGTTTCTGTTTGGTCAAACCCTGTCTTCCACAGTAAGTACCCAGTGCTTAAAGCATAGTGATCAAGCCAGGCGCAATGGTGCACACCTGTAATCCCAGCAGCTCAGGATGCTGAGGCAGGAGGATTGAAAGTTCAAAGCTAGCCTCAGCAACTTAGTGAGACCCTGTCTCTAAATAAAATATAAAAAGGCTTGGGGATACAGTTCAGTGGTTAAGCACCATGGGTTCAATCCCTTTTACCAAAAAAAAATTAAAAATAAAAATAAAAAATAAAAGCCATAGTGATCAAGAGGAAGGAATATGAGCATTTCTGTGTAGAGATGTAAATGTGAATGCCAAAAGCAAACAAAACAACTGAGTTGAAATGGCTGTCTCAGGCAAATGAGGTTAAGGGGGCCTAGGGACTAATGTGTTACTTAAACTTTGTTGCCTTACTAAACTTTGCATATGTGTAACTTTGGTAAAAGTAGAACTTAGATCAATAGCAAAACACTCCTGTTTCCTTTACTTTTAAAAAGTTATTTAAATATTCACGTGTATATATGTATACAAATACAGGTACACACTGAGATTCAGGATATTACTGCTTACTTTCTCCTTTGTGGGGATGATTTTGTTTGTGTTTTGTCCTTTCAGTTTTTCCATGTCTTCCAAGTTTTTAACACCAATCAGGTGCTGTTTTTGTAATAAAAAAAGGGGGGGGTTGATTTATTTTTACAAAAAGTCTACTTGCCTCAGTTTTTCTCTCTGCAAATTGTAAAAAAATATAATGAATACTACTAAAACATTAACCATGGTCATCTTTTAGATATGAGATTATTATGACTGGGTTTTTTTCTTCTCCTCCCCCCACCCATCCTCTTTTTCTATATTCCTCAAGTTTTCTCTCATGAGCATGTTTTATTCTTTGAAGGGATAAAACTGTAAAAGGCTATTTAAGCAAGATTGTAGACCTGAGAATAACGAGAAATGAGTTAGGAGGAGGAAAGGTGTTCTGTTTGGGTGGTGTGGCCATGTCCCTGTTTCCCTGTATAATTAAACTATCCTGATGATGACCACTCAAAAATGTCCCTCTCTGGACCAGGTATGGTGGCACATACCCTTGATTGCAGCAACTCTGGAGCCTGAGGCAGAAGGATCACAAGATCAAGGCCTGCCTCAGCAGCTTAGCAAGACCCTGCCTCAAATTTTAAAAAGAACTGGGGGTATAACTCAACGGTAGAATACCCCTGAGTTCAGTCCTCAGTACTAGAAAAAATTTAAGAAGTCCCAATTTGGAACAGAAAGTTTTAAAGAATCTAAACCTGAAGGATTAACAAATGGCCGTGTGCCTGAGTCAGAGTAGTTGAATTGGGTGATTGAGAAAGAAGGCTGAAAGGAAGGTTGAGACCATAATACAGAGGCATGTTGAAAGCTAATGCAAGTTCTTCCACCAACACCAGGGCTGGAGCAGGAAACAAGATGAACCTGGAGCAGCTCCTAGTTAAAGTGAGGAAACTGAGGGGAGGGGTGGGAATTATACTTTCTTTACAAATTTTCTGAATATAAAATTTCTACGTTTATTTTTCTTTTAAAAAATAAAGGTGTTCTGCCAGATAGATGGCTTTTGGGCTATGAGGTGAGAAATAATCAGACTAGCCTGATAAAATTATATGTGATTGTCAGAGCTGCAGTGGAAATATAAGGAGCAGCCAGCTCAGTCTGTGTGGTACATGTCACCTCTTTGTGCAAAGCCCCAGTTCCAAACAGCGTTCTTCTCTTTCATTTCCAGTCTCTTAAAGAACCTTGAGCCCCTTCTGATCCCATGGTACTTTAAGACTAAGCATTTTGATCAAATACATCTAAGAAATCCTTGTGAAAAGACTATGGAACTGTGAGTGGCAGAGAGAAAATGGCCAGAAGTCAGGGTCCCTGGTGGTTTTCTTCCTGGTTTTCTTATAAACCAGCACAATGACCCTAGGATAGTCATTGAACTTCTCTGGATCTGCTTCCTTGTCTACAAAATGAGAGGGTTGAACAGAAAAAAAAAAAAAATCTATGGTGACTTGCAGTTCTAAAAATACTGTGATTCTAAATTAAGATTTAGAGAGAAGCTGTGGCACTACAAATAATGGAAACTAAGTTCAGACTTTCTTGGTTCCTGGTCGCAGGTAGTGTAGACTCCAAGGATTCTTCAGGATTCTCATCCCACTCCCCACATTCTAGAATGAGATTCTGTCTAGATATGTGGAACAGACCAGCTGTTGCAACTCCTTTGTTTCATAGTTGAAGAAATGACTCCAGAGTGATTGTGATTTGTTCAAATCACAAAGCTAGTAAGGCAGAGACCAGGTTTTCTGCCTCCTGGTTAGAACTCTGTACACTGCAGCAGGCCTCCCACAGAACAGGAGCCATCTTTACAAGGCCACCAGGACCTCATTTGCACTGTCTCCAAAATGGCCCTTGAGGACAGCTGTTCAGCATCCATCAACTCCTGTCCCTGAATTGTGGGGAAAGAAACCAGGGGCCTGCAGAGAGGACTCATCTTACCTTGAACCTTTTTTCTTTGGGTTCGAGAAAGGGAAACAGCAATTTCGATTTTTCTTCCCTAGCTTCCATAGTTTACCTTTCCTTTCTGGTAATTGCATAGCCTGAAATGATTAGTTTACAGAAGCCACGTGAACCAGTCAGCCCCCAAAGGGTTAACACTCCCAAATTATGGGGCTGGGTTAACAATAAACAGGATGTCCTCCAGAAATTAAATTTAAACCTCTGTGACTCAGGCTGCCCATCCCCTCAACTGGCTTGTTGTCTGGGATTATTATCGGTAGTTAATTATACCGTTGGGTGTAGCAGCAGTGTTGGTCAGTTTGGGCTAAATGCAAGCAAACTCTGGGACAAGGGGGCGTGAGTGGAAGGTAGGATGGGGCCGGTGGAATGGAAGGTTTGGATGCAGAGCCTCTACCTGTACCCCACAGCTTCTAGGAGAGCCGTGGGAGAAGCCAGCTTTGGCCACTTCCAGCTGCTTCCAGGGATTCCCTCACTTCCTACCTGCCACTAGGTGAGGCAGTGGCACTCTGTTCCTGTCACTACTGGGTTGTACTGTGTTAGCTTTCCAACTTGGCCATAGTTCTCTTCTTGGGCTCAATAGAATCAGAATTTTCAGTATCTGGAGGAAACTTCTAAATTTTCTAGTTTGCTTCACTCATTTTACAGAGGAGGAAAGTAAGTCTCAGTGTAGCAGTTAGCTGCCAAATGACGGCTTGCTTAGGGAGGTGGACCAGGTAGTTGCTCCTCGACTCAAGCCCTACCCCCATGACCTTCCTTCCCTTAGGCCAGGCTTCTTCCAGGTTTTAGTGGGTACTCTGAGGTGCAGAGCTTCTTAGCAAGTTTTGGGAAGACTCAGGCTGGATCCCAGTTTCTCCAAGTTAGCTGCATTTAGATTTTGTCCGTTTTCCCAGGGGATTAACCCGGCCCAACCAGTCATTAATGGCCATGTAATTTGTCATTTTTCCTCAGCTTCCCAAGAAGCCTGCAGACCCACAGTTTGTCCCCCTGTAGAGAAGCAATGAAGCACCTAGTATAGATGATAGTGATTTTTGTGGGGGGTTTTAAAAGCCATGTCTCCAAGAATGACAGCTGTTACAGTGAGCCTCTGATTTCTCATTTGTAGCTCCTCAGGACACAAGGTTTGTAGTGATTGTTATCTGGGGCTGTGTCCCTTTCCTGCCATATATATATATATATGGCTGTGTATTTAAATGACAGACCGTTCATAAGACATGTGCTGGGGAAGGAGGTGGTGCCCAAGAGCCTACATGGGACACTGGATAGGAGGATCTGTTTTCTAGAACAAGGCCCTGGGTATGATGGTCCTGTGCCCTCCAAGGCTTGGGGTGCCAGTGTCAGATAGTGAGTTTCAGCCACTCCTTCTTTCAACCACATCCTTCCCTATTTCTCAGGTATCCTCGTCTCTCTGTCTCTTCCAGGATTCCTTTCAAGATTGGGCAGCCCAAGAAACAGATTGTACCCAAAACAGTGAGTAACCTCGTCTTTCCCTCTGAGACTCAGTTCTATCTTACATTGCCTCTGCATAGAACCAAAGCTTTGACTCGGCACATCTTGAGCTGAGAAGATAGCCACCTAGGCCTTATTGCCAGTCATGTTGATCTAGAACCTCTTAAAGACTGGGACTTGCAGGGGCCTCCTGTTCCGGGGTACTGGGGATCTTCCCCATTCTTGGTGGTTTACAAAGGTATGGCAAAGGCTCTGCTTCTGAGTAGTCTTTCCTAAGAGGATCCTGGAACACAGACTCCCTACCTAAGATACAGCCCAGGCTTTATTTTTAGCTATCTCCTCCACTAAACACCAGGTAACTTCGTGCCCCTCGTCCCTTTGTCTGCCCTTTCAAATGTGTCCTCTCTCATGATCCAGAGTCACCAGTGAGAGGGGATGACTGGCTGCTACCTGCTGTGAGCCCACAGAATTTAGCCCTATTTTATCTCCAGAATGGGAGAGGAGAACCTCAGTTCACAGAACCTGAATTCTAGCTGGAAGCCCACAGAACTTATCTGGTCAACCTCCTGATTTTTCCTGATGAGTGGTGGTGACTGCTAAAGTGTGAAAAGGCCGGACTGGCATAACTGGAGTTAGGACTCAGGTCCGAGTACTCCTTCCCTTGCTTGTGCTGCTTCTCACTGTGAAGACCTTTGAAGTTTAGGAATTCTAGTCTGGAGTAGCCTTTTCAGCCCCTCTTCCACCAATTGGAGTGTAGTCCTTGGTTTTAACCTGGTTGTTAACTGTAGAGCCCCTCTCTCAATAACTTCAGAAATTTCTACTCTGTCTACTCAGTAGACTCTTATCCGTTGTCCCAACCCTTGATAGGCCTCCATGTCTTACTGACTCTCCTTCCTCAGCTCAGCTGTCAGGACCGCAGGCAAACTACTGCTTTACTTTGGTAGGAAGTTCAGCACACATCTGACCAATGGCACCATCTTGGGGAAATTCGAAGTGAAGTCACTTGAAAGGAGCTGGGTCTGAGCTAAAAGAGTCCTCCTCTGCTTCATACAGATGCAGGTCACTGAGAGGCTCCACTGCCTCCCGTGCAGGGGCTGACCATCTGTGGAGGCCTCCAGCTGAAGCCCAAAGAATCTGGGCGTGCAAATGCCGGCTCCAGCCAGCTACAGGAAGTGGGAAGGTGCGGCTTTGAGCCTCTAGAGTTTAATCCATGGCAGATCCTAAAGGGAAGTGGTTTTGAGAAGGGTCTTTTATTCCGATCCTCATTACCAAAAACAAAGAGACAAACAAAAAACCCTCCCAACACCCTAACCTTCATCGAAATGGCCTTTGTTCTCCCCCCAAAAAAGCAAAGGCTAGAACGTACTTTCAACTTGTTTGCCAGAGTTTGTAGACAGAACAATCTTGAGTCCTTTGCCCTGAGAGGTAGCAAGGACCCAAGGGAAAAACAGATACATGTGGCTTCCCTCTTCCCTTGCGTCCAACTCACTTGAGGTGGGATTGTCCTCTGGTTCACAGCCTCAGCTCGCCCATGTAGACCAGAGAGTGGGAAGAAGCCATGTTTGATTTGCAGCCTCAGTTTCCATCCTGGTTCTGTCACATGGTGTCTGATCTTGAGCATGTTCCTTGGCCTCTCCAAGCTTTAGCATTCTCATGTGTGAGATGAAGATGGCATGGCTGGCATCTCAGTCTGACACAAGGCAGTGCATGCAAGATGCAAGGCACTTAGCCCAGTGTCTGGCCCGTAGCCAGCCTTCAGTGCGATGCACTACAGAAAGCCAGCGGATTTGACTCCTTCATAAGCCATCGAGGACTTAGCCTGTCCAAGCAGCTCAGTTCCCCGGGCCATAGGCTGGGCCTTTGATCTCTCACAAGGAGTCAAAGCTGAGTTGGGGTCTGGAATAGAGTTGTTTGCTTGCTTGCTTGGCCCGTTCTCCTCAACTCCCCAGGGCACTGAAGTATACGTAGTAAGACCCTGCCTCTTCAGAGTTGCGTTTTCCCTACCTCCTCCAGCCCCCAGAGCCGGCCTAGTCTGTGTGGTTGTCTTAGCATCTCTGGCAGCTGCCCCCGGATGGCAGTGACGCACTCTGGTATTCTTGCCCAGGCACTCTCAGGGAGGGGAGCAGATGTGGCCGCCCGGGTTATTGGAAGTCATGGCACCCCTGTCATGGGAAGAAATGCTCATGTTATCTTCAGGGAGTTTCAGGAGGTTTTTGGCTCAGGGCACTCAATTGTCAACCACAAAGAAAGCATTGTGTCTTTGCTCTGCTGCTCTCATTTGCCCAGGTTATTAATGCACATTCCACCATTGTCGAAGCTTTGGCTGGAATGGTGTGTTCTCTGCAGGGGCTGACCATTGGCACCGAGGCGGAGAAACAAAGCTCCCCTACCTCCCCATGCTAGCCTTCTGCCTAGTTCCCTCTGGCCCCTCAGGGCCCATAAATTGACTGGGGCATCCTGATGTGGAGAAAAGCCACACCTCCCCACCTAACCCAGGAGCGGGGAGCAGCTCTTCAGAGCTTTCCTTTCTATGGTCCTGTGCAACAGGATTACCCCAGTTTTATGTGCAAAGAAAAGCACACACCAAGATCCCCAGCTAGGTAGGTGCCCTGCAAAGTTAGGGCAAGAAGGAGTAACCACATTAAGCCTTTCCAGTTGAGGAAGATTTCATGCTGAGCAGAGGAACCTTCGCTTCCCTCACCCTCCTTCATCTTGGAGTGTACTGAAGAGAAGGCAGCTGTCCCCCGAGAGCATCCCTTGAATAGGGGCTCTCAGAGTGCCCCCTATGCCTCAGCTCTGATGTGACACACCTTAGCTCTGGCCCTGGAGCCCTGGCCCTGCCTCCTGGCCTCCTTTTACATTTCACTTGTGAGTTCAAGTTTTGGGAAAACAGCCCTTTCATTCATTTAACACATTCCTAGTTCCTGCTACACCAAGGCTTGGCCTAGACCAGCAGATACAGCAGCAAGCAGCACAGCCCCTCCCTTGCACCCGAGCCCCAGAGAATGCAGGGAGCAGCCGAGGGCAGTTGTCTGGGGCTTGATTCTCCCTGCACTAACCTGGCCTGCCAGGCCCAACCTGACTGGTCCCCTGAAGGTCCGTGCACATGTGTTTACACTTGCATTGTTGACTGGGCTCCAGTGGCCGTTTTGGCAAAGGCATCAAGCATTCAAAGATGTTCAGATCTTTTCTGCTTGGCTCTTTCTCTCAGAAGGCATATACCTTGGAATGTGGCTCCAATGTGTCCTTTTATTCCCTTAGCCATTGTCTAAGGAGCTGGGATTTTGGTGCTGTCCCCGGTGGGTCTTTCCTCTGTGGATAGATCTGGAGCCAGTGAGCTACAGAAGCAGCCTGCACCTGCCTCCTGCAAGTAGGGAAGCAGAATGTTTAGACTTCTCCTTTTAGGCTTCAGGTGGCCTTGAGTGGCATCAGGTAGAGAAGGGTCATGTCCCACTTCATTCACCCTCATTCAGCTCCCAGCATGAGACCTCAAGTTTCTGAATAATCCCACCTAGTTGGAAACCCAAGGTCCCTCTCTCTGCAAGTTCAAGCAGTCCCCAGGCAGGGAAACCAGGTGTTCTCTGACATCCCACACACATCAGCACTCTCAGGGGATTGCAAAAGAGAGGACTGGGAGCCAAAGGCACAGAGCAAGGCTCCTCCCAGAGAGCAAGCACCTACTCTGTGCTGTAGATCTCGGGGAAAGGTTGACTGACTAAGAAATGCTTAGTTTTCATTTCATCCCTTTGGAAAAACTACTTTCAACTTGTAAAGACATGTCCTCTGAGGTTGAGCAGGAGCCACACACTGTCCTAGTGCCCAGCACAGTGCTTCATGCTTAGCCACGGTCAGAATTTACCTGGCTGCCATTGCCTGTGCACTTTGGGCTGCTTCTCCTTTCTGCTAGAAAGACGAAAGCCCAGTCTGCCTCCCCAGGCTACTTCCATCACTCAGTGCAGGAGAGGCTCACGGACACTCTGGACCGTCACCCTCAGTGAGCACCATGGTGGGCCAGCCACCTGGCTTGTGCCCTACACATACTGCCTGTTTAAGCAGTGTAAGCTTTGTAAGTCCCTCAGGTTCACCCGACTGACCAACTGAAGTTAGTTACCCTTTTGCCAGAAAAGAAAGTGAGGCTCTGGAGTGAGAGGAAATATTTTTAAGCTCCACAGCTATCAGAGCTCATATCTTATCTATCTCTGCTTATCCTCTAAACTGAAGACAGAGCCCCTTCCCTGTTCCCAGAACAAATTTGCCACCTGCAGTCACATACGTGGACTTTCCTGGCCTGCTGCAGACCCAGCTGCCGACAGGAGGACCAGAGGGGAAACCAAGGCTGAGCGGGTGGCGTCCCGCAAAGCCTCCTGGCTGCCGAGAGGCAGGGCCAGTCCTGAATTGCAGCCCGCCTCTTCTCCATGCCCTGCTGCCTCCCTGGGTGCACTTCAGTCATACTCCAGAGCACTTTGACTGCCACCAGAGTGGGGGCGAAGAGAGGGCACCCAGCCTGGCACCTCACTCCCCGTGGTGGCAGAGCAGAGCCACAATCCGCTGTGACTTGCCTGGCTGGCCCCTTTGGGAGGAGAGGCCTTCTCCCAAGTCAAACACTTCATTAATTTTGGGAACACAGGGGATACTGTGTCCCTGAGGATCTGCTGGAGCTTGCATGGACTGGACTGCGTTGTTTTCTGCAGACGGGGAGGGTGTGGAGCATCTCAGGCTGGGAGACGTTTTCCATTGTGTTGTCATTTCTCTGTTGATCGAGTTATCTCTTTTGTTACAGGTGGAGAGAGACTTTGAAAGGGAGTATGGAAAACTCCAGCAGTGAGTGTCAAACCCCGGGATGAGGCGGGTGTTGGGGAAGGGCACTACCTCCTGCCAGGTCTCCTTCCCCACCCTACCTGTCTCCTTCTGACCAGTCAGTGGGCCACTCAGTAGCCCTATCAGCACCTGGAAGCTGAGGCCAGTTCAGGTCACCAGGCTGCCAGTTCTCCCCCAGCAGATGGCTTTAGAAGAGTCATTACTAGTAGCCTTTGGGGACTTGGCCTCCTGCAGAACGTGCAGTTTGGGGTAAGAGCCCCATGGAGAGGTCCTTCCCTCCCTGGTGGGCCTTCTCAGGTCAGGGGTGGAGGAGCCTGAGTGCCGTGTGGCCCAGCACCCAGGCCTGCACCTGCCTTGCAGGCTGGAGGAGCAGACCAAGAGACTGCAGAAGGACATGAAGAAGAGCACCGATGCTGACCTGGGTAGGTGCCCTGCCCACGCCTGGTGTGGCTGGTAGGGTTGGGGGTGTCCTGCTCCCTCAGGGGGATGATTTGTAAGTCACTACATTCAGAGAATGTCAAAATAGTGTCCCTGAGAAGTGCCCTGAGGTCAGAGCACCACTTCCTCCTGCCCTACTGTGGCAGTGGTATGAGTACAAGGCTCTCCTGGAATTCCAATTAGGATGGAACCCTGGCCAGTAGAAACTTCTAGCAGAGGTGCCTCCACTACTCAGCATCTGGGCCATCAGCTCAGGCAGTGCCTTCCCTGCTCACAGAAACAAGAGTTCCTGGTTTTCTTGTGGTAACAGGAACTGAAGCTGTTGTGCATTTAAACAGAGTTGGGTTAAAGTATATGGCCAAATACCTCAGGATAAATTTGTTGTTGTGAAGGGCACTGAAAGGTCTGTGGTGAGTGAGAGCCAGCAGGTGCCAGGAAATGGCCAAGGCCTTGGGGAGGCTTCTTGGCTGAAGAGGTCTTATTTGATGAGGAAAAGCTAGGCCCAGGAGCTCTGAGACAAAGACAGCTCTGAAAGTCAGGCAGTGTCAGGAGACTGTGTCCACAGGCTTTGTCCCCAGGGAGCCAGCCAGCAACTGGAGCAGTGGAGCAGTGCTCCCTTACTGTCTCCACCCCAGGACATCCCGCACTTGACCAATAGTTTGCCACTAATTCCTGCCCTGCCCGGTCACTTTGGACCACAGGCTAACTCATTGTGCCTCAGTTCCCTGGTCCAGAAAACAGGTGCTCAAGGTGCTGATCCCTCTGGCTGATGTGACGGTGAATCAGTTGGTTCAGTTGCTCTTAGTAAAAAGCACTGAGAGCAGCACTAGCATGTGGTGGCCTCTCAGAGAGGGTCAGCGTGTGTGAATATCACTTTAGAGTAGGATCTGAGGGAGACTTAGGTTTGACCAGGGTTCTCCACCTTCTCTCACTTTATAAATGCTGGACCCGTGCCTCAGAGCTAGGGATTCAACAGGAACTTCCCGTCCAAGGAGGGGAGACATAAGAAGTCAATGAGTATATGTTATAATGCCATGTTACAGTGATAGTATGAGGAAGAATAAGGGCAGGAGCATGACAGGGTGCAGGAGGAGGCCTCCCTGAGGAGGGATCCCTTCCACACAGTCCTAAGGGACGAAGGAATCATCCATCAAGAATATCTGAGGAGACAGTGCTTTGAACACAGAGGCCAGCAAGTGCCAAGGCCCTGAGTGGAGCAGGATTTTCTTCAGAGGCTGTATGCTCAGGTGAGGCACGGTGGAAGTGAGGATCCATCTCCGCACTTGGCCATTCCACCCACATACAAATGCTCTATGATGGCGGTGAAGCCCTGGAACAGTTCTCCTAGAACTTTTACCCTCATCTCTTCTAAACTTGAGATTGACAGGGAATGTGAGATGTCCATTTTATGAGAGAATAAACCGTTTAGTTCAGTCCCTTGTCTCAGGACAGAAAAGCCTACCCCTTTCTTGCTTGTCCTCTGTCACCATCTCACTTGTTCCTCTGCCCCTCTCTTAGTAGAAATGGCAGAGTTTTCACTCTAGAACCTTAGCCCATCTGTGTTGGCATGGGTGCCTCATGAGCCAAGTCCAAATGGGCAGCATCAAGGTCTCCAGAGGCCATCCAGAAGGCACAAGGTACTGAGCAGCTCAGGGTGGCATTAGAAGACCCAGTCCTACTTGATGTGCAATGGAAGGTCCCTAGCACAGGCAACAATTTGGATTTTCTCTCATTTTCTTCCCAGATGCTAAGACTTTAGCCACACTTACTTACATAAACATGCATCTTTCCAGTAAAGGGCACTTTAAAAAGCTGATCAGAGGGAAGTGTTCCTTCCCCGGGAGCAGGGTTCTCTACCTTCTAAAAGCTGGGAGCCACCAGCAAAGCTGTCCACCTGTGCAAGGAGGGCCAGCCCCTTTTGTCAGGGCCCCAGAGCCTCGGGCCATAGCTAATCCTGACAGTATGGGCCATCCTGAACACAGCTGCACTTCACTGTTGGCCCCTCACGTTTCCAAGCCAAGGGTTGGACTTGGGGGTTTATCTGTTCTGTGTGTTCCGGGGTCTGCATTATTTGGATGGCATTTGTCTCTTGCTCTGCACTGTCTTCAGCAGGGGAGGTGCCGTGACCTGCCACTTCCTCCCCTCCCTCCTCCTCAGACAGCTGCACTGTGAGAGCACGAGTGGAGTGAAGGCTTGTTGTTTTCTTAGTGGGTTGCTTTGAACCAAGTAGAACATCAGGATCCATGAAAAGGAGTCTGGCTATGGAGAACTTAGGATTAGGTGGGTGGCTCCTGGAGCTGAGGGCTACTGGCCCCTGAGTGAGGAGCAGAGTGTGGGCAGAGTAGGCTCTTCCTCACTGGGCACACGGCTGCAGCCTCACAGCCACACCCAGAGCCTCCCATGTTGGTGGCAGCAGGATCACTGGTGGGCTCAGGCCCCACCCCCAGATCTCTGATTCATCCGGTTGGAATGAGACCCAGAGATGTGTCTTTGATGCATGTCCAGGTGACACTGGTGCAGCCAGATCAGGGACACACTGAAAGAGCCAGTGACCCTGACAATGAGGGGAATTGAATTATACCTTTCCTGACTTCAGAAGCTCCTGAGCTCCCCAGATAGAATCTAAAATCCCCAGTTGTTTTTCTAAAAAAGATGATCTTTCTTTCAAAAAAGTTGTAGGACTTTCAGAGTGATCAGTCTCTGAGGGATCTTTGGATCCTACAATTCAGAAGACTTAGGGGACCCAGGACCCTCTCTTTCTCTGTGGTTCAAAACCCACCAGCCTCTGGGGCTGTGCTGGCTAGCCATGCCCTGCTGAGCCTAGGCAGAGACAGAGAGGAATGTGAGCTAGGCCAGGGGACCAGGGCTTTCTTGACCTGAGCACCGGGCTGTGTGCCTGAGGAGATTCCAGACCCAGTTCTGCTCCTGAGCCAGTGGCTTGAGAGATGCAGTTCATTGACTTCACATCTGAGAGTCAGAGGTGTGGGCACTGGGAAAGCAGAAACAGAGAGAGAAAGTCTCCCCACCCCCAGCTTTTGGATTTTTTTCCATCAAATATGGGGGGAAAATTAGTAGAAGACGTTTTTCAGAATTTTCCAGCTTTATCCAGGTTTTTATTATCTTTTAATTATGCCATATGTGATCATTTCATAATCAAATCAAGTTATGCATAATGTTTGTTCCTAATCTACAAAGTCACTTCACAGATTTTAAAGTGTTTCTTCCTCCGTTGTTTCAACATTTCTGGAAAGTTTACGTTTCCAGTCTTCTCTCCTATTTGGCCCTTTTGCTAGGTGACTGCAGCCCTCTCCCAGATCCCAGGGGAGCCTAGGTGGTGCTCAGAACAGGCCGCTGGCTACTCAGGGCCTCTTTGATGCCTTGTAGAGGGGCTGGGCCGGGCAGGACCCCTCTTACCCAGGGCTCAGGTTCTTTCTAACCCACAGTGGAGAAGCAGGCCCTTCCTCAGGATAGCACTGGGCTCAGGGTTCCTGGCACCTGATGAGTGGAGGGAAGGTCACACTGATCAGCTGAAAGGAAGGACTTCCTTCATTAATTCTAAGACACTGTTCACTGTAACATGTCTGACTTCTAAGCACCACAACACTTGATGGTGTGTTCTGGTTCCATTGGCAGCATTTTTCTTTCTTTCTTAGTGGTTTATGCAGCAATGGTCTGTTTTACAACTGGTAATGTCTTGGACTGGGGGTATAGCCAGTGGTAGATGCTTGCCTAGCATGCACAAGCCTTGGGTTCAATTCCCAGCAACACACACACACACACAAAATTGATAGTGTCTTAAATTCAGTGACATACAAGTAGTAAGAAAATGCATTCAGCCAGATGTGGTGGCCTGGTCTGTAATCCCAGCAACCTGGGCGGCTAAGGCAGAGGATCACAAGTTTGAGGCCAGACTCAGCCACTTAGCAAGGCCCTAAGCAACTTAATGAGACCAGTCTCAAAATAAAAAGAGCTGAGATGTGGCTCACTGGTTAAGCACCTCTAGGTTTAATCCTTGTACAAAAAAAAAAAAGAAAGAGAAAGGGAAAGAAGGAAGAGAAGCAAGGGAAAGAGGGAGAGAAAAATGCTTTCAAAATCTTGTCTCCTCCCCTAAGGAAGCCAGATGTACTCTGAAACTGGTATGGACAGTCCATACCAGTCCATCTTCCTGCCCCTCGAGAATTTTGATTGCAAATAATTGAGACCTGAAAACAACTATGGGACCAAGAACCTCAGCAGCCAACAGGTTTCTGAGCTGCCTCCTCCAGTCCACAAAGACTAAAATATTTACCTTTTGGCCCTTTACAGTGAAAGCGTGCTGAGCCAGGTGTAAACTGGAGTGCTTTTACTTGTGTACATAAGGGAGGCCAAAGCCTCACAGCCATGCCACCTGGAGAGGTTTATAAAATACATATTCTCAGGTTCCCAGTTTGCTGAATTAGAATCTCTGGAGCCAGAGATGGATATTTTACAGATTCCCACCCAAATGATCCTAGTATAACCTAGAGTTTAGAAAATGAAGTCATTGTAATCCATAAAGCTTTGTGAAAGTGTTCCTTGATGTGGTTGGTGTTAGATAGTCAGAAATAAGTACTAAACACTGAGGATAACCAGGCACAGTAGTGCATACCTATAATCCCAGCTACTGGGGAGACTGAGGCAGGAGGATCCCAAGTTTGAAGCCAGACTTGGCAATTTAGCCAGACCCTGTCTTGAAGTAAAATAAAAGAGGCTGGGATGTAGCTCAGTAGTAGAGCACTTGCCTGGCATGCATGAGGCCCTGGGTTCAATCCTCAGGGCCACATGGCTCTGTGGTGTCATGTAGTTTTAATAGCTGTGGCATGGGAAGAGGGCTGCAGGTCCCTGGGCCATGAGAAAGCAGGAAGCACTGAGGAGACCTTGAACCTGTTCCTTCAAAGGTTCACCACTTTTTGACTTCTTACAGCCATGTCGAAATCTGCCGTGAAGATATCCCTGGACTTACTTTCCAATCCCCTCTGTGAGCAAGACCAAGACTTTTTGAACATGGTCACAGCCTTGGATACAGCCATGAAGCGGATGGATGCCTTCAACCAAGAAAAGGTGACTCGGTCTTTATCTCTAGTGACCAAGCACTAGCACCTCCCCCCTCTGCCTCTCCATCTGGGCCATTCAGTCCTTGGAGTCCTTGTATTGCAAGCCCGCACCCACCTGATTGGGCTGCATCCTCTTCCCATGGCTCCTGTGAGGTGTACCCCTTACTGTGAGGCCATGAGGGTACGTGCGCATGGCAGGTCTGCTCACACAGGGCCCCTGAAGCTCTCTCAAGCCCCCACCTAGGCTTCCACACTGAGCAATGTCTGAGCCTTAGCAGCAGCATTAACAGGATGAACTTGACCTGGCCCTTGGGCCTCCTGATTGATCTCTCTGTGTCTTCAAGCTACGGAGTTAAGGGGTGCCACCTTGCCTCTCCTTCTGCATCCCCTTTCTGTCCTTGCTTTTAAGGGCCTAACAGATCTCTGCCTTCCAAGGAACTTGCAACCTCCCCTTTTAGGGAGAGTCTAAGTCCCCCAGTTTTGATGCCATTGGGTTTTTCTTTGACAGGTGAACCAGATCCAAAAGACTGTGATTGAACCCTTGAAAAAGTGAGTAATGTCATCTGGGGACACAGGCCTCAGGGAACTTAAGGGAAAGGCAGGTTAACTGGCCACTTGGGGACTAAGGAGCCTATCTAGCAGTCTGTACCCAGACCCCCATAGGGACAGACAAGCTCAAAGGGGCTCCAGCCATGGGATCTGTGTCTCTCTGGGTACAGACTCCCAGCAGCTCCAGAGCACTGTCAGTGCCAGACATGCTCTGAGGTAGCCGGGAACTGCTGGTCCCCTCATGGCGCCAGACACTGCTCCGGTGGTCGGTTGGTCATTTGGCCCTTTTCCCCTTTGCTCCTGGTTGGGACCCGTGAGGCCAGGGCTGGCTGGATTCGGCCAGCAGAGATCCTGGCCAGCCCTCAGCGGACATGAGCAAGGCCTTTCATCTCAGACCGGGTGGGAGTGCAGCTGCCTGCAGCCCTCGGCTTTGGAAACGTGGGGGTGGCCACACATGGGAAAGGGTGCAGCAGTGGGGTCCTGCCTGGAAAGATCCCTCTAGCTCGTGACCTGTGAGGACCAGGAATTCTTCCGCAAGACTCATCTTTGTCTGGCAGGCCTTGGTCAGTGATCAGACAGGCCTGTTCCCTGGGCCCTGGAGGGAGGAGCAGACTGAAGCCTTGAAGCTCCCAACTCCTTCATCTCCTGGCCTCTCCCACTCAGCTTTGACCTAGAAAGGCTTGTGCTCCAGCCCAGCAGCTGCACTTTATTACCTCGTCTGTGGTGGTCCCTGGCAGCTGCTTTGCCAGGCCCTGGGTAATGAGGCCCTGCTTAATTATCATTAGGCCTGGATCAGGGCCCAGAGGGAGAGGAAGAGAGCAGTTTTTGATCCTCCAGTCCCTTGTGTTGGGGGGTGTTGATCTATTCCTTCGCTGTACAAGTCCAAGGGGTGGGGTTAGGAAAAACACCTCTAACCCCTCAAGCACTCCTTCCTAACCAGGCCTGCAGTGGGAAGCTAGGCCGAGCTGGTGCACGAAGGGATTTCTCCTCCTGCCTCCTGCCCTGCCACCCAGCCTCCCCAGAGTAGGCTTCACCTCCCACTGCCTCCCAGTCATACTCACCCCCTGTCTCAGGGTCACATGGGGAGCTGGGTGTAGGATGAGCCTGAGTGCTTGTGACTCTGAGGCCTGATCTACAGGTCAAAGGTTCAGAGCTGGGTGAAAGGAATACAGAACAGACCTTGCCCACAAGAGGACTTCTCCGTGTGGAGAGCTGCAGGGTCCCAGAGGTAGCCACAGGCTGGGACAGCCCAGCAGGGACACCAGCTCAGAGAGCAGGGGGTTGACTCCTGTCTCTGTTTCACAACCAACGAGGCAGCCTTGAAATCAGATCCTGCAGCCAAACAGAGAGAAACCCCGGCTGCTTCCCACCACAAGGGCAGCCCACCACCTGCCAGGAAGGTGGGGGCGTGGCAGAGGGGGCGGCCACCATCTCCGCAGCGGATCCTCTGACCCCTGCATGAGCCCTCCGGCCTGCCTGGCTGCCCAAGCTGGCTGCTCCCTGCAGCCCGCAGCCAACATGCGATTTCCCCTGACCACAGAAACCACCACAGCCTGCTGCCTCCTCCCCACTTGCTTCCTCTGCCAGGAGAGAAGCTCCCAGGGACCCCAGGACCGGAAACAGGAAACTGCAGCTTTCCTGTCCTCTGATGAAGATCATGGCCACATGGCCACCCTGCCGCCCCCAGCCTGCCCCCCAGGGGGCTCAGCCTCTAATCCCCGGTCCCTGGCCCGTTCACATGTCGGGACAGGGATGCTTTCAATTTCCCTTTCCTGGTGGGTGGAAGATCCCGGCTGCGTGGGCACAGATGAGGAATGGCAGGCATTCCCCACCAGGCCGGCTGCTCCCAGCCCACCTCCCAGCCGGCCTCTTTCCCTCCTCGCTCTCCCTTCACCCCACGCTTTGCCTCCCTGCCTCCTGGAGAGCTAGCTTGCTAATGAAGCTTGGGCAAGCAAGAGAAGGACAGCCCCATGGGTCAAACTCCAGTGAGGAAAGACCTGGGGTGGGCCCAGCCAGTTGTCCCTTCCAGGATAAATGTGAATCAGACCTGAGGTTCTTTGGAGCCTCAGGAAGGCAGGCCCAGGTGTACTCACTGCCACCTGGCACAGTACCATGGAATGGGGAAGGTGGGCCAGCCCACCCCGCCAGGCTGAGCGTGTGTCCTCGGAACTGACTTCTCGGGTGGTAGAGGCCTCTGAGGAACAGGGAGGCAGGGCTGGGTGGGCAGGGGAAGGTGTGATCTGAGTGGGTTTTGGGAGCAGAGTATTTCCTGAGACCTGGTCCAGGGAATCCTGTCCCCCATCTCTTACCACTAATTTACCAAGGGACAGCAGAGACTGAGCAGAGAGAGTCTGACTTCTTGGCCTTCTTTCTTTCTTTCTTTCTTTCTTTCTTTCTTTCTTTTTTTAAGTAAGGTTAAATTTTTTGTTGTTTGTTTAGTTGTCAGTGGACCTTTATTTTATTTTTATGTGGTGCTGAGAATCAAACCCAGTGCCTTACACATGCTAGGCAAGCGCTCTACCACTGAGCCCCAGCCCCCGCCCCAGCCCCCTGGCCTTATTTCTTTAGGGAAAACCACGAAGGCGTGGGCTTCGTGGGTACATCTGGAGGGAGAGCTCTGTCCTTGCTGGGGGAAGTCAGTGTGTACCTTTTCAAGTCCCAGGGGCATGCCAAGGAGGGGCTTTGACAAAGGGGACCAGCCTCCTACTGGCACCCAGACCTCTGACCTAAAGGTGGAGGTAACCATTTCACATCTGGGGTGGGGTAAGGGCATCCCATTGTCAGAAAGCTGTGCAGTGCCACAGTACACACACCACCTGCTACTGGGCTGGCCGTCTGTCCATCCATGGCTGAAAAGTAGAAAATGGAAAGGTAGGGGTTCAATGAGCAGGAAAGGGGGCTAACATCCTGGTCCCCCACTCTTAGCCACCTCAGGGTAGGCTGTGATATCTCTTCTTTGCCTCAGAAGATCCCAACCCCAAGTCCAAAGCCACTCACGGTTATTTGTTAGTGATTCGTCAGTTGTGGCCTGAGCCTGCATGGCCTCTCAGTTTGAGGAGGGCTGCGGTGGGAGACAGAAGTTCTTGTGGGGGACATCAGTCTCCCTGCCAGTCAGGCTCCAACTGCAGAGGACAGGTGACACTGATTCCAGAGGCAGAGAAGGAGCCAATATTTGATTAACCTGTACACATAACCGTCTGACACTACCTGATCACAAGGCTGTAACCCCCAGTCCCTTCCCACCTCACCCTCCCAGCTGTGCACTTTGCCCTGAGCTTCCGCTGCTGTGTTCTCCAGAGGCTGACTGGGTCCCTCTCTTTGGCACTGCTGCTGGAGCTGACTCTGGCCCTGGAGATGACAGCTATGGAAACAGCCTGGGAGTATGTGCCCAGGTACAGGTGCTGCTCAGGTCAGCAGGTATCCAGGGCCCCCTGACCGACTCGCATAACACCAGTCTTGTGCCTCACACACATGGCATTGCCCTTTCCTGAGTTGATGGGCGTGGAGTGGTGGGATGATAGTCAGGGCAGGAAAGCGCCCCGCTACTGCCGCTGCTGCCTCTCATTCTTGTCCCGTACCTGTTCCACAGCCACCCAGCACCTCCTAGGCACTGGGGCCACCAAAGCAGAAGATTACTTCTGACAAGAGGATCAGACAGCTGCTAAGAACGCTTGTCCCCTGGGGTGGGAGGGACAGCATGGTAACTTCCCAGGCCAACTACACCTGCTCCCTTGTGCCACACACGGCTCAGCTGCCCAGGAAGGGAGAGGGGCTCCTCTGGCGGCTGCAGCTCCATTGTGCAGCTGCCTTGGGCAAGAGCATCAAGACCAACTCCTCCCAGTGACATCACACCTTAGACGCCATGCATCTAAGGAACACCATGCATGAGTCCAGGTGGAGAGGGTCCCCACATCTGCCAGTTACACAGCATTGAATAGGCCGCGTCTCCTGCCTGACCAGTCAGTCAGTCAAATATTGCCCTGCCAGCCTATCAGTGTCTGGCCATGCACCTGAGGGGCCTGCCGACTCTGGTCACTCGGGGTGGAGAAGCGGAGTTGGTGAGCAGGACCAGAAGAGTCAGCTCCTCCTGGAGGAACCCAGAGAGGAAGAAGGAGCAGGGCTTGATCCCACACATAAGGGCATGTAGCTGAGGAGTCAGAGAAGTCCTGGGTATCTGTCCCTTCTTTAGCATTTTCAGTTAGGTAGCAAGCCCTTCCATGATAGACATTAAATTAGAGGATTTGGTTTTCGGATTACCAGATGCTGGAGCATTGGAAATACTGCTGCTGTTTCTGAATGGCCCACTCTTATGAGTGGTTCCCATTTTGGTCCATTTTAGTCATGGGGCAGGAGGAGGTCCCTGAGTCCTAAAGTTCTGGTTTGTTGGTCTGCCCTTTCGGTGGTAGAACAACAGGATTTCTGGTTTTCCTGTGGTGCTGAGGAGCCCTTGAAAGAGTAGTTTCCAGTTTCAGTTCTGTGACCTACCAGTGGCACTATGAGGTGATGAGTAGGTGCCAGACAGAAAATTTGGCACTTGAGTACTCTTATGGACTATTTGTCTGATTGTGACCTTGAGCAAGTCATGTGTCATCTCCCTAGCCTTGGGTTCTCCCAGTTTTTAAGATGAAGCTGTCTGACAAATAACTTCTGGGGAGGAGTGTCTCAGTCCTGCCATCCTCTCGTGCAGGTCCTGGAGTATGGTGAGACTGCTGTGGGCAGGGAGGGAGGCAGCAGCTGGACAAGTGGTGTCATCCATTCTCCGCCCCCGGTGTTTAAGCCTAATGGAGTGGTCCTAAAAGTTCACGTGCTCTTGACCTTCCTCCTGGACATTGTTCTGTTAGTAACATAAGCTCCAGGCCACCAGGCGCTGGTCGGTCTGTCTCCTGGTAAAATCCCAAGACTCAGAGCAGGGTCTGCACTTAGTAGGTACTCCATACGTACCTGTGAATGATGAGCTGCCAGGCTGCCCTCCCAGAATGGGCCTGTGTCCAACCCAACTGTGCCCGGCAGGTTTGGCAGTGTCTTCCCGAGCCTCAACATGGCAGTGAAGCGGCGGGAGCAGGCCTTGCAGGACTACAGGAGACTCCAGGCCAAGGTAGAGAAGTACGAGGAGAAGGAGAAGACAGGACCCGTGCTGGCCAAGCTGCACCAGGTGTCAGGGAGACGGGAGCGGGTGAGGGGGTTGACAAAAAAGGGTCAAGGTGGCCAGAAGGATCATTGTGGCAAGTTCCTCCCTGTCCTGGGGACCAAGGCACCAGCTATTCCTACCGGCACCTAGACACCTGCATCCTGCACCAACAGTGAGTGTCTTGATAACAAGGTCTCCTTCCTCAGGCCCGAGAAGAGCTGCGGCCTGTGCGGGATGACTTTGAGGCCAAGAACAAGCAGCTCTTGGATGAGATGCCACGGTTCTATGGCAGCCGACTCGACTACTTCCAGCCCAGCTTTGAGTCCCTGATCCGAGCGCAGGTGAGGCCATGCCACTCACACACCCAAAGGTGACCAAATATTCTTGCCTTGGGAGATAATCCTGGGCTTTGTGAACACCCTCAGGCCACCCCATACCCCACACTGGAAGGGAGACTTGGTCATTCTCTGCACAGACAGCTGGGCCCAGCACCCCAGCCACCGCAGGAGATCATTCAGTGCTGGGACATAGGGCTCTGGCACTGTAGGACTTGGACCGTGCTAGGATTTCTGTCTGGCTTCCTCTGTTGCTCGTAGGTTAATCCCAGCCCCAGGATGGACGAGGGCTCTGTTGTGTTAGCCATTCCTCCCTTGGCTTCTTAAACCAGGCAGCACCTTCAGCCTCTAGTTTGGGCAGGTTCTTTGCCTGAGGTTTCCAGTTGGTGAGGGATCCAGAGGTCCATAGAGTGAAGGCCTCTGAGGACCCAGTGGAAACTTTGAGCTTCCCATGGAGGGGACCCTGAGCCCCATAGAGAGCCATGCCAGCTGCTGCCTCGTGATGCACCCCCTGGTGGAAGGGCAGGTGGGGTGCAGACTGGCCTGTGGTGCTGCCCAACTCTGTGTTTGGACCAGGACCATTTTAGTATACTGGCCAGAGCCCTGTGTGTCCTGCTACTCAGAGCAGGATGGCGTGTGTCCCCTGGCCTCTCCCACCCCATCTATCTTCAAGCCTTTAGCTAGGATTCTCTGCACTGGCAAAACGGGAAAGGTTGAGGTGCCAGAGCCAAGAGCAGGGCTCTTCCACATTGACCCCAGCTAATCATAGATGCTCATTGTTAGCCTCAGGATCCCAACACACCCTTCCCATCTTTTATCACCAGGTCACCAAATTTTAGGCTTCCAGTCCCTGTCTACCAGGGCCTGCCCACTTCTGCTTTTGCCTGGGCATCTGGCGCCCTCCAGTGGATGTCATCTTTCCTTATAGATTTCCCTTGGAAAAGTCTGGTTCCCACTTCTCAGCCTGCATCTTTGGAAACGTCCAAAGCTATGGGACCAGGTACTTGGCATTAGGAAGGCTGAGCAGGATCTCCCCTACAGCTGGGATTTCTTAATGACCTAAGTCCTTGGTCCTTTCTTGTCTCTTGAGGGCAGTGAGACAGAGCCACCAGCAGGAGGAGGCAAGGGCTTCCTTCCTGCAGCTGTACCCTTGCCATCCCTTTCCTTTGCTGACACAACCCCACTGCAGCCTCCAGTGACCTACCCCCTACCTGCCCTCCCTTAGCTCCCAGGAGAAAGCTGGAGGGTGCCCAGGCTGGAGCCGTTGGGGAGGTTAGGGATGACCTATAGCCAAAGCAGTGGGGTAACCACGGCTGTTTACTGCCTCCTCGGTGCCAACCTCCCCCTCACATGGCTGCTGCTGCCATTAGTCACTAGAGAAGTGAGCATTCCTGGTGACTCACCGGGCAGTGCAGCCTGGGCAAGAAATTTAGGGCCACCCCCTGCCCTCACCCCAGTGATTGCCTATGTCCCCAGTTTCTCAGGTGACAGCGATAGGTTGGGATTGACCTCACTTAGCTCCCCTGGTCCCAGAGGAAGCCAGCTAGGACGTCAAGAGACTTCCTAATGTACATACAACTTAGCCCTGGCCCTGCTGCACAGTGCACCTTCCCAAGGATGCCAGAGCCCTAGTTTAGCATCTCCAAGTTTCTAAAGAGAAGTTGACAGCCAAGCTGGGGAGTTTGGAGAGAGTGGAACACGGGAGTACACGCTTTTTATTTGATCAGGAAGTGGTTAGTTTCATGGCAGAAATGGCCTCTGCCCTCTGTGGAGAAGCCCCTAGTCCTCAGCAATCTGGGGGAGTTGCTGAAGAGCCTATCCCACTCCCCCACCCTAGCCTCTCTCATCCTTGTGTCCCTCCCACCCTGTTGCTGTTCCCTACTCAGAAGAATCTGTGGACATAAGCCCAGCCTTAGAACCACTCCCCTTGGCTATGCAGTTTAGGCCAGGAACAAGGGTAGGGCAGGAGTGGAAGGCAGGTGGTAGATCCCAGAGCCTTGATCTCACCTTTACTTCTAGAGCAGGCTTTCAAGGCCCTGGGATCTACCACCTGCCGTGTCCTCTCTTTCCCACTGAGGTATGGTGCCTGCTCATCATCTTCTCTCTCTGGGCCTGGCCTTGGCCATGTGTTGTTCTCCAACCACTGCCAAGTGCACAGGCACCCCTGCCCACACCAGCTGTTGGAAGGAACCAGGAATTGAAGGGCATCACCTCCACCCCCAGCCCTACAGGGCCTCATTGCCTCTCTGCAACCCTGGTCTTGGATGGAGCCTTTCTCTGCAGTGGACATTCCAGAAAGCCACAGGCTGTGGTTCAGTTCTTCCTGCACCACCAGTTCAGGGAAATGGGTGAGGGCCAGAGAGGTGATGGAGAAGTGAGTAGAAACACCTGCCTTGAGCCAGCCACCAGCTGCCCAAGGGACCAGACCCTGGCTAGGCTAGTGCTCCTGGACTGCTGGGCCCCGCAGGTATTGTGCTTGGGCACTGGATGCTAAGGGAGCCCAGCCCTTGCCAACAACTCTTGCCTCTTGCCCAGGTCGTGTACTACTCAGAAATGCATAAGATCTTTGGTGACCTCACCCAGCAGCTTGACCAGCCCGGCCACTCAGATGAGCAGCGGGAGCGGGAGAACGAGGCCAAACTGAGCGAGCTCCGAGCCCTCTCTATCGTGGCTGATGACTGAGCTTCCATCCTTCAAAGACTTCTGGGACACAGGCAACCTCTCTAGTCTTTGCCCTTAGCAGGCACAGGCTCATGCTTCTCCCACTGGCTGCTGTTTTGGAGACAGGAGGTGGCCCCTGCTCCACCTTGTAATCCTTTGAACTGAGTGTCTCCATTCTCTTGAGCCTGTCACCAGGAGCCCCAAACAAACAGGCTGCTCTCTCCTCAGACACAGGTAAGCAGTGTAGAAAAACCCTAGGGGCTTTTTTATTTCCTGAAGAACCGTCCAGAGTATAACCTGACCTCAGGCCAGAGCAGCAACCCCCTGGAAGGGCCTGGGTTTTGCCACTGCAGTTGAGGGTCTTAGCCCCACTTGTGCAACAGGGATCGCATCTACCTCGAGAACACATTCCTGGCCCCTCGTTGCTCTTCACACCAAAGATTCTTCTGGGCAAGGTACAGGCACACAGTCCTGGGGAACAGGAGAGCCCTGTTCCTCCAGCCCCAGCAGACCCCCTCACTCCAGCATGACAAAGGTGGGCTCAGTGCAGGAACAAGCCCTGGCTCTTCTGCATTCCCTAGGTAACTGGGACTCGATGTTAACTGTCCCCCCATGCAGCATGGCCCAAAGCAAGAGCAGTGGGTTTGTGTCTAACCTGGATATCTGGAATTTTATTTTTTCAAGTAAAGTTTCCAACAAAACATCCACCTAGTGTTGTGCTGACTTGTGGAGAGAAGGGGAGCCCCTGGTACAGCTATCCCAGTTCCTGCCCATTTGGCAGAGGGCCTCTGCCTGATTCCAGCAGGCAGGCAGCCTAGGGTGCAAAGGTTCAGGCTTTCCACCTTCTGGAAAGAACTGCCAGGGTGCAGACACTGGCTTAGGGCCAGGAGGCTGGGAGGGCACCAAGCAGCCCAGAAAAGGAACGGGGAGAACACACTGGTTTGTTTTTGACTTTGGTTTATTTAAAAAACAAAAAGCCAAAAAAAAAAAAAAAAAAAAAAAAAAACAACTTTATATACAAAGTCAAACTGAAACCACGGATTATGGAAAGAGGCAAGAATTATGGGTAACAGGGAAAAAGGCTGGGCCAGAGCCAATACCACATTCTGAACACAGGAGCCGGGGAAGGAGGTGCTGGTTTCTTCTGGCGAGTCTGGGGTGGCTGGAACACAGTGTTCTATTGGCACCCTCGGCCCAACACCGAGAGCTTTCTAGCTTAGACTCCATTCCCACGACGGCCACCAGAGCCCCCCAGGAGTCTGTGCCTGGAACCTATAGGACTTGTGCCATCCAGAGGAAGGGGTTTCTTAGCCCCCACCAGACTCCACGTCTGTTCCTTCGGTGAACTAGCATCAGACCTTGTCACAGGCTCAAAAAGCCTTTTCCTCCCCTGTCTCACTCTAATCTGGAAGAGGACAGGAGACAGCACAATACTACAAGGGCCCTGGGAGAAATTCCAAGGTTGAGGGCAAAATGACATTCTAGGGGTGCAAAAGATGTTATATTTAGTTGTAGCTGGAACTGGAGTTCCTCAAACTTCCACCCACGTAGCACAGACCCCACCCTGATGGCTTGACATCCCCTGCAGAGGCTGAGCACAGGGCTCAGCCCCCCCTGCCTGTGGCTCCCAGGCCTTGCTCCAGTGGCTTTCTGGTACCAAAAGGGCTTTAACGTCATCAGGCTCCATCGCTGACCTCACAGGACGGCCACTCCTGGGCAAAGTCCCTCAGTTGCTAGGCGCTGGCTCTTCCTTCTCTACCCAGCTATCGGCCTATATGAGCACAGAGAACAGATGACATCAGAGGACAGCTAACCACTTACTGCTGGGAGCCTCTGGGCTACATGCTGCTAGGTTCCCAAAGAAACTAGTGGATGGAGATGAGAGAATCTTGAGAAGGGACAGAAAGTACTGGTGGCTAGGCTGCTTTCCACATGGCAGCCAACTGTTCTCTGGGACTTTTGGAGCTCCACCAAGAGCTACAGTCACCCCACACACCCCACTCACCTTTTCAACCATCCGCTGCATCTCAAGCTGCAGTGGGGTCAGGCGCCTGCGGAACTCCTGCAGCAGCCGCTGAAGCTGGCTCTTCTGCCGTTCAGCTGCCCGAGCTGTCTCCTCCGCCTCAGTCAGCCGGGCCCGCAGCTCCTGCATCTCCGCTGCCAGTGTCTTATTCGTCACTTCAGTGGCTGAGAAACGGTGATGGCTCTCCTCTGTGCAATGTGGGAAGACACACCGGATGGACTCAGGTGAAGCACAGGGCAAGGGTCTAAAGCCTACGGAGTGGTGTCACCCTAGTCCCTGGGGATACCCACTCTCCCATCCCACCCACGACAAGTCCCACAGCCTCTAGACCACTCACCCAGCTTCAGTTCCAGTGTATGAATCTTGTTTTCTAGGTAGAGCCGGCCACTGTCCTGCTGTTCTGCACGTTGCAGCAGGCTCCCCACATTGATCAGGCTGCCATTATGGGGCACCAGGCCTTTGTGTTCCGTGGGAGCAGCACCTGGCTTTGCACCCTTCCCAGAAGGAGGCAGCAGATCCAGGTTTCCTAGAAGGGGCCATGAAAGAAATCTCATGAAGTCTTGGGAGGAAAAGGCAACCTACCCTATCCCTTTTCCCACAGGTGCATAGCACAGGACATACCAAAGAGCACCTCCTCAGGAAGTCCACCGTCCACCGCCTCTGGGCGGCTGTACTGAAGGCTCCGGTACTGGCAAATGTTTTGCGTCACCACCCTACTGACCAGTTGCTTGGCCTACAGAAAACACCAAATACCTGCTGGTCAGACTGTGTGAACCCTGCCCCAAAGAGAGGAACAAGGACCTAGAAGGAGCTCATTGTAGGCCTGTGCATATTAGGAGGCCATCCAGAAAGATGGGACAGAAGAGAAGTTACCTGCTCTGCACTGAGCCGAATCCCCAGGGTAAGAAGGACCCTCTCCAAGTCTCGTCGGTGCAAGTAGCCACACCAGTTGGCATCAAAGAATACAAAAGCTAGAAGACAGTCCAAGGGAAGCACAGCAGATGGGTCCAGCTCCTTGGGCTGTAAAGGAAAACAGATGGACAGCTTTACTGACAGATCTCAGTGACTAAATGACCCAGGACACAATCTCTCTACAGCAAGCAGCCTTACAGCCGAAGGTTCCAGGCCTCTGTGGGGCACTTTCCCAAAAAGAACCTGGTGTGCTCCCAGGTCAGATCCCTCTCAGCTCCCCCCAACAGGGAGAATGAAATGATTCCCATAAATCAAGAACCACATTTTGTTTCTTGTCTATCAAGGGAAAAGTCACTGTTAGCCTCCCAGGTGAGGTATGCCTATCAGAGGTATTGCCAAGCTTCCCACCACAAAAACTAAGAAAAAAAAAAAAGGTCTCACCATGTCCTGAAGTGAGGAGAATTCCATCTCTGACTGGTTTGAGGCAACAGACCGGACTTCCGAGTCCTCTAGCTTTGCTCCTGCTACAAAAAAAACCCAAGTTAAACAGGGAACTCACGGTGGCCCACACTTGCCCCACAGCCCTAAAAGACAGTCAGACACCACCTGAGGACCGTAATCTGCTCCCCACTGGACATACCAAACTCCTCCTCCCCATCATCCCTCAGAAGTAGCAGCTCTGGGTCCAGGGCCATTTCACACAGGTCCTCAGACGCCTCACCCCGGGTCTTCTCTTCCTCCTCTCCCCCAGAAGAGGGTGGTTTGGGCAAAAGCCCATCCTCCTTCTAGAGAAGCAGACAAGGTTATGAGGAGAAGGAACTAATTCCTGTAATACTAATAATAATGGCTAACATCTGAGTATCAACTCTGTGCCAGGCACTGTGTTAAAGCCTATAGGTGTTTAATTGAATGACACAGGATCCAGAGCACAACAGAGGCACTTCTAGACACCCAGGTTCTCTTCGGGAGTCAACCTAGTCCTAGAAAAAATTATGTGTTTGAGAGCATCTGGGCAAGAAGTAGACTTGCGTTATAAAAATGGTGAAAAGTCCATCCAGCTAACCATAAGGCAATCCAACCTCCTCTGCTCTCCCAGGCCTTCTTTGTTACTGAAACTTCATGCCATCATGACGCGTCAGCCATGCTTCACCTCCCTTACCCCGAGTGTGCCACTGCTTAACTATGTGGTATGAGAGTAATCTCTCTGGGCCTCAGTCTATCCCAGGCTTCCAAGAAGTATGCACTGTGAGGGAGCACGAGTGTAATGGGACATGGGAAGTACTTAGGACGATGCCTGGCACAAGTGAGGGACTCGGATCACAATAATCATTATCACTATGTGTGGTCCTCAGCCCAACCAGGGCTGACGAAGGTACTCACCAGCGGGGTGTCTGACTCGGCAGCCGTGCCCTCATTCTGTACCTCATCCTTGGACTCCTTGGCCACCTCCTCCTTGACAGCTTCCTCCTCCTTGACCGCTTCCTCTTTGGCCACCTCCTCCTTCTCAGTTTCAGGGGGGGTCACAACCTTTTCAGGAAGGCTCAGTAGCATTTTATAAATCTTATAGCCAAAATCCCTCTGCAGCATCTCCAGAAACAGCTCAGCCAACACCATCACCTATTTAGAAGGGGAGGCAGAACCCTGTGAGCATCAGGTGAAAAAGGAATATGCCACACTGCCACAGCCCGCACCCTACCCACAGCCCCCTGAAACTCCTACACCTGCCTCAAAAGAAATCCTTTCTTTTGGCCTCCGATCCTCCACAATCCCATGGAGGGAGAGGTTTACACAGCCAGGACGTGCCATGACAGCAGGTTCTAGAGGGGGTGGAGGGGCCTCTGGGAGATCAGTGTCCATTTCTTGTTGTGCAGTGGCCTCTGGAGTCTCCGCATTCTGTTTAGAAGTATCTGCCGCTTGCTCCGAGGCATCAGGGGCCTGTTCAGTAGGCTCTGCTTCCTGTAACCATAGCCAAGATGTGACCCTCAGGGTCTCAGTGTCAGGGTACCTACTTTCTGCGTCTTCCTAAGGCTCAGCCTTATCTCTGGTACCTCCTGGGTTGGGGGAGCTGCCTCTGTGGCTTTCTGCTGGCACAGGGCCTCCCACTCCTCCAAAGTGGGCATTATGGTCCAGACGTCTGGCAGGTACACCACCACTGTATGCAGCCTCCGGGGCGGTCCCGGCTGCAGGTACTGAAACTCAGCAAAGCGCCACCTGCTCACAGCAAAAGGAAAAGGAAGCCCTAAGCCCCAATCAACACATTCAGGCAGACGCCAGGCTCACAAAATGCCTGTGTTCCAGTCAGCACAGACCAAGCACATACTGGACGGCGAGCTGTGAAAGGACAAACACATGATACAGACCAAGTCCTCCAGAACAGCAAGCAACAGGGAGATGACAGACAGTTGCTGTGCCGGAGCTAAGGCAACAAGGATTGCCAGGTACAGCTTGGGGGTCAGCTGACCTCTAGTACCCCATAACCCTTGGTCATGCTCAGGACCCCGGTGTCCATCTGTGAGTAGCTGGGGGTGGCATGAGTTATGACTGGGCACAGAAGAAAGCTGGCAGGCCAGAGGGCAAAGGCCAGATCTTCTAAACAGACTCTCCCCACAGCGAGCTGGCCACACTTGGGGACGGCCACTCACCACTTGGTGCAGGTGCTCAAGTCAATCCCAGTCTGGGCTTGCGCACAGCGGATGGCTGTGCGCACCAGCACCTGTGGGTCAGCCTGAGGGTCGAGGCCATCCAGGGAAGGAGACCACTCACCCCCAACCAGCACTGCCTCTTCTTCTTTCCGACCCAGCAAAAACTGCAAAGAGATTAGGGATACAAAAGAAACCCACATAGCCTGTGCCTCCTGCAACAGTGAGGAGAGGCTGCCACCAATCAAAAAACAAAGGCAGCAGAAGTGGTGAAGCCCACCACCCAAGGGCCCTCTAGCCACTGACACGGACCAACCACCTAATGCCTTCTAATGAGTAGGAACATCTCTGAGCTGTATTTTCCTCCTGTGTACAACAAGGGCATTTCTGCTCTGCAACGCTGCATTTCTACATATTACTGAGCAGAAGCCAACCTCTAAAAATGTGACAGGCACTGGACATTATCAGTGACTGCATCTTGCCTCCTGCACCCCAGCTCTTACCTTTATCTGCTTCAGAGGATGTTCTGGCGTCTCCCTTGGCTCAGCCATGTCATCCACAAAGAGCATGCAGCAACGATACAGCTCCTCCAGGCCCGGGGAGGAGAGCAGCAGTACCTGTGCAAAAAGGCCCAAGATACACTCAGAGCCACCTTCCACCTCCGGCAATGTGACAAAGCCACAGAAGCTCAGCCAGCTGACCTTGGAACTGTAAGCAGGGTCACTATCTGCAGGGCTGGGCTCAGCACCAGTATCTGGAGCTGCCTCCTTTTCTGCAGAGACCTGGATCCGGCTTGGATGATGGAGGGAAAAGGGCTGGCTCAGAGGGAAGGCTGACAGCCAGCTCAGATGCACGGACAGAAAATCTGAGGGGACCAGAAGGCTGCGGTAACGGCGCTGGAGTTCTAGGAAGTCACAGATAGGGCTGGAGGAAGACAGCAGGAGAATTCAGACCTGAGTGAAGACTAAAACATTCAAAAATGAAATTATAAAAGACTAAAAAAAAGGGCAATTTATTTTTCAGTTTGGGAAATAAGGACTTTCTAAGTAGGCACCTCTCAACAGGTGATGATGGATCAGATGTGACTACTTGATTTACAGTCTCCCTATGGCAAAACTGGAAAAGGAAAAACACTCATAGAACATGACAGAGAAATGGTCATGGTCTTAATAGAAAAGGCACTCACAAATCAATAACAAGAAGTTCAAACACCTAAGAGAAAACTGGGAAAACTGACATCAACAGGTATTTCACAGAAAAAGAAACACCTACAACTTAAAAGCCCATTAAAATATGCACAGTCTAACTTATAATTAAAAAATGCAAATCAGAATGTAATTTTTCAACTATGAAATAAAAAGATGAAAAAGTCTGCTAATTCAGCATTGGGAAAAGCAGGGGAAACAAGTCCTTCATGGTCTGTTGAAGAGGGTAAATAGACAGTCTCTTTGAGAGAACTGGCAATAGCTATCAAAGGTTGAAATTAAACCCTTTAAGCCAGCTACTCCATTCTGAGGAATTAATAGGACACTTACACTGTGCACCTATATGTACGCAGAAGGATGTTTATAATACTTAAGAAAACTAGGCTACATATGTAGTACTGGTTAAATACATCCATTTAATGGGATGCTATATATACTGCTAAAAAGAAGGAGAATAATCTAATATTAATATAAATTCTAAGATAAAATATCAAATGAAAAAGCAAAATATCAAACAGTACATACAATACGTTTACACTGATTTGTTTTTTAAAAAGCTGTAAAAGCACTTACGTGCTTGCAGGGACTGTATCTCATTTACCCTAGAAAGTGTTACCTGTGACAAGTCTCAGCCCACCCCAAGCCTTGCCACTCACCTGTCCACAGTATAGGGAGTAAGATGAACCCGGTAAGGAGGCAAGTCATGCCTTGGTTTCTTAGCACCCCAAGGCTCTCCACCAGCCCGCTGTTTGCGTTTCTTGGAGTCATAGTCATCACTGGAGGTTGATCCATTACCAGAAGTAAGAAATTACATTGTTACATAAGAATTCAATACATACTTATCTAAAAAGAAAGAACTGGAAACATCAGCTACTCCACTCTGAATCCCCAACATCAAAGAAATGGATAAAGAAGCATACTAACAATCGTGGCAATATGCTACAAAGATATTAAAAGTGAATATTTAAACTCTCTTAACACAGAAAAACATTCATGGGTTAAGCATATACAGTAGGCCTCAAATATGCAAAAGCTTTTACATACTGAAATAAAATATTAATGATGGATGCTTTTAATAGGTTTGTGAATAATTTCTGATATTTTTCTGAACTTTTTGTCACCTATAGTTAACATGTTATTTTTTTGAAATGAGAAAAAAAGAATTTGCCAGGTATGGTTGTGCACACCTATAATCTCTGCAGCTCAGGAGGATCAGAACAAGTTTAAGGCCAGCCTTAGCAACTAAGCAAGGCCCTAAGCAACTTAGAGACACCCTATCTCAAAAAGGTCTAGGGATATGGCTAAGTGATTAAATACCCCTAGGTTCAATCCCCAATACTAAAAAAGAAAAAAAGAATTTAACTGATTTTTTTTTAAACAAGGACACACTTTACCATGATATACATTCTATTAAGTAAATCTTATTAGACAATAAGCCCTTATTAGTACACATTAATGTGATAAAAATACTCAAACCCTTTGCTCCAACAATCCCACTCTTAAAAATCTATCCAAAGGAAGTTTACTGGAAAATAAAAAGAAAAAAGGGGCTGAGGATGTAGCACAGTGGTATAGCACTTGCCCAGCATGTATAAGGCCCTGGGTTCAATCCCCAGCACCACAAAAAAAGAAAAAGGCCAAAAAAAGTCACATACATTGGAAAAACATCAAGCAACATAAACTGAGAGTGAGGAAAGTACAAACCCAGGAACACCCAGTTTTTATAGTAAGTAAACAGTAACCAGTCACTAAAACAATCATGAGAATTATACTACAATATGGAAAAAAAGGTTTAAGATACACAAAAATAATCTGAACTTAATATTGTGGAGTATTGGGACTGGGGATTTGGCTCAAGCAGCAGCATGCTCGCCTGGCATGCGTGTGGCCCGGGTTCGATCCTCAGCACCACATACAAACAAAGATGTTGTGTCTGCCGAAAACTAAAAAAATAAATATTAAAATACTCTCTCTCTAAAAAAAAAAAAAAAAAATTCTATTAAAAAATATATTGTGGAGTATACACATATGCAGATAAAAACTAGAAAAGGTCAAAGAAAAAGTAGCACTAAGTGATTTTTCATTTTCAAAAATATTTTCTACCCTAAGTACATGTTAAGACAAGAAGGATGTGACTCTACTTTTGTGTACAACCAGAGATATGAAAAATTGTGCTCTATATGTGTAATATTTATTATAATGCATTCTGTTGTCATATAACAAAGTTTTTTTAAATAAATTTTTTAAAAAGAGAAAAAATATTTTCTACTTTCTAAAGTTCTTTAATACCTACCTTTTAACAGATTTTTAAAGAGAAGACAAGAACCTTTTAACACTGATATCACAGTATGTACTACTTAATATGTTTTTAATTGCTTATTAGAGTATCACTTATGATATTATCATAATCACTTAGTATGGGGTACAATAAAAACAAGAGGACAAAAAAACCTTTGGACCATTCATTATAAAATACCAGATTGAGAAGGAAAAAATATCATATTTTTTTATTGTCTAATATTGTCACATTAGAGAAACAACTAGCAACTCTTTGAGCCTAGGTAACTGAGTTGATTACATGTGCCTCCAGAAGGTTTTTGTTCTTTCCTTTTACCTGCCTGGGTCATTTTCCTGGTCTTCACATCCAAGTAACAAAGCTGGTTATATTTAACACAAAGTTTTTGTTCTCTTGTGTTTGCCTGGGTCACTTCACTGTTCAGGAGCATCTTTATTTGTCAAAAGCACCTTCTTCTCCACTTTACAGGACATCAGTGTTTCCACGTTTCTAATAGAACCATTCCAGACTCATTCTGACACATCTCTTCAGCTCACCCAGGACTGAAGTGAGCTCTTCAGTAAATGCTGTCCAGCTCTACCTAAACTACATGTTCCACTGGATTCTATGAGCTCAGCTGCCACAGTTTTCTCCCTTTTCTGTGAATGGTCAGGAACAAGTCATAATGCAGAGCCAGTGGAAGACATGTCAGTAGCAGCAACAACAGAAGCCCAGCCTGTCTAAAAGATGTCAGCAGCTCAGCAGGAGTAGTCCAATGTTCCCTCCATCCCAAAGCCTAGGATTCAACATAAAGCTTGGCTTCCACACAAAATGCTAATGTGATTGAGTCCTTTACAAACTGATGTTCCTTCAAAGTTACAAATTCTTACTAGCCATCTTCCTATTCTGCACATTCTCACCCCTGACAGCTGGTGGTACCTCTCTCCAAGGGATGATAACTCCAATCTCCAGGAGTTATGACAAAGAAGCACCATGCACAAGCATTGCACAGGGCTTGGCATGTCCAGGACAATCAAATACACGTGACTGCACAAAAAGCCTAAATTTATTTTTTTTTAATATTTTTAGTTGTAGATGAACACAATATTTTTATTTATTTACTTATATGTGGTGCTGAGACTCAAACCCAGGTTTCAACACATGCCAGGCAAACACCCTACCACTGAGCCAGAACCCCAGCCCAAAGCCTGAATTTAAACCAAAAGCAGCAAGTCCACAACAGTCATTGATTGCCACCCAAACTACATTATGCCCAAAGGCACCTGATATGATCATACAATGAAAACCTATGAAGGCTTTTTTAATAAGCTCACAAAAAGGCAAGATGGAAGGTCCCTGGAAACTTGAAGACCAGAAGATAAGAAGTGTGGGTGTATTCTCAGCGACTTGAGAGTGGGACAAAAGGTTCAATAGTGGAGATGATATGGAAAACAATCCTAGATAAAGCTGGCTCCTACTTAAAATTCACAATGACCTATCCTAAGAGAATAAGCCAAGCTTTTACATAGGGACTGGCTACATCACTTTGCCTTAGCTTCTTCCTAGAGCTACACCATACTCCTCAAAATGTGCACACTGGTCAACTCTGACAGCTCTTTCCACATACTGGTCTATGGGCATCTGGAAGAGTGTTCCTTTCCCTGTATAGTTCTCAAAGCAAATGAGAACCCAACATGAAGGAATTTTCTGCAGTGATCTTACTAGAGGGAGGGTTACATAGGATTTTTCACTTATCAAAATTTTCCAGTTAAGATTTATATATTTCAGTCTATATAAATTTCACCTTAAAATTTTTACTTCAAAAAAAAAAAAGACACCGGTATGATGGCGCACACCTACAATCCCAGCAACTCAGGAAGCTGAGATAGGAGGATCACAGCACAAGGCCAGCCTCAGCAATTTAGCAAGGGCCTAAGCAACTTAGTGAGACCCTGTCTCAAAAAAAAAAAAGAGCTGCAGATGTGGCTCAGTGACCAAGAACCCCTGCATTCAATTCCCAGTAACCACCTCCCCGCCCAAAAAAAAAACATCCGAATCAAGTAGGAGGAAACAGCTAGATGAAGGGAGAAGTTAGGATAAGGGCAGATGCTGATATTTGAAGTGGGGTAACAGATATATTAGAATTCATATCTTTCCATTTGCTTTGCATACACTGAAATTTTCTGTTATTAAAAAACTAAGGCCTGGGGCTGTAGTTCAGTGGTAGAGCGCTTGCCTGGCACATGTGAGGCACTGGGTTCAATCCACAGCACCATATAAAAATAAGTGAAGGTATTGTGTCCATCTACAACTAAAAAAAAAAATTATCGGGCTGGGGATGTGGCTCAAGCGGTGGCGCGCTCGCCTGGCATGCGTGCGGCCCGGGTTCGATCCTCAGCTCCACATACAGACAGGGATGTTGTGTCCGCCAAGTACTAAAGAATAGGTATTGAAAGGTTCTCTCTCTCTCTCCCTCTTTCTCACTCTCTCTCACTCTTTAAAAAAAAAAAAAAAAAAAATTATCAAAAAAAAAAAAAAAGTTAAAAACTCTCAGGGAGATTAAGATTAGGAGCATATGAACCAAAGAGGGGAGAGACATCACACTGCTGGTATACTCCCTAAAGCTCACAGATAACAAACAATCACTAGGAAGCTCCAAGGACCCCAATCAACCATGCTTGATTCCCACATGACCAAGAAAACTGTCTGTCCGCATGTCCACGCACATGCAGAATGCAACCTGACAGTGCAACACCACACTCACCTAAGCGTCGTGTATAAAAAAGCATATATTTTAAAGTACAAATTAAAACATACACTGCAATGTTACTTTTTTGGACATGTTATTATTTTCTTGAAACAATCCCTGATATCTCAATTGTGGGAACTAGAAATAAAAGGAAAATTATATATTTAAGAACTATTTCAAGCTGGGCACAGTGGCACAAGCTGTAATCCCAGCTGCTCAGGAGGCTGAAGCAGAAGGATCTCAAGCTCAAGGCTATCTTGGGTAATTCTATATGACTCTGTCTCAAAATAAAATTCAGAAAGAGGGGGTACAGAGAGGACTGGGACTCAGAGGTAGAAACTCCTGGGTTCAATCCCCATTATCAAAAAAGAAAAAAGTATTTCAACATGACACTTCAAAAATTACTTACATTGTGTGCATGTACAAATATGTAACAAATTCCATCACTGTAATGCATAATAACAAATCTCATCAATATGCACTATGAGGCACCAACAGAAAATATGTGAGGGCTGGAGTTGTGGCTCAGTGGTAGAGCACTTGCATGGCATGTGTGAGGTACTGGGTTTGATCCTTAGTACCACATAAAAATAAATAAATAAAATAATAAAAATAAAGGTATTGTGTCCATCTATAACCAAAAAAAATAAATAAATAAATTAAATGTAGGAAATAAAAAGAATATTAGAAGCTAAAAAAGAAAAAAAAAAAGAAAAAAGAACATATCAAATCTCTGGTTTGCTAACTCTGTATATAAAGTCCCACAATTTATATGTACATATAAATCTCCTTGTATCTGCCTATTTAAGAGAAAAAGGACTAGGACCCAGCTGCAGAAAGAATTTAGTATCAACAGTTGGCAAAAAAAGGGGGTGGGGAGATATTGCTCCTATCAGAAATATAATGAAAATATGTCCTGATTATCCTCTTACCTTCGGCCCTGATCCAGTCGTCCATGAGGGCCCCGAGCGGGAAATCTGTTCAGGTGGCTCAGGTGAAGTGTGTGGGATGTTTGGAAGAGACTCAGAGCTATAAATAGAAAATGGCCAGTGACTTAAAAACTGTCTAGTTTCCCCCTCCCTTTCTTCCAGTGCACAAAAGCACCCATTTTTATTCTGAGAGCAGCAGTCTGAAAGTTACAAGTCCATTCATCCAGAGCACCCCACACAGCCATACCCCAATATTTGTGTCTCTGGTACTCACGCTTCTGAGGAAAGAGCGGGGGAATCCGGTGAGGCTGGAAGATCAACTGAGGCTGAGCTCCCAGAATCCCTTGCTTCTGGCCCAGGGCTGCCACATGCAGAAGAGGAGGTGCTGGGGACTTCAGCAGGGGCTGCAGGACAGTTGCCAGGAAATTGAGGGGATCCCAGAGTTGAAGCATTCACTACCTTGGAAAGATACAGTCCCACCCCCTCGACAAAAGTAAGTTTTCGGCCCAGGTAACTGGGCACAGAGGCTTCTCTCCCTCCCCTCTGCCACTTCCCCTTCCCCCAAACCCCTCCCTTCCTTTCCCACTCCCCTTTACAGTGCAAATGCTAAAGAGAGATGAATACCTGGTTGGAGAGCGTTTGCACCTTGACAGCATTCCAGGGCACTGCCTGGCCTGGGTTGTATGCAGCCTTCACCAGCACCTTCTCACCCAGTTGGGGCAGCCGGCCTTTTACCACACTGCCAACACAGGAGAGAACCTGGTCCAGCCACCCTACCTGCCCCCATGTAGCCCATTCCATCAAGAGTTCTTACTTAAAAACAAAAGCAATGGCTTAAAACAACAAATCAATGGCTTTAGAAAAGGGCCCCACCAGCATGGTGACATAACTGAATCCATAAGCAATTCCAGCAGGAGACTAGCCTCAAGCCTACCTTAGCTGAAAAAAGACCTCTTCATCTACCACCCCAAAGTAGTCATGCAAACTGGTAACAATGCCAGTGAAAACCCGCTGCTTTTCTCCACTCTGCAAGAGAAGAGGGCAGGTTAAAATTAATAAGAAGCAACCTGAATAAAATTATGCTCTGCCACTAGGGTCTCCCCTCTATCCACACCCCAGCTCAGCATGGAGATTCATATGGAAGGAAACATAGAGCAGACATAAACTTTCTATGGTGAGGAAAGATGGGTTACAAACTGCTTCTAGGACTTCCAGCTCTTTAATCCCAAAAGGCATGGTTAAGATTTCTCTGGATTCAGAAACTGACTCCCCAGTCTAAGGGGTATCTAGTCACCCCATACGGCCCACTACCAAGACACGAGTCAGAAATGCTGACCATTACAATATAAGAAATGAAAGAATATCAGGCATCCCCATGCTGGGGTAGTCCCAAGGGCTGAAACTCATTAGAAAGGATGCCCAACCTACCTGAAGGTGCCTGGCACTTTGGGACAGGTCTGTGGCCACAGGAGGAGTAAGCAAACCAGGAGGAGGGCCCAAAAGAGATGTTGAAGCCGCGCCTACAGGGACAGAGAAGCAACCTCCAGGAACTGCACCTACCACTTTAAGCATTAGAGACAACTAGAAGATATGGGTAAAGGAGAGCAAAGTAGCTCCAACCAGCTCCTCCTCAGGGCTTCACTGGCAACCACTGTGGTCATCTCCTCATTTCCTAAGAAACATTAACAGCTAGTTGCTTCACACCTGGGAAATCCCAAGGGCCAGAGTTTTGTAAACTAACTGCAGAGCACATCCTACTAGGAGGTCAGGTAGGGACAAGAGTGATCACCTGAGAAGTTGCGTCCCCCTGGAAGTGGGTTGATCCGCTGGCGCTTAAACTGGGACATTGGGAATGCTGTCCTCTTTCAGAGTCTTGGGGAAAAACCTTCAATCAGAAAAAAAGAAGTTAAATGCTCACATGAAAGATTTCTGTCTATCCCCAGACAAGTGGAAAATCTTAAAGAAGTGGAAAGGTGAAGAGATGGGTACTGAGAATGGAAAAATTGTTGGAGACCATATAAAGAAGAGCAGGAAATGAAAAAAGAAATTACATTATTCCGTTCTGCCCTCACAGTAACCTAGTGGTTGCGTGATACTGACATGCTGTTTTACAGAAAAGGAAACTGGAGCTCAGAGAGATCAGAGGACTTGGCCCAGGCCACAAAACCGGGACTCTCACCCAGGTCTCCCAATAACTTAGCACTCTTCTCACTATGCCATGCAACCCCCTAAGAGGCGGACGGAGTAGGAGGCTGGAAAGAGCTCCGATGACATTCATTCATTCAAAAACATGCCAAAACGCTCCACGCAGGACCCGGAAAAATGGAGGCGGCCGGTGCCCGCGAGGTGGTGCGGGCCCTCTCCCGGAAGCCTAGCCCGTTGTTCCCCCGACCCGCTGGCGTAAAGGGAGCTCTCCCAGCGGCCCAACGCGAATCGGCCTGAACGCCGCTTTCCTGCTCCCGGGCTCCGTGGTCCTTTGCTGTGGCCTCAGCAGCCAACAGCGCACGGCCTCCTGGGCCGGACCGCGGACAGGCCACCGTGGGAGGACGAAGGCGCGCGGTTTCTCCTCCTCCCGCCCGCCCCCAGGGCCGAGGCTGTTGCCAGGGAGACGGGGTTTGCAGTCCGGAGGGGACTCAGCCCCTTCCGCGTCCAGTGCATCTTCGCCGCCGGGCCCCCGCAACTCCTCCGCTCGGGGAGAGGCGAAAGGGCAGAGGGGCAGTGGGTGGTCCCCCAACCCACCTGCGGGCCAGGGCCGCGACACCGGGGGGACAAAGGCACCCGGAACCACCACAGCCACTGCTGCCGCCGCCACCGGAAGCGCCTCTCCGGAAGAGCGACCACTGGTCGGAAGCTGCCACTCTCCCGGATATGGTCCCTCCCTCGTCTCCACCGACCTCTCCCTTCCCCCACGTTCGCCTGCCATCCCGCTGCAACTGTAGAACGGAAATGCGCCTCCTCGGATCGGATGCGCGTTCGGAAGCCGCGCCTCGTGGTGTCCTTGTTTAAAATGTCCCATTAGAAAAATAGGCTTCAGAGCATTGGTTCCTAATCCAAAGGCAGCTGGAGCTGGACGCTCCCCCGACCCAACACACCACCCGCACACAAGCCTCACTCTGGCAGCCCCCAAATGGCAGTAGCAAGAGAACCAGTCCATCTCACTGGAGAAGATGTCTGCCTGGACAGTGGCCACTTACAGGATACATTCTTATTACTCAAGCCAATGAGCCCCATCCCTATCCCTGCCCTTCCACTGGCTACACTCCCATAATAACCTTGGGAAGTGAAGAGATCAGGAATCTGCCCTAATTTTCACATATGAAATCTGACAGACCAGTAAAATTATTTGCTCAAAATCTTGCCAGGAAAATGGCCATTCTAGTCCCCATTAACAATTCCATTCCCCCCCCCAGTCGCCCCCAATCTCTGTCCTCCCATTATCCCTCCACTCCAGCCTCTCTCAGCACCCATACCCCTCCCCTTCCTATTCACTTAACATTCACAGTACTCTTTGAGACAGTTTAATCTCACTTTATCCTCTTAACAAGCTTGTGAGGTAGGCAGAGCAGGCATCATTATCCCAAATGGGAAGTTGTGGCTCAGAAGTCAATAGACTTTGTCAAGGTCTAAAAGCTAGTATGGACTTCTGGTTTCAGCTCTGACAGGTAAAAGCTAATATGGAGCAGAGCAACTGAGAATTGACCTTGAAGGTTATTCTGCCGTTCTGCACGTTGTCCTGAGCCTCCTAATTCCTCATGTGGTCTTCAGGGGCTGTGCTCCAAGGGCAAGACTCAATACAGAGGCAGCCAGGACAATGCCTTTCTCTGTTCTAGAGCTGCCAATTTAGGTATGAAGAGGAAAGCAGGAATCCAGTTCAGTAACTGACCACTACAGAAGGAAGGTCAACTTCATCCTTCCACAGTTATCTCACTCTGAAGGCTTTGGATATATGATTACAGTAGGGATGGTTGAATCCAGCCAGTTGACAATACTGATAGTCTCACAAAGATGTACATATCGTTATGCATAAACACATCTGCACCATGCTGGGTCCAGACATCACTGTGCCAAATATGCTCCTTGAACATCTGATAAATAAGTTAGTTCACATTGTCTAAGCAGAGGGATTTCTGGCGGGGAGAAGGAACCCTGGAGCTGCTGCACCTTGGAGCCTCTCAAGGAACCAGGGTTCCTCTGCCAGGCTGCTCAGAAGATACAGACTCAGCCCTCCCCTTGGAGAAGGGCAAGTCAGCAGCTCTCCCTGGCAATGCAGAGTGAGGAAGACTTCACAGCAAATCCCCTCCACCCAGAGTCACCATGCACAAAGAGGTCTCATTATACAGAAAGGTTTTTTCCTCGTCGCTTCTTAACCATTAATGATGGCATAAAGGTCTTCCGTTGGGGGTGATACTGAGGCCTTTCAGGGAGGTCCCTGGTCTCAATCCTATGGAAAAGAAAAGGAGACAAGCTAGGAGAAAACAATGGCCCCAATGTCAATAGATCACTATTTAGCTATTGTAGGGAACCCAGAGATGTTAAATTGGTGCTTTCTTCCCCCCCGGAGAATTAGTCAGATAAATCCCCAAGTATGAAGGACCTCACTGAAAGTGAATCCTTTGCTGGAACCTCCATCTTGCTCTCCCCCTAGTTAGGCCACCTCCCTCACCTAAACTTCCATTTTAAGGAGTGAAGGCTTGCTGGGCTGGGTGAAGATATTTTCCATAATCTGCTCCTGGTTCTATCACTGACTCACCCTGAAACTTTGGAAAAATGACTGCCCTCAACCCCACTCAGTCTTCAATCTCCTCATCTATAAATGGGGCATTTTAACTATCTTTTGTTTATTCCAGAAACTCCTTTGACACCATGTCTCTCAAATTTCATAGGAACAAAAATTACAACTAGAAAGACAATCTCAACATCCTGGTTCATCAGTATCCTCCCCCTCCCCTAAACCAGATTGGGCACAGGACTCACCTAGGGCCAGAACCATCAGGAGGGGCAGGGGGCTCAGGATGTTGGGAGCTCCTCCAGCGGATCCGATTGAGGAGGACCTTGACCTTGTCCCAGTGGGAGAGATCCTGCTGAGCAGAGGGGAAAGGGGTAACCACAGAGCTCCTCCCCACATATATATCCCAACTTGTCCTTGGAGCAGGACAAGTCACCTGTTCTACAGGAATCCTGTTATTTTCCCAAAGTTTCTGGCCTTTTGGGTACCTACCCATTCCCACCATCTCCCAGTTCACCCACTCCAACCCACCACCTGCCCCACTTATATCCATCACTACCTTGTGTTCCTGGGAGAGTAGAAAATTGTGAGTTGGTTCCACTGCGGCCTCTGTCAGCCTGGGAGAGTTGATGCTGAGCACTCCCACCTTTTGGGATAAAGCTGCGTCTGCCCCTTCAGAAATATAATCAGGTTACCCAGGGTCAGAAACAGGAAGCCACCCCAACAATCTAAGGTTCAGGGGGTCTGCTGGTGGGATCATGAGCAGGGACACGAAGCAGGCAGGACACAGAGAGAAACACAATTCCCCCTCACCTGTCTCCTTTGTCCGGCTTAGCAGCTCCCCTGGCCCCTGTACCCCATTAACTGGGGTAGGTAAAGGTGAAGGTAAAGGGACCAGGGCTGACTCCTCCTCTTCAAGACTCTGGGATGGGAGAGATGGGCAGTCAGGGCCTAATCAGAAGGCGAAGCTGTTTTCAGAGCAGTCATGGTTCCAGGGGGTCCTATCCCTACTCAGTCTCCCAGACTCAAGGCCTGGCCACCCTGCCCACAGCTCACTCACCCCAAGGGGTCTCTGGGTCTGCAGCTGCAGGTAGAGTTGCTGGAGCCTCGCCATCTGCTCTAGCACGAGGCACAGGTGTTCTAGGTAGCGAAGACCCTGCCCTGGGGGGCAGGCCCAAGATCCAGGATCTATACCCTGCACCTGTGGGACACAGCAAGGTAGGGGAGACTCTCAAACTTAATGAGCTTCCCACTCTGGGCAGTCAGGCTGGGCTCAGCCAGCAAATGGTCAAAGAGGAACCAACACCCAAACTGGCTTCTCCCATGGTACCCAAACCTGCCCATCTCCTCTGCAGGGGTGGCTACACACAGCTGGCGGTGGGGTGAGACAAGAAGCAATGACACAACCATCAATTAGGGGCATTTAGAATGCCCCACCCAGGGATAACTCCAGGGAAACCAAAGGGGGGTGGGGGGTCCCTACAAGTTCCACTTGACAGGGTTGTCTCCACCCCACTGTTCACCCAGCCCAAGGTCGATACTCACCACCTCTGCTTCCAGGCCTGCCTCTAGCTTAGTTTCGGCCTCAGTGGTCTCTTGCTCTTCTGCTCCAAAAAGGGACACTCCACACTGCGGCTTGCTCAAGGAACCATGCTCTCCAGACACACTGGGGAGCTGGCGGGACCGCTCCAGCACCTGCTCCAGCTTGTGGTTGGCCAGCAGCCGGCCCAGCTGGGCAGGGGGCTCTGTGGCATCAAGGGCCAGGTACTCAGAGCTCCCCATGGGCTCAAGGTTCAGAGAGTCCTGTGAAAGTTCTGATAAGGTAGCCAGGGGGCTGTCCCCAACCACCATCTCTACACCTGAGTCCCGGGAGGCCAGTTTCAGAAGTGGCACTTGCCTTCTGAAATTTCTCAGTTCAACCTCTTCCTTCCGGGTATCTGATGGGCAACCATGAGCTGCATCCGGGATCCGTCTGTAGGTACTGGTGACTCCAGGCACTACACAGCTGCATGCCAGGTCCTTCCCGGCCCCATCTGCAAAAGAGTCAGTATCAGGTCTGGCAGGCTGCCCTCAACACCCCCAGCATTCCTAGCAACCCACAGCATTCCCCTGGGGAGGAGTGTCCTGGGTCAGTGGTGAAGGGAAGACACGGGAAGTCACAGCTAACCATTTTGAGACACATGAGGCACTCTGCCTGGGAGATGTTGGAATGGGGTTCCCTCTACAATAATTATCAGCAACCAGGAACCCATACTTTGGGCTATGCGGTAGGCAAAGCCCTTGCAGATCATGCCAGGTCAGCTCCTAAGATGGCCTATCCCTTGTCTCCCCCGCCCCCAAAGGGGGTACCTAATACCTCCAAGTCCCTAAGGTAGGAGCCACAGGTTCTCGGGCTGTTTCTCAAGAGGAAACAGTCAGTGGCCGGCCTCAGGGAAGGCAAGGGGCACAAGAGTGAAGCCTAGAGTTCACGCTGCTCTGAAGCCCCTGACGCATCAGGCACAAGATGCAAGATGAAGTCTCTTGAGGAGCTCTTGTGGAAAAGCAATAAATATAACAGCAGCTCTAACCATTTGGGACTTTTGTTCTTTTAGGCAAGAAATAGTTACCTTTTTGTGAAGCGCTTAAAAGAAAAGAGAAAGAAAGAAAACTAGCGTCCATTTATTGTCACCTCTGGGCCAGGCCCTCTAGGATCTGGGCGCCGTGTAGGAACGGGGCAGAACCTGTGGCTGCCTAGACGGAGCTGAACGTCAACCCCGGCCCCTCTGGGCCAGGAGTCCACCTCTGCACTGCTCCTCTGGAGAGGGGTTCTCAGCCACAGAGGGTCTTTTTGGAACTGCTGGCTGGGGCAGAGGACCAAGCAGTCAGACATCCTCCGCAGAGTGGGAGAAGGCTCCAGGAGCGGAATAAAGAGGGAAATGGACCCAGAGGAAGTGGGTGGGATGGAAGTGGTGGCTGGTTGACCCAGACGCCCGAGCGTCTCCAATGCGCAAGGCGATCCTAGCCTAATCATTGCGGCTCCTCAAAAGTGAGTGCGAGTGGGGTGCAGCCGGGTGGGCGCTGCCCTTGGGGGCCCGACCCGAGCGTGGGTGGCGGCACCAGGGCAGGAGGCCCCGCGACCCGTTGGTGGGCGACTCACCCCGGCCGAGCGGCTCCACCGCGAAGATGCGCCGCCGGCCCAGCATGGCGCGCTCCCCGCCCGACGCGGCGCCCGGGCTGCAGCCGGAGCAGACACCCGAGCGTCCCCCGTGCGTCCCCGACCGGGGTCGGTCGGCTCAGCCCGCGCGTCCCCACCCAGCTGGGCGCGGCCGCCGGACACTCCCCGCAGGGGGCGGGCCTGGGCGGGACGAGCAGGTGCGAGGGCGGCCGCGGCGCGGTGAGGGGTGCTGGCCCTTTGGGGTGCTAGCCAGCCTCTTTCCAAAGGGCCCAGCCTCTTTCCAAAGGGCCAGCACCCCGTGCCTCCACTGCGCGCTCCCAATCCTGGCGGAGGCCAAGGCAAGAGCCCTGAGCCGCTGTCCCTCGAGGGGCGCGGCCCCGCCCGAGGACGCTGGCTGGCTCGCAGCGAGGGGTCGCCGCCCCCGGTCCACACGCGGGCTCTGTCTTCCGGCCGCAGACTGGGGTGCGGGGGGGGGAGCACTGGACAGGAGGCGGAAAGGAAATGGATCCCCACGTGCTGGCAGAAGAGCGCTGACCGGGGCCCGGCGTCCTGGCGCTCCCAGCTGTGCGACTTGGGGACAGGTCTCTCAGCCTGTCAGAGTTCTGGCGCCAAGAAGGGGAAATGGTTCCGGCGCCCCGGGAAACCCTTCACAGCAGCTGCCGAGCGCTGTGTCCTGGGCTCCATCTGAACCCCCTACCGGGCCCTGTACCTCTTTCTCACCTGAGTGCCCGGGAGCTGGGGATGGATGCATCTTCAGGGTGTGGGGAAGAGCAGCCTGCAAGCAGACCTGAAGTGTGACCGCTTCCCTGTCCCCACCCCACCCCTATCCGGCCCCTGGAATTCCACTCCCAACCCCCATCCTATAAGGAGCTGCTGAGGGTGGGACAGCCTGATGACCAGATGAGGGCAGGTGGCTTCTAAGGAAACATCCCCACCTGGGGGAGGGTGCAGGGTTGGGGGGGGGCGGGAAACGTCAGGAGGACTCAAATCCCCTGGAGGCAGATAAGGGAGCTGGCGGACGTGCAAACTTGCACCTGGGCCTCTGGGGGAGGGGCTGGAGCCCAAGCCACTGTAAGAAGTGGCTGGTAACAAGGAGGGAGAGGACCCTCTACTCATTGCTCTTTCCAGGAACCCATCCTGAACATCCTCTGCTGGAGCCTTCATCAGAGAGGCACAAACGATCAGATTTTCTGATTTTATAAGGAAACTGAGGTCCACAGGCAATCCCCCAGCATGCAAAATGACAGCTAGTTCCCTGAATCGCCTTTACTTGTCATTTCTCAACACCTTGAATGTTCAGGCCAGGCCCTCCCCTGCTTGCCATGGGTCTGCTGGACTGCCCCCTCCTGGCCCAATCCTTCTGGATATCCCAACCCCAACCTTCTTCTCCAAATACTAGGGAAACTGAGGATGCTGGACCTGGCAGAACTGCCTTCTGCAAATCCAAGAAGATGCAGGCATCAAATTCCCCAGCTGTGCCACACCCCACACAGGCCAGGTGGCTTCCTTCCTCCAACGTGAGAGTGGGAAGGTAAAGGGAGGGTGCCTTTGCCAGATCTTGCTCTGAATTTGGAGAATGTGGGGCCAGATTCCAAGCAGTCTCCGTGGTGACTCTGGGGCAGGAATGCATCTGGAAACAGGAAGCCCAGCCAGCAGGAATGCAGTGTCTCAGCACAAGGCTTTGTGTGTGGCTCATAGAACCCCCACTCACCCAACTACACTCCCCTCCAGGCTATGGCCCCACCCCCTGTGCAGATACTAGGCTATTTTGGAAAAGCCACAGCCCTCATGGGGACCCAACCTGACGTGGGGGACCCGCGTACTTCCTTCCCTTTGTTTTCTGTCCTGACTGTGGCAGCTCCAATCCCAAAACACTTTAACCCTGTATGACCTGCCTCCTCCACCAGAATCATATACCTAGAAGAGATGCCGCCCATATCACGAGGTGAACAGCTACCCTAGGTTCCTAGGACACTTGTGGCCTCAGCAGTCATCCCTCAGGCTGGCCCGCAATGCCCTAATCCCTCCACCTCCCTTCTGTGGGGAAGCCCCAGCTTCAGGAAGTGAGTTTCCTGCAAGCTCAGTGCTCAGCTGGGCCCTGGGGGGTGGGGTGGGGGTAGGGCAAAGCCAAGAGGGGGAGGCAGCTAGCTCCTGCCAGCCTGGAGAGGCAAAGGGGCCTGACCTCCCACTGTAGCCTGCAGTGGCTGGAGCAGCGCCTGGAAGGCTGCCTCTGGTGACCGAGGACCAACCCTTCCCCAACCCCACCCCCAGCAAGCCAGAAGCCCCAGAAGCAGGCTCCCATTCCATTCTCAGCCCCTCCCCTTACCATGTAGAGTCCTGGGTGCTCAGTTTCGTCACATGTAGAACAAGAATGACAGGGATGCCTTTCCTCTGTGCCGTGAGAGTGCAGTTAGAGCCTTACAAATGTCCCTAGCACGTCTTTAGCCACTAATTATCTGGCTGTATAACTTTGTGAACACCACTTTCCCAGGCCGGTCTGAAGGGGGTTGTATTAGATACCATCTTCAGCTACTTCTAAGTCAAATGTGTCATTTCTGAACGTATTGTCCCAAATGCAGAGAGAAGTACAAAGTACTGTAGCACAAGTGGTCAGCCTGGGTCAGAGGGAGTGGGTACTCAGTTAGCTGGCTTGGGGTGGGGACAAGGGCAAGGGTAAAAATCAGAGACTGCCCCCAACCTTGTCTGCTGACAAACTGGTTTGACTAATAACTGCATCTTCCAGAGGAGTCTGGTTCCAGGCTGTCCCTGTGGCTGGAGAGGACTCTGGTATCAAAACCCTCAGATCCAGCCGGGCGTGGTGGTACATGCCTGTAATCCCAGCGGTGCAGGAGGCTGAGGCAGGAGGATTTCAAGTTCAAAGCCAGCCTCAGCAAAAGTGAGGCACTAAGCAACTCAGTGAGACCCTGTCTCTAAGTAAAATACAAAATAGGGCTGGGGATGTGGCTCAGTGACCTGGTGCCCCTGGGTTCAATCCCTGGTACCCCAAAACAAACAAAAGAAACCTTCAGATCCCCTGGGAGGAGAGCCAGATGCCAACAAGAACAAGGGCCAGAAGGGGTTTTAGCTTGGACCCACTCTGCTTCCCAGTGGCAATCAACAGCCCACCTGTATCACCTGGATACACCACTCCACACTTGTCTTCCCACTCCTGTGACACCTCTAACCCACACAGTTTGTTACAGGAGGGATCCAACCATATTGAGAGTTCAACCTACACTTTCTGCTTAACACTTTCGTCAGCCTTGAGGTGAAGTTCAAACCGAGTTTGCTCAGGAGGCCCAGAGGCCACTGTTGTAAACTGAGCATTCAACTCACAGTCACCCCAGGCTCTCCTCCACCTGCCCAATACCCAAGAGCTGGTCACACCCAGCTGCCTCTTTGAACTTGGCAAGAGAGCCCTTAGCACTCACTACCACGTGTTTGTTCATGGCAGCTCGATTGCTGCCTCTTGGCCATCATCTCCAGGACAACAAGAAACGTGTGTCTCTGTTCATATTCTCGCTGTGCTGAGAGCCCAAGTCAGCATTTACCAGCAAGCAGAATTCCCCGTTCGTGAGCATTCTCCCTTACCATGGGCTGCACTGGACACTAGGTGGCATCAAAGAGGCTGCCCCATTTCCCATCAGACAAGACTCCTGGGCTGGGCAGCCAGTCTTTTTATCTTTTCTATAAAAACAAAGGCCTGTCTGAGGCAGCCATCCAGGCAAAAGGTGAGACGATTATATCAACGTGTAAATTACATGCACAGGTGCCCAAAGAGGCAACACCGTCTCCACCAAGATCCCTTCCCCAAAGAGCCAGATAGCACAAGGCTGCCATCAGAGCCCACACACTCTGAAGCCACCTTTGATCTGCTCTGTGAAAATAAATCTGAGGCTGCTGCCCATCTCTGGCTGAGTGGGGGCAGGCTGGCTCTGGAGCACCCAGCAGCCCCCATAGAACTTTCTAAAATGTCCTCCAGGATCGGGACTATAGATGGTTGGTGAATCTTGCAGGAGACTTCTGCTCCCCACACCCTCTCAAATGCACCCCCATCCAGGGAAAGTACACCTAGCACTAGCTGTGACAATTGCTTTTCCCCCCCAAATTAATGAAGCCAGCTAGGTGTGTGGTACACACCTCTAATCCTAGTGGCTCAGAAGGCTGAGGCAGGAGGATCATAAGTTTGAAGGCCAGCCTCAGTGACTTAGCAAGGTCCTAAGCAACTTAGTAAGACCCTGTCTCTAAATATACAAAAAAATGGTTGGTTCCATGGTGATGGCACACACCTGTAACCCCAGCAACTTGGGAGGCTGAGGCAGGAGGATCGCAAGTCAAAGCCAGCCTCAGCAATGGCAAGGCTGGAGATGTGGCTCAGTGGTTAAGTGTCCTTGAGTACAATCCCTGGTACAAAAAAAAAAAAAAAAAATGAAGCCAGCCATCTGCTGGAAAGAGGTGGCAGCTCGTCCATAGCCAGTTAGTGGCAATCCCTCAGGGTGAGGCTCGGATCTTCCCTCCCAGGCAAGGCTAACCTACAGCACCAGTCCAAGGTTATTGATGGTGGATTTTGTTCTGAATGGGGCAGGCAGCCTCAGGCATGTGCAGGTGGTGTTTTAGAAGACATGTCCCTCTACATCCCCCATCTTCTGCCCACCCAGCTCAGATGGATTGGCGGCTCCACACCAAGTAGAATAAGGACTACAGAGAGACCTAGCCTAGCCCAGCTCCAGCTGAGCACGAAGCTGCCTCACCAAGAAATCTTCCTCCACCTCTCTGGTCCTCTGTTCCTGTCCCCTAGCATCCCTGCCCGTCTCCAGGCCCCCAGCAAGAAACTCATTCCCTCCCTAGTATAAGGGATCATCCCCGGAAAACAAGCATCTCTACAAAAGGGTTAAGGAAGTGCCCATCCCACCTACAGAGGCAACCCTCTTTCCCCTCCATCACCCTACCTCATCCTGCACCCTGGCAGTGGGGTGGGTAGAGGGGGAATGGGAACACAGAGGTAAATACACACTGTCTACCCAGTAGCAAGGAGCAGCTCCTACCCAAGGGTAGGGGAAAAGAAAAAAAGGGCATCTGCGTTTGTCGGTGTTTATATATTTATAGAGCTCATATGTCAAAACTCTGCACAGTGAATACCATCAGCCTCTGACCCACCCCTGTCCTAGACACTGTGCCCTACCCTGTGTACAAATGCATCAAACGCAGTGGCCGCTTCAGCCTGTGGCACAGGACCCGTCCTGCAGGGGGAAGGCCAGGTAGGGTGGGGCTGCCCTTAGTGCCCATAGTCCGAATCGAGTCCCAGCCCTTGACCTCACCCAGCGAGGACAAAGGGGGCTTGGGCCCCCCAAATTAGTTCATGTAAAAGCCACCACCCACCATCACCTCATCCCTGCCAACTTGCTCTGGGCACAGTCATGTCCAGAAACGTAATAAGTGGAGCTGGGCTAAGCACCGCAGGGTTCAGGCCCGAGAGCTCAGGGTGGTGGGCGCCGCGTAGCGCTGGCGGGCATGCTTCTCACAGTACAGCTCTTCGCCCACCCAGAAGTGGCCTCGCATCTTCAAGTTCAGCCCACAGTCCGCGCAGGTGTAGCAGCTGGGGTGGCGATAGCGCCCCTCCTGGATGCGCACTGCCTGGTTCCTGCAGGGTAAGGAGAACGGTCAGGACAGGGACAGGATGGATGGAGATAGGGTCAGGCATAAGGTCATTTATCCCAAAGAGCCAGAGTCGAGACCTGGGGCAAGTCGGAAGCTTAGATTTATTTATTTATTTATTTATTTATTTTGGACTTGGGATTGAACCCAGGAGTCCTTCATTACCACTAAGCTCTATACCCAGCCCTTTGAATTTTTTTATTTTGAGACAGGGTCTCATTAAGTTGCTGAAGTTGGCCTCCAACTTGCAAACCTCCTTCCTCAGTCTTCCTAGTAGCTGGGATTACAGACATGTACCACTGTGCCTAGCAGAAGTGTGGAAATTATGGAAGAGAAACCCAAAGCAGTAGCATTTCTCATTCCTCCAGGGAGAAAGGAGGAAATGGGGAGGAGGAAAAGAGGAGGAGAAAAGGAGTGCTCAGGAAGAAGCCAGCGCAAGTCTTCACTGTGAGAAGACTGCAGACGGCCTGACACCAAGCCACGGAGACCATAGCCAGTGCTTCCCTTCAGAGTCCTTGACTGTTGCCCAGCCCTGCCTGAGAGCACCCCTGCCCGGCCCCCCAGGCTCACCCCACCTCCATGGCCCTCCCACACTCACGCGATGCTTGTGCTGCACTTCTCACAGGTGTGGAGCTTGGGTGGGGTGGCCAGAGCCCGGGAGGGGGACAGGGATGTCTGAGGGCTCAGTGAGCTGGGCAGGAAGGCAGGCGTGCCACCTGGGAGTGGGGAGGGACAGAAATTTGAGAGTTCACCACCCACAGCAGCAGCTGTGTTTAGTGAAACTGCTGTGATTTGCTCCGGGCTGGGCTGTAGGTCAGTGGCAGAGCACTTGCCCAGCGTGTGTGAGACCCCTAGTTCCATCTCCAACACCACGACATTAAAAAAAAGAAAAAAATTGCTCCAACTCTCACCCAGCCTCCAGGTATCTGTAAACACTCCTAGGAGCTACACATCAGAGCTGGAACCAGCCACCAGGGACTGGTCATTCTGCACCTCCAAATCCTCTCCTGCCTGGTCCATCATCTCTCTCTTCCTCTCTCCCCTTGGACGAGGCAGTCTCTCTCTCTCTGTCTCTGCTATTCCAAAGTGCATTCCTCCTGACCGCCTGAAACACTGATCCTACAGCATCCGCTTCCTTGAGAGCTGGCCAGGCCTGTTTGCCCCAATACAAAGAGCTGTTCAGGAGCAGAGGGTCACATCCTGCACATCAGTGTTCATCAAATGAATAACAAAAGGCTGGATGGAGCCCACAGGGTCCTGTTTGCTCCTGGTGGCACCTCACCAGGCAAGGGGACCTCCCTGACTCTCCTGGTTAGAGTGCTCCTCAGCCTGGCTCCAGAGGCCCTCATCACAGGGACATTCCTCCCTGCTCTCCCTGCTGCCAGGCCAGGCTATTCTCTCCTGCCACGCCCATCAGCCCTCTGGCTGTAGGCCTCCACATTCCAGTGTTCCCAGGCCACCTTCTTAAGGCTGTTGACTGAAATCTTGGTTTCCTTTCAGGGCCAAGTTGAATCCCTCTTCCTCCAAGAAGCCCTCCCTAGAGACCCAGCCCCCAGTGCCCAACTGCCCTCTCCCTTGGCACTTTCCTGGTCCCAGCCAGCACAGCCTGCCACCTTCTGTGTGCATACTTGGTAACTCTGAGATGATTGTGAGCACTTTAAGGACAGGGACTGTGGCTTGGCATGTGCTCCCCTGCCCCTAGTCCTGTGATGAGCACTTAATAGACACTTAGCCTGTGAAGTCGGGATCCCAAGAGGCCCAGGGAATCACCTTCCCACGGAGCCCTGCGGCCTCACCTCTCTCCTCAGCCTCCAGAGCTTCCTGCAGGAGCCTAAAGGAGCTGGACTGCCTCGGGGCCACCCGCGATTCACGGTTTTCCTGCAGCATCTTGAACACTTCTGAGTCCTCTTCCAGGAGGCAGCTCCCTGCCTCCGAGTCCACACTGCAGGGTCGGGCAGCCAGGAATGAGGGTCCCATGCCGGGGTGTTAAGACAACCCTCCGGTCAGAAGAGCATGGGGGAGGGTGTTCTGGGAACTGGAGGAGAGCCCACCAGGCTTTGGGGGACGGGGACCCCATCCCTCCCCATGAAGCCAGTTTCCCACCTGTCCTTCTCAGGTCCTCCAGGTGCCCATCCCACCCTGCAAGGTCTGCTGGTACCTGAACCTGGGGCTTGAGGACCGGGGGTCCGGAGAAGGCGGCAGCACCCGCACAGCCGAGTCGCCAGCACGGCCGAGACCAGCCTGTGGGAGGAGAGCAGCGGGAGGAGTCAGCGCCCGGCCCTGGCCGACGCGCCCACGGGCGCTGCCAGATGCTGCTCCCCGGACCAACGCCAGGGGGCGCCCGGTCCCCACAGAGCAGCAGGACCCTTGCAAGCGGCAGGCACCCTGCCCCACCCTCAGGGCCAGGGCACCAGGGCTGCTGGGTTCCAGCACCCAAGGGAGGCCAGTGCCCAGCTATTGAGGCATGTGGCTTCTGCTAGGGGACTGAGCAAGAGGCAGAGATAGATGCCAAGCGACCAAATCCTGACACCCCTCTAGGCAGCACACCCCTCTCTGTTGGGTCAAGCTACCTGTTAGGGCTCTGGTCCCACAGAACAAGCAGAGGAAGCCAGCTGCCGTTCTGCAGTGAGGCCATGGAAACATAAAGGGGTGGAGCCAAGGAGACAGGACAGGGGCTGGGCAGGCCTCCTGCCACACACGCTGCGCTGCCCTGCCCTGCTGCTCCTTCTCAGGAGAGGGCCAGGCTCTGGGCTGCCCGGGCCTCGCCCATCTGTCCCGGGAGGTCTGATCCTGCCCCACAGAACTTCAGGAGCCAAGCCCATTCGGAGTCCACACCCTGGCCCCAGGGATACCCATCCATCCAGTCTCCAGAATTTCCTCACCTTCAACCTCCTTGTCAACCCTTGAGGCTGGTTTCTGGCCAACACTTCAGTATCCTCCCCCATTCTGTCCCCTTCCTTGCCAACCCCATCCAGAGGCCACTAAGTGGAAGACGAGGTACCAGCTAATGAAGAGGAGATAACCAAGCAGGCCAGGGAGACCTGGTCCCAGGGCAGAGATCCTGACAAGCCAGGTTCCCGCACTTTACTTATGAATGATGAATTATGAAGTCAAAATTTAAAACGGCACGAATCTTTCCTTAAGCTGGAAGAACTTCAGAATCTTCAGAAGACAGCCCAAGACCTTCAGCCACTGGTCTTCTTTCAGCAGTTCCTATTCCTGCTCCTGGGCCTTTCTGTTTGTTTCTTGTACTAGGAATTGAACCCAGGGGCACTTTACAACGGAGTTACACATTCTCAGCCCTTATTATTTTATTTTAAGACAGGGTTTTGCTTAGTTGCTGAGGGTCTCCCTAAGTTGCTGAGGCTGGATTCAAACTTGCAATCCTCCTGCTTCAGCCTCCATAGTAACTGGAATTACAGCATTTACCACCGTGGCCAGCTGCTTCTAGGGTTCTTACCCACAATGCTCTATAGGTAAGGGGACTGAGGGTCAGGAGGGAACCGTAACTGGTTCAATCCACCTGGGTGTCAGAAGCAGAACTGGGACTTCACACTCAAGTGCCTAGATACAGCCCAGCACTGTGTGGTTGATTGAAGAACTGGGCCTGGGGTTCTTAAGGACAGTGTCTCAGGCTGTGGTTTAACTGGGTGGTAAAGCACTTGCCTATTCTCAAAGGATTGAGTATTCTCAAAGCCTTGGGTTCCCTCACCAGCACCACAAACAATAGCAATAACATCACCTCCCCAGACAGAACAGCACATGCCCTCCTTTGGGCACCAGCCCGCAGCAGATGAAGGGCTAACATCCAGCCTAGGTCCCCTCAGGAGCCAAGTCCTCATTCCCAGACAGAGGGAGGGAGGGAGCCTTGGCATTGGCTCCCCAAGGCACGTGCTTGCCCACAGGGGTCATTTCGCAGTTTCCAGAAGGGCTATGGTGTCCTAACACCCTAGATTCTCGACATTTCTAGCCAGTCAGGAGCCACGGCCAGGTCAGGGTACCTCCACACCCTCCATCTCCCAGCCCTTTCTGGGGGGCCAATACTCTCACTTGGAGAGGGCCTGCCTTGCCTCCTCCCCTCCCTTCCCAGAATGACCCTTCATCTCCAAGATCAGGAAGGCTTCTCCCTCCTCACCTGCCTAAGAGCACGCCTGCAGCCAATGCCCCTCTAGTTCTGGGGAACTTGAGTGGCAGGTATGGGGTAGGGGAGGGGAGCCAGGAGAAATTCTGTGGTTCAACAAATTTTGGAAATTAATCAGATCACATGAGCTTCTTTCTCATAAACTTTGAGCCTCGAAGACACTGAAGTGCAATGACACTCAAGAGGAAGCTGTGGGACCCTGTGACTCCTTGTCCAGAGGCAAAGTCTATGGGTTATAGGAATTTCTGGTTTTCTACAACAGACCATCCTCAGAGCCCAGAGGGTGCCTGACATGAAGCAGCTGCTCCATGAATATTTGTCACAGGAGTGACAGGAGTCCTCAGGGTCAGAGACGGGAACTCAGACCATCTAGTCTGGCTGAGGCCGAGAGAGGAAGAGGGTCTATGGCAGAATGTACAACAGAGGTGAGACTGATCGGGGTCCCCCTGCCACCCCAGCCCTGGGCTCCCCTTTAATATGGGGTCTTGTTGAAGTGCAGATCGCTGTCCCCCACACACCCATGTCCCATTCAGCAGGTCTAGACTGGAACTGAGAATGTGCATTTCTAACAAGTTCCCAGGTACTGCTAGTTTGAAACCCACTCCCCCAGGCCACCCACATGCCTTCCTTGCTCATGGCTGGGGACATGAAGGAAGGAAACCAGGAAGGCCTGTCCATGAGTACCAGAGTCCTACAGAGATGACAGTCCCCAGGAGAATCAGACAGAAAGCAGCCAGGAGGGACATGCCCTCCAACCCTAGGCCAAGGTCATTCCCAGCTTGTCTGGGACAAAAACTCAGATTCCCCCATCCCCAAACATACCAGGTCTCTCCTGGCCCCCGTGTCCCCCTCTCCCAGAGTGCCTATTGCCCATCATCCTATAAAGCCCATCCTGTGTTCCCTCCAGTGACCAGAAAAATTCCTAATGAAGCCTTTTCTGGCCACCCGGGCCCACATTTGTCTTTCCCCTTCCAGAACACCTCCTTCTTTTGTAATTAATACCACACTGTCTAGTGCTTAATTGTTCCCAAACTGCTCTGCATATTTGTCTTATCTGGACAACTGTGTCTTAAATTCTTTAAAGACAGGGATTTCATGGAGCACCTCTCTACTCCCATAGTTGCCTCAGGCTGACTATGAGGCAGGCACAGGGCTGGTTACCAAGGAACCCCCACTGGAAAGCCCCAGAGGACCCTTCCCATTCCTTCTCCAAAGCTCCCAGTTCCTAGAGCCCTCCCCAGCCCCAGCCCCCCGCCCCCCCCCCCAGGCTCTGCTTTCTGGAAGGAAGAATCAAGCCGGAGGTAAGATTTCAGCAGCTGGGCCTCATCCCCTTCACCCTAAAGGCTGGACATGCCCCCACCCATGCTGCCCCCAGCAGCTGTGGCCCAAGACTCTTGCTGCCTCTCTCCCCCACCCCTGTCCTTGGGGAGGAGAAATGCCACCAGCGGACATGGGACCTGGGTGGAGAGGAATCCAGCAAAGAAGGGAGGCAGACAGAAAGCAAGCCAAGGGCAGCCTGGGGCAGAACCACAGTCCCGAGGGGGTCATCAACGCTGACCTGACCAAGAGCAGAGCGGGAAGGAGGAGGGGGATGGGAGCTGGGGGCTTGGGGAGGGGAGGAATGTGTTCGAGAGATGCAGCCAGAGCCAAAGGGATTTATCCCAACAACAGCAGCAAAACTATGTCAGCCCCAGCCCAAGAGAAACACACTGAGGAGGGGAAGCCAGAGGAAGGGGGGAGGGTGGCCCAGCAGGGAGCAGGGAGGAGGGGTGCCAGCAGGACTGGGGTGGACGGGGAGGCAGGTCTCAGGCACTCCATGTGGCCCACCAGAAGCAACAGCCTCTGTCACTAGGAGATGGCCCCACAAGCTGCACCAGCTGCCTGCAGCCTGGGGACACCTAGGCTGCCAGGGGGAAAAGGAAGGCTCTCCTCCTCCCGCCTGGCCTCCTCACCTGTCGGCCTGCGGGGCGGCCCCCATAGGAGAGTCCGTCAGCAGCAGCAAGGCCCGGTGAGTGCCTCAGACTCTGGAAACTGAAAAGGAAGGAATGGGGAGTGGGCGCAGGGGTCCGAGCAGCCTGCCCCGGGATGAGGAGGGGCCTTCAGGGTCCCCAGATGTAGCTACTGAACTCTGAGGGGCCTGGCCCAGGTCCTGTGGCCCAGGAGGTCAGGTATCTACCCACCAGCTGCACTCACCTGTGGGCAGTCACTACCTCTCCAGCCGGGGCCAGCGGGCTGGTGGGAGGCGGGGTGGAGAAGGGGCTGCCTGGCCGGGGGCTGAGGGAGGCTGGGCTGGAGTAGGCAGACCTCAGGGAGGACTGGCTGTCAAGGTGTGTCCTCAGAGACCCCTGTGGAGAGAGGGGCAGTGGGAAGAGCCGGCTCCCTCAGGCCTCATCCCTGGTGTGGTCAGATGACAGGGCTCCTGGTTCGATGGCCCTGGCTTACCTGGAAGCGAGTTGCCAGCACTTCCAAGGACCCCTCCCCGTTGGTCTGCCCAGGAGAGGCAGCCCCAGACCTGAAGAAACAAGAGGAAACACAGTGTCACAGGAGTCCTGGCCTCCAACCCCCTACAGCTTGTGACGATGCTGTCCCCAGAATCTGGTTCTCAAGACTTGCAGAACATCCAGGACATTCGGACATCAGGTTGTCAGCTGTAGACTTAGCCAAATTCAAAACAAACAATGTCATCAACAACCACCATCGTTTTTTAAAAGGACAGAACAGCTCCAAAATATAGAAAAGATGTGATTTCAGCAAAATATTCAATAAATTCAATTCCATTAGAAACTCCTTACATGATCCCCCTCCTTTTCTTTTCCCCCCACTCCATCTGGCCTTTTCACTGGTCTTCGTCAGTTTGTAGGTCAATGCTGGGGAAGACGACTGAATTCACAGAAATAATCCTTTAAGTTTGTTTGTTGGTTGGTACTGGAGATTGAACCCAGGGGCACTCGACCACTGAACCACTTCCCCAGCCCTTTTTGTATTTTATTTAGAGATGAGATAGGGTCTCTCTGGTTGTTTAGGGCCTCACTCAGTTGCTGATTCTGGGTTTGAACTCAGGATCCTCCTGTCTCAGCCTCCCAAGCAGTTGGGATTACAGGCCTGTGCCACGGCGCCTCGCCATCCTTTAAGTTTTAACCCATGGAGAAACTGAAGCTGAGAAAATGAATGGCTGAAAGTCCCCAAGCCCTTCAGTGACAGGGCCAGATGCTCACTTTCCCCCACCACTGGTGGCCTGAGTGCCTCTGAAAGGTCCCTCGGGGTCCCTTCTTCAGGATTCACTCTGAAAGGGTGGACGGACCAGCCCCTCTCCCTCTCTGGAGGGTAGCTGAAGGGCCTGGAGAACCAGGGAAACAGCAGATCCTCTCCCCACCAACAGTGGCAGCCGGCGAGAGGGCTTCCCTGCTCCAGGGGCCCTCTTCCAAGCCCCTACCAGTGTGGCCAGCTGAGACCTTAAATGGGAGGTGGCGAGAGCCCCCACTGCCCACCCCTGCCACCCCATGACTGCATGCTCCACAGTTCCCAGACTTCTAGCCATTGCTGAAGAAGTCAGTCAGCAGGAACCTCTGCCTCCTTGTGAGGAATGGGGACCCTGCTTCCTGCCCCAGAGCTTCTGAATGCCAGTGGGAGGGGTGAAGAGGGGGTTCAGCAAAGAAAGCACAAGACCTGGAGCTGTGGCTTGCCTGGGGTGGAGCTGGAGGCCGGGGTATGGGGTCCCAAGAGAGACCCGAGAGGGAATGATGGTGTCAGCAGCTTCCATCCCTCCTCTGTCACAAGCTGCCACCTCCTGTAGATTTTGATTCCATCCCCAGGTGCCATAAGGTACTCTCCCCCCTCCTTCCCTGGGTCCCACTCCCCAGAGTGGCATGAAGGGAGCCAGTTTCTGCAGCACCTCAGGGCAGGGCCCTTGGGTGAGGAGGGGGCAAGCAGAGAGGGCCTGGCAGGAGGAGTGATGGCAGAGAGGAGGGAGGTATCTGACTCAGGTTCCAGGCCTGCCCAGAGGGCTCTCCTGACTGTGGAATCTCCCAGCATTCCTGATCCCTGACTCACTGTGGTGTCCCACCCCAGGAAGCCACCTGTTCCCCCACAACCCTGGCCTCCAGGTTCAAAATCCCATAAGCCCAGGAATCATCCTTCCCCAGCAAGGGCCCAGATTGGTGATGGGGAAGGATGCATGAGCTCCATGAGAAAAGAGGCCCAAATTCCTTTCCTCCACCTGGATCTGAATAAAAGGCACCTCCTCTTATAGGCACGGGTCCTGGAGACCATAGGACACACCTTCCTTAGAAGTTTCCCCTCTTCAATCCACTTCATGCCCACACCCTCACCCTGCACACTCTCGGGAACCTGTCAAACCCGGGCTTCCAGGTAGCTGGTGCCAGCTTACCCTGCCCAGCCTGTGGCTGCACGCCCAGCCTGGCGCCCACCTTTGCCCAGCTGGCCAAAGGGACAGCCCACCCAGCTTCCCTCTCCCTCTGCTGTGGGCCTGAAGCCTTCTCAGAGATGTGCCAAAGGAGACCGGGAAGGCCAGGTGGAGTGAGGCAGCTGCCTGGCAGTGGGCCTGTGGAAGGGCAGGGGAGGCCCACAGGCCTGGGGAAGTGGAGAGGCCCACCTGTCCAGCTGTAGTCTCAGCGGTGAGGCACTCTGACGGATCTTGCTCTGCGCCTCAGCATGAAGCATGCCCTCTGCACTCTCCCCATTAATGGCCAAGATGATGTCGCCAGGCCGGAGGTCAGCGGCCTCTGCCTTGCCCCGTTCAGTCACCTGCCAGGGATAAGGAGCAGGTGAGTCTCCAGTACCCACACTAAGCCGGTGGAGCACTTGGGAGAGGGTTGAAGCAGAAGGAGGCTCCCCTCTGCTGATCAGGAAGCACAGAAGAAGCTGGGCTGAACCTTTGACATCCACACCCCTCTTTGTGCCCTTCACTGTCCAGCTAACCAGTTAGTTAATCCCCTCCAAAAGCTCCAGTGGCAGCCCTCTCCTCTCAGGCTCAGCACACCACGGCTTCAAACCAAGGCCTCCCAGGAATGTGCGGTGGCAGACTTTCAGGACCTGAGCTGGGAAATACTTTTGGATAGAGAGCTCTGTCTGTACAAATCACACCTTGCAGGTGGCGGCCTGCACACCGCCCTCTGTGGGAAAGCTCCCGGCCTGGGTCAAGAGGAGACTGTCAAGAGCTCAGGAGGTCTCTTGTCCTATAACCACCCCAAATGGCTGTCAGCAGGTGTAGGATTAGTAACCAAGGAGAAGAGGGCAAGCCCTCTCCTTGGCCCACTCCCTTTCACCCCCTAGAAGCTAGTTCCTAAAGTGGCCCCAAGTCCCCACGGCAACAGTGCCAGCCTTCCCCTGCCCACACTGCCAGCGGCAGGGCTCAGACTCCAGTACAAAACAAGAGAGGCCTTTGTGGGGCCCCGGGTCGACAGGGCAGACCGACTCTGGGGGATAGCTCCTTATCTCCCCAAACCAGTCCTTACCTTGGTCACCCTGATGGGCGTGTGGAAATCCCTGCCCCCGGTGATGCGGAAGCCCCAGGGTGCTGGCCCCAGCACATCCACTGTCAGTGCCATGCTTGAGGAAGAGAGGACGGAAGGTGGGGTTCACTCCCGGCAACCTACTGGAAGCAAAAGGGAGAAGAGGATGACAGGTCCCCAAGCAGAACGTCAGGGGCTAGGGGTGGGTAGGGTGGGTAGAGGAAATGACTAAGTCCCTCCCTCACCCCAAAGTTTCACTTCCCCCCACCCTGGGAAACTGTGACTCCGAGTTCCCCCTTGCAAGGTCTTCAGCCCAGCAGCTCCCAAGAGGCTGCTGTCCCCATGCCACACAGGGCCTTGCTGGAAAATGGGTGGGCAGTGACTGGCAAGTGGTAGAAGATGTCTGCATTTCCTCCCTGTCCCCTCCTCCACCGTCAGAACTTAGTCCCTCAAGTACTTGCTTCCTGTCCCCAAAACCGACAGCACAAGGTACTTCCTCCCAACTCTGGGGGAGGGCAGGAGGGTTGCCTGGGTAGAGCCAGGCTCTGGCACAGGAGGGACAGCAAAGAATGGGGTGGCCCCACCAGACTATGTAAAAATCTGACCAGGTTGGGGCCTGGCTTGGGTCAGGTCAGGTCTTCAGAAGGGCCTCCTGGCTGCCTACCCAGGCCCTGCCAATGTGATTCAGATGGACAAGATCCACTTCCCACCGCCCCCAGGGGCCTGCTGCCCTCTGAACAGCCCCAGCAAGGAGGCCAAGGCTCATCTGCAGAGCGCGGCACACCCACCCCCTGCTACTGGCCAGCAGGGAGAGAGGGCTGATGCTGCCTGCCAGCTGGGGCCACAGGCCTCCCATCCACTGCCCCCTCTGCTGGGCAAGGGAGTGTCCTTGCAGACCAGGCCCTTGTGGGATTTCCTGAGCCTCTAGGTCTGGAGCCAGGAGCCAACCCTGGCAGGAAACTGCAATGCCAGGCTGAGCACCACCCAGCCCAGCACCCATCCTGAGGCTGCCCCTGGGGAGGTTCAGAGCCTGCAAGGGCTGCCTGATCTCTCATGAACACCGGGCCCCTGGGGAGGGGGATACTCTGGCTGGCGAGTCTGTCTGCCCCTCCCCTATCAGTTGGCTTCCCTTTTGCCCAAGCGTGGGTTCTATCCCTCCCCAAGTCCCCAGGTTCCCAGGCCCTCAGTCCCCAAGGCCTGGTGCTCAGTCCCCAAGCTGGTGGCTCGCAAATGCCCTGAGATTCCCAGACCTTTGCGCCGGCCAGTGGACTCCTGCTGTCCGCGCTGTTGGTGCCGCAGGGAGGAGCCCAGCCTGTCGGCCCGGCTCTCCCAGTTCTGGAGCTTTCTTCCCTCTAAGGCCAAAGTACCCCCGCGGGCAGGGGGCTGGAGGTGGAGCACAGGCCACGGGGTGGGGGGCACGCCGAGGACTGGCCGCAGGGAAAGGGGCTGTGGGCCGAGGACGGGCGGGCCCGGGCGAGCCGGCGCTGGCTGCGGAGGGTGCGCAGGTGGGCGCACGCTCACCTGGCTGCCGCTCACCTGTCGGCCTGGGCAGCCAGGCCGGGGAGGGGAGGGAAGGAGGCAGGCAGGAAAGGAGGGCGAGGACCCGCCGCCGCTCCGCCGCGCTGTCCTCCCGACTCTGGGGAGAGCCCGCCCGGGGCTCCGGGACCTGCCTCCGCCCATGTGATCCCGGGGCCGCCCCTGCCGCCGCCCCTGGCCCGGGAAGCCGCCTCCTCCCCGCCGCTGAGCCCAGGCGCTGCCACCTGGCCCGCGCCCCGCTGAAGAGATGGAGGGCAGACTCTCCCCAGAGACCCCTCAAGGCTGCCGTCGTCCTCCCGAGGTGCCCGCATCCTCCCGAACGCCCCTGAATGCAGCGGTGCTGTTCAAGTGACAACCCCTCTCCCCCTCCGCAGACAGCTCTCCCCTGGGCAGGTCGCGTGCCCCTTCGACAAAAAGGGCCCTCGAGTCCCCCAGCCGGGGCCTGGAGCGGGAGAGGGCTGGCCGGTCTGTCTGCGGTCTTCCAGGCTCCTCCGCCCACCCCAGCTCCCACGCTGGCGCAGATGCGGTCTCGACACCCACAAATCCCAAGCCAGGGCCACCCTTCCGCCCTCCCTTCCTGGACTGCCAAGCCAACCGACTTGCTGGCTTGGCATGGCCCACGATCGTCCCTTCTCTGCAGCTTCCCTGCTTGAGATACCCCATAAGCCTGCTTTGTGCAGGGTGGCCTGGAGAAGATGAAGTGAGACTCCTGAGTGGGGGTCACCAGCGCCTCTCCTTTCCTGCTGACCTGGCTGGGGTAGACCATTGTGAACAACCACCCCTGGTTCTGCCTACCCCTTTTCCTCTACCAACCATTTACAATCCCAGCTCTAGGGATCAGGACAGGACAGCCAAGAAGGAGCCTCAGGTGTCAGCTTAAGCAGGAGGAGCCATCTGGCCAAAGGTTTCCCCAGAGTCATACCTGGCAACCCTCACCCTGGAGAACTCTGGGCCCTGGGAGCCTCCTCCTGCACCCCCGGCTGGTCTCCCAACTTGGCTCTCTGGGGAACGCACCTGTGGGCACAGCTGTAACCTGCCTGCCTCAGGTGTGAGTCATTCCTCTGAGTTCCTCAGTGAGGAGTGCCCTCAGCACCTCCTCGCTTACCCTGTCCCCATCTCATCCTCCTGTACTCTGTCCAGCCACCTCTGCCCTGCCACCTCCCTGGCCCCACCTCCCACAGCCTCTGTCTGGGTGTGTAAACCACTCTCCTGTGGAGTAACCCTGGGCCTCCTGGTGGGGCACTTTGCCTGCTGCACCTGCTCTACCTCCCCAGCTAGACTGGAAGCATCCACCGCCTTTTTTTGTGTGTGTCCTGGGCATGGAAGCCAGGGCCTCCTGGATGCTAAGCACATGCTTTCCCACTGAGGGACACCTCCAGACCCTGGAAGCCCCTTGAGGGAGGCAGAAATCCAAGCAGGGCAACCACAGCCTTGGGGGTCACACAAATCTAGCCTCAAATACCTCATCTACCTCTTACTGTGTGACGGTGGGCACAGTTCCCGGCTCTCCCAGGCCTCAGTTTCCCCACGTAGTAATGCCTAGCTTACCCTCCCACCGTGTAGATTGCTCTTCATAGGCAAAGTCCAGGGATTACAAAGAGGTGTAAAAACAGAGTGCTTGCCACAAAGGAGAGGGTGGAGGAGGTGGCAGGGAGGGAGAACAAAGGAAGGGAAATTTATCTATTCAACTCAATGATTCAAAGATTCAAGCCAGGTGTGGTAGTTTTCACCTGTAATCCCAGCTATTTAGGCTGAGGAAGGAAGATGGCAAGTAAATTCAATTTAGTGAGCCCCTGTCTCAAAAAAAAAAAAAAAAAAAAAAAAAGGCTGTGGTTCAATCCCCAGTAAAACACACACACACACACACACACACACACACACACACACATTCATTCAACAAATATCTCTTTTGAGTGTCCACTGTGTGCCAGGCACTGAGTCACGTGGTCCTCAAGGGGCTCGTCCTCCAGTGCGCTTTGGACAGTCTATAAACATCTACAGGTTCATCTGCAGCGTTTCTTGCTCTATGAGTTGTGCATTCACAAAACCCACCACAAGGACAAGTCAGCCGACCTGGTCATGACTGTGACACAGAAGAGACCTGTCCTGCTCTAAGTGACCCTCTGCCCTGTACAAGTCACTCTCATCACCTGATGGGGTAAACATCCCCAGAAATCTCTGACCCTCCCTTCACCTACGCCCTCATGCCAGCCACAAAAGTGACTCTCTTACAGACTAGGGTGGTGGCAGCCTGCGGGGAGGGGAGTAGAGGGTTCCTTTGCTGCCTGGAAGTTTCCAGGGTCCCATCAAAGCAAGGGTATGGATTTGGCTCCTAAGGGAAAAGGAGTCTCAACCCTATGATGTTTTATGAGGGCTCCAGGGAATGTAAATAGAGCCAGGATGGGGGATCCAACACAGACCAGCAGGTTCCTAAAGAGTAGTCACTTCTAGTCAAGGACAGGAACTGCCAACTTAGAGCCAGGTGGAGGTAAGTGCTGGGTGGAGGAAATGGATGGAGAGCAAGCTGCCCCACCCAGGCTTAAGCAACCTGCCAGGGCCAGGCCACTGCCGTGTGGGCCCAGGCCCTCCCCTCTGTCCTGACAAAACCAGGCATCTCCACCCTTCACTTCAGCCACCAGCTTTCCCCACCCTGGGGTGGGGGCATCTTAAATGACAGACCAGAACATAAAAGCAGCCTGAACCTGGGCCACCCCAAGGCAGTCCCTGAACTCCTGTGTGACCCACCTCAGAACCTCTGGAAAAGCATTACCTGGGCATTACATCAATTGTGCCAGCATTTAAGACTGATGTGCCCCAGACACCTGAATATCTCAGAGCCTCAGTCTTTCCTGTAAAAAGGAAGCATGAGGGCTGGGGCTGGGGCTCAGTGGCAGAGCGCTTGCCTGGCGTGTGTGAGGCACTGGGTTCCATCCTTAGCACCACATAAAAATAAAATAAAAAAGCTCCACTGACAACTAAAAAATATATATAAAAAAGGAATCGTGACCCGCCAGCTATTATGCTTACAGCACTCCCTGATCCACTCTCAGCAGCAGCCCAAGAATGGAGCTTTCCTTTCTTGGAGGAGCAGTTAGACCAGGGCTGTGCCATCACTGATGGTCCCCAGGAGCCACCCAGCCTCAGGACTCTAAAACTGAGGACAAAAAGAGTCGCTTTGCCTGGCTGTGCCCCACCACTCCTAGCTTCCTGAAACCAATTGCTCAAAAACTTGAGCCCAAAGAATAAACACACAAGGGCATCAGTGTGGAAATGGAGTGCACAGAAGGAAAACATTAGCAGAACAGTTAGAATGTCATCTAGTCCAGCAACCCCACAGTGGCCGTTCCAGAATCAAAACAGTCTACAAACAAGGCCACATTGAGTTCCCGTCTCTGGCGTCTTCCACAGACCTTGTCCTGGCCCCTGTGACGTTGTTCTCAGCATTTCTTGTCAATCAGCTGCCCAGTCCTGGGGGCTGCCCATCCCCCACACCCTGAGGGCTGAGAGCTCACGCACACCTACCTGCACAGGCCACTGCAAAAGGAATCCGCACAATCCCAAGCAGGAGGCCTCTCCCACCCCAGAGGAAAAAGACTCAAGAGACAAGGGCCCTGGTATCCAGATTTATTTTACATCATCTTCCAGAGGGACTTTGAACATGGAGGAGAGCTGGGAGGCAAGAGCGCAGCAAAGTCTCCCTGTGGACTGTCTGGGAGAGGCCAGTGGTGCTGGACACTGTGGCCACAGGAGGATGTGCAGAACCCAGGCCCAGACCTCGGCAGCCTCTGGGAAGCAGGGGCCTTGAGGCGAGACCTCTTGCTAGTGCTTGAAGGCTAAGAAGGGGCTGCATCTGTCCCCCACCTCGCTCTCAGGCCCAGCTGGAGGCCAGAAGGCAAAGGGGCAGCAGGCTAGCTGGTGAGAAAGGGGAGGAAGTCCTGCAGGCGCTGGAGGCCTTTGGTCTGCATCAGGTTAGGAGGCTGGTCCTTGTTAGAGGAACCCCACGGGGGTGAAGCCGGAGCCGGTCCCTGTTAGAGGAAAGGCAATGGCGGGTGGGGGTGGGAGGCTGGGAGTCTGGTCTTAATAAGGCCTGGAAACAGTCTCCACTTCAAAGCAGACCTCTGTATTTGGGGAGCGGGGGGTGGGAGTGAAGGGGCTTTCAGAGGAATGCCTGTGAGTTGTGGGTGGGAATCAGTCCATGGGGCTTTGAAGGGGCTCCAAGGGAAGGCTGGCTGCTGGGGTCTCTGCAGATGCTGGGAGAGCAGGTCTGAGGGAGGATGATGTGGGGACCCTACTCCCTCCTGTAAGTGCTACTGCTCCCCACCCCATCCTGGCTGGCTCCAAGTTGCCATGGAGACCACTCACACCGGGGCTACATAATTTCCAGGGAATGTCCCAAATTTCTGGGTCCTCCGGGAGACACCTGAAAGAGGAAAGACAGAAAGAGCATCCCCCAGGCTCCTTCATGTAACAGGAAATGCAGGGGTGAGGGACGGGTCCCCTGCTGGCAGGGCCCAGAACTGCAGGGAGAGTCCCAGGGAGGCGTGGAATTGGTTTGCCTTCCTTATTCCTGCCCCCTAGTGGCAGAAGCTTAGGTGGGCGAAACTACACTCCCTAAATTCCATAATCAAAGAATCAGAGCAATTAACAAACGTGCACAGCTTTGCACAGAGCACTGCATACTCCACCGTTCTTCCGGGAAGCAGCAGGATGAATCACAGAGTTTATATTGGGAGGAAATGCTCTGGTTTAGTATGGCACCCGCGTTTCAGAGATGGGCAGGTAGGGCCCAAGAGAAGGTCCAGGGAATTAATTCCCCCAAACCACTTGGCTGCTTAGGAATAGAGTTGGGACTGTCAGCTAGGTCTCTGGTCTGCTGCAGTCTCAAGGAATCCTGTGTTCTGGGGTGAAAGTGGGATGCTAGAAACACAGGAGTACAGAAAGAAGTGAAAGGTACCCCAGAACTTGGGCGGACTCCCTTCCAGGCTGTCATCTGGACTTCCTGCCTCCTGTGCTCTTGCTCCACCCAGAGTGCCTTGTTTTCCCATCAGCCTCCCCAAGTCAGTCCCCTGCCCATCCAGGCCCCGCTTCCTCCAGGACACCTCCCTGGCCTGCACTGTCCAAACATGATCACAGCTGCAGTGGCAATAAGCACGTGAAATGTGCAGGTGCCACTCAAGAACTTTTTATTTTCTTTCATTTCAACTAATTTAAACCCAAGCGGCTACACGTGGCTAGTGGCTGCCACACAGACAGAGCAGGTGCAAGCCATTCCTCTGGAGCACTGTGGCTTACACCACAAGAGCGCTGCTTTTTCTTCTTGACTATAGAAATGTGTAAAATCTTGTTAGTAGTGTTTAAAAAAAATAACTCAAAAGCATAAGTGTACAGAGTAAAATGAGAATGTGCTCAAGCCATCTCAGCAGAAAAAGACTCCTAACAAGTTAGTGCTTAATAATCCTGTGTGTCAGAAGCTTGGTCAGCACTGAGGTATTGGGATTCAGATCAGAAAGCGCAGCCTGCCTGGTCAAAGGACTACACCCATGGCCCCGCCTCCCAGGTAGTCCCCTAACCCTTTGGCTCCAGAGCCCACTTATTGCAGGGGGTGGGGGGTGATTCTGGCTATTCACTCTACTTGGCCCATACTTTGAAGCTGAGGCCTGGACAGAACCTGTCCACTATTGGGAAGCAGGCCAGGTGAGGCCTGGGGGGGCAGGTCACTTTGAACCAGGCCAGAGCCAACTGAGGTTTCTTATATTATCCTCTGCCTGAACTGCCCTGGGACAGTTACTCCCTCCTCTCCTGAGGCTGGAGGAGCAGGCTGGGGCAGGGGAGGTGGGGGATATGCCCCTGTGTGAGACCTGGTCCCCACCACCAGCCCTCCCCAGGAGTCTGCGTGCAGTGAGAAGGAGCAGGGGCCGGGGCAGACACCTGCCCTGAGCAGACAGTGGCCTGTCGATGGTCCTGCACTGGGACCAGTTTCCTTTGAGCCTCATCCCTCCCCAGGGCACCAGGAAGGCAGCTAAAAGAACACTGGCTTTGGGAAAGCTCCGGAGTCAGGTCAGATGCTGAGTGGAGGCGCTCAGGCCAAGCATCTTTGCTGAACCAGCGTGGACAGGCAGCAACAGCCCACAAATGCCCCTGGGGACCCTGAGACACCTTTTGTGGCCAGCCCCCAGCCCATTCCCCAGACCCACATACCCACAAACCAGCCATCATCACACTGCTGCATGACATCCACTCGGTCCCCCTCACGCAGCTCCAGCTCATCCTCGTTCTGGGGCCTGTACTGGTACATGGCCCGGTACCTGCAGGAGACATCACTATGGCAGCCAGAGACTTCACCCCTTTGTCCCACACCAGGTGGGCGGTTCTACCAGGAGTTGCCACTTCCTGAGTTTCCCAAGGCCCCTTGCACTCTCCTGCCTTGCCCCCAAATCACCTATAAGCTCTGCAAGCCCAAGCCCCTCCTAGTACAAGTTTCCCAAGGGTGGGGAAGGGTGAGGTATGGGTCAGTGTGCTCGGCACTGCCTGTTGGTGATCCCCGCCCCTGGCCAAGAACCCTCAGATGGTACTCACGGCGTCCAGTGTATCTGCATGGTGTTGGGGGAGGAGGCTCCCATGTCCAGGGGACGGCTGGACCCTCGAGAGTGGGACAGGGATGGCCCAGAGGTGCTGAGATTCTGGGAATCCACAGGAGGAAAGAAGGGTCCCAGAGAGGGAGAATGAGGGAAGAGAAATGGGTGGCCCGCCTCCCTGTTGAGCATTGTCCACACTGCCTCAGGTTATCCCCCAAGTCCCCTGGTCCAGGTGGGGTCAGTGACTGGATTTTCAGGTGCCAGCATGGACAAAGCTGGGACCTAGGAAGAGTCCCTGCACGTTATGTGTGCTCAGCCCCTGGGGAGTGGCTGAACATGGGAGCCAGCACAGCCAGGAGATGCCAGCTCAGGAGTGGAGCTGTCTTGCCCTGCAGCTAAGAGAAACCTCAGCCCACATCTCCCCAACCACCCCCACAGTGGGATTACTACCCCACTTCACAGGGGGAAAACCCAAACCCACAGAGCACAAGTCACCTGCCCAGGTCACACAGCAGGCAAATGACAGAGCCCTGACTCCCTGGCACCTCCTTCCCAGAGATGAACACTGGCATCAGGACAGAGTGGTCTGGTGTGACACAGTGGGTGGCTTTGGGGGACCTACCTAGAACTGGCTGGTTGCCTTCGTTTCCCTGGGCTGGAGCTCACTGGCCAGCATTAACTTAAGGGGCCTGGGTTCCCAAGGTGGGGGTGGGGCTGCAATGCTAGGTTTGGCCCAGCTGCCTCACTCCCAGTGTCAGATGGGGGACAGGGTGGGGACAGGCCACCTCACCTGGGTCTGGGGTCTGGACTCCTGGATGGGGAAGGAGAAGCCGGTGCGGCGGGGGGAGGTCCGGCCCCCCCAGTCGGTGGGGTCAGCTGAGGGAGAGGTGGGGTGCCGGGCCAGATGGGCAGTGGTGGTCAGGCGAGGAGATGCAGGGAGCTGGGAGCTGTCTTCACAGACCCGGAGCCGGGGCTCGCGGGACACCTGCACGTAGCTAGCAGGGAAGATGCCCTGGCGCCCGGTGCCTGAGATGCGCCCCTCGTACCAGTTCTCATTCACCTTGCGGATGAGGCAGATGCGCTCCCCCTGGGGGGCAGGGAGGAGTCAGTGTTCCAGGGTCTACCTGACATGCACCCGAGGATGCTTACCTGAGCCGTATCATTCAAGACTAACACCTGGCACACAGCACAGACCAGACTCAGAGGGGGTCAGCAGGTCATCCGAGATCCCACAGATAGAAGAACGGGAGCCAAACCCACACCCCCCGGGGGAGCAAGCAGAAGTTCAAGCTCTTCCTCCATCAGGCAGCACTGGGCTCCAGTCAGGGCCTGCCTCCTTGGGAAGCACATGTGGCTTAAGTGCCCCCCCTCCACACACTGAGCTCAGAGCACTGTCCCCTCCTAGAGCTCCAATCATAGGGGAGCCTGTGACCAATTACACAGATGCAAACCTGGCTCTGCCAAGCTGTGTGGCCTTGGGCAAGCCGATTTGCCTCTCTGAGCCTCAACTCCTCGTGTGTTCAGCGGGGTAAACATGCTGCTGCTGTGAGATGCGAGAACACTTACAAGAAGCACTGGACAGGTGTTAGCCACCACTGCCACGGCTCAGTCCTGTCCCTGCCTCACCCTCTGGGTAATCCTGTCATGAGTGCATCAGAAAACAACCCCCTCAGAGCAGGTGGTTTCCTCCAGCCCCCCAGGCGGACAGGGTTAGAGCCCCACCACCTTGGTGGGCTGCCCCCAGGGAGGGTGGGCCCCAGCCCTCAGCTTACCTACCCTCTGTCCCCTCCCCTCCCCATGCGGCCCTTCCTTTCCTCTCTGTGCCTGGGGCTGGCTGGCTGGGTGGCACTGACTACAGGCACTGATGGCCTCTGCCCGCCAAAAATACCAACCAAAGGGAGACCAGGACTTGCTTTCCAGGACAGCATTTTTCAGACTTTTTTTTTTTTTTTAACCACAGTCCACATTTTAAAAATGTCTTTTTAGGGGCTACAGTTATGGCTTAGTGGTAGAGCACTCGCTTAGCACGTGTGAGGCCCTGGATTCAACCTTCGGCTCCACATAAAGATAAATAAGGGTATTGTATCCACCTACAACTAAAACATATATATTTTTAAAATGTCTTTTTATTCACACCCACAGCTGCCTATAGTGGGGAACATACCCTTTCTTTCTCCACACAATGCAGTCTAATATTTCTATGTATTCCTTTAAAAATGCAGATTATAGCCAGGCCTGGTGATACAGCCTATAATCTCAGCTACTCTAGAGACTGAGGCAGGGGGACGGCAAGTTTCAGGCTGCCTCAGCAACTTGGGGAGACACGGTCTCAAAAGAGAAAATACCAAGGGCCAGAAATATGATTCAGTGGTTGAACGTGCCCCAGTACAGAAAGAAAGAAAGAAAGAAGAAAGTGCAGATTCTGATCCTCGTCATCTATAAACATGCAGTTGAAAAACACACTTCTAGAAGTTTATAACAATCTTTTAAAAATGGATTAAATTAAGAGGAACAAAATTCTAAGAGTTTTGGAAAAACGTGAAATATGGGGTGCAGATGGGTGTGCCTGACTAAATAAAACTTTTTAGGGTTTGGGCTGGAGATGTGGTTCAGTGGTACAGGGCTTGCTTAGCATGCATGAGGCCCTGGGTTCAATCTCCAGCATTGGGGAAAAAAGAGTTTATCTGTCTTCATCTGTCCCCACCCCACCCCACTTCTTCCCTCTTGGTCCCACCTTGCGGAAGGATAGCTCCACCTCCAGGTCCCCCTTGAAGTTGTACTGGGCCACAGCTTCTCCGTACTCCACCACCTGGTAGGTGGGGGGTTTGATGGGCTTGGGGATCTCATCTGCAGGCAGCACCTGTGGATAGAAAGGAAATGAGAAAGATCTGGCCCGGCATCTACTGGGGTACCCCTGGGGCTGATGGGAGGGCAATGCACCAAAGAGAAGGTGGTAACACGCAAGAGCTGCCCAGGACAGAGAGAAGACATTGGCTGTGGACACTGACCCCAGACACAAGCTCCAGGGGTGGCCAGGGTGAGCACAGCCAAGCGGGTGAGGGGGTTAGTCCAAGAAGGCTTCCTGGAAGAATTTCCAACAGAGGTCTGTGGAGGAGGCGTTAGTGGAGGGGGTATGACAAGTGCCAGGTAAAAGATGGGCCAGTTGGAAAGCAAGGCTAGACCACAGAAGGAAATGGAGTGTTTGGAGTTGTAGGGAACAGATGGCAACCTCTTTGAAAACTGAGGATTTAACTTTTTACCACTACTGGGAACCAGGTGTCCCTTGGTTCAAGTGTCTCGGTTCCCCCTCCCCTTCTATCCCATCAGGTGCCCAGAATCCCCATGCTGCCTTTGCTTCACCCTACTCATAAAAGTCAAGAAGCCATCTGGGCACGGTGGTGAACACCTATAATCCTAATGACCTGGGAGGCTGAGGCAGGAGGATCACAAGTTTGAGGCCAGCCTCAGCAACTTATGGAGACCCTGTCTCAAAATAAAATAAGAAGAGCTGGAATTGTAGGTCAGTACTAAGAGTGCCCCTGGGTTCAATCCCCAATACTGGGAAAAAAAAAATCAAGAAGCTAATCAACAATTTCACTCTAAGACATAAATAATTGGGGGGAATGGAATATTGTATACACTTGTGAAATTTCAGGATTAGAGAAGTTAACCTGTAGGTAGGGGATGCCTTATGATGGCTATCAAATCAAGAACCTGAATGAAATAACAATCCAACCCATGAGTCAAAGAGGAAGTCACAAAGGAAATGATAAAATAGTTCAAGTTGAAAAAAAAAATTTAAATGGTCAGATGCAGCTAAAGCAGTATTTAAAGGAAAAGTTATAACATCAAATAATCATAACAGGAAAAGTTTCAAATCAATAACATAAACTAAGAAACTACAAAGGTTAGAGCAAATTAAACCTTGTTTTTATATATTATTAAAATAAGTAAAAATACAAAAATAGACGGGCATGGTGACACAGGCCCTATAACCCCAGTGGTTCAGGAGGCTGAGGCAGGAGAATCACAAATTCAAAATCAGTGTCAGCAACTTAGAGAAGCACTTATCAACTCAGCGAGACCATGTCTCTAATAGAATATTTTTAAAAGGGCTAGGGATGTGGCTCAGTGGTTAAGCACCCCTGAATTTAATTCCCAGTAGCAAAAAAAAAAAAAAAAAAAAAAAAAGAAAGAAAGAAAAGGAAAAAATAATAAAAAAGCATAAATCAATAAAATTAGAAACAAAACCAATAGAGAAAAATTAATGAAATAAGTTCTTTGAAAGGATCAAGAAAATAAATAAAAGGCTGGAACTGAAGCTCAGGGGTGGAATGCTTGCCTCATACATGAGGCACTGGGTTCAATCCACAGCACCACATAAAAATAAAAAAATAAAGTAAGGGTACTGCGTCCATCTACAACTAAAACTACTTTTTTTAAAAAATATTTTTATTTTTTAGTTATCAGCGGACACAACATCTTTGTTTGTATGTGGTGCTGAGGATCGAACCCGGGCCGCACGCATGCCAGGCGAGCGCGCAACCGCTTGAGCCACATCCCCAGCCCAAAAAAACTACTTTTAAAAGAAAATAAAAATAAATAAATCTCTAACCAGAATAAAACGTAAATTGTCAATATTGGTCATTAGAGAGAGGTCATCACTACAGATTCTACTGACATTAAAAGGATACTAAAGGCTTGGTGCAGTGGCACACACCTGTAATCCCAGCAGCTTGGGAGGCTGAGGCAGGAGGATTGTGAGTTCAAAGCCAAGTTCAGCAATTTATCAAAGCCCTAAGCAACTTAGCGAGACCCTGTCTCAAAAAGCTAAAAGGGAAAGCTAAAAGGGTTGGGGATGTGGCTCAGTGGTTAAGCACCCTGTGTTCAATCCATAGACAAAAAAAAAAAAAGATACTAAGGGAATAATACGAACAACTTTATGCCAATAACTTGACATTCCTCAAAAGACACAAATACCAAAGATAACTTATAGGCCTCTAGTAAGTCCAGAACCTGTCCCTGGATTGGAAAGACCCACATTCAGATTCTGATCTTCTACTTTGTAATTTGTCGCTGAGCCCTATCAGTAAAATGGGGATTATCTGTCACTCCCCAGGCAGTGAGGAACAAAGGAGGTAATATATCTGAAAGAGGTGATGCATTTATATATAGCTCATAAATGGCCACACACTTCCAACTCTTGCTGGTTGCAATTAGGAGACGGATTCTGAATGGTGGAAGTCCAAGACACTGATAGGGCTGTGGCTTCTGGTTGAGTAGCGGGAGTACTTGGTCTCCCCTGGGCTGGCTCCACCCTCATTTAGCAAACCTTTCCTGGGTACACGCAGAGCATCCGGCCAGGCTGGAGGCGGGGGCATTTGTGCCCCTCACAGTTTTACATATTAGGAAACCTGGTATCTGCACTCCAAGTTTTTCCCAGCCCGAGGCCCTCCCAGCCTGGCTCCTACTTGCACCTGTTCCTCCCACTCACCTCCACATAATTAGCAGGGAAGATACCCAGTCGGCCATGGTGTTCCCCCTCCAGCCAGTTCTTGTCCACCTCCTTATGGATATAGACAATGTCACCCTTCTGCAGAGTCAGCTCCCTGCAGGCCAGAGTAGAAATGTCACAGCAAGCTGAGCCTCCTTTTTCTCAGACCCTGCCCTGAGTACCCCAGGTCCCCTCCACCCTCTGGAGATGCATATTGAAGCCCTGTTTCCCACCCAATAGTGCAGAGACTACCCAAGTGGAAGGGAAAAGGTTGAGAAAAAATCACTTACTTGGGGGACTGTGCCTGGAAGTCAAACTTGAGCCGAGCAGCCTTTCTCTGGGCAGGGGAAGAGAATAGAGTGGGCTACCTCAGTCAGGCAGGAAACCTGCTCCATGCACCTCCTCCTGTACCCTGGCCCTGATGCACCCTCCTTACCTTCTTCTCTTCCTTTCTGGCTGGGCTGCAGCCTCGTTGGGAGGCACTAGGGTCTGTGGAGAAGCACCACCTCAACTTGGGGATGGGTTATGCTCCCTCCACCCAGGACAGACACAGAGAAGCAAGGAGCTCTGTGATCTCCCTGCCTACCTGCAAATCTGGTAGGTGCACATCTAGGTGATGGGGCTGCGGGGTCCTTACCTCGGGCTGAGGAAGGGTAGACAAAATCTCTCCGACCTAAAAAGGGGCTTCCTCCTCCATCCGCCATTCTGTGGGGGCTCAGGGGTTGGGTGGGACCCAGGTAAGGTGCATGCGGGGCGCTGAAGTTCCAGGCTGAGGCCGGGCTACACGGACACACAGAGTGAGCACGGGTTTGGGACTCCCCTCCAGACTTCCCTGATCTCCCAAATCTTCCCGCCACCCCCACCCGGGCCACCTCCTCCCAAGGCGTCTCCCAGGTCCTGGGTTCTCAACAGGATGTCCTACTTCCCTTGCAGCCACGGCCGGGAAAGGGTGAGGCCTTGGGCAGGGAGAGGCCGGAGACGGCCGGTGGCGACAGTGTGCGTGGGAAGTGGGGGTCCCGCCGCCACCCAAGTCCTCGGGTTGGGCAAGTGGCCCTCGGGACGCTGGAGGACGGCCCCCTGCAGAGAGCGGCGGCTCCGGCCACTTTCCCACTCTCCAGGCCCCTCCTCCGCGCACTCCCCGGGTCCGCGCGTCCCCCGCACTGGGCCGGGCCAGCGCCCCCGCGCCGCCGCCCAGCCCGCGCCACGTCCGTTCCCGTCCCCGGCCCCGGCGGACCCCTCCTCCAGCCCGCGTCTCCGCACTCACCCGACCGGCGGCCGCTGCTCCGGGGCCCGTCGGGGCGCCTGCGCGCTCTGTGCGGGGAGACGGGCGCGATCAGGGCCTGGGGTCCCGGGGCCCAGGCAGCCGAGGCCGCCGCCTCCGGAAAAGTTCGTGGCTCGGGAGGGAAGGAGGGCGGGGAGGGGCGGCGGGACGCCGGGTCCTAGAGTCGGCCGCGCGCGGGAGCCGAGGAGCAGGAGGCGGCGAGCGGCGGAAGAGGGAGGCCGGGCCGGGAAACTAGGGCCGGTACGGGTCGGGGTCCCTGGGGCTGCGCTAGGACGGGGCGGAGTGGGGCGGGGACCCGGGTCTCAGACGACGGGCTGACGTGGAGTGGGCCTGGAAGGGTTCCTAGGGGTCACTTGGAAAGTCAACGCCCTGAATAAGCAACAGGCTGAAGTTGCCCAAGGTGGCCGCAGCCAGAGTGCCTGCCCGTCCTCCACCCAGTCCCCGCCCCAGTGGCTTAATGGCATCCTCCAGGAGGACCCCAGGAGGCCAGTACCTTGGGGGACGCAGGCAGCCGGGTCTCAATCGCCCGCAGGTCCTTGTCCAGCTCAGCGCTCAGCTTGGCTAGCTCTCTCTCTAGCAGGACCTGGGGGTGGGGAAGGCTTAGGCGGCGGCGCGGGGAGGGGGGGGGGCGGGGGGAAGGGGGGGAGGGCAGCACAGTGTGCGTGAGTGTGTGTAGTGGGGCTGCTCAGAGGTCAGATGGGAGCAGCAGGCCAGGTCACACCGTGCTTGGGTCAAGGGCATGCCTCAGAGCCAGTGTCTGCTGTGGCTTGGGAGGGGTGTGGCTCCGGGTATATGGGAGGGCATTCCTGCCCCCTCAGCGCCTGCACTCCAGGGTGCTAAGATGGTAGTACTTCCTGATGGCACCTCCCTACCTTTTTAATTAATTAATTTATTTTTACCATGTCAAGTCTCTAGTCAAGAGCCTGTGAGGTCCATGCCATCGTTTTCTATGGCTTTCCATGGCCTGGCCTCACTGTACCGATCCAGCCTTCCCCCTCAGTGCCCACTCTAGTAGACCAATTACACATGCACTCACACACATATGCATATTCCCCTCCTCCATACTTTCCACTTCAAGTCTCTGTTTACATGCATATATGTCTCCCCTAAGCAGCTCTCTTTCGGCCTGGCCAAGCTCTCTCATCTCCCTTTGCCCCTACTGAGGACCTAACCCAGCTAGATAAGTACTTTATCACTGAGCCCCATCCCCAGACCACCCTTTGATCTTTTTAGAGCTGAGTTTTAGTGCTTGGCATAATGGATGCCTGTAATCCCAGTATCTTGGGAGGCTGAGGCAGGAGGATCACAAGTTTGAGGACAGCCTCTGCAACTTAGCCCTAAACAACTTAATGAGAAACTGTCTCAAAAAATTAAAAGGGCTGGAGATGTAGCTCAGTGATAAAACACTTTCAATCCCCAGTACAAAAACAAAACAAAACAAACAGCAACAACAATAAAAAAATCCCTCAGTTCTGTGTCCAAGAATACTTCCTGGTAATTCCAGTCCATACTGGACACTCCCTCCTCTGCTCTTGCTTTGGTCAACACATGTTTATTGAGTACCTACTGTAACACCAGGCACTGTCCTGGGTGCTGTATGAGAGCAGAGTGTGTCTGGGCCTTTGGTCCATGACTTTTGCCCATGGCCATTGGGGCCCATATGACCCAGAATCTCTCTCCAGCCCCGATGCAACACTTACCTCGATGCGCTGGGAGGGTTTGTCAACAGGGTCATCCACCAGCGGTTTCTTGGGCTGAAGGGTGGGAAGGGGAGTCAGGGGGTGAATGCACTTTCCAAATGCTCAAGCAGGGGGGGTGCATCCACACCCAGAGGACCTGGTCCATACTCACCTTCTGCCCAGTCTCTAGTTCCTGCAGAAACTGGTTCCAAGAATCTTCTGTCCAGACATTTTCTGCTTTCTCTCGGCGTCTTTCTCTCGGCCCCTGCACAGATGTGGGTAGCCATTACCTTGAGTAGAGGGGCACTGGGGCTCTACCCAGGCTCAAAAGCAGGCTCTCAGGCCCTGGCCTATCCTGTACCTATCCGCCCTCCTAAAGATTCAAGCTGTGGGGGCTGGGGATGTGGCTCAAGCGGTAGCGCGCTCGCCTGGCATGCGTGCGGCCTGGGTTTGATCCTCAGCACCACATACAAACAAAGATGTTGTGTCCGCCAAAAACTAAAGAATAAAAAATATTAAAATTCTCTCTCTCTCTCTCTCTCTCTCAAGCTGTGAATTTCAGCAGAGAGACCTGGCCAGACCATGCCGCTGGGCTCGAAGGGGAGCATACTGGATGAGCTACCTGATTTGGGGGCTGGAGCTCTGAGGGCAGTTCTCCAGGATTATAGGTGAAGGTGCTTCTGGGTAACTCTTCAGAGTGGTCCCAGCTTCTCCTGAAGAAAGAGAAGAACATCAGTCTCCTTTTAGGGAAACTGAGGCACAAGTGAGAGAGAGAAGGAGAAGGTGTAGCATCACTTCTTTCTATTCCGGCCCCATCCCACCAAGGGGCCTATGCTGTCTCTGCCTGCCCTTCTTCCTTACTGCAGAAGCAGTGTTAAATAGTGCCAAGTGCGCAAGCTCCAAGTGCAAATCCCAGCTCCATCACCTTTTGGTAAGTTGTATGGAGCCTCAGGTGCAGCACCTGTGAAGTGGGAGTGATTAGATAAGGGAATTCATACCAGGTGCTCAGGAGAAGGCCAGACATAAACCTCTGCTGCAGGGCAGCTGGGGCTTTCCCGTGGGCCTTAGGTATCCTGCATTTGCCCTGGTATATGTCTGTGCAGTTTCCATGAATCTGGTCTTTCCTGCTGCCACAGCTGAGTGGACTTACACACATACCCAAGAGAACAGTCTGCATCCTATTCCAGGAAAAACCTCCAGGAGGTCTGGACGAGTTATTTCTGTTCCATGGAGGTACTAGTTAGATTCAGTGACCACCCCAGCTACTGAGGAACCCTGCTGTCTTCCCTCCAAGGGTCCTTTCCTGGCTGGATTTAATGTCCCAGCCTCTGTTTTTAGTTTGAAAGTTTGTACCAAGGAAAACCACTGTATCAAGCTTATCAAATGATGGAATGTCTGCCCGGAGGGTCAGGATTTCTTGGCTATAATTATGATTCTATTCTGATTTTAGGAATAACAAAAATGATCATGAGAATGGAATGTGTCATGGCTAATCAAAGGAAGCTCTAGTCATAATTGAGCTTGTATATTACTAATGTTTGTGTAGACATGCTGTGTACCAGTCGTGATGAGGATGCCAATATGATCTCATTCCGTCCTCACTGAATGGTCCCCGCTTACAAGACAGGGACACCCAGGCTCAGAGTGGGTAAGTGGCCAAGGTCACATGGCTAGTAGCAGAGCACTGGCTTCAACCCCAACTCTGGGTCCAATCTGGAGCTCTTCAGTCTCTATTGATGGTGCCCAAGAGCCACAGGCTGGTCATGGCCATGCTAGTGAGCAGGATCCCTCCATGTAAAGGCACAAGAAACTCTTGGATTTAACTCTGAGAGCAAAGCTCCAGGTTCCCATGGGCCTGAGCAGTCTGCATAGAGGAAGGCATTTCCTCCCTCCGCTGTCTGCAGTGTGTCTCACAGCTGCATGTGGATGGGAACCTGGGTTCATCCACAATGATTGCTTTTTCTCAGGCTTCAGAGTGGAGGGCCCCAGGACCAAGCTGCCCTCAACAGCTCTATCTGTGGGTGCCTGGGAAACCCCACCAGGCACACATGACCCATGGGTTTTTGCAGGGGATGAGTTCCTCCTGGCCACCGTGAACACAGGGCAGGTGTTCCTGACCAGAAATGGATGCCGGGCCTACTCCTGGCCATCTTTCCCCTTTTATCTTGGATGGATGGAAAAATGTGACAGGATGGTGACAGGACAGAGCCCAGCTGAGGAGCTGACCCCATCCTGCATGCTCTGAGGCTGTGCTGGACGTGGCCACAAGGGGGCACTGGTCCCTACAGGGAAGCTAAGGCCCACCCAACCTCTGCCCCCAGCTCACCCGACAGAAGCTGCTGCAGGGCCCCCTGGCCTGGAGGATATTCTTTGCGGTGGCCCTGGCTGCTTGGGGTTTGCAGAGGAGTTCCACGAGGAAATCACTGAAGGTGGAAGAAGAAAGGCGGGGGCTGGGGTTGGGTGACCCTGTGAAGCTCCAGCATCCACTTCCTCCCTAGCTTCTGGGTGGCTGGCTCACAGCGGGCAGAGATGGTTCTTGAGGCCACTTAATGTGGACTTTTCCCCAAGAGTTTTACAGCTCCAGGGTAGGTGGTATCCCCATTGTACAGATGAGGAAAGGGAGGCAGCCCACTCAGCCAGGGTGTGGCAGAGTAAGGATTCCCAGGATGAGGAAGGAAGCTAAGACTCCCAATTACCACTACACCTCCCAGGGACTTTGGAGTTTCCTAGAATGAAGTACCAAAACCTCTCAGGTTGAACGAAGCCACCTGGGGAGCCCTGGAGTCAAGCTTGGGGCTGCTTTCCCTGCTTCAGGCAGCCGGCCAGGGTGGATGAGTGAGCCCTCACTCCCTCACCTTTGGGTGGGTCCTGGAAGGTCCAGTCAGGCTGCAGGTCTGGGGAGCAAAAAGAACCAGGTCACAGATAGGGCAGAAAGTGGGGATGGGACACCCTGGCCACTCCCAGCCTCCCTCCAGCTTAGGGCTGAGCGCTGAGTCAGGGCCTGCGGAATGTCCCAGGGAGGGGAGGAATTAGGAGAGCAGCTCTTGGGAGGGCTTGAAATGCCTCTGGCAGGCTTATGGCCTGGGGGAGCTGAGCAGGCAGCCGCCTGGCCCAAACAGTCCTGTCCAGCTTCTCCCTCCGGGTTCCCACACACACGCCCTCTCCTGACCTCTGCAGACCTACCCTGGCCATGTCAGGTTGGATTTCCCCTTGGCTTTCTGCGCTCTCTTCTAAATGCTTTGCTTTCCCCTTGCCCAGATTCACTCTTCTGGGGCGGGAAGGCCCTGGAAGAGCTACTGACCAGCCTGCCCGCCTTTCCCTCAGCAAACCAAAGTTCCCCTCTCAGGAGCCCACCTTCCGCTGGCTGCTGACTGTTCTGCTTCTCTTCACAGCAAACCTTAACTAGCTGAGGACCACGACCTCCCCAGGTGCCCCTTCTCTAAATAGGCCTTCAGCCCACCACTCCTGCCCCCACCACTCCTGTCCAGGACCCCACTGATGGGGCTGAGGCTGGGGCTCAGTGGTGAAGTGCACCTGGGTGGTACAATCCCTGGTACCAAAAAAGAAAAAGTATACGGGAGGAAGGGTAAGTCATAGGCAAACACTATGTCATTTTAGCAGCGATTCAAATCACACCTAAGTAGTGGGTTCAGGCTGGTACTATGCCACTTAATTCAAGGGACTTGAGCATGAGGGGATTTTAGTATCTTCAGGGGGTCCTGGAACCAATCCTTATGGGATACTGAGAAATAATCATTTTTTAAATTTTTATTTTTTAGTTGTAGATGGACACAATACCTTTATTTTATTTATTTATGTGGTGCTGAGGATCGAACCCAGTGTCTCATGCATGCAAGGCAGGTGCTCTACCACTGAACTACACCCCCATCCCCTGAGGAATAACCATTTACCCTCTATTCTGGGACTCAGAACCTTGGCTGCACATTAGAATTACCTGGGGAACTTGAAATCAAAATCTCATTTTTCAGTGAGTCCCAGATATTTCTACCTGCATTTTACCTTTCCCCTAAACTACAGTCTTTACTCAACTGCCTATTCGACATCACTCAGATGTGACATGTACCAATTCTGAATGCTGCCGGGCACAGTGGCGCACACCTGTAATCCCAGCTACTTGGGAGGCTGAGGCAGGAGGATCACAAGTTTAAGACCAGCCTGGGCAACTTATCAAGACCTTGTCTCAAAAAAAAAAAAAAAAAAAAGAAGGCCCTGCTCAATAAAGGGCCTGGGAATGCAGCTCAGAGTAGAGTATCTCTGGGGTCATTCCCTAGTATGGTAAAATTGAATGCCTCTTAAACCTGCTCCTCCTCGAGTCCTCTCTATTCCTATAAACGGCATCTCTATCTTTCAGCCTGCTCAGTTTTAAATCATTCTCATGCCTCTCTTTCAGGCTGTGTTCAATCCACCAACAAATTCCAATGACTGATTGGGCCGGTGGCACAGGCCTGTAATCCCAGTGGCTCAAGAGGCTGAGGCAGGAGGATTGTGAGTTCAAAGCCAGCCTCAGGAACTTAGTGGGGGGATGTTGTTCTGTGATTAAGTGCCCCTGGGTTCAATCCCTGGTATAAAAAAAAAAATAGTCCAATAACTGTCCCTGGGTGTATTCAGAATCCCTAAAGGATTCTAGCAGGTTCACTGCTCCTGCCCTGGTCTAGGTCTCGTTAAAGCAGGGCTTTCATGGCAGCCATTTCCTTCCCAGCCTTACCAACCGGGGAACTGATCCCCTGCTCCCAACAACTCTTCTGCACCCAGCAGCCTCAGAGAGCCTCTTCGGCTATCACAGTCAGAACACATCACTCTTTTGCTCAGAACCTCTCTCCGGCTCCTGATCTCTTGCACAGTAAAAGCCAAAGTTCTCATAACAAGCCCAAAGTACCTAAGACTTCTCTGGCTCCATCTCCCACCAAAGGCCTCCCACTATGGTCCAAAAGTTCCTTGCTGGTCCCCAACATGCCACGCATGTTTTTCCTTCCAGGTCTTTGGAGTTCCCTCTGCTGGGTGACCTCCTTTATTCCCAGGGCTCTCTGCACCAGGGTCAATTCACAGGGGCCTTCCCTGACCATCCTGGGTGAAGTCACAGCCTTTTTGTACTGGTCACTTCCCTGGCCTTTATTTTTCTCCCTAGCCAGTTCTGCCATATGCCATCTAGAAGTTCCTGTTTATTGTGTGTCTCCCTTTTGACTTCAGCACCTAGATTAGTGCTCAACACAGTTAAGTGCTCCACAGTCAGGGACTGATTGGATGAGTTGGCCTCATGGCCACTAATGTTGGAATGTCAGCCCTACAGAAAAGTCAAAAGAAGGATTTCAGGGAAGGACTGCCTTTCTGTACCCTCAGAGGACATTGAGGACAGCAGCTGATCACTGGCTGTTGGAGGGTTCTCTGGAGGCCACTGCTAGCCCCCAGTCCAGGGAGGGGACATGGAGATTCACTTCTTTGGTCTGTCTTAAGGACCACTGACTTTAAAGCCTTGGGGTGAAATAGGTGGAGTAAATCCCCTGGGGAGGAAAGTCTCATCCCTCCTTTCTCTCCCTCCCTCCCCAGGCTTTGGATACCAAATATACTCTGGCAGGAGAGGGTGTCTAACCTGGTATTTTCCGGTGAATCTGCTGGAACATTTTCCGATACCAGTCTCTGGGGCTGTCAACGCTCTGGGATCAGAAGATGTAAAGTCAGGCCTCTGTGCTCAGCCACCCCCCCTATAGCAAGTCACAAAAGGTTTTCCTTGGTGAGCCCTTTCTCTGGCCCCTGGTGACGGCCCTGTGAGTGAACTAGGGAATCTTCTGTGGTGTCTTTCCAGAGCAATAACTTCAGTAGCATGTCACATATGCAGGCCTCCATCAGTATATACAATCATGATCCCTACACTGTGGATTTGGGGTGATTTACCCGTTACCTCTTTGCTTTCCTACATTTCTAATGCTTCTAGAAAAAACATGTGTTTCTATGTAATGAAAAATAAAAGTGATAATGGAGAGGGGGAGATGATATTTCCCAAGCAGCCCTGGGAGGCAGGAAGGGTATGTTAACGCCAGCTTCCTGGTGAGGAAGCATGTTGCCTCAAGGTATGGAGGCAGATGGAAGAGGGAGGCTATGTCAGTGCTGAAGGGGTCCTCAGGTCTTTCAATGATTGCTGTGCTATGAGGCCTTCCCACTTGTACAACTCAGACTCACAAGGGCACCCGTAACTTTATGGGGTTCATGATCCCCTGAAACTCATCATGGTTAGATTCCAGCTTAGTCTGGAATGGTCTGGGTACAGCCTTTATTGCCCATCTCTGATTTATCCAAACAATAGAGCTCTTTGTAGGTCCCATCTGTTTGTGACCCCCAGCCCTGACTCACAGATCGGGGGGCAATGGGCATGCCGCTCTCATCCACAGGCCCGATTCCCTCGTACTTGACCCAGCGCTTGTCCCGCCGCTTGTTGTCCTTGGTCCATGTGGCTGACCAGTTCTGGGCATCCTGTGGTGGAGAGGCCTTCGAGTTCTCAGAGGACCAGGGGCCAGGGCCTGGCCAGGTCTGATACCATGCAGGGTCTGTGGGGTATGTGCAGGAGAGCATTAGCTAAAGGCTGGGGCCTCTACCTGACCTTGTTTGTCGCTTAGATCCTCACAACATTGATCCCTATGGGTTCAAAGTTTCAACAGCTCCTTGTTTGTTTGAATGGATGACGCAGGCTCTTGATCCCTGGCAGCACCACAGGCTTCTGTTTGTTTACTTCTTAAAGTGAATTAAAATGGATTTTGTTTTGAGAAATATGTGTCCGCACTCAACCCCTCCTGCTTTCCTGGGGCTGTCTTAAGAGTCTACAGAATGAGGGCTGGGAATCATTACTCAAGAGAATGCTGGGGATGGCTTAGCGGGGGTGTGGCAGAAAAGAGGCTGGACTTGGAGGGAACCTGAATTCAGACCCCAGCTCTGCCACCTACTGGCTGTGTGAATTCAGGCACATCAATCAGGCCCTTAGCACCTCAGTTTCCACTTCCGTAAAAGGAGGGTACCGGTGGGAAGGATTCAGTGATATCTACTTTGTGAGGCTGTGCACACACAGCCAAGGACAGCGAAGACAGAAACTTGTTTCCTGGTCATGGTACTGTGTTAATTTCCCCAGAATTTTTAGCCCCTAAGTAGGCAGTGTAGCAGCTAAGGGCTTCAGGTCCAGACAGGCAAGGGTAAGAGTCTCAGCTCTGCCTTGGTTCCTGAACTTAGCTTTGCCAGAATATGGAGGGATTAAATAAGATGAGGCTTGTAAAATGTGTTTGCCTGGCTATGTGCTGCTGTAAGTGTTCAGTGATTACTTGTTGAACGAGGGACGTGCTTTACAATGTCTCCCTCAAGAGAGTGCTCAACAAAGATGCCACCTCCCTCAGGGCAGGCCTACATCCAGAGGTTCCCAGGATCTTGGGGAACCTGGGACCTAGGTGACAGGCTCTCAAACAGCCTCTCCAACCTCCTGCTGGGCTCTGTGCGTAGAGACTTGAACAGCCCAGTCTAGCCATTCCCTGGCCTGCTGACTGCACCCTTGAACCTGGGGCTGTGGATCCTGCACATTCCCTTCCCCAGGCCCGATGCAGGAGTGGGAGGGAAGGGGTACCTCAGCCTGCTCCCCCACCACAGCAGAGGGAGGGCCCTGATCTGAGCCCACAGGCCCCTGGGTACCTCATGATCTTGAGACATCCATCCTCCTCTGCTGCCCCTGTCTCTTGACACAGTGGTGCCAAATGGCAGGGTCCAGGGGCTCAGACCCCCCACCTCCCACACAGGGCTCCTGGAGCAGCTTTTTCTGAGCAGACCCACCTGAGAGCTCAGAAGCTTCTCTCCTCTGTGGGATGTAGCCATTGCACACAGTCCTGGGCGCAGGGTCATGGAACTGGAAATTAAGGGTGTTGGAGCCACCATTCCGGATCACAGGCACCTGTAGGAGGGGCCAGGAGCTGCAGCTCAGGGCCCAGAAGGTTCCACAGGAGAAAGGGCGGGATGGCTACTTGGGCACAGCCTGCACCCCACAAAGAGGGTCCAAGGACCAGCCTCGCCTTTCTGTGGGCAGCTATGCAGCCTCCCTAGAGCTCTCTTCAGACCCTCCCCCTCCCCCTCCCCCTTCAATTCTCTGCTCCCCTGCCTGACCTGCAGTCCCTAATAACTGGACCCACAATGCACCTGCTTCCTTGCCATCCCACTCACCCGTGTTCCCCGGGAGGATGACCCTACATGGGCCCGGAGGTGGCCAGGGATGAAGTCATCTAGGCTGAGCTCAGCAGGGAGGTTGCAGGGTGGGCCTTGCATGCTCAGGTCAAGGCTGGATGTCTCCGTGTGTACTGACTGCTCCTCTGCAAGTCCTCTACAGAGAAGGGAGAAGGAGGGGAAAGGGACTGTCTATAGGCCCCTGGCCGGACCCTGGTGTGGGGGAGGAAGGCCAGGCTATGGGAGGAGGTTGGGGCCAGCTGGGTGGGAGCTCAAGGACCCAGGAAACAGGCCACTCCAGGCACCCGCCTGCAGGCTGCCCGTGCAGGCTCCCAGAAGCACAATGGGCCCTTGTTAGCTCTGGGCAGGAGCTCCGGGTGGGAGTGGGGGAGGGGGAGGCCCAGGCAAGGAGGGGGGGAGGGAAGGCTGGCCAGGAGTAGGGCTGTGGGCCTGCTGGCTAGGCCCTCCGGGGGGCTCTCCTTGCCAGCCCAGTCTGCTCCCCAGAGGGAAGGCCCAGGGGATCTGGGACAGCTGGTGGAGAGGGAGGCACACATGACTTTGTTTCAGTTCCTCTGCCTCCTCCAGGCTCTGTGCAGCATCTGCTTGCCCACAAGCACAAGGAGTCACTTGGGCCTAGGCCAGGGGAGAGGCCCTGACCAACAGCAAGGCCAGCCGCCCACTGCCCACTGGGAAGTAGCCAGCAATGCCCTGATCCCTACCAGGGCCCAGGGGAGCATTTCCAGGAAGCAGAACCACTCCTGAGCTCAAGAGAATGGCTCCCTCCGGCCTCCTTCACAGGAGCCCTGGAGACCAGGGCTCAGGTGCCAGTGCTGGTGGGGTGGAGAGGGAAGCAGCGGGTGAGGGCAAAGGCGTGCATGGCCCTGAGTGCTCCTCTGCACACACACATGCTCCCCTTTCTCCTGCACCTCCAGGCTGTGTTTTGCATGGAGGGTCCTCCCTGAAAGAACTGTGCCCAACTAGCCATGAAAAGCTGAGGTCAGGGGACGGGGGATGCAGGTACCCAGGAAATGGAGGTACGCAAGAGGGGCTGGGATGTAGCTCAGTGGCAGAGCACTTGCCTAGCCGGTGTCAAGCCCTGGGTTCTATCCCCAGCACTGCAAAAACAAAGAAAAGGAGGGAGCCCAGAGATAGGTTCAAGAGAACACAGGGAGATCCTGGGTCGAGCTGTCTGAGGGGGCTTTTGTACCCAAAGAACTACAGTGTGGAGTCGGCCCTCTCACCTTTGCTGCTGGATAGGCCAGGAGGGAGCCAACCTCTACCGCCTTATGGACTAGACTGAATCAGGCTTGTACGCACCTGTGGGGTCTGGGGGGCTTTCACCAGGGCGGCAGATGCCTGGAGGTGCCCTGTCCTGTGTGTATACAGTGGAATATACATGCAGTGCTACGGTATGACTCTTGGGGGATCACGGGAGTCATGTGAGTCACAAACCCCACATGGGGTTTGTGGTTAGAGGGGTGTCAACTGAGTAGCAGTTGGTGGAGTGTGCAACGGGCAGTCATATGCGCAGCATAAGAGTTGTGGGGACCCTGGGGGGATGAAGCTACAATAGGGGGCTGTGATTCCTCATCTGTGTCCAGTTTCTGCTCAGGTCTGGGGTGGAGGGGGTGACAAGACTGGGTGGCAGACTATTTCTGGTCTGCATTTATGGGGATTCCTTCTGACATCAGAGTGGCCAATTGGGGACATAGATCTTCATGCCAAGCCCTGACTGGGGGAGTGGAGGGCTGAGGCTGGGGGAGAGGCAGCTCACCAGCTGGATCCAATTAGGATTCTTACCCAAAGCAAAACATGCAGACACACCCCAGTTCCTGCTGCCCAGCCTCCCTTCATAAGGAAAGTGAGGCAGGCAGAGTAAAAGGTCAGAGGCCTGGGGCAGGCTAGTTCCTAGCAGCCACCCCTCCCTGCCCTGCTGACTGCCAGGAGCCAAGTTGCCAGATCAGCATCAGCAGTCCTGACCATCAGCTGACTAAGCCCTCCTCCTCTAGGGTCCCTTCCCACCCTTCCAGCTCAGAGAAGTACCCTCTTGTAGGAGGAGCAGGGCAGGAGGTTCTCCCAACAATATCCGTTCTCAGGGTCTGCTGCCCATTGGTGCCCCAGTGTGCTCCTTCCCCAAATCTGCTCCATGTGATACACCCCAGCGATATGCAGGGGTAGGTGGTCCTAGTTTTTCTCTTGGCATCCCAGCCAGGAGACATTAGGAGGTGGAGGCATGCTGGGGGAACTGGTCCCCTCCTAGCTAAGGACAGAGGGTGTCATAAACTCTGGAGTCCTTCCAGAATTCAGGCAGCCCCCCTCACCCACGCAGCCAGCACCAAAAGGCTGGAAGTCCGGGCAGACTCCTTCTCGGAGTCCCTGACCTTGGGGACTTGGCCTACGCTTTCCCAGGTACTTTCCAGCTACAAGTCCACGTGGGCAGGGACAAGTTTTCAAGACTTTTGCCTTTTCTGGATAGAGGTGGAGGAACTGCACGCAACTCTTCCCACTTGAGTTTGGGACAGGGACCCTGGGGGAGGGGCTTTGTGCCTCGGTTAGGCTGGAATCGCTCCCAGCTGGGGCCTCGCCTCCTCCCCGCCCCTCTCCTTCCCTGGGACCTACCTTCCCCGGAGAGCAGGTGGCAGGGCCTCAGGGCGCCTGGGTGGGTTGGAGCATCCCTGCCCAGCTCCTTCCTGGCGCGGCCGCGGCGGGCCCTTGGGGAGCGAGGGCAGGGAGAAGCGCGGGCCGTCACGGCCCTCGTGACCGGGTCAGGACGCCGGGGCTGGGCGCCCCGAGAAGGAAGAAGGAGGCCGAGGGGGCGCTCAGGGAGGCAGGACCGTGCTAGTGGCGCGGCGGGGGAGTTCGGGGCTCGGATCTGCACCCGGGGCCGGCCGGGGTGGGGCGGAGCAGGGGGTCGGCTCCCCTCCCTCGCTCCAGCTGGGCGTGCGAGTGCCCTCCGTCGGGGCGCGCCGCGGGAACGCTGGCGGCCTTTGCAGAAGGGGCCGGGCCGGCAAGGAGGCGGCGCCGGGAGGGGCCACCAAGGGTCCCCGGGGAGCCCGCTCGGTTTCCCAGCTGCCTCCCCTGGCCCCCACCACGGGCTGGCGTCGGGAAGGGGGCGGGCGGGCCAGCGAGGGCCACTCAGAGTTTCCAGCGACATTTCCAGGGTGTGGGAAGCGAGCTGCTGCGCGGCGGAGCCGGGACAGAGGGCAGGAGTGATTAACGAGAACACGCTGAGTCCCAGGGACCGGGTGGAGCTTTCAGCCGATACGCCTCCACCGCCCGGGAGAGGAGGGAGACGGCCCGCGAGGCTGACAGGCGGGGACCGAGATAAAGGCGCCCCACAGGCAGGGTGGCCCAGGAGTCAAGGCCCCGCCGCCTCTCCGGCTTTTGGGGAGGAGGTTTGTGCACGCATAAGCGCGCGCCCGGCGTGGGCAAAGAAAACTTGCACGCGTGCACTCGCAAAAGTGCGGATGCTCACACGTGCAAGCACTGGGAGGAAATCGGCTTCAGGCAGCGGCCCAGGGCATGCCGCGCCCCCAAAGAGGATGAGGGTGGGGTCCCTTGGGCGGGGATGAGGTTAGGAGGGTCTTGATGTTCCCATACACCGTATTTGTTTTGATCTTCCTGCTTTCCGCTGTTCCCGCTACTCTGACATGAGTCCCCAGAGCCCCGCCTTGTTCACTCTGGCCCTGGCTTCTTCCCTCCTTCCCGCCAAGTTTGTAAGTAGGTACAGGGCCTGTTACAAAAACATGAGGGTGCTTCATGACTGTTCACTGACAGTGAAAGTAAAGTCTAGAGTGCATCTAGCCTTTGGCTAACCTCTGGGATCCCCAAATCTCAACCAATCAACCATCAAATAGCTACTGATCTACTTCAGATACTGTTGGGAGTGATCAATAATAATTAGGGAAATATGATAGTATCTGTTGGATACCTACTGAGTACCTAATTAGCACCCAAGGCCACCATGCACTTCAGACGGTTTTTCAAGTACAGCATTCAGCCCAAAATTTGAAAGGGAATGGAGCAAAGAGGAAGCAATTTCAACCCCTACCTCCCTAACTGCTGTTAGCTCTCCTTTCCCAGGGGTAAAGAGCTATACTGGCAGCATTGGAACAAGATAATATGGGGATGCTAAGGCTGAGGAGGAGGTCTACAAAGAGGCAGCCAGGGGCTTCCAGGGTCTGCCTGCTGCTGTGTGGTTACAGATCAGCAGCACTGGCAGAAAAGGGACCATCAGGCACAGGTCGCAGAAGCAGATCCTAGGCTTCCAAGAAAGTTTTAAAAATGATTATGGGGCTCCAGTTGTGCCATTTGTGAGGTAATTTTACAGAGGCAACTATTGTACTGAGCAGGGGCTGAGCAAGATAACCTTTGAGGTCCCTTTCAATAATATCTGCCTCTCCTGATGAGGATGGGGTGAGTAGCAGTGCCCTTAGAAGGTGGCTGCCCTGGGACACTCCTTGAAGGCAGGATACACACCCACCCCTTGGCATCAGCCTTTTTCCTCCCTCGGGGATAAATTACCCTTGTCCCGAGATTTCCCACCTGTCAGGGTCCTTGGGTATAAGAAGGGCCACATCACTTTCATTATCTTCCTTGTTCTCCAAACATGGCGAAGCTGAAGATCTTCCAATTCCAGGAATCCTGGCCATATCCCTCACCAGCAGCGAGCTTCTCTATTCTCTAGGGCTCTGACCTGGACTCCAAGATAAATATTTAATGTAGAGGGTGCTGCTGAGCCTCCAAAGGTCCCAACTTCCGGCTTCTCACAGAGGGAGGTGGCAGCAAGGATCTGGGGACTGGCCACCGGGTCCATTTCTATGGGAATGGGGAGTTAGGTAAACAGCTTTGGAGGAGTACGGGGGAAGGCTGCTAGAGACCTTTCCTCAGCTCTGCCTGTCTACTTAGGCCTGGGCCTGGCTGGTCTCAACACCTGACCCTGCAGTTTTGAACCCACCCTGTTCCCTGGGGCTCAACTGGCCCCACAGAAGACAGGACGGAGCAGAGCATGGTGGTGCAAGCCTGTAATCCCAGTGATTAGGGAGACTGAAGCAGGAGGATCACAAGTTCAAAACCAACCTCAGCAATTTAGGGAGGCCCTGAGCAACTTAGCCAGACCCCGCCCCCCCGCAATTTAGGGAGGCCCTGAGCAACTTAGCCAGACCCCGCCCCCCCCCCAAAAAAAAAAAAAAAACAGAGCTGGGGATGTGGCTCAGTGCTTAAGTGCCCCTGGGTTCAATCCCTGGTACCAAAGTGGTGGTGGGGGGAGATGGAGATTGTTGGGACCACTGGGCAAGAAAAACAAAGGAAACTTGAACATTTCCTCCTTTTCTGCCCATATTTAGGGAAAATTCCTCTTTGAAAAATAGATTAAGTAGGAAAGTAGCAAGGTTCTGAGATTCAGCCAAGTATCTCAGGTGTCGGATTTCCTACCTCCCACCCCTGACTTCAGTTCCTTGTGGCTGGTCTGCTTCTGTGGCTGGAACAGCTTCCGGGCCAGGCAGAGCTGGTGAAGGTGTCCCAGATAACAGGCCCTGATCAGCCCCAGGGCAGATTCCTTTCATCCCCTGGGCACGGCCCCTGCTGGCTTTCTTGTCTGAGGGGGACCGCCCTCCCCGTGAGCCTGCCACTTACTAAGTCTGCTGCTGCCTTTGGTCAGGGGCTGCCTCAGCCTCCTCAGCCACCTGAGCCCTAGTAAACATAGTCACAGTTATATAACTGCTCTGTTTTCTCAGATATCTGATTCCAGTCACCAGGATCCTCACCTGTGCCCAAGGCCACCAACTTTTAAAAATTCTTTTTCCTCTCGGTACTGGAGAATGATCCCAGGGCCTCGAACATGCCAGGCAAGCAGTCTAACACTGAGCTACATACCCAGTCCTTTTTATTTTATTTTGAGCAGGATCTTGCTAGTTGCCCAGGCTAGCCTCAAACTTGCAATCCTTTAATCTCAGCCTTCAGACTCGCTAGGATCACAAGCATGTGCCACGGAACCCTGGCAGTCAACTTTTGTTTTGCCTGTATCCCCCCACAGCACCCTTGTCCTCAACCCCAATTTCAGGGCATGATGAGCCAAGCACTACCAATATCCTCATGTGGAGGGAGATGGGAGGAAAAAAGCAATTCATTCTGAAAAGCAACTTCTGTCACCAACAGGAAGTGTAAGTTACCCTTTCCTCTCACAGGGAAGACCAGGTGGGTAGGGTACAGAGAACTGGGATTCTCTTCCCAAGTAGGGAAAGGGAAGATAGAGATCACAGAAGACAGACACACAGACACTCCGTGTCTTTCTCTAGTGCTGGGAACTTGCCATTAGTTGCACTCAGATCTCTCCTGCACTGGGCCCCAATCCCCTCACATTAAATAAAGGAAGAACATCTGCTGTCCCTTTTATTCTCCTGCCCAGGGATGACTCTGGTACATTCTTCAAGTAGGCTCTGAGCCCTTTTTTATTGCGCTCTCACAAGAGTATTTTCCTGCAGACCAGAAGGGCTTAGAGTAAAGAAGTCCAGCAGTTAGGACTTCTCTAAAGGGGTGACCACAGTGACACAACAGTGAGGAAGAAAAACCAAGTCACCTTGGACATATCAGGGCAGCTCTGGACTCTGTTTCATCCCCTGGGCCCCATCCTTTCTCCTGGGCCCTCTGCTGATTCCAGCTCCTGCAGTACTGGCCAAGTTCTACTAATGGCCCTTGTCCATGCCAATCACTCACAGGAACAGGGTGGAGTAAGGGAGAAAAGTGAAAGTGACCCACTTTGAGGCTTCAAAGGCCCTCCTGTGCTAACAATGGCATGACCTGGCCCATCTGGAATCCAAGTTTTTTTGGGTCTAGTCACTGTGAAGTGACTGTGAGTGAAAAAGCACCCACCAGTACTGGCCAAGCAGGGTCATGTTGGGGCCATGGAACCCCACAGAAGTACAGAATGAGCTTCCCATAGCACACCCGTGATGTAACAGGAATCTATCTAGGGACCTCGGTCAGTCACATCCAAACTCCTAAGGCTGTGACAGAACTTAGCCTTTCATCCCGTTTATCCGGCCTGTCCCCAAAGGAAACCTTGACAGTGACATCATGTGACTTCTTTCTCCCTTTTCAGGGACAAGCAAATGAGTACAATGTGCAGATGGGGTGTCTTTGAGAAGAACTAAGCTGGAGGAACCTCTTTTATTTCCAAAAAAGGATGAAGAGCAAGTGGCTTCAGCTCTTTAGAAAGTCAGCTTTATAAGAGAAGGACAAATAAGCAGTGACCTCAGAGGGGAAACTATGCCAAGTCAAGTTGGCCACAGAGAAGGGCACAGAACCAAGAGCTGGAGAATGAGGTCTGCCTGAGCCTTTTTCCCACTCGGGTAAACTGAGAAGGGGAGGGTGATAAGGCTGACTGGCCAGGGGACAACATGAGGTAGTGCTCCGGCCTCCAGACAAAGGACAACCTTGTCTTCCCGCCTCTTTGAATTCTGTAATGAATTTTCTCCTGCATCAACATTAAAAGGCGACTTAATTTGCCATTAAATTGTCAACCCACTGTATCAACATTAAATAGATTTTCTTCCTAAGACCTGAAAGTTGTGATTTAAAAAACAACCAACGCCAAAACAAAAAAACTGTACATTATTAGAGCAGTGGGGACTCCATCTAGATCTAGTGCAAGGTCCACATAAATTCGCATTGCAGCCCTTCATTCCCAGGATCTTAAAAAGCTCCCTACAACCCTGCAAATCAGGGCAAATATCACCTCATCTTCCTGAGGCTTTAGCTAAGGAACAGGATGCTGCTAATTCAGGATACCACTAGGATAACAGAACCCACCACACATAAACTTAGCTTTTGTGCCATTAGATATCTGGGAACGTTTTCTGGCCTGTAAACTGCCACCATGACCTTATTGTGGCTATATTTAACTTCACAATTGCTGTTTGGGTTTGTCAGGCCTGGATTTAGCCTTTCCACCCCAACTGCCGGGATCTGTAGAGTTCCCTCTCCAGGCCCTGGTGCTTCCCATCCCCAGTCTCCCACCTGCCCAGAGAACTTATTTGTCCTTGTGAATCCATAGCACCTCAAGACATTTCTACTTTTCAGAGAAATTGAAAGGCTGTTCTTGCACTTCCTGTTCTTGGTAGTCCAGCTCAACTCCTCTCTGGCTTTGACTTCTTCCAAGTTGGAATTCATCCACATCTATTGTTAGGATCACATGCAGGGTTATTAAATTACTATAATAAAAGCCTATTTTTATCTTTTGTAAAGACTCGAGATTCCTGGGATGTCTTTCTTCCTTTTCTTCAAGTAGTAGCCTCTGTTGGAGAAGCCATAGGAGGAGAGGGTGTGGGGTTGAGCAGGACTTAGTAGTGGGCAAAAGGCCAGGAGGCAGCTAGGAGCAAGGGAGTGGATTTCGAGTGGGAAAAACACAAAAATACAAAAGTACTTTAAAACAGAGGGGTGAAGGAGAGAGGATCCTCTATTGCTATGGGGAACTCCCTTGGGAGCGGAATTCCTTGGCATTGTCCAGAGACTAAGCCAGATATCACAAGCCAGGTTTTCCCTTGCTCCTGGAATTATTAAATGAGTAAGAGCCAAATATCAACACCTCCACCAGGAAATAAAGACACAGGGAGCCAATAAATTATCACTCAATTATAAGGAAGTTTCCTTCTTTTTTTTTTTTAATCTTAAAGACGACTTCCAATTTACAGTAAGAAAGGTCTAACAAAGTTACAAAAAAGACTTATTAACTGACTTCTGCCAACCTAACATTTCTGCCATTTTCTTTAACGTAACTGAAAGCAAGAAAAAGCAGGTCATTTTTAAGTGCTAGCAAATAAGCCATCATTCAGAAGAACCTTAAAAAATTACACCAGCAGCCAGCCTCAAACATCTGACCACTTCCCAACCCAGGAAGCAAAACCAGGGAACTTCTTAGCAAAAGTTGGCTGACTTTTCTATTAGGAAACACAGCCACTGGGTACAATGCACAGAGAAGGGGAAATACTGTATCCACCATAGCCTCTTCAAAAGATTCTGTGACAGAAAAAGCATGGCTTTATTGCCCCAAATCAAAAACCTATGGCTGCCTTGTTACTTGTGCTTCGTTTTAACATGCAAAAAAGGGTGCTCGGTGGGCGAGAGATGTGACAAGGGTATGAAGGGAACTTGGTCCAGAACTTACAGGCAGGCAGTGTGCACGGCCTTACTTCTGAGCAGCGCGGGGAAATGCGCTGAGTCCTGCTCTCGCTTCTTGATCTGAAGCCACCTTGACTTGTCATGAGGGCACTGAGGAGAAGCTGCATAACCCGTCTCAGACAAAGGTGTTATTTGGCAAGTCTTGCCACGGTTGCCAGGGCGTGAGGCCAAGGCCTCCCAAGAGGGAGTATATGCTCAGGATCATCTTCACCTTTGTGACTGCATAGATGAAGGCAGCTAACATGACCCCATTCACTTTGGCTGGATAGAGGCAGAGCAGGTCCCCAGTCCCAGCATAACACAGGCTCTCACTCACACAGTCAATGGCACAAAGCTCTAATATGGTTCTCTGCTGGCACCCCAGAGACTAAGAGTAACAACCCTGTCCTTTGGCTACACAACTTTCTCCACTATACATATCTCCTTTTTTTTTTTTTTTTTTGTGGGGAGGGGGTACCAGAGATTGAACTCAGGGGCACTTGACCACTAAGCCACATCCCCAGCCCTATTTTGTATTTTTATTTAGAGACAGAGTCTCACTGACTTGCTTAGTGCCTCACTTTTGCTGAGGCTGGCTTTGAACCTGTGATCCTCCTGCCTCAGTCTCCTGAGCAGCTGGGATTACAGGTAGGTGACACCACACCCAGCAACATCTGCTCTTTCTTGAAGCTTTCCTCTGATCCTCGGATCATAGCAAGGCTCAAAGGGACCATGGCAACACCATGCTTCAGAACCATCTACCACGTAACCCAGACCCTTCTCAGTCTCTGAATAGCCAGTTGTAGGTGGCCTTTTACTCCAGGTCTAGCAGATTTCAGAAAAGATGGGGCCAGGTACCAGACAAGATGGAACCCATGGTTTATAACCACAAATAACTTAGGAAACTGGAGCCTCATACCCATGACTGGGGCTCTGCTCTTTTCTGCCTAGGCAGGGAAAGCTGAATGTCTTGAAAGAAACTTGGATTCCAGTGTTACTATAACAACTAGACTAAATATGGGGTATTCTAGAATGCCATCTCAACAAGTCTTTATGGGATAGAAAATAATTTTCAATGCAAAGATCGGGGAGAAATACAAAGGAAAACTAGGATTAGTCAATGTGGGGCAAGTTCTTCATAAATTAGTTTAACTGACTGATCACCCAGGTTGGTAAGGACAAACTTAATTTTGAAGTGCTTGTATTTTTTAAAATATTTTTTTAGTTGTAGATGGACACAATACCTTTATTTTTTATTTATTTATTTTTATGTGATGCTGAGGATTGAACCCAGTGCCTCACACGTGTGCGGCAAGAGCTCTGCTACTGACCAACAGTCCCAGCCTAGTGCTTGTATTTTTATTTAGAGATACAATACAGCAAAAAAAATCTAGATTTCAGTTTTCCCTCTTCTGAGGCTAGAGTGACTCTGGAGTAGTGATCCTGAGCAGCAAGCCCAGCTGTATCTCAGATGGTTATAATTTTTTTTTTCTGCCTATAAAGAGGTCAGTCGCCTCAAGCTTGGTTTTAAAACCACTTAGAGGGCTGGGGATATGGCTCAAACCGTAGCTCGCTCGCCTGGCATGCATGCAGCCCGGGTTCGATCCTCAGCACCACATACAAACAACGATGTTGTGTCCACCAAAAACTGAAAAATAAATATTTTTTAAAAATTCTCTCTCCTCTCTCTCTTAAGAAAAATAAATAAAACCACTTAGAAGATCTAAGGAATAATGTCAATTCTGAAAGACTCCAAAACTATCTAATTTTCAGAAATCCTGTCCTTGCTCCTTAATGACATTAAATAAAAATATTCTAGTGGCCAAACAAATAAGATCTTTCTCTTCCTATTTTGAGCAGGGTCAGGAAACCCTACCTAAGGTATCAGGATAAGAAAACAAGTCTTTGCCACTGAGAGAAACCTGCTTAGGTGGCAGCTGTTCACAGAAGACCAGAAAAGGTGATGTCAACACAGGTAAAAGGATATGAAAAAAAGTGGACATCCCTGGACAGTGTGACACTGAGTCCTAGGCAAGGAGACTAACAAATACATCAGTATGTGACAAGAAATATTTGCTGATCAAAATTTATGACAAAAGCCCAGCAAATCAACAATATCTGTACCCATAACCAAAATGTCATTTTGAGATTGTAAGGAAAAGCAAAGCTGTAGCATTCCATTACACACACACACGTATTTTTGGTACTAGGGGTTAAACCAGTAAATCTCCTGTTAACTGTATCACATGGATACACTTAGCACATGACTTTCTAAAATGTTGAAATACCCACCTATTTTTATACAGAACAGAAGCAGTATCTTCACTTTTAGAATCCAGCACAATTTTCTAACTTCCTCTTCCCCCACCTTTTTCTTTGGTTCTGGAGATTGAACCCAGTGGTGCTTACCTACTGAGCCACATCCTCAGCCTTTTTTTTTTTTTTTTTGAGACAGGGTATCATTACATTGCTTAGGGCCTCACTAAATCACTGAGGCTGGCTTTGAACTTGTAATCCTCTACCTCAGAGTCACTGGGAATACAGGCATGTGCCATGGTGCCCAGCCCCTAGCTCCCTTTAAGAGCTAGCTGGTGGGTGCTGTATCTGACACTCATGTTTTCTTAAATCAGAACTTTCTCTCTACTCTAGGACCCTCAGCAGCTCTGTGGGCACCAGTATAATACCCTTTTGTGATTTTCCATCAAAGAAACTTGCTTTTATCATCATACCACTTATTTTTGAGAAGGTAATTAAGATATTCCTAAATAATCACTCTATTTTTAATCGGTAAAATTTTTTTGCTCATAAGTGTTCGCAGTGAGTATTTAGCTATAGGCTGCTGATGGAGGCCTCAAGTGTGGTTTTTTCCCTGTGGACTGTACAGCCTCAATCCACACGGCAAAGAGAAAGGGGCAAGGGACTCCCTGCTCTACCATCTGTCATGTGGGCTGAACTTCACAGGAGAGATTGCTACTCCTGGGGGTGGGAGAGAGGGATGTAAGGGTGTACCAGAGCTTAATTCCCTCTCTGGGTATACAGAAATGGCAATCAGGGAAGACAAGTTACTTAAGATTTTTCCCTCCCTTATTTTACATGTTTTGCTCACAACCCAAGAGGAGATCCTTCATCCCTGTCCACAATATCCTTTCTATCTTTCTATTATGAACAGAGCAATTCATGCATACAGATTCTAATCCCCAAGAATGCTTTGATCTCTGTCATAGACAAACTGGGAACTGTTATGCATTAAATCTTCATTCTTCTAATAAAAATTATGTTGTTTTGTTTTTTTTAAAAAAATTATTTATTTATTTATTTTCTGGTTTTTGTTATACTGGTCAGTGGAGTCTCTTGAAGCTCCCAACATGAAGTCTTGCTGTCTGAGACACTTGCTCCAATGATAGCCTCCCACATCCCAGATGACATTAAGGAAGTCTGTCAATTTGCATTTCCCATGCTTCCATATTATATTTCCAGACATGCAAATTCATTAGAGAGTTCATCAATGAGTGCTGCAACATGGTACCTGTGATCAGGCTAAGCCAAAGATGGGGGCTTAAGTATCCCCCCCCAAATTTCCTTCATTAGTTGGTTGTGACATGAAAAACAAACCAAGGGAAGAGTAGTCAAACACTACATCTGAACACTTGTTTCTGGGTTCCAAAATATGCTAATGAAGGTTGTTATATAGTTCAATCTAATGAGTGTTGAAAGATGGAGAAACAACCCAGTAGTTAGGAGACAGATCTTCTAATTAGATCTAGGAGCCAGGAAATCTTCACTCATCCAGTGCCCTTTAGCGAGACTTTCAGTTCACAAAGGGACCATGCCATCTTCAGTTTCTATTACCTCAGTTAGTTGCAGAATTACTGACACTAAAAAACAAAAGGATGATGGGGACAATAGAAGCGACAGCTGATGCAATGGTATACAAAGGCATACATACTTCTAGTTGTGGAAGGTTCTGCTAAGGGCATTTATAAAACATTTAGAAATGTGACTTCCTTGGCAGGTGGGGTAAATCTCCCCCTATTCAAAAATGAAAGTGAAAGACTCTGGCAACAGCTAAAGCTTTTTAAAAATCTTTTCCCTCCAAACTTCTAAGGGGAGTTCAAACCAATCATGCTTATGGTTAGATGGACAAATTTTAGGTAACTCTAAGAAAATCCCTCATTATTTTTTATTTGGCTTTAGTAGAATACATTAAAAGAATTTGAGAGTAAAGAAGAAACTATATTGGTTTGGAAAACATTCTTCTTGGCCCTTAAAAAACAGTGTTTGAGTTTATTATGGTTTAGATGTGAGGTGTCCCCCAAAAGCTCATGTGTGAGACAGTGCATGAAGATTCAGAGAACAAATGATGGGGTTATGAGAATCTTAACCCAATCAGTGAATTAATCCCCTGATAGGGATCAACTGAATGGTAACTGAAGGCTGGTAGGGTGTGGCTGAAAGAGGTGGGTACTGAGGGCGTGGCTTTAGTATACATATTTATACTGGTCAGTGGAGTCTCTCTCTGCTTTCTGATCATCATATGAGCCACTTCCCTTTGCTACACTCTTCTGCCAATGAATGTTCTGCCTCACCTCAAGCTCTGAGGAATGAAGCCTGCTGTCTGTGGACTGAGACCTCTGAAACCGTGAGCCCCCAAATAAACTTTTTCTTCTGTACAATTGTTCTGGTCCAGTCTTTTAGTCACAGCCTCAAAAAATCTGACTAAAACAGGGTTATTTGCTTAGAAGTTCTAGAAAAATCATGTTTTTTATCAGAAAAGAAGCAGTTTTAGCTACTAAAATCTAAGAGGCCTTTCTCCAATGGCACTACATAGAAAGAATAAGAATCTTGAGTTTGAAAAACTATTAATCTTAAATGAAAGATATTACCCTCCAAAAACAAGAGAAAAGGCTGTCTAGTTCAAGTCAGAAACCCAGGGTTCAGGTCTCCAAGGCCCTTTTATTAGGGGAAGGTCCCTTTATAGCACAAGACTTCACATATGTATTGACAACAAATTAGTTCCTAAAAATTGAGGAGGAAAAAGGGGAAAACAAAACAGATGTACTTTTTATATATTTAACATAAATTAAAAAAATTTATAAAACTGTCACCTTTCTTACAGAATAAATGCAGAATGAATTATGAATGCACCTCCAGGTTTAAGTTGTTTTGAGTTGTTTTTGTTTCATTTTCCAATAATAAATAAATAAGATTTGTTCGTGAGTTTGGGGTCCACCTGTGCAGCAGCAGGACTCTGACATCACAGGGGTTTCTTCCCTTGGTCGCTCTGGTGTGCGGGGTTTGGGCGTGCAGGGGATACTGAGTTCACTGGCCCATCGTGTTTTGTGCCATCTTTTCGGGGTGGCATTCGCTCATTAATTCGGTCCAGACCTCGGGCTTCTTCAAAACTTCGAATCTTGTGCTGAAGTGAAAACCCACTGATGGCTATAGAAAAATAGGAAAGGGGGTGGAGAGTGCTCAGTTAGGCAGCAAACAACAGCTTAACAATTTTTAGCACACAGCAACATCCTAGGAACACACTGAAAGGTGGCCAGGGAGCACATAACTGGTGAAGGGAAAGGCAACATTTGATTGAATCAGTCTTGTCTAAAACTACTGTTTCCATTAGGAAGGGCAACAGAAATGGAAATGTTCATAAAAATCTCAATATGAATATTCATAAAATATCAATGCAAATAATCATGGCAGAAGGAGACCTGGAATACAAGTAACAAGTTCTTAGCTCCAACACATTGGAGAAAGAGATTTTTAGTGGGCCAGAAACATGCTCAATGCCAGAAAAATGGCAACCCTAGGGTAACAAAGCAAATTAAACAGAGAAGTTGCTTCAAGCACAAATACCACATTGACCACAAAACAAAAAAGCAACAGAGAGCTATCTTTTTATTTACAATAGCTTTTGATCTTGCACCACTGGGAACTGAATATAAGAACCATCAACACAGCTTCTAGGTATTTTCCTTCCAATTCAAATTTTGTTATCATTAAGAAAAGGAATTTCCATTTTGAACCACTTTATCTAATAAAACAAATTTATAACACAGGTTTAGCAGTTCCAACAGGCTCCATCCACCAAAAGAATGATAATTTAGCTTGAGTGCCATAGGGCAACCTCAGAAATGAATCAAACTAAATTCTACCCTACTTTTGCCTCTGTTCTTTATAACTTTTAGTGTCATTAGATAAAGAGGCTGGTCTGTCTGAGTCTCTTAATCAAATGGATGGTTCTTATATGTGGAGGAGATATATGATTAACCTCTTCACCTCTCACCACCAGTTGCTTAAGCTTCGGTCATTGCAATGACACTAACACAGTCCAGCAAGGACGTTAGCCGAGGTGAAGGTCATTGAAATGAATAAAAATACAGGGCACATGAACATGATAGGGTTATCTATTCCTTTCCCCATTGTTACAGTTCTAGTGATATAATAAATAAAAGTTTTATAATGTTGAAAAAGTTTTTAAAAACTTGTAGACAGACACATGAGCACATCTATCAGAGTAGTACGGCCATACCTTCCCGGGCCTCTACCGCTTCTACTGTGGCTGTAAGAGGGCAGGAGCAGTGGCATGCAAAAACGAAGACAGAAAAAGAATGAGTAAACCAACAGCATCATTGCCAGCACACACCCCAGGGGCGGGCTGCTAGCCTACCCCGTCCTGATTAGGTCCACTAGTCAGAGAAGCCAAGGGTTACTGAGAGGAACTAGACTGGGTTGAAATACGAGGTCTCCAGAGATTTTATAGATTGTAAACATTCCTGGTGGCATCAGAACGTTGTTCTCTTCATCTGAAATAGCCAATGCTGGTTTATGTCTGCATATCGTATATGAAAATTATTTGTTGAATCAAACAAATTAACATCACAACTGTGTTTTAGTTTATTATATCTCAGATGATATTAAACAAGCTGCTGGGTCCCATTCAAAATACTTATTTAAAACTACTTTTCTTTTTTTGCTCTTAAAGGACTTATGTAAGGGCCAACTGTCCTTTTTAATTACTTAGTTAAAAAAAGAGTGGCCTTTGAAGAACAGACTGGCATTTGGAAGGAGAGAAAAGTGAGTTAGAAGTGAGGGGTTATTTCTTGTCTGAGAATGGACTACTAAGCTGGCAAAGGCATAGAACTATTCAATTCCCATACAAATTCAGGATTAGAGAATCTAATCTGGGATTAGAGATGTGGCAGAGGCTTCCATTCAGTGTGCAAGAGAGAAGACAAATTACCTTGGTCCTCCCTCAGTGATTGAAATGGAAGCAATCTAAAAATCAGTGCCTTCTCTTTCAGACAATAAAGAAATCTAATACATGACAAGGTGACAGGTTGTGGCAAGATTTTACAGGACAGCCCCATCATTCCCTTCAACAGCAATTTTCTTATCAAGGGCAGGGGAAAAAAACAAGCAGCAAGTTTGCTGTTCTTAAGGCTCTACAGTCACCACAAGAGGAGAAACAGAACTGCATGGTGCATGGAATCAACTTACAAATGCCTTTGTTTGTCCACCAAACAATGCCACCCCTCTCTAATCGCCATAAAACAAATAAACTGCACAAGAAAATGACAGTGCTTTCTAATAGTACACCAGGATTATGACTGTTTGGAGTGGGAGAATAAGCTTTTCCTAAAATTGTATGGTCTACTTAAGAGTTTAAAATCTCTGGGGCTGGGGATGTGGCTCAAGCGGTAGCAACTTGCCTGGCATATGTGGGGCGCTGGGTTCGATCCTCACCACCACATAAAATAAAGATATTGTGTCCACCAAAAACTGAAAAATAAATATTAAAAAATTCTCTCTCTCTCTCTCTCTTTAAAAAAGAGTTTAAAAATCTCCATGGTACTAGTGTGTACTAGTATCACATCACTGTGGGCTCTCCTAGAATTGCTTTTCATATTGGACATTAAGACAGCACCCTATCTTAAGGGACAGTATAAGAAACAGTTATATAAAACTAACTCAATAGTTTTTTCTCTTTAACATCTTGTTGTTCTTTTTGTTTTTGGTGGTACTGGGGATTGAACCCAGGGCTTTGTGCATGCTAGGCAAGAGTTCTACTATCTCACTACCCCCTTTTCTCTTTAACATCTTTACTGAAATAAAATTCATATACCACAAAATTCACTTTTTTAAAGTATGTAAGCCAATAATTTTAAGATATCTATAGTTGTAATTTGTTTCAAACATTTTCATCACCCCCTCCCCAAAAATCCTACTCATCTTCAGTCACTTCCCATTTTCCTCCCTCACCTCTCTTTCCCTTAACCCTCATCAACCACTCATCTATTTTCTGTATCTATAGATTTGCCTTTCTGCATGTTTCATGTAGTAAAATCATATTATATGCTGACTCAGGTTACTGACTTCTTTCACCTGGCAGTGTGGAAACATGTACCTATATTTCATTCTTTTTTATGCTAAATAGCATTCACACACACACACACACACACACACACACACACACACAACATTGCTCATGCAGTTGACAGACATTTGGGTTGTATCCACATTTGGACTATTATGAAGAATGCCACTTATGAACATTTGCAAGTAAGTTTTTGTGAGGATGTATTTCGTTTCTTGGGGGATAGAGCAAAATAACTAGGACTGGAATTTTTGGATCATATAGTAACTGTTCAATCATTTGAGGAACTTCCAGAATGTTTTCTCCAAATAAGCTGCAGCATTTTGTGTCCTACTAGCAGTGTACCAGGGACTCAATTTCTCCAGAATCTCATCTTTTTTTTTTTCAGTGCTGGGAATGGAACCCAGGGCTTTGTACATGCTGAGCAAACATTCTACCATTGAGCTCCTCCCAGCTCTCATCAACACTTTTTTTTTTTTTTTTAACTGTACCCATCGGAGTGACTGTGAAGTGGTATTTCGTTGTGGTTTTGATTTGCATTTCCCGAATGTCTACTGATGTCAAAAATCTTTTCATGTGCCATTTGTACATTTTCTTTGGAAAAACGTCAATTCAAATTCTTTATCCATTTTTTAAGTTGTGATGCCTTTTTTCATCATTCAATTGTAAAAGGTTTTTATAATTTCTAGATATCAGTCCCTTAAGAGATAGATTAGCAAACACTTTCACACATTCTGTGAGTTGTCTTTTCACTTTCTTGACAGTACCATTTGTAGTGTAAAGGTTTTTAGTGCTGTACCACTGAACCACAACCCCAGCCCTGCAGTCCAATTTTTAACTGATCTGATTTTTTGTCTTACAGTTTTTGTGAATTTTGTTCTTTATTTTGGCTACTAGGAAGCTTTGTGTCAAATCTGTGGCTGACTGGTGGCTTTATTTTTGATTTCTTTTGTGCTTTAATGTCACTTCACTGTATGACAGGCATACTGTAGCTCACTCCAATCCCTCTTGGAACAAGATGGAGTACAAATGAACATATGTTTTAAGGCCATGGGATATTATTGGTTAAAAACTCTTCAAGTAAAGTTGCATGAAGAGTAAAAGGTCTTTTCTACTCAATGCTGCAGTTTGCCAATGAACCTGTGGAACTGCCTCTGATATGAAAATGATTAACTCAGTTCTTGTCAATCAATAAGAGAGAAGAAAGTCTAAAAGTTAGCAGTAACTTTAGTCAAACACTTTTGAAGATTTCTATAGATTTCAGAAGGATCAAGAAATAATTCTAAATTGATTAAAACACTCATTCAGCCAGGGGGTGGCGCATGCCTGTAATCCCAGTGGCAGGAGGACTGCAAGTTCAAAACCAGCCTCAGCACTAAGTGAGGTGCTAAGCAACTCGTGAGACCCTGTCTCTAAGTAAAATACAAAATATGACTGGGGATATGGCTCAGTGGTTGAGTGCCCCTTAGTTCAATCCCTGGTATATATATAAAAAAAACACCCATTCAAATGAGAAATGAAGAAAACTGATAGGTGGGACCTGAGCACAAAAGGTGACCAAGAATTATAAACAAATTCCCAAATAACATATCTATAAAATTATTTTGTTTCTTGTTCTTAATTTTTTTGTTGCTTGTTCTTTCAAAAATCTATAAAAATTTGGCTTACATTAAAACAACTTTGTAGATTAACAAATTTTCAAAACTTTTCAAGTAAGAAAGCTATAGGACATTGCTTTTTTCATTACCCATCTTACTTTTTACTTCCTATTACTCTAAAATATTCTTATTACTTGACCACTGAGCCACATCCCCAGTCCTATTTTCTATTTTATTTAGAGACAGGGTCTCACTGGGTTATACAGTGCCTCACTTTTGCTGAGACTGGCTTTGAACTCACGATCCTCCTGCCTCAGCTTCCTGAATAGCTGAGATTACAGGTATGCACCACCACACCTTACCCAGAATATTTTATATGACTAATTGCCATACAAATCAATAGTGGAAAAGCATTTTGCTTAAAAAAAATCTGCACACCAGATACAACACTAATCCCTAGGGTATATAAAGAACTCAAAAATCTTAACACCAAAAAAACCAAATAACCCAATCAAAAAGTGGGCCAAGGAAATGTACAGACACTTCTCAGAATGATATATAATCAATCAACAAATACATGGAAAAATGTTCAACATCTCTAGCAATTAGAGAAATGCAAATCAAAACTAAGATTTCATCTCACTCTAGTCAGAATGGCAGCGATTAAGAGTACAAACAACAGGGCTGGGGATGTGGCTCAAGCGGTAGCGCGTTTGCCTGGCATGCGTGCTGCCCGGGTTCGATCCTCAGCACCACATACAAACAAAGATGTTGTGTCCGCCAAAAAGCTAAAAAATAAATAAATATTAAAATTTAAAAAAAAAGAGTACAAACAACAATAAATGTTGGCGAGAATGTGGGGAGAAGGGCACATTCATTCATTGTTGGTGGAACTATAATTTGGTACAACCAATATGGAAAACAGTATGGAGATATTTTGGAAAACTGGGTATGGAGCCATGGTTTGACCCAGCTATCCCACTCCTCTGTTTATACCCAAAGGACTTAAAAATACTACTAAAGGGACACAGCCACATCAATGTTTATAACAGCACAATTCATAACAGCTAAATTGTGGAACCAACCTAGATGCCCTTCAGTAAATGAATGGATAAAGAAATGGAGATAGATAAATAGATAGATATAATATATATATTAAATTAAAAGAGAATAAAATCCTGGCATTTGCAAGTAAATGAATGGAGTTGGAGAATATTATGCTAAGTAAATTAAGCCAATCTCAAAAAATCAAATGCCAAATGTTTTCTCTGATAAAAGGATGATGATCCATAATAGGGATGGGGGGGAAGTATGAGAGGAATGGAGTAACTTTAGATACAGCAAAGGGGAGGGAGGGGAAGAGAGGAGGTGGGGGGCGGAGGATTGGTAAGATGGTAAAATGAGATAAACATCATTACCCCAAGTACATGTATGAAGACACGAATGGTATTGTGTATAACCAGAGACATGAAAAATGGGCTCTATATGTGTACTATGAATTCAAATGCATTCTGTTGTCATCTTTAACAAATTAGAATAAATAAACAAATTACTAAAAATCTGCACATTTATTCGAGGGGAAAAAACCTGCAATCTGAAATAGTTTACTGATTCTTTCTGTGAAACTAAGGGAAATAAGAAAATAAATTAAGCTGAGCATGGTGGCATACGAGTGTAGTCCCAGTTAATCAGGAGGCTGAGACAAGAAGATCTCTTGAGCCCAGGAGTTCCAGTTGCCCCAGGCAACATACAGAGACCCTGTCTCTTAAAAAATAAAAGACAAGGAAAAAATGTTCAGTCTTCCTTTTAAAAAGCTAAATTCTAATATTTTAGCATTCAATTTGAAAGAGAAAGAAAAAGAGGAATCCTATCCCATAAAAAAGAAAAAATGAGGGAGGTTATTCCTTCAAGTCTGCAGCAGTAAAATTTCCACAGGAGGAAAAAGACTCCTGTATGTGGCAGGAGACGAGAGGAAAAACAAAGCCAAAGAAATTTCAGAAAGAGCTCAACAAAACAAAGGGAGATAAAAAAAAAAAAAAAAGGAGTGAAATTTTAAGATGTAATGCTTCTGACAGTATTCAGGCCTAGAATTAATAATTCCAGGATGTGATGTTGTCCCTTCCCTGTTTAACCAAATCTATGTTCATCCTGAAAGCATCAATTTTTTCATTCTAGGAATACACCAAGCCCTCTGCTTAGAAGTTAGCTCCCATATTGGTTTTAGAAGTGATATTCTAATTGAAGAGGTAACCATGGTACTAGAGGCTGCAGGCAAAGAGGTAAACACTTCTGTGACTGAGAAACTCTAACTTCTCACAACTGTCCTCATTAAGGTATAAACTACTCATGAAATATATCATATGGACCCAAATCAGAAGTGTATAGCTCAATTCCTTTTAAAAATTCTTTATTTTAGTACTAGCAATTGAACCCAGGGGCTCTCCAGCAGTCAGTCACATCCCCAATCCTTTTTAGTTTTAATTTTGAGACAGGGTCCTGCCAAACTGTCAAGGCTGGCCTAGAATTTGCAATCCTCCTGCCTCAGCCTCCCAAGTAACTGGGACTACAGGTGTGCATCCAGCTCAACTCTTTTTTTATTTATGCTTATACATGTGTAACTCCACATAGACAGTGATACAGATCATGCCCAACACTCCAGAAGTCCCAGGGTTCCTCTGGGTCAATATTCCCTCTCCAGAACAAGCACTGCTCTGACTTCTCTTACGAATGAGTAGTAAACATCATATGCATCAGACACTCTGTGCTCTTTTGTGTCTGGCTTCTTAAATTTACAATGTGATCCGCATAAGTACCAATTCTACCATCAGTGGACATTTGGGTTGTTTCTAGCTTGGGGGCTGTTTTATTTTTAACATGTTGATGAACCTTTATTTTGTTCATTTATTTATATATGATGCTGAGAATCTAATCCAGTGTCTCACACATGCTAAGCAAGTGCTCTCTCACAGAGCCACAACCCCAGCCCCAAGCTTTTAATAAAGCTACAGTGGCATCCTTTCGTGCATTCTTTGGTGAAATAATGTGCTTATTTCTAAGGGATATATACCAGGCGTGGAACTGTTAGGTTATGGGGTAGACATGTTTAGGTTTACTACCTAACAGTTTGCCAAAGTGGCTGAACCAATTTCCAAACCCACCAGGATATCTAGTTCTAATTCTCCACAAATACTTGGTATTGTCATATTTAAAAATTTTAGCCATTCTAGTGTGTATGTAGTGGTATCTCACTGTGGTCTTAATATCCAGTTCCCAGAACAACTATATTCAGCATCTTTTCTAAGTTTATTGGCCATTCTGATATTCTCTTTTGTGAAATGCCTGTTAAAACCATTTGACCAGGGGGGCTGGGATTATAGTTTAGTGGTGGAGCACTTGTCTAGCATATGTGAGGCACTGTGTTCGATCCTCAGCACCACACAAAAATAAATAAATAAAACGAAGGTATTGTGTCCACCTACAACTATTTTTTAAAAAAAAATCATTTGACCATATTTTAATTTTTTTATTATTTGTGGTTCTTTGTGTACCCAGAACACAAGTCCTTTGTAAGACACATGCATTGCAAAAATCTCTCAGTTTGTGCCTTGTCTTTTCTCTTTTTTTTTGGTGCTGGGGATTGAATCCAGGAGAGCTTAACCATTGAGCCATATCCCCAGCCCTTTTTGTATTTCATTTAGAGATAAGGTCTCACTGAGTTACTTAGGACCTTGTTAAGTTGCTGAGTCTGGTTTTGAACTCGTGATCCTCCCTGCCCCAGCCTCCTGAGCTGCTGGGATTATAGGCGTGCATCACCACACCCGGCTTCCTTCTCTTAATTATGCATTTTCATTAAGAAATTTTTTTTTTTAAAAGACAGTCTTGCTATGTTGCCCAGGCTGGTCTTGAACTCATGGGCTCAAGTGAACTTCCTGCCTCAGTCTTCTGAGTAGCTGAGACTATAGACATGTGCCTCTGTGCCTGGCTAAGAGAAATTATTATTATTATTTTTTTGTACCAGGGATTCAGCCCAAGGGCTTTACCCCTAAGCCATATCCCTAGCCCTTTTTTATGTTTTAGAGACAGGAATGGTCTCACAGTTGCTTAGGGCCTCACTAAGTTGCTGAGGCTGGCTTTGAACTTATGATCCCCCTGCCTCACCTCCCCAGTTGATGTAATTACAGGAATGCACCACTGCACCTGGTGATACATTGATTTTAATGAAATTCAATTTATATTTTTCTTTTTAAGATTAGTACTTGTGTCCTACTTATAGACTCTGCCTACCCTGATGCCTATTTTCCATACTTCCTTCTAAGAGTTTTATTGTTTTATCTTTTACCTAAGTTAAAATCCATTTGGATTTAGTGTTGTCACAGAGGGAAGTAGGAGTCTAGATTCATTTTCCTGCAGACGGATGTCCAATTACTCTAGCATTGTTTACTGAACAATGCCTTACTTTTAATTTTACCTTGACTGCTAGGTAAGCGGGGAGGCACACGTTGCATAAGAGAGGCATCATGTAAGGTGTACTGAGTACTCACCGGTCTGAATGGTCTGCTTTCCTCCTGAGAGGACACCCAAAGGGAGGGTGCCTGTGGGAGTGAGGCCCTTGAGAGTCAGCACACTCTCACTCTCTTCCCTGCAAAGGAAAATCGAAGTCCAGGTTAATGCCAGGGAGCCATCATTCAGCAAAGTCAACAGCACTCACAGGCAGAGATGGAAAGCAGGTTCCACTACTTCTGACCCAGTCCCTAACTCAAAGAAAGGGATATTTTCCTTAAATATTTCAATTTTAAACAATCAGCCAGGTCTTGTTTTTTAATCAAGGTATTTACAGCCAGGCACTATGCCCCATACATCATTTAACTCAATCGACTTAACAACCTGTGAACCCTGGTCCAATTATTATTTTCATTTTATGTATAAGAAACTGAGGCACAGAGATTAAATCCAAGACTGCACAACCAAGAGATAGAGCCAGGCTTTGAACACAGGTAATCTGGCTCTAAAATTCCCCACTAAACCACTATTTATACCACATATAAGCTAGAACCAAGTGAATGTTTGCCTTAAGTCTAGTTCCACCTGTACTCAACGTGAAGACTTGCAGTTCCAATACCAAATCCCAATTATACAAAAACTAAATTAACTCCTAATTTACTTTCAAAATGACTTTATCCCACATTGTTGTGCCAGACTGATCCTCACCGAAGGATTGAAAAGACTCGGGCCATCTTCCCAATGGCTCTGATCTTATTCCTGATGATCTCTTTTCGAACTGAAGTACCTCCTTAGAGAATACAAAGGAAAAGTGGGTTAAAAAAATGTGTCAACAGGTTGGCTTTTAAAAAATGCAGGATGAAATGTTTTTCTTATTTAAGAGAAACTTTTTCTTTTATAGAAATCAAGGCCTTAGTTTGTTTAAACAAAGAAACAAACAAACAAACAAAAATAACCTGGAGGAGGAAAAAGTGAAGTAGAGAAGGAAGGGGCCACAAAAGACAGAGTAGATCTACAGGGGGTGGAAACTTCTATGATTCTGAAATGTAAACACAGTGAAGAGTGAGACACATGCTCATGAACCTCAAAGACAGGTGCCACAGCAAAGGTCTCTTTTCAGAATTCTATGGGTCACCTTAGAGTTGGTGCAGGGTTGGGCTGCCAAAGGGCAGGCAGGTGATCATCCAAGAACTGTCGTCTGCATGTGAACACAAGGTCCAGCCAGCTCCCCTGAACCTAGTGAGGGTTGCACTCATTTCTATAAGTTTCCCTTGCTCACATAGGTGAGTTATTTCCTCACAGTACTACTGACAAGTATGCAGTACAAATTACAAGGATGGGTATTTTAGAAAACAACATAGACAAAGTTAATGCAAGACTTCATGGCTTTTTCTCATCTAAGATCTAGGAAATAGTCCACCCATGAAAGGTCAACGTCCAGGGATGCACCAGATGATGGCTAAAAAAAAAGAAAAGAAAGCTCAACCTTTCCTTCCTCACCTCCAGTCGTACTGGATGGAGCAGCAGGTCCAGAGAAAACCCAGACATTACTGCTCAAAGAGAGGATGGAGGGCTGTGTGAAATTATTCAACTACCAATTGAAAACATCTAACTAATAGATCATGTTTGGACAGACAGCAAGTATTAAGCTCTTAGTACATTTTAGTTGGGTACCTTTCTGATAGCTTTAAATATAGTGATCTTTGAGAGAAGAGACACCAAGAAACAAAGAAATGAAAACAGAAATATGAAAAGAAATGTGAGTGTTCACGGAAGAGGAAAAAATCAAAGTGAATTGCACTGAGGGAAGCAGGCTGTAACTTTTGATATCTTAGTGTCAGAATAGAACATTAAACACAGTCATGGTCTCAGTCATTTCTTCCATTTCTTAAAAGCTTAATGGTTTTTGCATGAATTCTCATCTACTTTTACCAAATATTTTCTACCTCTCATACATCATGAGAATAACATTAGACAAAGAAAAAGAAGATCTTTGTGGAACAAAACAAATAACAAAAATACAGGAAAGAACAATTTACAAATCTAATGAGAACTTCATGATTTTGTTTAATGGAATCAATATCTTCTGTTATTTTCAGAGGATAGTTTCCTTTTTTAAGTTTTAAACCTTCAAAATTTCAAGTTGACTCAAGATGTTTTTGCATTTTCTTCTGTGTCTCCTGGAGACTCTATTTAGGTGTTTGGTAGTCCTTATTATTTGCTCATGACTCAGGATGTGGGCTGCTGACTTTGAGCTTTATTTTGAGGGATCAGGATAGGCCTCAGTTAGAGAATTGAGCATGCATTTGGTAATTTATTTCACTTGTTTTTATCCCCAGTTCAGAAATCTTTGACTTACACTTTAAAAAAGAGATTAGCCTCCAGACTTGGAGAAGTGGCAGCTGCTCAGTGGCAATGAGGACTTTAACTTCTTTCATCCAATCTACTTATGTTAGCCCATCACACTCCCCCAGTTCCCAATTCTAGCAACTGATGCTGGGACTCAGCATTCCCTATGGCTAACTTGGGCTTTAGATTCCCTGAATCAGCTGAGCCAATAATACTAAGGTGTTTGTTCTTCCAGCTTCCAAAAATTTCTATAAAAATCTCCTCATTTTTGTGGGTATGTAACTTTTTAAATTTTTTTATTATACAGTATAAGAAATATACAGAAAATTACAAAAAAACAAATATATAACTCAATGATTTATTAAAAAGCAAATGCCTATAAAACCACACTACTCAGATTCATAAACAGAACAATGCTTGTGTCCCAGAAGCTCCCCACAGGCCCCTCCCCAAAGGAAATCATTCTTTTTACTTTCACTGGAATTGTTTTCTTGCCATCTTTATATAGTTTTACTGTGCAAACATGCATCCATACCTGCTACAGTTGCCTCTCAAGCAGCTGGGATTCCAAGTGTGTGCCACTATGCCTGGCTTTTTTATATCTTTCACAAATGGAACTTTGTTGGCTGTTTTGCAAAATCCTCTACCACTTTGTAGCTTTCTTTTCATTTGTTTAATAAAATAAATAATTTTTTGAATAAAATATTTCTTACTTTTAATGTTGCCCAATTTATTAATAGTTTCCTATATGGTTAGTCCTTTTAAGAAATTTTTTTCTTCTCCAAGGATATGAAGATATTTTACATTATCAATATTATAAGTTATTGTTTTTCCTTTTTTATTTTTTGGTAGTGCTGGGGATTGAACTTAAGGACTCATTCTAGGTAAACCCTCTACCACTGACCTATAACCCCAGCCCCTTTGCCTTTCATGTTTGAATGTGAAAATCCACCTGGAATTTATTTTTGTGTTTGGAATATGATAGGGATAAGGTTTAATTTTTCAAAAATGGATGTAAGCTAAATATTAAACATACTATTATTTTCAGGACTGGGGCTGTAGCTCAGTGGCAGAGTGCTTACCTTGCACTTGTGAGGCACTGGGTTCGATCCTCAGCACCACATAAAAATAAACAAATAAAATAAAGGCATGCTGTCCATCTACAACTATAAATTAAAAAAAAATACCATTATTTTCTTATATGCCGATAATATTTTGAATATCAAATCTCCAAGTATGTCTGGAATAAATCAACTTGACTGGGAGGTATCACCCTTTTTATATATACTGTTGGTTTTAGTTTGCTAGTGTTTTGTTTACAATCATCGTATCTAAATTAACATCCTTGTCAGGTTTTAGTATCCTAATTATACTAGCCTCATTAAATAAGTTGGACAGCATTTCTTCTTTATTCTCAGGAATAATCTGTATAAGACTGGTGTTACTCCTTAAATGTTTGGTAGAATTTGCTGGTGATGCTATCTGCACCTAATATTTTCTTTGTAGGAAGACTTTATTTTTTTAATATTTTATTTACATTTTAGTTTAGTTTTCGGCAGACACAACATCTTTGTTAGTATGTGGTGCTGAGGATCGAACCCGGGGCGCACCCATGTCAGGCAAGCGCGCTACCGCTTGAGCCACATCCCCAGCCCCTGTAGGAAGACTTTAAATGAGAGATTTTGACCTGTGGTTATGTGTTCTGAGTATTGGAACTGGTTATTTTTGTCTTTTCTCTGTTTTTTTTTAATATACATATATTTTTAGTTGTAGATGGACACAATACCTTTATTTTATTTGTTTTTATGTGGTGCCAGTGATTGAACCCAATGCCTCATGCTTGCTAGGCAAGTGCTCTACCATTGAGCCACAACCCTGGCCCGCCCATCTTCTTCTGTTTTAAACTGTTAAGGACTGAGCCCAGGGCCTTTGCATACTAGGCAAAAGCTGTACCACTGAGCTACATTCCCATTCTTTGTCTTCTTTTCTACCCATTCAATGTTACTAGGGGCTCATTAATTGTATTAATGTTTTCCAAAGAACACACTTTGGTTTTGCTGTTCCTTTGTGCTATATTTTGTTTTATATTTTGGTAATACTACTCTTAATGTTTTATTTCATTCTGTCTACTGTCTTTAGATTTAATGTGCTATCTGTCCTTTGATGATTTCTTGATGAGGGCAGATTTTTTGCCTTTCTTATTTTCTATATTAAGGCTATAAATTTTCCTCTAAGCATAGCTTTAGCTGTACACCACAAGTTTCAACAGGTAATGCTCTTAATTTTCATTTAGTTTGAAATATTGTACTGAAATTTTCATTGTGATTTCTTATTTGACCCACAGATAAGTATATTTTAAAATCTCCTAAAATAGGGGAATATTTTACTTGTTTTTTGTTACTGATAATTATATTTAATTTCATATAATCAAAGAACATAGTCATTAGATTTTAAACCTTTGAAATCTGAAAAGTTGATCAGAATATGGCCAACTTTTGTAAATGTTCAAGTGTGTTTGAAAAGGAGGTATATTCTATATGCATTGGACATGGTGTTTTTTAAATGTTCATTAGGTCAAGTTCATTGATTTGTGTTGTTTTAATTTTCTATAATCTTGCTGATTTTAATTACTTCTTCTATTCATTACTGAGAGATATTTGTTAGATTCTTGCACTATTATTGTGGATAGTTCTATCAACTTGTGCTTTACATATTATGAAGCCATATTCACTGTATATAAACTTGAAACTGCCAATCATTTTTTTTCAAGATCCACTTTACAGAATATCAATCTATCTATATCAGCTTTTCTTTGGTTAGTATTTATGTTACATATTTATTCCTGTCCTTTTGCTTCCATATACATTAAAGTATAAAAAGTATATTTATGGTTTAGCTCTATCTCTTATAAAACATCATAAAATCTTTTATCCTAACCTGACAATCTATCCTTTATCCATTTACATTTAATGAATCCACAGGCACTCTACCATTGAGCTATATCCCCAATCCTTAGTACTTTTTATTTTGAAACAGGGCTAGCTTTGAACTTGTGATCCTCCTGCGACAGCCTCCTGAGTAGTTAGGATTACAGATATGTGCCACCATCATTCCATTTTTTTCTATAATTTGAAAGTTATATAATTGAAATAACTTTTCTGCAGGTTACCCTAGAGATTACATATCTCTCTTACTTATCTAAGTATAATGTTAATGGGTACTTTTCTCTCCTTTGCAGATGGGAAGTCCTCATACATTTTAACTGTATTTGTTCCACTATTTTTGTCATGTATTTTAATTCTTCTAAATTCAACAAAATCTTACTATTATCATTTAATAAAATCTATGTTCATCTGATATACCCACATATCATCTACTACTCTACTCTTCATTTCTTCCTGAATCTTCAAACTTCCATCTGGCATTTTCCTTATGCTTGAATAATAATCTGTAGAATTTCATTTAGTGTATATCTCCTGATAATTCTCTTAGTAAAAATCTTATGGGAAAGGGAGGGGGTGTGTCTGAAAAATGCATACTGCATCTTATTCCTAAAGGGTATTTCTACTAGGTACAAAATTCTAGGTTATCAGTTTTTATCTTTCAGTACTTGGAAAATGTTACCCTATTCTTTTCTGCTTCCACTGTTTCCACAAAGCATCTATTGCCAGTTCCACTGTTCTCTTTTGAAGGTAATCTTTTCTTGTGGGGTGGGGGGGCAGTGATGGCTGCTTTAAGATTTCCTCTGGAATGGGGGTATAGCTCAGTGTTAAGATGAGAATACATGCTTAGCATTCACAAGGCCCCGAGTTTGATTCCCAGCACCATTTAGTTTGAAATATTGTACTGAAATTTTCATTGCGATTTCTTATTTGACACTTATTAACACTTTTTCTATGATGTGTTTAGGTGTTGTTTTCTTTGTATTTATTCTGTTTACTGGACTTCTTCAATCTGTGGCTGAATGTCTTGTCATTTTGGTAAAATTTTATACATTATCTTTTCTTTTTAAAATTTTTTTTAGTTATACATGGACACAATATCTTTATTTTGTTTGTTTATTTTTATGTGGTGCTGAGGATTGAACCCAGTGCCTCACATTTGTGAAGCAAGCGCTCTGCCACTGAGCCACAACCCTAGCCCCCATTATCTTTTCAAATATTACTTCTACCCCATTCTCTAAAATGCCAAACACATATATGTTAGGGCTATTCACAGTATTTTCTATGTCTCTTATGCACTTTTTATGCACTTTCCTTTTTTCTCTTTATATCTCATTCTAGATTGCATCTACTGACCTATCTTCCATTTTACATTTTCCTCAAACTTTTTTTTTTTTTTTTAAACAGGGATGGAACCACTGAGCCACACCCCAGCCCTATTTTGTTTAGAGACAGGATCTTGCTGAGTTACTTAGGGCCTTGCTAAGTTGCTGAGGCTGGCTTTGAACTTGTGATCCTTCTGCCTCAGCCTCCTGAGCTACTAGGATTACAGCATGTACCACTGTGCCTGGATCCTCAATCTAGTCTTTTACGTCCTTAAATGAAGTAAGCATAATTTTGTTTTGTTTCTTAGCATAGTTACTTTATTTTTTAAAATCAAACTTTTTTTTTGGTACCATTGAGAATTGAATCCAGGACCTCACATGTGCTAGGCAAGCACTGAGCAACATCTATATCACTTTTTAATTTTTATTGTGATATGGGGTCTCACTAAATTGCCCAGATAGCCTCAAATGTGTGATCCTTCTGACTCAGTCTTCAGAATAGCTGGTATTATAGGAGAGTACCACCACACCCAGCTTCAGATATAAAATTTTAGATACTAATTTATACAAATGCAATTTCCAAAAATCTTGGTAAACAACCAAGAAAATGTTATTCTTTTTCCTTTTCTTTTTTTTCTTCCTTTCTTTTTTTTTTTTTTTTTTTTTTTTTGCAATGCTAGGGATCAAACTTTGGGCCTTGCACATACTAGGCAAGCACTCTACCACTGAGTTACACTCCAGTTATTCTTGATTTTCTTTTTTTATTAATATTTATTTTTAGTTTTCGGTGGACATAATCTTTATTTTATTTTTTTATGTGGTGCTGAGAATCGAACCCAGTGCCCCGTACGTGCCAGGAGAGCACGCTACTGCTTGAGCCACATCCCCAGCCCCTATTCTTGATTTTCTAATACTGCTTTACTTTCTTTCATAGAGTATGTCACCATCTGAGTTATATTTATTTCTTGTTTGTCTGTCCTACACTGGAATCTAAGATTTTTGAGATCAAGGATCTAAACATGTACCTGGCACATATTAGGCATGAATAAACACTGGTTGTTGACAGTATGTGGAAAGATTTATCTGAACAAAATTTCAAAACAGTAGAGGTCTTAAAAGCAAAAAATTGGAAAAAAATCTAATATCCAACAACATGGGATTGTTTAATACAAAAATGATGGACATGAACAACTGTGTAACCATTAGAAATTAATCTACAAAAAAGTAAATGTTCCTATACCATTACAAAACCTAATTTTTGTGACTAAGAAAAATGAGAGAGAAGAATATATGCGAAGATAAAAGCACAGTAGACATCAAAATGTGAACAGTAGGCATCTATGCAATAGCATTACGGTGAGTGTTTTTTCAATTTATGATTTCCTGTATTTTTCAAATTTTATTTTTCTATGATGAACATTAATAATCTTAATAGGACAAAAAAATAATTCAAAATAAATTGAAATCCAACCTGAAATGTCTTAGGTTTATAATTCAAATGAGGAATAGCTTACCTTCTTCTTCCTCAATCAATTCATCTTTGGAGCATATGTTGAGGATGTTCACCAGCATCTCTGTGACTACATAAGACAAGAGTGTTACACAACTCACAAGCAACATTTTCTTAAGTATTATGGATATCTAAATAAATTCACATGTTCAATAAATATACACAACATTGTTTTAATATAATATTAAATAGCTATAGTAGGGGCTGGGGTTGTGGCTCAGTGGTAGAGCTCTTGCATAGCATGTGTGAGGCCCTGGGTTCGATTCTTAGCACCACAAATAAATAAATATAAAGGTCCATCGACAACTTAAAAAAAATAGCTACAAAGTATTGGCATTAAATGTAGACCACTGGGTTTACAGAGAATTTAGGTAGACTGCTTGTTCCTGTAAGAGACTGCAGGCTTTAAGGATTTTGTGGCAGAATTACTTGGTTTTATAAGATGTCTGTTTAGAGCCTTTTGTTCAGACATGCACATGAAAAAAAATGTCTTCCCATTTTACAAAGAGCCTAGGTCCAACAGGCTTGTTTTATGTTTACATAGCTTATTTGTGTAGCTGTACAAATAAATTCTAAGGACAATAAATCTGTCTAAGGGGCTGGGGTTGTGGTTCAGAGGTAGAGCGCTTGCCTAGCATGCATGAGGCCCTGGGTTCAATCCTCAGCACCACATAAAAAAATAAAATATATTGTGTCGACCTATAACTAAAAAAAACCAAATAATTAATTAATTAAAAAAAATTCCCGTTTAAATCTCTTCAGTACTGAAAAAAAAATCACTGAGGAAATGGTACAGTGACTATTATTTTAACAACTTGACAACACTTGGACAACTACTTATTAGCAAACATTTCTGATGTACTTTAAGAAAAACATTTGTGAACAGTCCAGGGGTCTCTTGCAAATACAACGTGTGCTCAGTCACTAGACAATGGAGGGTCTCGAGGCATGCTTCAGTTCTCTTACCTTTTTCCCCCACAAAAGGTAAAGACCATGTAAAAACATCCATAAAGTTCGGAAGCCAGTAGGGATGTGGAGAACAGTTAAACTGTCTGATATTCATGACATTGTTTTCATATTTCAACACTGCAGCTAAAAAAGAAAAAGCAAGAAAAGTTGACACAGGAGAACATGACATGGCTACTGGTGTGCTCTGTACAGCTGTGTACTCATTACAGAGAATCAGGGATTTAGTTTCCATATGGAGATTCAAGACTAGGTATAAGGCAGATGAAAAATTTTAGGCATTTTATATAGTTCATTCTCTTAAGAATTATTACAAGGAAAAGTTACCTAAGAGCTCATATAATGAAAGCACAAAAGGGGGCTGGGGATGTGGCTCAAGCGGTAGCGCGCTTGCCTGGCACGAGTGCGGCCTGGGTTCCATCCTCAGCACCACACACAAACAAAGATGTTGTGTCTGCCGAAAAAACTAAAAAAAAAAAAAAAAATATTAAAAATTAAAAAAAAAAAAAAAAAAAGCTCAAAAGAAACTGAGCTCTGTACCTTCAAAGAGCTCACTGCATAGTAACTATAGAATCCTTGGTTCTATGTGAGAAAAATTTCCCCATAATTTTTTTTTTAATAGGCCAAAGGATTACCAGATACATGTTTCCTCTGAGGGCAAATATCACTCATCAAATTGACACAGCCTGTTTTGCTAGTCCTTAGCCAGACCCAAAGCTTTTTAATAAACTCTCTTGAGAGTTTATAAACAGCAGTTATCAATTCATTGTGGGGGATACAAATGGTAAACTTGGAGTAATTTGTAATTAATGGTCAAAAGTAGATTAAACCATCTCTGTACAATAGAGTGGGTTTTAAAAATGCCCATTACTCCTATTCACAGTATACTGCCAGCAAGGTATAAATGTTTAATATTAACCAGTTCATACAGTTGTACGCACACTCTGATGCCAAAATGATTTTCTTTCTATTTAAATGTTTCTGTATCTAATTCCTTAGTCTGCATCACCTGCAATGCTATTGTGCTATTCTTTTAATTATTTTTACTGTAGGCAGAAAATAGAATGAGGTGCAGTAGTTCTCCAGAAATGATTGCTATAGTCATTTCCTGGTGCCTATTTCTTTGTCATAGGATAGACAGCCTTGTGTCCCTAAAACTTGGGTTACTGAATGCCTAAAATGCACATCATTGACTAAAAATAAAATACACAAATATAGGATTTCCAGTTCCTAAAAACAACCCTAGCGGCTGAGTACACAACCTGTTATTTTCACATACATGTATTTTATTTAGGTTCAATGAATATAATATCATTCAACAAATCCCTCAATCTAAACCAGGAAAAGAAGTGGGAGGTGGATCTCAATGAGGGATGATTAGAAAGAAGAGCTTAAAAAATTGTGTTCAGATATGTTTCAGGGGACAGGAAAAAAACAAAACAAAACAACAGCAACAACAAAAACAAACCTGGAATGAGAATCTTATAAAACAAATCCTAACTGAAGTGTCTTTTAGAAGAAAGATAAGGCAGGAAAGAGTAATGGAGTTTCCTTTTTTAATAAAAAAAAAAAAGGCACCTGTACTGGGAGTAATTGAGTCATACCAAGTTTGTTTCATATGTCATATTTTATGCCTTTTTCCTAAAACAACACTTAGGAAACAACAAGATTACTTTGAGATAAGTTACTCATTACGTCAAAGTTAACAGGAAAACCCAAATAGAATGACCCGTGACTTAAAAGGTTTACTGAAGAATAATTCAAGAATAAAACCAGATTAGAATGGGGCAGAAAATGAGTTGCTAAGTTGCATCGTGCTGCTGATTTAGGTGGCAATTTTCAGCTGACACACTGATAGGCCCACTGGACAATCAACAGATACTCCTAATAAGGAAGCTAGAAAAAGAAGTGAAGGGAATCTTCACTATAAATACCAGGGAAAGGCCACAGAATTCTGTGAGGATACCCAACAACATATGCAGTGCATACCATTGATAAGAGAGGAAACTGAACAAAACCAGTCATTCATATATAGGAAAAATTAGAAAAAAGCAAATAAGAAAGAATGAACTGAGGGAGAAGCAGAGCATTATAAGATAACTCAGAGAAGAATTAGGAGAAATAAAAAGAAAACATAAGGCTAGGAGAGAATTTAAAGTCACTGAGAAGAAGTGACAATAAATCAGATTTAAATGAGACATGTCATTCCATAGTTTACTTTTTTTTTTCTTTTCCAATACTGGGGCTTGCACCCAGGGGGACCTGTACATGCTAAGCAAATGTTCTACCACTAAGCTACATCCCTAGCTCTCAAGAGTTTACTTTTAAATATTAAGTATATTGTGGATTTCTTTGAAATTTCTTTCCCCAACTGCATATACAAGGTATGACTATAAAGTAATGAGACTTAAGAAACCACCAACTGCAAACACACGAGACCTTATATATCAGATGAGTGTGGTCCTTTGATGTCATCACATCAGGAACTATAACAGCAAAACATTACAGGATCACTTATACTTTATACTTAAAGCAATGCTGAATATTCATTTTCATGAGTCCATCTTATCTCCAACAACTCTATGTGACAAGTATCTTAAAGATCAACTGAAGCCCAGAGAAGTTCAGTATCTAGTTAGAATGACACACTGAAAAGCGAAGCAGGACTAAACTAGGAATTCAGCGTCCTAGTTTAGTGCTCTTTTCAACACAATTTACTGCCTTGCCATATAATTAATCCAAAGATGCTCCCATTACTCAGAACGCTTTTGGAACTCTTCTTCTGGAATTGCCTCCAGAGCCAGTGCACAAGCAACATGAGAGAAACAGTCTCATTACCTTATAATCATACCTTGTTCCGACCCCAAATGGTATCATCTAGCTGGATCACTCACCTTATTTATCAGTCTTGACTCCGAATGACTTTTGGCTGTCCAAAAATCAAATCCACCCTCAAAGGACGAAGATTTCCCATCATTGAGGATAATCAAAAGAATGTATCGAAGACTCTGAAGGCAATGCCAAAAGAGGAGTTCCAAAAATGTTTCTGAACAATGACTGCACTGTTGGAATACGAATCTGGCCTCCCAGGGTAACTACTTTGAAGGGACAATACTCATCTGGATATATTCATTTTGGCATGTTTGTTTTAAAAGTCCTATTATTTTATAGTCATACTTTATAAACAATAAAATAGTTACAGAGACATGAAGCTTTTGGTAGGACCACTGTCCTGATAGAAAACTTAGGAATCATAATTTGAAATTTCAAAAAATTTCAAAAAACACAAGAAAAAGTCTTAGAAGTAGAATTTCTGGAAAAAAAGGCATGCACATATTTGATATATACTTTTATTGGAAACTGAAGTTTAGAAAAATTATGTGACTCATCCGAAGTCACACTGTTAGTTTCTGGCAGGGCTTGGACTGAAATGAAGGAGTTTCTTTGTTTGTTTTCTTATTTTTTGTATGCTATTCATTCTACCCATACCATATCTCCAGAAAAGCAAAAATAGCTTAATAATTCACAAACATTAAAACACCAAATGGTAATTTTTTGAGGTACTGTTATGAACAAACTCACCAAAACCCACAATCTATACTAACTTTTCTGACATAATTCTGAAGTTATTTATTCTTCTTATGCTTTGATTGAGCAGTACAAACTTATTTTAATCACTTTTATATTAATAAAGAACCCAATAATTCTTAGAAGATGAAGATCACACAGCAGTATAAATTTTAAATTTGTTAGCTTTGTTTCAATTAAGATTGCTTTTATCTTTTTTTTAATTTTTAAGATGGTAGGAATTGAACCTAGGGCCTCATGCATGCTAAACACATCTTTTCTGCTTATTTAAAATTTTTATTTGAAAATAAGGGATAGGGTTCCTATCAGGGGTGCCAAAAATATCTTGGTTTGCAGGTATAGCTTAGTGGTACAGCATGTGCTTATTAACAAGTATGAGGCCCTCAGTTTACAATCCCCAGCACCCCAAAATTAAAATTAAAATAACACATACTCTCATATTTATACTAGAGATCACATTTACTTACAAACTCAAACTCAAATATCACTGGACTCCTTTACCTTTATTGTTATAGACATCTAGGTAATTGGGAGCAGAGAAAATTGTAATAAGTGATGGAAAGCCGGTTGTTTGGCTCTTCCTATACATTCGATACCTGGAAGAGAGATAATACCTTGTTTGTCTTGATATTAAAGATAAAAACTCTGCAGTGATATTTGATATAGTTTTAATTTAACTTACCCAGCATCTTGAGCTTCATGGGCTCTGATTATTGATAATAAATTGTTGTTCTGCAAAAATTCACAAACTGCAGGATAACTGAAAAAAAAATTAAGAAACCTAAATCTAGAATTAAAACAATTATTTTTTAATAGGAGGTAAGGGAAAATCCAAGATGATATGAGCTGATTTTGTTTCAAGATTATATATATAATATACCACGGAATGTTTGTTAAAAGTTTAGTACTCATCCCCTATTTCTCCGTTTTACTAATATGTTACAGATCAAACACAAAGATAACAGACAACCCTAGAATTGAAAGAGCTCTCCCAACTTTTTTTTTTTTTGTACCAGGGATTGAACCCAGGGGCATTTAACCACTGAGCCACATCTCCAGCCTTTTGTTGTTGTTTTTTAATAACTTTATTTTATTCATTTATTTTTTGTGGGGTGTGATGTTGAACTCAGAGCCTCACACATGCTGGACAAGTGCTCTACCACTGAGCTACAATCCTGCCCTTCCCCATCTGTATTTTATTTTGAGATAGAGTTTTGCTAAGTTGCTTAGGGCCTCGCTAAGTTGCTGAGGCTGGCTTTGAACGTTCGATTCTCCTGTCTCAGCTTCCCAAGCCGCTGGGATTACAGGCATGCACCACCGCACTGGACCTTCATCTTTTAATTTTTTCATCTTAACCTATAACTATAACTATATATTAACACAGCACCAAAACTATTCTTTTTTTCTCTTTATCATGTATAATTATTATTTTTTATTGTTGCTCCAAACATTACAATAATCTTGATATATCATATATCATACACTTGATTCAAATGGGATATGAATTCTATTTTTCCCATGTGTACAGACTGCAGGAACACATTGGTTATACAGCCATGTTTATACATACCGCCATACTAGTGTCTGTTGTATTCTGCTGCCCTTCCTATCCCTTTCCTATCCCCCTCCCTCCCCTCCCCTCCCATCATCTCTCTCTACCCCATCTACTGTAACTCATTTCTCTCTCTTTCTTTCCCTTCCCCTTCACACCATCTTATATGTAATTTTATATAACAATTAGGGTTCTCCTTCCATCTTCCATGCAATTCCCCTTCTCTCTCCCATTCCCTCCCACCTCTCATCCCTGTTTACTGGGAATCTTCTTCTCATGCTCTTCCTCCCTGCTCTGTTTTGAGTCGCCCCCCGACTTATATCAAAGAAGACATTTGGCATTTGTTTTTTAAGGATTGGCTATCTTCACTTAGCATAATCTGCTCTAATGCCATCCATTTCCCTGCAAATGCCATGATTTTGTTATTTTTTAGTGCTGAGTAATATTCCATTGTGTATAAATGCATTTTTTTATATCCATTCATCTACTGAAGGGCATCTAGGTTGGTTTCACAGTCTAGCTATTGTGAATTGTGCTGCTATGAACATTGACGTAGCTGTATCCCTGTAGTATGTTTTTTTTCAGGTCTTTTGGGAATAGTCTGAGAAGGGGAATAGTAGGGTCGAATGGTGGTTTCATTCCCAGCTTTCCAAGGAATCTCCATACTGCTTTCCAAATTGGCCGGACCAATTTGCAGTCCTACCAGCAATGTACAAGTGTACCCTTTTCCCCACATCCTCGCCAGCACTTGCCAAAACTACTCTTGATTATAAAATGTATCATAGCAGCGAGCATGTGTACTTGTGTGTACACATTTGTATGTGAGATACAGCAAATGCTACAAACAGCATACATGATTTCTTCAGCCATAGATTACTAAACTGTTAGAAAACAAAAGGATCTACTTATAGCTTCACTAATAATATCAATACCAAGACAATATTATACAGGAATATTTCAATAGTAGATGTAAATATTACAGTCATTCTAATGAAAGACATGATATCTGTACATACTCCTAACATAGTCTTAGTACTACTATCTTTCTGAATGATGAACACCTGATAGGAAGAACTGGAGAACACAATTAACTTGGAATTATTCAGGTGTTAATTATTAAGTTTATTTTTTTAAAAAATCTTTATTTCTCGTTATGCTCATTAAAAATAGACTGTAGGGGACATCATCAAGATAGCACAAGATAACACAATAGCTGTTCCCCGTGCCTGCACAGAAACAGCAATTTGCAGCCATTCATAGACAAAGTGATTATGTGAGTATGTTAGGATCTAGGTAGGAGGTTGTGAAATCTTGGTGGAGCCAATACTGAGGAGGAGTGCTTACAGAAGGAAAGTACTCCCCCAAATCCTGGTCTCCACCACAGATCCAGAGATACACTGTTCCTCTATGGATGTAGCTTCAGTCCTGCTAGCAGCACTACCCTCTTAGGTCCTTGAAAGTAGTGATGACAATTTATACCCCCAGTAACAGAGACCCAATTGCAGACCTGAAGAATCCCTACAACCAAGGTATACCTCTGCTATACTGTGGCCCAGAGGCAACCCTGCTTTTCCAGAAACCTAATGGGAGCCACCCCTGTCATACTGCTGACTGGATCCAAACACTGATCTCAATCAGCCCTCTGACCCAGTTTGACTTCCATTCTACTGAGTGACAGAGGTGGTCCTCCAAGGACCTGACAGGAGATATGCCTGTCCTTGCTCCCAGTGGTAAGCCTACCAAATGTGGAACTACTGCAGCCCTTTGACCCAGTTCCATCCCTGCTCAACCATGATCCCAGGTCAGTCCAGCACTGACACCAATGCAAGTCTACACGAACCATAAAGAATCAAGCAAACACTACACTACTAAAAAGAAACTATTAAAGCTCTAATAAATGACACCAGAGATATGACAGTCAAGAATTACATGACAAAGAATTCAAGTTAATAATCTGAAAGAAGCTCAGTGAGCTACAAGAAAACACAGACAACTAAATGAAATCAGAAAAACCATACATGAACCAACCAAGATGTTAATAAAGAGACAAAAATAATTAACAAAGAAGCTAACAGAAATCCTGGAACAAAAGAGCAAAATGACTAATTGAAAAATAAAAACAGAGTGCTTCCATAGTAAAATCAGTTGTGCAGAAGAAAAGAATTAGTGAACTCAAAGACAGGTCATTTGAAATTATCCAGTTAGAGGAACAAAAAGAGTATAGAAAGTATAGAGCTTCTGGGGGCAGCATTCTGCATAGGCATTTTGAGAGTTCAAGGAGAATATAGAGGTGAAAGTGGGCAGAAAGCTTATTTAAAGAAAAAAATGGCTGTACATTTCCCAAATCTATAAAGGGAAATAGATATCACAACTCATGAAGCTGAAAGGTCTCCAAATAAGTAAATCCAAAGATGTCTACACCAAGATGCATTATAATTAGTCAAAAGTCAAAAACAGCAGAATTTTGAAAGCAGCAAGAGGAAAACAGCTAGTTACAAATAAGAGAGCACTATCAGTGGATTTCTGAGAAGAAACTTTACAGGCAAGAAGAGAAGGGAATGATATGTTCAAATTAGTAATAGAAACAAACAAATAAACAAACAAAAAACCCTGACAACCAAAGTTGCAGAAGTCTGGCTGGGCACAATTCAGGAGCCACTTGTCAAAAGAAACAAACTTTATTTTAGAACCACACAAGCTAAACAAAACAGCTCCTCAGGAAAAACCTTCAGAGGCCAACTGCCACCACGGGCTTCCCACAAGCCTCTCCCCCTCCCACAATCCTCCTGCTCTTGAGGCCAATTGGCTGGGTCGCGTGGGCGGAGCCAAAAAAGTCCCCCAATGAGCAGCTCCGTGGTCTGAAAGGGCGGGGAAACAGCCCAATGAGCATCACCGCAGAGGAGCCAATCAGCTAGAAGTTGCTGGGGCAGCTGTGAGCCAATCATCAGCTGGCAGTCTGAAAGTTTGCTGGGGCCCCTTCGGCTGTGGCTCTCAACAAAAGTCTTAAAGGACTTTACCCACAAAATGCTCTTTAAGAACGAAGGAGAGCTGGGAACAGTGGCACATGCTTATAATTCTAGCAGCTCAGGAGACTGAATTAGGAGGATTGCCAGCTCAAAGCCAGCCTCAGCAACTCAGCAAGGCCCAAAGCAATTCAGTGAGACCCTGCCTCTAAACTTAAAGAAATATAAAAAATGGCTGGTGATGTGGCTCAGTGGTTAAACATCTCTGGGTTAAATCCCTGATACAAAAAAAAAAAAAAAAAAAGTAGATAGACAAATATTGAAGGAGATTGTTACCTCAGACCTGCCTTAAGAGAACTGCTAACGGGAATTACTCAAGTTAAAATAAAAAGACACTGAACAAGATGAAAACATATGAAAGTATAAATCTCACCACTAAAGGTAAATACAAAGAAAAAACAAAATATTGTTATATTGTAGAGAAGACAGGAATGGTCTCCTTCTGTAAGACAAAATAGGCTTTAAAGAGCTGGGATTGTGGCTCAGCAATAGAGTGCTCGCCTAGAATGGGTGAGGCCCTGGGTTCAATCCTCAGCACCACATAAAAATAAATTAATTAATTAAAGATACTGAGTCCAACTACAACTAAAAAAATGAATATTAAAAAAAACAGGCATTAAGTTGGAAATTGTTATGAGAGAAAACCCATACATAATCTGATTACAAAAAGGGCAAAGAACCTGAAGAGATGTTTGAATAAAGACATACAGATATAGCCAATAGGGATATTAAAAAATGTACAACATCACTCATCATAAAGGAAATAAAAATCAAAACCACAATAACATATTACAGCACACTTGTACAGATGGCTATGCAAAAAAGACCAAAAAGTACTGGTAAGGATGCTGGAGAAAAGAGAATCCTTGGTTACTGCTGATAAGAAAGTAAATTAGTACAACTATTAAGGGAAACAATATGGGAATTCCTTGAAAAATTAAGAAGAGAACTATCACATGATCCAGTAGTCCTATTTCTGGGTATATACCCCCCCAAAAAAAGAAAGAAATTGGCACCTTGAAGATGTATCAGCACTTCCATGCTCAGTGTAGAATTATTCATAATAGCCAAGATACGGAAACAACCTAAGTGTGCATGTGTGTGTGTGTAAGTTAGTCTTAAAAGAAGAGACCTCTGCCATTCATAATGAGATGGATAAATCTGAAGGACACTGTTAGATGAAATAAATCAGACACAAAAGAATAAATACTGTATATGACCTCACTTATATATGTAGAATCTAAACTAGTTGAATCTATAGAAGCAGAGGTTTTCAGGGGGTTACAGAGTTGAGTGAAAAGAGATGTTAGTCAGAGTACACAGTAGGACTTGGAGTGTAGCTCAGTAATAGCATGTTTATTACGCACAAAGCCCTGTGCTCAGTTCCCAGCACCCAAATAAAGACAAAGAATACAAAGTCTGTTATAAAAGATAAGTTCTAGAAATCCAACATACAGCATATATACACTACAGTTAACAATACTGTACTGGTTGCTTGAAATTTGCTAAGAGGGTAGATCTTAAGTGCTTACCATATACACACAAAAAATGGTAACTATGTGAGGTGGAAGAATATGTTAATTAGGTTGATTATAATGATCATTTCACAATGTATATGAATATCTATTGTACGCCTTAAATAAATACAATTTTTACTTTAAAATAATGCTAAATTTAGCACTAATAATGCTAAAAATGAATAAATAAAAGACTGCATAATCACATGATGTGGAATTTAAAATATAAAAGGATATTCAGTGAAATACCTCCTTTCTACCCTGATAGATACCAATGTTCTTGATTTCTTGAATATTCTTTCAGAGATAATCTATTCAATTTCAGACAATTACATATGCATACTCCTCCCTTCCTTGCTTTTTAAAAAATGTTGGCAGATGGGCCGAACATGGTGGCAGGAGGATCACAGGTTCAAGGCCAGCCTCAACATCTTATCAAGGCTCTAAGCAATTTAAGGGAAACCCTGTCTCAAAATAAAAAAAAAAAAAATTAAAAGGGCTGGGATGTGACTCTCTGGTAAAGTGCCCCTGGGGTTCAATCCCTAGTACAAAAAAAAAACAAAAAAAACCAGAAATGTTGGAAGGTGGTGTATAGTATATAATAACTGTACTTTATCTCTTTATATTAGTGATTATTTTACATCAGTACACAAAGAGTTTATTTCTTTCTCTTTTTTCTTTTTAAAAACTGGCCTCATTGCTTTGTTCGGATTTACCATAATTTACGTATCTAGTCTTCTATTGAACATTCAGGTTATTTTCAACCTTTCAGCACAAATAAAACAAGGAATAAACTTGCATATACATCTCATACACATGCAAATAGAACTGAGTCTCATTATTTGAAATAGCTCTAATTTTGCTTTGAAATCTGAATTAGTGAATAATAAACCATTAGAAAAACACTAGAGACCTCCAGTCATAGCATTTTCATTAATCAATTAATACATAACCTTGTGTTGGATGAGTTTCTATGCACTTTATTTAAACACACCGTTAATTCATTGACTTTGAACTCCACCATAACACATGTCTGAACAAAGTGTATCTATCTCATACATTTTCTCTGAAAGGCACAACACAGCCTTTTCCTGGGCACATTAGACAACATTCAGCACTATGCTTGGGGGTCATTTTAAAAAGCAAAATCACTAACAAGAAACATAAAAAGACAAAAAATATTGTCCTTAATAGACTGCCAAAAAAGTACTTGTTTATAATAGGAGAGCTGAATCCAGAAAGCAGAACATTACCTTATGAGTTAACTTTAGCAGAGAACATGTTTGTGAGGCAACTCAAATTTTTTGTCCCTCTGAATAGTGTTTACCTATGAATGACTATGAAAGCTCTATGAACACTGATTTTAGGATTACAAATAAAGCTTAGTGAGTAGAATTCACAAACATGGAATCTGCAAACAGTGAGGATCGACTACCTATCCACAGATTAAATTTTAGAATCAAAGGCATTTATAATTGAAAGATATTGTCAAGTTGATCACCACAGAAATAGTACCAATTTACATTTTGTCAACAATAAGCAAGTATTATGCTCTTCAAGCAAAGTAAAAAGAAGAAAAATTTAAATGATTTTATCACATAAGTTATAGATAAGGTTGGCAGGGAGGAATACAAAAAGGTTGTCTAGAAGAATGTCAAAAAACTAATGGCAAAATTGAGTCTTCTTGTGTGTGTATTGACCAAATACATATATTGTTCACCACAATAAAATATTCAGATTAAAATAATTTCTATTTCAAACTTCCTTGTATCTTCTGATTTTTTAAAATCTTTTTCTTTCTTTAGTACTGGAGATGGAACTCAGGGGCACTGTACCAATGAGCTATAGCCCCAGTCCTTTTTAATTCTTATTTTGAGACAGGGTCTCACTAAGTTGCTAAGGCTGGCCTTGAACTTGGGATCCCCCTGCCTCAGCTTCCTGAGTTGCTGGGATTAAGGGATGTGCACCATTCTCAGCTGTATCTCCTGATTTTTAAGTGACAAACTAGAATGAAAGGTCCCATGTGAGACTTAGGACAATAGCCAACTTCCAGGAAATGTCCTGGGCTTAGATCACAATGTACTGTTCTTTTTATATCTTTGTCTGTACTAGAGGTTCCAAAAGCTGGAAAGCTCTTAAAAGCATAACAGGATTCCCTTGTCCCAGAACTACTGAATCAGAATCTCTAGGAGAAAGAACCAAGATATCTTTATTTTTATAAAAGTGTAGAGATGTTTAGGAACAAACAATATATATCACTTTGGGTCAGATGGCAATACCAAAGCACTGAAAGATGTCCAACCATGTCAGGTATATTATACTTCTTAGGGAAAAATAAGTAAGAAAACATTAAACAGACAAGAATTTTCTATCTTCTATTAAGAAATTAAATAGGAGTCCCTAAACGTTTGAGATTTAATTTTTTTAATTTTAATTTTTATTTATTTTTTTTTAGAGAGAGAGAGAGAGAGAGAGAGAGAGAGAGAGAGAGAATTTTTAATATTTATTTTAGTTTTCGGCGGACACAACATCTTTGTATGTGGTGCTGAGGATCGAACCCGGGCCGCATGCATGCCAGGCGAGCGCGCTACCGCTTGAGCCACATCCTCAGCCCTTTAATTTTTTTTAAATATTTATTTTTTAGTTGTAGTTGGACACAATATCTTTGTTTTATTTATTTATTTTTACGTGGTGCTGAGGATTGAACTCAGGGCCTCACACACGCAAGGTGAGCACTCTACTGCTGAGCCACAACCCCAGCCCGAGATTTAAATTTTTAAAAACAATTTGATAAAATGTATTTATTTCATAATTTTCTACTTTGAAGATTAGCTTACCTGAAAAAATAAGAGCACCCTCGGACAGTGTTGTGGGTATAGTGCTCCAATGTCTTTTCATTGCCATAATCCTCTGAAGGATCAGACCAAAGCAGGTCACACACTGGCCCAAAGGCAGGAGGTTCAATGAACCTGTCTAACTGGAAGACACATAAAAGCCAAAAGAAAAAAAGTCAGGAAAGCAAAAGAGCTCTTGGAAGAAGATGGGTCAAAAAACAAAAAACAAAAAAAAAACCCTTTCCACTTATAGGCATCTATTAGGAGAGAAGGCAGTAAGCCACTAAAGAATTTTCCTGCAAGAAAATGAGCCTTTAAAAAATTTCAGATTCACAATTTTTAATATTTTTCTGTAATAAATATTTATAGATATCCCTGCCATCTACCCACACTATAGAAAAGGACTCCTTAAATCCTACATTGAAGGCAGTAATCACTCAGTTATGTGAGATCAATCAGTCTCAAGACATTACTTTGAAAAGACTGGGTATGGTTAATTCCAGTTGCCTGCAGATCAGAAGTTTTGGCATGGTTGTGTTCAGTTCATTCCAATGGAGTTTCCTTTATTTTGAAAGAGCACTAGTTTTCTTATGATAGGGCTTTTATTCTTCCTATTCTATGCAGTGAAGGGATTTCAATATCAGTTATTAACTTAGGTTTTGAAGTCTCTGTTGCTTTAGCTAAAAGCTTAAAAACCAAAAGAACAGAAGCAATAGAATAGCTGGGTGACAAGAAAAGCCTTCTGCTGAGTTAAGGGGAGCTTTTTTTAATACAATTGATTCTGAATGGTTAAATCCAAGATTAACTATGTAAAAGAGACAGCCAAGCAGCAGAAAAGCCAGGGCCCAGCATCACACAGTTACGAGGTGACTGAATTCAGAGAACACAGTTTATAAACAGAAAAATCTTTAGTTTCAGTACCTATGTAAGAGAACTAAGAGAATACAAAAGTAGAGAAGAGAAAGACTGTCATATAGAACAATGAAGCAAACAAACATTGGTCCTCTGCTTTCAGTCATGAAGACAGAGAATCTTGGAAATAATCACCATGTAAATCAAGTGCAGCAATTAAACTATATCATCTACAATGTCAAAATCAGTGAATTCAGAGTCCTAAGACCGGCCATTCCAACATCCTCATTTCACCAAGAAAATGTGCCAAGAGGTTGAGTGGGTTAGGTTACATAATTAATGGTAGGACTGGGATTCTTTACAACCTTGGTTTCTTTCCTTCTATACTGTGTTAATTCAGTTTCAGAGCTACACTCTAAAAATATTATGCTTCTAATCGGTAAAAGCAGATTTAATAAAAAAATGAGATAAAATCTCTGGTAAATATATATCAAAATATTAAATGTAGTTATCTTGCAATGATAAGACCACAGGTATTTTCTTAATTTCTTAAGATTTTAGCTAAAGATTTATTGGTTGACTGCAATAAAGAAACAAAATTTTAAAAAATAATAATAATAAAAGATTACTTACTTTCCTAATGTCATCTAAACACGTAATTTCAGGTGACATTCCTCCATGTACACAGAGAAACTGCTGGTTTAAGAGGGCTGCAAGAGGAAGACAGTCAAATGTGTCCATACACGCATCATACACCTCTTCTGAATATTTGATTCGACCTACCAAAAAAAGGGGAAAAGTCCAAAGGATAAGTCAGAGGAGTATGGAGCTATTTTAAAGCCATTTATTTTAGTCAAATTTGAAACTATAATCATCTTTGTAAAGATATTTTTGAAGAATCATAAAGGGTTCACAAAACCTCACTCCCCTGTGACCCTGGATCAACTTTTGAGCTTTGTTGCCTTGGAAAACTCGTAAGGTGGGTCGGGATTGTGGCTCAGTGGTAGAGTGCTTGCCTAGCATGCATGATGCACGGGGTTTGGCCCCTTGCACCTCATAATCAAATAAAATAAAAGTTAAAAAAAAAAAAACTGAAGGTAACTGTTAGCTATCTTCTTAGGCCACATTACTTGTGGTAAAAATTACCCAATTACCTGTCAGGAAGCTACAGCTTTGAGCTCTTCTGAGGGTGGTGACTCATAACTGGTTAAGTCCCTTTTGGGACCCTGAAAGTTCTGACAATAAAGCTTTTCAAAGAGATACTGTCGGTTGTGATGCATGAGGCTTCTAAGTCAGAGTGGCTCCCTGATCTGCCTAGTGTGGATCCTATTTGCTTGCGCTTGAGCTGTGACTTTGCTGGGGAAATAGTGGCAAGAGAAACAGAAAGCTCTGGACAGCTGTCTGCACTCCTATGAGGGCAACAACATCACTGAAAATTAGTGTCAGCTGTGGCCCTTTCTGACCCACATCCTAAGTAGATGGAGGCCAAGCATGGACTGTGATAGTCTTATGAGTTGAATATTTTATTGTCCCCCCTCAGTACTGGAGACTGAATTCAGGGGTGCTGAACCACCGAGCTATATCACCAGCCCTTTTTAATTTATTATTTATATATTTACTAAATTGCTAAAGCTGGTTTCAAAATTTGTGATCTTCCTGCCTTAGCCTCCCAAATGGCTGGGATTATAGGTGTGCACCACTGTGCCCAGCTTTATTGGGTCTTAAAAGATTTCCCAAAGGTATTGAAGATATATAAGTGCAAATTTAAGAGACATCAGTAAAAGATCGATAATCTTTCTGAGCATGATTTTTTAAGATCTGTAGTAAATTACATCCTGAATCTATTATTTAGAAATATTTGGTTAATGAATTGTATTTTCATCTGGTTGTCAGGCTGGGGCTATAGAATAAGAAAACATTCCAGTGGGCACAAGGCGGTGTCCACAATATTCCAGGAAGGAAAGGTCATGAAATATGGGCTTTTTAAAGAGAAACTGAAAGATGGGCTTTTTTTAAGAGAAAAGGAGCATTTTTTTTTTTCCTTCTTTGGTGCTATGGTTTGGATATGGTTTGTGTGTGTCCCTCAAGGGTTCATGTGCTGGATGCCTGGTCCCCAGGATGAGGATATTAAGAGAAGGTAAGTGAACTTTAAGAGGAGAATTGTGAAAGGTGGAGCCTAGCCAGGTGTGGTAGTATATACCAATAATACCAGTAAAGCAGGATGATCACAAGTTCAAGGCCATCTTTGGTACTTTTTTTGGGGGGGCGGGTATCAGGAATTGAATACAAGGGCACTTAACTACTGAGCCACATCTCCAACCTTTTTAAAAATTTTTTTATTTTGAGGCAGGGTCTCACTAGGTTGCTTACAGCCTTGCTAAGTTGTTAAAGCTGTCTTCAAACCTGCAATCCTCCTGCTTCAGCCTCCAGAGCTGTTGGGATTACAGGCATGCATCATCAAGCCTAGCCCTAATCATTATTTTAAAGTAAAATATTTAACAGCAGAACCAAATAACTAAAAATATAATTCCCAAAGGTTAAATTAGCTGATTTAAGAGCAGTGTTTTCTTAAAAAAATTTAAGATATATCCCATAAAACAATTATATCTATAATGAAGGAAAAATGCATCGCAACCATAGGATCACACAAGTTCTAACTGGCATTAATATGCATCACTATCAAAACAAAAATTTTAACAAAATTCTTTGAAAGCAATTTTGAAACTCAGCACTAGTTGCAAGAAACAATTACCTGGTCTAGTCGTTGATTACCTTTCTTTAAATTTTTTATTTGCTTTTATTTTTTTTTTAAAAAACAGGCAATTCATTGATGTGGTTCAAAATAAAAATGCTATAAGGTCCACAGTTCCTCCTGTCCCCTCTCCACAGGCACCCAGTATTCATTTCCTGGGTATCTTTACAAAGATATTCTCTGCATATGCAAGCAGATAAGAAGATATGTAAGTACTATTCTCTTTTCACAGATTCCTTTTGTTTTCTCCAAAAATGGTAGCTGTTCTGATCTTGCTTTTATTACCTAATAATATCTTTTGTGTGTGTTTTTCTTGGAATTGAATCCATGGGTGCTCTACCACTGAGCTATATCCCCAGACTTTTTTATTTTTTGTTTTGAGACAGATCTTGCTAAGTTGCTGAGGCTGAAGTCGAACTTTCAATTTTCCTGCCTCTTAGACTCCTGAGCAGCTAGGAACACAGGAATGCACTACCACATCCTAATAGCATATTTTGAAGATCATACAACATCTTAACATGTCGAATGAAGGAATTAAGAATATGCCACCCTAAAATGTGCTGCTCTGCATTGACTATTTTGAGTTAAAAGCACCTGAAAAACAGTAGGTTCAAGAAGATCACTCTGACTTTCATGCTATTTCTTAAAAGCAGGAGATGAAATTTCTGGTCAAAGACACCCTCTCTACACTAAAAGGAAACTAACATTGTGATCAAGGATGAGAAATAGAGATCCAGAGAATTCTGTACAGACCTCGTTAAAATAACCTGTAGTGGGCTGGGATGTAGCTCAGTGGTAGAGTATAAGCTTAGCATGTACAAGGCCCCAGTTTCAATAAAAACAAAAAACCAAAACAACAACAACAACAACAAAAGCAACAAAAAACAACTCTTATCTTCTAGCCTCCCCATAAAATTTAGTTACTTTTCCGCAACTTAGTACTCTGTCCAATTCATTATACATGTAATATTCAACTCTTAGAAAGGCTAGCATGTCATGTAAGCCTTATTTTAAACAAACATACATGCGTTTCTCCTATTGATCAGTCTTGCCAATTTAAAAAAATTGATAAAGATGCTAAGATGGTAAAGGTAAAATTTTGCCTAAATGGAGCTTAGCTTAAATTATTTTTAAATATCTACAAATTATTTCACTTCATGGATATACCACCATCTAACCAGACCGGTCTTTTCCTACTCTAAATAATGTTGCAATGAACAATGACTAATGATGCTCACTTTTGAAAAAGATCAGAAATTATTGCTTGTCATAGCAATACTATTTTCATTAACAGAATTACCAGAGTTTTCGGAACTTGTCAGCAAGCCATCAAAAGATGGCCCAACTGAACAACTATAGAACTTTGAACCCAGAATTATGAGATGAAATTATAAAATGGGTTTCTCCAATAAAAAATAGTTTTGCAAGTAGAAAGGATATGTCAAAAACCAACTGTTACACTTTTCTTTGTTACTCAAATTATCTCTGAATTTGAACACAAGAAAAAAAGAAAAAAAAAGATTAAAAAAAAATTTTCACAGTATAAAGCAATTTTAAGAATTGATACAAGACTCCATACACACCCCTTAAAAATATTAACAAGACTGCAAGATTGCAGCTGCACAATCTAAATCTAAGCACCACTTAACAGTAATTATAAGGTACTGATTCTAAAAGCCACAGCAGCAGTTTAAGAGACAGGCTTATCAGTAAAGACACCCATACAAAACAAAAGCCTCTTTCCTTATATAGGAATAGAAATTTAAATTTTCACTTGAATATGTGTGCTTGTTCCAAGATTTATTAATATTTCAGTTGGAACATTAGAATGAAAGAGAAGGATATTTTGATAGACAAGAGAAAAGTAAAGCAACTGGGTTAAAACTACATTAAAGAAGGCTAGGGGTGTAGCTCAACGGCAGCCCTGGGTTCAATCACCAGTATCCAAAAAAAAAAGGTCTAAAAGTACATTAAAGCATGATAAAAGCAAATAAAACCTGATGTAGAAAATTCTGTGTGAAAGGAGATACTTAAAATGTTTCCTAAACCTATTGTTCATTGTTTTAAAAATATTTTAAACCAAATATGCTTATCAAAAAGAACTCCAAACAGGGCACAGTGGCAAATATCTGTAATCCCAGTGGCTTAGGAGGCTGAAGCAGGAAGGACAAGTTCAAAGCCAGCCTCAGCAACTTAGCAGCAAGGCCCTAAGCAACTTAGCAAGACCTTGTCTCTAAATAAATTATAAAAAATGGCTGGGGATGTGGCTCAGTGATGAAGTACCCCTGAGGTTCAGTCCCTGGTACAAAAATAAAATAACTTGGAGTTTAATCCCCAGTACCAAAACAAACAAACAACAACAAAGTTCTGATAAAACAGAGAAAGAGGAGATAAAATGTCACTTAAAAATCTGAACCTTAAGCTGGACATGGTGATGCATGCCTGAAGTCCCAGGTACTAGGGAGGCTGAGGCAGAAGGACAATGTGGACAGTGTAAGACCAGCCTGGGCAACACAATGAGACCCATTTCAAATGTAACAAAATAAAGGTCAACCTGAATGTTAATTCAGAAGAAAGGCATCCCCAGGCATATTTATTCATCACTTATTTACTTCTAAATAATACAAGCTGACTCTATCAAGTATTATACTCCAGGGTCTTTGTTAACAGATTTAATACACAAGATTTAATTTTTCCCCTAAGAAATAGACGTGATGAGAAATATCCTAATATTTGTTTTAGAAAACCAGTGTAAAATATTTCAAATTTTAAAAACATTTGGCGAAATGGTTCCCAAATGATAAATTAGTAGAAGCTTTCTAAAACTTTGTAATAGTAATTTTAAACCAATAACACACAGTAAAATTACTAGAAGTGCTTTAAAAAGACTTTTAAGTGTTTATGTCCAAATTGGGTAATTTTCAAAAACAGGTTTGAAAAAAATAAAAGTAGTACATGGTAGAAGTAAAAATATGATTCAAATAGTACTAAAGAGGATATAAAGTTAAAAGCATAAGTCCTCCTGACACAGCATCAAGAGGTGATTGCTATTTAACCATTTCTTTGAGCTGGGTATGCTGGCAAATGCCTGTAATCCCAGCAACTCAGGAGGCTGAGGCAGGAAGATCACAGTTTTGAGGCCAGCCTTGGCAATTTAGTGAGACCCTGTCTCAAAAAAATAAAAAGGATTGGGAGTGTGGTTCAGTGGTTGAGCACCCCTGGATTCAATCTCCAGTACCAGAAAACAAAAACAGTTTCTTCTCTGCAGGGTATACATGATCTGCTAATGGCTTCTCTTATCTAATGATTTATCCATCATCTCCCCATAATATATACATAGAACTCTTAGTGTTTAAATAAAGGCCTAGTATTCCATTTTTAAAAATGTATTATCACTTATTTAATCAGTCCCTACTGACATTTAGGTCATCTGTTGTTTTACAATGAACACTCCAATGAACATCCCTATCTTATCATTTTGTCCATGTATCTATGTAGAATTCTAAAATGACCTGTAATGACCTACACTCTGTGAAACTGAATATAATGGAACTCTCATGATTATGTTCCAATATATGAGGAAAAAAAATCATGGCATATGGGCCTGACCTAATTAGGTGGGTCTTTTAAAAGAAAAGGGCTTTCTCCAGCTGGCTAATGGCAGAATTCAGAGATGCATTTGAGCCTAGAAGAAAGCAAAACATCCATACTGGGCATAACATGGGGGACTGAATGTCAAGGACCTGCAAGTAATCTCTAGAAGTTAAGAGCGATAACAAGTCAAAAGGTAGAAAGAAAATGAGAACCTTAATCCTGCAGTTGCAAGGACCGGCAACAACTAGTGACCTTAGAGAAAGACTCCTTGATTTTAGCTCAGTGAATTCAGCCATGCTGTACCTGAACTTCGGACCTACCCTTACTCTTAGATAATCAATGTGCTTTTTTAAGTCACTAAATTTATATTAATTGTTTTACAGCATTAAATATGTTATGCAATCTACATGATAATTTTTGGTCGGAGAAGGTACCAAGGATTGAACCCAGGGGTGCTTAAGCACTGAGCCACATCCCCAGCCCTTTTTGATGTTTCATTTTGAGATAGAATCTTGCTAAACTGCTTAGAGTCTTGCTAAATTGCTGAGTCTGGCTTTGAATTTGTGGTCCTCCTGCCTCAGCCTCCTGAGCTGCTGGGATTTCAGGAGTGTGTGACAGTGCCTGGCCTGCAAGATAAATTCTTACAAAGTAAAAATGCTAATAAAATTTTTATAGATATTGCAAACTGTTCTCTAAATACTCACACCAATTTAAACATCCACCAATGGTAGATCTACTTGTTAAAAATCTTTCTGTTGATTCACCAGGGCTGTGATGATCTGCATCTTGCCCAAATGCAGTTGACTTTTCTATCAGAAGGAGTTTTTAAAAAGTATTATTACTCTAAAATTTCTTTCAATAGCAACAACCTTTCCTTTCAGGCTTTCCAAGGAAGGAGGCTGCCATCTCACATCTAGTTGCAATTGGCAACGAGCATTAATGCGAGCATATGAAACACTATCCAGTGAGTTCTATGGACCAGCACAGGGTTCTGGGGGCTCAATATACTCCAAGTTTCTGAAAAACAATTTAAAAGTTTTAAACTTGAATATTTTGAGGGCAATAAAACTTTACATATTTTATAATATATTATTTCAAGATAATAATCTCAGAAGAAAAATCTGAATAGGACACAAAGTGAAATCCATAATCAAAATATCAACTATATTAACATAGTATTTATGCATATTAAGGATTATTCAGGGAAAGGGGTAGATTTTAGAGCCAGGTGGAGCCAGCGTGGTGGTGTATGCCTGTTGTCTCAGCTACTTGGGAGGCTGAGACTGGAGGATTACAAATTCAAGGACAGTTTAGGCAAGGTAGTGAAATAGTAAGACACCTTGAAAAAACAAAATAAATAAATAAATAAATAAAAAACCTACCACCAACAACAAAAATAAAAAAACAAAACAAAACAGAACAAAATAAAGCCAGATGGGACCAGAGAGATTTAGTTTAGCTTCCTTTTTTATAGAGAACATGCTAGGCCAGGACGGTGGCACATGCCCTAATCCCAGCAGCTTGGGAGGCTGAGGCAGGAGGATCGAAAGTTCAAAGCCACCTCAGCAAAGAAGTGAGGCCCTAAAGCAACTCAGTGTGACTCTGTCCCTAAAATATAAAAAAGGGCTGGGGATATGGCTCAGTAGTTAAGCAACCTGGGTTCAATCTCTGGTGCCAAAAAAAAAGAAGAAGAAAAAAAGAAGACTACAACCCAGATAGGGAAAGTCACTAGTTCAAAAGTTCAAGATCCTGTGCCTGGTTGAGTTGGTTGGTCAGTGGCTCTTGGTTAGAACCCTCCAATGTGGGCGTAAACTGTGCAGCTTCCTCAATTTTGGAGTCCCAAAATCCTGCAAAAGTTTGGGTGATCCTTCAATCCAAAAAAAGAGAGTCTTCCTCAACTTTCATCTCAGAGTTCCTTGGAGTTTTCTAGCAGCTTCTGATAGCTGTGGCCTGAACTGAACCTGTGGCCCTCTTGTTAGTGGGCAGGGACCCCAAATGCAGACCAGTTCCAACATGCAGTTTGCTGGCTCCTGGCCTCCTGATCATCCCCTGGTTTGTTTTTAAATTAGCTAGTAATGTTTTAATTTTTAAAAAAATCCACTTTCATTAAAACATTTTTTTATATTATGGTATTAATAGTTAAAAACAACCTAAGCTCCCTACAATTGTTACTAAATTGAATACGGCATTAATAAGATGGAGTACTTAAAAAATATTAAAATAACATTATAAAATTATGAGTTAAAAAATACATAACAATATTGAAAATGCTATTATGTTAAGTGAAAAGATAAATTTATTTAACAGTATAAGCCGGGCATGGCGGCAAGAATCTCTTTCATCTCAGTTGTTCAGGAGTCTGAGGTCAGTCTGAGCAACACAGCCAGACCCAGTATCAAAAACCCAGTGTAAGTAATAAAAGCCAATTTTTATTTTATTTATTTTATTTTTTAGTTGTAGTTGGACACAATGCCTTTATTTTTTATAATGTGGTGCTGAAGATCAAACCCAGGGCCCTGCACATGCCAGATGAGCACTCTACTGCTAAGCCACAACCCAGCCCAAGCCAAATTTTATTTTAAAAATATAAATGTATTTCAATTACTTCATAACAGATTTTTATTTAGAGAGAAAAAAGGCCAAAAAACTATATTCCAATTAGTGAGATCGTGATTATTTCTAAATGGGGTAATTACAGATAATTTTTATCTTCTCTGTGTTTTCCAACTATCCATCATTTATTAGTTTATAAACATGAGGGATTCAGGCATAGTGGTGCACTCCTGTAATCCCAGTGGCTCAAGAGGCTGAGGCAGGAGAATCACAAATATAAAGCTAGCAATAGCTAGGTGCTGAGCAACTCAGTGAGACCCTGTCCCTAAACAAAATACAAAATAGGGCTGGGGATGTGGCTCAGTGGTCGAATGTCCCTGTACCAAAAAAAAAAAAAAGGGGGGGGGGGAGTACTCAAAAGTTCTTTTCAAAATAAATAATAAATATTTATCCTCCTGAAAGGAGGATCTTAGAGGACTTTTAGTTTTTACCAGGAAAAAATAAATTTGAGTGGTACTCAAAAAAACATTTGAGTCCTACTGATGCTTTTTTCCCTTTATATTTGATTCACTTTTTAAATTTTTTTATTTGATTCATTTGGAACAGGCTAAAGAATAATTTAAAAGACTCCAGAGAAATGAAAATACTTACATTCCTGTTTGAAGGTGAAATATTCTGTAAGATGCCTGCATTCATGATTTCCTCGAAGCAGAAACAATGTTTTAGGATGATTAATCTTTAAACTCCATAAATACAGCACACACTACAAGACAAATTAAAGGATAAAATTTCTTTGTGACTATTATAACACACAAAGACATGTTATATAAATCCAAGTTTGGACATAACTTTCCTATGTTCATATATAATACACAACAGTAAAACTCTATATCATGTACAACTAAAAGAATGTGATCCTTATTAGAATAAGTTACACTCTATGTATGTATAATATGTCAAAATACACTCTACCATCATGTATATCTAAAAAGAACAAATTAAAAACTGAAAGTGGCTTGCTATATTAGCTCCAAGGTGCAAAATAAAATCAACTTTTGAATGTATAGATATGCTTGTTGCCCTAGAATCTGAAAGAGAATAGCATACAGAAAACCTCCCCTTAATGTTTCCATAGTTTATGTAAATATGTAGACCTCTGACAAAGCCACTCACACACACACACATATTTTAGTCACAAAAAGGAATATATAAGCCAGGCGTGGAGGTGACCACCCCTGGTTTAATTCCCTGTACAAAAAAATTTTTTAAAAATTATATATATAATTTTTTAAAATATATATATATGTATGTATATATATATATATATATATATATATATATATATATATATACACACACACACACACAGAAAATGATTCCAATTTTCTTTTAAAAAATTTAGAAACATAAAGGAAGGAAAAAAAAAATAAAGTATTAATGATGATTATTTCTGATTTTTGGAAGGCTTTTGTTTTCTTAGATTCTGTATCTCCAAATTTTTCTACAAAAAATGAACTATTTGTAATAAAAAATACATTCAGGATTCCACAATCTTATTTTCAGCCATTTGACAAAAACATCATACTTATGGCTATCAAGGGAATGGTAAAAAAATTATTTTTCATTTACATACTTGTATCATGTTGGACTAAGCTATAGTCTATAGAATTTATAATCATAGTAGTTTATAAATCTAGTGACTTCCAACTGAAATTAGATATATCCCACAATTCAGTTTTGAAACTGATACAGCACTGTCACCTTCCAGTTTCTATTCATATATCTATTAAGTTATTCCAGAAAAACCCTTTCAAAGTTAGCCAACATCAAATAACAGAATAAATCCATAAAGAAACTATGAGTTATTAATATTCATTCAACAAATATTGAATAGCTACTGTGTGTGAGGAGACTTGCTAGGTCTCAATATGAAGAATATTGAAGATAATTAAACCAGTGTTTTTCATATTATACTGAAAAATCTTTCAAATCTATATATTTCTATAAGACTGTCCATGGGCTGGAGTTGTAGCTCAGTGGTAGAGCGCTTGTCTCGTAAGTGTGAGGCACTGTGTTTAATTCCCAGTACCACAATATCATAATAAGTAAAATAAAGGTCCATCAACAACTAAAAAAATATTTTTAAAAAAAGACTATCAGGTTCTTAAGAGAACATGAATTCTTTTTTTTTCCCCAGTACTGGGGATTGAACTCAGGGCCTAGTACATGATAGGCAAGTATTCTGCCACTTAGCTATACTTCCAGCTCATGATTTTTATTCACACAGCCTGTGACTGAGTTGGCACTCAGGAAATTTTGTTGATTTGTGAGGAAAAAATTCTCTGAATACAGCATAGGTGTACAAAAAGCATTGCGTATTTTAAAAAAATTTAGTTGTAGTTGGACACAATACCTTTATTTTTATTTGTTTATTTTTATATGGTGCTGAGGATAGAACCCAGCGCCTCGTACATGCCAGGCAAGCGCTCTACCACTGGGCCACAACCTCAGCCCCCAGGCATTGCATATTTTTTTACATGTGCTATATTAAATGAATTAAAACTACTTTTAAATTATGAGTTAACAATAAGAAGATAATTTGACCTAACAGTTATGTTTAACAAGATGTCTCATTAATTAAAATGACTAAGAGTTTGGTAAAAAATTAAGATGTCTCATTAATTAAAATGACTAAGAGTTTGGTAAAAAATTAAATTAAAAAAATTAAAAGCTCTTCAGCCTCTGAAACCTCATCTTATAATTACACAAAGACATAAACTTTCAATGTGTCTTTCAAACATTCATATTTTTGACTTATTGTCTACTGAAACACAGTAGCAACAGGGAAGCTTTTCAGTGACAGCCCATGATGAACTCCACCTATCTCTAGTGCCTTAATTTAGACACTGTGGACATTAACTGAGCAGCAGGAGAACTTGCAGCAGGGAAAGGGAAAAGGGCACTTATTTTCTTAGTTCATACCATTAACTTTTGTCCTCACATTTGCACTAAATTAATTTTATGCAATAGCAAAATAACACTGAACTTCTCTGATTCATGAAATTAGACTGCAAATCTAATTAAAGAGTAAAATTAATTAATTTTGCTGTTTATTTTTCCTTGAGCTTCAAAAAAATGACACTGCTTGGTTGACCATTGGGTGAAAAAGATGACTTGTATTTAGGAGTGATGCTACATGAAAAACCAACTGTTCACCTCCAGGGACATATATAGGACACTGAGATTCTCATACTATAAGGGGCCAAGCAGGACTAAAGACAACACAAGAGCAAGCGGACTCATTTTCTCATCTCGTGCTTCTTCTGGAGCACATTACAAATTCAAATAGCCACACTATTTCAAAAGCTACTGTATGTACTTTTATTTGCCAAGCATACAGAGTTCACTCAATGGACATTAAATATGAATGTATGGTGATTCCACTGTACTCCAAACCTTGCATTAGGTTCTACAGTAGTTTTGTCTTTTATACATAAAAGCTTATATTAGTTTTTAATTCTAACCATGTTCCTATAGTTCAATTTTCAAAATATATAAAAGCAAGTTGTGAATTTTCATTAACTTAACTGCAATTCATTTTTCCCTCCAATGAACATTTATTAGGGGTTTACTATGTACAACAGTATCAGAAATTATACCTACAAAAAGCTAAGTGCCTACTTATTTACCATTGGCCGTTAATCTAAGAGTTCATTGTAGCTCGGCAGTTTATGATCTTATAATTAAGGTCAGCTAATTCAATCCCTGTTTAAGGGAAAAGCAATTTACGTCACTTATATGCAGCAAGTACACTACCTTCAAAAAGGAAAGGTTGATAAAAATTAAATTTATTTTCAAAATTGGGTTAATATAGTCTTATATGCCAGGTTTTCTTCTTTTTTAAAAAAATATTTTTTTAATTGTAGACACAATATCTCTCTTTTACTTATTTATTTTTATGTGATGCCAAGGATTGAACCGAGTGCCTCACACATGTCAGACACATGTGCTACCACAACCCCAGCCCTTATATGCAGGTTTTATAATGATAGAAAAAGGAATAGTCTTTTTCTGTCAATGGAAAACATTTATTTTTTTAACTGTTGAAGTAATAAAGTTTATATAAATTTTACCAGTGTTAACATTTTAATTTCTTCTACCAAAGAATTAAAAGCAAATCTTTTTAATGGTAACATGATAGCTCCAACATAGCTGGTTTCATTTTTACCTCTATACTGAAATAGCCTCTGTCCACATAGTCACCCAGAAAGAGGTAGCGTGTGTTACTCGGTGATCCTCCAACTTCAAACAACTTCATCAGGTCAAAGAACTGTCCATGAACATCACCACACACTAGGCAAAAAACAAATAATGTAAAGTGAAAATTTATGTCTTAGAAGAAAAAAGGCATTACTCCAACATGGATTACAGTTTAACTAATTTAAGTCCCTTTTGAATGGACTGCTATGTAATGGTAGTCAATATATTGATATGAAATATTCCCACTAAGAATGTTAGTCATTTAAAATTACATTTCTTCAAGGACCAACAAACATTCTAATTAATGCTAACACAAACACTATCTCAAAATTCAGAGAAAAAATTATCATACCACCTTTAAGTTTGTAATCATTTCGCAAAATTAGCTCAAATCTAAGTGTAACCCTGGAAGTACTTTTCATACCAGTGATTGGAGCTTCCACTTCTATCATAGTTTTCTCTTGTCTCAGAATGGCAGCCCCATCATTGATTATCTTCAAGGCTACTTCCTCTTCCACTCGGCCTTCCTTTACCAAATGGTTTTTCAAAATATCAACTTTAGGTTTCCCATTCTCAAACACTTCCTTCAAAGTAAGCCGTTTGGTCGGAGGAAAGGGAACAGCTAGAATGAGAAAAAAGTAATTTAAAATAAAATGTATAGATAACAACCATGAATGCAGTTCCTTTATGTGTCAAATTAATTTTGATAAATCACTGTAATTTCACATCCACAGCACCAGAACTACGTGAAAAAAATTCTAAGATAAAATTCTAAGATACTGTATATCATAAATGATGAATTATAATTTTTAAAAAGATCACATAATTTGAACTGGGGATGTAGTTCAGTGGTAAGAATGCTTGCTTGCCTAGCATGTGCAACATGCAGGGTTCCATCCTCAGAACCACAAAAGACAAGAAAGAAAGAGGGTCAAGTCAAAAGTCAAAAACTTTTGTACAAATATGATATTTTACAATACAAATATGATCAACTTGAAGGTGGTTCAGGAAATAAATGAAAAGTAAAACAAGGAACTAGATGATATGAATATCTTTATCTTTCTATCTATGGAAAAAGTATTTAAAATGAAATTGGTTAAAACAAATGGAAGAAAAACAATCTTTTTTCGGGGGGATACCAGGGATTGAATCCAGGGGTTCTTAACCACTGAACCACATTGCCCTCTCCTTTTTAAATTTTAGTTAGTGAGAGGTTCTCGCTGAGTTGCTTAGGGCCGCAATAAACTGCTGAAGCTGGCTTTGAACTCACAACCCTCCTGCCTCAGTTTCCAGAGCCGCTGGGATTATGGGCATCTGACACCTCCCCTACCCCCCTCACCCCCCCACCCCACCCCACACCGAAAGAAAGCAATCTTAACACCAAATTAGCATTTATTTCCTCTACAGAATTGAGCTAATAAAACCATGTTTTAGAAGTCTGACTCCAGTTCCTGATTAGGGCAACCACAGATGTATACTTTATTCTTAAAGGTAGTTACCCATTGCATTGTATTACTGATAACAAGGAGAACACTAAAAATGAGATGCAAGGTCTGAAAAACATCTGCTGTAGTGACAGAGCATAAACTTGAGAAGAACAGACACAGCAATTCTGATTGTGTTTTCTAATCTGGAAATGGAACAACTAGTAATAGATATGTAGACAGATATAGATAAATGTAGATATAGATAGATAGATAAAGATAGATATAGATATATAATCCCAGCAACTCAAGAGGCTAAGGCCTGTCTGGGCAATTTAGCAAGACCTTGTCTCAAAATAAAAAAAGAAAAGTGCTTAGTGGCAAAGCACCTTCCTACCAAGTTCGAGGCCCTAGATAAAATCCAATATAACCTCTGGTATCACACACACACAAAAAGACTACATTTTATTTTTATTTTCCCTCCCCTTCTTCAGTGTTAGGATTCCAACCCAACCTTGCTCACAGATAAGCAAGTACTCTACCACTGAGCTACACCCCACCAGCCCAAAAGCTACATTTAATCTAATTCCTTGTAGATGATTTCAGAAAACCAGCAGTCCTCTGAAAATGCAATCCAAAGACTAGGCACATAGAAGATTCTACATTGAATCGTTTCTTTTTTTTTTTTTTTTCTTTTAACTTTTTGGATGATTTATTAATTAAAATGCAGATTATAAAAATTTTATTTGGAATCACTCTTGATTTCTATAATGAACAAAATGAAATGATAAATTTGAAAACTATATGTTGAAATCATAATTAAAATATTTTAATTTACATAATGTATACACTTACTATAAAATCTCTCTGTAGTTACTATAACATCAAACCTCTCTGTAGTTATTAAAGTCTACACAAGTGGAATGGAATTATTTTCTTTCATTTTATGATCTATTACACCCTGGTCATTTCATAAGAACAATTTATTTTGATATTACATTTAATATAGAAATATAGACAACCTAAGAGATATGTACCATTATAAAATGTAGGGCATTAGCAATGCATTTCAGAGAAGCAACAATTAAGAAGACTCATTACTTCTATTTCCATATGTGTTAGGTAGGATATAATCTCTGTTAGTTCTTCTAAAGTGAAGTGATCTTTCTTATCCACGTCTGAGTTTTCCAAAGTCACATTTTTTTTTGGTTCATTCATTCATTCATTCACCTAACAAAGCTCACTTTGCAAGTGGATGAAGCAACTCCTCCTTACTGAGCAGAAATATTCCCTCCAGATCAAAGCCAGGAGAAATAGCCTCTGCCTTTGCCCAGACCCTGTTAGAAAGTTTTGGTAACACCATACTATGAGTGCCTAGCCCTTGCTTTGGCTGCAGTTTGGTATAGAATAATTTTTCTTTGGGTTTATCCAGTGCTGTAATGTGCCCCCAAAACTTTCCTGTTGAAAATTAGTCATGGGGGCTGGGGATGTGGCTCAAGCGGTAGCCGCTCGCCTGGCATGAGCAGGGCGCTGGGTTCCATCCTCAGCACCACATACAAATAAAATTAAGATTTGTGTCCACCGAAAACTGAAAAATAAATATTAAAAAATTCTCTCTCTCTCTCTCTCTCCCTCTCTCCTCTTCAGTAACCTCACTACCACATTAGGTGGCTGGAGGCGGGAGCTAGGAGGAGCCATCCTGGAGCAACCCACTTGAATCGAATGTATGAAATATGATATGTCAAGAGTTTTGTAATGTTTTGAATAACCAATTAAAAAATTAAAAATAAATAAATAAATAAATTAGAGTCTTGTGTCTTTAATTCAAAACTCCCTAGCACTTTCTCCCGGTTCGAACCTTCTTTCATGAAGCCAGCGTGGGTCGCTGGCTACATTTCTCTGTGCATACTTAATTCACCTCTTTTTGGTTTGTGCACCGTGTTTCAGTATTGGGGCTCAAACCTTGTACCTCTCACATGCAAGGCAAGCACTAAGTTACATCCCTGTCCCATCCTCCTCCATTTTTTTTTTTTTTTTTTTTTGAGATAGGGTCTCCCTAAATTGCCCAGGTTGGCCTCTTAGCCTCAAACTTACCATCACCTTGCCTTACCCTTGCAGGAGTTGGAATTATAGGTGTGTGCCACCGTGCCCAGGCCTCTTTATAGTTTTTAAGCTTTTATTCTCAACTTCTGGCTAGCCAATCTATTTAACCCTGCAACCAAAACCTGCTTTAAAAAAAAAAATTTTAGTTGTCAATGGACCTTTATTTTATTTATTTATATGTGGTGCTAAGGATCGAACCCAGGGCCTCATACACGCTAGGCAAGAGCTCTATCTCTGAGCCATAACCCCAGCCCCAGACAAAAATTGTTGAATTCTACAATTCTGCTATCAAATGTTCATTTCAGACATAACAGACTCCTGCTCAACCTTTCTTCTTAAAATTCTTTGCCCCTCAAAAGTGTGGTCTGAGGATCAACGTGAAGCTTTTCAGAAACATAGAATAGCAGGTCCTCACTCAAACCTACAGAAATCAGAATATTTTAATGAGATCCTGAGGTGTCCATTCTGTCTAAGCACTATTCTAATTCACTAATTCTTAACCCTGATGACATATTAGAATTACCTAGGAAACTTCTGATAATAAGATGTACTTTTCATTTTTAGAAATTCTGATCTAATTGGTTTTAGATTGATGACTCAGAAATTGGTATTTTCAGAAATCTTTCCAGGTAATTCTACCGTGCAGCCTATTGTACAGAATGAGAACACTGCTCTAATTTAATCACAATAAATGCAATTTTCCCCTAATTTCATATCATTCTCAATTCTTATTTTTTTCTCAGTCTATCCTTTTTAACTCTATAGCTATACTAATAAGGTAGTACTAGCCATATTTAAACTTAAATTTTAGTTAATTAAATTTAAATGAAATCTAAAATGTAGTTCCCCAGTTGTATTAGCCACATGTCAAGTGCTCAATAGTTTCATGCATCCAGTAACTAACATACTGGAGCCCACAAATCTAGAAGGACACTTCTATCCTGCAGGAAGCTCATGGACAGCACTGCTCTTGAGTATCTACTAAAAGCACAAGCATAAAGACTTAATCTGAGGGCTGTAGTTGTAGCTCAGTGGTAGAGCCCTTGACTAGCATGTGTGAGGCACTGGGTTCTATCCTTACCACCACACAAAAATAAACAAATAAAATAAAGTCATTCTGTCTGTCTATCTACAACTATTAAAAAAAAAAAAAAAAAAAGAGTTAATCTGAGCAAAGTCAACCAGAGGAAGAAATTGAAAACATAAAAAAAAAAAAAAAAACACATTATTTAAACAGAAAATTGAAGAGAAAAGTGTAAAAGCAGCTAAAATTAATGAAGCTCAAGAGTGATCCAGGAGAGTACTTGTGGTTGAATGCAGGTAGTTGGCATTTTAATAATTTGTACTCTGGGCAACCTGTGCACCAAGTTCTTTTAGTTTTCTGAAATCATACTGGTTTAAAAATGAAAGTTTTAAGAAATTTGAGGGCTGGGGGTATAGTTCAATGGCAGAGCTAAATACAAACAGCTAAAAGCTAAGCATTACTACAGTAAAGCCATGAGAAGCAAAATGCTATGACTAGACAAGCTTTCCAACTTGAGTACTAAGAGTAAAACCCCTATGAACACCCTTCTATGTGTCTTTCAGAGAACATAAAACATTTATTTCTCTGTGTCTATACCTAGCAGCAATGCTGAAAAATTATGGGCTAGGCGTTGATTTGCCACAGTTCACAAAGTGATCACAGCACTTCATATTCCCAGCATGAGGGGTAAGGTTCGGTTACTGCACCGTTTGGCCAGCACTGGCAGTGCTCATATGTTAAATCTTATTCCATCACAATTCTAACCTGCAATTCCCTGTAAATACCTTTCCACTTACCATTGATGGCCATTTGGATGTCTTTTTTGGGAACATGCTTATTCAATTTTTTGGTTATTTAAAACATGTTTTTCACTTGATAAACATTCTTTTTCTTTTTAATTTTTTTTAAGTTGTACGTGGACACAGTACTTATATTTTATTTATTTATTTTTATGTGGTGTTCAGAGTTGAACTCAGTGCCTCACACATGCTAGGCACGTGCTCTACCAGCTCTGGTAAACATTCTTATATGTGCTGGGTACTGTTCTTTATTAGATATGTAAACATTTTTGTTCTTAATCATCTTTATTTACGTAAGCATATAATTGATTGTTTTTAATAATCTGTATAACAATTACTCAACTTTCTTTTTGACACTATAGGTACTTTTCTTTATGGAAATATGGATGCATCATAATTTATTTAAACATTTTCTTACAGTTGGATTTGGATAGACTATTTCAAAAATTTTATTTACTCTTTAAATTAAACTGTTATGAGTATCCTGTTTATATGACCTTGTCCAAGTCTTTGTTTCCCTATGAAAGATTCCTAGAAATTAAATGTATTATTTTTCTACTCCTGTGTATCACATTACCCCAAAACTCAGTGGCTTAAAACAATAATCATTTATTATCTCTCACAGGTTCTGTGGACCACAAGCACTTGTCTCTGCTCCACAACTTTTTTTTTTTTTTTTTTTTTCGGTGTTGGGGACGAGGGATTGAACCCAGGGGCACTTTACCAATGAGCTACATCCCCAAGCCTTTTATTTTTTATTCTGAGACAGGGTCTAAGTGGCTGAGGCTGGCTTCGAATTTGTAATCCTGCCTCAGCCTCTGGAGTTCCTGGATTACAGGTATATGCCACCAGACAGCTCTGTTCCCCAATTTCTGGGACTCAGCTGGACACTCAAGAGCCCCAGGCTACAACCATCTGAATTCTGTCTCACTTGCTCACTCATTCAGTGGTTAACACTGGCTGTTGGCCAAGGCTTAGCCCAGGTTTTTAATGAGAATACCTGCATGTGGCCTGTTCATGTGACTGAGTTCCAAGGACAAGCATTCTAAGAGCAAGACAGAGAGCCAGGAGGAAGCTATATCTGGATTTTTTTTTTTTTCTCCAAATAAAGGTCTTGCTATGTTGCCCAGGCTAGCCTTAAACTCCTGGACCCAAGTGATGTTCCTTAGTAGCTGGATCTACAGCACCATGCCCAATAGGAACTATGTCCTCTTTACGTTATAGCCTCAGAAGTCACATCTCAACATCCCAACATACTCAACTGACTGGAGCAATCACAAGCCTGCCTAGGTTTATAGGTAGGGGAAAGGTTTATAGGTAGGGGAAGGGGCAAAATTTTGTGAAAGGATATGAGATTATGAATGCTACTGGGGTTCGTTCTTTCTTTTTTTAGTATTTTTTTTTTTTTTTTAGTTGTTGATGGACCCTTATTTATTTATTTATATGTGATGCTGAGACTTGAACCCAGTGCCTCACAAATGCTAGGTGAGTGCTCTGAGCTACAACCCCAGACCGTCCCCTACCTGCCAGGGCTATATCTTGAAAGTAGAAGCTGCGATACTTTATTTAAAGGTAGGGGGGTAGGGGGGAGCTAAGTTACCAATGCCTCCATTCATACCTTTAAATAAGAGCCCATTTTAAATGGGCTACATTATATTTTCTAAGCTATTACCAAATGAAATGGGAACATCAGCTCAATTATTATAGGCAAAATATTAAAGAAGATATACTCCCTGCTGGGCACCATGGTTAAAGCCTATAATCACAGCTGCTCAGGAGGCTGAGGCAGGAGAAACAAAAGTTCAAAGCCATCCTCATCAAAAGCAAGACACAGGAAAAGCAGCAGAATACAACAGACACCAGTATGGCAATATGTAAATCAATGGATGTGCAACTGATGTGATTCTGCAATCTGTATACGGGGTAAAAATGGGAGTTCATATCCCACTTGAATCAAAGTGTGAAATATGATATATCAAGAACTATGTAATGTTTTGAACAACCAACAATAAAAATTAATTAAAAAAAAATAAAAAATAAAAAATAAAAAGCAAGACACTAGGGGTTGGGACTATGGCTCAGCGGTAGTGCACTTGCCTGGCATGTGTGAGGCACTGGGTTTGATTCTCAGTACTACATATAAATAAATAAAATGAAGTTCTATCAACAACCAAAAAATTAAAAAGAAAAAAAGCAAGACGCTAAGCAACTCAGTGAGAGACCCTATCTCTAAATAAAATACAAAAAAAAGGAGGGGGATATGGTTCAATGGTTAAGTGCCTCTGGGTTCATTCCCTGGTCCAAAAAGAAAAAAGAAAAAGAAAATCTATTAGGTGATAAGTAATATGCCAAATACCCTCATATTTAAAATCTATTAATATTCCAGTGTTAACTCCACTTACAAATAAACCCATATAGTATGACCTAAATCACAACTAAAAAATGCATTAGAAAATACAGCAAGGAAATACACCTAAGTGTTAATGCAAGATTCTAAATTATTTTTTTCTATTTTCCTGTTTTTCAACTTTTCTCCAATGACTCTATATTCCTTTTATAATCAGGGAAAATACATTTACATATTTAAGAACTCAGCATATATCATTATGTGTGTTCTATATGATCATAATGATATTCTAAGTAAATAATAAAAACTGTAAAATTAGGAAATTATAAGCAAGGGTGTTTGGACTGCCAATGGCATTACATTTTCCATTTTTCTTTGCTTAATTCCAATTTTTCCAAGTTTTTATAATCTTTATTAAAAGTAACAGATGCCAAAGGGGAAAAAAAATAGGCAATCCCCCCAGGAATGACTTTCCCTATGTTAATCAGTTTTATACTTAAGCAAATATATCATTTCTCAAATCAATAGCTACAATACAGACCAACTCTAACCACTAATATTCAAAAAGTTAACATCAAATTTAAACTACACTTACAAAACAAACAAACAAACAAGAGTTAATAAGATAACACAGAGAAAATTCTGTGGCTTATGCTTAAAAACAGTTTTAAAATGCTGTAGAGATTGGGAGGTAGGTCCCCTAAGATTCTTGGCCCTGGTGCACATGCACCTTCTCCCAGTTCTTCCATCAAACACTGCCTTGAGTTGAGGATGCAGCTTAGTGATAGAGCACTTGCCTATCATATGTGAGGCTGTGGGTTCAATCCCCAGCCCATGAAAAAAACATTACCATGAAGGAAACCTGCAGATGTAATGAAGGTCCTAAATCAGCCTGTGCAGGTAGACCTGACCTGATTTCACAAGACCTTTAAATTTGGACCTAAAGGTCATTTAGGGGTTAAGAGATCTGCAGCATGGAGGGGTTTGACGTATGAGTTTGCCATTACTGGCTTAAAGACAGAAGGGGCCACAAAACAAGGAAGGCAAGCAGCCTCTAAGAAATGAAAGTGGCTCCCAATCAACCCACAGCAAAATAAGGACTTCATTTCTGCCACTGCAAGGAATTAAATTCTGTCAATAACCTAAATGAGCCTAGAAGGAGGTCCTTCACCAGGGATCAGGATGAAAACTCAGCTTGGCAGGCACTTTGATCTCAACTACAATTGTCATTCCATCTTTTTTTTTTTTGGTACCGGAGTTTGAACCCAGAGCCTCATGCATGCTAAGCACATGCTCTACCACTGCAATACCCCTCACACAAATGCACTTTTGGTACACACAAGAAAGTAACACTGACTGCCTCACTTACAATTGAAAGAGAAACCACAACTTATGAGTACTCTGACTCATAAAAGAGATAAACTAAGCAAATCAAACCACAATGCATCACAGACTATCTAAACTCAAAACTAGATCCTTCAGATCCACATGTTCCAAAAAGACTTCAGGCAAATTAATTTAACAGTAACTCGGCACAGACATTAGATTTGATCTAACATTAGAGCTTTATGAGTTTTAACAACTCACCTAGTTTACAAATTCTAAGTGATGCTTTCCCAGATTACAAACTTCCAGCTAAAATCGTTAACTGTCACTAATCTAACAGTGCCCAGTGTTTCCTAACTGCTTCCCCTTTTGAGAGACCACTAGCTTCCTCTGCTTATTGAAACAAATTAAATAAACCTAACTTTTTAAAAAATATATTTTTAGTTGTTGATGGACACAATACCTTTATTTTATTTGTTTATTTATATGTGTTGCTGAGGATTGAACCCAGGGCCTCACACATGCAAGACAAGCGCTCTACCATTGAGCCACAACCCTAGCCCCAAACCTAACTTTTTTAAAAAAGTACAAATACATCCTTCCTGGTGTCAGTGGGCTTTCACAATTGGAATTTCCACTAAGATTCAGCCATGCCCCTTGCTTCTGGTGAGACCCACATTTACAAAGTCCTGTGTATAACCAAGACCACTTGAGTGCCCTGCTCAGGATGACCCTGCCTGTGACAATGAGTGAGCAGGATACTTCTGTTGAGCAGTGAGCATCAAGGTGATGCTGGGTCCCCTGACTTTTTCAAGTCTTATCAGACTGCTTTGTTCCTGAGTGAAATCTGGCTTCTCCATAATGAAAAGGAAGTTCACAAAGACAGGACAGACATGAGCCTAGTAAGTCCATCCCCACAGGCTGGCAAGTTCAGATCTCAGAGATCTGTCTTTGGGCAAACTTTGCCTTAGTCCTTATAATCCTAAGAAATGTTTTGTTCAGTTCTTTCTGTCTGGAGCTGCTCTTAGTTAATAACAGCTGGTCTTTGGTGTTACATTGTGTCTTTTAAAGATGTGTGATTACATATATCTACTTCCTACTGTAGGTCATGTGAAGTTTTCTCAGTCTGTGTCTCTTGGGGGCCTCTCCTGCCCACTTTATTCATATTTTATGATTATGAGTACAATTCAACAAACAGCATGATTTCACCAAGGAAAAATCAAAACCTACAAATGGCCTCTTAGAGAACTTTAAACATTGATAAATTTTTTTATTTATTTTTGTTTTTTCTGGTACTGGGGATCTAATTCAGGGGCACTCTATCACTTAGTTACATCCCCAGCCCATTTTTAAAACTTTTATTTTGAGACAGGTCTCACTAAGTTACTGAGGCTGATCTCAAAATTGGGATCCTCCTGCCTCGGCTGCACATCAGCCTGGGCAACATAGTGAGACCCTGGGTCTAAAATAAATAAATAAATAGATAGATAGGTAGGTAGATAACAATAAGAATAAATAAATTGTGCTTCAACACTTGGGTGTCTTTCAGATTAAAGAAAATATACATTCATGTATAAAGGCTGACTGTAAAAATATTTTTATCTCTTGGTTTAAATAGGCTTTGTACTGATGAAGTTCATAATACACTTTATAGGATAAATAAATGGAAAGCCTGTACGTGTGTTAGTGTCCTCACTTCAGGATAATCAGTGAGTTAAATCCTTATAAAACTGATTATGTACTTTACTATAATAGGAGGTTCTACTATTTCATCTGACAATGCTAGTTAATATAATAAATTAACTAAAGCCTGCAGTCTCATCAACCCTAAGTGGTTTCTGCTTCTTTCTTACATTCACCTGAAGTTCCCAGCTAAACATCAGTAATTGAGTCTTGTGGATGATATATCAAAAGAACTTCTGTAAATATTTGTATCATGCTTTCATAATTACTGATACTACAGACAGTAAATTATTCATGTATTGCTCACATCATTACTATGAAGAGACACTGTAGCTGAGTCAGGATTTCTAGAACTGTTTTGGTCCAGAAGCAGAACATACAACGAACAAACTATTTACATCCAAGATCACCTGAACAAATCAGAACCTCCCAAATGGAAAATGCTACTGATTACCATGTACTTTGGATGACTTTATCTTTTATCCTCTTGGTTATTTTCTTCTTTCTCCAGTGGTCCAAGAGTCGCTGGTCTAGACTGTCAATAAAGACCCCTTCCTTTATTCTAGTATATATATCAAGACCTTTACTCATGACCATTACCAAATATTGGATGTAATTCAGACTCTTGCAAATGTGAACAATCCATTTTCAAAATTTAAAAAAAATTTATTTGGTTACTAAAGGAAGATTCAAATAGATTTTGAGATATATGGGACATTATTTCAAACTTCAATAATAATTCTTGTCTGAGTTTTTGTCTGTTGCAGACTCGTAGAATGTTACCTCCAGAGTCGTTATACCAATCAATGCAATAAATGATCATCTAAGACATTTAAGAAAAAGAACAAAATGGCCCAGTTCTTTAAAGGTCAAAATATCTAGCACTGAAAGCTTGATAAACATTTACAACCTATCAAATAATGATACAAAGCTTGCTTCACCAACTCCCCTAAATGGTAAATCCTCCAATTTAGCTGAAGAATGATCAGAAGCAGAGGCTGAGAATTGAAACAGAAACTACAGATTGCTCACAAATGCTCAGAAAAATACTGCTTGCAAAACAGATAAACAGAACCAAACCAAACCACAAAGTATATTGCAGACTTTCTAAGCTAAAATCTTTTTAAAATACCAGCTCTCCAAGACACAAAGGTTCCAACACTGTAAAATAAAATAATCTAACACCAACTTCTCAGGGATTCACATGGACTAAAGAAAAAACCACTGACAATATATTCAAATAACTCACCCAAACTATAGATTCTAGCCAAACCCTGACCAGACCTCCAACTTGAATTGAAAGTGCCTCAACTTTTTAATTAATTTATTTTATTTTTCTTTATTTTATTGTTTGCAGCACTGGGGATTGAACCCCGTGTCTCACATATACTAGGCAAGCACAATGTCACTGAGCTACACTGCCAGTCCCTGCAACCTCTTTTTAGCCAAAGTAAATCATCTGCATGAAGTCCAGAATTTTATAGTTCAGACTCCACAGCTTTTTGCTTCTTATTTTTAAATTTGTTCTTGTTATTTATACAGGACAGTAGAATGTATTTTGACACATTGTACACAAATGGAGCACAGGTTCTCTTTCCTCTGGCCAAACTGGGTCACAACTTTTTTAAAGTAGGGTTTATTTAGGGACTTATATGCTGCACCCACCGATGTGCTTGATAAGCTCTGACATGTTTACATTTGTCAAACCATTACTCCAATCAAGGTAAGAAACATTTCCACCACTCTGAAAAGATCCAGACAATCATCGTTGGTTTGTTTTTTATCAGTGCAGATTCATTTGCACTTTCTAAAGTTTTACATTAATGAACTATGCAGTATGTGTCTGGCTTTTTTTTACTGAGCATAATGATTTTGTGATTTATTCATACCTGAATGATGAGTCAATCGGGTTGTATCTTTTTATTTGCCAAGCAGTATTCCATTGCGAGTATATACCATATTAAGATTTTTCCATTTACCTACTGGGTATTTCCTGATTTGAGCTATTGTAACTAAACACGCTATAAACATCTGTGTATGAATCTTGTGTTTTCATTTCTCTTGGATAAATACCTAGGAGTAGAATGCCAGGGTAGTATGGGTTAGTGTATAATTAACATACTATGAAACTGCCAATTTTCGAAAGCAGTTTCACAATTTTACATTTCTAACAGCAGTGTATGAGTTCCAGTCACTTATATATCCCTGCCAGAACTTAGTCAATGTCTTTTAATTTCAGTCATTCTTTTAGTTATGTAGTAGCATCTCATTTCCCCAATAGTTAATGATTTTGAATGTCTTCTTGTATGTTACTGGCCATTTGTATATTTTCACTTGTGACTTATCTGTTTAAAACTTTTGCCTATTTTTAAATTTTTGCTGGTTTTCCACTTATTAGTGAATTGTAAGTTCCTCATATATTCTGGATATCAGTTCTTCATAAGACATACATAGTGTAAATATTTTTTCCCAGTCTGGCTTGCTTTTTCCTTTTCTTAATGAAACATCTTTAGAAGAATAAGATTTTAATTTAATGAAACCCAATTACCAGTGTTTATGATGCATGCTTTTTGGGACCTAAGAAAACTGTGTCTACCCTAAAATCACAAATATTTCTCCTCTATTTTCTTTTAGAAATTTATAAATACTTCATCTCTCCAAGACCCAACTCCTATGGCTTGAGGATAAGGATTTCAACTTGCAAATTTGGGAGTATCACATAGACATTCAGATCATAGTACCATATAAGTCATTAACACTTTTTCTTTATAAATTAGAGTAGTATGGCATAGGCTAGGATGAAAACAATCTCTCTCTGAAAGACCACTAAAGTCCAAACAACAACTACATAGGTAAAACACACAACAAATAACATTCATATGCAAGATATACCATGGAAACAAATGGATTTTGTATAATTTTAGTTAACTATAACTCCCTTTTTCTCATACACACACCAAAGTAACAGTAAAGTTGTCATTAGAGGTAATCCTGAATCTACTCTAATTCTTACACAGACACAAAATCATTCAAGATTTCAAAACCTGTTGGTAACAAACTAATTACAACACACTTCACACCTGTATTGCACTGGGGAATAGTAAGAAACTTGCAGTTCTGTTTTTAAAAAGCTAAAAATAATAAATCACTAACTCTACCTGTTTGGTATCAACTTCAATATGTGAAACATAATGCCACAAGACAAAACTGCACTCTTCTTTATAACAATGAAACAGTTTATTTTTGTAACAGTTACTTAAAGAGGATGGTTGGTGACCTCCTTAATTTGATTTAAAAGCAGCAAACTCTGAAGAAATCTACTGAGCACAATTAACACCACCTTCCTCTTTTCCTAATAACAACAGCTAGGAAAGACTGGTATAGAATCACAAACTTATGTTTCTTTCCGGAACTCAAACATTTCAGTCTCATCTCTAACACCAGTTGAGGAGATTTATAATTTCAGTCCAGTCATTCAGTGTCATTCTTCTAAAGGCTGAAAGACTGCACATTATCAATTGAAAAAAAATTCAATAACTAAATAGATCTAAGGTTTTAATAGCTAACCTCCATAGTACCTGGGGAGAATAATGATATTTGTTAAAAGTTAAATTTGGAATCTTTAGCAAAACAAAGGGTTATACAGGTATAATTTTTAAATTAGCAAACAAAGGGTTATACAGGTATAATTTTTAAATGCTTGGGGGGAAATACTACGGAAATAATTATATTCTAGTTAAATAATTATTTATCTTGTACCTAGCACATGCTCACACATTCACACACTAGGGGTAATGTGTAAAATATACAAGTTTAACATGTGGAGTTTACCTTGGAGAATATTATGCTCTAGTTAAGTAAGCAAATAATTCACATAAAACAAGATAGAGTATACCCACAGAAACATGAAATAATACATTGCATGGTAAAGACTAAGTACAGAAGATTATAAGGGGAATCAAACATGAAATCAAGGAAGGTACGAATTTGAGTCTGGAGGTAATTTTCTGGCAGGTCCAAAGCTACTTCTACACTTTAAGGAATTTGTTAGAGCAAACACCCACCCCTGTATCTAAAGGAATACTACAAGGGAGAAAACAGAAAATTCCAGTAAATACTGTGTGTAAGAATATTTTAGCTGAGCATGGTAGCACATGCCTGTAATTCCAGCAGCTCAGGAGGCTGAGGCAGGAGGATTGTGAGTTCAAAGCTAGCCTCAGCAACCTAGAGAGGTCCTGAGCAACTTGGCAAGACCATCTCAAAATAAAATATAAAAAGGGCTAGGGTTGTAACTCAGTGGCTAAGCACCCCTGGGTTCAAACTCCAATACAAAAATAATATTTATTTACTTATTTATTTAGTACTGGGGATTGAACCCAGGGGTGCTTAACCACTGAGTCACATCCCCAGCCCTTTTTATATTTTATTTTGAGACAGGGTCTCACTAAGCTGCTTAGGTCCTCCCTTAGTTGCTGAGGCTGGCTTCAAACTTGGGATCCTCCTGCCTCAGCCTTTTAAGTTTTCCATATTCATTTCAAATATATATGTACATGTGTTTGTGGAGGGGGGTGATACTGGGGATTTAATTCTGGGGTGCTGAACTGCTAAGTCCTTTTTCAGTTTTTAATTTTGAGACAGGGTCTCTCTAAGTTTGTTCAGGGCCTTGCTAAGTTATTGAGGCTGGCTTTCAACTTGAAATCTCCTGCCTCAGCCTCTCAAGTCACTGGGATTACAGAAGTGTACCACTATGCCTGGCTCAAACTACATTTTTATATTTAACATAGCTTTCAAGATCGGAAATAGAGCCATGTTACCATTTTTTATGAGCTCCACAGGTAATTTTGTCTGGTAACCAGAACTGAAAACCATCATTCTAAGACAATTCATCTGTTAATGTTCCCAAACCTTGATTCTACCATGTGTCATTTGCTGTTAGATTACCTTTATTTTAACAGAAATTCTTTTACAAGGCTTCTAACTCAGAAGCCAAAACCTTAATCAAACTAGGCCTGCACATGATTCAAAACAAAATTATAAAAATTAGTTTCTAGTGGGCAAAGGGCGTTGGTGTGGCTATAAAGGGGAAATAATGTAAGAGAAGTCTTAGGTTGACAGCCTGTTCAGTGTCTTTTTTTTTTATTCTTTCTGTTGATGCTGAGGATCATGCATGCTAGCTGAGCACTCTACAACTGAGCTGCACCCTCCGCCCACTGTGGGGTATTTTGATTGTTCTGGTAAGGCAAGGCTAATACATGTGTACTGCATGGATAGACACACACGATGGAGTGCATGTGTGATATAAAATAAGAAAAAAACCCTCTGGATTATGCCAATGTCAATTTCTTGGTTTTGCTATAGTACTGTAATAGTATGTGAAATTGATGCAGTGGCCAAAGGGGGCTTGTGGGAGGTTTTTTTGGAACTTCCTGTACATTTCTTTGCAACATCCCTGAATCTATAATTATCAACATGAAAATAAATTTTTCAAAACTCAGTTTCTAAAGTTCACTGAAGAAATTCTGCAACTTTTCACCATCAAATTCAACTCAGTATACTACTATAATATACACCCACTACATAAAAATGTTTATATGGTGGTAATATAAGTAAAATCTGATGCAAATCTGCATAAACAAAAAGGCCATGTTGGGGATAACCATTTAAATCCTGAAATATGAAAGACATGCCTGAAAAGTTACTGGCCTATGAGTTGCTATTTTAAGATGACTGTATGGCCTAAGCCTCCTGGGATACTAGGGTTTACCTAAATAGCTACCTCGGTTGACTACAAATGACTTTGCTTTCATGCTATTTTAAGCTAGCAAGCCTGCCCTACTTTTGCAAACTCATTTCCTAATCTGCTCACCTGCCTTCCCAATCATGAACCAGTTCAACACAGCTGAAGAGGTTATATTAAATATTATTGCTGAAAATAATATTGCCTTTCAGACTTTAATAACTTAATAGAACAAGTAATTTTATTTCAGTGATCTGATCAAGCTCTTTGAAATCATTCCCTCTGCAATTTGATGGTCACGGAGCTCACTTTCAAAGTAAGGCTAAGATATGGCCCTCCTAGAACCAACCAAATAATCACAACTAGTGACAGTCAACAGAAACAATAACATTTTTTCCTAGAAGACATAAAGAGATACTTTCTTTTTAAAATTAGGTTATCTGTCATGTTGGAAACAAAGTCACATTTTCAACTTCATGGAATGCTAGTTTGGTATATTTTGCTTATAATGTTTTTATTTGTCTTGTGGTTTTGCTTTTTAAAAAAATATGATAAGCCAAGTACAGTTGCACACGCCTGTAATCCCAACACCTCAGGAGGATCTCAAGTTCAAAGCCAGCCCCAGCAATTTAGCAAGACTTTATCTCTAAATAAAATATATAAAAGGGCTGGGGATGTGGCTCAGTGGTTAAGCATCCCTGGTTCAATCCCTGGCACACACACAAAAAAAAGACAAATCATATTGTATATATTTATAGGATATAATGCTTTGATACATGTATATTATATGGAACAAACTAAAAAGCTCATTAACATACTCATCACCACAATTACCTGTCATTTTTAGGGTGATAAATTTACTTATTTTGAAATATAAAACACATTAGTATTAATTACAGTCACTCTGCTGTGTGACAGACCTCAAAACCTATTCTTCCTATCTGAAACTCTGTATCCTTTAACAACTCCCCATTCCTCCTCATCACCCCCCAGGCCTCTTGTAACCATCAGTCTACTTTCTACTTTTGGGTTCAATTCTACTAGATTCTATATGTGAGATCAAGCAGTATTTTTGTCTCTGTGCCTAGCTTATTTCACTTAATATTTTATCTTCCAGATTCATCCATGTTGCCACAAATGGCAGGATGTCCCCGCTTTTTAAAGCTGAATGCTAGCCATTGTGTATGTATGTGCTGGACACTCAGTGTTGATGGACACTCAGGTTGACTGTATAATTTGGCTACTGTGAGTAATGCTGCATGGGACACAGATACACCTTCAGCACACTGCTTTCAGTTTCTCTGGATATGAGCCCAGCAGTGGGATTACTGGATCATATGGCAGTTCTATTTTTAGTTCTCTGAGGAGCCTCCACACAACAGAAACAATAACTTCTATACTGACATCATATATTTTGCATAAAACAATACACAATACTAAAAAACAACCAATTTGCTACCATGGATAAATCCACTTTTATTACTCCAGTCATACACTAAAACCACTCTGTTTCACTTTAAAATTTCCACAATGCCCTAGGTCATAAAAATAACAAAACCTAAGTGCCCACACTGGAAGAACACAAATTAAGTCTCATCTCTTTAGTCCACTGATCACAAAGTTTAAAACTTTAAAGGACCATCAATTTACAGAGTGTGAGAGCAGACATTTCACACCAGACATGGTCTATAGTTTAGTCAACTGCTCTTTTTCTAGTGGTATTAGTCATAGGCAGCTCCACAGGTTTAATTTTCTGTTACATTTTTAGGAAGCTATTATATACTATACTGTGTGAATACATTTCATGCAGTATTTAAGCTTCTAAGTATAACCAGAAATGACAGGAATTCATCAACTATTTGTTTATGAGTACATGATTTCCAAAATTCTACATATGCTGCCAAAAAAGGAAAATTTCACCTTAAGCATTTATTATTATTATTATTATTATTATTATTATTATTATTATTATTATTATTTTGGTACCAGGTATTGAACACAGAGCACTTAAACATTGAAACACATCCCCAACCTCATTTTTATATATTTTATTTAGAGATAAGGTCTCGCTGAGTTACTTACGGCTTTGCTAAGTTGTTGAGGCTGGTTTTGAACTTGTGATCCTTCTGCCTCAGCCTCCTGAGACACTGGACTGACAGGTATGCACCACCACACCTGGCCCTTAAGTATTTTAGGTTTAAATCCTTTCAAAGCCAACAAAACTAAGGTGGGAAAATATACAACACTTGGGTGTGTGGAGGGAAGAATCCTGTGGCACTCTATCACTGTACTACATCCCCAGGCCTTTTTATTTTTTTATTTTTAAAATTTGAGACTATTGTGCTAAGATGCTCAAGCTGACCTCAGACTTGCAATCCTCCTCCTTCACTCTCCCAAGTCGCTGGGTACAATATATTACTTTAAAATCTTCATTTAACATATGCTAACTTAAGTAAAACAGATATGCTGTCAAATTTCACAAGATTCAAGATTAACTGTTTTTCCCATGGTGCTGGGGATCAATTTAGATACCTGAGCATACTTAGGCAGGTACTCTACCACTGAACTATATTCTCAGACCCAGGATAACTTATTTGCTTGTTGGGTACTGGAGATTAAACCCAGGGGTGCTCTACAACTGAGCTACATCTCCATTCATTCATTCATTTGGAAACAGGCTTTCTCTAAATTGCTGAGGTTAGCTTCCAATTTGCCACCCTCCTGCCTCAGCCTCCTCAGTAGCTGGAACTATAGGTGTGTACCAGCATGCCTGTCCTCTCTCTCCCATTTTAAATTTGTGGCAAGGAGAATAAATAACAAAGACCACACAGCTAGTAATTGGCAGAGACTATGCTCTTTTCTACAGCCTTTACAAAATGTTTCTTATGCCTGCATTTACTTAATTTTCTATGCACTTAACCATTTACACCAGATACTGTGTTCAGCACTAAGGATTCAGTTATTGCCCTTGAAAAGAACCATGTTGTGTGAACAAAAGACATGAAAACCACTTTTTCCCCCTTTGGTGTTGATGATAAAACTTAGAGCCTCACACATGTTAGCAAGTGCTTTACCACTAAACTACATCACCTTCTTGTGCTTGACATCTTTGTGAGCACTTCCTGCTGGGGGAAAAACTCAACTGATGAACAGCTTGCACCTCGAATCACCATCAATGATGAACAGTTGAGTTTATCCCCCTGCACGCTACAACTCTCCAGCCTTGCACTAAGTTTTCTTCCTTCACACTTCATACCCCCATCCCCAACCCACTTTGTCACTGCTTGTACGTCCCTGGAATGCTTTATAATGAATGGGCTCTTTGTCTTACTTCTGAGTAGAATCTTGTCCCACAGCTTGCTTCTTCCCTACCTGTTTATGAGTTAGCTAAGAGGATTTCTGAGAAGATTTCTCTCCTCTGCCAGGTGGCTGTAGAGAGTAATAGTTTATAGAATGTGGACATTGATGTCAGACATACCTAGATTCAAATTCTTTTAGTAGCTGCATGACCACGGACAAATTAACCTTGTTTTGCCTCAGTTTGTCTATCTGTATGAGAGGTTTAATAAAACCTAGCTTACTGGGTCAAATAAACTACAAGTGTAACAGCAGGAGCACAGGGGAAGTTCTGCATACATGTCAGCTGCTGTGGTAATCACCATCATCATTATCATCATCAATAGCTATTAAAAGATCTCTTATGAGTTGCCACAATCTCAACGCTTTACAAACTTTTTAGAATGTTTGGAGCCTGGAGCAGTGGCGCCTGTAACCCCATCAGCTCTGGAGGCTAAGGCAGGAGGATTGTGAGTTCAAAGCCAGCCTCAGCAATTTATCAAGGCCCTAAGTAACTCAGTGAGACCATGTCTCTAAATAAAATATTTTAAAAGGACTGAGGAAGTGCCCCTGGGTTCAATGGATTCAATAATCCCTGGTACCACCCCCCCCCAAAAAAAAGTTTGGGGCTGGGCACGCAGCAGCAATGGCAAAGCACTTTCCTAGCATGTACAAGGCCCCAGGTTCAAGCCTTAGTAAACGTAAGTCCTTTCAGGGCTCTGTGAGTTTACTCAATGTATGAATATCAAATAGCATCAATTTCTAATATTTCAAAAGTTCAGCAGCTTGTTAGTTACAATTGTAAGTTAAACAAATGTTGTTGACAAATACAATGGATATACACTATAACAACTTATTGACATTGAAAATTTATACTTAAAAATGGTTCTGAATTGGTATTCTAAGAAATTATTAGTGTGCTGCCCTGAAAACTAAATATGAGTATTAGCACTTTCAAACCATCACAGAAAATATTTAATTAAAATTACAAAATTTATGCTAAAATAATATGCAATATTTTCATCATAAAAGCTTTAAATGGACCAGGTGTGATGGCGCATGCCTGTAATCCCAGCGGCTCAGGAGGCTGAGCCAGAAGAATTAAGAGTTCAAAGCCAACCTCAGCAACTTTGTGAGGCCCTAAGCAACTCAGTGAGACCCTGTCTCTAAGTAAAATACAAAATGGGGCTGGAAATGGGGTTCAGTGGTTGAGTGCCCCTCAGTTCAATCCCCAGAACCACTCCCCCGCCACACACACCCCCAAAAAAGCTTTAAATGTATGATCCATTTTCTTTAAATTCAAAATATGCCAACAGATAGAAATGTAGAAAAGTATTAAAAGCAGTTATATCTGGACATAAGGAATATGAAGTCTTTGTTTTCTTCCCTTTATGCCTTTCAAATTTTATGATTGATTGGGTTACGTTATAATTAAAAGGGAAAAGAATATTTTAGGGCATCAAGAGCAATGGAAATAAATGAAGTACAGGTACTAGAGGCTGAAAGGAGGTAGTGTGTACTCATGGAAATAGCTATACTACTCTTCTTAAACATCTTTTAAGAAAGTCACAGCCACTTTATCCTAAAGCCAGAACGTTAAGAAGTCAGTAATAGCACAGGACATGGGGAATATACAGCCTGTCTGAATTCCAAGAGAATGAGACAAAAGGGGCCAACACCTTATTGAAAAGATGCCTGACTTTCAGTCATAGACCCTATTCAGCCACCAAACAACAAACTTAAGAGAATGGATTCCCCATGTCAGTATTATAATTTCTGCAGGAATTTCCTTGTTGCTTCTAAAAAGATTCAGTACAAAGGAATAAAATGCCTTTATATAAATCTACTGTCAAAGGAAAAAAAAAATATCCCGCAAACAGAAAAAGGAATTTGGAAACCAGGGGGTAGGTGGTTGGGGATCAAACTGAAAGAATTTCACAATTCAAACCTTTTGAGATTCTAGTTCTCTGCTCCAAATACCATACCAATGATAATGTATCTGAGCCCCTTTAAAATTAAAAGCTCAATCTCCCCACTTTCCTTAAAAATTGTTTTTCTGCAACTGAACTTTCTCATGCTGAGAATGGAAACTGAGGAACTGGTCAGAAAGCACGGGCAGGAAGCACAGTGCCAGGAAAAGCTGAAAAAAACCTGGAATTATAACCTATCTCTGGCTAGCACAGCTTGGCTAAATCTACATATTTGTACTTCCTAACTTTTGCTCCTATAAATTGTAATGTTCCTCTAGGGCAGGTGGAGGTATAAGTCCTCCTCAGTTTTGGCCAAACTGCCATTAAATTCATTTTTCTTTTTTATATGTTTGCTCTTATTTCTGATAGGATCAGATGACTAAATCCAGTCCAGAGGAATCCCAGCAGGGCTTGTGGCCTGCTGCCTATCACAGTGATACCCTAATGCAAGGGGTGGGCTGCTGTGGGGGCTCATGAGTACACACTACCTCCTTTCAGCCTCTTTCAAAAGAGACAATTGAGCATCTATTAGGGCACACTGCAAATAGCACTCAAAAAAACATTTAATGGGTGAAAGCATACGAATTTTTTTAAAGGGCTGGGGATGTGGCTCAAACGGTAACGCGCTCCCCTGGCTTGCGCAGGGCACTAGGTTCGATCCTCAGCACCACATAAAATAAAGATGTTATGTCTGCCGAGAACTAAAAAAAAAAAAAAAAAAAAAAAAAAAAAATCGAAAAATTCTCTCTCTCTCTCTCTCTTTAAAAAAAAAAGAATTTTTAAACATAAAATGAATACCTTCAACAGCTAGAGAAGAAATCAGCAGCCAGGGACATTCTAAAGCAGGAGCATCTGTCTCTTCACATTATACCAGTGCAACTCCACCCAAAGCACTTCATATTGTAGAACTAATATTTCCTAAGAAGGGCTTCTTAATGTAATTTCATATACTAATCCGACATTTTTCAAACATTAATGGTTTCTCTACTAACCACTTACATAGTAAGAGGTCTGTTATCAAAGTACTGTCATATTCATAATATTTACCCCTTAAGCTTTCCACAACAGTTGTGTCATTTGCATGACCTGCACTTGTCAGGGAAGATATTATTATAGATTAAATTTTTAAAATTTTTTTTTAGTCATAGAGGGACACAATACCTTTATTTTATTAATTTTTAATTTTATGTGATGCTGAGGATCGAACCCAGTGCCTCACATGTGCTAGGCAAGCACTTTAGCACTAAGCCACAACCACAGCCCTACAGATGAAATTTTTAATGTAAATACAAGAATACACGGTAGGGTAAAAAGAAAAAAGAAAAGAAACAAACCAACCCAAGGTCACAAATCCTGTCCAAAAGCAGAAGTAAAACCTAGGTTTTTTTGACTAGTAGTCTAGCCCCCTTCAGTTTCAGAAGGCTCCATTTAAAGGACACTTAAAATACAAATCTCTCCCACCCACCTACTCTCCTCCAAGATTTGCTCAAACAAAACAATTAAGCAGAATTTAAAGTTAAGAGGAAATAACAAAACCAAAAATAACTGGGGTGTGGCATCACCTCTGAAGAAGCTTTTGAGCTGTGAATAAACGTAGATAATCTGGCCACACAGAAGCACATGAGATCAGGATTTAGTACCTAATACAATAGACCTTAACTATTTATATTTTCCTTTCTTTTTTTGTGGTACTGGGGATGAACCCAGGGGTACTTTACCACTAATCACTTTCTCACCCTGCCCCCCCCCTTTTTTTTCCACTTTTACTTAGAGACAGGGTCTCAAATTTGTCAAACCCCTGCCTCATCCTCCTGAGTAGCTAGAATTATAGGTATGTGCCACCATGCCTGGCACATACCTTATATCCTTAAAAAGAAACTTCCAACTATTTCAACCTCTGGAAAGCCCAGAGGGGAAAAAAGCAACATTGTTACTAACTATAGCTGTGGTCAAGTTCTTATGCTAAAGTTTTTATATGTGAGATAAATCCACATGTTTAAGGGCCTGAAAATGCTTATGTTTCACTTATTTAAGAGTCGTCTAAATCAGACACAATGGCACATGCTTGTAATCTCAGCTACTTGTGAGGCTGAGGCAAGAGGATTAAGAGTTCAAGGCCAACCTGGGCAATACAAGATAAACAGGAGATTTTATATATATATATGCCTGCTCTGGCATGGTGACACATGACTGTCATCCCAACTACATGGGAGGATTACTTGGGCTCAGGAGTTAAAGACTGAGCTGGACATCGACATAGCAAGACTGTCTCAAAAAAAAAAAAAAAAGGATTAGTATTAGTATTAAAGGTATACAACATAATTGGTAATTTGGCTGAAGAACAAATTTATATTATTTAGACTATGAGGGTGGCGTTCACTTAGGTATGAACATGCCTAGCAATAACAAGCACCTAAACTTTCAGTGCTGTATTTTACTTTACTTCTTTAAGGGTCTTAAAGGGTCATATAAGATTCTCCTTTTTTATGGTAGAAATTACGCTGTACAATGGTAGTCAGATTTTGAGATTCCTGAAGGTCTGAGGGCTGCCACTAAGCTTTACTTAGATCTTATTTATCCTGACTTGACACACAGTTCTGATTTATCTGGTTTCCCTGACCACTTTGGCTTAGAAGTAGCAGATTAGAAGGCAATAAGGACATATTTGACAGAGAACAGTACTGCAAAGATAAAGACAGACAAAACACTAAAATGATATAGTAGTGAGGAGTCATCTTAGTGCAGGAGGAAACTGCCAACACCCATCAGAACACACCAGCCATATTAACAGTACAGCACAGAAGTTAATGTACAAAAATGATGACCTTGATTCATCAAAAAAGGTTATGTGTAGCATATTCTGAGTCTTAAAAGAAGGTTATATACTCCTTATGGGTTAGATATTAGGAAGATTTACATTAAAATGGTCAAAATAATTTAGCTGTTATATGAACAATTGACTTAAATCCCTAATGATATCCAACACTGAGCAGATAAGTCTCAAAAAATACTATCATATTTAGTAAGTATTAGATAGTGTAAACGTTCAACATTTATGATACTGATACTGTTTTCCTTCCCTAAACGGGCGATAGGCTTTTCCCTTAAAAAAAAAAAAAAAATGTATTATTGTCACAATCTTAGTTTCCTTTCTCCAATACCAAAATGAAAAAAAAAAAAGTATCTTAATAATTTTCCTCTATAATGCTGTAATGCTAACCACTTCATCCAGAGGCCACTGACACAGCTAATCTAAGTATTTTCCTTTCTTTTAGTGTTTTCATACCGGTTATTAACAGGAGAGAGAGAGAAAGGGCTGGGCTTAAGTCTCAAGGCTGGACAAAAGAAGCAGATGAATTAGTGGTCACGTTTGACAGGTCTTGTCAGTGTAAGGGCAGAAACGACTTCAACATAAAACCCTGCGAGATTTAGAAAGGAGCACTTTTTGTTTTGTTCTTATAACAACAACAACAAAAAAAAAAATCTAATAAGGTGGGCATCTGAATAGAGAACATTATTCTCCAAGTCTCTACAGTCAAAGGAAATATAAAAGACTAACATCTGTCAATCCGCTTTAAAGACCACACACACTTCTCTCTATGTCAGCATATGAAGTTTCCTTTAGCAATAGAGCGATGGTCTAGAGAAAGTAGGCCAAAGGTACACGATATATATCCTAAAAAAGAGGGCAGGGAGAGGGGTCAAGAAAGACCTGATCCTGAAAGATCCTAATTGGAAAAGTCCAGGAAAGTCCCTGCCCACACCAGCCCCGCTGCCCCCGGACAGGAGACCAGAAAAGAGGGACCGTTTCGTAAAAGAAAAATAAGGAGGCGCCGTCCCTCCGGGAGCGGTAGGCGCAGTCCCCACGGCACCTGGGCGGCACCGCTCCCGCAGTCCGGGCGCCGGGGACCGCCGAGGACGCCGGGGCCGCCCGCCGGCGGCTCCGCACCCTCCGGGTCCCGCTCGGGTGGGCGCGGCCGGGCCCCAGCCTCCCGCCCGCCGCCCCTGGGTCCCGGCGCCCGAGCCGCCGCCCAGCGAGGGCCGTTTCCAGAGGGTCGCCGAGGAAGGCCCGGCCCGCTTGGCACCTTTGATGACGCGCTCGGTGGTGGAGAATTGTAATTGCTTCCTGGACATGGTCCCCCGGCCTCCTCCCGGCTCCCGGAGACGGCCGGACGTGCGCCTCCGCCTCGCCGCCTTCCTCTCAGGCGCTCTCCGCTCCCGCGGCCGTCAGCCCGCCGAGCCCGGCCCCGACCCGGACGGCGCCACCGGGAGGACTGGCCTCCAACTGCACCGACAGGCTGCGGGAGCACCGGCCGCTCCCTCCTGCGGCGCCCGCGGCTGGCGGGGACCACCGCGTCGAGAGCGCCGGCGACCGCGGCGGAGCGAGGCAACCAGGGCGACCGCAGCCGCTCGCGTGCGCGACCCCGCGCCGCGCGCGCCACCACGCGCGCGCGCCTGCTCCGCGCTGCTGGCTGGGTCCCGGCTCCCGGCGCGTCTGCCGGGCTCCTCGGCCCGCGCTGTCTCCACTGCTGGCTTCCTTCTCCCTCTCGTCGCTGTCCCCGCGCCAACGCCAAAAGCAGCCCCGAGGTCCATGCAGGGAGGCCAGCGAGGCGCGGCCATCTTGCCCCGGCCGGCGACCCTGCAGCCTTGGCCTGATCCCCGTGCCCGGTCCGCTGCAAAGTGGTCAGGCCCCTTGCCCCCTACTGTTTCATCCTCCCCCGGTTCGACCCAAATCTCCAAGCCGCCTGGTTTAAGTTCTCATATTTGTTGAGTGCACTTAGTATGGTAAGATGGACCTTCGCGTCCATCCTAGTTCCTACCCAAACTTGAGGTCCAAGGACCCTTCCCTTCTTTTCTACGACTGAGAGAAATGGGTTGGGGGAGGGAAGGGCCTGCCCCTGGGACTCCAGGGCCAGACATCAGGGGTGAAAGGAACTGACCTTTGCCTTAACTCTGTATGTCACCTGCCCAGCTGGAGGGGTCCCTTCCCCCTTGATTCAGTGACATAGTACTTGTATGTCACATGCTGTTTGTAGTTCTGCAGTGTTCTGGACGGTTTGCATCACCATAGGCAGTCTCTATTAGAGTCTTGACAGTCTGGCTCAACTCTAGGTTAAAAATTGAACTTTATTGCTTCTTAAAGTATAAGCCTAGAATAAAATACGAACCATCTTGCTACAACTGTCTTCTCTTACTGAATATAGGACCTGGCAAAGTCAAAAGTATTTTGATTTTAGAAATGCTCATTGCATATTGAAACTGAAATCCAAGGAAGCACATGCAGGTGAGAGGCAAACCAGTTACTGCAGCAGCCGATGATGTGGCTATGTAAATCTAAGTTCAATTTAAATAATTCAGTTCCTCTTGTGCACCAGCTGCATTTCAAGTGCGTATGCTGGTGACCTTATTGCACATGGTAGAATAGGCCATTTCCATCATAACATTTTTATTGGACAGCTCCTTGCTGAAAGACTGTAGGAGATAAGCCTAAATCTCCATTAGCATAGATTTATGAATTAAAAGGAAATCTGGAGATACACACTGGAATTAGACCCTAAATTATCCCTTGGAGTTTTGACCTAAGACCCTTCATAGTAACCCCAGGAGGTAGAAGAATTTTAGGGGATATACAGAATTGTGTTCTGTTTTCATGGGTCTTGCCTTCAGGATTCCAAATGAAACAAATGTTTGGATAGTCTGAGGAAGTTCTACATTTGAGAAGTAATCAGGGGGCTGGGGTTGTGGCTCAGTGGTAGAGGACTTACCTAGCATGTGTGCAGCCCTGGGTTCGATCCCCAGCACCATATATAAATAAATAAGTTAAATAAAGATATTGTGTCCAACTACAACTTAAAAAATAAATATTAAAGAGAGAGAGAGAGAGAGAGAGAGAGAGAGAGAAGTAATCAGAGCCAGGCAACTAGTGAGGCTGAGGCAAGAGGATTTAAAGTTGGGAGCCAGCTTCTGCAATTTAGCCAAAACCCTGTCTCAAAACAAAAAGCCTGGGGATTTAGCTTAGTGGTACAATGCTTCTGGGTTCAATCCTCAAAGAAAGGAAGGAAGAAAGAAAAGAAAGATAATCAGAGCTGGGCACAGTGACACATGCCTGTAGCTACTTGGGAGGCTGAGGCAGGAAAATTTCAAGTTAGAGGCCAGCCTGGGCAACTTAACCTGTCTCAAAAGGGTTCAATCACACACACAGACACACACACACTCACACACACACACACACACACACACACACACACACACACACCATCAGAGGTTCACATCTCTATCAACAGAACATACCTCTAAAGATCAGAAATACATTGGGCCCAGCAATACAACTGATGCTCAAATTCACCTAGAAGATTATAAATAAGATCATTAAAAATAAAAGTTTCAGGAAACATCACAAACCAATATAAAGGAATAACTATTCAATAATAGTAGTGGAAAATTTCACTGACTATTTGAATCTTAAGTTGGAGCCACTCCTGACCTCAAAATAAAGTGAACCTGATTTAAAGAATTCTTTGAAGGGCTGGGATGTGGCTCAAGCGGTAGCGCGCTCGCCTGGCATGTGCGCAGCCCTGGGTTCGATCCTCAGCACCACATACAAATAAAGATGTTGTGTCCACCGAAAACTAAAAAATAAATATTAAAAAAAATTCTCTCTCTCTCTCTTTAAAAAAAAAAAAAAAAAAAAAACCAGAATTCTTTGAAGTTCAGTCTAGTTTCACCACACAGCCTTACCTCGAGGCAAAGTCAATCTGACCTGGAGACCCACTGGTAAAGCTTTGTCCCTAGTGAAGGGAGAAGTGGTCATAACTTCCTAGGGCATTCAAGTAAAGGTGAGTCTCCAAAGAGCCACTGCAGCCAGCCCTCAAGAAGCGGCCAGAGGAAGCTCTACACTGCTTTCCAGATTGGCTGTACCAATTTGCAGCCCCACCAGCAATGTTTGAGTGGTCCTTCCTCCAGATTCTCACCAATACTTATTATTGTTTGTATTCTTAATAGCTGCCATTCTGACTGGAGTGAGATAAAATCTTAGAGTAGTTTTGATTTGCATTTCTGTAATTGCTAGAGATGATGAACATTTTTTCATGTATCTGTTGATTGTATATTATCTGTTATTGATTGTATATTATCTTCTGAGAAGTGTCTGTTCATTTCCTTGGGCCATTTAGTGATTGGGTTATTTTATTTTATTTTATTTTATTTTTGGGTGTTAAATTTTTTGAGTTCTTTATATATCTTAGAGATGAGTGTTCTATCTGATGTGCATGTAACCACCATTTGACCCAGCTGTCCCACTCCTCAGTTTATACCCAAAGGACTTAAAAACAGCATACTACACTGACACAGCCACATCAATGTTTATAGCAGCACAATTCACAGTAGCTAAATTGTGGAACCAACCTAGATGCCCTTCAGTAGATGAATGGATAAAGAAACTGTGGTATATATCCACAATGGAATATTACTCAGCAATAAAAGAGAATAAAATCATGACATTTGCAGGTAAATGGATGGAATTGGAGAATATCATGCTAAGTGAAGTAAGCCAATCACAAAAAAACTAAAGGCTGCTTGTTTCTCTGATATGTGGATGCTGATCCATAATTGAGGGTTGGGGGGAGCATGGGAGGAATGGAAAAACTTTAGATAGGGCAAAGGAGAGGGAGGGGAAGGGAAGGGGAGGCAGGTAGGAAAGACAGTGGAATGAGATGAACAACATATATGAAGACATGAAAGGTGAGACTCTACTTTGTGCACAACCAGAGACATGAAAAATTGTGTTCTATATATATACCATGAGTTGAAATGCATTCTGCTGTCATGTATAACTAATTAAATATTTTTTTAAAAAAAGAGGAAGAAGAAGCAGCCAGAGGATGGGTACCCAGCCTGGCGAAGAGGGTCTAAGCAGAGCACCCCAGCATCTACCATGGGCAGGGTCTAATTTGATCAGGCCCATGTTGCCAGAGAGATGAAAGAACTTACCCACGCCCACAGGTGGAAGGACAGCATCAGGGTCGTCAGAGCTCCTGGGGTGTCGTTGTTTGCTGGAAGTCATAGGCATTTGCATGTAGCCCACAGGGCTACTCAGAAGTAAAGGATGCTTGGGAGTTCTGATGTCTTGAGGAGAGAGAGGCTAGCTCTTAATTAAACCTAGGACTGCCAGAAATTTGCTAAAAGGCAGAGCTGTGCAATGAATCTCATTGGAAAGGGTGGCGATGAGAAAAGATGGAACTGCAGGGTGCTTACATTCCTTGATAAGCCAAACAACAGAACAACATCTGGATTCTTGGGGACCCAGTGCCCCACAGTCCATGCAGTGCTGTAGTGGGGCTCAGGCAGCTTCCCTGACAATGATGACGCTCACTAGGCTCCCTTCTAAGCTGTGTGGCTTTGTGTCATGTCTCTGTGTCTCAGTTTCCTTGTCTATAAAATAGCGATAATAATAGTGTTTATCATATGGGTTTGTAGTGAGGATCAAATGCATATTTGTAAAGCACATAATAAGTACCTCATTTGTGTGTTAAACCAACAGAAAAAGCAAGGATTTGTTGAATGAGCAAATGAATAAATAAAAGAATGAACGTGGGTTCAAGTCCCAGCACGGCTGCATATATGTTCTTTGACCTAAACCCTTGAGGGGTTTAGGAAGGATAGGATTTCAAGAGCAAGGAGGGGAGGTATCCTGGGCTGGGTAAAGCTGTGTGGAGGCAGTCACTCTCTGAAGCTTTTGTCATCCTTCCAGGTGGAGGTAAAGACCCCTGCCTCTGTGCACCAGGAGCCTTTTATGAACTGCTCAGCAACACCTATCACATGGCAGAGTATAATTCATTTATATGTGGATCTTTCCCCGCTAGGCTGTTGAGGCTCAATCCCTAGTTTGTAGCCTGCTCTTTTTCTTTTTTAATTGGGTGTGTGTGTGTGTGTGCTTGGTGAGTGTTGCTGTTGTAATGAATGACAATGTCACCTGCTTTTCTCATATCTAATAATTCAGTATGTTCCACTAGATAGAGGGTGACTCAAAGCATGACTGGGCAAATTTGAATATCTAAAGCCAAGGCCCAGACATTCACATGGGCCAACATTAATATATAACAGAAAAGGAAAATGAGCCCAAGATACGGAATAACTTATCCACTCTCAGGTTATTGAAACTACAATGTGAACCCAACTATTCTCAGGCTTTTTGTCTTTGTGGTGTTAGACACACACACACACACACACACACACACACACAGAGAGAGAGAGAGAGAGAGAGAGAGAGAGAGAGAGAGAGAGACATGATGTGTATTTCTATTTTGATTTATGGATGGTGCTTGGGACAAATATATTTTAAAAAATAACATATACCTGTGGTTTTAAAAAATACTTGAAATTTTTTTACAAGAAAATTAAATTCTCACTCCAATCCTAATCCACAACCCTCCAGTTTCCTTCTTAAAGCAGTTCATTGCTATTGTCAATATATACATATTTACAAACATGCATATGCATAAATGCATATATTTATTTATTTATTTATTTATTTTGGTACCAGGAATTGAACTCAGGAGCACTTGACCACTGAGCCACATCCCCAGCCCTATTTTGTATTTTATTTACAGACAGGTTTTGCTGAGGCTGGCTTTGAACCTGCAATCCTCCTGTCTCAGCCTCCAGAGCTGAGATATTATAAGAATGCACCACAGTGCCTGGCTACTAAAGATATTATATTCATGATATTTATGAGGCCAGCTTTTATTCTTATTAACCAACATAGACCAAATTGGGATGCATTGATTCTACTCAATAAGTTAAACTTTATAAAATCAGTTGATTTGGACACTACAGGTATGATCTTAGTTTTTTGTTTTGTTGTAATGGAAAATAGTGCAATAGAAAAGATCAAAGTATGACTTTTGCCAGTAAATGGATGGATCTGAAGACCATCATGCTAAGTGAAACAAGCCAATCCCCCAAAAAACAAAGATTAAATGTTCTCTCTGATATGTGGGTGCTAACACATAACAAGGAGGGGAGGGGAAGAATAGAAGTTCATTGGATTAGACATAGGGGAATGAAGGGAGGGGAACAGGAATAGGAAAGACAGTACAATGATTCAGACATAACTTTTCTATGTTCATATATGAGTAATCCACAGTCAATCTCCACATCATGTACAACCACAAGAATGGGATCCTAATTAGAATCAGTTATATTCCATATATAAATAATGTGTCAAAATACACTCTATTGTCATGTATATCTAAAAAATATTTTTTAAGAAAAGCTCTGAGCCACCTGACCCTTTCTTGCAGGGGGCAGCCAAGGTGCCACCCCTTGTGCACAAATCCGACCTGGCTGCTCTGAGCAGCCAAACACGGTGCTCATTTTCTTCTTCTAAAACTTTAAAACTTGAAGTAGATAGTAAAATGGCTTTTTTCCTCCCTCCTGGGTTTACTACTCAGAGAAACAATGGCTAAGATACCAAAACCACAGACCCTCAGCCTTCCTATACTCAGGTTAGAATGCCAAATCACCCAAGACTGTTATTGCAAGACTTTTTAAAAGTGTCTACAGCTCTGTGTGCAGTTGTAGACTGTGGGCCCAGCATGAATGGTTTTTCCCTAGGGCTGCCAGAAGAGGAAGTGGTACCTATTTGAGTCTTAACCTGCACATTCCCTTTGCCTCAGTCCAAGGCCATTAGGCCATTAGATTATTTCCCACCATGATGGTGATTCAGCAAGGACGGCATCATCATCATCATCTCGTTCAGGGCATTTTCCCCTCCACAAACCCAAGGGCAGGATCTCCCCTTAGCTAAATCCCTCCTGGAAACTGCAATAGAAGCCTCTGGGGCACTCAGGAAGGGGTGGACCAGAATTATACATAAGCTGCCATATATTATGTAGGAGAAGTTGGCTTCTCAGTCATCTCCCTCTTTCCTGTGTGAGGGGCGTGAAGGAGGGGGCTGAGCTAGGAAAGACCCCCCCCCCCCGTTCCCGCACCGACAGGCACAGGTTCCCCGACGAGAACCAGGATGCTCACATTCCTCATCCTTTCTGGACATCCAGGGACAGAAGCACATTCCTCACACTTGCCCCCCACCTCAGAGATGGCAGCTCCGTCCTCCCTCCAGAGATTTTAAAATCCTCTTTTATTCCATGATAACATCATATTTTTAGGGGAAAGGGAGCATTTCAGAAATGCTATTGTAGTGGTTTTTAACACCTTTTACTCCTCTTATCTGGTGCTATTTTGTAGAATCAGGAACAACCTTGACATGTTTTGTGGGGCTTTTTATATACTTTTTAAAAATACTCTCAAGACTTCTCTTTTTATGTTTAACATTTGCATTTAATTTTTTTTTTTTTGATAACTGGAGCCACATAACAAAGTATGGGGAAAAAAAAACGTGCCTTGTTTTCAACTGTTTTTGCTAATTTTTAGGCTGAAAGATGACGGATGCCTAAAATTTACCTTATTCTGTTTAACTAAAAATCAGTATTTCTCTAAAAAAAAAAAAAAAAGCTCTGAATAAGATAGAAATAGAAATAATAATAATAAAAAAAGAAAAGATCAAAGTACATCTTGCTTAGAAAGATCAAATAGTATTTCAAGAAAACTTGTGCAAGAGTTAAAAGATGCAGCCCAATGGTACAGTGCTTGCCTACCATGCAGGAGCCTTAAGTTTGATCTCCAGTACCACTAAACAAAACAAAACAAAACAAAACAAAAAAAAACGCTGCTTGAGAGGCTAAGGCAGGATGAAGGCCAACCTGGTTCCACAGAGAAAAGTCTCATTGAAATATTTTTCCAATTTTCAATGGTGAGAGAATATTATAACACTTTCATTTGGGAGATTTTCTCAATGACTTCTCTGATCAGAACAAACAAGGGCTGGAGATATAGCTCAAAGGTAGAAGCATTTGCCTGTCTCACCTGAAATTTTGGGTTCAACTCCCAGCACTGGGAGGTGGGGAAAGCGCAATGAATGAAAATACAGAAAGGAAAAAACTCTTAACTAAGCTCCCTTCCTGTTTTTTTTCTGCAATGAATAGATTCACCTTCATTGTGATATGGTGACTGAACATCATGGGCACTCCACCACTGACCTACATCCCCAGTCCTTTTTATTTTAATTTATTTTTTGGCATGGGGATTGAACTCAGAGCAGCCTAACCACTGAGCAACATCCCCAGCTATTTTTAAATATTTTATTTAGAGATAGGGTCTCGATGAGTTATTAGGGCCTCGCTAATTGCTAAGGCTGTCCTCGAACTTGCGATTCTCCTCTCTCAGTCATTGGGATTAGAGGCTGTTGGGCCTGGCCATGGTGTTTTTTAGAGTCATCACATTAACAGTTCACAACAATAACTGGAGCCCTATTTCACTCGTTTGAGGACAGCCCCACCTGCCCCATTACCTTTCTTTTGTTTTGCAGTACTGGGGACCCAGGGCCTCAGTGTACCAGACAAGCACTCTATCTCTAAGCTACTTTTCCAACCCATGATCTTTTTCCTTTTCCTTTCTGCACTCATCAGAATGGACACAAATATTTGAAATGTCCAAGATTCATGTTTAAATGGCATGTCTACTAATTGCTTCAAATTTAGGTTCCTTTGTACAAGGCTTGTGAGACTTGGTAGTTGGAACTCCCTAAGCACTTTCATAAGTCTTAATTAATGACCAGCTCCTCTGAGAAATCATTATGAACTCTTAATTTAACAAAAGCACAGGGAGTCCTTGTTTTCACTGTTGTGTAAAAGTAACCTGGCTTCAGTTTCTATTTATATAAGACCATTAAATATTAAGCTTCTATGTTAAACGCAGGCAAAAGAACTGTAGAATATTTTAAAAAGTCATAGTGTAGTTGGGTTGGGGTTGTGGCTCAGTGGCAGAATGCTTACTGAGTATGTGTGAGGCACTGGGTAAAATTCTCAGCACCACATATAAATAAATGAATAAAATAAAGGTCCATCAGCAACTAAAAAAAATATTTTTAAAAAGTTTTAAAAATAGTTGTGTAGATCTGGGTGCAGTGGTGCATTCCTGTAATCCCAGGGGCTTAGGAAACTGAGCCAGGAGGATTGCAAGTTCAAAGCCAGGTTCAACAACTTAGTGAGGCCCTAAGCAACTTAGTGAGAGCCTATCTCAAAATAAAAAAATAAACAGGGCTGGGGATGTGGCTCAGTGTTGAAGCACCCCCGGGTTCAATCAATCCCTGGTTTAAAAGCAAAATAAAAAAAATAGAGTAGAATAAGCATTTCTGAAATAGCTATGCAGAATAAAAGGCATTTTTGTAGTGTATACTATCCAATTTTATATGAAAAGCACTAAATGAGTTTGTATTAATAGCACATGTTGGGTTGGGGTTGTGACTCAGTGATAGAGCGCTTGCCTAGCATATGTGAGGCACCGGGTTCAATTCTCAGCACTGCATATAAATAAATGAACAAAATAAAGGTCCACCAACATCTTAATAAAAAAAAAAAAAACATGTTGTATGGACACCATATTTAATACATGTCTTCTATAGTTGTGTGTAGTTTTGATTAAATTACTTTGGCACGGACACTCTTCAATCTTAAGGTCTTAAAAAAATTATCAAGTTCAGATAAGAATGTTTGGCCAGGTGTGATGGCATATGCCTATAACCTCTGCTACTTGGGAGGCTGAGGCAGGAGGTCTGTAAGCTCAAGGCTAAGCCTGGGCAAATTTAAAGGAGGGCCTGGGTTTGTAGCTCAGGGCCACGAATTCAACCCTCAGTAATGCAAAAAAAAAAAAAAAAAAAAAAAAAAATATATATATATATATATATATATATATATATATATATATATATACACACACACACACACCACACACACGTTTTGTAATTAGAAAAGCAAGACCTAAAGAAAAACGTCCTGTTTGCTATCAGATTAAAAATCTCTTTAGATGGTTATAAGTTCAAAAAAATGCTGATGAAAGTTCTGCTGACTGGTAAGTATATTCAGTGCAATTTTTGGGTACCATGCAAAACCCTCAGTGGCGTGTTCTCCCTGGTCTCCCTAGAAGAACCCAATACTCTGAGAACTGTGATAAGTATTGGAGCCAGTTCTTCCTGCCACCCCTCCCTATTACTGTTATTTTCAGGAGAAAATGGTGGCACCCCTGCACGATGCATTGTCTAGAATATAATTCAATACCTCGTTCATGCCTGGTTTTCAGAATTCCACAGCTAAGATGCCACAGGTAAAGAACACTGAGGTTCACTGAGATCCTGAAGCCCCAAACTTAGAATCCTGTCTACTTACTCCCCCTACAGTCCATTTTTCTATATAGCAGATCTATCTCCCTCCCTCCCTTCTCTCCCTCCCTCTCTCCCTCCCTCCCTTGCTTCCTGTCTTTCTTTTTGTTGTTCTTGTGTTGTTGATATTGCCAGGGACCTTCAATCACTAAGCCACATCTCCAGCCCTTTCTATTTTTTTTTTTTTTTTTTTTTTTTTTAAGACAGGGTCTCACTAAGTTGCTCGGGAGCTTGCTAAATTGCTGAGGATGGCATTGAATTTGCAATTCTCCTGCCTCAGCCTCCAAGCCCTTGGGATTACAGGTGAGCACCACTGAGCCTGGCTGTAGCAGATCTTTCTAAAAGCACAAAGCTGATTTGTCATTCCTTTGCTTAAAGCTCTCAGTGCCTCACACTTTCCTGCTGTCTGCCTGGGGTCTGCTTCTAAATTCAGCTCTTCTTGGTGCCCCCTATACATCAATTTGACCTTGCTTGTGCTGAATACACTAGTTTACACACGCTAGCCTCAAACACACCAAGCTTGTTTCTGTACCAGTGCTCTTGTATTTGGTGGCCTTTTTTCTTGGTATATTCTCCTACATCTTTGAAAAGCTGAGGTTCAACTCAAATGATACTTGTTCAGTCAGGGCCCTTCCCTACCCCCACAGCTAAGGCTACACCTGTCCACCCATCTTCTACCTCATCACCCTACAATTACTCTCCATGGCACTTGTTTCTTTATTCGTCACTCCCCAAGAAGAGGATCTTTGTCTACCTTCTTGTCCGTTGCTGTCATTCTATTCCTGCCACCAAATGGGAACATAACAATTTGTTGAGTATCATCTTATTCTTTAAAAAAAAATTTTTTTTGTAGTTGTAGATGGACACAATAGCCTTCTCTATCTATTTATTTTTCTGTGATGCTGAGGATTGAACCCAATGCCTCACACATGTCAGGCAGGTGGTCTACCACTGAGCCACACCCCCAGCCCTGGTATCATCTTACTCTTATCTGGAGCAGAAGTTCTTAACCTGGGACTAGTGGTTTCAAGAGATCATTCCCTGCTCCTCTCCCTCTTCTCCCCATCCTTTTCCCACGTGCAAATGAATTTAAGTTTTGAGTATATATCCTCTGGGATGTGAGAAATGTGAGGGAAAACGTATATTTTTTTTTCAGATTCTTAAGGGAATCCAAACAACAGAATGTTGATTACTACTAGTAGGGAGTTATAATTGGTAATGTACTTTCTCCTAATTTAATTTTTGCTATGCTTAGAGATCTAGAACAGAGACTATCATTTCTATTTTGTGGATAAATACGTTAAAGTGCAACATACAGGTTAAACATATTATTAAAGATCACACAGAGAGTCAAGGATGGAACTGATGCAAACACATTCTTTGGACTCAAAATCTTGTGCTCTTTCTGCTGAACATATGGACAGAATCCAGAATTTGGGGGGATTGCATTGGTGCTTGCTTATCTTATACATTTTTTTTCAAAAATCAGCAAATTTATACACGTTAGTTCTAAGGACTTTCCCATTTAAACTAGCCAATAAACTGCATTAAGTTTTTCAGTGAAGAAATATTTCTGTTGGCTATACGGATCGAGGCAGTCTTCCCATGCTATCAAGCCGAAGTTTTAAAACAGAATGTTAAAGTAATGTGTAAACCAAGACACAAAAGAATTTTCTACTAGGCTAAGTAGAGTATAATTGAGAAACTAGATTTGTAGGCATAAATATATCTTGAAGCCAAATGAAGACGATTTTGAGATCTCTAATGTTTAGATTTTATCTGCCCTTTTTGTTAGAATATATAATTGAATCATCTATACTGAAAAATCACTATAATATGTATATTTTTAATTAGCTTTCCACTGGGCATGGTGGTACATGCCCATAATCCAGCATCTTGGGAGGCTGAGGCAGGAGGATCATGAGTTCAAAGCGAAACTCGGGAACTTAGCAAGGTATTGAGCAACCTAGCGAATATCCTGTTTCTAAATAAAAAATATAAAGGGCTGGGGATGTTGCTTAGTGGTTAGCCACCTCTGGGTTCCATTCCTGTTATTAAAACAAACAAACAAACAAACAAAGATCTTTCCTAGAAAATAAATATCTAAAACATGTAATTCTCCTATACATTCATTTTCAAGAAAAGAAGAGCAAATAAACCTCTACATTATTTAGGGTTATATTATCATAACTCTGTGAATTTGGCAGTCTTTTCCCAAAGGCCTTGTCTATAAGACACAAGCAGACAACAGTATCAAAAGACTCCTTTTGTAAACCTTAGGAAGTTATAGGAACATGGCACTTGAAAGAATCTCCCAATCTGGGAAGATAGTTAAGATCAAAGATTTCCTTCCCCTCCTTGCTAGCATCTATAAGTAAAGATCCAGCCTTTTATGTGTGCAAAACAAGCATTCCCTTTATTGAATTAGTTGTTTTTCTTCTTTAAAACCACAAGTGTGGTATCATATTCTTAGAAGGAATCTCCAATTAACTGACTTGGGTGTCATTCTTTGATCTTGATGCATTTAAAACATTAGCCAGATGCAGGGAGATGTGTATTGTAAGAAAGCATTTCATCTAAAATTATTTCATCAAAAGATCTGTCAAGAGCCAGGCCCATTGATTCACACACCCTGTAATCTCCGTCACTCAGGAGGCTGAGGCAGGAGGAGTGCAAGTTCAAGGCCAACCTCAGCAAATTAGCACCACTCAATCATAAAAAATAAAAAGGGCTGGGGATGTAGCTTAGTGGTAAAGTGCCCCTGGGTTCAATTCCCAGTAACAGCACCCTCCCCTGAAAAAATCTATCAGGGCCTCTACTGGGATGTTAACTGATGGCTCTTTTACTATAGTTGTGAAAACCTAGGAAGACTATTGCCTAAATTTATTCTTAGGCGACCTCAGTGTTCAACAGATCTATAAACAAACCACAGACGTATGGGGGAAAAGCCCAAAGACAAACCAACAACCCATCTAGAACCTAGTGGAAGAAACAACAACCTCTTGGCTTTTGATTAGCAGGGCTAGAACACTTCTGGGTTGTTCCTTAACTACAAGTGAGGCTCCTACCTTCCTGGAATCTCGCCTGTCTCCAGGGTCAAAGATTGCCATTATAGGGGATGGGGTTGTGGCTCGGTGGTAGAGCACTTGCTTGGCATGTATGATGCGCTGGGTTCGATCCTCAGCACCACATAAAATTAAATAAATAAAACAAAAGTACTGTGTTCAGCCACAACTATATATGTATATTTGTACATATACAATAATAAAAAAAAGATTGCTGTTTACAGGGAGGATAGTCTGGTAATTCCCTCCTTTCCTTTAAAATAAACCCTGAGAAACACCTAGTAAGAAGGGGCTGTGATATTGGAGAGGAATATGCTCTTTTGACTCTTAACACTTAGCTGAAAGCTGATGAGGACCTTTGGATCTTTCCCAACCACTGGCTTTTTCCCTATTGTAATTAAAAAAATAATAAAAAATAAAAATAAAAAAGACCTACCATGAGGGGAATGTAATTCCGTTTATACCAGGACAAAGGGATTCACTTGTACAGGGATTTAAACCTGTCATTCTTCAGAGGTCTAGGTATCTCATACTACATTGTGAAGAAGACAAATTTTTTAAAATAGACAGGCGTTCTGCTTTTCTGCAGATCAGAGCCTGGGTTCACATGCAATGTCCTTTACTTCTTGGAAGGGATGCCACTCATTGAATGGTAAAAAAGAGTGTGCAAGGGGGCTGGGTATATAGCTCAGTTTTTAGAATGCCTGCCTTGCATGCACAAGCCCCCCAGTGCCCCCCTCAAAAAAGAAGGTGCAAAGCAACAAGATAGAAGAGTTCTAATTTGTAGTACCTTTTAAATTTTACTGTGTTTCACCTTCTACCAAAAATGTCCTAAGTGGCTTAACTGGTTAAGAGTATTACAAAGATGGCTAAGGTCAAGGTTTTAATCTTCTTAATGACCTACTTACTTCTGGAAGAGCCACAAATTCTCCTTTCAAAAATTTGTTTCTAAATGAAGGTGGACCAGGAAAGAGAAAACAAGGAAAACCATCACCAAACAGGAAAACACATCAGCAGCTGTTGCCAATGAGAAGGAGCAGGTTACCGGTCCAGAATCCACAGGCATTTCACTCGGTCTTTTCACCCATTCTTTCTGCGTGGCAGGTGCCAAAATCATAGAAAGAAACCAGATATAGTCCCACCCAGGAGTTTGGTGCAAAATCAGCAATTATACTGGATGCAGTAACACTCATCTATAATCTGAGAGACATGGGAGGCTGAGGCAGGAGGATCCCAAGTTCGAAGCCATCCTCAGCAACTTGGCAAATTCCTGTCTCAAAGTTAAATTAAAAAAAAAAAAAATGGGCTGGAGATGTGGCTCAGTGGTACAGCATTTACCTAGCATGTGCAAGGCCCTGGGTTCAATACCCAGTTCTTAAAAGGTGGGGGCGGGGGATGTAGCTCGGTGGTAGAGCACCCGGGGTTCAATACCCACTACTACAAAAAACCAGCACAGTGCAAGCCCAGGTATGATGAGAGGAGCCTAAGCCAGCTGGGGAAGGCAGGAAAGAGGGCAGGTAGGAGGATTTCCAGAGGAGGGGGCACACCCCAAAGGATGCAGTGAATGTCATTTTGAACTCCAACAAATGGTTGAATAGCAAGGAAATGATCAATTAAAAGATCAATATTTACATATTATTCTTGAGTTTTAAAAAAAGGAATAGACAGGTGTGGTGGGGTCACCTGTAATCCCAGTAATGTGGGAAGCTGAGACAGGAGGATTGCAAGTCCAGTTTCTGCAAATTAGTGAGACAACAGAAAAAGGTTTGGGTATGTAACTCAGTGGAAAAGGACCCTTGGACCCCATTACTGCCAATAATAATAATGATCATAAAATAATTTTCTTAAAAGGAAGGATTGAGGGCTGGGGATGTGACTCAAGCGGTAGTGCGCTCACCTGGCATGCGTACGGCCTGGGTTTGATCCTCATACAAAGATGTTGTATCTGCCGAAAACTAAAAAATAAATATTAAAAAATTCTCTCTCTCACTCTTAAAAAAAAAAAAAAAAAGGAAGGATTGAATAGTAGGCATTTGGGATCTCAAATGCATATTAGTAATAAGATTGAATCAGAACTGAGGATATAGCTCAGTTGGTAGAGTGCTTGCCTTGCATGCATAAAGCCCTGGGTTTAATCCCCAGCACCCCGCCCCGCTCCAAAAAAGAGTGAGTCACTTTCCCCCCCTGACTATTCATTACTATTGTAATGAAAAAGCAACAGATCTTCAACCCTATTCGGGGTTTTAAGTCTCACAACAGAGGACTTTTCTCCTAAGACAGACACATGTAGTTTAAATGAATTAAGCCAACACTGCAAGTTTCAAGGGGTAGATTTATATAAAACAAGGAGATAGCTCTCTCTCTCTCTCTGTGGTGCTGGGATTGAACCTAGGGCCTGGTGCATGCTAGGCAAGCACCCTACCACTGAGCAACACCTCCAACTCCAATGAGCTTAAATATCACAATTCTTTTTTAGGGCAACAAGTGAAGTCACAGGCTACATAAACAATTTTTGTTGTTGTTGTTGAAGATAGGACTAAGGACTTCCTGTATGCTAGGTAAGTGCACCATTGAGCACTCTCCAGTCTTAAAATTTTTTAAAAAAACATCACAATTCTTTTGTCATGCAACATAGTAAAGTCATAAGACCCATTTAAATTTTTTTTTTCTTTCTTGTGGTATTGTGGATCAAACCAAAGGTCCAATTCATGCTAGGCAAGCTCTCTATCAGAGCTTACCCGCAGCCCAAAGCTAACCATTTTTTTTTTTTTTTAAGAGAGAGTGAGAGAGGAGAGAGAGAGAGAGAGAGAGAAAGCTAACCATTTTTAAAGTGAGCATATTAGGACACATGAATTTCCCTCCAAATCCCATAGTGAAAGCATAAACTGGTCCTGGGAAGACCAACCTGTTAGTTAGATCAGCAAGACACCATCGCCACCTTGTGTTGAACAATCTTCATTACACCCACAATATTTTTTGACAAAGATCACACATGGATTCAACAAATACAGAATATAGCTTTATTTATAGAATCTTACAAATAAAACATTTACAGTCCACATAAGTTATTTTCTTTCCTAATTTTTTTCATAACACCTGAGTTTTTTTTTAAAAAAAAATACTGTGATGTAACTGTAGAACTGTAAAGGGAAATATGAATAATAAAAACCTAACCTCTTTCTTTTGCAAAAAATCAGACTTTATTATTATTTTTTTTTTAAAGCAGGTTTCTGGCATATTTCTCTCTCTTTGGAAGAGGACTTCCTAAAAATAGATCTTAGACTACTCAAACAGAGAAGTCTTCATTTTACAAACCCAGGGTGAAGGACCACCGAAGAATGGCCCCCAGGTAACACTAGACACACAATCTTTGGGGGCAAAGACAGAAGGTGAGAAGTAGCAGGACCCTGTCCCTGGCTTATGGCGCCTACGTGACATGTACTTTCCTTGCTGACATTAATAGGAACTGGTCCATCTGGAAAGAAGTGGAAGGTGCCTTTGGGGTGCCAGGTGGAAAAGTCCTCTAACAACTCACTACTCCTCAGACTTCTAATATGTACAGATGCCTAGAACAGCAAATTCAACACTTAAAAGTCAAAATGAAGTTGCCACATTTTCAAATCATGAGGCAGATCTGTTGCCAATGGGAACTTCCCAATTACCACCTCCCTCCTAAGCTCCAACTGGGCTGGCCTCTGCATCCATGCAGGCGAAAGAGGAATTCCCTCTGAGGCAGTGGTCCGTCCGTGAAGGTGAAGCTCTTGAGTTAATAATATGGGTGTGCATGAAAAGGGAAGCACCCTACTAGTTCATATTTATTTTTCAATCTGTTGAAGATTACATTTTTTTTTTAATCTCCTCTCCTAAACTTAGAAACCCACTAACTCTAAGTCAGTACTCTACTCCAAGACAAAGGATATTTTAAAGGAATGACAGGAACTACAGGGAATGCTAAAATTAAAATTGTAATAGATTAATGTGAGTTAGATAAAGTAAATCTTCCAGTCTTTTTTGGGGGTGGTGGTGGTGGTGGGGGTGGTGTGCTGGGGATGGAACCCAGGCCTTGCACGTATACTGTGCAGGAGCTCCATCTGTCTACCACTGAGCTACCCTCCCAGCCTCAGAGTGTCATTTTCTGCTACCTCTTGAAAGCAGTTTGAGAAAAATAAAACAGAAAAGACGAAATCATTTTAAAACAATAACAACAATGATGATGATAAATATAAAAAGTTAGAATCCAACATTTAAGGAATTGGTTCTTTGGTAAAACTGGACCCTAACTCTATCAGGAGTCGGTCCTGACATTCAATCTAGAATCTTGATTGCTAATGGTTCCTCCTTCTTGAGCCTATTCTAAATCCATCTGAGTCAACAGGCAGGGTTGAGAGTGAGACTTAACAAGAACCCCTAGCACTTTTCCCATTCATACTCTTTTCAGGAATATTCTTGGTTTGAGGAACATTTCCTAAGAACAAAAACAAAATAGATGTTGATTTTAATTAACAACAGTGGACAGTTTTTCTAAGGAAGGATAGAAAAACTCAGGCGATGGCAATGAACCAGCACTCCTGTCGTCATGTGAACACAGCCTCTGGGCTGCAGCTGTGGCACCACTAAGAAAGGCTTCTGGAGAGACTGGCTCCCCAAAGTGGCTAAAGAATCTCACATTATCAATATGATAATAATAAATCAATTCACCTAGTGAACCTGGAGATTAGCTCCCCTTGAAGCCAGAGTTCTGAGGAGGGGGCTCCACAGTGCCTGAGGCTGGCCCATAGTGTTAAAGTCAAGTTCATCCATCCATGTTCTGGAGAGAATTAGAGGAATTTATACTGAGTTCAATACAGGATTCTACTTCTGATGTCTGGGGCTGGGGAGGAAGCAGTAACCAAGACAGCGCCACTCAAATTCCACCCGCAGCAATACCTTCGGCCATGCCCCAAGTTTTTGACCTTATAGTCGGGTGTTCCCCGGTACTCAAACTTTTATTTATGTAATTACTAAGTCATAAATTTTGCCTGCACTCATTCCATTTCTGACTACCCTTGTCATGGTAAAGCATAAACTACTGCACTCTAATTCTACAGGTCGGCTTGCCACACTGCGTCAGTCGTGACCAGAGGAGGTGAGTGCGCAGTCTCCCCTCCAACCCCCACATCTTGACAATGTGCTTCTAGGGAGGGATCTGAACAGTCTCTTAGAAGGGAGCTGGGAAAGGGAGGTGGAAATCACAGCAAAAATAATTTGTTTTCTCGCAGATCTTCTGCTCCTCCATTCTGTTAGCATTAAGCCGCAAGAGAAGGTCCAGGCAACCGAACCTTCACGGGGGCTCAATTGGGCAGCCAGGACACAGGAGCTGCACAAACCGACACCGGGTGTCCCAGGAGAACAAGCAGGGATCACGAGAGGAGATCCATCCCTGGCTGCTTCCTATCACACTCAGGATGGTCCTTGCCTCTCTCCTGCACTACTCACCTGCTGACCTTAAGTTCTCTTTGAGAGAATAGGCAACTCAACAGACTGGGGTGGGGGTGGGGGGTCCCTTGTCTCCTGTCCCTTCTCTGTAAGAAAAGAAGAACCCGCTTCACAGGCCTCAGGCCCCAAAGTATAGATTCACCTCCTGATGCTTCTTTCTTTCTTCTTTTTTCTTCATCTCCTAATATTTCTAACCAACTTATGACCACGAGCTCTATTTTTACATTGCAGGGTGAAAGACTGAAAATCTCTCAGTGCTGCTTCCAAGAGAAAGAGTCCAGAATGAGTGGAGAGGAAAAGGGAGTCTTGTCTTGTGCACAGCCTTCAGGTTCCAGGGCCACCGTGAAGAAGGGGGCAGGGAGGGTTGAGGCACTACCTGGAAAACGTCACCAGGGCAGCTTCTTCCTAGGACAGAGCACTTTAAATACAGTTGATATCTGGAGCAGGCAGACGGCTGTTATCAGTTTAATCCAATTGCCTCCTCCGTGGAGCTTTGTGGAGGCCGCGTCCTGTGGCCAGAACCCGACCTGCAGTCCCACTGGCTCTTGGCAGGGCCCTATCCGATCTGGATCTGCCCCGAGTACATAGTGAGGAGGAGCATGATGGTGAAGCCGGTCAAGAGGCCCAGGTTCTGAATGACAAAGGGGATCATGACGCTGCCCTTCCTTTCATCCTCCTGGCAGACCTCATTCATCTCAGGAAACTGAGAAAAAAGAGAGAAAAAGAAGAGATCTGTGATTCCTCCTCAACCTCAGAGTCCAGGGCAGGACAGTGATGGAGACACACGGCAAATCTGCTGACAGGAGATTCCCAGCCACAGCAGCTGGAACCTGAATACGACAGCCTTCCTCCACGGCTCACCGTGACTTTACCACTATACACCTGGCCCTGGATTTGGGGGTAGGAGCTGGCTAGCGGTCAATGCCTTAGGGCTGCGGGCGTGGCTGCACGGCCAAGCACAGTGCCAGCAAGCACAAGGCCCAGGGTGTCATCCCAGCACCACTTCAGGACACAAGAAAAAAAGAAACTCTGATAAAAAGAAAAACCCTTTTTATTGTGGACATAAAACCACTTAAAAATATCTTTTTTACTGACAAATCATTGTTACCACCTCTATGGGAAACCATAGAAAATGGGAAACCTTGAAAATGGAACTACAAGGTGGCTGGGATTGATTCAGGACCTCGTGCTGCTGGGCCAGCAAAGCAGGTGACCACTGTGGGACCATTAAGGAATGCCAAAGCATCCTACCCACGGCGCAGGCTCCCCACAAGAGAGACTGTCTACAGCGTTTCCCTGGGGTGAGTCTGGATGGTAACGGCCACTGCTCTCACCACCTCGCCAAAAACATTATTCTCAAAGAATACGTAAAATAAAACAGTATATAAAGTAAAGCATCTCCTTCACACATGCTGATATGTAAGGGATATGTAAAGAAAAGTAATTCAGGCAAACAGGCCAAAGAGCACCTCAGGCCAACAGACCAGGGAGGGAGCTCAGGCTCCAAGGCTGTGCACAAGGTGCAGCAGAGCAGGCGGGGACTGACACCTACTGTGTCCTACTAACGTGGGACACAGGGCAATGTACTTCTGGACACCACAGATAATGGAAGAAAGCTAATAAAAGCCTAAAAGCAGGGGTCAGCCAGGGTGGCTCACACACAGCCATAATCCCAGCCACTCGGGAAGCTGAGGCAAGAGCACGGCAAGTTCAAAGCCAGCCTCAGGAACTTAGCAAGACCCTGTCTCAAACAAACAAACAAACAAACAAACAGGCTGGGAATGTAGCTCAGGGGTAAAGCACCCCTGGGTTCAATCCCCAGTACCCAAAAAAGAAAAAATAAAGCCTAAAACCATGTATCTACTTTTTAAAGGCTAGTTTTTATTATTATTATTTTTAATTGTTCATAGACCTTTACTTTTTATGTATTTATATGTGGTGCTGAGGATCGAACCCAGTGTCTCACACGTGCTAGGCATGTGCTCTATGACTGAGCCACAACCCCAACCCATGTATCCGTTTTAAGCTAATAATTCTAATTCTGAAACTAAAGTATATACTCTCATTGAGCAATACCATCACTGAAAAGAACATTTACAAAGAGCATGCAACATGTAGAAACATCCATGATGTGTTAAGTAAAAGAAATCAGGATACAGTCACTTAGATATACATTGAGATAAAAAAAGAAACAGTGTTAATTATAATTATGAGGTAGAGAGATTATGAGTAATTCTTCTTTCTTCTTTTTATTTATCTATATATACCTATTCTATAATACTTAACTAAGGACCCTAGATTGACCCTAGATTTTCTTTAATGACATCCTAACAGCAACATTAAGTTTTCTGGCCTTAAAATCTCTCGTCATGTCATAGGTTGGTGTGATTGTACACACCCAGAGTCCTATAGTCCCAGCTACTCAAGAGGCTGGGGCAGGAGGATTGCTTGAGTCATCGAGTTTAGGAACAGCCTGGGCAACACAATGAGACCCTACTGGGGGTGGGAGGGTGGTAGATCTAATGCTTCCTTAAAACCCACTAATCGCATACTTAAGTAGGTGAATTGTGTGGTATGTGAAGACACCTCAATAAAGCCATTATTAAAAACTAACTTATGTCCCCCTAGCTGTTCTCTATTCATAATTTGATAATCTGGCCCATTTTGCCTCTAAGGTATAAACTACGGCAGACTTACCATGTCAGCCAGAGCAATATATAAGAACATTCCTCCAGCCAGGGCAAAAATCCAGTTGGCCGAGAAGTGGCTGCCGGCCAGGATGCCAAAGGCCAGACCCACGTAGCAGCAGCAGGCAGAAAGGAAGTTGAAGAACAGAGCCTGCTGGATACTCATCCCAGCATTGAGCAGGATGACAAAGTCTCCTACAGAGGGGAGAACAGGAAGGGAAAGGAAGTTGAGTTGGGAGACAGAGAACATGGATGAGTCAGAAGGCTCAGCTATGGATGAAGGCTGGGTAAAACTCAAGACAGCCTCAGAATCAAGACTGACCGTCGACATTCTGTTCAGGAGCTGCCCCATCTGCCAAACTGGCCATGCACACCAGCCAAGACGCTGGAAACCACATGCAGGATTTTGAAAGTAGATGACCAGCTAGTGATGGCCCCATTTCTTATGATTGAAGGTGAAATACAAAGAACTTCCTTCCTTACAACTATAGTGAGTTGTCTTTTTCAGAAATGAAATTGTGAGGAAGAAAAGTCGCAAGCCAATGGCAAAGCCAAAATTGGACCATTTGAGCCTCCAGAATCCTGGCTTTCTACACTCTCCCTTGATAAAACCAAGCACCTCCCAAGCTCGGCCTCGTCCACCGATCCACCTGTCAGACTTCTAACACACTCCTCTGCCTTTGGAAGAGTCTAGGGTGTAAGAGATCACCCTCGCTGAGCCCTGGGAACAGTGAGCAGCACATGGTAAGCCCTTTCTGCGTCTTGCCTACCTCACGGCGACTCTTTAAGGTAGCTGCTATTACCAACCTTGGTACGGGATGAGCTACAGGGAGGCGAATTTCCCTGTGAAAAACTTCATCGTTCTAAGCTGCTGTTGGCTTATTGTTAGGATGCGGGGGTTAGAGTCCACACGGCTTGCGGGTGTTAACGGATTACAGAGCGCACTGAGTGGCACCGGGGGCTATGAAGTGGGGCTGCACCAGTGACCAAGGTGGCACCCAGGCTCCAGGGGATGTGTGCTCACCCAGCTCGTGTGGGAACTCCTCACAGAGGATGGCCACCGACGTGCTGATGCCTTGGAAAGCAGACACAGTGAAGGAGGCACCTATGGCCAGGCCGTCGATGAAGTTGTGGAGGCCGTCACTCAGGGTGATCATCCAGGCCAGGGTGCCGATGTCAGAGTAGCGGACACCCTTCAGCCAGTAACAGGCACTTTGGGAAGCCTGGAGGTCCTATGAGAAAGCACATCCCACGACCCGTGGGTCACGGGGAAGACCACACGCTTTCAGCATGAGCCTGACTCGCCAAGGCCTCTGCCTCTGAAGGCTCCCCAGCAGCTGGCGGCCACAGACCTGCACGGAGAGCGAGCCCACGATGACCTTCCCGTCCATTTCCGGGGCCTTGCCATCGGGCTCACTGTTGCGGTGCTGAGGGATCATGTGGTCCAGATCCCCATTCTGCAGCTTCTCTGTCACACCCTCCTCCTGGTCCTTCTTGGAAGGAAGTGTCTCCGAGGCAAAATGGTTATGTCCGTGATGATGCTGGTGGGGTGACAGGGGAGGGGTGAGTGTGACCCTCACCAAGCCCCCTGAACACCTACTCCAAGTGAGTGCTCCAAGCTCTGCAAAGACCTCACTGCGGTCACCCAAGGAAACCAGGGCAGGCCACGCACAGAAGTGTGGGAATTGTCACCTGTGGCAGCACCATGTGCGAGGCTAAGGCCTGTCCCCGAGGTGCCCTCCTTGCACTGAGGGGCCGCTGCTCAAGGCACTCAGAGCCCCTCCTCTGTCACGAGCATTTCTGCCGACTCTGCCACCGTGAGGGAACAACCACATGCCGGATGTGGAAGGTCATCTTTCTGGATCTGCGCTACGCTAGTCCTATTCTTTACTGTCAGACATCAGATGTTTGGGAAATAATCCAGAACAAAGCAAAAGGGATAAACTGCTGCTGTAGTAAAGGGCTCACTGGCCAGACCCAGTTTCCAGTAGGGCTGCCACCGTGGCTAATATCCTCATGAGGTGAGCCGGGCTGATCTCCTTAGGGCACCTGTGGCTTCAGACAGATCACATCACTGCACTGGTGGAGCCACACCTGCACCAACAGCCTCCGCTCTCTGAGGTGGGTGCGTTCCCTCGGACATTTTTTTTTTAAACTGATGATTGGCCTTACCTCATTTTTCTGCTTAAGAAGCATCTTTAAGATCTTCTCTGTGAAAAAGAAAAGGTAGAAGCCCCCAAACACCATTGCAGACTTGGGGACATAATAATCTTCCAGAGGATTGAAGCCAAAAGCCTGTGGACCCAGGAAAATAAAATGAGTTTAAGAAAATAAATATCTCCACTGGTTCCCTCTCATCTCTTAACTACTTCCCTGACTCTAGGAAAGAGACATCCGGGAATACCTCCGCTGTCTGCCCTTCTCTTGCCATCGACTAATCTTGATGTTCCCCTGATGTGACATCACCAGCCTTGCCAGGTTCTTTCTTGCTCATCTTCCCAAAAGACAATCTTTAGGATTTTAATCTTAGGAAGAGTAGTCCTGGATATGGTTTTCTACTTTTTTTTTTGAGACTAGGTCTTGCTCGGTTGCCCAGGCTGGCCTTGAATTTGGGATTCTCCTGCTTCAGTTTCCCAAGTAGCTGGGACAATAGGCATGTATCACATGGTTTTCTACTCTTAGTTAGGTATGCCTTCATTTCTCCTAGCACTTAGTTATAAGAGCATCCTGTCAGCGCATTCCATATTTAAGAAGAAGACGCCTGTGTTTATTTTCATCTTATTTAACGTCCCCAGCTGATTTGTCTGCAAACAGAACAGGAAGTGGTGGAATTATGCTTTCTAAAAGGGAAATCCATTCCCCAGTTGAGCAGCAAGAATTGCAGCATCTTCTTAACCACAAACCTCATGGGGACCACAAAGCCAAAAAAGCCGCCAACACCCTGTAGGTGTTAATCTTGGGAGCTTTTGAAGCTTGGCTCTGTGGCACACGCCTTGATCCCAGCTAATTGGGAGGCTGAGGCAGAAGGATCTCTTGAGACCAAGAATTTAAGACCAGCCTGGGCAATATAGTGAGATCCCTACCAGTTTAGGGATAAGTAAATAAATATTTTAAAAAAACAACGACAAAATTGTGCTGGGAGGGTTTCTGAGACAAGGTCTTGCTTTGCTCCCCAGTCGGTCTTGAGAGCGCATGCTCCAGTGACCTTCCCGCCTGGGTCTCCAAAGTAGCCTGGAGTACAGGTGTGCACCTCCACGCCCAGCTGGGGAAGGGGAATTGTTCTGGGTTCTTCCTGAAAAACCTCACTTATTAAGGAGAAGGAGAAAGAATCCATTGGAAAGAGGACAGGAGCAGAAACCAGAATTCTCTTTCAAGTTCAGTTCTTGGTTTATGGTGTCAAAGTGTTCAATGACTTGCTCCTCAGTCTCCTAACTAGAAGCAGGAGGCCTTGAAGAAACTCCAGTCCCCCTCAGGTTCAGGTTGCATATAGGAGCCAACCTAGGGAAGGGGAACCCTGGCTGTTTAAAAGGTGCTTTTCCTTGAGGTTTTAAAGGCACCATACTCAATCATAAGCCTCTAGTGTTGTTTTCTTTCTTTGGTGGGGGTACCAGGGATTGAACTAAGGGGCACTTGGCCACTGAGCCATATCCCCAGCCCTATTTTGTATTTTATTTAGAGACAGGGTCTCACTGAGTTGCTTAGTGCTTTGCTTTTGCTGAGGCTGGCTTTGAACTCGCGATCCTCCTGCCTCAGCCTCTTGAGCCGCTGAGGTTACAGGCATGTGCTCACCACACCCGGCTCTATGTCGTTTTCTAAGAGACATACGTTCTGTAGTAGAAGTAGCACATCTGGTCAGCTCTCTGGGAGAGGCGAATCACTGAGGGAAAAGTGAAGTGAAAAGAAGCGACTACCACCTCTCCACACTAAGCCAGGGAGGACGGCAGTATTCAAAAGCCTGACTTCGAGGGTCAGCAAACCTGGCACATAGGCTCAGGGTAGGTGCTCTCGTGCAGGGTCAGATTCCATGGGTTAAACAATACTAGCTCTGGAGCTGGGGCTGGGGCTGAGTGGTAGAGTGCTCGCCTAGCACACATGAGGCACTGGGTTCAAACCTCAACACCACCTAAAAATGAAATGAACATATTATGTCCACCTACAACTAAAAAATAAATATTAAAAAAAAAAAAACAATACTAGCTCTATAGATCTCAGATTTACTCCACTAGGAACACAAAACAACATTTTAGAAAACAAAGTACTATAAGAAGCATGTGGAGTCATCCTTTTGTTCTGTGGGCCTGTCAGACCACCTACGCGAGATGTCTTGTGCTTATTGTAATTAATGGGTCTGTTGAAGAGACTGCACCCAGGCAGATGAGGCATCTGCGAGAGGGCCTACCAAATCTTACAAGTACTAAGCACCCTTCTCTAACGTGGAGGATTTTTCTCATTTACCTAGGTAAGGGACAAAGCTGCTGTCAGGGATGGGAAACTCGACTGTTCTGTTTAGATTGTGTCTGTCCCCAAACTCCCTCCTGAGAACTCATGTTTTTACTAAGACCCATGGATTCTGTCGACGTGTTTATACCACTCTGCACCGAAAGTACCAAATGGAGAGCCATAAAGTGACACAGCTAAACTACATCTTTTCACTTAACAGTTGGAGCACTTTTCCTGGCACCAGGCACTTTACAAATATTATCTCATGTGACCCTTCCATTCTCTTGAGGTCAATCCTATCGTCTTTCCTATTTTACATGAGGAAACAGGAGCAGAGAGGTAAGCGGCTTGCCCGAGGTTGTAGAACCTGGAGACGGTGCAGCAGGGTTTGAACCTAGATCTTAACTTTTAACGCTGCGCAGCCTCTCCTACCTCTTACCTAAGTCCTGGCTTGACTTTCCCAAAGGAAAGGCCCCTGAGAGCCCCTCCCTGCACCTTCCATGTAATCGGAGGTCCTCCCACTGTGCCCACTGTCCCCCCCAAGGAGACAGGCGCACTCCAGGTACAGGGGCTCTGGCTCGCCATACCTCAGGGATGAGCTGGAAGAGGGCGTTGGAGTAGAGGGTTCCAATCGCCAGAGCTATGAAGTAGAGCAGCAGCCGCTTGTAAAAGGTCTTCTTCATGAAGGGCACCACACTGGCCCCCATGAGGGAGCAGAGGGAGATAACGGTGACACAGAGGAGACCGTATCCCCACACTGCCAGCCCGCCCGGGACAGGGAGCGGGGCAGCCACCATTTAGGGGAGGAGGTGATAGGGAAAGTTGTGGATATTAACAAAGGAAACAAAAAAAGAAAAATCAGAGAGACAAGTAGGGAGGGAGAGAGAAATAGAAAATCTGTTAGTGATTCGAGTCTTTGATGAAAATTTCTTTCAATCAGTGCAGAGAAATGAGAAGGAGCTCGAAGTGGCCTTGGAACCCTGTGACTCCAGCCCCTGCTGTCTTTGGTGGCCTGAGTCATACCTGCCAGCTGGTGTGTCTGGCAGGAAGTGCAGGGTGCTACCTTGTCACATGTCCTACGTATGCTCAGGTCCATCAGACTTTGGACTTGAGGACCGACTCTCTTTAACAGGACATACCAGACAAGTGGAGGGACCTGCACATTATGCTGAGCGTTTGCCTCTGCATATCCAATCTGTGTCACAGAGGCACACGCAGCACAACCTGGAGGTGGTGCAGTCTGTGCAAAATACACAAAGTCATGCATACGTGCAGGGCAGGAGGGAGGAAGAACAAGACCCGATGCCTATAGTATTCCGTCTCTGCACTTCAGCAGTTTTTAATTATTTCCATTTGCTTGAAAAGGGACCTGGACGTAGAGAACAGAGTTCCAGAGTCACCCCGTCACAAAAAATACTCCCTGTCACATTTCTCAGTCAGACACACTCCGAGCTGGGTCCAGCCCCAGGAGAGGGCCGGGCAGAACTGTGCCAGGATGACACTCCCCCGTGAGCCAGGGGCGGAGCATGTTCAGGGACAGCAGTTTCATTCAAACAGACAATGAGGCATTTGATTTCAAATCTTTAAAAAATTAATAAGTTTCACTTCTAGAGCTGAAAAAATAGCCCAAGATGAGGCCTCCCCTGAAGAGCTTGCCAAATCCATGTGAAATTCTGAGAGGGCATCAAGGTGGTCTCAGAATCAGGGACGAGGATAAGGTGACCCACGCACAACATCCCATCTGGCGTCCGCTCCGGACCCGTCTTTCAGTTGGGCCGGTGGGGAAGCTGCTGACAGGGACTGTGTGTGAAAGGCAGCTTCTGCCACCCCAAGGTGGGGCCAGGTACACACCAGAGTCCCTGACTGAGCTGAAAAGGCGGGAAGACTGTCAACTTGGGCTTATTTTTATAGCTCCTCAGGGATGACAATTAAGAAACAAAATCACCAAACATTTCAAAACAGTCAAGTAAGGGTACCAGGAAGTCCGTCCCAATCAGGAAAAGGTCAAGATGCAAGGCACAAAGGATGCGGTGCCCTTCTGTTTATTTTATATTTTTAATTGTATTTGTTCTTCTCAAATAGTCTTTGTTCTACCTTTGGCTCTATACCCGGCACAAAAGATGGCCTGAGGACAAACAAGGATGGCCAACACAGCACATGCCCACCTCAGTCTCATGGATAACTGGTGCCACACCCAAGTGCCCCCAGGGTTCCCTCAGAGGAGGCAAGGTAGGCAGCACCGAGAACAGGGACCAGCCACCAGCCACAGATCCCCGATGGGACGGGCCGCAAACAGGAGGAGCCTTGCATCTGACGTCACCTGAAGAGGCCAGAGGCGAACCTGAGTGCCCGGAGGAGAGAAAGAAGGCCCCTGAGAGCTAGAGTGAGGAGTCACTGGTGGCCCTTGGTAAGAGGAGGCAGTGCTGGGAGCCTGGAGCGTGGTGGGGCACGGACATCAGCCAGGAGGGCTTGGCGGTGGGGAGGACGCGCGCCTGTTCTACTGCACCTCTGGAATGAGCTGGAAGAGCGCGTTAGAGAGCAGCGTTCCAATGGACAGGGCGATGAAGTAAGTGAGCACACGGCTGAAAAACGCTTTCTCCGTGCACGGCAGGACGAGGGCTCCCAGGAGAGAGGCCAGGTTAATCAGTGAGACGCTGAGGAAACCAAAGCCCCACACTGCGGAGGAACAAGAACAGACGAGGGCCTCCGTTACTGAGGGCCGGCACGCCAGCGGCCGCCTGGGCCTGCTCCCACTCGGGGGTAACCTGGGCAGACAGAGCTCGAGCAGCTGTTGGGTCCACCGCTGGCTAGGTGCTGTGAAGAAGCCTTAGGAAAAAAGTCAAGGTTGCCACCCAAAAGGAGCTTACCGTCTAGAGGGAGAGCCTGAAGAGACAACATGGGAGACTCAACACGAGTCAGCCATGACAGCAGGGAGCAGGGAGAGACAGCAAATGGCAGGGGCCAGGTTGGGTGCCACAGGCTGGCACTGTGGGACTTCAGGACAGTCAGGGGCCCACGGCTGTGTGGCCCTCAGTCTGCGGCCAGCCTGCTGTGGCTGAAGCAGAGGCACTGGGTTGGGGGTGGAGGGTAGAAAGATGAAGTGGGCCAAGCAGGTCTTAAAGGCTGGCGCTCCAGAGGTCAAAAAGGAAGACATCCACAGGCCCCGAAGCCCCGCACTCTGCGTGTTGGCCAGCACCTGCTCAGTACCTGGCAATGTGCCAGACCAGCCTGTGAACCCAGGGACTCTCAGCACATCGTCACTGTCCTGGGCCCCGGAGCAGGTCACACTGCATGCCCCACTCCAGCCTCGGCCTCCCTCACCTCGCCTTGCTCACCTTCGATGGCACTCGGCTTCCCCTCCGCTGTCTGCTCGTTCTCTTCATTCTCTTGGTTCTCAGAGGTACAGGCCCCAGCATCCAGCTGCTGGAGAATGGTGGGGCAGAACTCCTGGAGCTCACTCCTCCCGATCCGAGACTCCTCGCTGAAATTGTGAGCAGCAAAGAGGTCTCCAGAACTAAAGCACTGAAACAAGAAGAAGAGTCAGAGAGCCTCTTAGAACCCAAACCCCACACCCCGCCTGCCAAGCAGCCTCCAAAGCCTGCCCAGAGATAAGACAAAAAAAATAAAAAACAAAAAAAAACCCCCCGACCACACCAGGAAAACTGCAGACATATCTCTAGGGATGGAGCAAGAAGTCCCTAAACTTGAAAATCTGATCAGCTATCTTAGAGACTGGCCACCAGGAAAGTCACAGGTGCTAAGCTTACCTAACTACAAATGGGGTTGGGGAGATATTTCAGGAAACAAGATTCCAATCGCTGGGACCAGGGAGTGATTTGTGATTCTATTTGCATAACTAAAGATACCAACTATCTGTATCACAATAGCCCAGAGAGCTATCAAGATCAAGATTCCAGAGTACTGGTATGCGTAGGGGTGGGCTCCTTTGAAACTTGTGGTGCTACCTGGGAAGACAAAAGCCTGGGGAACTTTAGTCTCCTTAACCTCAGAGGCTTGTCCTCAGCCTGCAGGATGAGCTGAGGAAGTCAGGCAAGGAAAACCTAAGTTTTCAAAGCTGGCTGCAGAGCAAGCATGGGCTGGTCAGCAGACACAAGCACAAGCCACCTGCAGGAGGACTGCAAGTGATTCTCACGTACTGTTCCTGGGAAGCGCTGCTGTTTGACTTCTAATTATACTTTATACATGTAGGCGTCAGTCCTTTTCCGAGTTTGGTTTTACTCAGGTCTATTTCTGAGATTTGGCCCTCTGGGTGTGCTGACAACACCCAGTTCTGGGCCTATAATGCTGAGGGATAGACTCTGGTGACCCCAGGACACTGCTGCTGCCTGGCAGGCCCTGAGACCCACATGGCAGGCCTTCAGGCTCAGGCTGTCCCATGGCACATTCAGCCTCCTCACTGACTCAGACATCGACCGCACTCTGAACCCAGGTCACATGGTCCTCTTCGTCCCTTCTCACTCCACACCTCAGGCCTGAACCTGCCTTTGCTATTCCAGCACACTCGTCACCCCATCTCCTTTCTGAACCCCACGACTACTCTCCAGCCCACAGAATATGATGTCACTCTCATCCAGCTCCCTGTGTCGGTAGCACACTCCTTAAATGTGACTCCTGCTCTCTTTCCCACAGGACTCAGCACAGGGAACAGAACAGATATATATAAAGACCCTGTGGCTGGCTTAGATTCATTCTGCCACAAATAGCCTCAGGCTCTGATTAGCCAGAACCAAGAGCCCGAAGACCTCGCTTCTGCAAGTTCTAGTCCAGGTCCCTCCAGGAACTCATGTGGGACCGGAATTCTCTCCTTTAAAATAAGATAATTCCCCCTGCCCCTAAAGGACTGTGAGACTCACCTGGTAGAGTGTACAAAGGCTTTGGAAACTGTGAACTCTAATGGAAATGCTGTCCTGGGAGCCTCGGCTTATCAGCAGTGCCAGACCATCCAAGTGCAGTTCCAAAGAACGGTCTGGGGGTGCTGAGAACCCCACATCCTGGCTGCCCTGTGTAAGGGCTTCAAAGCACCCTATATCGAGGAAGCCCTGCTGGGGATGCAGGCTGTGCTGATCCACACAGCAGGTGAAGAGAACTGGCCTGCCTGCTCTGTCACCAAGACCTACCTGAACCCGTCTTAATCAGGCTGCTCAGCCACCCTACACCTGACCAGACAGAGCCCCAGAGGCCACAGATGGTAGTGGCCCAGAGGGGCGGGGAGCCTCACCGTGGAGAGGTTCCTGTGTCCCTGGCCAGGCTGTGTGGCGTTATTCCGGTCTACTCCCACATTCAGGTGGATGAGCAGCTTCTTCAGCTGCTGCAGGGTGAGGCTGCCACCCTCACCGTAGCGATGCATGAGGTTCTCCAGGAAAGAGGTGGCGCTGATGGCCTGCATGTCCATGGATGAGGCGTGGGCCTCAGGAGCAGCTCTCCATATGTTCAGCAGGGTCAGCAGGAAGCAGCTGGGGAGGGCTGGGCTCGGCAGCTTCATGGTGACCAGGTATACCTATCAGAGGACAGAGCCAGGTGAAGGCCAGACCTCCCCACTCCCTCCCCCCCAGCAGCCCCGCACCCACCAACCCCACAAAGCATGAAGGGTCTGGTCTCTCCCCCAGCCCCTGCATCAGATCAACATCAACATCAAAGTCTGACTTCAGCCCTTTTCCACTCCCTTTGTCCAACCTTTGAGAGATGCTGCTTTTAAAAGAAATACATGAAAATTAAGAAAAAGGACAAATTCAACAGGGTTGGCTAAATTAAATTTAAAAGTTAAAAACAGGGCTGTAGCTCAGTGGTAAAGTAAGTGCTATAGCATGTATGGGGCCTGGGCTCCACCAGGCACAAAAATAAAAATTAAGTAATTAATTAAAATAAATTGTGGCTATGATTTTAAAAGACCTCATCTTTTAGAGATACTAAAATAATCATTGATTAAATGATTCCTCTCCTGGAATCTGCTTCAAAATAATAAAGTAGGTGAGTGTGTGGTGGTGGCAGAGCATGAGTGAGATAGACTGGGATATCGTAAGAGCTCATTAGGATCTTCTATCTGCTTTTGTGTTATGATTTGGTTTGTTTTTGTGTTTTGGTGCTGGGAATTTGAACCCGGGAATGCTCTACCAGAGCTATACCCCTAGACTTTTTTATTTTGAGAGGTGAGGCTGGCCTTGAATTTGCAATCCTCCTGCCTCAGCCCCCATAGTCACTGGGATTACAGGCATGAGCCACTGCACCAAGCTTGTTAAATTTAAAATCCTCCAAAACAAAATTCTTTAAATATAAATATTATATCTAAAAGGGAAAAAACACAAGACTAGCAAAAATATATACCATCGAGGATGAAAAAAAAAATTAAAAACCCAGTTTCTCCAGGACATTGAGAATACAAATTAAGAACTTGACTGGTGCTATCTTCCTACTTATTAAAATGGCAAAACAGACTTTTAACACAGAACACTTCAGGGCGGAGGATACAGTACAGTGGTAGAGAACTTGCATAGCTGCGCTTGAACTACAGGGCCACAAATAAATAAAACTGAAGTGAAATGAAATAATTTAGCAGTAGCATAAAAATTTTAAAAAGCACACAATAAAAACAACCGTATGTTCATGAAGCTGAATAGCAGCAGAAATAAGATGGGACTCTTAAAAAAGTTTTGAGAGGGCTGGGGTTGTAGCTCAGTGGTAGAGTACTTGCCTAGCATGTGTGAGGCACTGGGTTTGTTTCTCAGCACCACATAAAAATAAATAAGTGTCTATCAACAACTTGAATTTACCTGAATCAAGATAATTCAAAAATAAACCAGGCACAGGGGTACATGCCTGTAATCCTAGTAATTCGGGAGGCTGAGGCAGGAAGATCACAAGATCAAGTCCAACCTTAGAACCTTAGTGAGACCCCCACAAGCAACTCAGTGAGATCCTGTCTCAAAATAAAAAAAATAAAAGGGGCTGGAGATGTAACTCAGAGGTAGAGCACCTCTGGGTTCAAGCCCTGGCACCAAAATAAATAAATTAATTAATTAAAAGGTCATACACAAGAAGATGTATTGTAATCAAATAAATTATATCAATTTCATGGAATATTATGCAGATATAAAAAAATCACATCCATTTGAAATGCATATAACATTAGGTAAATAAAGAACTACGTAGCAAAGTTAAGAACTGAAAAGAACACAGAAAAACAACAGCTTAAGGTATCAGTGCTAACTGTAATCTTTCTTTTGTTAATCATTTTCCTTAGTAGGGTTGTAATTTAATTAGTGGCATAAGCAAATATCCGGAGTGGGAAATGAGCCTCCTTGCTCCAGACCAGGAAGAGTTCAACCACCGCAGTGGTTTCCTCCCCAGGATCCCAGGGCTCCAGCACCAAATGCCTCCCAGTGTGCTGCTGCTCCACCTCTGGGTCTTAGCTTATGACAGAGGAACAGGATCTGAGTGGCTCAGAACAGGTTGCCTGAACCCTGGTGGGAGAGCAATGTGACTCTGGGTAAGTTATTTAACCCAGAATGGTATTTAACACAGAATGACCCAGGGTAGCAGTGCAGCTCACAAGGGCCCTAGTGCCACATAAACATGGCTTGAATTGATTCATAATGATGCTTAAAAAAGAAGCTGCCTTGGGCAAGTTACTCAATCTCCCCATATCTCACCTTTCTCATCTGTAAAATTGGTACCCACCTAATTGGATTATTGTGAAGACTGAATGCCCAAGCTCTGGCAAGGCCCTTGCCAAGTGCTTGAACTAAAGCACTCAAAATCTGGCTTTAATGATTTTTTAAAAAATATTTATCTTTTCGGGGCTGGGGCTGGGGCTCAGCAGTAGTGCACTTGCCTGGCATGAGTGAGGCACTGGGTTCAAGTCTCAGCACCACATATAAATACATATATAAAATAAAGGACTATCAACAATGAAAAAATAAAATAAATTATCTTTTAGTTTTAAGTGGACACAATATCTTTATTTTTATGTGCTGCTGAGGACTGAATCCAGTGTCTCATGCACTCTACCACTGAGCCACAACCCCAGCCCCTGGCTATAATTATTCTAAGACATAATTTGCAGGTTTCTTCCAACTTTGACTCAGACTGAACATGAAGCCACTAACATAACTGTGAGGAATACCTGGTGGCCAACTTTACTTTCAATGGCAACTATCACAACTCCAGGCCTGTAGCACACACATTACGTAAGTCTTACAATGCAAGGGTACCCAGGTTCATTCAGGCTTTGGGTTGTACACACAGGATACACACAGAACCTAGACACATGAAGTGCTACTCTTAGGTGGAATATACAGAAATGGATGGATCAGCAAAAATGATGGTTTCTGAAAGTGTTACTTTGAGACTCACAACTTGAATCTCCATCCAGAACCAAAAGTTAAATTATGTGAGCAGGGTAATGGGAGGGGAGTGGGTCTTAGGCCAAAATGACTGAAACTCATTGTTCAAAAAAAGCAGTCATTCAGCCAAGCAGCTGTGAACCATCCTGGGCACGTGTTCTGCTATTAACACAGAGAGTAGAGGTGTGCATGGATTTAGGAAAAGAGGTGGAGAGATGATGCCCAGCATCTGGCATGGACCAAGGGCAGACCTTGCTAAGTACCTGACATTCATTGATTCTTTTAAAAGAAGCTGAGAAACTTATCCACTTAATAGATAAGGAAACTGGAGTCCAGAGACTAGGAAGTGTGATCCATAGCCAGCAAAGCCAGACGTTGACTTACTCATGAATCAAAGCCAGGTCTGAAAGACACTTAACTAGTGTGCTCTCAGCATGAAGACAAAATGCAGGACCTGGAGAGCCACAAAATCCTGCAACTCACATCTTTGCCAATTTCCTCCTCCCTTCCTTTCATCATTCTTCTCTCTTCCTACCCTGTCCTGGAGACTGAACCCAGAGGTACTACCACTGAGCCACACCCCCAAGCACTTTTTACTTTTTATTTTGAGACAGAGTCTCACTAAGTTGCTTAGGACCTTGCTAAGTTGCAGAGGCTGATCTTGAACTTGCGATCCTCCTGCCTCAGCCTTCCAAGTCTCTGGGATTAAAGGTATGCACTACTGTGTGCAGCAGATATTAATCAATTTCCTTCAGCTCCAGTAAGCATTCTAGATCCTGGCTTAGGATGCCCTGAAGAGCTAGGAGGGGGATACCCAGGGATGCCTTAGAAGCCAGACTGAATTACTGGATTCCTGCTGTGGAATCACAGAACACAACAACAACAACAACAAAAATGATTGTTTCCACTTCAAATATATTTCCCAAATTTATCTGCAACATGTAGTTGCAGATAAACACTCTGAAGAAACAAAAACATTTCAAGGGAGAAAAAGGGACAATTTTAGAATCTTCACCTGGATGGGCATTCCCTAGAGGTATGCTTACAAAGCATTTGCTCTCTACTGGCCCAGGAGCCCCTTATGTGGCTACTAGACAGAAAGCCTGGAGGGTGGGCAAGAGGCAGCTTCTGGCTGTGCAATCAGATAAGTGATGGCGCCACCTTTGCGTCTCCCAGGTGACCTTTTCTCTCCTGGCCAGAAAACCTGTTCTTGCCTCTGGTAACTTGAGCTTCAGGCTTCTGTGATGACCAACTGGGCTCTGCAGTCTAGGCCAGTCCCCAAAGGTGGGCAGATCCAGTAAACTCAGCCCTGCTGCCCAGCCCAGCACTTGAGAGCTGAATCACCCCTTGAAGAATCAGTGGAGAGTCACTAGGGGCAGAAAGGAATCCTGTTCCAGAGATCCCCCGAGCTGCTTAAGACACTTCAAATTCAAGTGACCTTGTTCTCTTGGCAGTCATGAAAGGGGAGCTTTCTGCATCAGCGGAGATTCCCCGCCTTTCAACTACATGTTATTCTTAGCAGTAGCAACAACCAAAGTTTATAAAAGATTCTTTGAAGGAAAGAAAAAAGAGGGGAAGGAAATACAGTTCTTACTGAACCTGGGAGAGTGAGAGCAAGGCTAGGCAGAGGTTCTGGCCTGAGGGGAGCCACTCCAGGCCCCCAGGGACCTGAGCTAATATGCCCTCAAGAAAGAAAGCCAGCCAAGAGTGCTAGGAAGAGCTGCAAAGAAGGGAAAGACACAAAAGCTGGAGTGTAGGTTGGCTCAGACCCCCAGGCCCTTCCTACTCAAGAGAAGCCAGCTCAGCTCAGGGTCAGAGAAGTTAACTGTTCTAGTGCCTCAGGCCTGTCTCCAAGGTGCGGGCAAAGGAGAAAGTGGGGAAGACTACTGTTCTGGAACCCTCTAAAGAGCACAAGTTTCTTTATCATCCCAGAGGCTCCTAAACTGGAACCCTGCCTATTCCCACCCTTTCACTGGGCCCAGAAGCATCTAGCCCTCAAGGGGCAGTTCTGATCACAGACACCATTTATTGCAAAGTTTCCTATTCATTTTGTCCAGGCCCACCTCTCCACTAGAGGGGGGCCAACTTTGACTTCTCCTTGAGACAACAAAGTAGTGACTTATCATGTTGCTGAGTTGAGAAGCTGAGCACCGAGAGGTAAGTAGAACAGGCCATGGAAACTTGAAGGGCCTGAGTAGCCAGAAGGCACTCAATTCCATCCTGATTCCTCTGAGTACAGACCCAAAACAGGAAAAAGACAAAGTGCTCCAGAGCTAAATTTGGTGAAGGCAAGACTGTTTCTGAGGCCAAGATGTATGCTAGTAATGCTTCCCCATAATGCCCAGTGGGTGCTCCTCAAAGGCTCGGTATGTGGAAGCACAGTGCCCTGCCAGGGGACAGCTCTGAAGTTGGGGTCTCAGTCAGTCGCGTGCTCAGGTCAGTTTGAGGGCAGCGTGAAGTGGGGTTTTACAAAACACCTTACTTAAAAGAAAAGGTTGAAAGTCCAAATCAAGGAAAGCGCAAAGCACAGCGGTGGAGGCGGGTGAGGAGGTGGGTTAGGAGGCGGGGATGTGGGCAGAAGAAGCCATATTGCTAGGAATCCCATTCCCCAAAGCCCCTGGTCCCACTACTGACTGGCCTCGGCAAACCATCTTAAGCTTTCCCCTCAACAGTCTTCTAGTCATCTGAACTTCAGAGGGCGTAAAAGGAAGCTTCTGTTCTCATATGTACAAGGAAAGAGAGGAGGTGACTCTGAGGTTCCTGTGGACTCAGCACAGCCACCAGGGTTAGGGGCATCAAGGATCCAGCCAGCTATGACAGAGTGGTTCCCACCACCTCTTGGGGTTCCCCCCCAGGCAACAGCTCATTTCCTGCAAGAGTCCTAAAGTAGACTGGGCTTTCTCCAGTACCCCCTTCCTAGTCTGTCACCTACTAGTCAAAAGGTTAACCATTAGTAGGCAATACAAAAGCAAATGGCTCTGGGTGAGTCAGGGGACATTTCTGAGCCCCTGAGAAGTGCAGAAAAAACCCCGAGAAACTTGTAGGTAAAAAAGACAAACCAGGCCTGGGGTAGACAGTGGAGGCTCAAGGAATCATAAAACCCAGTTCGAGCTGAGTGCCCCTAATAAAAAATCTGAAACGATAAGTGAATGACATGATTCCACAAGTGGAAATTCCACACCTGCCTTCACGTGATGGGTCATAATCAAAACACAGGCTTGTGTGGACTTGAGTGTTCAAGTCTGGTCCACTGAACTTGTGTTCCAGCAAGTCATCAACCCTATTAATCCTATTTACCCTGTATCCTTAGTTTTTTGGTTGTTTTTTTTTTAATTTTTTTTTAGTTGTTCCAATGTACATAATACTTCTGTTTTCTTTTTATTCTTATGTGGTGCTGAGGATCAAACCCAGTGCCTCACACATGCCTACCAATGAGTCCCAGCCCCAGCCTGTTTCCTTAGTTTTGAAAGAGGGAAATGGCTATGGTTTGGATGGTCTGTGCATGTCCTCCAGAGAGTCAAGCATGGCTCCCAATGTGGCAAAATGAAGAGGGGTGGGACCTTTAAGAGCTGGGCCCAATGAGAGGTCCGCACTCTGGCTTCCCATCTCACCGTGTGACCTCTGTCACATGCTCGAGTTCCCACCACAATGCTTTCCATCATGAGATCCTCAGCAGAGCTAAGCTCACTGGCAACATACCCGTAAACCCTCAGAACTGTGAGCTAAATAAGTCTCTTTGCTGGGCATGGTGGTGACTACCTATAATCCCAGAGACCTGAAAGGCTGGGGCAGGAGGATCACCAAGTTTGAGGCTAGCCTCAGCAACTTAGGGAGATCCTGTCTCAAAATAAAAAAGTTCTGGAGATGTGACTCAGAGGTTTAAGTGCCCCAGGGTTCAATCCCTGGTAACAAAAAAATTTTTTTTTAAAAATTATAAATAAAAGAGAAAGTATGTAGAAGCACCACATAGATTTAGATGGGAAATTGAAAAGGCTGCACAATCTCCTTCTCCTGATAATAATCAATCAATCTATCTCTCTCTCTATCTATCTATATTTAAATAGTAAAAAGCAAGCAAAAAAATTAACAGTATCCAAAAATAAGGAAATAGGCCTAATCAGACATATTAACTCCAAAGCCACGGGCAGCCAGGTGTGGTGGTGCATGCCTATAACCCCAGTGGCTCAGGAGGCTGAGGTAGGATCATGAGTTCAAAGCCAGCCTCAGAAAGTTAGTGAGGCCCTAAGCAAGTTAATGAGAACCTGTCTCAAAATAAAATATAAAAAAGGGCTTGGGATGTGGCTCAGTAAAGCACCCCTGGGTTCAATCCCTATACCAAAAAGAAAAAAAAAAAAAAAAAAATCAAAGCCATAGGTAGAAGAAGGAATAAAATTGGCATCGTGCACTGTTCCTCTCCTACCTCTGGCCCAGATCACAAGGGATCTATGAAAATCCTCATTAAGGTCCCCAAATCCGGCAAGAGGCCAACCATCACCCATTCTTTGTCCCCTTCAATTGAGGAGTGGTGGGAAGAGCTACTGGGCAGCAGGGAGGTGAAGCTGGACCTCTGGCTGGCTCTCCTGAGGGCTCCATGGAGAGACTGCGCTGGGGAAAGTGGCCAATTCCAGGGAATATTCCTTGCTCCCCTTCCATGGAAAGGGAGAACACCTTCCAATCTAGTGGGCTGAACCACACTACAGAGACCACTCCTGAAATCCTAAAGCGGAGGACAGCTCCATGCCCGCCTCCTCTCCCTGCACCCTGCCTCAGTCCACAGGGGCACATCTCACCCACCCAACCCGGCAGCCTGGGCAACCTGGTGGGAGGAAAGTCACTTTCTTATTTTAGGGCTGAGAGAACATCTGAGCAGAACAGCAGCCGCCATGACAGGATGGAAAAAAAAGTAAGGGCAGGCCAACAGGCACAACGCCGGGGACCGTGACAAGTGGCCCCAGGGAAAGCAGCCGCCCAGCTAGACTAACTGATCCCACCAGGCAAGGCCACAAAGAGACCATAGGAGACCCAAGGGGGTGTGGGTTCACTACCAAGAGGAACAAAGATCACTGAAAAACTAATACACCATCATGGATAGGCAACCAAATTCTGCCAGTAATATAAACAGAAATATGACAAAGGAAAGTTTGAGATAACCCATGAGCACAGCTGACCTAAGAATAGAATGTCCAAAGATAAATACCACAAGGAAAAAGAAAAACCGAATCTGAGGACTGAAATAATGCACCTGTACTTCTCAGATGTTTAAGCTGAGGCATGCGCAAGAAATTCTTTATTTTGGAAGGTGGGGTGTTTACTGGGGATCAAACACAAGACCTGGAGCACGGTAAGCACGCACTGCAGCTACATCATCAGCCAGATTCTTTTTTTCCCAAATAATTCATTGTAAAAATTATGAGATGCTAAACCTTCTTTTATATGTAGAAGAAAATTAATACTATCCTCATCCTCCCATAATAACATTTGGCATCAGAAGAGAGTGCAAAAGCGTCCACACAATTCTGAGACAAAGAAAACATAAATCAAGAAGATTAGCCCTGGCCAAGTTCTCACATGAATTTGGTGAAGAAAACCGGCAGAAATTCTCAAGGATGAATGATATCAGAGAATACAGCCCCCTTCCAGGGAGGAAAATGATCTAACAATGAAATGCAACTAAGTAATACAGAAATAATAAAGCACTCAGGAATGCAAAAACCCTAGCAAGAGGATGACTGAGAGTCAGCATTGAGCCCCCTCTGCACAAGAAATAATAAAAAATCATTATAGGCACAATGGTTACAGAACACAGTCTACATGTTTAAAAAAATGAAAAAATTTAATAATACAATTAACACAATCAAGACATGGAAAAAAGGAGATGAGAACAAATGTGAGGATTCCAATGTCCTCATTTTTCATAGCAGAGTCAATAGGTACTGTCTAAAATGAAAACAAGTAATTATGCATGACTCAAGCTATTTACTTCTCTGGGGAGGAAATGATCTCTTCTTTAAGGCTTAATAATTCCTTTGGTTTTATTGCAGTTTCTTTTTCTTCAGTTGCTTTCAGAGAAATTTTACAACTTTTTCAGATAAGTACTTATTTCTATTTTTCTATGTCCATTTGTCTGTGGTTATGCCTGCAAAAATACCTGGGATAACATTCACTAATATTGATGACGACTATTTCTGAGTGGCAAGTCTGAGAGTTTTTTTTTTTTTTTACACTTCAACCTATTGATGTGCCCCAATTGGCAGTGAGCGTGGCCATAATCAAGGAGTTGGGAAGAACTAAGTATAATACAAAATCTAGAACCCATAGAAGCTGTCACTGATACATCTGACTACAAAAACTGCCTAGTAAGTGCCCTGCAAATCCTTAATTAGAATATTCTCGATATTCACGGTCACGGTTAAACTACACTGATACAGTCATCTAAGTCCCTGTATTTGCCATTAGAAAACCAGCAGTCTAGAAGGTTGGTATTCAAGTAAATACCACCCTAGAGACCCCTATGGGGTTCAAAGAGCTTTGAGAAAAAAAATATACGTCCCATGCCCCCCTCCACTACCCAATGAACACTGGAGAAAAAGCCACTCCCTCTTGGACCAGCACTCTAGGCTGAAAGTTTCACTATGTGGACAGCAAATATTGCAGCCTGAAAACCTTGCCCGAGTGGCCAAGGCCTTCAATAGGTCTATTCTTTTGCTTTCTTCTGCCCTCCCACCTAATCGTTCTCCTACATACCCCTAAAAGGATGTTCTTGTCTTCCAGAACCTTAGCCTCCAGCTTTGGCATAGCCAAAGGCCACCCAGGGTGGGAGATTTCCACAGATGGTGCAGGAGGGGGCGGGGGGCACCGAGAGGCAGTGGCCCATTTAGTCTCCCCATGAAACCTCAAACTGCTGGGAGGGGCAAGATGGGAAAACTTTAAATAAAAACAGTGGTGACCCAGAAGCAGGGAACAAAATTAGAACCAGCAGGCTGCTGCTCATCATCAACCAATATTTACTGAGCTCCCTTGTGTGTGTCAGCGCCTGTGGGAGGAGGTTATGAGGCCAGAGTCTGGTGGTCAGCGCCCAGGGCAGCCAGCACAGACAGGAGACAAACCAGGGGAAGGCTTATTTAGCCCCACGCTGAGCTCTGAGTGAGTTTAATGACAGGCAGGCCCAGAGGCCAGAGCCAGGAAGACTAGGAAGAAGTACATTCCCAGCTCCAGCCCTGCTGCTGGGCTGGGCCTGACAGAGCAAAGAGGACTTCCAGAACTAACGGAGTCAGGAAGCATTGGACAGGGAGGGCCCCAGGAGCCTGCCAGCATTCCCCACCCAGCACCCTACCCGAGGCCAGGGCCAGAGTCACCTCCTATCCCACCATTCACCCATAAACATTTCCCAGACAAGTGTCTGGGATTGCCAAAGTCTGACCTGCTGTCCCTCGCAGTTCACTCCCATGTGTCAGACCCCGGGATCCAGCAGGTGGATTAGCAAACGTGGTGCTCATGTCCACCAATTACATCACCAACTTGAAGCAAAATTCCCCAGCTTTGTCAATCAGGGTCAAATAAATAAAAAGCATGATCTAGAGGCCAAGTCATCAGACAGTATGAGGTCATCAGACCTGGCATCAAATGTGGGACCTGACACTAACCCCATGGGTCTCCACCACAGAGAAACTGCAATGACCAAGCTCACAGGACACATAGGCCCCCATCCCCTGGGACAATGCCCTCACCTAGTCCCGAATGCTTTTTCTCAGAGGTCATCTCAATTCCCTCCTCTTCCAGGAAGCTCTTTTGGTACTCTTTCAGCACTTTTCTCCAGCTACCCTGGTTGCCTAATTACCTTGTTTTCCAGGAAACCTTCCTAATTAGATTTTTGTTTCTTAAAGGCAAAGTGTCCTTGCCTACTACTCCTATCCTCACCTCACCCCCACCGCCCCGGCAAGTACAGGCCTGGTACAGTGCTGGGCACACAAGGGGCTGGAAGCAGTATTTCTGCTGGAAGTTGAAAACTTCAACCTCCCTTCTGACTTTGACTTCCACATCGCCCCTGATCCACAGGCAGCTCAACACCTCCTTCTGAACCCAAGCCTTTGTCCCGGCAATATGGCTCCCTGGACCCTGAGCTGCAGTCAAGCCCACTAATTCCCACCTAGAAGCCAGCAGAAGGCCCAGGAAGCCTGGATCACTGGCAGTGAGCACGGGCTGCAGCCTCACAGGGCCCACCATGCTGGCATGGGCCTGAGGCAGGGCAAGACTGGACCTGTTGCCCTGCAGGACTGGCCCAGTCCACTGAGGGTGAGAAAATGGAAGAGGGGCCGATAAATAGAGATTGCAGGCTTGGTACCTTTCCAAAGCCTGATTAGCATAAATTTGGACCAACAGTATTGGCCCGAGAGCTACATAAATTCCTAGACTAGCACATTCAAGAGGTAACCCTACAAGTCCCCTCAAGCCCTTGAGAGCTTTTTTCTTCCCGTTTGAATAAATACTACTCTTTTACCCTCACTCTTTCTCATCTATGGATTTCATTCAAGACAAGAATCCAGAAAGAAGAAATAGGCAGTGAGTTCCTGGGGTCTGCTGCAACCCTGGAGGGCATAGCCCACCATTAAGAGCTGCAACATGCCACTCTCCAGCTTTACCACGTAGCACCAGCAGGAACCCCTGTTGTGATTAGCTGCGAACACTAAAACAGGCCTTCTGGGCTGCAGAGGCTTGCAACTTATGCAGACCTCACCTGTGAGTAGAAGTAAAGAATCTAGTTTCATCTCAAAATCCCATTTTAGTTCCACAGACAGTCCATCCAGGATGCCCACAGGCCAAGGCTGCCCCAGACCACCTGAGGTCAAAAGCCCCCACCATCTCTTGCCTCTTCATCTCTAAACAAGCCCACTGCCCGGAAGTTCATATATATTAGCTGAACTCACACTCACCAGACTTAAAACTCAGTCCAAGAGTTCATTCATTCAACAAAAATTCACTGCCTGCTGGTTTCCAACAGTAATTACCAGGAATTATGTAGTCACCGGGATGCAAAGGATATGTACACCAGCTACCTGCCCTCACGCAGTAGGGAGAGCAAACCTTTGGCCAGTATTTTGCCAGTATGATGATGACAAGGGCAATGTGTAATTCTGTTCAGTTGGGCAATACAATCAGAAAGGGATTCTGTACAGGATATTAAACAGTAGGCTGAAGAAAAACTTTAGGCTGAGCTCCCAGGGGCTACTCCCAAGATTATGCTACAGAACTAAGCTGCCAGGAAGCCCCTGCCTCTGCCATGCCACGGTCAAGTGGCTACAGCATAGGAAGCTGCCTGCTCCAGAATTATGCTGCTCCTGCCAGCAAAACAAAGGCCCAGGGCCCATTCCAAGGTAGAAGAGACCTTGCCTCTTCTCACAGGACTGTACACACATAAGCCTGGACCAAGCACATCTAACTGGCAGAACTGAATCACACTGGGGATTTTAGTACAAGGATATGTGGAACACACAGAGGTTTGGTTTATTTGTCTCCTTGTATTAGCAGTACTGAGGCTGTTACCTGGGCTCTTGTGCATGGTAAGCAAGCGCTCTACCACTGAACTATGCTTCCGCTCTAGAACACGGGGTTTTTGATGCTTTACCTTTAGTATGCTGGACTGAAATTATCCGTAGGAGGTGTTATTAATGAACAGGCCTGGACACTGAGAGTAAACCACCATTACTTAGTGTGGTGCCTGGGGAAGAAGCTGAGGAGCACCACTGGCAGTGCCAGGCTGAGCACAGGAAGCATCGGAGAACACAGCAGGGCAATCCATCTGGTGTTGGAGGTCAGGGAGGTTCCCCCCAAGAAATACTACTTTAGCTGAGACCAGCAGGACATGTTAAAGTCAGCGCAGTGAAGGGATGGGGTGGAATATTCCAGCAGGGTGTTGCTACATTTGGAGACTTGGTAAAGATGGCACATCTAAGGACTTAAGAATCCACAGTGGCCAGGGAGGACACAGAGGATGTGCATAGGCGAGAAAAATGGGCTGCAAACTTCATTTAGAAGGGGAGGGTGCATTTTAATCAGAGTTATGGTCTGATATGTTCCCCCACCTTCCTCTCTCAGTGCTGGGGATCCATCTCAGGGCCTCATGCATGCTAGGCAAGTACTCTACTACTGAACCACTCCTCCAGCCCCTGGCCTTTTAAAAAATCCAACTGGCTGTGTGGAGAACAGACAGGAAAAGAGCAGAAGCAGAGGCCAGTTTGGCCTAAAGAGCAAAGCTTACCCAGGCATGGTGGTGTGTGACTGTAACCCCAGCTATCTGGGAGACTGAGGCAGGAGGATCCCAAGTTTGAGGGCAACTTGGGCAACTTAGCAAGTTGAGAAAAAAAGAAAGAAAGAAAAGAAAAGAAATGGAGGTGTCGCTTAGAAGTAGAATACCCCTGGGTTCAATCCCCAGTACTGCAACAAAGGAACAAAGCAAAGCTTCTCATAACTTTATAAGTGACCTGCCTAACAGCAGGTCACCTGTATAACACGAGAGCTACATAAATTCCTATTTGTATCCTAGAGGAGCTTGTTCCCTTCTCTAATGGAAAACTCAGACACAATTTATCTAGGGGATACAAGCAGAGTTAGAAAAGATGACCCCCCACCCTGGGGCTGTGACAGGTTGGCTGAATTCTCCTGATGTATCCAGGGACTCCTACAATCTGGCCATAACACCATGGGCAAAAATGCAACCCAGGGGCCCTGGTTCCACTGTTTCACCTGCAACCAAGACTCTGCCTCAGTCTTGCCCCCCACTGCCCCACTTCAGATCCTCCTGATCCAAGGTCTCCCACAGGCCTCCTTACGCACACTAAAGCCTGACCCTCCCCCAGCACACAGCCTCCTGCATAGCTACTGAGCCCCAGCACATGACCAGGTCCTAGCAGAAAGGCAGGAGTGGTCTCGGGCTTGGATTTCTCCATGGCCCTGAGTCTTACCAACACATTGACAAATGAGCCCTCATCTCATGAGAAAGAGGGTTATTGCAATAAGACCCTATTTCCAAATTGGGTAAGAGAGGTGGCAGCAGGGGGAGACTGAGTAATCATATTTATGAATCACAATTCCTCTAGTTTCCCTCCCACTGTCCCAACCTCCCACACAGCACATTCTCTGGCCAAGGTCACAGGCAGCCATCATCTAATGACAGATGTGAAAGGCCTTCCCACATCCTCTGCTTCCTCACTGTGGGCTCTCCACGCACCAGAGCACCTGCGTCCTAAGACTCCATGCTCCAGAAGAAAAATCCCTGGATCCACTGCCAAGCGCCGCTGGCCCCCCTCCCACCCCCTACCGTCCCCCCCCAGCAACACACCTGAGCTCCTCTGCCCAGGTTCCTGCCCACCTTCCCCCTCATCTGCCATCACTCTCTTGCCTGGGCTCAGCTCCATCTCTCTGCTTCACTCCTGTGCCTTCCTATCCCCATACCTTCCCCAGGACTAGAAAGTCTGACAATGAACTGTGTCAGAAAGCTGCAGGGGCCCGAGGAGACCTCTCCACTGGGTGTGAAGGGCCAGGAGACCCTCAGGAAGTCCTCTGTGTTTATCTCTAGTCTACCCCAATCCTACCCTCTAGTACCAGCCCCGTGCCGGCCCCTGCATCTAGTTTCAAGGTTAGGCTGACATAGACTGACAGGCTGAAATTTTGAGTTAACTATTTTGGTTGGTTCCAGGGACTCCTGCAGTCTGGCCATAACACCAGGGGCAAAAATGAAATCCAGGGGCCTCTGGTTCCACTGTTCCACCTGCAACCAAATTCGGTGAGGCTGGCGGGACCTTCATAAGTACTTGCTGCCTGTGTAAGTGCAAATGCGTATGTCCAGAGGCATGACCTCACCAGAGTGCACCGTGGAGGCCACAGGGTCAAGGGCAGGAGGACAGGAATGTCTTCTCAAAGCCTCTGTCAAAGGTGCAAAGGAGAGAATGAGGACCCTGGCCCTCGGGCCTCTTGATCTGCCATCTCTGCCTGGCCCAGAGCTCTGCAGAGACACTGTCAAGGGCACACACAGATGAATTCCAGAGCAAGGCAACCAGGTGTCTGGCTCATATCACACTAAGTGTCAGATCAGGGTCACATGGGCAAAGATTAAAACACAACAAAAAAACAACAAAAACCTCTCAAGGTATGGGCACGGCGGCTAACTCTAAGCAAAGAAGTGTCTTGCCTAACAGCATACTACTGAAGCGTGCATTTCCCTTTCTTCCCTCCTCTACCTCCTACAAACTGCTGCTTACCTATTAAAAAGGGATCAACATTCTAACTGGACTTAAAGGCTTACTCTTTCCAGGCAACACTCACCCCAAAGGGCAATCAGATTGCCACATAGCAAGGACTCCTGATTCCGGCCTACAATAGAGACATGCTCCAGTTCAGGTAGAGGAGGAAAGACATGGATGTAAGAACTCTCACAGCAGCACCAGTCACCAACCCAGAAGTGTTCATGAAGGAATGTATGCAACAAGTGAACAGTCCAAATTTTTAATAACAGTTGCCTTTTGAATACTGCTCTTTCCTAGAGACTTGCTCAAGGAAGATCTGGAAGTCCCAGATGAATCTGAAGACACCATGCTGTAAACTCTGCGAGAACAAGAGCATACCCAAATTTGCCTAGTGACGCCCAGGGAGCATGAGGAATGAGTGAGTGGAAGAAGTGTTGGAATGTCAATTAAGACAAAAGCTCTCCTGGCCTTCCAGCTTGCACTCAGCACCAACCCCCCCTTCTGTCACTCCTCTAAGTACAACGTATACACAAAATGCCCAAATCTAAAGCCTACAGCTTAATGAAACTCATTCTCCTAAAGTAAGAATCTGATCACAGCATTTTCTTTGCTTTAATCCCTCCACTGGCTTCCCAGTTAAAAAGGAGTAAACAACCTGGCCTGTAAGTTGCTGCCCTGTGTGGCCACCCCACTGGCTTTACGATGGACCTCTCTCACTTACCAGGTTCCAGATATTCAGGCCTTCTGTCCCTGACACGTCAAGGTCATTCTGACCCAAAGCCTTTGCACTTGCTGTTCCCTCTGCCTAGAAGGCTGTTTCCCACAACTGTACAACAGCTCAGATGTAACCTCGTCAATGTGGAAGGCCACTCCCACAAAGAGACTTCTCCCAGTCATTCAGACCCTCATCCTGCCGTATCTTCCTCTTAGCAGGTCATTTTGCAAAATAGTCTTTTTTCCTCTTTATATATCTCTCTCCTCCTATTACACTGCAAACTCCAAGAGGACCAAGCCTGGGGGACCTATTTGATTCTCAGAGCCTGGAGGAGTGCCTGGCACCTTTTTGGTCCCCAAAGAACATATTACATTCCCACTACCCATTTATAGGTGCCACACACTTTAGAATTTCACTGTTCTCCGGTGAACTTTGAGTAGCACTGTGGGGTAGGAGCCCCTTCTGCAGGGTCACTCAATAAAGCTTAAGACCCCAGACAGCCATAAATGTTGGTCTGGATTTGGAATACAAAACATAAGGTGGAAAAAAATTTTTAAAAACATTAGATGGGGGGGGCAGGTGGCAGGTACAGGCCTGCAGTCTCCCTTCCCCCATCCCTGAGTACAAAGGTGCCCAGAATAGCAAACAACCATTGATAATCCCACCAAAAATAACATTTGCACTTTTCCCTGTGTCAGGGAAAGAGAAAGGGACGCTCATGAGTACAGGCTGTTTCTAGAATTTCTCAGCTACTCATGGAAACTCTGAGTTTTGCTCCCATTACACACACAACCCCTCTCAGCGTGCCAACTGCAGAGATGCTGGGGGAGGGGGCTCCTGAGTGGCTGCCAAGAAGAGGAGTGGTGTGAGAGTAACCAAGGTCGCAGCCACAGGCTGGCCAGGAGAGCTGCACACACGGCAGTTCACCTGTGGTCAAGGCCTCTCTGCCTCAGCCATGGGAGGCACCTACATGTGGCATCTGGGGGTTGTCAGAGGGCGCGCTGAGGGAAGAGGAGCGGGAACAGGGACGTGGGATTTCTCTACCGAGAGCTGGACAGGCTGCCCCATGGGTGCTTGTGCCAGCTCCCCGCGTCCGGGGGAGAGGGTGACTTTGTACTTTTTGCATCTTTCTGGGAAAAGAGATGGGAATACCCATGGCTTGTTGCCCTGGAAACTACCCAGGGACTCAGGATCCTAAGGACCGGCCCAGCCTGTCAGATGGAAATAATCCAACATGGGCAATGATCAGCATGGAAACACGGACAGGCCGGAAGATGTCTCCCGGGCCTGGTAGGCAGGGCACAGGCTGTCTGGCAGAGAGCAGGGCCAGCCTCCAAGCAGGCCTGCAAGCTGCAGCTGGCCCCAAGCCTCTGTACTCTGTGCTCTATGAAAACAAGAGTCCCTGAGGGCTGGCCCGAGAGTCCTCTGGCTTCCAGGAAAGGACAGCGTGAGTGCCCGGTAGTACAGGGCTCTCTTTTGACTGGCAAAACCTTTCAGTCTTCCGGTAAAAGTAAAAGAACCACAGCCGGTCAGGTCTACCATCTTTCCAGGCAGGTCCCTTCGGGTCCCTTGGAGGGCAGCCCAGCCACCCCAGCGCTTCTGCCTCCTCTCCCCGTCCCCACCCAGCAAGGACCGGGGAAGCCCTAGGGATGAAGAAGAGCTTCCCAGAATGGAAAGAACGGTGGGTGAGACCCAGCAACAAACGGCAGGGGCTAGTGGACAAATATTTATTAAAACTTAACATACGTCGAGAGTTCCTTGTCCAAAACGCTTGGTATCAGAAGAGCTCCAGATTTAATTTTTTTTAACCCAGATTTTGGGATATTTGTACATACATGAGATATCTGAACATAAGATTCATGTATGTTTCACACATACCTAATACACACTGGGGAGGGCTGATAGCAGGTACTGACCAAAGTGCCCTGTGGTGGCCCGTCCAACCCTCAGAACAAGACCCCATACCTCTGTTCCTACTTGTTGTCCCTTCTTTGCAGCTCCTCGAACACCCAGCAGATTTTTTTTCGTACTTTACTACTGACCTACAGCCCCAGTCTTTTAAATTTTTATTTTGACACAGGATCCCTCTAAGTTGCTGAGGCTGTTCTCAACCTTGTGATCCCCCTGCCTCAGCCTCCTGAGTTGCTGGGATTATAGATGTGCACCACAGCCTAATCATATTTCTAATGATTTATTCATGAAACAAAGTTTCATAGTGTAGAATTTTCCACTTATACTGTCACATTGGCACTGCAAAAGTTTCTGATTTTAGAGCATTTCCAATGCCAGATTTTCAGAACAGGGATGTCCAACCTGTACACAACAGGCTTAATAACCCTCCTCAACATTGCACTAATTTCATACTGTTACCTGTGTTTGAGTGAGTGTAGCACAGGATTCTCCCCAACACTGTGTATTAAAACATCATTCCAAGTTAGGCCTGGTGGCACACATCTGCAATCCTACCAGCTTAGGAGGCTGAGGCAGGAGGATGATGAGTTCAAAGCCAGTCTCAGCAATTTAGCAAGGCCCTAAGCAACTGAGTGAGACCCTGTCTCCAAATACAAAAAAAAAAAAGGTAGTTGGGGATGTGGCTCAGTGGTGGAATGCCCCTGGGTTCAATCCCCAGCACCTAAATAAATAAACAAATAGAAATAAATGTCATTCCATCTCTGCTAATGTGTTCTTACAGCTCTTTTCCTCTGCATTCTCTGATTACTAGTGTAGCTAAACCCATTTTTAGATTCACAAACCCTTATATTTCTGCTTTAGAAACTGCTTATTACTTTCCTTTGTCCACTTTTCCTGAGCTGCATTCATTTTTTTTAATAGGTTTATTTAAGACTTGACTGTATGGTGGAAATATTAACCTTGTCACAAGTTCAAATATTCTTTCTTCTCAATTAATTATTTGTCTTTGAATTTTAGTACCTGGTATTAGTAAGACAATTTTTAAATGGAGGGAAAGTCAAACATATCACACTTTTCCTCTAAGATTTTTATTTCAGTTATAAAATTTTGGGGGATAAAACCCAAGGCTTCATGAACTTACTAGGTAGGTAAGTACTCTACCATGAGCTACACCCCCAAGGTTTCTCCCTTTATATGTAGCATGTTAGAAAATGCTTTCCCATCCTTAATTTATAAACATATACACCTGTATTTTCTTATATTTTAAAATTTAAATCTCTAACCCATCTAGACTTAGTTTGACATAATTTAAGAAAAGACCCTAACTTTATTTTTTCTAAATAGTCAGTTAGCCCAATCAATATGGTTTAGAGCATGATCTCTCTTCCTTGCAAACCTGGGTTGTGGAATTCATGAACACTTAAGAGACAGAGGTAAATATGTCCTTGACACTGGGAGAGGCCAATGGCTGCTGCAGCTCATGTGGATGCCACTTCTTTCCCCTCCTCCTTCATGTCCAGAGGTTCAAGCTGGAAAGTGATAAGCACAAGGACAAAGCCCTATATGTGAAGAAAGGCACAGCGGATAGAGTGGGAAGGGTTTGGGTTTCCATTGGCATCACTGAGCAGGAACATTGGCCCCAGACTCAGAACCTCTGGATGCTTCAACCATCTACCCAAACCAGCACTGGCTGTACTGCCATTCACTTCTCAACTTCTACGCCGTCCTTTCCTCCTTAATTTCATAATAATCGTAGTAACAATTTCTGGGACTGATTGTTGTCTGCCGGGCACAGTGCTAAGCATTATTTTGTTTGCATTATTTCATTTGATCTTCCCGACCACATCACTAAGAGAGATCCTATAGTCCTTCCCTAATTAGAAGAGGTATTGAGGACAGTTTTTCAGATAAGATTAAAACAAACAAACAAACAACAACCAAAAAAAAAAAAAAAAAAACACTGCATTACATGTACCCATCAATGAGACGCCTCCCTATTTCAGAAACATTAAAGCAATATCAGTTTAGCTGGGGTGGTGGTGTACACCTGTAATCCCAGCTCCTTAGGAGGCTGTGCCAGGAATATCATGGTTCAAGGCTGGCCTGGGCAACTTAGCAAGACTTTGTCTCAGAGTACAATTTTAAGAGGAGGTCTGAAGAGGCATGTTAGTGAGGAAAGTGTCCTGGGTTCAAGTAATCAGTATTAAAAAGAAAAATATTTTTAAGCTTGAAAAAATAAAAATTCTGTTAGTTAACTTTTAAAAATAATAATAATTAAAAAAAAATTTTTTTGTAGTTGTAGATGAACAGGATGCCTTTATTTTATTTGTTTCTCTTTATGTGGTGCTAAGGATCGAGCCCAGTGCCTCACACATGCTAAGCAAGCACTCTGCCACTGAGCAACAGCCCCAGCCCAATAATAAATAATTTTAAAACAATAACTAAAAGCATCTTATTATTGAGGATATGTGGTATCATCCCCATAGTACAGATGAAGATTCTGAGACCAAGGATAGAACAACAACTTGCTCAAAGACATACTACAAAGCTGGGCACAGTGGCACATGCCTATAACCCAGCTACTTGGGAGGCTGAGGCAGGAGGATCACTAATTTGAGGTCAGCTTAGCATTGCCTAATAGGTGCGAGGCCTCAGGTTCAATACCCAGAATTACACAGACACAAAGTTAACTTTCGACAAGGTAAAGGTTTACTGATAACTAGTAGGGAGACTTTTTCTCCCCTTGTTTGAAGATCTTCACTTGGAGGTAGATGCCAGTCCTCAGCTGCAGGCTGGACTTCACCTGTACATGGTTCCCTAACCTGGCCACAGGTAGAGGGAGTGTCTCACCTCAGTTCTTCTTTTTTTTTTAATTAATTTTTATTGTAGGTTGTTCAAAACATTACATAGTTCTTGATATATCATATTTCACACTTTGATTCAAGTGGGATATGCGCTCCCATTTTTACCCCATATACAGATTGCAGAATCACATAATTTGCACAACAATTGATTTACATATTGCCATTCTGGTGTCTGTTGTATTCTGCTGCCTTTCCTATCCTCTACTATCCCCCCTCCCCCCTCCCCTCCCCTCTTCTCTCTCTACCCCCTCTACTGTAATTCATTTCTCCCCCTTATATTTTTCCTCCTTTCCCCTCACTTCCTCTTGTATGTAATTTTGTATACCCCTGTCACCTCAGTTCTTCTGATCACAGGTGCCTAGGTGAGACCCACCATGTTTATACTCCTACTTCCATATATCAGCCTTGAACCGGCTGGAGCACTGGGCTGACATTTCAGAATGCTGGACTGCGGCCTGAAGTCCCCTCTAGCAACGGCATTCTGTGACTCACCTGGACACTGTGGACTCAGTTTCCCCTCCCTGCAGAGGGGACCCACAACTTCAGCCCTGTCCATTCTGCAGGGACATTGTCACACTCAACAGCCTTTTGTATTTTGGTACTGCAAAACACCTGGATCCAGAACATCAGGCCTCTCCATGGGGTTTTCAGAGCTGAGCCAACAATAAGTCGTAGGGGTTGTGTGTGAAGCTGGACCCTGACCCCCACGGCGACCAGGTCCACTTTCAGTCTGGAAGAAATCTCCCTTCTCTTCAGTAGCTCCATGGACCAGGGTTTACAAAGGCCATTCTCTCACATCCCAAGTGCAGTATTTGGATAGTATTCCCCCCAAATTCATGTCCTGACAAAGAACATAACCTGACTGAGCTGCAGGGGCTTTGCTGAGGAAATCAGACAAGGATCTCAAGATGAAGTCAACCTGGTGCTCAGAGACGCACATGTGAAGACGGAGGCAGGAACTGCACTGGCGTAGCACCGGGTCAAGGAATGCCAAGAGCCACCAGCAGCTGGAAAAGGCACAGGGGGATTTCTCCCAGAGGTTCTGCTGGAAGGACCTGCCCACACCTTGATTTCAGACTTCTGGCTTCTAGAACTGCCAGAGAGTACATCCTGTTGTTTTAGGCCACCGAGTCAGTGGCTACTGGTTAAGGCAGTCCTCGGAAACTAATATACTAAGTAAACATTCTGATGCTCGAATTAAGGCTAGATCACTTTAGCTGTGGTTCACAGGATTCAAGATGACCCCAGTGACCCTTGCCTTTGTGTATGGGCAGGACCTGTAAACATAAGACTGATTAGACTGCATTATCTGCCAAAGGGATTTTGCAGTTCTTAGTTGACATTAAGATAGGGAAGGAAGCTGGGAAGAGTGGTGCATATCTGTAATCCCAGCGGCTTGAGAGGCTGGGGCAGGAAGATCATGAGTTCAAAGCCAGCCTCAGCAACTTAGTGAGACCTTAAGCAACTCTAAATAAAATATAAAAAGGGATGGGGATGTGGCTTAGTGGTTAGGCACCCCTAGGTTTAATTCCCAGTACCAAAAAAAAAAAAGAAGATAGGGAAGTAAAAGTGAGGGTGTTCTAGGAACCGAAAGTGGTTCCTGGCAGGCCACCAACAAGGAAGGGGGGGGATCAGTCCTGTAGCCACAAGGAGTCACGTGAACTTGGCAGAGCCCCACACACCCATTCCAGAGGACAATAAAACCCCAGTGACCCTTGTCTTTGTGTACCTTATAGTTTTGCGGAACCCTCAGCAAAGAAGCCAGTCACACAATGCCCAGACTTTTTTTTTTTTTTGGTACTGGGGATAGAACCCAGTCCATTTTACTTATTTTGAGAGAAAGTCTTACTAAGTTGCTAAGGATGGCCTCAAACTTGTAATTCTCCTGCCTCATTCTCCCGAGTCACTAAGATTATAAGGTATGCACCACTATGCCCAGCCAATGCCCAAAATAGAACTGTGAAATGATAAATGGGTGTAGATTTAAACCACTAAGTGTGCTGTACTTTAAGCTTGCCTGTTCTGACAGACAGACCTTCACTCTCCGGAGTAGAAAATGACAAGATCTGGTCACAGGCAGAGCACTGGCCCTCTGTATTTCTTCCTGGTCAAGTTAACATCCAATTAACCCAACCCACTATCAATTTCAAATACATGCCCACTACGAGCAGTAATCGTGGAAATGAGTAGTAATTGCTTCTGACCTTGCACCAGACAGCCCTTTTGGCTTCTAACATCAAGGTACAGTGAGTTCTATGTGTTAAGTGAATTCTGAAGCTAGGAACCAGACAAAAGTGTTGCTTAGGAGAGCAGCTAGCGATGGAGAAGGAGTGAAGTCGTGTGAGTGCAGATCTGAGAGGGCATTCAGAAGGGAGACATTGAGGGCTGCGGTTGTGGCTCACTGGCAGAGCACTTGCTTAGCATGTGTGAGGCACTGGGTTCGATCCTTAGCACCACATATAAAAGAAACAAAATATAACGCATGCTGTCCACCTACAACTACAAAAAAAAAAAAAAAAAAAAAGGAGACATTGACAGAACATTCAGTGTATCCCAGGACAGCTCTAGATGCAGAACCCCATGTCAATCAGAGGTGCTCACCTCTGTCTCTGCATTCTGTCATATAAAAGGTGAGTGGATTAGGCTGGGGTTGGGGCTCTGTGGTAGAGCACTCACCTAGCACATGCGAAGCCCTCGGTTGGATCCCCAGCACCACATAAAAATAAATAAAGGTACTGTGTCCAATTACAACTAAAAAATAAATATTAAAAAAGAAAAAAAGGTGAGCAGAGTCAAGTCAAGTAAATTAGATCAGCATCCTAATGACTGAAGCAAGACGATCAGAAAAAACCTACCACCCAACATTACAAAAATGATTAGGAGGGTTTTTCATTGTTTTTAGAGAAAGAAGTTATACAGAACAAAAGGGGAAAGACTAAAATAAAAGACTGTAATAAGTACCAGTATAAACCTGTTTATATATATATGTGTGTGTGTGTGTGTGTGTGTGTGTGTGTGTGTGTCTTAGTTGAAACTGACACAATACCTTTATTTTATTTATTTATATGTGGTGCTGAGGATCAAACCCAGGGCCTCGTACGTGCTAGGCGAGCACTCTATCGCTGAGCCACAACCCCAGTCCAAAACCTGTGTATTCAGATACAGAAATTGGTGTGTGCACAGGTTGGTGTACATCTACTTCCCAGCTTTCTCTGCCAAGAGGCCTAGATACAAAAGTAATCCCAGTAGCAATAAGCCCAGTAAGCAAACACATCTTAGTTTCTAAACACCATTCTTTAAAAATAAGCTCCTTGGAGAAGTGGAAGACCCTAGGGCTGGGGCAAGGAAGTGACAGGATAAGCAAGGAATACCTTATAGTACAACAAAATAAATAAAAAATAAAATGAAATAAATAGAAGCCATTGTGGTGGCACACACCTGTAATCCCAGTGACTCAGATTGTCAAGGAAGGAGGATCATAAATTTGAGGACAGCCTCAGTCACTTAGGGAGATCCTGTCTCAAAAAAAAAAAAAAAAAAAAAAAAAAAAAGACTGGGACTAGGGTATAGCTCACTCGGTGGTATAGTGCCCTGAAGTCCAATCCCCAGCACCCCCGGCCCACAGAAAAAATTAGGGGCTTACCCAAAAAAAAAAAAAAAACCCACAGGAGACAAAAGAAGGAGCTCTTAAGATGGCCAAAGCTGAAACAATCTGAGCCACAAATAATGATCATACAAGATTTTAAGTTATATAATAAAATCTGATATAAATGGGGTCCCAATTGATAAATATGGAAGGAAATAGAAAATCATTAGGCAAATACCACAGTAATCGTTGTTGCAAGAGATGCACAGATGGGTGCTAAAATTAGAGGATGAAAGTACAAGAAGAAACAGAATTGCAGTGACTCAAAGCACTGCCTGAAAGTGCAAAGCAAGAGCAAGACAGTAACTTGTCCAGTTTGGGAAAAAAAAAAAGTGATCAGGTAAACAGCACTAGTAAGAAGACCCACTGAGCAGGCAGAGGCTGAGCATGGGAAAGGACTCAGGTGCAACCCCCAGCACTCCCCTCCCCCCAAAAAAAGACACCACCAATGATGAATGCCTCGTTACCATGCTCTAGAAAAGATGCAAAATCATTCTTGTGGCGGGGTTGCTCAAAATGTATGGAATTCTAACAAGGAAAGCTGGGGAACCGATTTGGAGGAGACACTAAGGAGAAAAACAAAAAGCAATGGAGGATGACAATTCAGATCCTAGAACAGAAAAAGGACATTATGAAGATCCTGGTGACAACACTGTGCCAATGTTGACTTGCTCTCGATAAGTGTACTACGCCATAGGAATCTATTTTTGCAACTTTTTGGTACATGTAAATTCAAAATAAAAAAGTCTAAAATTTAAAAATGAAAGGAAATAGTTGAGTAAATTATGATTCAGCTGTAAGACAGACTTAATAGGGAGAAATTCTGATGCATAGGTAAAACGTGGGCTGGGTGCAGTGGCGAACGCCCATAATCCCAGGGCTTGCTTGTAATCCAAGCGAGGTGCTAAGCAACTCAGTGAGACCCTGTCTCTAAATAAAATACAAAATAGGGCTGGGGCTGGGGCTGAGTGGTTGAGTGCCCCTCAGTTCAACCCCCGGTACCAAAAAAAAAGGTAAGAATTAATATGTACCCACTCGGACCATAAAAAGCAACTCCAAGGAAAGATGCCAATATGCTAAAGGAGACTGCCTCAGACAGCAGGATCATAGACTTTCCCTTCATATTCTACTTTTATTTATAATAAGCATGCATTATTTTTTATAATAAGAAAATATAGTTTACAAAAATACAAACAACTATCTGGGGGATTTGTGGAACTGAATAGTGTCTGGAGGACTTGTGAGGACTACTCAGGTAGGCTGGAAAGGAAGGTGTGATATGCTTCGGAGGCCCAGGGAAGAGGCAGGAGGTTGGAGTTCAGTGGACTGGTGGAGGGAACATGGACTTGGGGTCACAGGGTTGCTCAGGATAAGAGCTGGACCTCTGGCACAGAGCAGTCGGTGTTTGATGTGGAAATAGCTCAGAGTTCTTTAGACTGAATCCTGCAAAGATTTTGGACCCAATTTCTCTTCCCTTTAGCCACTTGGCCTAGTTGGCCACTCCTAAAGTATTCACATGACCTTTCTTGGCAGGACCCTGCTCCCTCTCCGGTCTTCCTCACTCTCAAGAACTTGGCCCAGTTCTGCTCACAGGATGCTTCCAGACCATTCCTGCCCCTCCATGGGCCTGGTTGAGTACCTCATCTGTTCCAGTCACTGGAGCTCAATAAACACCACCCCGGGGCATCAGGCGCTCCCCATGCTCACTTTACAAACTTGGGGATGGAGATGGATCTGGCCTGTCTTCATGGAGCAGACTCTTAGATGAGCTCCACTGGGTTGGCTAAGCCCCTCACCACTGGGGGGGCCATTTGTCAAAAGCCAGCTGGGCCTATGCTCAAACCTCTGTATGCTGGTTCTACTTAATTTTATGATTATAATTCATTTAAATAGAAACTGAATATGAAAGCAAAGAAGAGTTCTCATTTCTATGAAAATTAAATTTAAGTGATGGAGAACAGCAATTCTAAGATTTTAGTAGCGGTCCCTGAGATAAAAACTATTGTATTATAATATTAAGACATTAAATGCTTTTTCACTTTCATTTTTCAAATTGAAATGATATGTGGTGTAACGTGTGGCAAACCTGTGCCTGTGCAGTCTTGAATTTTCCAGAAATTTCTGGAAATTTTAGGAAATAATTTTAGGATATAAATATATGTCTTCAGAGATTTACTCAAGTTTGTTCTTAGGACTCTGAACATAGGTTTGTTTCTGATGTACTGGGGCTTTTCCCCAGGAGTACTTAACCACTGAGCTGCATCCCTAGCCCTTTTTTTATTTTCAGACAGGGTCTAAGTTACTTAAGGCCTTGGTAAGTTGCTGAGCCTTGCTTTGAACTTTCGATCCTCCTGACTCAGTCTCCCGAGTCGCTGGGATTACAGGTGTGTGCCACCTTGCCCGGCTTTCACTACTCTTTTAATTTTGGAAAATAGTTATTTTACAGCACATAATAGATATACTTTTTAACATAATGGCTTTATTTTTGTTGTTTTAAATGTACTAATAACTATTTCTGAATTTCTCAGTTTGAATTTTAATATAGTAAATACCCACAAATATAGCCACACAAAAGCAAATATTAAGGGATCCTAGGATCCAAAAGTATGAAAATGCCTAATCTAGAAAGACTTTTCACAGATGGGTGTAGTGGCACACTCCTGTAATCCCAGCAGCTTGGGAGGCTGAGGCAGGAGAATCGGAAGTTCAAACTTAGCAAAGCCCTAGGCAACTCAGTGAGACCCTGCCACTAATAAAATACAAAAAAGGGTTGGGGATGTGGCTCAGTGGTTAAGCATCCCTGGGTTCAATCCCTGGTTAAAAAAAAAAAGGTGGGGGAAGGCTAGGGATGTAGCTCAGAAGAATGCCCCTGGGTTCAAACCCCAGACAGGAAAGAAAAAAAAGACTAGTTACAAATTAAATTACAATTAAATCAGGTGTGTGTAAAAAAGAAGTAGGATTCTAAATATGATTTGCAAATATCTTAAATATTCACTTTTTTTTAAAAATGGAAGCTAATTAAATCGTTGTATTTTACCTTTTACCCAGCATTTCCACTTCATAGAATTTATTCCAGTCATAAACATAGGCAATGCCACTTGTATAAAGTTAATCATTGCAGCACTGTAAATAATGGGAAAATAGTGAAAACAACCCAAGGCGGGGGCGGTGGGGGGGTGGTTAAAAAAAGACAGTATTTCCATAGTATGGAACCCCATGCAGCTACAGAGAAAAATGGTAAGAATCCTCCATGTGCACATGTGGAAAGAGCTGATACAGCTGCTATGTGCAAAAGGTGCAGGACAGACCGATGTCTAGACACTCAGAGCATTTACAAAAGGGAGGGGCAGTTTTATTTTTGATTTTCACTGTTTTGATCTTTGAACTATGTGAATATAGAACCTAGTTAAAAACCTTAACAAAGAAATCAGGGAATCACAGGTGATGGATGAAGGTGCAATTTTACATACGATTTGGAAGTCTAATAAAAAACCTAGAGACTCAAATAAAAGACCTTTTATTTTTAGTTGGCCCTAAACACAATCTAGAAGGGGTCGGGGTAGACTGCAGTGGTAGAGCACATGCTTCAGGCCCTGGGTTTGATCCCCAGCACTGCAAAGGGGAAAAGAAAAATCTTGGTGAGTAAAAATAAGTGTTTTTTGAGATATATTACTTAAAATAAGTCTTTAACTTAAATTCCACCCCCCCCCTTTTTTTTTAACCAGGATTGAACCCAGGGGTGCTTAACCACTGAACCACATCACTAGTCCAATTTAATATTTTTATTTAGAGACAGAGTCTCATTGAGTTGCTTGGACCCCTGCTAAATTGCTGAGGCTGGCTTTGAACTTGAGATTCTCCCCAAGCAGCTGGGATTACAGGCATGTACCACTGCTGGTCATAAATTCCTAACTTTTAACAGAACTTTTTTACTAAGAACAAATACTGAGTGCTATAAATTTAGGACTGTCACCTTCTCATTCCATCAAACTCCAGGACTCTCTGGGACTTGATGCTGTAAGAAAGTTAGGAGGCCTGAGAACAGTCAGACCTCTGTTGCCAAGGCAGGGACTTAGGTTTCCCAGGCTGGGCCCGCCAGGCTCCCTAGGCAGGATTCTGTGGCTGGCTGGCCTCTAGGCAGGCTCCTGGCCTAGTGCAGGTTGGAGGGCCCGGCAGGCAGCTCTACCTCCAGATCTCAGTTGGGCCCAACTAAGAGCCCCCTCTGGGAGGCTCCATGGCAGCAGGGATTCAGAGCCCTTGTGGTAGGGCAGGCATAAGGCCCTAGCTGGCAGCAGTCCCATGTTAGTAGACTCTGGACCCCCTTATCACCTGGCAGTCTGACAACCCGCCAAGACTCTCGAGGTCAGAGAGGGCCTACTGCAGACATCTAGTGTGTCTGTGTCCTGCACACACACAATGCGACCCTTTCTCAGATATGCCCCTATTACCAGGGAGTCTGAAAAGAAAAAGAAGTAGGAGACCCTCCCAGAAGAAACACCTGCGGCAGAAACAAAGACCATCTTTCACTCCAAATATGTATCTCCCTCAATGTTCCAAGGAAAAGACTGGGACTACTGGCAATTTCATCAAGTTTATGAATGAAAGTAAAACATTTCTTTGGTCTTCCTCAGAGTAACTGGTGACTCAAGGCACCAATTAGCATCTCTGGATCTAGTGTCTTTCATTTTAAAGCCCCTCCAGGTAACATGCTAAGTCTGTGGTTCTGCAAAGGCACCAGGTGTTCAGGTGTCAAGTGGGAACAGGAGGAATTACTCTGGCAGAGTGGGGAGAGGGAAGTCCCAATTCCCAACATACACAATCAACTCACGGCAGCACAACATGGATCCCAAGCCTGCTGATATTCGACATGGCCCAATCATGGAGTGTGAGAAGGTAAGGAAAGAGGAAGAAGGTAGAAAGGGTTTGAAAACAGGAACAGCCCCATGACTCATACATACAGTGTGTACACGTGTACACACATGTGCATAAACACACACACACACACACACAGGTATTGTGAGTCCTTCCTGGCCATCATTGGCCCAGTGGAGGAGTATTTCTTCTCTGAAGAAATCAAAGTAGTTTCCAGAATTAATGGTAGAAAACGTATCTTTTCCCTAAGAGTGCCCAGTGTGGGCTAATCCCTATCAGGCCATGGAAAAGTGGACCACCCAGAATAGCAGGGAAGTTGTGCCCAGGTACTAAAGAGGTGAATCTGTCCTATGTCTGAGCTCAGACCAGCCCTAAACTCAATCTGCCTATCAGCTTCTGTGACCCCTAAATAGCCCACTCTATCCTACAAAGATGATAAAGATGACAAAGAGGCCTCTACCTGCTCTAGGCACAATCTCAAAGTGCCACAAGGCAATAAGAACAGACCCACAAAGGTTAAGAAATGTCTCCTGCTGGACAGTGATGGGGCCAGGATTTAGACACAGGCCCACCTGGCTGACTCCACCCTCCACCCGGCGCCCAGCACATCTCTACTCATAGAGTGCTCTGGTTTTGCCACCTTACTCTTAATCTGGTGCTCTTTCTTCCCACCAAGAGTCCACATTGGAAGGCAGGGGACAGGCCTTCTTCCTGACCCACCATGGTGGCTGTCACAGGACTCAGACCAGCCCCTGTACATTTTACCTAGCTCTTCTTCCTGAAGCAATGCTGGGTTTAGATTTTTGCTCTGAGTGTCACAGAGCTCTCATATCCCCAAGGAGTCCACAATTCCTGCTCCTCTTCTTGCCTAAATGACAAGGCCAATTTACCCAGCCACTACTCCCTCAGGTTTGTTGGTTTCTCAGTTGATAGCTGGCTCTCATCTCCCTCTCCTGCATTGCCCCCAGCCCCAGGGTCCCAAAGGCCAAGTAAGCAATAAAAGTTAGATTAAGCAGGGCCTGTGCTTGTAATCCCAGTAGCCCAGGAGGCTGAGGCAGGAGAATTTCAAGTTCAAAGTCAGCCTCAGCAACAGCGAGGTGCTAAGCAACTCAGTAAGACCCTGTCTCTAAATAAAATACAAAACAGGGCTGGGGATATGGCTCAGTGATCGAGCACCCCTGAGTTCAATCCCAGGTCCCCCTCCCCCCCCCAAAAAAAAAAGTTAGATTAAGCAGGAAGAAGGCTCTGGTTCTGTCTTTCTGAAAGAAGAGTCAATACCCAGGGTCTCCCCACTCCAGTGTTCAGTGCCCTAGTCACACCTGCAAAGCAGTCACAGAAAGAGACCACTACAATATCTCTTGTGTTCCCCACAACTGATGTAAAACCACCTAAGCCTCCAAGAAGAAAGGGAATATGTGACTTTACTGAAATTTATGATTCTAGACATTCTTCCCCTTATTCAACAAGGAAGAGACAAGTTCCTCTCAGTTTTTAGGGCTTGTGTTTTAAGAGGTAAGGGTTACAGAATTTCGTGTACATACTGTGGATAAGAGATCCAATCTGATCTTAGTGCTGACCTGAGCCATCCCCAAGGCTGCAGAGCAAGCTAGGAGCTGAACCCAAATAGAGGCAGGGTGGCCTCCCCACTACCAGTCCCCTCTCCACCCTAGTATCACCACCCACCCCCAGCAGGGCATCTATCCCAATGGCAGATCTCCTGGGAAGGGCACTAAAGCCAAAAATCCAAATCCAAGCTGCTCCAGAAGAAAGGGTAGGGTCAAAGCACTCCTGCCCCTCCTCCTCCCCACAGGAGAGCACTCAGCCCCTCACCAAGTCATACTCAGGCTCCCCTAGAACACAACGTCATTTAATTATCTAGAGAAGCCAATCTTTTCACACGGACACTAAGATTCTTAAAAGTGAACCCACAACCTAGAGCAGAGGATATATTCCTCGCTTAATTGGCCCTCGGGATCACATGGTGAAAACGCTTGAATGGCTATTTTGTCCCATAGCCCTAAAACACCAAAAGGGGGCAGCCTGAACCAAACTACCTAACTTGGTCAGTACCGACCAAAAATAACCAAAGAGCCATGCTCGCGGTTAGCCAGGCTTAGATCGGTACCCCCTCTGCCGTGCACCAGCTTCAGCTAGAACATTTGGGGCATTGATCTTCAGCTGTTAGATGGTCTGGTGGGTGATGGGGTACCCAGTTCCTGGAAAGCAAAGTCCAGACACCAGAGCCCCATCAGAGCTGTTCTGGGGCAGGGCATCGGATTTGCTCATCCACGATGCTTTTTCTCTGACCCTGCGCTCCGTGTTCCCAGGCTCCAGGAAGCCTTTCTCAACCTTTCCGCTCGGCTATCGACATTCTGGGTGCCCTTGTCTGACTCACACATCCCAGGCAGTCCAGCCTAGGGGACCTCAATGTGACCTCCCCCTCGCCATCGCGGCACCGCTGCCAGGTGCCACCGGGACCCGGCCGCCCCGGAGTGCGCGATACCCCGAGAGTCTCCCGGTCCTTAGCACCCCCACCCCCACCCGGTGCCTCCAAGCCTGGAGATGCGTCGCCGGTGCCCATCCTGCGCGTCCGCTCTGCACCCTCACCTGCAGCCGGGAGGTCGGCAGTGGGGCCCGCGCAGATTCACCCGCCAGGCCCTAGGATGGCCGGCAGCGGTAGGAGCAGTTCAGCCGGCGTGTCCGCGAAGACAACCTCGCGCCCCCCTCCCAGCGTCCGGCCCCCGCCGCCGCGCGCATGCCCGGCTATATACCCCGCACGTCAGCGGCAGGGCCCGCCCCCCGGCCGCCCCGCCCCGCCCTGCTCTCCCCGGGGCCTGCCACGTGGGGCAGCCGGCGTGCGGCCACCGGGTACCCAGGCCCGCCCGCGCCCTCCTGCTCCTCGCATCCCCGCCCGGATCCTGGCTCGCTCCGCTGTCTCCAGCCATCTCCTGAATTCCATCACTGATTCATAGAGGCCCCACAGGCTCCTCCCTCCTGGAACCTTTCATTCTACCTTCTCTCATGTGGAAGGCTCTCTCGCTATCTGGCCTCCATCCCACGCTCCTGGAGAAAGAGTGTTCCTCACTTGATCTATGTATGTATTCCAACACTGCTGAGTGATCTAAAAAGGTTCTCTCGTCCCGAATTCCAAAATGTACTCTAGGAGGAGGCACCCAGTAGACTATAATTCTTCTGCAGACCTCCACCAACCAAAAGAACTAAAATGCTTTGTTCAAGTTCCAAATAACCATATTATGTTCACTTTTCAAACTAGACTTTGCTCCACTTCCCTACAATGTTACTGGCAGCCAAGTCAAGGAAGTTGCCTAGATCTCTCTGGCTGGCCAGATTCTCCTGCCTGCTTAAGAAATAGGCGAATAATGAGAAAAAAATAAATTTATGCAGTTTGATCAATCTTGATCATTTGATATAGATCAATTATATTGTTATTCTATGTGCTTGTATGAATATGTAACTGCAAACTCCACCATTATATACAACTATAAAGCACCAATTTAAAAATGTTTTAAAAAACAAAAACCTTGCTCGATTTTCCTTTGTCTACTTCTTAAAAATATTAATTTTTGCCCAGCACGGTGGTGTACTCCTGTAATTCCAGTGACTGAGAAGGCTGAGGCAGGAGAACTGCAAGTTCAAAGCCAAGCTCAACTTCTCAAAATTAAAAAAAAAAAAAATGGGCTGAGGATGTGGCTCAGTGGTAAAGTGCCTTTGCGTTCAAAGGCAGGTACCAAGAAAGAAAAAAAGGTGCACCTTTCATTATATAGAAAGAGGAGGCAGCATAAGCCTACCCCATGTACACCTTAACCCAGGCCCTGTGCCCCATCTGTATTGTGAATGGGGAAACATGGAGAAAGGAAAGGGGGAGCCGCTACATCTTTCCTTTTTCCATTATTTACCTATTTCTTATGTGGGCCTGTAGGCCAAACCAGCCAGCCAGATGGATCCAGGTTGGTTCCCTTGGCTAGGCTGCCAATAACGACAGTCAGACTTCTAAAGTGACTTGTCTGTTAACCCAAAGCCAGGACTGATGTTCATGTTTGTGCTGAGTGTCCGGAGTGTCCCAGGAGTCTCTTCCGCTGTGGAATGGGCCTATTGAGATGGATATCAGACCTCGGAAATGCAAATTTCTTGAGAAAATAAACCACCCACTGAATTCCCATTGTTCTATTCCACTAGACGTTAGGATTATTTCCTTATGGCTAAACCAGCTGCCACCTGGGTCAGGCAGACCCAGAGGAAGGATCTTCTAGCAGAACTGTGCCCAATTAGTATCCATGCTCCTGTTCTACACAGTGAGTGGTTGATACCCCAGTTGATACCAGGCTCTGAATTGGTGAAGGGAAGGGAGACAACATCCCACCCTATGCAATTCTTGGGGAGACACACCCATGGAGACAGTGCTGAGGAAAGGAAAGCAGGTGGCAAGAAGGACCTGGTGCTCCACGGCAGCGTGCTTGCTCTTCAGTGCTGAGTAGAGAGGGAGTAAAACAGCAAGCACTGAAGCCAGGCCAGATTCTTCCTGTCACTCTGAAAGAGACTATAGCTGGGCCCTGGGTTTTTCTAAAATTCAATTATCCTCACCCTGTAATTACTGCGTCAGTGGGCAAGGGGGAGAGCTGCTGTGATACTCCTCTCCTGTATTTTCCAAGTAATTTCAAGGTAATGATATCTCTTGCAAAATTTCTCCTAAGCCCCTTCATCTCTGTAATAACCCTTTATATTTATCTTTCTTGGTTGGACTCAGTGTTTTTCAGACATTATGTCATACTTATGGGACTCTAATCTGAAGTGCAGTGGGCTGTCACAAAAGGTCAGTCCCTATCAGGCCCTTTCCCTTAAGCATTAATGAGAAGCCCACCCAGAGATAAAGCAAAACAAGATGCTTCAAACATACAGTTCTAAATAACATGAAGCCCCAAAATACACATCCCAAAGAAGTGTTAATCCCTTCTTAAGGAAGAGCAGTCCCCATGGTATCTCCAGCTAAGGTGTCAGTACTGTATAAGACATCTGTCAAGGAAACTGCTCAAAGTGCATAGTGGGGAGGGGAGGAATGAAAAGACACCCCACCACCCAGCCTATCACAGCTTCTCACTTGTTTGCAATCAGAGTGAAGGTGGAGCTGCCAAAGTCCAATGGGCAACCAAAGCTGATAAGCTATCAGTAGTCCACGAGGGAAAGACAATTATTAACCTGCTCAAAACCAAAAGGTCCTAAGTCTCCATATCCACCCCCACACAAAATTCTTTCCGTACATCCTCATTAAACCTTACCTTGTCACTGATGAAACTGTTCTTCATATCAAGTGCCAGTTTGGGGCCCAAATTCTCTGTGTCCACTGAATATATATACCCTTTCCCCCCTCATTACTCCCATTCCCACTTATCAAAATTCTAACTCAAAGAAACCTTCCCTTAGCAAGATTCTTGATTGTTCCTAAATGTATTTGATCCATTCTTTCAAACTCTTTTGACTGTAACCCACATTAAAGCATAAAAAGAAACACCAGAACTCCAATACAAATAATATAGCAAGCAAAATTTTCACAAAATGGGGGCTGGGGTTGTAGCTTAGTTGTAGTGTTTGCCTAGCATGCTCAACACCCTGAATTTGATCCGCAGCACTACAAAAAAATATATTTTTCACAAAATAAAATGCCCTTAATATATGCAACACATTGATAAAAAGTAGTGACAAACCCCCATTAATTATGACCTACACAATTAATATGGTTTATGATACTTAAACTTTTCCCTTCAAAGTATCTAATTGCAACATCTAACTTTGTTAATCTCCCTTGATTACAAGAGATCTCCATAAACAGCTGTGTTCCCTAACATAATATCTCCTACATAACAGATTCTCAATCAATATTTGTTGGATGAATGAACAGGCCAGCTCACTAAAAGTTTAATATTGGGCAATATTTAAGGGAACTGGGCACAAGAAAATGACATTTTCATTGCTGCTGTTTCCCATCTACAAAAGGCCACACCTACCTGCCAAAGGTATGAAGACAGATTTCCCGTTGATGAGGGGAGGAGGGGAAGGGAAGGGAAAGGCCTTGGGAAAGAAGCCAGAGAATGATGACCCTGTTTGTGTTAAGGGTGGAGCTGAGAACTCAGGAAGTTTTAGCCTCCTGGGTGGTCTGCATTGACAAGGCAGGCAACTTGATGAGCAGGGGGTCCAGAATGCCTCTTACTTGCCTGCAGGGGGTCCAGGATGCCTCTTACAGGCCCCCAGCACTAGCTCAAGGCCAAGGTTTTGACCAAAAGGCCATAACTTTTCTACAGCCTGTCAGGAGATGGATGACCAGGTTTCTTTGGTACTTCCTTGAAAATGATTTTCTGTTTTGGCATGGAACAAACTCAGGGAGGACCAGAGGGAATGTAAAGGTCCTCTTCAACCCATGATCAGGTCTGGAGACCCATTGCCCTATACTATCAGCCAAAGGGTAAGAACAGAATGTGACTAGATGCCTCAGTTGTGAATCATCTATATTACTATTATGGATTTTCAGATCAAAAAAAAAAAAAAAAAAGAACTGGAGAAAGTAATTGTTGACTTGTTAGCAAGTAATCTATAGGAATGTGTCAGTTTGCCCAGTGTGGTGGTACAGGCCTATAATGCCCGTGGCCTGGGAGGCTGAGGCCAAAAGATTGCAAGTTCAAGGCCAGCCTCATCAATTCAGCAAGACTCTAAGCAATTTAGGGAGACCCTGTCTCAAAATAAACAATAAAAAGGGCTGGAGATATGGCTTACTTATAGTTAAGCGCCCCTGGGTTCAATCCCCAGTACAAAAAAAAAAAAAAAAGGCATGTGTTAATTTTGTCTAATTTTCTTTTCTTTTTTTTTTTTTTTTAAAGGTAGGCTTTTTAAAATATTTTATTTTTTTAGTTTTCGGCAGACACAACATCTTCGTTTGTATGTGGTGCTGAGGATCGAACCCGGTCCACACGCGTGCCAGGCAAGCTCGCTACCGCTTGAGCCACAACCCCCGCCCTAATTCTGTCTAATTTTCTAGCATACAATTTTCATGGTATTCTCTAATCACCACCCCTCACCCAGTTTTAGTAATTTGAGTCTTCTTTTATTCTTGACCTGTCTAAAGGTCTGCTCACTTTGTTCATCTTATGGGTGTGTTGATTTTTCATTTTTCTCTAATTTTTCAATAATGAAACATTATTACATTCATTTCTGCTCTGATTTATATTTTTTTATTTTGCAGCATTCTACCACCAAACCCCTCCTAGCCTTTTTTTTTCCTGAGACAGAGTCTCCCTAAGATCCTTGGCTGCCCTCAGACTTGCAATCCCCCTGCCTCAGTCTCCCAAGTCACTGTGATTACAGGCAGGCCAGCAAAGTATCATCACTTTTGTTCTCACCTTTGAATGTTTACCTGGAAGCAGAATTCCACGTTGACAGCTACATTTTTAAATTACTCCTTTGGTCTTGAGGCATCTGTCATGCTGCTGATCCTTTCTTTTAAGCCTTCCCCTTTCATTTCTGGTTGTTTTTAACTTCTCTGTTTGGTGTTGTGTGTTTCAGTACAGTGCCTCTAACAGTAGAACTGTTCTTTATCCTCAACTGAGTTAAGTCTTCAGTTAGATGATTCATATCTGACCTTAATTCTAGAAAATTCTCAGACTTTATATTTTGCGCCTTGTCTGTCACCTATTCTATTTTAATCTGCAGGAGCTTTTTAGACAAATGTTGGACCCTCTCTTCCTCCCCTCCTAAATCTTCTCTCCCAGGAAGCCCTCCCTCCAGCAATACAGTCAACTACTTTGGTTCTGCAGGGCTCTGGAGCTCTCACCAACCTAGATCAACCTTACCTTAACTTTTCAGCCTGTGGTCCTTTAGCAAGCTGGCAATAAAACTTCAGACTACACACATGCATGATTGGCAGGAATTTTTTATGCCCTTCTAGGTTATACCCTCTTCATCCAGCAGACTTAGCTCCAACAATCCTGCACTTCCCAGGGTCTGAGGCCACATCTCCTAGCCTTCCCTAGAATCAAAGACCTAAGTGCTCCTGCCCCTTTGTCCATTATCCTGGGAGCTGTGTTGGTATCAATTATTACCTCTCTGACTTTCCTTTCTTGTACCTAGATATGATCTTTCCTTCCTCTTTCCCCTCTTCTCCACTTCTTTCCTTTCTTTGTTCCATTTTCTCCAAGTTCAGTTATGTACGAAAAAATATATTTTCTACATTGGCCAAGGAGGATGTAATGCACACTTTAGTCCCAGCTACTCGGGAGGTTGGGGCAGAAGGACCACTTGAGCCCAGGAGTTCAAGGCCAGCTTGGACAAGATAGTGAGATCTTGTCTCAAAAACAAAAAAGTCTGGTATAGTGATGCATGTAATCATGCCTGTAATCTCAGCAGCTCAGGAGGCTGAGGTAGGAGGATCATGGGTTCAAAGCCAGCTTCAACAACAGTGAGGCACTAAGCAACTCAGTGAGACCCTGTCTCTAAATAAAATAGAAAACAGGGCTGGGGATATGGCTCAGTGGTTGAGTGCCCCTGATTTCAATCCTCAGTACCAAATAAATAAATAACCAAAAAACAACAAAAAGGACAGAGGCTGTAATAGAAATGCCCTGGGTTTAATCACCCAGTACAAAAAAACAAAACCCCCCAAAACAAAGCTATTTGGGTCAACTTTTCTTTGTCAGAAATGTCAGCTTAGTGCAGGGTGTGGTGGCACACACCTGTCATCCCACCAATTTGGGAGGCTGAAACAGGAGGATCTCAAGTTTAAGGCCAGCCTTAGCAACTTAGTGAGGCCCAAAGCAATTTAGTGAGACAGTGTCTCAAAATAAAAAATAAAAAGTGCCGGGGGGGGGGGGGTGTGACTCAGTGGTTAAGCACCCCTGGGTTCAATTCAGGTTACCATATTGCCAGAAGTCTACTATTATTCCTTATTTAAAACAAAAACAAAAACAAACCTCATTTTTAGAACAGTTTTAATATCAAAGAAGAAATGAGCAGAATGTATAGAAATTTCCCATATATCCCCAGCCCTCCCATATACACAGCTTCCCACACCATCAACGTCCACCACCAGAGTGGTACATTTGTTACAGCCAATGAACCTCACTGACACATCACTTTTACTCAAAGTCCATCGTTTACATCAGGGTACACTTTTAGTGTTGGGCATTCTCTGGGTTTTAACAAATTCATGACATGTGTCTATTACTACAGTGTCACAGTGAATAGTTTGACTGTGCTAAGTAAACCCTCTGTGCTCTACCTATTCATTCCCTGCCTCCCCACCTCTGGTCCTTTTATTGCCTCCACTAAAACTTCTGCCTTTTCCAGAATGCCATATGTTGGAATCACACACTATATAGCCTTTTCAGATTGACTTCACTGAGCAATAAGCATTTAAGTTCTTCCATGTCTTTTTATGACTTCATGCCTTTTTTAGTACTGAATAATATTTTACCAATTGGATACCTGAGTTTGTTTATGCATTTAACAATTAATAATATTTTCTTCTTTTTTGCAATACAAGGAATTGAACCCAAAGCTTCACACATGTTAGGCAAGTGCTCTACCTCTGAGCTATATCCCCAGCCTTTTTCATTTTTTGACAGGTTCTCATAAAGTTGCCCAAGCTGACCTTGAACTTGTGATCCTCCTGCCTCAGCCTCCAAAGTAGCTGGGATTACAGGTGTGTGCCACCACACTCTGCTACTGAGTATATTTTGTTGCTTCCAAGTTTTAAAATTATGAATAAAATTGTTATAGACACCTGTGTGCAAATTTTTGTATGGATGTTAAGTTTTCACTTTCTTTGGGTAAATGCCAAGATGTGTGACTGGTGGATTGTATGGTAAGATTATGTTAAATTAGACTTTTTAATTTTTTTGTTTGGGGGGAGCTAGAGATTGAACCCAGTGCCTCCCCAATGCCAAGCCTGTGCTTTACCATTAAGCTACACTTCCTGTCCCTCATTATGATGTTCTTAAAGAGTTTTTTGTATATTTTGGAACTTTTTACCAGATATGAATTTTGCAAGTATTTTCTCCAAGTCTATGGCTTGTCTTCTCATTCTCTTGATTTTCCTCATTTTTTTGGAAAAGTTACTAAGAAACTCAGATGAAGCTAGGAATAAAACCGGAAGGAGAAAATGGGATCTTCTTCAATAATCCCAAATCTTTGAGAATTTAATTTTAGGTCCTAAACTTCAAGATTTTCAATATAAAGAGCTAGACATTTCTAAAATTCTTTCCTTTTCCACATCAATCAATGAAATGCTGCCTATGTGAAAAGGGCCCTGTTGCACACTGTGTAGAATGAGCCCAGGAAGCACCACATCATGAAGAGTGGAGTTCCTAAATAGAAAACTGCAGTGCTCTAAAAGGAGCCGCGATGTAAGGAGCAGCCACGGCACTTTGGGAAGGTGTTTTAGGAACAAGAGGCACACTGCAAAGTGTACCTAAAGAAGGGCAAGCGTTTAATAACAAAAGGGAGGCCACCCTGAAGCGCACTCTCCAGGTCTAAGGAGATCTGAAAACAAGACGAACACAAACACAACAAAATATGGGTAAGAGGTGTAAGGTTTTGGTTTTGGTTTTCTTTCCATTTCTGGGAATGGAACCCCAGAGTCTGTCAGGAAAGTGCTCTACCACTGAGCTACACCTGCTACCTGACACACAAAATATAAATGCTACATTTGTCCCAGAAGTGAGACGGCTCCAATAAGTCTTCTAATAACTCTACTCAGCTCAGGGTGCAATCATCTGGCTACTGACACTGTACCTTGCATGTACAGTAATAAATGAATAATTCTAAGTGTTACAGCTGTCTGCAGAAAAAGAACTGTATCCATATAATAAATAAATGATACCATTTCAAACATGACTGCCCATTTATACAAATTTACTTTTATTTCCCACCCAGGATCCAATCACTTGGCATTAAAACTGAAAAACAACACAAGAACACCAGAAATAAAAAGTGAAGAAATTTCTATATTATATTCAAGCATTTATCTCTTCTGATTATCTAAGAGAAAAAGAACACTAGGAAATCCAACTTTAAAAGGGAAATTCAAAATGCTTCTAAAGACTATCAGAAGCTGATCTCTCCAGCCAGAGACCAGTGGTTCCATCTGTGGCTTTTAGATTCCCAGCCTTAGCCTCACCCTCTGTAGCCAACTCCAAATAAATCTCTATCAACACACATCCCTTCCCAACCTCTGTGGGCACTGCGACAAATTAAAAGCTCTCTTGGCTTCTTCTTTTAAGGAATTTAAGCTGAAGTTCCTCTTCGTCGTATAAAATAGGTATTTCTGCTCTGTTCTCTCCCTTCTATCACACCAACACACACACACACACACACACACACACACACACACACACAAATAAATAAATAAATATTAATTTGAAAAGGTTAAATAAAACTGGCTTTTAAAACCCAGTAAAGCAAGGTATGATAAAAATAAGTCTGAAGAGATCCAAAGATTTTAAAATGGGGAGGGGAGAAATGGAGGAAGACACAGAAAACAAGAGCCACTGCTTCCCTAAAACACTGAAACTCACAGGCATAGTGATAACTTCCTAAACTGTAATGTGTGGACTTTGGTAGAAACGTCCCGTTTTCCAAAGCTGACTTCTGGAAATCTTAACCGGGATTCCGAAAAATCCCCAGCTAAGTGAGCCTTAGCTGGAAGAGGTTCTTGTGCAAGAGAAATGAGCGTTCCATTTACAAACAGACGCTCGGAAAGGAAGGCCATGCACCGGGAGAAAGGCCAATGAAAAACTCACACCCCATCCTGAACTTTCCTAGCTGCTGAATTCTTTCCATGTGTTCTGATTGTTACTTAAAAAACTGAAACTTACTGAAGATCAGTCACAAAGAGCAAAGATAGGGGTGTGTGTGTGTGTGTTCGAGGGGAGCAAGAAAGCAACATGGTATGCTGTAAAGCAACTGAAAGGCATAGAAAAAAACTAAGCTGAGGGCTAGCTGCAAGTCACCTTAAATCCAATTCCAGTGACAGGTATCATAAACTCAATCCCCAGGGGAGATGCACACACAGGGTCTGATTATGCCACAGGGGTGGCTCACCTGCTTTCACACCTGTGGGTAACAATAATCTCTCTTTGAAAAACTCTGCTTCACACCCTTTTACTTAATCTTTCTCAGTTGCTCCCAAAAAGTAACTCCCTACTTAAGAAATCTGCAATGACTTCATTCATTTTCTCACCTCTGGTGCCAGAAATGGGAGCTGCTTTGTAACCACAGCTTCCAGGTACAAATGCTGCTTCTGCATATTTCTACAGCTATGTTGGCTTGGGAGACTCTTTATTATGGGAGCACTGGGGATTAAACCTGGGACCACACACATGCTAAGCACATACTCTACCACTGAGTTACACTGAACTACACACCTAGCCCTATTTATTTTGAGACAGTGTCTCCTTAAATTACTTAGGGCCTCACTAAGTTGCTGAGGCTAGCCTCCAACTTATGATCCTCTTGCCTCAGCCTCCCAAGTTGCTGGCATTGCAGGTATGTGCCACTGTGCTTGACTCCTTGGGAGGCTGTTAATGGCTCCCCTACATCTACTGACTCTGCCTGCCTCTGCACAGTACTTCCATCATTTGCTCTACAAAGACAGGAAAGCAATTTCCACCTGGTACTTGGAAACTTGCTTCTTGATATCAGGATAAAAGAAAAAAGGAAAACCTATTCTACAAGATTGGAGAAAGAGAAAACACCAACACAAAAATCCCACTTCTGTCTCTGCTCATTCTGCGAGAGTCATGACTGAGCTGTGAAGTCTTATTTCTCCTATCAGCCTATGCCCAGGCTGTGGTCACAGGAAAAACAGGTTCTCACACAGCTGGATGGCCGGTTCATGGTGCAGAATCTGTCCTGAGAGGAAAGCCAGCTTGTGGGCATACTTGCAAGGAGCTGGAACTCTAATGGTACCAGGCCAATTCCAGTACATGTGGCACAGTTTGAAAGTTAACCTGGAGGCCAAAAAGAAAATGTGATCTTTATCACTCTCTGCTTCCAATTCAGGGTGTGATCACACGCTCACGGGGACATGACACACAGCACCCTCGCCAGCAAACTGGGGAACCCAGGAATACACAAAGCAGCATTTGGGATCATTATTCTTCCATGTAATTGTTTCTACTTCAATCATTTGTAAGTCAGAGGATGGGTGAATCCCCTCATTTTCTTATTTTTATACTAAAACAAGAAAAATAACATGAAGAAAATGCCTTTCTTTGCCTACAAGAAAAGTCTGCAGTAGGATAAGGACCTCAGCGGCATGTTGAGGTGATATGAACTCAAGGACACTGGGTCTCACATCTGGTGGTGTCATAACCATGTGCAGCATTTCTTAAAACAAATGCTGGCCAGGCACGGTGATGTGCACCTACAGTCTCAGCTACTTGGAAAGCTGAGGCGGAAAGATTACTAGAGTCCAGGAGGTCAAGACCAGCCTAAGCCACACAGCAAGACATTGTCTCTTGAATAAATAAGAGTTCTTTAGAACGTTTGGGGCACTGGCTGACATCAGTTTTATTTATGTATTTATTTAAGATCTTCAAGTAACTTTGTAAAATTGGGATTACCAGTTACTTCTCAAAAGAATATCACTGTGGTCAAATTCAAGGGGTAGGTATACCTGGGGGCAGGCAGTGACCCCACCTAGCTAGCTGGTCAGAAGTTAGGGTGAGAAAGGAGTAAGTTATCACCTCTGCATATGATCAGGGCTCAGGTTCGCAGTGTTGAGAACACAGACATAATGTGTAGGAATGCCACAGCCCTGTCGAACATGGTGGGCGAGGAGGTAGAAATCCACCCTAGGAAGGAAAAAGCACCAATGAAGGACATGGTCAGATTTGGCTGCAGGAGCTGGAGAGGATTTTGGAAATCACTCTAGCTCCTCCATGTAGGCTTAGAAAGGAAAATGACTGGATCCAGGACATACAAGAATCAGATTAGTATTAGAATTTAGGTCTCCTGACTCATTGGGCTACTGCAGTGGTGGGAGACGCTCCCTTACCTGTGCGTGGAAGGGCTAGCCTTCTGGGTCTTAGGACAAGACTACATAGGCAGAATTCTGTATTTACCGGTAAAAGCTTTGTTGGTTTTCAATGTTTTTAAAACTTTTCTTCTTTTTATTTCTTTTTTCCTCCTGACACTGGAAATTGAACCCGGGGCATTCTCCACCGGACTTCATCCCCAGACCTTTTTATTTTTTATTTTGAGACAAGAACTCACTAGTTGCTGAAATTACAGGCCTGTGCCACCATGTCTAGCTTAAAGCTTTATTTTTTTCAACAGTAGAATCTGGTTGAACATGGTGATGCACATGTGTAATCACAGCAACTCAGGAGGCTGAGGCAGGAGTATGCAAGTTCAAGGCCAGCCTCAGCAATTTAGTGAGCAACTTTAGTGAGATCCTGTCTCAAAAAATAAGTAGGGCTGGTGATGCAGCTCAGTGGTAAAGTGCCTCAGGTTCAATCCTCAGCACCAAAATTAAAAAAAAAAAAAAAATTAAAAAGGAAAAAAGAAAGAAAGAAAAAGAGAACCTGTGAATTCTATTCCAATCTCTCTGGCATCCTCCACATCCCAATACCCAGGAAACAGGTAACTTCTCCAACCTATTCTTCCTCCAATACTGTCTTTTTTTTTGCCCACTTACCACTCACAACTTGTTATTGTATGATCTACCACAGTTCCAGGGGAGGGTGTCACAAAGTGCTCAGTAGCAGCCAGGTACAGATTGGTACTGATTTTCTTCTGAACTACAAACACCACCATCTTGGGCTGGTAATTCTCAAAAGCCTCAAAACACTTCTGCAGCTGAGGAATCTCATAGTTGGCAACCGTCTTCAGCTGGCCATCAGACACTCCATCACGGTACACCACAATCTTCTCTGGTAGACAGTGGTTCACCTGAAATGACACCCAAATGAGGTAACTCGTGGGGCCCTCGGGCAAAGGACCACAGTGAGAGAGACTTATTCAAATCCCAACCTGGAGACCTGGCAGTGGATCCCTTTGGCAGCTGGCTCCAAAGTTACCATGTCTGACAGGCATGGAAAAAAGCTTCTAATCATTTCTAGACTTTCTCAGGGTAGTAAAACAGACCTGGAACTGCATGGGCATTATAAAATATGAAAGCCAAATAGGCAAGTTATGAGTCACATGTACACAGCTTATCTTCAAACAGACTTTAACAACAAAGTTAAAGGGAACGGTAGGAAAATTATGGGCTGAATCAGTCTTCCTTCTACTTGGATTTATCACTAATAACTGTGTAGGCAAAGAACATGGTGAAGTGCTAGAAAAGTTCTAACAAAGGAACACACAAGCCACAGATCCACCATCCTCAGATTCCGACCTACTGGCAACACCCAAAGTTGTGGAGAAATGAAAGGTTCTTTAACTAAATATTATCCTACAATCTGGCATAATGTGAAATGTTTTTATTATAACTAAATAAATTATCTGCTGTCTTGAATAAGTTTGAAGAATAATTGCTTTCCCTTTTGGGGAACATAATCATGTTCTAGTTGTGTTCAATTTCAATAGTTCAGGGGTTGTGGCTCAGTGGTAGAGCACTCACCTAGAATGTGCAAGGCCCTGGGTTCGATCCTCAGCACCACATAAAAAAATAAAATAAAATAAAGGTATTGTGTCCAACTACAACTAAAAAATAAATATTAAAAAAAAAAGCTTAGTTCAATTTTAAGAAGTCCCCTTAAGAGTGCTTTAGTTTAATTCAGGTTTTTGTGTTTTGTCACTGTTGTTTGGTACTGAAGAATGAACACAGGGATGCTTTACCACAGAACTACAGCTCTTATCCTTTAGTTTTTGAGACAGGTTCTTACCAAGTTGCTGAGGCTAGCCTTAAACTTGGGATTCTCCTGCCTCAATCTCCCAAGTAGCTGGGATTACAGGGGTATGCTAACCACACCTGGCCTTGGTTTAATTCAGTTTTGATTCTGGTTGAGTGAGTTCATACTAATTTTTTTGTTGTTGTTCACAATTCCCTTCAAAAAACTAAATTATGAATTAAGTTTAAATATTAATTACATATGCATGCACTATTATTTATAGGTTATCCTACATGAAAATTTTATTTCAAAGAACCTTTCCTAAAAATAATCACCTATAATCTTTTTTTAAGCTCAGAGGTTGAAATATTTTATAAATGCCCCTTTTTCTGAGAAACCTCAAGTACTCCAAAATTTACAAACATGTAATCCATCTTCACAGTCACTGGAATCACTGCCTCAGTTTGTGGTACTTATTTCTTCTTTTGGTAACAGAACTTCAGTTCCCGCCTGACCTCAGCACTGCCAAAATTTGGGGCCAGACAATTTTTCGTTGTGGGGGCAGAGCTGTGCTCTGAAGCATCAGGGTTCAGCAGCACGCTGGGTCTCTGCCCACTTTGATGCCAACAGCATTCTCTCCTAGTTATGACATGGACCAAAAGTGTCTCTAGGCTGCCCGCTGGGAGGACAAAACCACCCCAGTTGACAGCCACCACATAAACCACAGGACATGCAGATGGCTCAAGCCACGCCAACAGAAATGCCTCCCTTGTGCTCAGTCTTGAGCAGATTGAAGAGAATGAGGAAAACCTGGAGTTTGTTCCCTCAGGGGCACCTTCTCGTCAGGCCCCTGCTTCTGAAGCCCAGCTCTAGTCCATTTTCCAATCTGGGGCACAACCATCTCAACCTCACCAACTCCCCTGATAAGCTGTATTAAGAGGTGACTCAGGAACTTATTTGGAAGAAACTTCACTTTACAGATAAACAAACAGGACACTGGATTTGGGGTCAGGAGATCTGGGACTGAGTTTGATTCCACTGCCCCTTTGCTATGCCCTGAGGACTCAATCTCTTCAGTTGAAATATGGAGAAAACAATCATTTTACCTTCTCATCAGGATTAGGAGGAATAAATTAAAATTATACACATATTTATAATATATTACTCTACATAAATATATATTTAACATATATAAACACATGAATACTTGTGTATCTCCATCTTTTGTGTGTGTGCACATGCACTGTACTGGGGACTGACCTGGTGGGGAACTCTACCATTGAGCTACATCCCCAGTTCTTTTAATTTTTTATTTTAAGACATAGTCTTTAAAAAAGGGCTGGGGATGTTTCTCAGTGGTTGAATGCCCCTGGAGTTTCAAAAAAAAAAAAAAAAAAAAAAGACAGGATCTTGCTAAGTTGCTAAGGGTGTAACTCACCCAGGCTGGCCTCAACCTTGCAATCTTTCTGCCTAAGCCTCCCAAATTGCTGGGATTACAAATGTGCACCACCACATTCAGTTGTTTTTTATTTTTCAAGACAGGGTCTCACTAAGTTGCCAAGGCTGGCCTCAACTTTCCATCCTCCTGCCTGTCTCCTGAATAGCAGGGATTATAGGGCATGTACTACCATGCCTGGCTAGTTTATTGATAATTTTAAATAACTTCTAATATGGTAACTATTTCCAGATATATTCCCATGTGAACGAAAACTCTTTGAGGCCCCCAGTAATATTTAAGAACATAAAGACTAAAAATTTTGAGAATTGCTAGACTTAGAGATACAAATTTAAATCTGATACTAAATGTCACAACTGGCTTAAGACTGCCTGGAAGGCTTCAGGTGGTAGACCAAGAACTGAGAAACCCTCAATTCAGGACAGTTGGAAAAGCTGGACAAAATGTAACCACCTCTAGAGGAAGCCTTCAAAGCCACCAGCAACAGAGGCTTCCTTCAAAGCCACCAGCAGCAGAGGAGGGATGACAGGGGCCCAGTCAGCACTGGAAGCTGTTTTCCTGTTTGTGGGTTCCACCAGGACAACAATAAGGCTGCAAGGTTGAGGAGTGCTTTTTATTCTGAACAGCATTATTGAAATGTAATTTTTTTTTTTTTTTTTTTTTTTTTGGTACTGGGGATTGAACTCAGGGGTACTCAACCACTGAGCCATATTTCCAGCCCTATTTTGAATTTTATTTAGAGACAGGGTCTGAGTTGCTTAGTATCTCACTTTTGCTGAGGCTGGCTTTGAACTTGTGATCCTCCTGTCTCAGCCTCCCTAGCTGCTGGGATTACAGGTGTGCACCACCACACCTAGCTCTTGAAATATAATTTGATATATCATAAAACTCACCCCATTAAAGTATAAGAAGATTTTGATGTTTTCAGAATTTTGAAACCATCACCACTAATTTTATTTATTTGGTACTGGAAATTGAAACCAGAGGTGCTTTACCAGTGAGCTACATCCCCAGGGATGACAGTGAGACAGGGTCTCACTAAGTTGTGTAGGGCCTTACTAGGTTGCTGCAACTGGTCTTCAACTCATGATCCTCCTGCCTCAGCCTCCCAAGTCACTGGGAATACAGGTGTGCACCACCACACTTGGCCCATTACCACTAATTTTAGAATTTACCTATCACCCCAAAAGGAAATCCATAACACTTGCAGTCACTTCCCAAACATGCTCCCCACAATTTCTGGAACCCACTAGTTAACTTTTTTTTTTTTTTTTTTTTTGGTATCAATGTTTGAACCCAGCGGCACTTAACCACTGAGCCATGTCCCCAGCCCTTTTTTTATAGTTTATTTAGACACAGGGTCTTGCTGAGTTTTTCAGGGCCTAAGTTTCTGAGGCTGGATTTGAACTCATGATCCTCCTGCCTCAGCCTCCAGAGCCACTGGGATTACAGGCGTGTGCCCAAGTGACTGGCTTCACTAATGAACTTTGTATGGGTTGACCTGTACCGAACAAATAAAATCATAAAATATGTGGTCTTTGGTGTCTAAATAATTTCACTCAGCTTAATGCTTTTATCGTTCTTTCATACTACAGCTTGTTCCAGTCCTTCATTCCTTTGTATTTTATTGCAATAAAAAGTAGACACACATCCCGTTTCTTTTGTCGTTGATTCATGGACGTTTATTTGGATTGTTTCTATCTTTGACTACTATGAACAAGGCTGCTATGAACATTTGTTCTAATGTTGTTTTTGTTTTTGTTATTTTGAGACAGGGTCTTGCTAAGTTACTGAGGCTGGCCTCAATCTCACAATCCTCTTACCTCAATCTCCCAAGTAGCTGGGGCAATGTGTGCATACCACACCCAGCTTTTGCTGTGAACATCTGAGTACAAGGTTGTGTCTGGACTTGTTTTCCATTCTCTTGGGTATGTTCCTAGAAATGCTAGGTCATATGGTAAATCTGTTTGACTTTCTAAATAGCTGCGAAACTGTTTTCCAAAGTAGCTGCATCATCGTATAACCAATGTGATTCTGCAACCTGTATACTTGGAAAAATGAGAAATTATATCTCATTTGATTCAAATGTATGATATGTCAAGATCTTTGAATTGTCATGAGCAACTAATAAAAAAAAAGTAGCTGCATCAGTTTATAGTCTCAATGGCAATATACGAAGTTTCCAGTTTCTCCACATTGTCAATAACACTTTTATTGCCCATTTTTTAAAAAAAAAGTTATTCAGTGCATATGAAGATATCTCTGGGTCTGCAGTCTGTAAAGTAAGAGGCTACTTTTAAAGCAGTTTTTAAATGTATAAAATAAGAACTGAGGTAATAGTACAATTTCCCATGTACCCTCCTTCTATATCCAACTCCATTTGTAAAAAATTTTTATTTAGTTGTAGATGGATATAATACCTTTATTTTATTTTTATGTGGAGCTGAGGATCAGACCCAGTGCTCCCCACATGCGAGGCGAGCTCACTGCCACTGAGCTACAACCCCAGCCTCCTCCAACTCCATTTTGTCTATCATCAATACTGCATTAAGGTGATATGTTTATTACAACTGATGGACAAATATTGATACATTAGTAATGACTCAAGTCTAGAGTTTACATCAAGGTTCTTCTGTGTTGTACTTTCCTATGGGTTTGGAAAATGTATAATGTCATGTATCCACCATTATACTAACATATAGAATACTTCCACAGCCTAAATATCTCCTGTGCTTCACCTATGTCTAACTGTATACACCTCCCAAATCTCTGATCTTCTTATGGTCTCCATAATCACATTTTTTCAAAATATCCTATGTTGGAATCATACAGTACACAATCTTTTCAGATTGGTTTCTTTCTCTCAGTAATATGCATTTAAAGTGGTTCTTTTTTTTGGGGGGGGGGCGAGGGCAGGGGAAGGGAGAGGCACTCTGGGGATTGAACCCAGGAGCTCACACAGGCCAGGCAACCACTCTACCATGGAAGTACATTCCCAGCCCTTCTAAAACTTTGATAAGGAGTCTACACTAAATTTCCCAAGATGGCTTTGTTCTCCCAAATAGCTAAGATTGCAGGTTTATGCCACCGCTCCCTGAAAGGTGGTTCGGTCTTCTCATGGCATGGTAGCTTATTTCTTTTTAGAACTGAATACCTTTCATTGTCTGGATGTACCATTTTATTTACCTGTTCACCAACTGAAGGACATCTTGGTTGCTTCCAAGCTTCATGTGCAGGTTTTGTGTGGACATTAATTTTCAATTCATTTGGGAAAATATTAGAATATGGGGGCTGGGGATGTGGCTCAAGCGGGCGGCCCGGGTTCGATCCTCAGCACCACATACAAAGATGTTATGTCTGCTGAAAACTAAGAAATAAATATTTCTCTCTCTCTCTTAAAAAAAAAAAAGAATATGATTACTGGATAGTATGGCCAGATGTGTTTAGTTTTGTAATTAACTATCAAACTGTTTTCAAAGTGGCTGCACCATTTTACATTCCCATTAGCAATGAGTGAGAGTACCTGTGGTTCTACATCCCATCAGCATTTGGAGTTACAAGTATTTTGAACTTCTAATAGGTGTGCAGTGACACATCATCAGTTTTAATGTGTGAAACTCTAAGAGCATAAAATGTTGGGAACTTTTTCATATGCTTATTTGCCATCAGTTGGTATTCTGTAACAAGATGCCTGAACAGTCTTTTGTCAATTTTTCAACAGGGTTGTTCATTTATTTGAGTTTTAAGAGTTCTTTGTACATTTTGGTCCTTTACAAATTATGTATTCTGCACATATTTTTTTCCAGTCTGCAACTTATCTTTCCATTCTTTTAATAATATCTTTCCTAGAGCCTTTATTTCACCCCCTTATGGTTCAAGGGATTGAACTCAGAAGCATACTCCCACTGAACTACACTCCAGCCTTTTTTTTTTTTTTTTTTTTTTTTAGATCCTGAGACAGGGGTCTTGTTAAGTTGTCCAGGCTGGCCTTGAACTTGTGATCCTCCTGCCTCAGCCTCCCAAGTAGCTGGAATTACAGGCATGCACCCCCATACCCTGCCCAGAGTCAAAAGTTTTAATTAAATCTACCTTATCGATTTTTTTCTTTCATAGACTGTTTTTGGTGACTAAAAAGTAATCACCAAATCCAAGGTCATCTGGATTTTCTGTTATCTTCCAGAAATTTTCTGGTTTTGCATGTAAAATGTAGGTTTTTGCTCCATTTTGATTTATTTTTTTTGTGGAAGGTCTAAAGACTGTATGTTGATTTTTTATTTTTTTTTTTTTGCATGTGAATTGCCCATAGTTATTCCAGCACCATTTGTTGAAAAGGCTGTTCTTTCACTGAATTGCTATTTTTTCCTTAAAGATCCACTTGACTTATTTGTATGGGTCTATTTCTGGGCTATTCATTTCCCTTGACCTGTATGTCTTTTCCCTCATCAATACCATACCATACGGGGGCTGAGGTTGTGGCTTAGTGGTAAAGTACTTGCCTAGCATGTGTGAGACACTGGGTTCAATCCTCAGTACCACATAAAAATAAATAAATAAAGGTATTGTGTTTGTCTAATACACACACACATACATATATCATACAATTTTGATTGCTATAGCTTTATAGTTAAGTCTTCAAGTTGGGTAGTATTAGCCCTCAGTTTTGTTTTTCAGTCATGTGTCAGTAGTCCCACATTTCCTGTTTCTTCATGAAAACCTTAGAATGGGTTTGTTGATGTCCACAAAATAACCTGCTGGGTTATTCACTGCACTAAATCTATTGATCAAAATTGGGAGAAACTGACATCATAATGATAGCAAGTTTTCCTGTCAATGAACATGGAGTTCTCTCTCAATTTTTCATCATAATTTAGTAGTTTTTCAAATGTAGATGTGAGTGTTCCATTTTTTTGTGAGTGTGCTAATATAAATGTTTTTCAAATTCTAATTCTTCATTGCTGGGACAGAGAGAAGTGGCTTTCTTTCTTCTTCTTTTTTTCCTTTAACAAAGCAATTGACTATTACATATTAACCTTGTACAACCTTGCAGTTTCCACTTGTTAGTTCCAGCAGGGTTTGTTTGGTTTGGTTTTATTGCTTTTTAATTACTTGGGATTTTCTCCAGAAATGTATTAGTCCATTTTCTATTGCTAATAACTGAATACCACAGACTGGATGACTTCAAGTGAAAAGAAGCATGCTATGGCTCATAGTTCTGGAGTTCCAAGGCTGCAGGGCCACACCTGGTGGTATTCTTTCTGGAAGAATGCCAAGATGGTACAGGGCATTGTGTGGCAAGAGATGGAAAGTGTACTGTGTCTCCCGGTCTCTTCTTCTCACAAAGCTACCAGGACTGATTCAAGAGGGCTCCTTTGTGACATTAGCTCATCTTCATCCCTTCCATGGGCCAGGCCTCCAAACACCAATTCAGATATTCCACGCTGTAGGTACCTCATAATGGGGACTAAACTGCAATACACGAAGCCTTGGGGGACACATTCAAACCACAGCAACAGATAATCATGCAAATGAAGATCATTTTCTCTCCTCCTTCCTAATCTGTACACTTTTAATTTCCTTTTCTTACTGCAATAGTTAGGACTTCCAACGTGAAGCCAAACACAAGTGCTGAAAGGGGCGCATCTTTGTCTTATTCCTTATGTTAGAGGGAAAATATCGACTTTTTCACAGCTAAGTCTGATTTAGCTGTCAGTTTTGTTATTATTTTCGGTAGAAGTTCCCCTCTGAATCAGCCTTGTAGAAATGGAATAAAAACCCACTTGGCCATTGTATTTGTTTCCCGTGGTTGTTGTAACCAAGTACCACAAACTGGGTGGCTCAAAACAACAGAAAATTATTCCCTTACAGTTCTGAATATTAGAAGTGCACAATGAAGACATGCGTGGGGCCATGCTTCCTCTGAAGGCTCTAGGGAAGAATTCTTCCTTGATTCTTATAGCTCCTGCTGGTTACTGCCTAACCCTGGTGTTTCTGGCTTGTAGTTATATCACTCCAATTTCTGCCTTCTCCTTCACATCATCTTCTCCTCCAAAGGTCTGCAGCTTCACAAAGTATTCTCCCTGGGTATGTGTCCAAATTCCCCTCTTTTTGGACAAACACCAGTCCCAAGAGTAGGGCCCATTCTTATCCAGTCCAATCTTTGCAAAAGCCCTACTTCCAAATAAGGGCACATTCACAGATTCCAGGGAACATGAATTTGGAGGGGCATTATTCAACTCACCATGGTCATAGTATATACTTCTTTTTGTATTGCTAAAATAACATTGTTATTCTGTCAAGGATTTTTGCACATATGCTTGTGAGAAATACCCATCTGAGGTTTTCTTTCTTGTGTCTTTACCTGGTTTTAGTGTGATGTGGAATGTCACAGACTTTGTTTTCCATTTCCATAATAATTAAGGATATTTAGCTTTTTTTCATGTGCTTACTGTCTAGTTGCATATGCTCTTTAGGAAAATGTCTATTTTAATGTTTATTCGTATTTAAATTGGGTTATCTTTCTCTTGAGCTGTAAGAATTCTTTTTATATTCTGGAACTAGACCCTCATTAATTTTTTTTTAAAAGAGAGAGAGAGAGAGAGAATTTTTTAATATTTATTTTTTAGTTTTCGGCGGACACAACATCTTTGTTTGTATGTGGTGCTGAGGATCGAACCCAGGCCGCACGCATGCCAGGCGAGCGCGCTACCGCTTGAGCCATATCCCCAGCCCTGGATCGTCTTTTCACTTTCTCAGTAGTATCCCTTGAAGCATAAGTTTGTTTTCCTGCTTCCGTGCTGGGGTTTGAATGCAGGGCCTCACACATTAGATACTCTACACTGAGCTGGAAGGTTTTCAATTAGGAGGTTTGTTTTGTTTGATATGGCATCTCACAACGTTGCCCAGGCAGTCCTTGGATTCCTGTGCTCAAGGGATCCTCCTGACTCAGCCTGCCAAGTAGGTGGGTTTATAGGCACCAGCCACAGTACCTGGCAAAAGTATTTAATTTTGGTGAAGTCCAATTTATCTATTTTGGGGGGCAGATACAGGGATTGAGCTCAAGGGCCCTCAACTAATGAGCCACATCCCCAGCCCTATTTTGTATTTTATTTAGAGACAGGGTCTCACTGAGTTACTTAGTGCCTGCTGTTGCTTAGGCTGGCTTTGAACCCACGATCCTCCTGTCTCAGCCTCCTGAGCCTCTGGGATTACAGACATGCACCATTACGACCAGCCCAATTTATCTATTTTTAATTCACCTACAGACTCAAATTCAGGGAGTATTGCATTTATAATAATATTAAATGCTCCAATCCATGAAAATGAGATGTCTTTCCTTTTATTTATATTTTTCAACAATACTTCTGCAAGTCAGGATCACTGGCACACATCTCTAGTCCCAGCTACACGGGATGCTGAAGCAGGAGGATCACTTGAGCCCATAAGTTTGAGGCAATCCTGGGCAACACAGAAATACCACATCTTTAAAATAATTTTTCTGTGGTTTTCAGTATTTGTCTTGTACTTCTTTCCTTTTCTTCCTAGATATTCTTTTTATGGTATTGCAAATAAAATTATTTCCTTAATTTTTGGATTTGATCACTGCTATTATAAAAAATACAATTTATTTTATAAAAATCTTACATCTTCTGTAAATACATTTTTAATAAAAACTTTATTAAAAAATATCTTGCATCCTCAGCCCTGCCGAGGTTGTGTTCTACTAATGTAGCCTCTTGGGCTCTATTTTGGTTATTGTTTCCATAGTATATTTTGTACTGCCCTTTTATTTTCAACCTCCTTACACCTTTGAAATTAAAATGTGGCTCCTGCAGGTAGCATACCTAAGCATTTAAAATTTTTTTTGTTTTGCAGTTCTGGGGATTGAACCAAGGGCTTCAAGCATGCTAGGCAAGTGCTCTACCACTGAGCTAAATCCCCAGCCCTCTACGTTTTTCATTTACTCCGTTCTGTTACTCTCTACCTTTTGAGTGGTGTTGGGTCTGCTGACATGTGATGTCTTTCTTTTTTTTTTTTTTTTGGTACCAAGTATTGAATTTGTGATCATCCTGCCTCATTATAAATCGTATAATGGGTTCAAATTTGTGATGGATGCTTACTTGCTGAGCCACATTCCCAGCTCGTTATTATAATTTATTTAGAGATAGGGTCTTGCTAAGTTGCTGAGGCTGGCTTTAAACTTGCAATCCTCCTGCCTAGCCTCCTGAACTGCTGGGATTACAGGCATGAGCTACTGCACCTGGCTTGTAATGTAATTATTAAAGTGAGATTTATATCTGCTGTTTTGTTTTCTATGTGCCTATATATATTTTCATTCTTCTACTCTTTCATAACTGCCTTATTTTGTATTAAATAGACATTTCTAGATACCATTATAATTCCCTTTTTTAATCTAGTTATATGAACTTTTATATAGTTTTTGGAGTTTCTTTCTCTCTCTCTCTCTCTTTTTTTTTTAACTAGGGATTAAACCCAGGGGCCCTCAACCATTAAACCACATCTCTAGCCATTTTTATAATTTATTTTGAGAGAGGGTCTCAACTAAATTGCTTAGGGCCTTACTAAGTTGCCCGGGCTGGACTCAAACTTGCCATCCTCATGCCATAACCTCTCAAGTGGCTAAGATTACAGGCATGCACCACCACACCAGCCCTTGGAGTTATTTTCTTAATGGTTTCCCTGGAGATTAAAATTTTAACATAAGGTTAAACATCTCATTCATACCGAGTACAGTGGCACATACCTGTAATCGCAGCGACTTGGGAGGCAGGAGGATCACCAAGTTCAAAGCCAGTCTCAGCAACTTGGCAAGGCCCTAAGCAATTTAGGGAGACCCTGTCTCTAAATAAAATGTTAAAAAGGGCTGGGGATGGGGCTCAGTGGTTAAACATCTCTGGTTTCAATCCCTAGTACCAAAAATAAACAAACAAATAAATACCTTGTTCACTTGATAATTAACAAAATTAATTTCAGTAATTTCCACATCTTTTGTCTTTACTGTTGTACAAATTACATCATTATGCATTATGTGCACATTCTACCAGATTTATAGTTATTGCTTTATTCAGTTTTCTCTTAGAAGAAAAGTTACTAACAAAAATACTTTTTTGGCTTTCTTTTAAATTTACCTATGCGGTCACCTCTTCCGGTAGCACTTATTTCTTCATATGGATCCAAGTTACTGTCTAGTGTCATTTCATTACAGAGTCATTTCATTAAAGGACTCTCTTTAGTATTTCTTGGAGGACAAGTCTGATAATAAAAATTTCTTCCAGGGACTGGGGTTGTAGCTCAGTGGTAGAGTGCTTGCCAAGCATGTGTGAGGCACTGGGTTTGATCCTCAGTACCACATAAAAATAAATAAAGGCCCACTGACAACAAAAAATAAAAATTTAAAAAAAAAATCTTCCAGATTTTATGTGGGGAAATCTTAATTTTTCTTTCTTTCTTTTCTTCTTCTTTGTTTTGTTTTTTGTTACTGGAAATTGAACTCAGGGATGCTTTACCACAAAGTTTTTTTTGTTTGTTTGTTTTTTGAGAAAGGGTCTCACTAAGATGCTGAAGCTGGCCTTGATCTTGCAGTCCTCCTACCTCAGCCTCTGAGCTGCTGGAATTATAGACCTGCACGACCATGCCTGGAAATTTCTTGTTGTTGTTGTTGTTGTTGTTGTTGTACTGGGGACTGAACCCAGGGGTACTTAACCACTGAGCCACATCCTTAGCCCTTTTTATTGTGAGACAGGGTCTCGCTAAGTTGATTAGAGTCTTGCTAAGTTGCTAAGGCTAGCCTCAAACTTGCGATTCTCTTGTCTCAGCCTCCCAGATCACTGGAATTATAGGCTTGTCACGATGCACAACAATTTCTTCTTAAAAAAAAAAATTGGCAAACAATTCTGAGTGTCATGGCACACACCTATAATCCCAGTGATTTTGGATTCTGAGGCAGGAGAAATTCTAAGTTCAAGGCCAGCCTGGGCAATTAAGTGAGGTCCTTTCTCAAAATAAAATAAGAAGAGCTGCAGCTACAGCTCAGTGGTAGAGCAGCCCTGGGTTCAATCCCCAGTACCCACATACAACACACCAAAAATTGGTATGTAATTCACATACCTTAAAATTCATCATTTTAAATTTAAAGTATACAATTTAGTAATTTTTTATATGTTCACAAAGTTATATATCTTTGTATGCCCACTAACACTAATTTCATATTTTTTTATTAACTGTATTTATAGATGGAAGGAGAACCCAGAATTTTTTATTTGTTTTAATTAGATACACATGGGGGGTATCTAATTAATGTATGACATATCATACATTTGAATCAGATGGGGTATAATTTTTAATTTTTCCATATTTTTATTACTCCCAAATTAATATTGTACCCATTAACAATCGATCTTCATTCTTGCTCCCATTCTTTGTTTTCTGCAAACCACTTATCTCCTTTTTGTCTTTTTTTTTAAAAAATATTTATTTATTTATTTTTAAAGTTTTTGGTGGACACAACATCTTTGTTTGTATGTGGTGCTGAGGATCGAACACGGGCCGCACGCATGCCAGGCGAGCGTGCTACCGCTTGAGCCACATCCCCAGCCCTCCTTTTTGTCTTAATGGCTTTTAGATTTAAGTCATATACTACAAATCACCAAATTAAAGTACACAACTCAATTGTTTTCAGTATATTCACATATATGTGTGACAACTACTACAATTTAATAACTTTTTTTTAACTTCAAAACATAAATCCAGCTGGGCATGGTGATGCACACCTATAATTGTAGCAATTTGGGAGGCTGAGGCAGGACGATCACAAATTTGAGGAGAGCCTCCAGCAACTTTGTGAGGCCTTAAGCAATTTAGTGAGATCTTGTCTCAAAAAAAAAAAAAAAAATACTAATAATAATTAAAAAGGGCTAGAGATTTAGCTCAATGATAAAATGCTTATGGGTTCAATCAATTCCCAGTACCAAAAAAAAAAAAGTAACTCAACTCTAATGAGTGCCCTATCCATCATCTTGTCCCCTGGCCAGTACTGGGCAACCACTAATTTACTTCCTGTCTTTATACATACTTCCCTGTTCTGAACTCTTTATGAAGGAATCGTGTAATATGTGGCCTTTTGTGACTGGCTTCTTTCACTTAGCATGTTTGCAAGGTGCAAGTATCTGCCTGTTCATTTGTACTCTTTTTCTTGGCTTTCTTCCATTTAAAAACATTTCTTAATATTTTCCCCCTTCAAATCTTGATACTTATATGGGTTTTTTTTGTTTGTTTGTTTGTTTGCTTTTTTGTTTTGTGGTGCCAGGAATTGAAACCAGGGCCTTGTGCTTGCTAGACAAGTGCTCTACCACTCATAAGCCCAGTCATATGCTCTTTTCCTTTAGTGGCTCTCTAGATAGCATGACATATTAATATGAGTTTCATTTCAGTTACTATCACTTTCAGTTCTAGAAATTCCTATTTTTTCCATAGTTTTCAATTCTTTTAAAAAATTCTTAATGTTGTCTTTTAGCAGTTTGAAGATATTAAATATGTCATCTTTATTTTTATTTATTTTTTGAGATGGGGGGTCTCATTATGTTGCCAGATTGGACTTATACTTGTGGTCCTCCTGCCTCAGCCTCCCAAGTAGCTAGGATTACGATGTGCTCCATTGGATCAAGCTTATAAAGTGTCTGATCAATTATATGAATACTCTGTGGGTCAGAACTGGCTATCTATTTTTTTTCTTGGGTTTTGGTTCCTTTATTTTCTCTACTTGTATCCCAGTTATTATTTACCAACTGCCAGAAATAATCCAATTAGCAAACAATCTGATGTCTAAAATGATGGGACCTCTCTCAGAAGACATATCTGTTCCTGGTAAATGGGGTGTATTTCTTCTAGTAGTTAAACTAGCAGTCAGAGTTCACCTTAAACCATATTTAGGGAATGAAATGAGTCAGATTTGGTTTACCTATAGTTATTCTTTACTCTTAGTTTGTAACATTCTGGATTCACAGCTCCAAAGTGGGAATGTACACAGTGTGCTCCTTTTTGTGGGGTTGGGTAGGGCTCTAGGAATTGAATCCAGGGACATTTTACCACTGAGCTATTCCCAGCCATTTTTTGACACAGGGTCTCACTAAGTTTGCTTAGAACCTTGATAAATTGCTGAGACTTGTCTCCAAATTGTGATTCTCCTGCTTTAGCCTCCCAAATTGCTTTGATTACAGGTTGTATACCATGGCTCCCAGGAGTGTTTCTTTTTAAAAACTGAGTGCCAAAACAACCTATCTCCCACCCCCGGAGTCTTCCCAGGTACTGGAGACTGAACCCAAAGGCACTCTACCACTGAGCTACATCCCCAGCCCTTTTTATTTTTTCATTTCAAGATAGGGTCTCACTAAGTTGCTGAGGCTAGTCTTGATCTTGTGACACTCCTACCTCAGCCTCCAAAGTAGCTGGGATTATAGGTGTGTACCACCATGCCTAGCTTCAAACATAATATTTTAATAGAAATAAATAATAGAGGGGCTGGGGATATAGCTCAGTGGTAGGAAGGTTGCCTAGTATGCGTAAGGTCCTGGGTTTGATCCCCAGCACTGTAAAAATAAAATAAATAAAAGCAAAGAAATTAATCTTAATATATACAATGTGGGGCCTTAAATAATGTTTTTCCTACAGAGATGATTTAGGTCTGTTTCTTCAAGATGCAAGGGGTATCAGCATTCCGACATACACCAGAGGAACACCAGTGCCCTGGATCATCCTATCCAAATCAAAGGTGAGTTACTATTTACTGTAAGGTTCTATTTGCCTCTCATTCACCATTATTCCTAGGGTTTAGCCCTTCAGAACCCCAAACCAAAATGATGTAGGTTCTCTAGTTCTATCACCCTTACTGGGTTCAAGAGGCTAACCACTGTCCCCCTAGAACACTGCTGGACTGACAAAAGGACTTTTAAGAAAGTATTCTTAAATGGCAGAAAAGGGACCTCTATAAAAGCAACAACACTGGACACAATGGTCCAAACCAACATTTTTAGAACTGTGGAAACCAACTACCGGATTGCAACAATCCGAAGAGCATTTACTCAGGAAAACCAGGTAATCCTTGGTAAGAACAGAAAGCTCTGTAGGGTTTTAACTTGTCCCCTGGCCTTCCCCTTTCTTCAGCTCTACAGTTTTGACACCTGCAGTCTTGCCACCAGGGTAACTGTGAAAATCATCCAGCAATGAGTGGATGGGGAGAAGTTGTTCAAGATGTTTGAAGAAATCTCTCCAGACCCTACCTGATCATTAAGCTAACTAGCAAGGGACTTCAGTGGCTGCACTTAGTTCAGTTTACAGAGATTATAGAGACCAAGAACAATCCACAACAGCAAGCAATCAATCATGCCCATGTAAGGGATCTCCAATAAACCTTTGGACACCTAAGGCCCAGGTAAGCAACCCTGGTGGCAGTTCTCCTTGTCTTACCATACATTGGTGAGAGGAAACTAATGTGTCCTGACACCACAGGGAGAGAACCATGAAGTTCCTTCCATGTATGATACTTCTCCTGGACTCTTCCTATATACCTCTTCCCTTAGTTGACTTTAATGTGTATCCTTTTCCTATAATGAACCATGACCACGAGTATAACAACTTTCAGTGAGATCTAGGAATCCTTTCAGTGAATTATCAAAACTGAGCAGGGAACAATGTGAATTTGTAATTGATGTCAGAAGTGAGAGAAATACTGTTTTCCTTAACTTTACTGTTGGTCACTCAATTCCTACAACAATGAGATCTCTGAAATAAATACTTGTTAGAAAGGAACATAAAGTTAAGGAAATCAAAAACTAGAATGAAAAAATGATATAAAAACAGGAGATAAAAAATAAAAATTAGGAAACTTTAATTTAGAAGATAAGAAAAACCAGATGAGAGGAAATCAAAGAAGTAAATAGGAAATAATTTCATGAAACTATAGGCTTATTTTCAAGATTGAAAGGATTCAACAAATACTTAGTACAACAAATGAAAAAACAATCATATTAAGGCATATCATGATATTTCAGAATGCCAAAAGTAAAAATAAGAGGGGAAAGGTCACATACAAAGAATAAGGAATAAACTGAAGACATATTAGCTAGGTGTGATGGCACATACCTGTAATCCCAGTGACTCTGGAGGCTGAGGCAGAAGGATGGCAAGTTTGAGGCTGATTTGGGCAACTTAGCAAGACCCTAAGCAAGTCAATGAGACTCTGCCTCTAAATAAATAAATAAATAAATAAATGGTCTGGGGCTAGGGCTGAGGCTCAGTGGTGGAGCACCTGACTGGCAAGTGTGAGTCATTGGGTTCAATTCTCAGCACCACAAATAAATAAATAAAATAAAGGTCTATCAACAACTAAAAAAAAAATTTTAAGAAATAAAATAAAAAGTGGGCTGGGCTTGTAGCTCAGTAATAGACTGCTTGCCTTGCATGCATGAGGAACTGGGTTCCATTCTCAGCACTGCATATAAATAAATAAAGGTCCATTGACAACTAAAAAAATTTTTTAAATCAAAAAATAAAGAAAGAGGGGCTGGGATTGTGGTTCAGTGATAGAGTGTTGGTCTAGCACATGAGAGGCCCTGGGTTCGATCCTTAGTACCACATAAAAATAAATAAATAAAATAAAGGTATTGTTTCCAACCACTTCCAAAAAATAAAAAAATGTTTAGGAAAAAAAAAGAAAGAGAAAAAAGACTTATTAACAGTAGAATCTAGAAAATGATGAAGCAATGTCTTCAAAATTCTAAAGAAATTAATTGCCAAACTCAGAAATCTACATATTAATTGTCAATCAAGTATGTGGGTAAAATAAAAATATTTTTAGGCATCTAACTCTCAAAATGTTGTGAGTAAGCTACTGGAAGAGTCATTCAAAAACAATGAAATAAGCCAAGAAAGATAAAGATATCTGGCCAGGCACAGTGGCACATGCTTGTAATCCCAGCTATTCAGGAGGCTGAGTCAGGAGGATCTCAAGTTTGAGGACAGTCTAAGCAACTTGGTGAGACCCTGTCTCAAAAATAAATAAATAAATAAATAAATAAATAAATAAATAAGGCTGGGGATATACCTCAGTGGTAAAACACCCTGAGTTCAATCTCCACAAGGAAAAAAAAGACATTGAACACAGAAGAGAGACAAAAGTAAGTCCCCAGATTGTGAGGAGAACTCAAAAGACGGATACATAAACATGGAGTCAAGTACCTCCTATCTTGCTATGACAAAATGAAGGATTCTAGGAAGAAGCTCTCCATGGAAACAAGGGTATTAGATAGAGTATCAGGTGTGTTTAGAGTTTACAGGAAAAGTTTTAAATTGAGGAAAGAATAAATAATAAATATGAAGAAATTTGAAAAAGAAAAACAGGCAATCACTAATTCTAACAAAAACCCAAAATAAAAGAAAGGAATCATAGTCAAAATATATTATGTGATGGCTGTAATAATATCATGTACACTAAAAAACTACTTAACCAGGCTTGGTAATATAAGTAGATTGGGAAAGTTGAGGTAGAAGAAGGGAGCCATGTGCCAGTGCTGTAAGATCCCATTTTCTGTAGCAGAAAAACAATAGCTAATGTCTCAAACAGAAAAAAAAAAATACTGTTTAGGAGACAGGAGATACAGGCTAGATAAAAAATAACTAAGAAAGGTGAAAGTTGTTGCCAAGGGGTAGCAAGTGCCAATCATAATGGTGATGAAAATATGTAACAAGAGAACTACTTAAGAGGTGTTAGAACTTCTGGTGGCTACCATCACTCTTAGGGGAAGACAAAACTGGGGAGTCTGCAGGTGGTCAGAACCTTAAAATCTAGGAGTAAATTTGTTTTGAGGCAGCTCAGCTGAGGAATCAGGAGAGACAGGATCAAAATAGTTTCAATATAAAGATTTCTTCTGCTAGATATAGAATAGCAGGAAAATGGCAAAAGTAGACAAAAAACTAAGATGATGGTAAGGACTAGAGTCCAATGAAACATTATGATTCAGAGAATCCTGATATGACTATCTTTATCCTAGATTTAGAATAAACACTGATTAATTTCCACTTTGACCTGGTTCAATGGGGTTTAATAAGTATTTCTTAAAGTTTATAATTCAAAAAAAGAAACAAAAATTAAAATAGTTATTTGACTTAGAACAGAGCTGTGTCACTAGAAATTCAATGTAATTCCCCTAGAAGAGTATCAGTTGTATGCAAGGTCCTGCAAAGGATAGAAAAGTAAGATACTATGGCAGATTGTTCTTTTCAGAAATAGTCACAGCAGTATCTCTAGTTGCACACATTCTTCCAGAACCTTGCCATCCCTCAAGTAAATGGTGGAATCTCTTTTCCTACCCTTGAACCTGGGCAGGACTTTGTAACTAATTCAGTGTGTAGAACCCAGCAAAAGTGCCGTGGTATGACTGCCACAGTTGAGGCAATAAAAAGCAGCATGACTCCTACCTGGTTCTCTCCATCTCATGAAATGTCAATGCTTTGAATCCACCTACCATACTGACAGGAAGGCAAATGGCCACATGGAAAGACCATATCACAAGATTCACATGGGAAAAAAACTGGAGCCTAGTGTTCCTGACCATGCATCTCATACATCCTTGTGGTATGGCAAGAAGTTTTAAGGTAACTTGTTACCTTGTTGTATGCCATGAAGTTCTAAGGTAATGTGTTACATAGCCATCAATAGCCAAATAATTCTTAAAAAAAAAAAAAAAGACATTCAAGAGTAGTAAGCAAGCACACAAATAACTAAAATAAGTTAGCAGGATGTGATAACTACTACACGAAATATAAACTAAGGGTCTTGGGAGAGAAATTTAAATCATTCTTGCTAAAAGATAAGAGCAGAGAGGGAGTGAGGGTAAATGGGAAAGGTTTGACAGGTAATCTTTGAGTGAGATTCTCCAAGACAGAACTTTGAAGGAAAACAATAACAAGAAAAAGAAAGGTACAGTAGAACATGGTGACAAAGTAGCTTATTATATGGACCTTAGAGATAAAAATTCATCATCTAACATGTCAACAGTATCAAAATATTTGTGGGACACTGTGCACTGTAGGAAAGATTCTAGAAAGAGACAAATTGGAGTTTGAGAAACTAACATCAATCACATGAAATAGTTAAACCTCTTGCTGTTTAACCTGTATGCAAAGGGCTAGCACCAACCCTAAGACTGAAAGGCACTTATCAGCGCTTCCTTTGATGTACAGGCCAAGACAAAAATCAGTACCTTGCTTGCTCACTGTCCCAGACTCAATATCAGCTTAATGACAGCAATTCTCCATGGTAAGCATTCTAGGAGTTAGAGTTCTAGGAGTAACATATAAGAAAGCTTTTGTCTTAAACCAAAATGAAAGAATCAGCACCTAATGATAGCCATAAAAAGCTGAGTAATTCATAAGCTGCTTTAATTGCTGAAATTTACCCCCAATTTCCCTGATAAGGGAATGCAAATTATGTCTGCAGGCATCAGGCTGACAACTAGGGAAATACTTATTACTTACCCAACCAAATTGAAGCTTTTGGCCCTTTGAGCTGAAAGGAAGAACTGTGAGCCGCTTGTTCCATCAACAAACAATGGTTCTTTTAGAAACTCACCTTTGATGTGGGATCTCTCCCTCTATATCAGACCTCCTGTTCAAGAGTTCAGAGAGGTAGTCCTTAAAAACCCAGAAACTTTAGGATTTCTGTTCTCCTCACCTCATAAAACTTCTTCAATGAGCCCACCAGGCACAGCTTCAGGCTGTCCACAATCTCCTGATGAGGCATCTGGAATACCACTCGAGAATACCACTTAGTGAGGGTGCTGGGTGGGTGGGTGGGCAGAGAGAGGGAGAGAGAGAGAGGGGACAGTGAACAGACACTCACATAGGAAGGCATGGTCTGCATGTCACACACACAGGTTTCTCTCTGAATTAAATCAATAAAATATCTAGAAAATGTGTTTATGTCATTGAGAACATGGAGGATATGGGAAAATACATTTAAGCCACATATAACATCAAAAATATAAAATTCTGAGTATTTGCTACAAAACTGCTTCCAAGAGGAAAAAAAATAACCAATTACCTTATAGTCATTATAAATAAACAGTGACATAGCATACAATAAATTCTGTGTAGCAGCTCAAGAGAACTGGTTGAGATGTATTTGTTCTGATATAGGAAAATATCCAAAATATACATTTGAAGTGAAAAAAACACACTGAGAAATAATATGCAAATATCCTATTTGTACAAATTACAGACATATGTGTATATATCATATATATAAACAATCACATGCCACATAATATTATTTCAGTCAAAGACAAATTGCATGTATGACAGTGGGCCCATAAAATGACACTGCCTAGTGATGATGTAGACAACTTAATTTGTGTAAGTACACTCTATGATGTTCACACAAGCCACATATGACTGTATGTGTGTGTGTGGGTATACACACACACATACATATATGTGTATATCACATACATGTTAATGTATGTACAGAAGAGAATCTGAAAGCATATATACACCAAACCATGGTGGTGGCTGGTAAAAGATAAACAATGAGGAAGTCTCACATTCTCAATTTCTGCAGATACTGGGAATAAGCATATAAACAAAAACCACCTCATTTCTTAAGGGAGCCAACAAGACAAGGTACAGCCTACACGCTCACAGGAGGCTGGGCTGCAGTGGGTAGCAAGCCTGGTAAAGAGGCTGCATAAACAAATGCCATAAGAAGACAGAGGAGGGAGGAGGTTAGAACTATTCATATTATAAATATGCAGGACTCCAAAACATGTGCTGGATTTACAACATCAGGCATCAAAATGAGATATCCAAATACAAGAGAACCAGTAGTACTTACAGATTGATGCTTGCAACGAAGCCAACCACAGAGCGCATGCCTCTGCTGGGGTCATGGTAAACATCCATCCCAATCACCATTAATTGTTTCTAATTTAGAAAACAAAAACAAAAAGCAAACCTAAAATCCAAGCAATACATTGCTCCATCTTTAATTATTATCTGAACCCCAAAGAAACCTCTCTCTAGGTTTACTAATTAAAACAAATTCTGGGAAAGAAAGATAAAGACTTCCATCGATTTAACATGTTCTTGGACTTTGCAGTAGAAACTGCTCAATTCTTTCTTTATATTAGACAAAAAGCCTCAGACTAGCAAAGGAGTGCAGCTATATTCTAGTGAACCATATTTAAGGACACTAAAAAGTGAATTTCATATAATTTTCGAGTATCATAAAATATTTATATTTTTTTCAGCATTTAAAAAATGTAAAAACCATTCTTAGCTCATGGACTGGTCAAAACAGACAGTGAACCATTTAGACTCCTGGTAGCACTGAGGGCAGAAAAGACAACCAGAGGAGAGCACTAGGAGAAGAGCTGGAGAGCACTCTTTGGAGAGTTGAACTGAGGGAAGACACCTCAGCAGCACTCACCAGAGGAATATCCACTCCCCACAGCTCGCCTCCCAATTTACAGTTAATCTGAAGTAAAATTTTCTGAGCCACACTGCGAAGCCTGGTGGGTTGACCAATGGTTCGGACATTGATGACCTACAGTGATAACAGATAAGGGAAAGGCAGGACATTATCAAACTCTCAGAAATATGAATCATTTCCAAGTAAACACAGTTGTTCCTTTGTTCCAGAACCCCGAGAGTGCCAAACTCCACAACGCGCAAGCCCATCATATGCAATGGCACAGGATGTGTACCTAACCTGCACACATCCTCCCATGTACTGTAAATCACCTCTAGATGACTTACAATAATACAGTGTAATTGCCATGTAAATACAATGTAATTGTCATGTGAATAGTTGTTTCAGCTTATTGTTTAGGGAATAAGCACAAGGAAAAAATTATACATTTTTGGTACAGACACAACTTTTCTAAGTATTTTCAATCCATGTTGGGTTGAAATCCACTGATGCAGAGCCCACAGATATACAGGACTGACTACACTACACTTAAGGAATTTGAGATAGCACACACTATGTTTGGGACATAATTCTAATTCTGGTGTCTCTAGGCATATGTGTAAATACATGAATACACACACATAACACAACAAAAAAAACCCTCAACAAATGAAAACTTTTGGGCTGGGGATGTGGCTCAAGCAGTAGCGCGCTTGCCTGGCATGCGCAGGGCGCTGGGTTAGATCCACAACACCACATAAAAATAAAAAATAAAGATATTGTGTTCATCTAAAACTAAAAAATAAATATTAAAAAAATGAAAACTTTCAAAAGCACCTGGTGCAGAGTGAAGCTTTTTTTGAGGGGGTAGGAGTTTACTGAGGGTTGAACCCAGAGGTGTTTAACCACTGAGATATATCCCTGGTCCTTTATTTTTTATTTTATTTCATTGCTGAGGTTGGTCTTGAACTTGTGATCCTCATGTCTCAGCCTCCAGAGCTGCTGGGATTACGGGTATGCACCACCATGCCGGCTCATGGTAAAACCTTTTTAAAACCCCACTTCCCACTAAGGAAAAACAGCCTTCTCCTCTCAGAGTGAAGCCTCCACTCTTAGAACTGATCAGGAAAAAAAAGAACTGAGCAGGAAGGTGTCCTTTTGAAGAACTACCTGCTCCTTGCCAGGTTACTCTCAACAGGGGACTCTTTTAGCCCAAGGCTCCAAGTAATGGCTTCAAATAGTTTTTATGGTCTTTTTGAACACATGCACTCATCTTCACAAACCCCAGAGGAGGCTGGGGCAGCTGCCTTGCCTCTTCTCCACTCTACTTACCTGTGAGGGCACTGGGGATTGCACACAGCACAGCTTCTTGATGGCCCCATAGAGATCATCACGTGTGCCCGTAATGATGCAAACAACCATCTGTATCTTCCCCTTGAAAAGATAAAGCATAAAGGATCAGGTTCCCAAACTCTCTAGGGACTTTCATAGGACTGAGTTTGCAAAGTCATAGGACCTTTAGGATGGACAAAGAACTAAAGGACAGAAAAAGGCTCTTGAATCTGAATTAGCATTCATTTGGCTCAGGACTGCTCTTCATGGATGTGTGATGTTACTATTTACTATCTAGAGCTGGTCCTGATCACCAAAGATTTATTTACGAGGAGACTTTCGACCTGGAAAAGGACCAGGTTTGAAAATATGCAAGGGTTCTATTACTTGCTGCTTTCAATTCCCTGTAATGTGGTTGACCACTCTCTGAGGAAATGTGAAATGCAATACTATAAGAAAGGTTCAGAGTCAAATGCAGAAGTAATGATGTTATTACCAAGTCCACAGTAGCTACTCTTCACTCTCTGGTTAGGGAGAGAGAGATAATGCTGATAGCATCCCTCCTGTCAGTATCTTCTATCCCTCACTACTTTAGAGAGCCAAAGTTGAGAACAGGATCTTCCAAAGTATGCAGCACTCAAGAGAAACAAGGTTGCCAATGTCCTATATACATGGAAAGCAGTGGAACACTGCTCCTGATCAATACCACTATCTGAGTGTGGTGGTGCATGCCTGTAATCCAAGCAACTCAGAAGGCTGAGGCAGGATAATTGCAATTTACTGAGACCAGCCTCAGCAATTTAGTGAGACCCTGTCTCAAAATAAAATGTTAAAAAAAGGACTGGGACTATATCTTAAGTACAGTGTCCCTGGGTTCAATCCCTTGTACAAAACAACAACAACAACAACATATCTCTCTCTCTCTCTCTCTCTCTCTCTCTCTCTCTCTCTCTGTCTCCCCCTCCCTCCCTCCCTCCCTCCCTCCCTCCTGTTAGGACAGAGAACAATGTAAACCTAGATTGCACACTGGGAACCAATGGGCTGGACACAGCAAACAGATGTGTTTGTTTAGTATCTATTGTGATTTATAAGTTTTTTTTTTCTTAATTTAAACACAGGGAGGTATATCTATATGCAAATCCTGAATTCTAACTTACACTGAAAAATGAATAATGAATTAATTTGGCAATGGTGAGCTTGTGTCTCTGGTCATAGGGATCACCCTCTTTAGTTACCACAGGTACCTCCTAGCCCTCTTCACTCACTGATGTTATTTATTATGCGGTCCCTGCACACATCTGATTTTGTGATCTCTCACAAAGAGAACAATAAAACCGAATGCCCCGAAGATGAGAAAGAGACAGAGTACATGAGGTACATGTGGTGAGCATTACGAATGGTACTCATATCACACTACATGAAAACTATTGGCTCTGTGCTCTCACACAGAAACACAAGAAGTTCTGAAATGGGGAGTCGTGTACTAAACTGAGCTAGTCCTTTGAAAGCAGAGCAGAACTTATCACTAACCATGCTGGAGGGAGGCCATGGCAGAATATGACATACATGGGAAGCTGGGAGGAAATTATGAAGGGAACACCCAAGATAGGACATGAAAGCTGGGTGCCCGACCACACGCCTGTTAGTCCCAGCTACTTGGGAGGCTGATGTGGGAGGATAATTAGAGCCAAGGACTTTGAGGCCAACATGGGAAACAGTGAAATCCTATCTCAAAATCAGAGAGAGAGATATCATGAGACTATGATCTATGAATGACACACCAAGAGAAGTGGGTCACAACAAGAAAACTAGGATGTCAAGATAATCAAATTCTAGGACTGATCTCATCAGAATAATTCAATTCACCAGTCTTCAATTCAAGGGCAAATTACTTCCAAAAATCTTTCTTCTGCCTTTGTCCTCTCCCTAGACTTCTTCCTGTATTTTGTTTACAAACAGATTAAGAGCAGGAAGATCTGGACAGCTGAATTGTGAGTGCTATGACCTGTTCAACTCCGGGGTTCCAGATCAGTTATCAGGACCCAGTCAATGGGCCCTCAGCCAAGTTCATCACCAGAGCAATTCAAGTCTTGAGCCAGACCAGACAGTGACAGCTCAGTACTCAATAGTGAAAGATGGCACCTGGCCCAAGTAGTTGTTTTCTGAGCACAACATGTTCTATAGATAATGAACTGAAGTCAAGTCAGCTATTCTCCTAGCCAAGTACGTGAGAAAAAGAACACTAGAATGAGTGAGGGTGCCAACACAAAATGAGAGAAACAAAAATAACCAAAGGGCATTGAGAATACTTCCTCAGCTCAGTACTTCATGTGCAACTCAGAGGTTCCGTGACCTCATCAATAGCAGACTGTAATCAAGCATTGACAATTGAATAATCAAGTATTTTAAAACAGAGATCCTATACATTTACTCAAATTAAGTTAACTTATTACCTCAACTCCCAGCATGGACTGAATGGTTCTGATATAGGTCTCTATTCGATCATCCTTCAGTTCGACCCAGGCCGGTGGGCTCATGCGCATACCAATGGGGCCAGCTATTTTCTCTAACATGTTAACCAGTTCTCTGGCCTGATCAATTGCTCTCTTTGGGTAAAAGAGTGCCCAGAAATGCATGGGGATCTAGAAACAATCACAAGCTGTTTTCAGTATTTTTTTACAATTTAAAACATACCAAACTCACACTCAGGAGATTTTATTATAGAGAATAAATTACTTTCACTTACCCTGCTTAAGTCCGGTCTTATCTAATTCCTACTAGCCACATGAATGTATAAGTAAACTCTGACATATTCTCACAGTGGAATACTATTCAAAAGATGTATACAACCACAATGTAGATGAAATTTATGAATACAAGATGGAAAAATAGCCAGATATAAAAGAACAGACATTCCATGATTCCATGTATATATGAAGTACAGAAAAACCCAAATGAATTGTACTTATACTGTGGCCGTATCAGGACAGTAGTTATTCTGAATGTGTGGGGAGGGTTCAGGGGTAGACTAACTGGGAGCTTGAAGGGATGCCTGGAAAGTTCTGTTTCTTAACCCCTGGTGCTATCACACAAGTTTATTTAATTTGTGAAAATTCACCAAGCTATATACCGCTTCTTTAAATACATTTCAATTAAAATCTCAAAGATTTTTAAATATAAACATTTTATACATGGCCACAAAGGCCAGGCTGGTCAAAATACTTTGCCTTGGTGGGGTACTGTTTTGACTTCTTTCAAGGATAAAAACACCTCCTGCCCTCAGTGAAAAAGAGGGAGAAAGGAGAAAGAAAGAAGGAAGAAAGGAGGAGAGTGGGCCATGAGCTGGCATAAGATGAATCACTATGGGAACAATTTCCTTCTCTACTTCCCATAACAACTCCTCCTCTGCTTTGTTTGAAGGACCCTTGTTTAATAGGGAATTTAGAATGGAATTCAGTGGTACTTTCTCTCATTTCTGTTTCCAAATTTCAGTACTCTGGGGATAATGGTTTTCTCTTTATCCCTTCAAAAATCACTTACAGTTAAGATGGAAAGGTCTCTGGTTACTTCCTTAATCCAGTTTAGGTCCTGAGATGTGATAAATGAAGTATTTCTTAAGTTAATTCTTTCCATTGGTAGAACACGTCCTTCAATCTAAACAGAATATAAAGTATCTATGACTTTATTAAGCATTCATCTATGAACACTACATGGGAAAACATTGATTCTGATGACTCTGAGGCCTAGTCATCTCTACCTCATAGATTTGCCCGTTACAACTTTTGAGAATAGCAGAAAAATGAAACTTCTATCAGCAAGATCCATGTCAATCAAAATCTGGACAAATGTGGGTAAAATGCTTATAGGTACTATTTTTTCATGGTATCCTAAGAAAAGGGTTGGAAAACATTATCTCCTTAGAACCAGTGAGTAGAGGCATAAAATATAAAGTATTTTATGGGAAACTTGAAAAGAGAAAATTAAAGGCAAAATTTCTTAATAAGATAAAAAGAGGCAACACCCTCACCCTATTTAATTAATTTTTTCAAGTTTGGGGATGCTGCTTCAGATTTGCCATGCTAGGAAAATGCTCTACCACTGAATTACATCCTTAGTCCCTATTTAATTTTTTTAACCCAACCATTATCCTCATTTTACAGATATGGAAACAAAGAGATGCTAAGCAACTTGATCAGGACAACCAAGATGACAGGGATTAGAGCAACTCAGGCAAACCCAGATAGAAAAGGCCACCAGATAATTCCAGTACACAAGCTGGAGACCTCTTAGGTCTACAGAAGGAATAACAGTAGCATATTCAAGGAAACACAAATTAATTAATTGAGAAAAAACAACTTGGGGAATAAAAGAACAACAACAACAACAACAAAAAAGGAAACGGAAAGACATATAGAACTTTAATAATAATTTGGGTTGAAAAACTAAATTGAAGTAAGTTGTCAGTGAATACTCATTCCTCTTGATGGCTATCTGACCAGAAATTATTAGCTCAGATCCCTTGAAAATACAGAGGGAAAAAAAAATCTGTACATGATACTAGCATATTAAGTCAAGGAAATTTAAGTACCATCTAATGAAAAAAAAAAGGTATAAGAATAAAGCAAAAACTCCACAATGAAGTCAAACGAGGAGGCTGTCAGCTGGCCTCACACGGCTCTAGAATCTCAGCTGATTCTGTTCCTGCACCTTCACATCTTCTGGTTTACCTTGTGCACATCCTTTTGTAGACAGAGGCCCCAACGTGTCAGTTCATTGTTGGCCGTCTCATTCTTTGAAATTCTCTGTAGTAAGCATTCTAAAGCATTATGGTGCTGTTTGGGGCTCAGGTTGATCTGCTGGGTCAAATCCTAAATAGAAGTAAAATGGAGATAATAAGTTAAAGTATTGGGCTGGGGGTGTAGCTCAAAGGTAGTGCATTTGCCTAACATGTACAAGGCCCTGGGTTCAATCCCCAGCACTGCCACACACACACACACACAAAATGTAAATATTAATTTATCTTATATGAAGTTAGATATACAAACCCAAATGTGTCTGAAATATTTCCATAAACCTCTTTAGATTTGGGGATGCTGTTTCAGATTTGCCACACTAGGAAAATGCTTTACCACTGAATTACATCCTTAGTCCCTATTTAATTTTTTAACTCAGCAGAAATTTTCAAATATCATGGAGGATTTTTGTAAATCTTTCTCAGAAATGTGAAAAAGGTATACATTAAAACTTGAATAATAAAAGAATTTTAAAGGTCATTGACTTTTTCTTATGAGATCTAAATCTTTAAGCTTCCTCAAAGCTTGTTCTAAATTTAGAAATTCCAAACAGAGTCTATGAAAAAAGACTCAAGCAAAAAGGGCTTGAGTACACATATTTAAAATTTGAGAAAAGTCAGAGGAAAAAACATATGCCAGCATCCAGCCATACACAACAAAAGAGCAAACCACATTCAGTCTTACACTTTGTCACACTATACCAACCATTTGATGTCAGCACGAGGCACTTTTTGCCCAGAACTTGCCACAGTGTTGACCCATATGGGTGCCTGCTAAATATTTTGAATAATATCTAGCAAGTGTATATGAAGATTCTGAATCACGTGAGTTCTTTATTTGTTCTTTTTGGACTAATGAGTTGTACAGCTGCTGTGCAGAACAACAGCTATGGGGCTATCTAGATAGCTCTGTGATCATAAAGTCATTAGGTAACTAGCAGTTGTAAAGAAGGGGCCTTGACCTACATAATCATAGAAGAAGGTAACAGAGAAGAAAGAAATCTCCCACAGGAATATTCAGCTTCACTCCAAGATCTTTAGGATACTAATAAAAATTTGACGTGGCATTGAAGTCCAGGACAGGCAAGGAAAACAAGATGGCAGAGTAGCTCAAGCATGGACCCTAGAGGGGCAGGCAGTGGGTGGAAGCTCAGCCACACAATGCCTGGGAGGGGCACTGTCCCTACCTCTGCTTCTCAGCTAGTTCTGGCTAGTTCATAGTCCCGGCACCTCACAGCCCTGTGAGACAAATGTCTATATTCATCTTCTCACTGACTTTTTGCTTGTCTTCTCCATACCTTCAAACAATCAGAAGGCATGCTATTATCTTTTAGTTCTCTCCAGAACCTCATGTGCAGTCACACGGCCAGTCACCCATCATCCATATCTTCAGGATGGAGACAGGGCTGTTTAACTTTGAAATCCAGTCCCTCTGCTGCCCTAATTACCTCAAAAGGAAGCTGTGACATGCTTTTCCACATCAGTGGGGGAAGAGTCACAGATCCTGTTTCTGATAGAGGAGTTTGAAAGAAAGGGCTTGCCCAGGTGACAACACAAGCCACAGTGAGAGCCAGAATCTGGTCCAGTTCTAAATCAAACTGCTAGCTCAGGTGACCACTCAACACAGGAGGAGTTTTTCCCCTGGAAACAGTAGATGCCAACCTTCATGGCTCTGAAGTCCTTCTTCATCTTCTCTGGGATCCCAGTCATGAAGGAAAGCTCAGGCAACAGGAGGATTTCGCCTTTTAGCAGCTTTGGAGAGAGAACAGAGAGGGAGGGCAAGCAGTGAAGGAGGCTGGTGACACCCCAGCCCAAGGAACCATGGCCAGGCCACAGCTTACACTGAGGAGCACAATCATGTCACCGGTGGTCCCCTCAGTCACAATACAAACAGCCTGCTATAGAGGGTAAAAGGAAAAATAATGAAAATGTCAAAAAAAGAAGGAAACCTAGAAAAAAAAAAAAAAAACTTTTCTGCCTGGCCTCAAGACAATGGGAAGACAACCCATCAAGCTGTGTGCCTCTCTTTCCTTTCATCCTGATCCTATCCTCCTATTTAAGGCAGGGAGTCAGGTGACAGGGCACTCTCCTCCCCCCCCAGGGCCCCACCCCCCTTAAACATACTTCCCTACTGGATCCAGAGGTTTTAATGTCTATGCACAGGACATTAGCCTTGTTCCTTTTATCTAAATTGTTCATGTGGATATTTAGCTCCTCCTTGTGGGGACTTCAAGGGCAAATCCTACCAGTGTGATGCAGCAACTCTTGCCAGATGAGACCAAAAACCTTGCCCAGCTTCCCCACCACACAGTAACCACAGCTCCACAGCTCCCTTGAGGCTTGGGGTATGATACAAGCAGCCACCTTGCCCTGGAAGTGTAAGTTAGGCAATACACCCACCGTCCCGTGGTTATTCTGTCTCTCGCTGGGCCTGTGAATCAGCAGCGGCTGGTCTTCTTCCTTAATTGTGATTCCATAGTTTTTGCTAGAGCAGGGACGAGGCAGAAAAATTTTCAGGAATGACATCGATATTCTTACAGCAACACACACTGAGTCTCTGACTCTTACCAGGATCGAGGCTTATAATTCACATAAAACCCTTGTGTCAAGAATCCATTGGAAAAGGATAATGGACAAAGTAGGCTTGAGTCACAATGCAATTAAAGAGGAGAACTAAGGCTAATGTCCAAGAAAGAAATATGTTAACAACTTCCTCAGGCTAATGGGCTCAGACAACTTTTTTAGGTGAAAAGTTAGATGAATAATTAAGGACTGGAATTTAATGTCTCCAACCAGGCTAAAATTCTAACAAAACCAGGTAAGGAAATACAATTAATTTATGTAGTAATTTCCCAAAGTATTAAAAGAATGGAAACTGTCAGGACAGCACATTCAGGTCAGCCCCATAAACAAGCTCACTGGATCTTAGGTACGTTACCAATCCCATTTTTTTTTCCATTTCAGAGGAGGTTTTTATTTTTATTTTTATTTGTTTCTAATTAGTTATACATGACAGCAGAATACATTTAGTTTCATTGTACATAAATGGAGCACAACTTTTCATTTCTCTGGTTTTACATGATGTAGAGTTGTACCATTTGTGCAATCATACTTGTACCTAGGGTACTGATGTCCTTCTCATTCCATCATCTTTCCTACCCCCATCCCCATTCTCCTCCCTCCCCTTTGCCAATTCATAGTTCCTCCATTCATTCCATGCCCCTTTCCCCCATTATGGATCAGCATCCACTTATCAAAGAGAATATTCAACCTTTGGTTTTTTGCCAAATTCATTATTTTAATAATGAAGTTGAATGTTATTATGGAACTCAATATCCTCTAAACCCCACCCCACCCTTGGGCCAAATCCAATCTCTTCTTTCTACCTGTAGTATTCCAGGAATGTGATTTCCTTCCCATCAGACATTGTGAAGCTATCTTTTGGAGTCTTATTCCAATCTACATCATCAATACGATAGGTCCGATTGTTGTATCGCGTGATAACGATATTGCCAACCAGAAGTTTACTGCACTCGTCTTGGAAGTTTTCCTTGCTCTGCTGATACATGGCATGCCTTTGGAAAGAGGTAAGGGACTTTCGGATCACGTTTGCACAGACAGGGTAATATGAAAGGAACAGAGGACACAAGTAAGTAATTTAGGGACCTAGTGATCTCCTTATAACTCTATGACACCAGAGGGCCCCAGTTGTGTCTTTTAAGAGAGGGATTCTTGCCTTTCTCCTTTTTAATATTAACACACACACACACACCAAAAAAAAAAAAAAAAAAAAAAAAGAGATAATGAAAAGATAAAAATCATATTAAAAGCAACAACAAATTAAAATTCACTGTATTCTGTAACATAAGGTACTTATATCACAAAACAATTATTTTGCATTATCACTAGGATAAAGTATGCAAACAGGACAAGAAAATCATTCCTTAAGCCACACATGCACTTTCCTAGTTGAAGAAAGAAATTATAACACAAAGTACTCATCATAAGACAAGCATTGATACTGGCATTAAAGATCCAGAGGTAAGTCAGATACAGTGGCACACACCTATGATCCCAGCAGCTCAGGAAGCTAAGGCAGGAGGATCCCGAGTTCAGAGCCAGCCTCAGCAGTTTTGCAAGGCACTAAGGAACTTAGGGAGACCCTGTCTCAAAATAGAAAGGGCTGGGGATGTGGTTAAGTGCCCCTGGGTTCAATCCCCTGTACCAAAAAAAAAAAACAAACTAGTGATGAGAAGACCTGAGATAGACAAATGTCCTCTTGAGTGACCCATATAGCAGGACTATGACCAAGGCAGCACAGGAAACTCATAGATGCCACATGTAAAGGCACTTGAGGAAGTTGAGCAACATTTACAGAAGGAGCTACTGAGAGGAGAAAAGTGCCACACAAATGGCTGGGACAGAGATATCAGAAACTCTCCAGGCAGAGGAAGGGTGGCAGACAATCAGGGTTTGGGGATGGGGTGGAAGTGGGACTTTACCCTGTGGCTAGTGTCACTCATGATATATTCTTCAAGAACTATAGTCTCTGAGAGGTTGATTGGGGGTGGGGGCGGTGTCCACAATCAGAAAGTTGAGGCCTCCTGCATCTTATAACACCTTTTACAGATGCACAGCGTCCATTACCACATCAGGACACGCAGAAACACACTGAGTTTATTTTCCTCCAAGTTACTGAACCACAGATTCCTCCCCAACCTTTTAATTTTCACCTCAGAATATTTACTACTATTCTGGGTAATGAGTATTCTACAGAACCTGCCTTAAGAAAGCCTGCAGTAAATGAAAAACATCAGAGATTTCAACACCAACTCCAGACTCGGGAGCCAATTGTACAGATTCAAAGCTGGGCTCTGCTACTTATTAGCTGTTAAGCCTTTTTTTTTTTTTTTTTTTCCCCTTTGGTACCAGGGATTGAATTCAGGGACACTTAACCACTGAGCCACATCCCCGTCCTTTTTTGTATTTTATGTAGAGACAAGGTTTCGCTAAGTTGCTGAGGGCCTTGCTAAACTGCTGAGACTGTCTTCGAACTTGCAATCCTCCTGTCTCAGACTCCCAAACCACTGGGATTATAGGCATGCGGCACAACACCCAGCTTAGTTTGTAAGACTTTGAACAAGTTATTTAATCTCTTTATGCCTCAGTTTCCTCCTGTGGCATCAGTACAAGCACCTAACTCATGCTCTTGAGAGAACAAAATGACTCTATAAATATAAAATACTCAGATCTGTGCCTATCAAAATAATAAAACTGAATGTTTGCAAACATTATCATTGCTGTGAGTACCGTTAGTGCTTAATACACATCAGATACAGTATGTGTGTGCTTGATGTTTTAAATGAATGGATTATTAGAAAGAGTTAACAAGGCCCACCAAAATGTATGGTCTTTTTATCTCAGTTTGAATACACAGACTGGTAAAAGACAGTTCAGAATAGACATGTAATTAGGAAAGTCAGAAGCAACTACTATTATAGAGGCCACATTTAAACAATTTTCAAGTTATAATTTATTCTCATAGCCCTGTGATAATTTTCATTTTCTCTCACCAAATCCCTTTCCCCTGACTATAGAAAATGGGTGCTAAATTTGGAAGACTTTCAAGAAAATGCTAAAAACGAATTGAAGATTACAGAAAATAAGGAATATAGGCACGTATCTTGTGATTCCATAATCAAATATTAGAGAATAAAAAAACCACTGACTTTGCACCTATCTTACTTTTCTTTTCTTTTTTTTAATATTTTATTTATTTATTTATTTTTTAGTTTTTGGCGGACACAACATCTTTGTTTTATGTGGTGCTGAGAATCCAACCCGGGCCGCACGCATGCCAGGCGAGCACACTACGGCTTGAGCCACATCCCCAGCCCTTTACTTTTAATTCTTAAAAAAAAAAAAAATTAACTGTTTTTTTTGGCAAAATGTTATTTGCTTAATTATTTTCATTCATTTACACACACACACGCACATACACACACACACACACACACGTTTTAAAGTAAGATATATATCAAAACAGACATACTTGGGAGTTACTGCATAATAGGCACAGTTTCTATTTAAGATGATGAAAAAGTCCTAGAGATACAGAGTGAGGATAGTGGTCCAGCATTATAAATGCACTTAATGCCACTAAGTTATCTCTACTAAAGTAGAGAAGTGCTTCTGACCTTGACTTCTATTTTTTGTTTGTTTTTGTTTTGGTGCTGGGGATTGAACCCCAGACCTTGTGCATGCCAGGCAAGCACCCTACCATTGAGCCACACCCTCAGCCCTAAGTTATCATTTTGAAATGGTTGAAATGGTGATTTTTGTGCTAAAATAGTAAATGTTATATATATAACATAGAATTTAAAGCAATTTTAAAACACATAGTAGGGTTAGGGGTGTGGCCCAGTGGTAGAGCACTTGCCTAGCATGCATGAGGCTCTGGGGTTGAACCCTAGCATCCACTCCCCCGGCCAAAAAAGAAAAAAAAAAAAAAAAAAATCACAGCAATTTTATTTTAGTTTGTTTTTTTTAACCTCTTATGGTCCTCCCCTACCTTAATTTTTTTCTTTCTTTTTTTTTTTTTTTTTTTTTTTGGTACTGGAGATTGAATCTAGGGTGCTGAACCACTAAGCCACATCCTCAGCCCTTTTTATATTTTTTGAGACAGGGTCTTGCTAAGTTGCTTAGGCTTTGCTAAATTTCTGAGATTGGTCCTGAACTTGCCATCATCCTGCCTCAGCCTCCCAAATTGCTGGGATTATAGGTGTGCACTACCACCTCAACAATTTTAAAATGTTTAAAAACAGGTATCATTGGCAAAAACTAATTTTTTCAAAAATGATCAAATGACATAGTATGTGTAACTTGTTAAAAATGCTTTCTAGGTCATGCACTATGATTTATTTTTCCTGCCTACAGTTGACCTGGGCACAGTGGTGAACACCTATAATCCCAGCAACTGGGGAAGCTGAAGCAGGAGAATTGCCATGTTTGAGGCCACTGCAGACAAGTTAGTGAGACCACATGTCAAAATAAAATAAAAAGAAGGGCTGGGGATGAAGCTCAGAGATAGAATGTTTTTTAATCCATTCCCCAGTACCAGAAACAACAACAACAACAACAAAAAAACCATGAGGGGTTGGGATTGTGGCTCAGCAGTAGAGCGCTTGCCTGGCACATGCAAGGCCCTGGGTTCGATTATCAGCACACATAAAAATAAAATAAAGATATTGTGTCCAACTACAACAAAAAAATGATATTTATTAAAGAACAGACATCTGAGTTGAAAAAAATTAATTAGAGGGACAGGTATTCAAACACACAATCATACAAAGAGACAGTGAGGTGGTAAAGCTAACTACTCTCTAAAAATTCAGGAGTTCTAGCCAATGCAGTATTCAGGGGGAAATTATAGTTTTAAATTACCTAAGAACCTACCTCAGACATTTATGACAAAAGTGTCAAGGTAAATTAGTAAGGATACTCAAGTTGGAAGTACATTAGACCAGAACACAAACTGCTAACATTTCGTCAAATTCATGAGAGCAGTCCAATCTTGTCAAAATTTGCAAAAGGTGTTTATTCAGTCCATATTCCGTGGTCAATGACAGTTGAGTTACTGATCTCACAGCCCCTTCCCATCTGAGGCTGGACTCTGAGATAGAGTTTCCAAATTCCTGGATGACCTTAGTACTTTTCTTTTTTCGGGGGAGAGGGAGTGCTGGGGATTGAACTCAGGGACTCAAGGGCACTCAACCACTGAGCCACATCCCCAGCCCTATTTTATATTTTATTTAGAGACAGGGTCTCACCAAGTTGCTTAGCACCTTGCTGATGCTGAGGCTGGCTTTGAACCCGTGATCTTCCAGAGCCTCTGGGATTACAGGCATATGCCACTATGCCTGGCTAGTGCTTTTCTTTCTTGTTCAGCATGAGTTTGCCTAAGTCAAAGTCTGGACCTCATCCTGGAAAAAGGTTTGCTTCTTATATCAAGGTACACTACAACCCTAACTCTTGCACTCTCCTTTGTACTTGTAAAAAACATTGTGACTTAAAATTACAATGACCACAGTAAGACATATTGGCATGTACCTGTACTTAGCAATTGGGAGCTGAAACAAGAGGATCTTTTTTTTTTAATATTTATTTTTTAGTTGTAGTTGGACACAATATCTTTGTTTTTATGTGGTGCTGAGGATCAAACCCAGGGCCTCACATATGCTAGGCAGCACTCTACCACTGAGCCACAACCCCAGCCCACAAGAGGATCTTTTGAAGCCAGGATTTTGAGACCAGTCTGGACAAAATGATGAGTGTTTTAAAATTAGAGTGGTCTAAGCACACATGGGACATTCACAAGTTTTTGTTTCTTCAATTTCTTCTAGAATATCTTTTTCTTCTGTGCTAACTCCCCTTCTGCTTTAGGAACAATCTGGTATTTCTCAGTGTGGATCCCTGTGTGGCTTGGGAAGCCCATATACAGGTTAATCCTACTAAGAGCTGTTAAGTGCAGAGGCTTTGCTCAATGACCAAAGAAAGTACATCTAACCCCTTACATTTAACATTACTCTCTGTATTATGAAGCATGTGCACCAAAGATTGGCTTTGGGGGCCATCAATCCTACGTCCAGCCCCACTATGTGTCCTGGAAACACTTATAAACTCCACCATTGTAAGGATAGAATGGAGCATATTGTTTTTTTTACAGTGACACTGTTCAGCCAGGCACCTGCCTATAATCTCTGCAACTAAAGGCAGGAAGATCACAAGTTCAATGCAGCCTCAGAAACACAGTGAGACCCTATCTCAAAATAAAAATAAGGCCTGCGATAAAGTTCAGGGGTAAAGTGCTCCTAGGTTCAATCCAAAGAATCACACACACACAAAAAAAAGAGTAAATAAAGCGACAGTGTTCAGATACTTGGCAGTCTCTATAATATGTATATCCTTAATAGCCTGAGCAGTCACAGGTGTTTTTAAAGTAAACACAAAGATTTTAACCTATTTGCATGATTTTGTGGGGTTTTCTGGATCAAGTGAATAGCAATCCATTTTCATAGATCATCTCAGACTCCTTTGAGGGGAATAAATTCTCATATATGACACCCAAAGTACAAGTAACAATAGATCTTTATCAAAACTTAAAAAATTTCATTTCAAAGGGTACTGTGAAGAAAGTAAAAAGGCAATCTATATAATAAGAGAAAATATTTCCAAATTATACATTTGATAAGAGATCTGTACTAAAATACATAAAGAACTCTACAGCTTAATAACAAAACAATATGAAACTGGGCAAAGAAACGAAACTGATACCTCTCCAAGAAGATACACAAATGGCCAATAGGTATATGAAAAAAATACTAGATATCATTAGTCATCAGAGAAATGCAAATCATGCATGGAAATATCACTTCATACATTGTGAACTATCTGTTGGTGCACCAAATTGTGGTAGTGCTGGTGTATCTTTGCTGATGGTGTCACCAGTAATACAATATTTCCAAAGGAGTCGTCAATTGGCTTGGTGTCGTGGCATTTCTGTATCCTCCTCCCTTCTGCTAGTGATGGTTTAAAATTTGGGGGCCAACAGAGGTGAGGCAAAGAAGCTCACCCCCGCACTGGCACCAAGGCCAAATTTGGGGGCCAACAGAGGTGAGGCAAAGAACCTCACCCCCCCACTGGTGCATAGGCCTATCCACAAGTATGGCTGTATGCTGGACCAGTAGCCAGTGACAGGTATGATCCAATTGCAGTGGTACCAACCTAAGACAGGAGACTGACGCCTAAAGGTCAGCTCATCCGATGACGGGTAAGAACCATATGTTGTATTGGACAACCTAACAGGCAGGGTCCCTAGCCACATTGCTTGTTGTTTAATTAAACAGAAGGGGGAAGATGCTGAGAGGCATAGCCAAGTAGGAATGATGCATGCTTGGCATTTTTGGTTGAAAGGTGACCCCAGCAAGCCATTGAGATGATAATGATTATGTTAAGATGTGCATTCAATTGGAGATTAGACCCCTGCTGTCTGCCTAGGCCTGCTACTTTGGAGCTCTGGCAGGACTACCGGAGGTTCCCATTGGTTGGGGAAGTGCGGTAGGAGGGAATTCCGGAGGAGGGATTTCCTGTTGGATTAGTGTGTTCAGAGAGAATGCCGCCATGGAATTCCCCCCAGGGAGAGTGTGTGGAGTGGCATTGGCGGGAGTTTTGGAAATAAAGTTTGTTCCTGCTTGAGTAGCTCGTGATTTTGTGCCCAGCCAGACTGTGGCACAGGACAGTTAGAATTAAAAATAGACAACAAGTATTGGCAAGGATGTGGACAAACAGGGACCTTCCTATACAGCTGGTGGGGATATAAAATGGTCTATTGGCTCTGACAAACAACTTTCAGCCCTTAAATGGTTAAACAGAGCACATGACCTGACAATTCCACTTCAAGATATCTATACAAGAAAAATGACAACATATGTCCAAACAAAAATTTGTACATGAATCATTATTCATAATAGCCAAAAGGCAAAAAACCCAAATGACTATCAACTAACCAATGGAAAAAACAATTTACAAAATATATATTGATACAGTGAAATGTTATTCAGCGGCTAAAAGGAAAAATACTGATAAATGCTACAGCATGGGTGGACCGCGAAAACATTATGCTGCCAGGTATGGTCACTGTAATCCCAGCAGCTTGGGAGGCTGAGGCAGGAGGACTGTGATTTTAAAGCCAGCCTTAGCAACTCAGTAAGGCCCTGAACAACTTAGTAAAACCCTGTCACAAAATAAAGAGGGCTGGGGATGTGGCTCAGTGGTTGAGAGCCCTTGGGTTCAATCCTCAGTACCAAAAAACAAACAAACAAAAAAAAAGCCAAGGGGGAGCTGGGGTTGTGGCTCCGCAGTGGAGTGCTCATCTAGCACATATGAAGCGCTGGGTTTGCTCCCAAACACCACATAAAAATAAATAAAATAAAGGTATTGTGTCCAACTACACCTAAAAAAAAAATTAAAAATTTAAAAAAGAAGCCATTTCACATGGATTCCATACATATGAAATGTTTGGAGCCAGTGGGATAGACAGACAATAAATTCGTATTGCCTAGGTCTGAGGGATGATGGAGGAATGGGAAGTGAAAGCTAAGGACTGTGGGGATTCTTTGTGGGGTGAAGGAAATGTTCTGAAACTGATGGTAGTGAGCCAGGTGTGGTCTACCTGTAATCCCAACTATTCAGGAGGTCCAGGTGGGAGAACAGAAAATTCAAGGCCAGCATGGGTTACAGGGTCATAGCAAGACCCTGTCTCAAAATAAAATTGAAAAAAAAAAAAAAAAAAGGATGCGGACATAGTACAGTGATAGTGTTTACTTAGCATGCATAATGCCTGAGTTCAATCCCTACCTAGCACCTTAAAAAAGAAAAACTGTAGTGATGAATGTACATTGCTGTTTTATTCAAGACATCAAACCATACCCTATAAATGAGTGGATTGCACAGTGTGTGAATTATATCTCAATAAAGTTGTTTAAAAAGATCACACAGGGACTGAAAGTGTAGCTCCCTGGTAGAAAGCTTGCCTAGCATATGAGAGGCCCTGGGTTTGATCCCTAGCACTGCAAATAAATCAATAAAATCACACACTTTTGTCCATATATTTATATATTATTTTATTTACATATATGTGTATTTGTAGACTTATTATCTTACAGTTTCTGTGGGTCAGGAATTTGAATTTGGTCAGCTGAGTGCCTTGGTTCAGGGGCTCCTGAAGTGTGGCAAGATTTCAAGTCTCAAGGCTTAAATGGAGTAGGATATGCTTCCAAGCTCACTTGGGCCACTCCACAGAACTGCCCATAGCATATTAGCTGACTGCCCCGAGGGTGAGTGTCCATGAGACAAGAGTGAGCACCCAAGCAGAAAACAAACTCTCTATAATCTATTCTCAGAAGTGACATCCCCTCAGTCAGGAATGGTGGTGCACACCTGTAATCCCAGCTGCTTGAAAGGCGGAGACAGGAGGATCATAAATTGGAGGCTGGCTTTAGCAGTTCAGCAAGATCCTGCCTCAAGGGGCTGGGGATGTGGCTCAATCGGTAACGCACTCGCCTGGCATGCGCGGGGCGCTGGGTTTGATCCTCAGCACCACATAAAATAAAAATAAAGATGTTGTGTCCACCGACAATTGAAAAACAAATATTAAAAAAAAAAAGATTCTGCCTCAAAATAAAAAGGGTTGGGATGTAGTTCAGTGCTTGCCTAGCATGTGTGAGGATTTGGATTCAACCCCTGGTGTTAGGGGGGAAAAAAAGGTGACATCACCTCATTCTTACCATATTGTACACATTGGAGCCATGTCAATAAGTACAGTGCTTGTTTAACGGAAGAGGCCAGGGCCAGGCAGCACAAACACTGGGAAACAACCAAGATCTTTTACCAAACTCTACCTCATGTTCTTTTGAATTCTCTCTGCAACCAGGCTCTAACTTTTGGGCTTCCATTTTCATTACTGCATTGTTCAGTACTACATTGTTTTAGCAAGAATTCTACTACATTGGATTAGCCAGAATCCCCACCCTTCCTATCTGACCACTGTGCTATCTGACCCCTCCAGGGCCAGCCTGCAGCAAGAACCTGTTAGGTTTATTGAGCCAGAATCTCCCCAACCCCTGATGTTTTCCATCCACTGACACTCACACTACTCCTTGGCTATAAATTCCCACTTTTCCTTGTTGTATTTGGAGTTGAATCCAATCTTTCTCCTGTACTGAAAAAACCCTTCTGCCACATGGTTCCTGCACAAAATCTGCCTTAACTTTTGTGTGTGTGTGTGTGGGGGGGGTGTGTTCCTAGGAGTGGAATCCGGGAGCACTCTACACTGAGCTACAGATCACCCACCTCTACCTTTTTTAAAATTTTGAGACAGAGTCTTACTAAGTTGCCGAGGCTTGCCTTAAGCTTGAATACTTGCAATCCTCCTGCCTCAGCCTCCCAAGTCGCTGGGATCACAGGCAAGTACCACCATGCCTGGCTGCTTTGACATTCTTCAACAATATCATGATTTTTTCTTTAACAGAAACCACAATTAGATATGTTACAGTAAAACTTCTGAAAACCAAAGATGGTAATAAGCAATTTAAGAGACAGCAGTAACACTGGTAATTATTTGTCAACAGAAACAACGTAAACCAGAAGATAATGAAATATCTTCAAAGTGTTGAAAAAAAAATCTGCCAAATCCAGAATTCTAATTTAAACACAAAATAAAAACATTTTTAGATAAAATTTGAGAGAATTTGTCATCAGCAGATTCCACACTAAATGACATTAAACAGGGAGTTTCTTCAGACAAAAAGAAACTCATTCCAGATACAATCCTTTAAGGAGACTGAGGTAAAGAAAACTTCTTTTTGTTTTGAAAGGGCCAGAAGGCCTGAGGGGAGACATACAAAGACTCTGGAATCAGAAATCAAAATGGCTCCAGATCTTTTAACAGCAAATCTTAAAGTGAAAACACGGGAAAGTGATGCCTTCACAATTCTAAAGGAAAAGTACTTCCAACCTAGAACTTTACACCGGATCTCCCTAAGGTGATCCAAAGACATTCACACACATGTAAGGTCTCAAAATCATTTCCTTCTATGCACTCTTCTTCAGGAAAATACTAAAGGTTATGCTGTACACTGAGGCAAGGGACAATGATGGAAGCAGGAGGAATGGAACCTGAGGGGGAAGAGGGAGTTCCAAGACAGGGGTGCCTAGCCACCTGGAGAGCAACCCGTCAAACTGTATCCCATCAGGATTTGCCAGACATTCTAAGATGGTACTGAGTTCTGGGAGGATGGGCCATTAAATGAATTACTGAGAACTTAATAACAACATATGAACTTTAACCGCATTTGTTAAATTTTAGTTGACTCAGGATGGTACACAAACTATGCTGAGGTGATGAAAGGAAAAGCTACCATGTTTCTAAAGACCCGGCCCTTCTGACCTCCAGAAAATAACTGGCCTTTTTTGGTTTCCAGGGGTCCATAAAAACACAAAGGCTCAGAGGACAAAGGTAGCCATACCAGTTGCAGGGGTCCCAAGAACCACAGTCATGCTCTGGGGTGGAGTGCCTGGACACTGCAGTCACAGTAAGAACCAGGGCCACATATCCCCCATATCCCATGATATAATGGGGTGATGCCTGACACAAGATTTCTGATAATCTCAGAGAACAGGGGCTCAAATCTAGATCTAATTTGATTTAGACCACCCAAGAAATATGATTCCTCAAAGCACAGTAGATGTCTGTTCAGATGCCTATCTTGGTAGGACTGAGGGACAAGAACATATCCATTCAGTTCTCTTAATCCACTCTACAATTAAAATTGCAAATGGAACAGTGGCTAATCTATATGATGACTGGCTATTACTGAACCTTTCAGAAAATCATCAGCATGTTAAAGGATGATCCCATCATTTACTCACATGACATCCAGTACAGAATCATTTCGAATGACCTTGTGGGAGACATCAGCTAGCAGGAAGAGACCTCCATCTGTCCTGCGGATGCTGGCTGCATAGCCAGGCCAGATCTGCAATCTGAAGAGAGAGGTGGCCTTTACCCTAGAGTCCCAAAGGAAAACGGCCATTTCCATACCCCCAAGTGAAATAATATTTTGAGCTGATATTGCCCTTTCCTGATAACAATGAGGAAGCCCCAGGAAACAAACTAAATTAAATTGACATTACTAAAGTTTACTAAAAATCCAAGCTAAAAAAAAAAAAAAAAAAAGTTTAACTAATTGTATTCACTACCATAAAATTGTTGAATTTTTGTCCTTAGTATGATAGTCACAATGAAAATTTCCTTTCCAGTACATTCAAAAGTAAAAAATAATAAGGTGTAAAAAACCACCAACCTGTGTTGCTGCAATACCATAGCACTTGTAGGGTCATAGAAGTTTCTTCCCACGAGCTTCATATCTAAAAGTTTCATTACCCTGAAATAAAGAGCAGGAATGAGCTTTCTCTATATATACATTTTTTTCTTTTCTTTTTTGCAGTGCTAGGATGACCCAGGGCCTTACACATACTAGGCAAGTACTCTAACACTGAGCTACATTCCCCAGACCTACAATGGGTTTCCTAATAGAAAAATAACAAAATTAAGCTCCATTTCTCTTATTTATGATTTCTTTTTGAAACCTAAAGGGTCAGAAATGTTTTTTTTTTTCTTTGTACAATCCAAATTTTCTGTTAAGACCAGTGTTGCTAAAAGAAAAATAAAGATTATCAAAGCATTTATCTTGGAGTATGTGCAAGTGACCGCAGTCTTTCCTCCTTACTAGCTAGCCAAATACTGAGTTATCTGCCAGGCTTAATTTACATTACTTGTCACCATTAGCTAAAGAGTATACCAATTTCTAAGTGTGTGAATAACAAATATGGCAAATAGAATTAGGTCTATATAAGTTCTATTTCATCAAATAAGAGGAAGTTTGGGAATAAAAGCTGTAAGAAAATTAGAGAATCTCAAAAGAAATTAAACAATTATGAGCTGTCTGTAATCCTGAAATTCAGGAACTGGAAAAATTCTCCCAACAAATATTTTCAATTATCCCCAAACCCAATCAAATTTACCCAAACTTGGCCTATCACTTGTGAAATAATCGTTAAGTTAGCATCAAGATAATCCATTTACTTATTAAATGCTTAGCAATCCTTTTTGGATTATTATATATTATAAATAACAAATATATTTATTAAACATTTAATAACTTAATTATTTATTTAAACCAACTATACACATACACACTGCATATAATGCTATAAGCTTCTTGAAGAGCACTACTGCAAATACAAAATGGAAATTAAAGCAAAGTAAGACTGCAGCTATTTTCTCACCGTCGAAAAACAACATTGTAGAAGGGAATGCACAAATCAGAACAGGGCTCCAGGATCTTTGTCAACTGAATCTTAATGTTGATCTCGGCATCATCAGTTTTCCTTTGACTTTTTAACTCAAGAACCTAACAAATAAATATATACACAAATAAAAAGAAGTGACAAAATTACCAAGGCCTAATCTAATCCAACAATACCAAAATATCTCAAAATGTTTCCCCCCTCACTTTGATACCTACAAAAGCAAAGTCACAGCATGACAACCAGAATTTAAGAAATTATTTGGTAATATAAACCCAATAAAGTTTGAAATTGAAATTTTAAGTCATTCTTTATCACTGAGATCAACGGTCTCTTATGTGAGAAGGTACTTCTTATAGAACTCAAACTGAAGAATTTTTATTTTGTTCTTCAGATATCTGCCTTCCATCTAAAAATGAAAAGGTTCAACTCTATGGTTTCCCACCACTCAAAACACCAGACACTCTTAGGTTTCACCCAAAGTACACGTCCTCTTTGGTCTCACTTGCTGAAGCTTAATAGGCAGATAGAGAATAGATCCATCAAAAGCAGTGACATTTCCAGTGACAGCTTGATGGTCTTTCAACATGCCAAACCTCATGCTTTTACACTCCACGTTGGGGCTGGAAAATAATAAAAAGGATTTCACTTCAATGTGGCTTATATAACAATATTTACTACAGCTGTGCAATAGGTAAAGGGGTTATCAGAGAAGCAGCGTTTGTAAGTGCTCCATCTAGTGGTCATGTTAAAAAATACATAGATGTCTAATAAAACTACAATGGACTCAGGAACACCTGTTCATCACAGAAACATTGGGAAATATAGGGAAAACAAAAATAAAAACAGGGCTGGGGCTGAAGCTCAGTGGCAGTGTGCTTGCTTAGCATGTGTGAGGCACTTGGTTTGATCCTCAGCACCACATAAAAATAAACAAATAAAACAAAGGCATTCTGTCCATCTACAATTACAAAAAATAAATAAATAAATAAAAATACAAACAATCCATAATTCTAACCCCAAGGACATTTACCTTAACATGTCAGTGTATATAGCTAGGGGACTTTAGATCAGGGGATCAAAAACCTTTATAAGGGGCAAATTATAAATATTATAGGTTTTGTGGGGCAGATAGTCTTGCAAATCTACCATAAGACTCTGCCATAAACATATGTAAACTACTGTGTAACTATGTGCCAATAGAACTTCATTACAAAAACAGGCTATGGGCCACGTTTGACCTTTGGACCAACTGTGGTTTATTAATTCCAGCTCTAGAATCCTCAGAGGAACATACTTTTTAAAAAGGTGCTTTTTAAAAAACAGGATTTTACTCTGGTTATTTTTCACTTAGGGCTATTTCAATATTTTATTAATTTTCATTGTTACAAATATTAAACTTCAAAAAGTATCAGCAGCTACTCTGTACAACGATTGTCCCATTATATCACAGTAATATACAACCTTACTTTACAACTCCAAAGTTTGAACAAACACAAGGTTAAAAAGGTCAAGGGTGTTCAAGTATGTGAAGAAAGACTTTTAAAAAATCAAGTAGTAATCCAACATAGTTGTCCCTAAAATTAAACACTCCCATGCTAACATCACATTTCTTTGAAAAAATTTTAAATACAGGTTGAATATAACTTTTTTTGAAAGGTTTGGGACCAAGTGTTTTGGATTGTCGAATATTTGCAGATATAATGAAATTTCTTGGGGATGGCACCTCGGTTTTAAAATGAAATTCATTTATGTTTGATATGTACCATGCACATAGCATGAAGGTCATTTTATCAGTATTTTAAATAACTTTGGGCACCAAATGAAATGTTATGGTGTGGAATTTTCCACTGATGTTATGTCAGTGCTCAAAAGGTTTCAGATTCTGGAGCACTTCAGACCTGGATATACAGAGCTAGCCTCTGAACACACTATTTAAGTTTCTCTTCCTAAATCCCCTTCATGTACAATGGGGAAGCTGCAGAATGCCCACTTCACTGAATCTGCTCAGTATTCTCTCACTGACCTAGAAGCACCTTCACATTGCAGCTTCACAGGTCCATATCTACAATCACAAACCCTACATTCCATGTCTTCTCCATGGCCCATTCAATGCTATGTGACCTCAGATCTACGGGAACTCAAAGGACCATTTCTGTTTCCTTAAGGTTTATCAAGTCATTCTCAGAGAAAGTCTCTACCCTCTCTGCAACACTGGTCTCCTCCCCTCTTCCTTTCCCAGCAGGCCTATTCCCTTTCCTGGCTCCTTCCCTGTTCCTGCTGGGCTTTCCTACCTCTCTTGAAGCCACCCTGCTGCACACTGGAACTATTCCTTTCTCATTCTTATTACAAGCTTTTTTTTTTTTTTTTTTTTTTAATGTGTGCCACACTGCTGGCTAGAACAGTGGTGAGAGAGAGAATTTTAATATTTATTTATTAGTTTTCGGCGGATACAACATCTTTATTTGTATGTGGTGCTGAGGATCGAACCCGGGCCGCATGCATGCCAGGCGAGCGCGCTACCGCTTGAGCCACATCCCCAGCCCCAATATTACAAGCTTTTAAAGTGAGTGCCGATTCACTATTTCTCATGGCCTATGCTCTCCCTGCTTCTTTAAATCTTTTAGATATTTTTCTCTATAATTCAAACAGAGGAATTAGGAAATAACCAAGAGCCCCCTTGTAAGTAAATCCAGCAACATTTTTTCCTGTGGCCAAAGTCAACCCCTTCCTCCTCATTCAAATTAAGTCTTCGTAACTGTTTCTTTTCTTTGGTCTTCATAACTGTTTCTTTTCTCTTCAATTCTTCCACTTCTACTATCAATTAGAAGCTGCCCTTCAAAAATTTAGACTCCCTAGTATAGCCACTTTGGGAAAAGGTGGGGGGGGGGTTCCTCAAAAAACAAAAACAGAATTCCTATTTGAGCTAGCAATCCCATTTATGAATATATATCCAAAGGAACTAAAACCAGTACAAATCACTCCTATGTTTGTTTCATCACTATTCACAATAGCCAAGACACATCTATTAGTGCTTGAATGAATAAAGAAAATGTGCTGTGTACACACATACACACACACACACAAATACTATACTATACTGTCTTATTTATAAAAGAAGAAATTCCATCATTGTGGCAACATGGATGAACCTACAAGACATTATGCCAAGTGAAATAAGCCAGGCACAGAAAGACAAATTCTCCACAATCTCACTTATAAGTGGAATCTAAAAAGTCAAAGTCAAACTCAAACAGTGAGTGGAATGGTGGAAGGCAGTGGGGGAGAGGGAGAGGAGAAATGTTGGTTAAGGGCACAAAGCTCCAGTGAAATGAGAGGATAGTTTTAAAGATCTACTGCACAGCATGATGACCCTAGTTAATAATCATGTGTTATATATTTCAAAATTGCCAAGAGACCTTAAATACTCCCATCACAAAACAAGTAGGTGATGTGATAGGTATATGAGCTTGATTTAATCTTTCTATAATGTATACGTGTATCAAAACATCATTTTATACCTGTAACTGTCAATTTTTTAAAAATTAGACTTCTGTCTTCTTATTTTTCCCACAGGTATTTCAAAGCAGTCACTCACTTTCACAATTCCTGCTAACAGTTTCTAGTTAATAAATCCCCTAAGATCTTACAAGAAGAACACAAACTAATATAAATCTTAATTTTTTTTAAAGAAAGTTTTTTTTTTAAGAGAGAGATGAGAGAAAGAGAGAGAGAGAGAGAGAGAGAGAGAGAGAGAGAGAGAGAATTTTAATATTTATTTATTTTAGTTCTCAGCGGACACAACATCTTTTTTTTTTTTCGTATGTGCTGCTGAGGATCGAACCCGGGCCGCACACACGCCAGGCGAGCGCGCTACCACTTAAGCCACATCCCCAGCCCGAGTTTTTTTTTTTTTAATATTTATTTTTCAGTTTTCGGCGGACACAACATCTTTGTTTGTATGTAGTGCTAAGGATCGAACCCAGGCCGCTCGCATGCCAGGCGAGCGCGCTACCGCTTGAGCCACATCCCCAGCCCATAAATCTTAAATTTTAAAAAAGGATGATAAATCCTAAAGTTATTGACACATAATTGAAGTTCTTTTCCTTTATTTCCTCACCCTCAAATTTAATCAAATGTCGACTATGACAACACAGGCAGAGGAGGACCCAGGTTTTGTGGGATACAGAGTACATTTAAGACAAGGAGTACCAAATTAGTCAAAATAACTTGGAAGGGCCACATGCAAGTCAAAGGCCCTTAAGCTTTAAGTAACTTAAGCTTTATTCGTTTCACATTAAATCCAATTCTAGCTTCATACAGAAACCTGTATTTCTTCAGTTAAAATCTAAATTGTTAAAATGGTTTAAAAACATAAAACACAAAAATATTAATCTTAAACTTCCTGCCAGGATATGACTACAGACATCACTGCATGGGGAGGACCACCAAGAATTATCATAATACTGTTACATCATGTGCATGTATGAATGTAGAACAATGAATCCTAAAATTATGTACAATTATACTGCACCAATAAATATATGAAAAAAAGAATTATAAAGAAAAACATTCAGTTATTCCAAGGAAACCACATCATTCCTGCCCTCTAGGAAGTGAGTGACAGAGAGAATAAATGCTGTAAATACCTGAAAGTCACATGATATTGATAAACTGCTTCATTATGACACTGTATTTTGATGAGGTTCAGTCCCAAAGATTGAGGTGTTCCTTTTGATCCTTGCTTCACAAAAAGCTCTCTGGGGGAAGGAAAAAAAAAAGGAATGCAGCCAGAGCATGTAGTTCTTGTTACTCAGGGTCTGAGGCAGGTGACTTGTTTTCACTCAGAAGTTTGAGATGAGACTAGGGCAACATGAAAAAGAAAGTACCCACATATATACCAACAAACAAACAACCCACACCAACAACAAAAAGGTTGTGGAAGTGATTTTTTTCACCCTTCACTTAACATAAGCCAAGAACCAAGATGTACAAATGCAAGCTTTGAAGACTTGAAATCCTTAGCAGCATGTAGTTAGATAGGCAGGGCCACGCTACCTGTCCCAAACATAGTGCTGGAGCGAATGAGGCCAGATAGCCAAGAGCAAAGACCTGGTTCTGTAGAAGGTTAGGCAGTGCTGCAATGTTTCTCCTAAATTATTTCCTTGTCTTAACATAAAAAAAAGAACTTGGAAATGGTAGGAAAATGACAGGCCATGAGTCCCCTCTCTGGTACATACCACTATATATATTCACTGTGAAACCCACTGCACTTCCTCAGGAATTGTCCCACCTCTTTGTCAATCTCCCTAATGGCAAAAAAAAATTAAAAATAAAACACACTGTCTCCAAAGGAGGGCTTTGAACAGAACAGAACAGTGTTCCAGCCCAAAGGCAAAGATTAGAAGGCACCCCTCAGAAAGCCCTCTGCCACCAAGGCAGGCTCTGGACTTACTTTTCCTTGTGTTCCATGGTCAAGACAGGAGGGCAGTCTGAAGAATGCAATGAGGACTGGGGCAAAGGTGGGGGTGGTGACAGCCGTGGGGGATCTCGAGTGGCCAGGCTAAACACACTGGGAGACTTGTCGACTCCTCTGCCTATACCACCAGCTGCTCTTCCCAATGGTAATAAAGAGGAATCCAAACTCCCTCTTCCAAGCGCACTGAAATGGTGAAGAGGTAGGCAAATTAGAACTTTCCTAGTCATGTTTATATCTGCGCTTCATCTAGATCATTCTGTGAGTCTACATTCTCTTCCCAGAGGAGTCAGCCAAAGAGGCCCAGGCACAGCCTCAGCATTCTCTCAACATCGTGATGTCATGATTCGCTCACCAACAGCCATCTTCCAGAGCAGAAGAGAGTGCATGCGGTTCACCCAGATAAAGGAACCTCTCCAACCAAGGCGCTTCTTGGGAGGTAAATGAAGCTGTGGACAACCCAGGGAGAACCACTTTTCATCATTGCCAGTGACTTCCTGGATTAGCAGCAGCTCCCTGATCCCAGAAAATGTCCGTCTTGGCAACATTAATGATAACATGCCCCCTCCCAGTGCTTTTCTTTCACCCTGAACCTGACAGTTGCATGAGAAGTAACTTTACCCACCGATTCCAACCAACGGAGGCCTCTGCCAGCTTGCTATCCCCAGCAGCCAGCACCAAAGGGTCAGGAAATGTGGGACGAGTTTCTTCTTTATCCTTGCGTGCCATGTTAGCAGACAAGCCTCGACCCAAAATGCCTCTGCCTGAGTGGAAGAACCAAACTCAGCTGTGACTGTGAGTGAGTATATTTCAAAGCACAGTTATTTTTCTTAGGATAAACTGTACAGATTTAGGCATCAAGCAATCATACATACAACCAAAGTTTCTCGAGTTAGTTTTTCACTTACCTAAAGGAGGCACTTCCTGTTTCAGAGGGGTCCGGGACATTGTCTCAAGGCCCATGCCTCGGAACATGGACACCAAACCCACAGACTCCTGGGAAAAGTTGATGAGTAAGTTATTTTAAGATGAAGTTTAAAACCCTAGAAACAATGGCTTTCTTGAAGCCTTGGTAAATAATAAAAATCAGCTTCTCCAAATTCTATAATGTTTTAAGACTAAGGGACAAAAATATTTTATAAAACTGGGCATGATGGTGCACACCTAAAGTCCCAACAGCTCAGGAGGCTGAGACAGGAGGATCACGAGTTCAAAGCCAGCCTCAGCAAAAGTGAGACACTAAACAACCCAGTGAGACCCTGTCTCTAAGTAAAATACTAAATAGGGCTAGAGATGTTGCTCAGTGGTCATGTGCCCCTGAGTTCAATCCCTGACACACACACAAAAAAAAATTATACAATTTTTTTCAGGCCAGTTATGGTGGTACATACCTGTAATCCCAGCAGCTCAGGAGGCTGAGGCAGGATGATTGAGAGTTCAAAGCCAGCCTCAGCAAATTAGCAAGGCCCTAAGCAATTCAGTGAGACCTTGTCTCTAAATAAGATACAAAAAAGGACTGGGGGTGTGGCTCAGTGGTTAAGTGCCCCGATACTAAAAAAAAAAAAAAATCAGGCTGCGGGTGTACTCAGTGGTAGAGTGCCTGCCTAACACATCCAGGGTTCCATCCCCAGGACAAAAAAGACAAAAATGTTTTCAATACTAATGATCACAGCACTTTAGAGTTTCAAGCATAAATTGTTAGTTAGAAGTTCACAATCTGACGGGGTGCTGTAGTACTTTCTGTAATCTCAACTACCTGAGGGGCTGAGGCAGAAGAATCATAAATTCCAGCTTGGGCAACTTAGCAAGACTCTGTTTCAAATAAAAGAAAAAAGCACTGGGAATGTAGCTCAATGGAAGAGTAACCCTGGGTTCAATCTCCAGTACTGGGAAGAGAGGTAATTCCATGATTTTGATCTAAAGTAGAATTAAATGCAAAAGAAAAGAATTACCTTTTCCATTTTTCTAGTTTATTCTTTGTTTATCCAAGATAAGTGGGAAAAAGTATATGGGCTAATAAATTTTCAGAAAGAACAGATCACTTATGGGTATTAGAAATTTTCTTAATATTCTCCAACAAAACTGCTAGTATTTTCCTGTAGCAGTCTGAAAAGTTTACTACAGTTACACAGATTAGAGCTGTGACATGACTAAAAGCCACCCACAGACTCGAGCAATTCATCTGAATAAACACAAGATTATTGTTGTTCACTTTTCTTCTAACAGAATATTAAACTGACACTGACAACTCTAAAAATTATCATAACTGCATTATTAAGTTCTTCCTGTACATGCTCTTTAGCTTTGACATATATTAATTATAGACAAATACTGTTCTTAAAATTACTCTATAATTAACAGATTAAGGATGCACACACCCATTCACACTGCAGTAGCAATAGTTGAAGATCCTCTTTTTCTTTATTTGGACAAAGAACTTTTAAAAGGAAAAATCTAACAACTGTTATCTCAGATGCAAGAGTAGCTGTCAATATCATAGAGCCCAACCAGGGTGAAAAATCTGAACACTCAGAAAGAAGCAACAGGGTGTGTGTGTGTGTGATTTTATTTATTTTCCCTGCTCCCCAGTACTGGGGATTGAACCCATGACAGGCAAGTAGTCTACCACTGGGCTACATTCACGACCCCTTTTGAGAAACGGTCTTAAGTCACCCAGGCTGGCCTCAAACTTGCAAGCCTCCTGACTCAGCTTTCCAAACAGCTAGGGTTACAGCTGTACTTGTTCAGCAACAAGTTGTACTTTTAAGCCTCCCAGTTGTGGATGGATGAATGAATGGATAGACTAAAGCTAGAGGACTGATCAAAGGCCCTTACCCAAGCCCATCCATTGTTTATTATGAGGTACTTTATAGACTCGTAACTCTAGGATTTGAATTTTATACCCAGAAGATGCAACTATTTGTTGAAAACAAACAACCTCTTCATTTTGGTATGGACTTCCAGGTTCCAACGAACCCTGAAATCCACTCCTTCTCTGTTCACACAGCTAAGCTGTATGCCAATCCTGTGCAACCAAATGTGGTCTTACCCTTTGTGCTGACTGGCTCTGTGAGCTGGGTACCTCTGGCTTTCCAAACATATGGCCTCTGCCTGCAGGCCCTGCCCTACCCAGAGCTGAGTCCAAAGGTCGAGGAGTTTGTGGCCAACGGCCTGGCATCCGTACACCCCTGAATGGTGGTCGGACAGGATCCATTGCAAGTCTGAAAAGTAGACACAGATGTTGAACCTGTTCTGGTTAATCACCTGTCAGCATTGGAAAAAAGATTAAATTCCCAATTGTTTTCCTTTTCCTTAGAGAAAGACTCACAAAGCATTACAAAATATACATATATATTTACTTTAAGTTGATGTGACCAGGCTTTTATAACATATTCACTTGGAAAGCTTCTATATGAGCCTGGAAAATTCTAAATACCTTCCATTAACAATCCTTTAAAAGCCCAATCTCTTCTCAAACTTACATTTTCTATCCAAACAGCCTCAGATAATTCAATTCTCTAAGTTAACCACCTGTTGTAGAAGGATCTACATTTTATATGTGGGAATGATTCTGGTTTATAAACTAACATGGCCATATCATAAAATTATTCTAATAAATATCTATAGGATTTTGCCCTCCTTTACCAAATTTTAATTTTTTCCAGTCTGTAATTGCATTAAGCTCATCTCCATGATTTCTTTGGTCAACTCTCTGAATCTTTATCCAATTCCTTTCTACAAAATGTTTCTTTCAAACTCCACTAGAACAGAGATCTCCAGGGTACAGAGCCTTTCTACTCTGAACCTACAATATGGGCTGGATCTCACAATTCCATTTAACACTCTTCCCATTCCCCAAAATCTCAGGTCCACCAGGCCTCTTCAAAATCACTTTGTATTCTACAAATTTCAGGACTCCCTCTCTGTAACAGCTCCTCTTACTGGCCCAACCTGCCTCTAATCCCTGAAATTGTTGTTTTGTTGTTGTTTGTTTTTGCAAACAAACAACATAGAATCCAGGGCTTTGTGCATGCTTAACACACACTCTACTACTGAGCTACATCCCCAGGCCCAAGAATCTTTCTTAACTGAAAATTAAGTAAGCCTCTTCTTAAAGTTTGAAAATCTCTCCATGACAGATCACCCCATGCATATGAAGAAAAGACAGTAAGGGTGGAGGTAGTCAAGGATTTGCAAAAAGTTTGTAACTAATCTATCCTTTCTTAAACAGTTATGCCTTCATTCTCAGATTACAATGGCTCTCTCCTTTTGTTGCCAAAACCCTGGATTCCTTGCCCACATTTCCCCAACCCCAACTAAAAATCCAGAACAATCAGTTGCCTAACTGGCACATACTGAGAGGTGCTATAACACCCACCAATCACAGAATCCTCTTTCTCCACCCTTCCCTGAACCGCACCAGCATTTCCATTGACTTGGGGCACTCCTTTAAAGTCCATTTCCTCATTTCATTGGTTAGCACTCTGCTGACTGAAAGGTTCAACAGGGAAGGGAGCCAGGCCAGACCAACCTTCCCTGCCTCTTCAAGCACTGCTCTGAGCTGGGGCACTAGGCCTGGGCCTAACCCCAAGCCAGGACCCTAAAGGCAAATCCACCCCCCCACACTTTTTCCACCTAGGGAAAAGAAACTTTTATTCAAACCAACAGCTCTTGTGCGGGTCTGATTACCCCCCAAACCTTGCGAGGGTCCTCCCTCCTCCCTCCGGACACCTTTCAGTACTTCCCCAGTGCTCCGCTCCTCCCACCCACCCACTCGGCCTCAAATAACGACTTCCCGCCCCCGCCCCACCCAGAGCCCCAGGGCACCTCGCGTCTCCCGGGAGGTCCGGAGTGGGTGGGATGGCCCCACCCACCACCATATGCTAGAGCAAAAGCCCACCCAGCCCTTACCTGCAGCTTGGCCCCCTTGGCCTTCCACACCTGACTCCTGTCCTCTCACCTGGGTTTAAGTCCTCCCCAGGCCCTATGGCACCTTGAAGAACATCGCACTCAAACCCATCCGCCACGCGGAAGGATCCACGTGCTCCCCACACAGTTTTCCGATGAAACTCAAAACCGGGGCTTAGCCCATTGGACAAATCACATGCCACTCACAATATCCAGCCATCTCATTGGTTCTTCTGCAAAAGAGGCAGTTCATTTGGAGCAGCTTCGCTTTGCAAGGAGGTTCATCCGAAAAGGATTGTTAGAAATTAAGCGGCAGCCTGAGCATTTAAATGTTTTTGAGGTCCTGACTCCCTTTCCGTGGGCAATTCTTGCGCACAGATTTAGCTTACATGCTCTTGTGGAAATTGACTTGCCCCATTTCTCCCAATTAGAGGATATAGTGATAAAAACACACACGCACCAGTAATCTTGGGACTGGATGTGTAGCTTAGTTGTGGAGTGCTTGCCTAGCTTGCACAGGCCCCCGGTTCAATCTGTAGGCATCAACAGGGTTGTATGGAAAGGTACAAACGATAACGTATGTAAAATACTTAGTACAAGGAGATGCCTGCCCCGCCCCATTATTGGTACATTATTGGATGAGCTGAGTAGAGCTTCTTCAAACTAGACAATTATTGATTCTGCAATAAAAGCATATTTTCACCCAAAGAAATATTTCTTACCCTTCTTCCAAACATTTTGGCAAGTAATTTTGCCCCATATCAACCTATAGATTATAGGAAGTGATTGGGGCCATTTCTGGAAGATTTGGCTATGGAGACCTCCAGATAGCTCTGCATGGAACTGAACTAGAGGAGGATTGTTGACCTTACCCTTTAAGGTCTCAAATATTTCATACCTTGTTTTAATCCATATATTCAAGGATCCTCCTTTCCATCTTGAATGAGAATAGAGTCTGAAAACTATTTGGAGTAGGAAGGTAGGAATGAAATTGGCAGGATGTCCCCTCACTGTTTGTATAAGTTAACATTGTAAATTCCTCTACCCCTTAACCTGCCTAACTTAGATGTTACATTGTTATGTTATAGATAGGATTCTGTTACTTATGCAAACATTCAGTAACAAGTGCAATAAAAATCAGTTACATAAGCTATTCTGTAACCTTGATGAAGTCCCAGCTCCCAATCCTTTTTGGAACTCTCTCAGTCCTTTTCGGAATCTACACCTGCATGAAAGATAAATTCATCATACATGAAACAGTATTTTAGGGACTGGATTCAGCAAGTGATATAAGGCAACAGTAATTTTCAAAGCACGTCTGTTTTATAATCTAAATCAAGATCAACATAAAAAAAGGGTACATATTGGGTTCCTTAGATTGCTACACAACATTCATGCAAGAGAAGGTGGCCTCTGTACAGTATTTGTAGCCAGTTCATACATCATGAATACTACTTATTTCACTAAATAAAAACTCATATCATCTTGGTGTTGATTGGAATTTTTTTTTTTTTTAATAACAGGATTGAACACTCCACCACTGAGCCCCATATGCAGCCCTATTTTGTATTTCATTTAGAGACAGGGTCTCACTGAATTGCTTAGCCCCTAACTTTTGCTGAAACTGACTTTGAACTTGTGATCCTCCTGCCTCAGCCTCCAGAGCCACTGGGGTTGCAGGCATGCACCACCTTTCCTAGCTTTGGTATCAGTTGGAGATAAAAATGATGAAAATGCCCAGTGGTTCTGGAGGCTAAGGTAGAAGGATCACAAGTTCAAAGCCAGTTTCAGCAAAAGTGAGGAACTAAGCAACTCAGTGAGACCCTGTCTCTAAATAAAATACAAATTAGGGCTGGGGATGTCAAGTGCCCCTGAGTTCAGTCCCCAATACACACCACCCAATGACAATGGTCAAAATGGGGTAGGTGTTTAGCTCAGGTGGAGAGCGCAAATATACTATGCCCATGGCTCCAGGTTCCATCTCCAGGAATGGGGAGTGGGGGTGGGGGATGGGTGAAGGTCTCCCTGAAATATGGGCATTTGTTTAGAATCTTTCAAAAGTTAATCAACAGTACAGAACAGGCTGTGAGCAGGCCATGTCCTGCTCTGAGTCATTTCATAATGTATAGAAATGCAGATTTCAGGCTGTGCCTGGTTCCTGAGCTACTCCATTTTGAGAACAAGTGCTAAAGCAGAATGACTTGGTAACTTGTCTGGGAAACTAAATAACCACCAGATGGGACTTGGAAAAGAATAATGCTCACATTTCTGCTCTGCCTGCCCCTAGATACAGAGCCCTCCATTAGTATGCCCTCCCTCTTCCCCTCCATAGGGTGCGGGGACCACCATGGCATATAGATAGCAGTGCCTGTAGCAGGTGGGCTTTTGCAGTAACTTAAGCCACAGAGCTTTTCATGGCATCCAGCAGCAGCCCCGCTGTAAACCACAAGGTCATCTTGGAATTAAGTATATTCACTGAGGAGGCAAAATCCTCCATGTGACCAAGGTGAACTTCCTTAACAGTGAGGTGTTGGCAGGACACTTGATGTCACCCTTCAAGGTTTGGGGGCTGAAGAAAGCCTGGGTCTCACTCTGGAAAGCAGTATGGAGAGTCCTCACAAAACTTGGAATAGAACCACCATGTGACCCAGTTACCCCACTCCTTGGTGTATATCCAAAGGACTTAAAATTAGCATACTGTAGTTGCATCAATGTTTATAGCAGTTCAATTCACAATAGCTAAGCTATGAAACCAACCTAGGTGTCCTTCAACAGATGAATGGATAAAGAAAATGTGGAATATTAGTCATAAAGAAGAATGAAATTATGGTATTTGTTGGTAAATGGATGGAACTAGAAAATACCATGCTAAGTGTAATAAACCAATCCCCCAAACCCAAAGGCCGAATGTTTTCTCTGATATGTGGATGTTAACACACAATAAGGAGGGGTGGGTAGGGAAGAATAGAAGTAGTTTGGATTAGACCAAAGGAAATGAAGGGAAGGGAAGGGGAATGGGAATAGGAAAAATAGTAGAATGAATTGGAAATTGCTGTACTATGTGCACATATGATTGCATGACTAATGTAATTCTCCATCATGTATAACCAGAAGAGTGAGAAGTTATACTCCATTTATGTATAACATATCAAAATACATCCTGCTCTCATATATAACTAATAAGAACACATAAAAATATTTTTAAAAAAGGGCTAGGGTTGTGGCTCAGCAGTAGAGTATTTTCCTAGCACATGTGAGGCCCTGGGTTCGATCCTTAGCATCACATAAAAATAAACAAATAAAATAAAGGTATTGTGTCCAACTATAACATATATATATATATATATATATATATATATATATATATATATATAAAACACCAAGAAAAATAAAATAAATAAATTAAAAGCCAGCCTATGCCTCATATGCACAAGGCCATCGGCCATGGGTTCAATCCCCAGCACCAAAAAAAAAAAAAAAAAAGCAAGCCTAGGTCTCTCAGATGACTACCTGGAGATGGCCAAGCACTTTCAACCTCATGGGTTCTCCAGCAATAAGGCTAAGGTGGGCTCTTTGGAATGGTTGGCTGTGCCTGGGTCAATGTCTCAGACATGGGCAAGGACGACACCTTCTTTGGGACAGATTGGATGTTGGAGGAGATGGATCTGAAAGAGTTTGACCTTGATGGCCTGTTGAGAATAGGAGATCTGGAAACCATGACAAATGACCTTTTGGCCACATTAGATAACACATGTGATATCTTTATGTCCAGGAGACTAATAAGGATCCCCCGCCCCAGACAATGAACCCAATTGGCCATCTCCCAGAAAGCTGAACAGAAATTGACCAGTTTGCCCCATTCACCTTCTTGCAAAATCTTCCACCAAATCTGGCATTCCTACATTACCATGATCCCTCAGTGTATAAGGGAAGAAGATGCCCTCAGATCATGATGGTCACATCTGTGTTCGCTGCGAGTCCAACCTGAGCTCTTCCCAGCATAGCCCCTCTAACTTCCAGGGCTCTCCTGATAGGAATCTTCTTTCTGCCCACCCCAAACCTTACAACCCTCCTAGGGAAAAGATGGTAGCAGCAAAGTACAGGGCAAGAAGCTGGAGAAAAAGCTGGAAAAAATGGAACAAAACAAGCAGCAACACTAGGGACCACCAGAAGAAGAGGATAGAACAGAAGGTCCTCACTGGCAAGTGTCAAGAGTTAGAAGAATAAAGCTCTAAAGAAAAAGCAAATTCTGCGGCCAAGGAGATCCAATATCTGAAAGATTTTCTGGAAGAGTCCTCTAGTGGCTAATCAGGAGAGCCGTGTGCTTCTATGTAGGTGTGTCTTGCGTTAAAGCTGTATTGTAGTAAATTATTTTGTAGTGCAATTAAAAAAAAAAAGACTGTCCAGAACAATCATAAGGCATGAAGTTTGTGATCATAAAAGAGAACCACCCACAAACTTAGCAAATTAAATCAGAAGTACATGGATGCATGGGCATATCAAACCCACATCAGAAAAACCAGGCCCACAAGCTCATCAGTCTCACCAGACTAACACCCTCACCTGAAACCCATAAAAGGAGAAGCACCCCAATCCTAGTTAATGATAGCACACACACACCCATGATCAGATCATGCAGCGAACTCAGCATGAGGTCAACATGAAATCTCAACTCTGTCTCTGGGACTTCAGCTCAGCTGTCTCCCGCCTGACATGACCAATTTTGAATTGCCTGCCCTCTGGACCCTGGTGTAGAATAAGTTCTTTGCCCCCGACACCTCTGCACCCTGAACAACTTCATTTGGTTTCTAATCTCCTCTGACCATGCAATGACTTCTATTTCTTGGTTTCTCCCTTTGCTTCAGTGCAGCCTCCTGAAGCTCTATGGCTGCTGTATAACCCTTTTGAGTCTTTCTATAATATATATGTCATTGTGAAAATGTGATGCACGACTTGAGTGTTCCAGCTATTAATAATTAAGATTGGAATAAAAGAACCTGTGATTGCTGGGCTTATGGCTACCAAGTGACCCTTGAGTACTCGGTGAATAACAACCAATGAAAGTAATGTAGCTTGTGAATTTATTGTTATTCAAAAATTCTGACATTGTGGAAAGATACAAATGTGTCTGGTCTATGTTAATGTCTTAACTCATTCACATCTACCTCTCCTGGAGTTTATATTTCCTATCAGGGTACTTCGATTGTTAATTAACCATTTCTAGGATAGCAATTTAAAATACCACATAGAGGCGGGTATGGTGGCACACGCCTGTAATTCCAGCAACTCAGGAGACTGAGGCAGATATCACAAATTCAAGGCCAACTTCAGCCATTTAGTAGATGCTAAGCAAGTTAGTGAGAACCTGTCTCAAAATTAAAAAAAAAAAAAATTAAAAGAGCTAGGCATGTTGCTTAGTAATTAAGTGCCCCTGGTACTAAATAAAATAACACATGGAGAGCAGGACTCAGCAGCACTCATCTGTGATCCTAGCTACTTGGGAGGTTGAGGCAGGAGGATCACAAGTTCAAGGCCAGTTTCAGTGATTTAGCCAGACCTGTCTCAAAATAAAAAGGGTTGGGAGTGTAACTCAGTGATAGAGCACCTCTAGGTTCAATCCCCAGTACCACAAACAAACACACAACTTCGAATGTGGTAGTGAGCCTATAATCCCAGTTGCTAGGAAAGCGAGGCAGGAGGAGGCTTGAGCTCAATAGTTCTAGATCAGCCTGGACAACCCAGTGAGACTTCATCTCAACAAAACCAACAACAACAAAAAATAGCAGGACGGGATTATAGCTCTGTGGTAGAGCACTTGCCTAGCATGTGTGGGGCACTGGGTTTGATTCTCAGCACCACATGCAAATAAATAAAATAAAGGTCCATCAACAGGTAAAAAATATTTTTTTTTAAATTAGCACACACTGCCAGGCATAGCGGCACACACCTGTAATCCCAGCAATTCAGAAAACTGAGGCAAGATGATTGCAAGTTCAAGGCTAATCTCAGCAATTTAGCAAGACCCTGTTTCAAAAAATAGGGCTGGGATTGTGGCTCTGTGGTACAGCCCTTTCCTAGGACATGAGAGGCCCTGGGTTTGATCCTAAGCACCACATAAAAATAAATAAATAAAATAAAGATATTGTGTCCAACTACAACTAAAAAATAAATATTTATAAATAAATAAATAAGGCCTAGGGATATAACTCAGTAGTAAAGCACCACTAGGTTCCACCCTCAGTATTGGAGAAAAACAAACAAAAAGCACTATCTCACCACAGACACACAAAAAGATAAATATGTGAGGTAACAGATATGTAAATTAGCTTACTTTAATCATTCTATAATGTAAATATATATCAAACATTACATTGCACCCCACAAATACATGAAATTGTTATTTGCCAATTAAAAGAAAACAGCATACACATACCACACTAAGATAAAGGATTTTGAGTTAAGTTACAGGTACTACATTTTTTTAAACTCAAAAAAGTCATAACACCAAATTCTGTCATCTGACTCTGCCTAGGGTCTAAAACTCAAGGTGAGGAGGACCTATAACTATATACAACCTTGACTTTCCTAGGCAGTTATAACTTCAAATATTCTGACCTTTTGCCCTTGTATGTATTTTGTTTGACTGTGCATTCTGATTGATGGTGATTGTTGTTATTCAGAAAATAGGATCACTAAAGCCATAGTACTATTGAGGGTATAAAACTATATTACCTGTTCAGTCTAGAAACTACAGGAAGAATTTTATTTAACTGGACCTATGTCTGTGGTACCTCTGGGTTCCTGGCAAGGGTAAATATAAATCCCTCCAGGAGGAATATACTCTTAACCAGGCTACCAAAGCTCCAACATTCTGGAGGCAAGAAGTCCAATAGATATGAACTCATGAGAAAAAAATAAATAACAAAACATATCAGGCTCAGTAATAAGCGGAAAAACAAAATATTAAAAATGGGCAAAAGATTCCAATGAATCTTTCACTAAAGAAGGTATAAAATTGGTAATGGGCACATTATCATTATTCATCACAGAAACACAAAACCACAATAAAATATCATTTCATAACCACTAAAATGGCCATTGCAAGAAAAATAGATAATGACTATTGCTGGGGGGCCACCATGAACAAGAGCTAAGCACACCTCTTTTTTAAAAACATTTTTTTAGTTGTAGATGGACACAATATCTTTATTTATTTTTATGTGGTGCTGAGGATCAAACCCAGTGCCTCACAGGTGCAAAGCAAGCGCTCTACCACTGAGCTACAGCCCCAGCCCCTAAGCACACCTCTTTAAGTTCAGGAGGTACTGAAATGGCACTGCACCTGCTGTGATGCATGTGGACTTCCTCTGTTCAGCAAGAGAGGTGCAGCTTTGGGAGTGGGCATCACCCAATGGGACTGGGCTACACCCCCCTGAAACCCAATCCCTTGCCTTATTTAGGTGGAACTTTCTCAAATGTCTTCCCCTCAATAAATAGGATGTTTTCAGGTGAGCCCTCTCTCTCTTTTTTGCCTGCCTCTCTTGCCTCCCTTGTGGGAGCTGGGGCAGAGGAGCCATCACTGAACCCCAAGAAAAAGGTACTTTCTGTGTCTGTGTGATTATTTAGCACCAGCCAATTCACCTGGAGTGACCCTGACTGATTTGCATGTCATGGGAGGGGGTGCCTGAACAGGGATGGGGTCACTCCAGAGTGAATTTTAAGAATTAGTGGGCTTGGTCTTCTCTCCGGTAATTAATTAATCATGCTTAGATTCTCGGAGAATTGTGGATTGGTTGGTGGAAAGTAAGAGAATTAGAAGAAAGTGAGTGATGTTAAACTCATAATATGTGGGGAATTTTTTGTCTTTAGAAAAATTTTATTTTGCAATTGTAAAGACCATAATTGGGCATAGAGAATTGGAGGTCCCATGGAGACTATTAAGATAATTGATGAAACATATGTTGCTGAGTTCAGTACCTCCTTACTCAAGGCTTAAAGAGGTATGTTTAGCTCTTGTTCATGGTGGCCCTGACAGACTATGATGGCTAATTTTCTTCCTTTATTTATTTTTATTTTTTGGTACTAGAGGTTGAACCCAGGAGCCCTTAACTTCTGAGCCACTCCCCCAGACCTTTTTTTAAAAAATATTTTTTAGTTTTAGGTGGACACAACATATTTTTTATTTTTTTTATTTTTTATGTGTTGCTAAGAGTCGAACCCAGTGCCTCACGCATGCTTGGCGAGCGCGCTACCACTTGAACCATATCCCCAGCTCCCCAGACCTTTTTAAAAAATATTTTATTTAGAAACAGGGTGTCATTAAATTGCTTAAGACCTCACTAAATTTGCTGGCTTTTAACTCCTGATCTTCCTGCCTCCACCTCCCAAGTGACTGCATCCAGCTGATGACTAATTTTCTATGTCAATTTGGTATTACAGGATGCCCAGATATCTGGTCAAACATTCTGAGTGTCCCTGGGAGGTTTGATGATATTAACATTTAAATTGACAGGCTGAATAAGGCAGATTGCCTTCCATAATGGGTTGGGCCTCATCTGATCAGTTGAAGGCCAGAATAAACCAAAAGATCTGACTCTCCTCCAATTAACAAAGACTTCCTCTTGCCTGATGGCCTTCAAACTGAGAAATCAGCTTTTTCCTGCCTTCGGATTCAAATTGAAACATCCACTTTTCCTGAATCTGCAACCTGTCAGCCTTTGGACTGGAAATGCAACTTTGGCTCTCCTGGTTCTCAGTCCAGCTTGAACTTGAACTGGGTCTCCACTTTTTCATCCTGATTAATACCCAGAGAACTGAAAGAGAGAATGATCCTCTTCTGAGAACAGTTATGTTCAGTACTATGGATTAGTACGATGGTTCGTAAGTGGTCCGTCTCAATCAAAACTTGTGTTAAAATTTTATTGCCAGTGTGGCAGTTTTGTGAGGACTTCAGGAGGTGATTTGGGCATGAGGCATGTCTCTCATGAATGAATGAATGTCTCTCAAGAGGCTGGGTTAGTTATCAATGGAATGGATTGGTTTTTGTGAGCAAGCTGTTATAAAGCAAACCAAGAACCTCCCCTTGGTATCTCTCACACATGTACCTGCTTCCATTTTCTGCCAGAAGCCCCTTATCAAAAGTTGAACAAATGCTGGTGCCATGCTCTTGGACATCCAGAACTGTAATCCAAAATAACCTCTTTTCTTTATGAATTACCCAGTCTCAGATATTTTGTTATTGCAAGAGGAAAACAAGCAAGACACTTAAAAATGTGTATGGGCCAGAAAAAGGCAATGGATGCTGCCTCAGTTTGTTTTCTGTCACTATAAAAGAATATCATAAAGGGGTGGGGATATAGCTCACTTGCCTAGCATATGTGAGGCTCTGGGTTCAATTTCTAGTGCTGAATTAAAAAAAAAAAAAGATAAACAGATAAGTTTTCCACAGGCTGGGTAATTTATAAAGAAAATAAATTTCTCACAGTTCTGGAGTCAAGAAGTCCAAGATTAAAGGGCGACATCTGGTGAAGGTTTCCTCCTTTGTACAACATGGCAGATGCCAACATGGCAAGAGAGGGTGAGGGCAAGAGAAAACAGCCTTCACTCTCATATCCTTATTACCTCTTAAAGGTCCCACCTCCCAATACCATCAGAGAGGGAATTAAATTTCAATGTGGGTTTTGGAGAGGACATTCATAGCACAACAAAGGTAGACTCAGAAGTTGTTCATTTTTGAGGAGGCCACTTCAGTGATCAACACTATCAAATATCCAGTGTATGGCAGGCAGTCTAGAAGGTCTACCTGAGTGGCTGGAGCATCCACTGTGATAAAAGGTACATCCTTTTCACAAAGTTGAAAGACAAAGATTATTTTCAAGGGTCACAATGGGGTGGCCAGAGACAACTAATTGAACTGGGACAGAAACACTGGAACCTAAAAGACTGTGAGCACAGGTAAGCCTGTAGCCCCAAGTAGGAGTCAGAGGTTGGGTGGACTCAATTGCCTTGCCCTGTGCATTTTGGCCTCCCTCGCCAAGAGACAAATGGTTCAACTTTTATCAGGAGTCCCAAACCCGGTATGCAGTGGAAGCTTGTGCATCTGGAATGCAGAGTCCGTTGCTTGGTGCCCATGAGTGTGCTGCCATGACCGGGACAGCAATGAATTCAGGCAGCAGAGGTAGCAGTCTGGGAGGTGCAACACGGCTTCCACCTTGATTCCAATTCATCTCATCAGAGAATGTACCCTTATCACAGGCACCTACATGAGTGAGTCACATGGTTCTATCAACAGTATGATTTGTTTACATGGTTCATGGCCTTAACAAGAGAAATCTTTAATTTGTCAGCCTATAGTTTTCCAAATGGCAGACCAAATAGGTAGGCCATTGTCAACAGCCTAAGAATCAGTGAAACTAGAACAGGGTTCATCAGGAGTACTGGCCAGAGCTATGAGAACAGCTTTCGTTGTGCCATCTGAGTGGAGTGACCACATCCACCTCTAATGCACATAGCTGGAGCTGACACCAAATAGCCCCAGCAGCCTGTGGCTGCTGCTGGTTTCAGCTTAGCCAAACATCCGTAAAGAAAGGCCTGGCATTTAGGGGGGCCTCTGCAAACTGGAAAACTCACCGAGCTGGTGGCTTTGCTTTAGGCTGTAGAGCAAAGAATAAACTGCCCCCAAAGGAATAGGTGCCTTTTTTTTTTTTTTTTCCACATCCATCTGAAATGCCAACAGGGCCAGGCCAGAGTGCTGGAATGTACCATTTCTGACAGGAGAGGCTGTTTGGCTCCTCTCCCGTTGCTAGTTGTTAAATTTAATCTACCCCAAAATGGGAGGCCAGTCACAGGTTGCAATGAGTACATATTGTGACATACTTTCTCAGGTGTTCAGTTTTTTATTTGTTCTAATTAGTTATACATGATGGTAGAATGCATTTTGACACATCATACATAAATGGAGCATAACATCTCATTCTTCTGCTTGTATATAATGTAGAATTACACTGGTTGTATAATCATAATATGCATATAAGGTAATAATGTCTGATTCATTCTACTATCTTTCCTCCCCTCCCTTCGCTCCCCTCTAATGCAAAGTACCTCTATTTTCCCCTAGCCACCCCACATTGTGAATTAGTATCTGCATATTAGAGAAAACATTGGGCCTTTATATTTTTTGTGATAGGCTTATTTCACTTAGCATGATATTCTCCAGCTCTATCCACTTACCTGAAAATGCCATAAATTCATTCTTCTTTAAGGCTGATTAATATTCCATTGTGCATATATACCACATTTTATTTATCCATTCATCTGTTGAGGGTATCTGTGTTGGTTCCATAGTTTAGGTATTGTGAGGTGTTCAGTTTTGATGAAAACCCAGTAGCAAGCTAGGAACTGCTTTTCAAAAGGAGCATACTTACTTCTTAGCCACATCAAGGAGGTAACAAATTCAACACCCCTATAGGGGCACTTCAGGTGGACACTGCCTCTCTTGGACACATGTTCCAAACAGCAAAATGAACAACCAAACATGTTTAGCTCAAAGTCACTAGGATTCTGGGGTCCTGAAAATAAGAGCACATCTCTATATGCTGCAATTCCTGATTGGTATAACTCCCTTTGGTGTTTATGAGCACACAGCACATTTGTGTATAACGCCAGTGCCAACTGTACACTCACCAGGGGAAACCATGAAGACAGTACATTAAACTGGTGCAAAGGTTCACCCACAAGGTCAGCCTGATCCTTTCTTCTCCCCAGAGAGTAATGGGCATTCTTTCCCTAGGAGGAATCTAGGAGACTGTCCAGTCATATCAACTTTCTCACTTGCATGTTTGTGCAGAAATGTAAAAATTCTTGAGCACACACAATTTTCCCATGTAATCTTCGAGCCTGTGTTCTTTCAACAACATTTATTTGGTGCTTGTTATGTGCCAGAAAGTATTTTAAGCACTGGGGGAAAAGTCATGCACAAAACCATCTCTACTCTATAGCTTGTGTTCTAGATGAAATATCATATTAAAAAAAGGAAACAAGGGCTGGGGATGTGGCTCAAGCGGTAGCACGCTCGCCTGGCATGTGTGTGGCCTGGGTTCTATCCTCAGCACCACATACAAAGATGTTGTGTCCGCCAAATACTAAAAAATAAATTAAAAAAAAAAAAGGAAACAATAAGTCAAATGATGACAAATGCTATTGAGAAGAAGAAAGCAAGAAAAGAGGCATAAGGATCATCAGGGTTGGGAGTTTGCTGATTTATGAAAGGTGGTCAGGGAGTCTGAAAGAACTGAAGGAATTCAAGAAACAAGATACCTGGGGAAAGTGGGTTCTAGATAGTGGGGAAAAGAATGCAAAAGTCCCAAACATGGAGCCTGCCTGCTGTGTGACACAAACAGCATAGGTTTGGGTGGCTGGAGTCGGATGACTCAGGAGGTCATCGAGGTCATAGGAGGATCCTATGCCATTTTCTAAATTGAACAGACTTTGGCTTAATAAAAGAAACATATCTGTCTTAAATATTTTAACCTAACACACATAAAAAGGACATTCAATGGTGCAGGGACAAGTCTTTTTCTCTAAGAAATAGGCATGCTGGTTGGCCTTCTATGGAATCTACAATGCACTGCTAAGATCGCCAATTTTGGTTTCTCTAAAAATGCATTGAGAAGTCAAAGTATTAGAGATCTTGTGAAGCAATCTGAGTGCAGAATGACCCCAGATGTTCATTATGTCCTTCCTATATTTATATTCATATTGTCTAAACTGAATGCAACAGTATTTTCAGTGACTCATGTTTGTTGAGTTTCCAGAGTTTTTACCCTAGTTTCCATAGAACTAAGAACTCTTTCAGCTGGGTAGTGGAGCATGCCTGTAATCCCAGCAACTTAGGAGGCTGAGACAGGAGAATTGCGAGTTCAAAGCCAGCCTCAGCAACTGCGATGCACTAGCAACTCAGTGAGACCCTGTCTCTGAATAAACTACAAAATAGGGCTGGGGATGTGGCTCAGTGGTCGAGTGCCCCTGAGTTCAATCCTTGGTACCAAAGAACTAAGAACTCCTTCTTTTAGCACTCATATTTCATCAGTTACATACTTACTTAAAATTAGGTACTTATCATATTTCTGACAGAAATGACTTTCTTTTAGCCCTCAGTTTTATCAGTTTATATAATTACTTAGTTAAATTATGTAATTACAAGAGTAAATATGACTACCCAAAACAAGTTTGGGAAACACCACCATGAGTTGCTGGGTGTCCTTAGCACACTGGTCCTGCTGATAAATGGGTGTCCTCAGCACACCAGTCCTGCTGATGAAGGTTAGACAGCCACCCAGAGACGGGTGAGCACAAGGCAGGTTGCCAATTGAGCATTTTTTTAAGGCTCATATAGTTTAAAAATTGAATCTTGATTACACATGTAAGTTTACAAATGCATTATTAATGGGCATGTGAATAGGTGCAAACACTCTGGAGGGCAAAATCTGTCAAAAGCCTTAAAAGTGTCAGAGTTTGACTCAACAAAGATGTTTTGTTTTGTTTTGAGACAGGGTCTTGCTGTGTTTTCCAGCAGGCTGGCCTAGAACTTGGCTCAAATGATCCTCCTGCTTCAATCTCCCAAGTACCTGAGACTACAGGCGCATACCACCACTCCTGGGTAGTAAAGCTATTTTTAATAAAGAACCTTAGGAAAATAGTTGACAACATCAGCAACAATTTAGCAAGGTTATTTATCACGTCATTTTTTTAAAAACAGTGAAAAATTAGAAAAATCTAAATATCCAGAAACAGAGGAATGATTGCTTAGGCAAATTTTTGTAGTCCAAAGACAAGCTTCTAATTTAGGTACTGAGGTTGTACAACATAAGAGACATTTCCAGAAGAAGTCATGTGAAAAATATTGTGCAAATGTTTGTGAGTCACTCTGAGTGTGGTGAGTCTAGCTATGGGGGCTTCTTTCTTTTGGAAGACAGCACAACAGGGCCACATTCCAGCTTTGGACTGGTGCCTCAACTGCAGAGGATACAGTAGGCAGAACTCACCATCCTATAGGCTCCTTCTCCTTTATAAATGTCAACCTAGACTTCAGGGGCTAGAAAGCAAAATACTAACATTTCCTTAAATCCCTTGCAGTAGAGGTCTGGATGTGAATAAGTTTCTACCAATTGAGATTGGAAGATGGAAGAAAGTCAAGTCACGACCATTTTCCTACAGCTTTTGGCCGTTTTCTATTGTCAAAACTTTGGACTGAACTTGACTCTTCTCTAACACCCACAACTAATCTATCAGCAGATCAAGCTGGCTCAACCTTCAAAATAAGTAGCTAGAGCTGGGCCCTGTGGCTCACACCTGTGATTCCAGTGATTTGGGAGGCTGAGTCAGGAGACTGCAAGTTAGAGGTCAGACTGGGTGACTTAATGAGACCCTGTCTAAAAAAAAAAAAAAAAATTGAAATGCTGGGAATATAGCCCAGTGATAGAGTGTTTGTCTAGTATGTGTGAGGCAACCCCAGTTTAAAAAAAAAAAAAAAATATCTAGAATCCAATCACTTCCTACACATCCACCACTACCCTCTACTACCATCTACTACCTTTATCCAAGCCACTCCCATCTGTTGTTTGGCTGATTATATTGGCCTGGGATCTGCAGCCTGCTCTGCCCTTGCTTGAACACATCACTCTCTGGAAACTTAGACGAAAGAGTTTGCCACGACTCCCTATTTAAAAATGAAGACAAAGTCCTTACAGTGGAAGGACTGCTGCCCCCCTCTTACTCCTTCAGCTCCAAACCAGTCTCCATCAAGCTTTCCCTCTGCCCAGAACATTCTCCCGGCTCCCTCCTGATCCTTCTGCATCCTCTCTGGGATCAGACCTTCTCAGTGAGGGCTGCTCTACTTATTGTCATATGCCTGCCACTCCCCTGCCCTCTCCCTACACACACACACACATTCTTTTTAAGAGACAGGTCTTGCTACATTGCCCACACTAGCACTAAACGTTTGTAGCATAACCAGGAAATAAGTCTTCTTACCTTTAACAGCCTAGGGTTGAGGGCTCAATTCAGCTGGACCATCTGGTAGGTCTGATTAAAGTATGCTATCTTTTATCCTTCCAGCTAACTCACATATATCTGAAATACGATGCTCAGTGACATGAAAGAACTGCATATTTTTGACTGAGTTGGAGCACATGATAAAATAGCATATAATTTACATTGTATATAATACACAAAATTTGGAATCTGAAAGAATATGGACTAAAAAGTTAAAACTCGTTTATTTAGCAGAATAAAAAGTGACTGAATATTAAAAAATTCTACCTAGATATATAATCTTTTGATTTTACTACACTATTTTTTTAATATTTATTTTTATTATTTTATTTGTAGTACTGGGAATGATAAAGCCCAGGGGTGCTTTACCATTGAACTAGATTCCCAGCCTTTTTTATTTTGAGACAGAGTCTAAGATGCTGAAGCTAGTCTTGAACTTGTGATCCTTCTGCCTCAGCTTCCCAGGTAGCTGGGGTTACAAGTGTATGCCACAATGCTGTGCTACAATTTTTTTTTTTTTTTTTTTTTTTTTAATATTGAGTCTTGCTAAGTTGCTGAGGTTCGAACCTGTGATCCTCCTGGCTCAGCCTCCCAATGTATCTACAATACTTTTTAAAACATGGTGGCAACTGTTATAGATTAGCTACCTAACTGCCACTTTGTTTTTCCCTTCTAACAAAATCCCATCTCACAGGCCACAGTATAGAAGGAAATAAACTGATCTACTCTTTTTCCTTTGCCAGTACCTAGTCCCAGGGCAGATACATAGCTCAGCTCTATGAAGAGACTTGGGCAAATCTATAGGGCTTCTAAAACTACCCTCTATGAGCAGAGCGATGGCAAAGATCCCTGACTGCTGCCCATTGCTTAGTGCTTTGGTTTTTGCTATGGTTTGAATGTGGTTTCCTCCAAGAGTTCAAGTGGTAGAGGCATGGTCCCTGGTGACAGCAACCAAAAAATGGACCTATACAGTTCTGGACACTGTCATTTTAAGAAATAATGTTGAGAGTTGAAGGAACCATTCTGTAACACTGAGGATGGCAGAGCAAATGGTTCCAGGAAAATCCTGATGACGTTTTGGCTGCCACTGAACTCTGGAACCACCTATCTCCAGAACTTGTTTGCTACATGATGAACATCCTTGTGGCTGAAGTCTCTGTCAATCTAGTTTCCTGTTGCTTGTGCTGGTCACACATCCTGTTAAGGCATTTATCTGTCTGGCACCCAATATAGTTCATATACTTCATCTTCACGCTACCCATAAAAACAACATTATAAAAAGAACCATTATCTCATTCTTTTGGAAAATTAAAAACAAAAACAACTAGGTTTAGGGAAGAATAAGTGTCTTTTTCTCCTCAGGGTTACTGATAAGAATTGGATCCATATCCAAGACTAAACTCTAAAGCCCGAACTGTCATTTGTTCGTGTAAAGAAATGAGCAAGCCTAAAGTTCCCCTGCTGTTTCCAACAAAATATATATACGCAGATGCAGGTAGTAATAAATTTGCATCCATTTGCACCCATATATGAATTTGACTTTGGGCTTTTCTCCCATTATTTGCACATATTTAGTGGTAGAAATGTGTGCTTCTGAGACAGCCAAGAAAGCAGACTTGCCTTGTCTTTTTCTACACAGCTTTCTTTTTTTTTCCTCCCCCAGTATTACGGATTGAACCCAGGAGCTGTATCCCCAACCCTTTATTTTTGGGCCAGGGAGTCGTCAGGTTGTCCCAGCTGACTTGCGATCCTCCTGCCTCAGCCTCCAGAGTTGCTGGGATCACAGTCTGCACCACTGCTCCCAGCTTCTCCACATTTTTATTGTTGAGATCTAATGCGTGTATTAGGGATCTAGATACAGGCTGTAAGGACTTTTGAGAGTCCCAAGCTTCACTCCCCAAGAGATGGCAAAATGAACATGGAGGCAGCATGTGCTCTCCCTCAAGCTTTCTTTAAGAACCAAAGACTGCAAATTACCAAACATCTAATGACACAGGACCCTTGGATTAGTGTCCCTCACCCCCACCCCCCACCCCCCCCAGAAAAAGCAAAAGAGTATTTTTGAACTAAATAAACAGAGAGGGCTGGGGATGTGGCTCAAGTGGTAGCGCGCTCGCCGGGCATGTGCGAGGCGCTGGGTTCGATCCTCAGCACCACATACAAATAAAATAAAGATGTTGTGCCCACCAAAAACTAAAAAATAAATATTAAAAAATATTCTCTCGGGCTGGGGATGTGGGTCAAGCGGTGGCACGCTCACCTGGCATGCGTGCGACCCGGGTTCGATCCTCAACACCACATATAAACAAAGATGTTGTGTCCGCCGAAAACTAAAAAATAAATATTAAAAAAAAAAAATTCTCTCTCTCCCCCCTCTCTCTTAAAAAAAAAAAAGAAAGAAAGAAAGAAAAGAAACAATAGAGAAAGGGGATTATAACAGAGACCCAAAGGCAGTGCCTCAGTTATTGAAAAACTCAAAAGGGGTCTGGGGATATAGCTCAGTTGGTAGAGTGCTTGCCTCCCAATGGATGGGTTCAATCCCCAGCAACACACACACACACACACACACACACACACACACACACACAACAAAGGGCTGGAGCCCAGAGCTAATCAAAGCTCAGTGCAGTATGGAGCAAGACTTCTATGGCACATACTTCAAGGAACTCTTTCTACTCCAGTCCTCTATAATGAGCAAAGAGCAGAACACTACTGACAGAACTAACACAAGCTATCAGCTCCAGAAAGGGCAATGTGGTCACTAAATATTCAATCCCCTCACAGCTCCTGGCTGGACAGCTTGAGAGGCTTTGTAGGAAAAGCCCAGCTATGCTGGATAATTAACAGCAGAAGCAGAAAGAAGAAAAATGAGATTAAAGGAAGAAGCATCCAAAAGCTACAGGGCAACCTGGCAGTGCAGAGATAGTTCTCACAGGGACTGGGGTCCATTCCTCTTGCAGGGGCAACATACTGAGAAGAGCAGGCTGTGTAGTCAGCCTGCGGTCACCTCAGTCCTATCCAGGGTGGAAGGAGAAGCTACTGCTTCAAGGACTACACAGACCAGAAATTACCTGGAGAAGGAACAAGATCATAGATCCACAAGCTCAACAAGAGCATGACAGCTGAGACTGGGATCCATGCTGAACATGAAATCTTTTGATGGCAGGGAGGCAAAGGGGAACTCAAAACACAGATTTTGAAGTGAAAGGTCACCTGTCAAGTCTCAATCTCTAACCTTGGTCTTACCAAGGGTTTATTTTTTAACACTATTTGACGTGGTGTGGTGATGATTCACTGTGAGTGGCCATGATTTTGGTGGGTTTTTTTGTTTGTTTGTTTGGTACTGGAGAACTTTACCACTGAGCTACATGTCTAACTCTTTTAACTTACTTTTGAGATAGTGTCTTGCTAAGTTGCATAGGCTGACCTCAAACTTGTGATCTTCCTGTTACAGCCTTCAGAGTAGCTAGGATTATAGGCATGCACCACCACAACTAGCTCCCAGGTTTCCTTTGAGAAAATGTTTTAATGAAAGCTGGAGGAGTATTGGCTACTGACTGTAGGGGTACAGAGAGTGAGTTTGGGCCCCACTTTAACAAAAGACCTTTGCAGAGTGCCAAAAGGGGTCTCTGATTTTTTTCAATAGTTTACAGCTAGTAACTCACATAGAAAGCATTTATGAGACACAGAACAGACTTGAAAATTTGGAGCATCAGAACCAGGATGGGATGGGATGAAATGCAGAGGAAAAATCAAGGAGAGCTGGGGATGTGGCTCAGTGACAGAGTGCTTGTCTAGCATGCACAAGGCCCACAAAAATGAATGAAAGGAAGGAAGGACGGACAAAAGTGGAGACGTGAACAGCTCTAGTCACTTCTTTTGAGACTCCTGGGATGTACATTTTGTTTGAAAATACTCAGGCAAAGGAAAAGGAAGCTAAGATTTATTGAGTGCCTACAGGTATACACATCTGCCTTGTGCAAGGAGTTTTCATCCACAGTATTCCATATGATCCTCACACCAACCCTGTGAGGTAGGTATTATCCCCATTTTTGTCAGATGAGGAATATGAGGCTCAGAAAGGTTAGGTAGTTTGTCCAAGGACACAGAACTTGGAACCAACAAGCTGGGACTAAGCACTAAAGTCTCAGACTCCATCCCTGCTCTCTCCTACCTGTCTCTTATGAGGAAGGAGGGAGCAGAAGCCCAATCTGCAGCCCTTCCACTTCTTGTCCCTGCAGCTCCACAGGCCCCCAAGAGGAGCCTCCATTTTCCCATGGACCACTCCACCTCAAGAGGATGCAGTTGGTTGAGTAGATTAAGACATAAATATAAAAATAAATAGCAGGGACTAGTCTCCAGCAGCAAGAGGTGCCATCCGCTTTCACGCTGTAGGAAGGTCACTGTGCCATTCACAGCTGCTGGGGGAAGGAGCTGTGCAGGCCCTGGTGGGGAGAAAACTAGGATGGCTGCCAAAGGCTGGAGTGGGTGGGCTAAACAGGCCCCTTCTGGGTCGCCCAGATTAGAGAACAAAACGTCTGGAGCAGGCAGCGGCCGTGGGCACAGTCACTATCCTCCTCCATCTGCTCATTTTACCGGTGTTTATGATCCAAGAGGGATTCAAAATCGGGAGAACATACAAGTTTGTGCTTCACATGTCCCAGGACTGTCATGTCTCCTGTCCTGCTGTCTCCGAGGCCAACAGACACCAGTTCCTGCAACCGACAGAGACAGTGATTCAGAATCATCCCATGCCCCAGCCCTCAGTCTGTGAATCTCATGAGATATGCTCAAGAAACCCCCTCCCTCTCTCAGCACTACCCAGCCCATCCAGAGCCTCTCCATGGCCCTATGGGTCTCGCACCTGCAGAAAAGAGCAGGTGGTTCCCATTGTCACGTCTAGAGTCACCTTGCCCAGGAGGAGCTGCACCTTCCCTGACTTGCGGATGAGTAGCTTGCCAACCTGGCCCTCTGTCAGGTCAGCCAAGGTGCAAGTGTTCTCTGCCAGCCTGGCTTCCTATGGAGAGAGGCAAGGGATGGAAACTAGGCAAGGAGTTCGTTACTTTACCTTTTGTGAATGAACCCCCATTTCATCCCCCACAGAGGCCTGGGCAGCAGGGGTCAGAATAAGCTTCCCAAAGAGGCCCCTTCTTCTGCAGCTATCTGCCAGAGGTTATAAAACAAAACCTACCACAAACAAATGGACAAAATACTGATAACTGCTGAAGCTGAACAATGGTACATAGGAGTTTACATTCTCTTGTTTGTCTGTTTTTAAATTTTTCATTACAAAAAGTGAGCACACACATGTACCTGGGTTGAAAGCCCAGCCCTGAACCCCTTGCAGATGCTGAAGACAAATGCCTACCATTCTTTTTCAACTCGGACAGCATGCCTGCACTTCCCTCCACAGGTCAGCTTCCATTCCTGGTGCTCCCACCCCGCAATTTCCCCAGAACTCACTCCTGAGCCTACCCGGTCTTTTTCCTGTTTTATGACCACCATCTGTCCATCCTCGCCCTGCACCTCCGTCTTGACAGGCTTGATATCCTGAGTGGGCGGCTGGCCGGGGAGTGTGTCTGGCAGCTGGAGGAACAGCAGCTCCTCATCCTTGGTAAGGCTCAGCTCCCTGAGCAGTTCTGCTACAGACACGTCTTTTGAGAGGCCTGGAGTCTTCCTGGCTGCTCTGAGAGGAGGCTTCACCTTAGTCTCCTCCTCCTCATCTTGTGGCTCCTCTTTTACTGCCCAGGGTAAGACAAAGGAAGGGACATCAAGCTGTTTCCCTCTATGCCATCTCACTGTTCCCAGTCCTTCACCCCCATCTGTTCCACTGTCACTCAGCCAGGAAGCTGAAGGGAGACACTACTTTTGGAGAGGGGAAAGAAACAGCACATTCAAGAGGTGTGTGACTTCTCTAAAAAGTGATACCTGAGGCTCTCATCCACCCTCTCTGTCAACGCATAAACCTTCAGAAAGGGACAAACTGTGTCTCTGTTCAGCTCCTCTATTTCAGAACTGGAATGGGAAAAGAATGGCTCACGAGCAGAAGTCTTGGAGGCTTATCTGAGGAATTCCTGGAACCTCCAGGGAAAAGGGAAGTTAACTGACAGGATACCTTTCACAGCAGGTACATCCACCTCCATGTCCTCCTCTTTGGGACCAGCCAGACAGGGCTTAACATCTGGCTCTTCATTCTCTTCCTTGAAAAGCCACCCCGAGTGAGCCAGGGGCAGCTGCACAGGCATGTTTCGCATATCGTTTTTCAGCCCAGGGTCATCAATGAACTACCAAAGAAGAGATGGGGTCACATAGCTTGACAGCACTTGTACCTGGATCATAGTCCATTTTAGTCCCCTTCTAACCAAAGCTTCCTGCCGCTCACCAGGGTCTCAGGATATGTGAGCTCTTTTTCCCTCGGAGCCCCCCACCCCATCTCCAAGTACCTACATCATCTTTCTCCAGCATGCGCAGGATCTGCTTGGTTTCTTCATCCGTCTCCCTTTTCTCTTTCTTGATGTTGATGATATGAGAGGGTCCCATGTCAGACACATCCACCGTCTTATCCCAGCTCCCTATGGGAAATCACCCTGTTCACTAGGAATAAGGAACTCTGTCACTCTTGCCTTTCTCTCAGGCAGTTGGAACTGAAATCTATGACTTAGCTCTTTGTACCTTTTTTCTTCATCATTTCTGCAGGGCCTTGCTCAAAGATAGAGTGGGACTGGATCACTTCTGGGCGGCCCCGGCCCCGTCCATGCCCCTCACGTTGGCGATCCCTATCCCGTTCACGCTTCTCCTTCTTCACGGCTACTTCTTCCTTAGGCCTGGGAAAAAAGAACAGATAAAGGGAAATCACTTACTCATTCTGCCTCAGAAAACTGGCCCTACTCTCCCATCTCACTTCATCTAACTGAGCAGAAAGTTTATGAGCCAATAAGTACACCATGAAAAACAGAACCCAATCTTAGGTCTAGCACTTTTATAACTTCCTTGATGAGGCAGGGGCCTTGCAGTTTGCTCAACTTTACCTTCTTGTCCAAAAACACAGAAGGCTGGAATGTGAAGAAACACAAAGTGTGCTACATCTTTGTTTACTTATTATTTTTTAGTGGTACCAGCGATTAAACCCAGGGGTGCTCTACCATTGAGCTATATCCCCAGCCTTTTCTATTTTTTAAATTTTGAGACATGGTCTTGCTAAGTTGCCAGGGCTGGCCTTAAACTTGTGGTCTTCACATCTTAGCATCCCAAGCTGTTGGAATTACAGGCATGTGCCATCATGCCCAGCAGTTTGAATCTTAAATGTCCTATTTAAGACATTTAAATAGGGTTCTCAAGGATTACTCCCCAGTTGGGTGCTTTTGGGAAGTGGTAGAAACTAGGAGTTGGGGCCTAGCAACAGGTCTTCAGGTCACTGGGGGTAAGCTCTTGAAGAGGATACTGGAACTTGGATCCTTTCCTCTTTCTCTCCTTTTGTTTTTTGCATCCAGGCCATGAGGTGAGAGGCTCTGTTCTGCCTCACCCTGCCATCATGTGCTGCTTTGCCACGGGTCCAAAAGCAATGGGGCCAACTGATCATGGATGTAAGAACTATGAGCCAAAATAAATCTTTTCCAAGTTGAATTACTTCACTTACTTGTTAAACTGACTAATACACAGTATCTCAGGCCATTAGTAGTTTTTGTTTCCTTTTTAATTTCCTCATGTTTTATTGGTGCATTATAGCTGTACATATTGATGAGATTTATTGTTACGTATTCATCCATGCACATAATAATTTGGCCAATATCACTCCGCAGCACTTTGTTCCTTCCTCCTTATGTCCCATCATTTGGTCCCTTTCCTTCGATTTTTAAGAGGAAACCCACCCCACTTTTGTTTTCCTTTTTCCTCTCCAGCTTCTGAATATGAGAGAAAATATACAATCCTTAACTTTCTCAGTTTGACTTGTTTTGCTTAACATGATTGATGGTCTTGAGTTCCTTCGACTTTTCACATCAGTATTTTTTAAAAGCTTGCACTTAAAACTGGGAGCCAGAGATGAAAACCACTACAGAAAAGAACCCCAAGACAAGAATTCAAGTTTCTGAGCCACACACTCCCCAAAAGGTCACTCCCCAAAGCCCCAAATTCAGAGCAAGTATGTAAGGGGCAAGTATTCAGCAGACCTAGCTACTTACTCTTCCTTGATCTTCCGACTGATGATATTTGGGGTGAAGGTTTTCTGAAAGTAAAATACAGGAGTCACTGATTTGGTAAATTCTGACCTCAAAGTACAGAGGAATATAAAAATTCCCAATGGGCCAAGACCACCATGGCTCTCTTCTGCACATTCCATACTAGTAAGAGTTTTTAGAGACAGGCATGTGTTTGAAAAGACCAGGTAGTGGAGTTAGAGAGAAGAGAGGGGTGTCCAAAACCTTAAAATCTCAGCTTCTCTCCTCAGAAAGAAGAGACTCCCAGATTTCCAAAAACCTAAAGAACCTATCTCATCTCACTTCTGTCTAATAACTGCTACAGACCAGTCACTATCACAGGGAAATAGTTTCTAGAGCAAGGCTTCAGTAGAGAGGAAAGAAGACCTGCCAGCACTCACAGCAGGTTGACACAAACAGACTTGTCACCAGAATTTTCCAATGCAATGTTAAATCTTTAAGAAATTGGCTACTTTATGCTTCTGAAACTTGTTCTCCCCTTTCAGGGCTACTTTTTACATCCACGGTCATATACATAATGTCTGCCATGGGATTTTTAAAGATGTCCAAAACACACTAAAATAAGCACTACTCAAGCTGCTTTTTGAACATCTTGAGCTAACTAGGATCTCTGCTCTTCAATTACATCTCAACATCTTGCACCCTGTACCTAGACCTGAAATAGGTGCCCTAGCATTTGAAAAGGAGTAGGCATAAGTCTGGGGACAACATCACTGTTGGGGACAGAGTAGGTCCTATCGACACGAGTTGAATCCCAGGGGCCTGGATAGTTAGGTGGGTAGCTGAATTTCTTTAGAAATCAGCCATCAGGTACCTTCTTGACTCCCCCGAGGGTGAGGTCCCTGGAGCGGATGGAGGGAAGGCGGCCCGGCGTGAGCGGGGGCGCAGGTCGCCGCCCGACAAGCCCCCGGGCCCCAGAGAGGAGGGGTCGCGGCCCTCCGGGAGCGCTGGACTCGCCCGCAGCGTTTCCTTCCGACATGTTGCCTGGGAGAGAATGGGCAACGAAGTCACTTGAAGGGACCGACACGCGGATCCTGGGCGGAACCCCACCCACGTGGCCTTCCGCCCCTTCCCCGTCAGGGCGTAGCTATTGCGGCATCTCAGCTCCTCCCCCTCCCACGTGGCGAGGCTCCCCCGACCACCCCGCCTAGAGCCTTTGGCTCACCCCCGCCCTCTCCCCAGGCCCCAAGCGCGGACGCACCCGGACTGCTGCTGCACACCACGCGTCACGATTTCACCTACGACGGGACCCGCCACCAAACTGCGATCTCCGCACAGGGCGGAAGTCTGCGTGGCAGAGCCCGGGCGCCGCCATCTTGGCGCGAGGCGGAAGTGACGTTAGAGGGCGGGGCCGGGCCATAGTATTTATTAGGCGGCGCCTCGCTGCCCCTCCGCCTTCTCTTCCCGGTTCTTCCCGGAGTCGGGAAAAGCTGGGTTGAGAGGGCGAAAAAGGATGAGGGGTCAAGTCTGGGCTATCCTACGGTACGGCCCTCGGGGGGCTTGGTCCGGGGCGGTGGCAGAGTGGCTGAGCTCTGGGTTGGGGTCCTTGGTGGTGGCTACACTGCAATGTGGGGAGTCGCCGTGGCGGAGTCTCTGGGAGCTTTGGGGCGCGGGGCAGAGAGCGAGACCCGGAGTCAGAATTGGGGAGCCCAGGGCCAGGCTGAGCATGGGCAGCGGGCTCTTCATGGTGACCTTGGAGTGGTCACTGTGTCTGTGGTTCAAGAGCTCTCCCTGACTGGGGGTTCCATTCCCAGATCCTGTGGAGTCCTGGGGTGAGGCTGTGGGGGCATCCCAGGACCTGCTATAGCAGACCCGGGTGCCTAATCACACCCGCGACTGTGCAGACTGTCGTGTGCTCCCTTAACTCAAAGCCTGGAGGGAATCTGAAAACGAAGTTTGCTCTACTGCTGGAGGGACAAATTCAAAGAACTTTTATTGTGACTCCATTACGTAGAATTTGAGGAAAGGGAACCATTTCTTCTAGAATTCCATATAGACTACTGCTATTAAAGTTTTTGTAACATACTTAATCAACTTCACAAAACTCATTGTACCCCAATTTTATATCCTCCTTTTTCAGATAGTGTTGCTGCTTCCAATGACTAATTGTAATTCTCAGGTGGTCATATCATGACAACCTATTTCCCGTTTGGTCATGTAAGTCATTTCCCGTTATAAACACAGCTTAGTGAACATCTGGTATATTCAAAAATTTTTTTTCTACTTTTGAATTATATCCCTAGGACAGATTTCCAGACCCAGGAGTAACTGCCCAAAAGATGTATCTTAAAAAACAAAAACAAAAACCAAAAAAACTCTGAGATCATTGTAGATAAACATGCAGTAATAAATAATGTAGAGAGGTTTCAAGTCTGTTTCCTTGGTTCCCCCAATAGTAATATTTTGCAAAACTCTACTACAACATCACAACCAGATTATTGACATTTTTACAGTCAAGATACAAGACATTTTCATCACAAGGATCTCTGGTTGCCCTTTTAGATCTACACCTCCCTCAGCTCTGCTCCTCCCACCACTAATCTGTTCATTTCTATAACTTTGTTATTTCAAAAGTGTTCTAGAAATGGAATCATACACTATATGACTTCTTGGGATTGCTTTTATCATTATTCCATGGAAATCATCAAAGTTGCTTCTCTATCAATGTTCTCTTTTATTGCTGAATATCCATGATTTGTTTAACCATTCGTACTTTGAAGGACCTCTGAGTTATTTCCAAGTTTAAGGCTACTGTGAATAAAGTTACTGTGAACAAACATGTACAGGTTTATGTGTAAACAGATGCTTTAATTTCTCTGGAATGATTGTCCATGCGTGCAATTGTGTTGTATGGTTGTATGCTTAGTTTTAAGAGGAACTGACAAACTGTTTTCCCAGTGGCTATATCATTTTGAATATGCACATTTTATGGTTATTCATCCATGTGGCTAAATTGATTTCAAAAAGTGCTATGCTAAAATGCAATTTCTAGTCATATACATATAGTTATTTATATGTATACACACATATAGATCTATGAATATATATAACTACATAAGAATATAAATATAGATACTGTCCCATCCTTTCAAGCATTGGCTCTTAAATTTTAAACTTTTTGCCAATTTAATAATAATATTTTGTTGATTTCTTTTATAAAAATATTTTCTAGTTGTCGATGGACACGATCTCTTTATTTATTTATCTTTATGTGGTGCTGAGGATCTAACCCAGTGCCTCACTCATGCTAGAGGAGTACTCTACCACTGAGCCACAACCCCAACCCTATTTTGTTGATTTCTAACCAGACCTTTTTAAACTTCTTGTCTCCATATTGGTTTTGGCTTTTTGTTTGGTGGTTAATTTTGGGTACCTGGGATTGAACCCATGGGCATTTAATCACTGAGCCACTCCCACCCCTTATTATTTTCTATTTTGAGACAGGGTCTCCCTAAATTGCTGAGGCTGGCCTTGAATTTGGGATTGTCCTAACTCAGTTTCTGAAGTCACTGGGATTACAGGCATGTGCCACCACACTCTGCTGCCTATTGGTATTTGGATAATCAAACCAAAGCAAACCCAAACCCTTCTTATCCCTTACAGAGCTATACCCAGCAGCTCTTAGCTTCTAATGGCAGCACTAAGTGATTGCTTCAGTTTCATTCTTTGGGCTGTGAAATATACCAGCCTTTCAGCAGCTGGTTTTCTCACACACACAAAAAATATTCATCATAGAAAAAAAAAATGGTAATTTTTTTAAAAATGAAAATTAAAATCATTATTTCATCAACATATATTTGAAGTTATTTTTCTTTGTGTTTAGATTTTTTAAATTAAGGTATTTTACATATAGTACTATAATCTGCTTTTTTAAATTTTTTTTTTCAGTTACAGATGTACACATATCTTCATTTATTTATTTTTTATGTGGTGCTGAGGATTGAACCCAGTTCCTCACACGTGTTAAGTAAGTGCTGTACCACTGAGCCACAACCCCAGCCCTATAATCTACTTAAAAAAAAAAAATAGGGAAAGAACACATATAATTTATAAGCACTGGTGTCTGAGACTTCAGCTGTTTTCTCTTAATAATATACTATAAATATTTTTCTGCTTTATTAAATATTTTTCTAAATTTTTACTTTAATGGCTAAATATTACTTCACATTGTTGTCTTGCATTAAATTTTTTTTGAATCAATTTGATTCTTGCAATATTTGAGGACTTTTCACAGCATTTTTTACCCCTAAAAAAACAAGAGGAGAGACTTCGGTCAGGTCTTCTACCTTTGAGATTTTATGGGTTACTTCCTATCAGTGATTATTATAATTTCCTTTCAAGAACTGTTTCTCCCCTTCCCTCCAGTCAAGTTAATATGATTTCAACACCATTCTGCTTTCATTCTTTTCTTGTTCCCACACCTCTCTCTTCATTTTCTCCTGGATTCATTCTTTTTCTTTTTCTTCTTCTTCTTCCTGGCCTGAAAAGAAACCTGAAAACTATTATTAGCTGAACCCCATGTAATGGATGTGATTCTGTCAAAACCCTGTTCCTGTGAATTCTCTATGGGCATTAGAAATGTGAATGAATAAGGAATTGTTTTGAATACGTATCAGTACAATAAAAGGAATGTGTGGCATGAGAACACTACCCAAGTTCAAGCTATTACATGTCCCTATGTGCAATTTACCCTAATTTATTTGCTTCACTTTGCAGGCCATTCATTTGCTGGTTCCTCCTCATTGCCTAACCTCTAAACATTGGAGACCTTTCAGAGTCAGTCCTTGGAATTTTCCTATTATTTTTTTCTCCTATACTTACCCTATTGCCATGGTTCAGTTCATCTGCTTTAAAGTGGATACTGTGTACCGATGACTCCTCACTGCAGGTCTCCAGCTGACAGTTCAGTCTCTGAACCCCAAATGACTGCCTGTCCCACACCACCACCTGGATGTCTGCTAGGCATCTCAGACCCGGATCCACATCTAAATTTGTGATCTTTTTCCTCCTTCTACTCCTCCAAAGAGATCCCCATCTCAGTAAGTGGCAACTGCATCCTTTTAGTTGTTCAGGTCAAAAATCTTGCAATTCTTCTTGATTCCTTTCCTTCTCTCATGCTCCACACTTACCATGTGAGCTTTTCCAGATTTAGGCAGAATCTTCCCACTTCTTACTGCACCCACCATCATTATTGGTTGCTGTAGTTTTTATAACAGCCTCTTGCTTGGCCTCCTTCCAGATGGACCTCCATAGTCTAGTCTTAACACAGTACTGTTGACACATTTCACATCAGGTCGCACCTCTGCTTAAACTCCCCAATGGATGCCTATTACAGATTATAAACCAGAGGTTTAGCTGGGCATAATGATGCATGCCTGTGAGTTCAGCTACTTAGGAAGCTGAGGCAGGAGGATCACAATTTCAGAGCCAGTCTCAGTAATTTAGCAAGACTCTGTCTCAAAATAAAAAATAAAAAGGACTAGGGATGTAGCACAGTAGTAAAGCACGCCTGGGTTCAATCCCCAGTAACAAACAAACAAACACCACAGAGGCTTGCTGGGTGTGGTGGTACACACCTATAATCCCAGTTACTCAGGAGGTTCAGGCAGAAGGATCTCAAGTTTGAGCTCAGCAATGTAGTGAGTTGCTGTCTCAAAAAAAAAAAAAAAAAAAAAAGGATTGGGGGTATAGTTCAGTGGTAGAGTGCATACTTAATATACACAAGTCCTAGTACTACAAAATGAAAAACAACAACAAAGAAAACACAGAGGCTTTAAGATGGTCTTTGAGGCCCTGCATAACCTGACCCTCCACCACCCTCTTTCTGGCGTCCACAAGACCCTGCACAAGATCCTCATTCACTGTTCCAGATGCACTGGGCCCCAGCTGTTGATGAAACACATCTGGCATGCTTCTGCTTCAGGGCCTCTGTATCTGCTGTCTGGAATGCTCTTCCCTGCAGAATTCTGCAATGACTCCTCCCCTCCATTCAGTCAGGGTTTTTAGTTCCAAATTACCTTTACAAAGAGGCCTTCTGTGATGGCCCTTTTTAAAATAACTCTCTCCCTACTGACTGAATTTTCCCTAAAGCATTCATCACTACCTAATACACCATAGTTTGTTTGTTTATTAATTTGTCTATTTTCCTCCTACCAGAAAGAAAACCTTATAAGAGGAGGAATTTGGGGGTTTGGAGGTGTCCATCTCCTTCCTCCCTCTGCCCGAAACAGAGTCGGATACATAGAAAGAAGCCATTAATTTTTTTTAATGGATGAATGAATTTCAGTTTGTGGTGACCAAATGCAAATCTGGATGTGGATTAGAAAAATAAGAGTGGATTTCTTCCAGAAGATAATTCAGCTTTGGCACTGTTCATATAGAAGCCATTTGGCCTTCGGCTGTAGCTCAGAGGTAGAGCACTTACCTGGCATGAGCAAGTCCTCAGGTTCCATCCCCAGCACCACACACACACAAATAACAGTAAAAGAAATAAAGGCCGTTTTGAGTTGTGTTTTCATACGTCTTCTCTATAGGCTCTGATTTAGTCAGGTTTTTTTTTTTTTTTTTTTTTTACCACTGTGACCAAAAGAAATGACAAGAACAATATGGAGGAGGAAAAGTTTATTTGGTGCACATGGTTTCAAAGGTCTCAGTCCATAAACGGTCAACTCCATTTCTCTGGGCCTAAGATGAGGCCAAACATCATGACAGCAGGGTGTGGCAGAGGAAAGTGGCTCAGGACATGGCAACAAAGAAGAGAGAAAGCTTGGCTCAGCAGGGAAAAGTATAAACCCACGAAAGAATCACACCCCCAATGACCCACCTCCTCCAGCCACACCCTGCCTGCCTACAGTCACCACCCAGTGAATCCCTATCCGTGAATTAATCCACTGGTGAGGTTACGACTCTCATGAGCTGATCATTTCACCTCTGAACGTTCTTGCATTGCTTACACGGGGACTTTTGGGGACATCTCTTATCTAAACATAACAGGCTCTTTTTAAAAAATATTTTTATTAGTTGTTGATGGTTTTTTAAAAAATTTATTTGTAGGTGGTGCTAAGAATCAAACCTAAGGTGTAACACATGCTAGGCAAGTGCTTGACCACTGAGCCACAACCCCAGCCCTTTTAAGCATCCCTCTTCAAAGAAGAAGTGTGGAAAATGCACATTGAGTGAGTAGAGGGAAGACTTCACATCTCAGCAGTAGTTCAAATTCAACATGTCCAACCCTGGTCCTGGTGCCTTGCCCTGCTCAGGGGTATTCCATCCTTCAGTGTCACTTACTGACTGTTCCAACACCACGGTTCTATTTTAGTCCTCCCACCTCCCATGTCACTCATAATTCTCTCTCACTCATCTCCATCTTTTTCCCTTGAAGTTTCTTTTGCCTTCATTAGTGTATCTCTTCCCGTTCTCCTTCTCCTTCTTCTCTTCCTCCCCCTCTTTCTCCTCCTCCTCTTCCTCCTCCTCCTTCTTCTTCACTCTCTCAATTCAGATTTCTCTCTCTCTCTCTCTCTTTCTCTCTCTCTCTTCTTTTTTTTGGGGGGGGAATACTGGGTATTGAACTGAGGGGTGCCTTACTGAAGAGCTACATTCCCTGCCTTTTTAATTTTATTTTTAAAAGTATTTTTAGTTGTAGATGAACACAATAACTTTGTTTACTTTTATTGTTGTGCAAAGGATTGAAACCAGTACCTCACACACGCTAGACAAGTGCTCCACCACTGAGCCACAGCCCAAGACCCCTTTTTATTTATTTTTGCTTGAGAGAGGGTTACTGAGGGTCTCATCAAATTGCTGAGGCTGGCTGCAATCTTGAGATTGCATCTGTAATCCCAATCTGCCTCAGTCTCCTGAGTTGCTGAAATTTCAGATATGTGCTACCCTTGCCTGGTTCATTAGTATTTTTTTTTTTTGTCTCCTTTACTTTTTCATAGTCCTTAAATATATAATTTAGTATTTTCCCATGCCTTAAGATAGCTAAATATTTCCATTTTGAAAAGCTAAAAATCTCATTCTTTTCCTTAATAGAGTAAATGCCTAGAGATGTGTTCGAATTTTAGAATCACTTTAGTGAATGTTCTGTGTGTGTGTGTGTGTGTGTGTGTGTGTGTGTGAATGTTCTTCATTAACTTTGAAACAGATGACTAGTGAGGATTGCAGGATGTCTAAATGTAATCCAAAAGAGAAAGTAAATAAGCACTGGGAAATCCATACTGTCCTTCCCCTCCCCATTGGTACCAGGGATTGAACCTAAGAACGCTTAATCGCTGAGCCACATCCCCAGCCCTTTTTAATATTTTTATTTATGGACAGGGTCTTGCTGATTTGTTTAGGGACTTGCTAAGTTGCTGAGGCTAGCTTTGCATCCACAATCTTGCTGCCTTAGGCTCCTGAAGTCTCTGGGATTACAAGTATGTGCCACCAAGCCCCGCTTATACTGTCCTTATAAACAAGCATTCTCCCTTCTATCATTATAAGCACATCTAGATGAACACAGGTTTTACAGCTGGATATGTATGTTTCATTGGCTCGTGGGATTGCCACACTTAGATTAGCCTCAAGGAAAGACATACACATTTTGAGTCTATAAAGTGAATAAGCAGTATTAAGACTAAGATTTTTTTTCCACTGATAGTCTCATCTCTATCATATCAGACACTACATTGTCCATGCATCCTTCTATAGATCCTTCATGAAGAATCTGGCCTTCACCCTCAGACAAATCTGAAATTGAATACCAGTTTTACTACTTATGAGCTGAGTCTTCTTTCCCACGATTAGCCATTTAAGAGTGGGTTGATGAATCTATTCTCAAAGCTGCTACAAGGACTGAATGCCTGCCACTGTCTTGAGGCTTAATAATATTTTTGTTATTATTGTGTTCACGGCTTAGGTGTAAGGTTTAATATAGAAACTTCCAACTATGCACAAAAGTAGAGAGAATATCTTATTGGATTTCAAAGCGCCCCAGCTTTAATGACAATCATCCACTCCTGTTTTGTCTCTTCTGCCACCCACTCCCATGTTCCCCAGATCATTTGGAAAAAAAAAAATCACAGATATTAGGTGTTTCATCTATGAATATTACAATATGTACCTCTAAAGGATAAGGACCCTTAAAAAATAACCATGACATCTTTATCAACACTTATAAATTCCTGAATATCATCAAACATCCAGTTAAGAATTCAAATTTCTCTAATAGCCACATAGAGTTAAAAAAACAAAAACAAACAAACAAAAAAAAAAACTTTTGTTAAATCAGAATTCAAATAAGGTTCATACCCTTTGATATATTTTTTGGAAGAATAATTAAGATGTGGGGAGAGATTTTTCTGTAAGGATGTTTATTGCAGAATAGAGAAAAATAAAAAGAATCACAAGGAGCAGGGTATGGGTTCCACAAAAGGACATATTCACCTAACAAAGGAATGGTATGTGGCAATTTTAAATAACTCTAGAAAGACCATAAGATGAACAGGGAAGGTATTGGCAAATGCAGAAAGCAGTTTTCACAACAGTATTTATTCTTTCCTTCCATTTTTAATACACTATACATTGTATTACATGCATATTTCTGAATGATGAGAGAATGAGTGATTTTAATTCCCTCAATTTTTACAATGAAAAGTTCTCCTCTTTTTACAATGACCATGACCTGTGTAAGAAAAAGATATTATTAAACCAGGCACAACATGGTGGCACACATCTGTAATCCCAGCAGCTCAGGAAGCTGAGGCAGGAGGATCGCAAATTCAAAGCCAGACTAGTGAGGCCGTAAGCAACTCAGCAAGACCCTGTCTCTAAATAAAAACATTAAAAAGGGCTGGGGATATGACTCAGTGGTTAAGCAACAACCCTGGGTTCAATTCCTTGTTTTAAAAAAAAAAAGTTATTAAAAATGCAGCCAAAGTGTGTCTTTGTTTGGTTTCCTATGGAGCTAGTTATACTTGGCACACTGAGCCCTGTTCTTACCTGGTGTTTTCTCTCCTCCTCTGTACAGAAATCCTCTGAGGCAAGGAGAGGCACAGCCCCAAGAGCTGCTCCCTCACCTGACTTGACTGTCTGGGCCATAGCATAGCTTCACAAAGGGGCATTCAGACAGCTGCCATTCATCCCTGGGACACATGATCTCATGCAGTCTTCAAGTGCCATCCTGGGAACATAGAAGGCCTAGGAAGACAAGTACTGGGACTTGTCTTCCATTCATAGAAGGAAAAACCAAGTCACCAAGAACTTGCCTTTTTCTTGCTGTCCCTCAGGTTGAACCCAGAGACAGGTTTTTAGGACAGATGGTTGGTGCTGTTCGTAACCAGGAGGTGACATTTTGTATCTCTTCTGAGTTTCGACATCAGCGTAGGTGTGTGAGGGGCAGGACCTTGTCATGTTTGGCCAAGGGAGTGCTGAATCCTGCTTCAGTGTAACACACTGCACCGCATTCCACGGTCAGGATCTGACTGGACTCGCCAGGTTCTCACACCCACTGAAGGCTGCATGGGCCTCTGCTTGTCTTCACATTCTTGTGAACTTTTCGCTCTCTGCACTGCCACTTGCTCTGACCATTATCACCCATGCAGGCTCCAAGTCCCTTCTCCTGAGTGTCCCTTATGCTCAGTTCATGCCTTCTTTTCACTGAGGCCATCCCCCCTGAGCCCACGTGACATTTTTGTCCCCATGCCACACTTTCCCTCCACCCTCCTCCTCTTGCTTCTCCCCTCTAGTTGTGCTCTGCCTGTGTCTGGCCACGCTTCTTGCTCTGAATCCTTATCTGTACCTGGAGCACAGTCATCCCTGAATGTCCCCGGGGAATTGGTTCTAGGACCTCCATGGATACCCAAATCCACCCATGCTCAAATCCTTTATATAAAACAGGGTAGTATTTGCATATAACCTGTGCACATCCCACAGCCTTCTTTTGCTTTAAACCATCTCTTGATGATTTATAATACCTAATACAGTGTAACCCACTGTATTAGGTAATGCTATGTAAATAGTTGTTACACTGTGTTGTTTAATGACAAGAAAAAGTCTATACGTGATCAGTACAAATACACTTTGAAAATATTTTTGGTCCTTGGTCAAATCTGCAGACAGGGAACCCAAATGATGCCAGCTGAGTGCTCCTAGTCCTCTGATTGCATCATCTAACTGTCCATCCTTCTCCTTTAGGAGACTGTGGGCTCCTTGCTGACAGACACTGCCAATAATGATGGGAACGATAACTCTGACAGGCAACTGGCACTTCCTAGGTGCCAAGCCCAGAGCTAAGTGATTTACATAATGATATCAGCCCAAGATGACAATAAACCTGTATAATTATCCCACTTGACAGATGAAGAAACTGAATCTTCAAGAGAGGCTGAGTCACTCACCGGTCCAAGGTCACCCAGCTGGAAAGCAATAGAGCAGAAATTGTCCCCATTTCTGCCTGACTGTGAAGACTGCACTTTCCATCACCGCACAAACTCTTTGCTACTGTTTGCTGCTCAGTTAGAATGTTCTCATCTGTTCTCTTGGTTGCCACTGTGGAGCCCTGTTTCTTGGTGGTGGCAAGACTCCTGCTGATATTACTCTCTCTAGCTGAGGTGCCTGTGGCTTGCCTCCCTCAAGCTGATTAAGAAGAGAGCACTCAAAACTGCAGGTCCTCCCACCTCTACTTCGTGCCTCTGAATTCTTCACTCCTCTACAACTCTGTCCCGATCCTTTCCCTGGGGGACACTTAAGCAGCAAGAGGATTCCTGCACAATCAGGAATCTCCAGGGCTGCAAGTCTATGTTTTTTGGTAGAATTGTAAGAAAATGGAGCCATGGATCAGTGAAAGGTCCCTAGGAGAGGACCCAGACTGAAGACAGGGGTCCCTGCCACCCCCATTCATATGCCCATCTGGACTCTTCCCTTTCATAGCCTCCTTCCCCTTCCCCCAATCAGAATCCTCGCTTTGGGGCCCAAGCCCCAGGGATAAGCTCCACCCCTCTCCCAGCATCCTAAAGTTTGGGGGCTGTGTTCAAGTCAGAGATTTCCAAGTAGGGGTGTGTTGGAGGGACTTCCGAGGGCGGCTTGTCCTGGAAGAATGGGGGAAAGGTGGCAGCAGCAGCCGCTGCCTCCAAGGACATCTGTGTCGCTCCCTGGGAGACCCTCTGCCCTCTCCCCCTCCCACCAGCCCCGGCGAGCAGGGACCGAGCTTGCTTATTATCACCTGACGCTGTGCAGCCACTGATCCCATTGGTGGAGCCAGATTCGGTCTGGCTCTCTCGTTCTTTCTCGCCTTCCCTGCCTCTCTCTCCTCCACGCTGCTTTGATTTCGCTCCTGCCTCTCTTTCTGTGCTCGCTCGCTCCCTCGGCTGGGAACAGCGTCTCACCAGGGGCAGCAGGGCTTCGCTGCAGAGCCAGACAGGAGCTGCCTGCGGGGCATGGAAGCAACCTCCTCGGCAGCCGGGAGAGGAGCGCGCGCGCTTGGCTGCCCGTGACCCAGGAGTCCGGCTGCCGGTCCCCGGCCTGGGGAGCTCGTCCACAGAGATCTCTCCCTTCCCTCTCTGCCAGGTCTTGCTCCGCAGAGCCCGGTGAGGCCAGGTGAGTGCCCTTTCTCCCAGACCATCTTGCCCTCTATCTAAAAGGCTGGGAGCTGGCAGCTCCAGGGTCCTGCCACTGTTCGGGATGCCCACCTGGGTTGCTGGGCCAACGACCTTGTCCCCTTTCCCCCAGGCTTTTGGCAAAGGACTTAACAGCTGGATCCAGTCTCCGGGCGACACAGTTAGTTACCCCGTGACCATTCTGCTGCAGTCAGCGATGCCAACAGGGACAGCGGGGTGGGGGAGCTTTCCTTCTGGCATGCTGGTGGCTTCTTTGAATGGGCATGGGGAAGGGGCACCAGTGTGTGCCAACATGTGTGCGCACTGGGAGGAGGACGGAGGCTTGCTTGCGTAGATAGGTCTGCGCGTAGTTTGCTCGCGTGGGGGTTTCCACCAGCTTGTGGCATGTCTAGGAACCCAGCTTTCTTGCACGCGTGAGGTACATGTGTGTGGGGGGGCTTATCTGAGTATCCTGTGGGTATATGTGGGTGAGGGCCCTGTGAGGCAGTGTATTTAGGGGGTGGACATGTCACTTGTCATGTGGGTGGAAGTACATGGGGGGGGGGGCGTATGCAACCTGGCGGTTTCTATGTGGGGAAGTGCAACTCCACAGCAGAATGAGGTGGGTAGGTGGGAAGTGTGGGCAGAAACCGTGGTCTGAAGACCTGCGTAGGTGCACAAACCTGTTGGCGTGTGAGGGATCAGACTGGCAAAGTGTGATCAGAGGAAAAATATGCTTTCAAAGTCTGTGTCTATGAGATTCCAGAAAGATTCCAGAATGGGGGGGGGGATTGGACGTGGGTGCAAATGTACATGCGTACAGGCATGCAGGGAGGCATGTGGATTGCATGCCTTCTTGGGGAGGTGGCACACATGCATGTTGGTGCCGGCAGCTTCCTCTCTTCCCCAAATATGGCTGTGAAGAGGGGTGCATGCTTGTGGGGGTGCAGGAGCCTGTGGACAGATCCTGTGTGGGACTGCAGGAAGGTGACAGTTTTCGGAGGGGCATCTTAGAGTGTGCAAGGTGGCGCAAGGTGCCTCAGTGCATAGGTGAGCCTGTGGGAGTGAGGAGGACTGAAGAGGTGTGTTCAGGGGTGGGTGGGCACCCTTGGCACATGTGTGCGTGCGTGCATGAGCGCCCGCCTGTGTGTGGGTGTGTACATGCTGGCCTCAGGGTGGATTCACATGGGAGAGTGGGTGTTTCTAGGGTGTTGCCTGGACCTGTCGCTCACACCCTGCCTTTCTCCAAGCAGCTGGGCATAGAGAGGCTGGGTTCACGCCCACCTTGGGCCACCCTAGCTGCGTGTTCTCCCAGTGTCAGTCACTGCCACTCTTGCAGGTCAGGGCGGGGGAGTCATCCCAGCTCTTCCCAAAACTAGAGAGAGCAAGGGATGAGCAGCTGCCAGGTCCTGGGCCCCGAGCCCCCATGGCTGCCCCTATGTCTAGGAAGAGTCTGAGGGGAGGAGAGATCAGGCAGGAGCAGGGGCCCACTCATGGAGCAGGTGCAGGCTGCTTCGCTTGCCAGGGGAGCCACTCAGGGCTTCTCAGGTGGGAGTGTGTCTGTGCTCCTGTGCGTGGGTGCCTGTGTGTGTGCATGTGAGAGGCACACACGTGTCTCCTTGGGAGCTTCCAGCTTGGATGTGGGGAGCTGGTAACTCCCCACTGCGCCACACCTGTCCCCACAACTGCAAACAGGTTTATTATTGTGGGGTTGTTTCCAGACACCCGATCCCATCTGTTCTATTTTGGGGTGAACCTGGCATCACTTCCATGCGTATTTACCATATAATTCCCTTTATGTGAAGCCATTGGCATTTGCCTCTAAGGTGAGAGACTAAGATGAAGCAGGACAAGGGACACTTGGGGCAGGTAAGGGCCATCAACCCCAGCCTCCTTCTATACCTATCACCCAGGCAGCCCACAGGTTAATTTAGAGGTGCCAGGCTCTGGAACAGGCTTAATTGATGGAAAAGTGTGGGCTGGATCTTCTGTAGGCTATAAATAAAAGTACCTGAATTTTGCAGGCACAAGGTGCCTTCACCCTAGCAAGGGGAGGAGAAGAAGAGGGAAGAGAGGAGAGGAGGAGGTGGCATGAGGGTGTGCTAGATGAGGGTGTACTGGATGCTGGGCTGGAAAGTGTGAGGCTGGATGCTCTGGAGAAAGTCCACCCACATCTGTATCCTCTCCTCCCTGCCTGTTTCTGGGAGTCCAGGTGAGTCAGGCCATAGACAAAGCCAGTCAGCTCTTCTCAGTTAAAGCACAGGTGAGAGACCCTGGTGTAGTCCTTTCATGCCCAAAGGGTGCCAGATGTCAGGGTAGAACTGGAGGAGTAAAAGAGGGAGGTGAGAGAAAATGCAATGCTTGGAAAAAAGTCAACAAGAGGAAAAATAAAGAGCAAAAACATATGTGCCCTGTGCATGGCCATATGTCACGCACATGCCATGTGTCACACTCACGTGATGTATGTGCACACACACACACACACACACACGGATGCAACTTTAGCTCAACCTTAATGATAAAGTGTTTGGCCTCCAGAGTGCAAATCATCTGCTGGCTGTGTGGCTTGGGATGCTAGCACCCCAACCTTAGTTACCTTGTCTGTAAAATGGGGATAATCACAGCACGTACCTATTGCAAGGCTCACATGAGATGACATTTGTGAAATGTAGTACGTGTCGGCCCCCAATAGATATCGGTGTTGAAACATAATTAATTATTCAAGGAGTCAAGTGAGGATCAGCCAAAAGAGAGTGTCAAAAAAGTCATGGGTGGAAAGAAGAGCTTGAAGCAGGCAGTGATCCACGCTGCCCCTTCCACCTTGGGTGGATCCACACGCACCTGAGTGTCCTCTCAGGCCTGCGCTGTGGGGGCCCTCACTGATTTGTCCCCAGGGAGGAGAGAGGCCTGAGCCGCAGGGTCTTGGCCTCTGAGGATTCCTGGCTGCCAGGCCTGCTACCAGCCTCTGTCCTCTCCTCTCCGTCCCTCCTCGCACCTCGTCCCCTCAGCAGGTGCTTCCTGCCTCTCCTCCGCCGCCTCTTTCCCTTTCTCTCCACCCCCACCCTTTCTCTTTTCACGCCTGCTGGCTTGGGGCCCCCTCCCTCCTCGGCTCCATCTGCTATAAATCTGTCCCTGCCCAGCGTTGTAGATTCCCACTGCCTCTGCCACCTGTCAGGTACCTTCTGCTCCACAGACCCTTGGAGGAGAGCAAAGAGCCCCCCAGAGACATCCAGCCCACCTTGAGTCCCTGCCCTCCAGTCCTCCCGTGCAACCTTTCCTATCAGCTCTATGGGGCAGGGGCATTCGATGTATTCTCAGGCTCCACTTCTCAAGAGATGTTGGAAGCAGCACATTCCAGAAAGCTCCGTGGTGGGAAGGAGGTGCTGATCCTTCCCCTCGCTCTCAGTCCCCACAGGAGCCAAACCAGAGGGCAGCATGGAGCTGCTGTCCACTCCCCACAGCATTGAGATCAACAACATCACCTGCGACTCCTTCCGCATCTCCTGGGCCATGGAGGACAGTGACCTGGAGAGGGTCACCCATTACTTCATTGACCTCAACAAGAAGGAGAATAAGAACTCCAACAAGTTCAAGCACAGGGTGAGTCGAGGGTGCCCAGGGGTGCTTTTTCCCACCTCTGTTCCTGAAGGAGGCAGGATAATAGATAGCATGGAGAAAGGGGTTGGAGTCCAATCAAAATCCAAAGTCTTACTGGGTCATCCTGGGAAAGTGATTCGACCTCTCTGAGCCCAGGTTCCCCTCCTGGTGAAGAGGGAATCATCACGCCCCGCCTCCCAGGGTTGTCGAGAGGATTCCATGAGTCATGTCTGCGTGGTGTTTGGCACGATGCCTGGCACAGCGTGAATGCTATCAGCGTCATGACTGGGACTTCAGACGGGCAGAGCGCCCTGGGCTGGTGGGATGGGGCGAGGACATCACATGTGGGGATGACATCTCAGGTTCCAACAAGCCCTGGGCTCAGGTGCAGCCCTGCTGTTGACTACGTGAGCAGTGGGACCTACTGAGGGACCTTTTGCTGGGTCCTTGATGTTCCCTTAGGCCCCTGTCATTCTCTCTGTCCCTCACCTGCCCGCTGCCCCACTGTTTACTTGGTCTAGAAAAGGGCTGTGACAGGGTCCTCGAGGGTGTGTCCTTTGCTTGGGTTAAAAGCCCGTATGGGGCGGGTGGGAGGAAGCCTCGCATCTCCTCCAGCTGGCGGAGGGGCAGGGGAGAGTGAGGTGGGAAGAAGCTGGCTCTCAGGACGACAGCAGCAGTGTGGGCTACTCACCCTCGCTCTCTCTCTCTCTCTCTCTCTCTGGAACTGGCTCTCCTGATCTGGGTGTCTTTTGGCAGGCCAGTTGCCACGGTGATGTGAATGTTCAATACCACCCCCTTAACCCTCCCCCCCCAAAGAATAAGGCATATTTTCCCTTCCTCCCTGGCTTCTCAGCATTTGCCGTTGCCGTGGAGACAGCACTGCAGTGTGCAGAGCTCTCGAAGTCTCCCTCAAAAATGAAGGTCTTGCCGCCTTCAACTTTGAGGCCTTCTCCTAAGTGGCCTTCTCCCTCCGTCCCCAAGAGAACGGGGCACCAGGGGGATGTAAGAAGAGTAGAGACCTGGAGCCTGTGTGGCTCTGCTTGCTTCTGCAGGAAAATGGTAGCCGGGACTTGGAGCCCCTGTGTCCCCGAGAGGGGCCCTCCCCAGGAGCAAGAGGAGGCCCTCACGGGAGTAGGATTCTGGGAGAATGTCAAGATGGGGTGTGGCCCTCAGGTTGACCCTTGGCTCTCCATCTGTATCTCCCTTCTCAGGACGTCCCCACCAAGCTCGTGGCGAAGGCGGTGCCACTGCCCATGACAGTGAGAGGCCACTGGTTTCTGAGCCCCCGCACAGAATACAGCGTGGCGGTGCAGACGGCGGTGAAGCAGAGCGATGGGGAGTACCTGGTGTCCGGCTGGAGCGAGACGGTGGAGTTCTGTACAGGGGGTGAGGCTGTGCAGTCACATCACTGCCCTGCTTCCTTGGCACATCTGGCTCAGTGGTGGTCCAGAGGGGGGTCTTCATCCAGAAAACACTTGCAAATGCCTGCTGTGCCCTGGGCTCTAGGCTGCAGCCAGAGGGAGGACACATGTGGGCAGGGTCCTCCCCTGCCCTTACAGAGCCTGTCTTTTCTCTAATGAGAGACAGGCGTCCCCACATTCCTGTAGGCAATGCCACCTCTGTAAAGGGATGGAGTTACTTTTCTGGCTTGAACGCAGCCTAGTTTTTTAAAAAAAAATCATAAAACACACGTAGCAGAAAGTCCGCCATCTTAACCCTTTTGAAGTGTGCAGTGCAATCGTGTCAAGTATATCCCATGTTGTGCAAGCCTTCTCCAGAAGCTTTCCATCTTGCAAAACCGAAACTCTACAGCCATTAAACAGTCACTCCCCATTCCCCTCCCGCAGCCCTGGCAACCGCCATTCTCCATTCTCCCACTATGGTGTTTGACTCCTCTAGGTGCCCCAGATAAGTGGAATCATCCAGGATTTTTTCACCTGAGACTGGCTTGTTTCTCTTAGTGGGATCTTCTCTAGGTACACAGAGGCTGTAGGGTGTCATCGCTTGCTTCTTCCTTAAGGCTGGTTGATGTTCCATTGCATGGATAGACCACATTTTGTTTATCAATGATCCATCAATGGACACTTAGTGGGACAATCACATTTTTCTTTTTCTGAGTTTCCCCTAAGCCTATAAAAATGGTCCCTGCAAGCTCTCTTAGTAGAACCTACCTTGCATATTCCAGCATAAACCAACTCTGGGCTTGTGTGTGCTTGGCCACCGATGACCCAAGATCTGCCCCAAAATATTTCATCCCTTTGGTGTCCATGTGAGAACTGCTCCAGATTGCACTCCTATCACAAGGAAGGGACAGGGAACATTCTCTGCCCTGGGGCCTCCAAGGCTGCTGGCTCCATCCTCTGCCAAGGTCTATGCCCCAAGTCTCCTTGAGCCACTGCAAACCTACTCTAGGGAGGTGCTCCTTCTCAGAAATGCACATACATGGGCATTTGGTTCAAACTGGGGAGCTGGAGATGGCTGCAGGCCAGTCCACCTTTCTCTTGCCAGCCAAGCGCCCTGACCAGTGATGCATCAGCAATGAGGAAAGGGTACCTTTTTCTAATTAGTACCAAGACACTGTCCAGCCTGGCAGCAGCCTGACTGTGCCCCAGAGCCCCAGGCCCAAACCCAAGGTTCGATTATCCTCTCCTGGTGCCAGCTTCTGTTTCTCCTGAAAGACTCAAGCAGGCAGACAGTGTCCTAGCCTCTGTTCTGCCTAAACATTCTGTTTATGGAGCCTGGGCTTACTTTTCCAATTCTTCACGCCCACCTGTCATCATAATGGCTTTCACACGGGTGGTGGAGACAGCCTCTCGCCCACCTGCTGGATTTGGGGGGCCCTCCACAAGGGACCTTGCCTTCCTCCCTCTTTTGCCTGCTGGTCCTCCTTTCACACGAGCATGGCCCAGGATGAAAGCCTCTGAGGCCCCTAGCATGATAACAGGGCATCCTGCCTTTTCTGGGCTGAGGGAACCCTGAGCCTCTGGTAGCGAGGACGCAGAGGTGACAAGGATAGACAGCATGCAGCTCTCCACACTCCCAGTTGCAGCCAGCTGGCTTGTTCCCATCTGAGTCCAAGCTGCTGCTGGGGCCTGTCTGGTCCCCTTGCTGCTCCAAACAGACAGAGGTTGACTGGTGAGATGCTGGGGGTTGGGCCAGAGTGGGGGGACAGGAAGAGGCGGTGACCCTGCAGCTGGCCCTCGGCTCACCTCGCCCAACCCGGAATGTTGCAGATTATGCCAAGGAGCACCTGGCCCAGCTGCAGGAGAAGGCTGAGCAGATCGCTGGCCGTATGCTCCGCTTTTCTGTCTTCTACCGCAATCATCACAAGGAGTACTTCCAGCATGCCAGGTAGGGTGGCTCTGGCCCCCGCAGGCCTGCCAGGCCTCTCCTTCCTCCCTCAGCTCCTCTTCCTGCTGCCCTGGCTGTCCAGGTCATCTTAGGCTACTAGAGCCTCTTCCAGGGCCCCCTGCCCTCATATCACAGAAGTGACTGCTACTTTGGGATTGGATTCAGGGAAGGTCGAGGACTCTGGGACAGGGCCACCTGGCAGAGCACCATGCTAACAAGCCCGGGGAAATGAGGCCTGGGTTTGATTTCCACTCTGGGACGGTTCCTTCACTGGGGTCTACCACCATAGGTCAGCCGTCTATCCAATTCAGGGCCTGGGATCACAGAGGAGGTGACGAGGACGATGCAAAATGAAAGAGACTTGACATGGAGGGCTTTGGGGAGAGCCCAGCTGGCTGGTTAAGCTGGGTGCTAAGGAGTCAGGGAAGCTCCTTAGGAAATCCTAGGGTGCTGCTGAGGGGCTGGTGTATGGGGGAATCAGGAGGTGGGGCTTAGTAGGCCCTAAACCTGTTGTCCAGCAGAGCAGCCTCAATTTTATGAGCCTATGACCCATCTATGTATACTTTTCTTTGGGGGAAAAAAAGAGGGGTTCTGTAGTCCAAAAGTGTTTGAAAATTGATGGTCCAATCCAACACCCTCAGTGTACAGATGAAGAGCCTGAGGCCAAGGGGGGCCTCAGTTGGCCTGTTGAGCCAGAAAGTCACTTGTCCCTCAGGGCAGCCAGGACCGAGTGAGAGTGTGGTGGGACAGGACTGGTCTAGCTTCCCCCATGCCTGAGCACACTGCTCCAAGTCTATGTCCTTCTAAGCTAGGAGGGGGTGAATTTCCACCATTACTGTCTTTATCCTTACAGGCAGCTAGGGTGGGTGTTTGGACCCTACCCAGTGTAATGGGGACCTTGGGGCCTTTGTTATTTGTATTAAAAAGAGAGGCCGTGGTCTGGTTTGGACTCCTTTACCAGCCAGGAAGAGAGAGACAGGGAGCACCTCTGTGTGCCAGGCTCTTACAAGGAGCCTGGATATAAAGACTAAGGCACAAGCCATCCTTTTAATAACCCCAGAGTCTGGTCTGAGAAATAGAATAGAAGGATTTAATGTCATAAGTTTGTGTGATCATTGAGCAAAAGTCAGTGTCCTGAGCACACTAGGTAGCCAAATCTTGATTGAATTGCAAGTACCTCATGTTTCTGGAAGTTTCAGAGGAGAGGGAACCCCTGTGCTGGACCTGGAAGGATGATTAGGAATTGCCAAGCCAGGTGGAGGAAGATGGGAAGGGCAGCCAGGCAGAGGGAACAGCCCTGCAGAGGTACAGAAGGAAGAGAGCCCATGGCTGGGGGTGCCCCCTGTGGGGGTGGGGTGTTGCCAGGTACCAGAGGCAGTAATGAGTCCAGAAAGACCAGTTCTTGAGGGGCCTTGCTAATCTCAATCAAGCCCCTTTGAAGGGTTTTCAGCTGGGAAGAAGCAGGCTGCATGAGCTAATCTCCAGAGCCCTCCTTGTGCTTGCATTCTGGAATGTTCCATTTGTAACTGCTGGAAGCTGTTGGCTGCGGGGAGCTTTGGGAGCCAGCAGCCAAGCCTCATCGCAGCTAACCGGTGGCATTGTCTCTCCCCTTTGATGCTTCTCCTGGGTGGGCAGGACCCACTGCGGGAACATGCTGCAGCCCTACCTGAAGGACAACAGCGGCAGCCACGGCTCGCCCACCAGCGGCATGCTGCACGGGGTCTTCTTCAGCTGCAACACTGAGTTCAACACCGGCCAGCCCCCCCAGGACTCCCCCTATGGCCGCTGGCGCTTCCAGATCCCCGCCCAGCGCCTCTTCAACCCCAGCACCAACCTCTACTTTGCGGACTTCTACTGTATGTACACAGCCTACCACTACGCCATACTGGTGCTGGCACCCAAGGGCTCCCTGGGGGACCGCTTCTGCCGCGACCGCCTGCCCCTCTTGGACATTGCCTGCAACAAGTTCCTGACCTGCAGCGTGGAGGATGGGGAGCTGGTCTTCCGTCACGCCCAGGACCTCATCCTGGAGATCATCTACACCGAGCCTGTTGACCTGTCCCTGGGTACCCTGGGGGAGATCAGCGGGCACCAGCTCATGAGTCTGTCCACTGCCGACGCCAAGAAAGACCCCAGCTGTAAGACCTGCAACATCAGTGTGGGCCGCTAGGGACTCCCGGGGGGCTGAGGGGCTGGGGAGAGGTGATGGGAGGGTGGAGGTGGGTGGCATAGGCTCAGGGAGCTGGCTTTCTCTCCCTGCCCCCCTGCTCCCTCTGCTCCATCCACTAGCCCCTCCCCCACCCCTTGGCATTGGAGGCAACGATGGTGGTCCTCTGGGTAAGCATGGCCAACCCCAGGCCTGGTGTTCTCGGGAAGGCTTCTCAGCCTCGGTAGGCCAGTGGGTGGTTTGGATTTCTGGAGAACTCCCCCTTTGCTCTCGTTTCCCATTCTGGCTCTTTGCCTTATCCAGGCCTCCACCTCCCAGGGTCCTGCCCGCCTCCCAGGCTCTCCTGGGGAAGCATCTCTGGGGAAGCAAGCCCATGTGTAGCTTGGCCGCCTCCAGGGAGATGCAGAGAGCTGTGGGGCGCCTCCTTCTTAGCCCCCCCACTCAGGGCCACCCCAGAAAGCCCCCTCCCTACTGAACTGGGCCTGGGGGCTTACCGTCCAGGCCAGCCCCCTCCCTCCTTCCTATAAGTAGCCGCCTGCACCGCTGTCACACCCTAGCTGCTCCTTGCCCCAAATAATCCTCTTCCTGCATGGGAGAGCTGTCCTTCCCCTCTTCCACCTCCCACTCGTATGTCCTCGACGCTCTAGAAAGGGGCCCTCTTTCTTCTCCTGGCTTTGGGGGCTCGGGGCTGTTGGGATTTTCCTTTCTTCTGTGTGGAGATGGCACATTCCCCAGCAAACCTTCTGCCTTGCTCAGAGAATGCTGGGGTCTGGAACAGCAACTGCCAGGGTCGAGGAGGGGGGAACAGACCCCTGAGACCCTTTTCCCAGCCGGAAGCAGGCTGCCCCATGCCTAGCGGGGCTTGGCATGAGACTGAAGAACTGAAGGTCGCCTGCAGCGCCCTGGCATCCCAGCTGGCTGTGCGCTTCACTCGCTCGCTCTGCCATGGTGCCGTGACTGTCCTGTGCCTGTGTGTGACCCAGGCTGTGGGCTCTGCCACTCCATCTCATAAGCCACCTCCTGTCCTGTCTGCTTTCCTGGCCACTTCTCCAGGAGGCCGTGGTGAGGGCCCCCCTGGGCTCCCTGCGTTCTCCCCAGTTCCTGCTGTTGTATGGGGCATGGGAGTGGAGAGGTGGACTCCCCACGACAAGCAAAACATTGGAGAAAAGGGGAGGTTCTGGCAGAGGTCATGGACAGCAGCCTCAGTGACTCTTGCAGAAGTGACAGGGACATGGATGAACAACTTGATTTCTGCAATGAAGAACAGAGGGGCCGACAGGCCAACAAGGCCATACCTCAGTGAGGGGCAGGTTGGATGGCCAGCTTCTGGGGAGTGCTGCAGTCAGCTCCCTCCTCGGGGTGGGTCAGGAGCTCTGGGGCCTCTGGGAAATGTGTGGAGAAGGAGAGGACACGGGACCCCAGGCCCTTTCCCCTGTGCTGACGGCATTGCTGTGGGGGTGGCCTGCTGCCCTCCCCTGGCTCCGTGTCCTTCCTGGGTGCCTGTGCTGTGCTTGCGATGTGCATCAATAAACCACCATGGCCAGAGGGCCCCGCCTGTCTTAATCCTTAATCCCTTCAGGCTGCCATATAGAAGGACCAGGGACCAGGTGGCTTAGAGACAACAGAAATTTTCCCTTCGCACTTCTGGAGGCTGAAGAGTCCGAGATCAAGTCACCAGCAGGTTGGGTGCTGGTGAGGGCTGCTCTCTGGGGCACAGACAGCCATCTCCCCACCCTGTCCTGCCATGGTGGGAGGGGCGAGCAAGCTCTTCAGCCTCTTCTATAAGGGAGTTAATCCCATTCATGAGGCCCCACCCTGAGCCCCACTTCCTGATACCATCACCTGGGGTACGGAGAGCACAGGTGTCTCTCTTGGGCCCTGGGGTGGGTGGGGAGGAGAGGGTGAACTGCACTATCCACAGAGGAGCTCAAATGGGGATGCCCCCCACTCCGCCTACCAGGACAGGCTACTGGAGTCTGTGCCAAAGGTAAACCCAATTCTCCTGTAGGCAGCAGGGTTCAGAATGCATCGCCACGAAGGGACCTTGGAGGTCATCTGGGTCCACCCTATGCTTCCCCAGGGACACTGGGGCCTCTTAGAGGAAGACCTGTGCTCATCTGGAGGCCTCACCAAGGTCCCTGGGCTTTGGGGCCCCCACCGAAGCCCTTGAGGCTGCTGCAGCCTGCCATGCCACTAGATTTCCCTCTCCTGAGAGTAGGGGTGTCCCCTCCCCCACCGGCAGGGCTCCCCGTCTGCAGATCTGAGTCACCTCGGCTTCTATTATTATGGACTTATTAAAATGGTGCTGGCTGAGAGGAGCCGATCCAGAAAAGTCAGAGAGGCATCTCACCAACACTGCCTGAGTCAGGGCCAGGTTCACATGTGTCATCGGGCCTTGGACCACGGTCTCTTTGGGATAGGAAGGAAAGCTGAAGGACAGGCAGCCGCTTCCTGAGGCCCAGGGCGGGCTGGCAGGGGGTGGGCCGCGTCGCACATCAGCCCTGTTAGTCCACACAATGGCCCTGGACAATGCCATTCCTACTTAACAGATGAAGAGACTAAGACACAGGAAATTAAAAGGGATGCCTGTGTCATGCACCCATAGATCACAGTACCCAGGATTTGATGCAGAAACCTGAATCTTCCCATTTTGTTGTCCTGGGCCTGCCTCCCTAGTGAATGTCAGGAGGCCCCTTGGACAGTAATATACAGGTGGGGTGATCTCAGACACGGTGGCCCTAAGGTTCCCCCCACACCTCTGCCAGCTCACCAAGGCTGTGCTAGTTACAGAAAAACTCCAGGGGGTGCTGTGGAGTCACGAATGCTTTGGAGGCTTATTTTTAAAGGCACAGTGGGCGGCATTTTAGCCTAGGATTCCAAGGATGGGGAGAGACTCTGGGGTGCACCCTCCTGCCTCAGGACAGATCTCCGTGCTCAGATTTCTCCAGAGGCTCTGGGTTCAGTCTTTCTTTGGAGAGCCCTTTGGGCTTCTTAGGAAGTGGATAGGCTTCCAGAGTCCTCTTAGTGGGGCACAGGGCAGCGTGGGGAGGTGAAAGGCCCCGTGCAGTTTCTTCCAGAAGGCTATTTCCACTTCCTTTGTCCAGATGGCCACTCCCCAGCACAAGGCCAGCCTCGGACTGCTTGAAGTACCTGTCAGATGGAGCAGGGTCAGGACATCTGTCAGAGTCTGCCCTGGGCTCCGTTCTGACCAGAGGTCTATCTAATCTGACCCATAGAAGGAGGAAGGTTTCTGTGTGAGGCGCGCGCGCGCGCACACACACACACACACACACACACACACACACTCTCCCTTGGCCGGGCTGAGAGGAAACCCAGGAGGCCCCAGAGGGTGACCACGTGAGGGCTCCCCCTGGACTCTGGCTATCTCCCATGCAGGCAGTGGGGGACATGCAGTGGCCAGAAAGCAGGTAACAGGTGGGGTGTTCTGCTGAGCAGCACAAACACACGGACACACCCAACAAAAACACATGGACGCACACATGTGCCCCCCAACACACAGCTCCCACGTTCCCCTCTGCTCAGATGTGTGCCCACATCCCTGCTGGCTCTTCCCTCCCAGGCCAGCCTCTCTCCTCTTAGTCCAGGTGGGTGAAAGCCCACGCCTTCCACAAAGCAGAAGGAAGGAGGGGGCCAGTGAGAGTCCCTCCCAGGATGTGTCTCTCCTTCCTGGTAGGAAAAGAGGTGGCTGGGGTCTCGAGGAGAGGGATGAGGAGGGACCATCCCCCGAAATGGAGGGACGCCTTCCGGAAGCCCAGCTGAGGGGATCGGCTAGAAAATGGCGTGGCTGCAGCATCTGGAGGAGATTGGAACCAGATGTCCTGGTGGGGGAGGGGAGGTGTGGGGCAGAAGCAGCAGCTCTGGTTGGCAGGAGTCTGGGTCGGAGGTCTTGGGGGTCTCTGGGGAGAACATCTGGCTGCCCCCTTCCCCAGCACTCCGAGTCCATCACGTGTATTTTTTGCAAACTGGAGCAGCAAAGCTTTTCAAGGATTCTAGAATCAGCCTCATTCGTAGGGACAGTCAAGTACAGGGTGTGACACCCGAGGTGCCCCAAAAGGCTACCAGCTGGCCAGAAATCTGTCCCTGCTGCCCCACAAGCCCCTTCTTGTGGGTTAAGCATTGCCCCCCTGGCACGGGTAGCCATGCACTGAGCCCCAAGGCCAGTGTGTCCAGAGAGTTCCTCTAACCTAGGAGAACTGCAGCCCTGAAATGAGAAAGCTCTCTGAGAGAGGAAAGGAAAGTAGGTTCACTTATGAGGAGTCTGCTTTTGTCAGGTGCAGCCACAGTTTTCTCTTCAAAGTTCGCCTTGTTCCATCTTCATAACTGTGTCAAGTGTTATTATCATCCCAGGTTTACAGATGAAAAAAAACAGGCTCAGAGAGAAGTTAAGTGACATATTCAAGGTCACACAGCCACCCAGTGTAGAGCTAGGGTTCACAGTGGGCTATGTTTGCTCTCATGCTTGGGACCTTTTTACTCCTGAGAGGTAGGTGGGTGGGTGGCGGCAGAAATGAACAGCACTAGGGAGTGAGGAGTAAGCTCCCGACTTTCCTGATTTGACAGTCAAGCCAGGGGTGGGCCCTGGAAGCCTGGACACCTCTCCCAAGGGTACTAGCCACTTCGACAACCTGGACCCCTGCATTCTAGCTGCATTGGAGCCTAGACATTGGGGTTTCTCTTCCGCCTCTGACTATGGCAGGAAGCACACTGGGATTGGCTACAGGTTTAGGGAGAAGAGGCCTAGGGAGGGGAACACTTGGCCAGTGTCACAGAGCTAAGTGCGGCAGAGCCAGGTCTCCTGACTTCCAACCTGGGCGGTCCTCTGTGCCAAGGGCTAGAGAGGTGGTCCTAGAGAGAGGAGTCGGGGAGCTCTGGGCGTGCTTATCTCTGTCTGGTTTAAGGCCAGGAATCAGAGTCGGGGCAGCTCCAGCATGGCTCTTCCACAGCTAGTTATGCACTGGGGACAGCAGGACCCCAGGGAGACAGGGGCTGGGAAATGGTTGTAGTCGTCACTGAATCTCCCTTAACCATGGCTCTCCCAAGCTGCACTGCGTATGGCCTCGTCCAGAGCCCTGACGCAGCCAGGAGGTAAGGGTGGGCTGACTCTGGAGAATTCTGTAGAGTTTCCCAGCCTGCAGCCTCCTGAATGGCTCTCAATGCCTGAGGAGAGCTCTGTTCCACATCTGCTTCCTCCCTGCCCATCGCCCTGATTACGAGCATGTGGAGTGGACATCTGACCATCCAGACCGGCCTGTCCCCCTGCTTCTTGGTTGACTGTGACAGAGGACCTTAAACTGCTGTTAAGGATCTACTCAGTGCTTCAAGATTTGGGGCCACTATTGGGGTGGTTTTGGACCCACGCTGCAGTTCAGGACCTCTACATAAGCCCCCAGCAGCATGGCTCTTCTGTTTGGCATGGGTCTCCCAGATGCTCTGCACCTTTTACTACTGGTACTGAGCTTCCCCCACTGGGCCCGCCCTGGACCTGGGGTGCTGTAGCCACTGGCTGCCTCTGAAGGTGGGCCTAGTGAAGGCCAGGAGGCTCGTTCCTGAGAAGCCTGAGTCTGCTTGGGTGCTGGAGTCTTGGACATAAGCCTGGTGAGGCTATGTGGGTTCATAAGGAGCCTGATTGCGATAGGGGGCTGGGTCCATCTCTGTGGACTGCAGTCCTGCTGTCAGGACAGGGTTATGATCTTGGCTCCTTTGGGCATATGGCTTTTGAGCAAGGACTGTGGCCAATGACTGTAAGTTCTGTTAAGGAGCAGCCAGTGCCAAGCTGGTGGACAGTGTCTGGGTAGCACGGTCAGGAGGCTGCCACTGCGAGGGCTTCTATCCTGGTCATGGTCCTCCAGGCTGTCCTGAGCAACCCTATCAGAGAAGGGAGCAAGAAGTGGCTGTGACATCATCACTGGGACTTCACTGCTGCTGTAATGAGCAGTACCCTTCTGGGCTGCAAGATCCTACCTGAGGCCAGGCCCAGAGGAGAGGGTCCCAGCCTGGCTGGCTTCCGGGAAGATGAGGTAGTGGGTGTACCTTCTGCTTCCCACCACTGCTTCCTACTTAAAGGGCCAACACGGGGTCTACTGTGCTGCACTGCTCCCTGGTGGGGGCGATCCCCAGAGTCTAGACACATCTGGCACAGCATCTGCCCCTGTGACAGGGAGGAGCCTCAGGGTAGTGTGAGATTCACCATCCACTGAAGGCTCTCTGGGACCTGGGGCTGGACAGGCTGTCTGACGCTCTCCAGAGTCTAAACGTGGCCAGCCCAGGCAGGAGAGCAGGTTCCCTCTGTCCTCTTTCTGCTTTATTTCCCTGAGAGCAGGGAGAGAAGGGGGAGGAGAGCCCCCTTGGAAGGGAGGGAGCAGGGCTGTGGATTTTCCCCTGGCCTCTGGGAGGCACAGGTCTGGGCCTCACAGCTGGCTGGAGAGAGGGCAATGGCAGGAAGGAGGGGCTGGATGGAGACTGCAGCCTTGGGTCTGGGGGGAGAGGGGCTGGAATGTTTGCTCAGTGGCTGCCTAGCAAGTGTCTCCACAGGGGAGGCCTGGGAGGCCAGGAGGCTAGCGCTGGCCCCATCCCAGCTGATGCAGGTTTCCTGGCTCCCAGTGGGCTCCTCTGGTCAGCCGCCCTCACACAGCCCTTCGTTCTCCAGCCGAGAAAGGAAAGCCAGATGGACAGACACACCCCAAACCTTTCTATGTACCTCCTCCCTCCACCCAGACAGCCTCTTTATAGAACGTTCTACCCTCCCGTTGTGTGGGAGGGCCAGGAACAGTGTGTGTGTGTGTGTGTGTGTGTGTGCGTGTGCGCTCCTATGCCCAAGTGTGAAATCTCACCATCACAGGAGGGAAGGAGAGCCAGCAAAGCCAGGTGTCCTGGCCACACGCCGGCCTTGGACACCCAGCGAGCCTGCACATCTGGAAGGAGACCCCCCACCCCCACATCCCAGACAGCATCTGGCACAGGGAATTGGCTGTAACACTTTCAGTTTATTGGCTGGGGGGGCCGGTGTGGCCGACCAGCCAGCGGGCCTGAGAAGCCCTGCCTTGTTTCTCCACTCTCCTGGCCACCGCCCCACTGTGGCTCCTAGGGGACATGCACAGACACTCATGCCCCAGGAACCGAGGAAGTGGGGGTCAAAATAAAGCCAAATCGAGGCTGAAGAGGGGTGGGAAAGGTACATTACAATGGAGATTACGGGCCACTGGCTATACACAATACAGCACGTGGAGATGGCAGGAAGGTGGCAGTGTTCTGCTGGCAGGCCCTCTTGCCACCAGGTGGGGGCCCCAGAGAGAAATGGTTACTTCAAGTGTCTCGGTGGAAGCGCTGGCTCCCTGGCCCTGGCCCCTCACTCTGGCGGGGCGTGGTGGGGAAGCGGCTTACAAAGCAGTCCAAGTCCCCCACCTCCGGAGGACAGCCTCTCCTGGCCTGTCGGCTCTGCAGGTCCTGGGGCCTGAGGGTGAGGCATGGGGTGTCACTTTTGCCCACCACCCCCACTGTCCAGTCCAGGTGACCAAGGGAAGCAGGACTGCCATCCCCGCCCCGTGCAAGGGCGGTGGTCACTTCCTGCTGTGGAGTGTGTCCTGGAACTTGGTGCTGGTGTACCGCAGGTGGAAGCCTTTCTTGGTGATGGTGTCATCCGAGTGGAATTTCACCAGGACAGAGTCTCCGGCTGAATACACCTCCTCTGGAGGCTGGTGGAGAAAGGGACAGGCGTGGAGCACGAGGAGGAGGAGAGGGACCCGGCTGCTCTCTTCCTTCCCCGAGACCCCAAACTCCCCCAGCCCCTCTCCAGGTGTCATACTAGTGGCAGTCTAATGGGACACCTGGAGAGGGCAGCATGTCTTCGGTTCAGAGGCTGCTTCCATTTTTAACTCAGTTCTGTCACTAACTAGTGGGTAGTGCAGGCCTGAAGCCACCTCTCTTCTCTGGGCCTCAAGTCCCTGGACGGCACACGGGAGCGAAAGCTCTAGCTCTCCGAGCATAGATGGGCCTAGGGGGTGGCCAGGCAAGAGGAGGAGTGTGGAAACATGCAGAGTGGGACGCAGCGCGGGGACGCCTTCTTGCTGTCCTAGTGGACTCAGAGAAGGTGGGGCAGCACTTCTCTGCTGCAAGGACATGAGGAAGCAGTGGGGACAGACACAGTCTCTCCCAGACCTGGACTCTGTCACACCTGGTCTGGCAGAGGTCTGTGCCAGGTGATACCCTTCCTGGGTGGCTCCATGGCTACAGCAGTGCTCTGGCCCTCGAGCTGGAGAAATCATTCCTGAGCGTCTTGGGATATTTCCAGGACTGTGCCACAGAGCCCTGCAAGGGTCCCTTCCCAGGACCCCTCCCCTGAGCCCCACCCTGGGAGAGGTCTCTGGAAGATGCCCCCTGGAGACACCCCATTTGATGTGTGACTCAGAAGAGGAAGGGGCAAAGCAGAGAGGGGCCCGAGCTAGTGAGCCAGCAGATGCCAGTGCAGCTGGGTGGGCGGGCTGGGGGTGGACACTGCTGTTCCACCTTGGCCAGTCCCGCTGACCACACAAGAATAGAGCTCTGCTCTGAAAGGGGGTACGCGGCCAATGCTGGACCCAGCAGCTGTCGCCGCTCCTGGAGGTTTAGCCCTCCCTGGGGCACCCAGGCTGCCCTTGAGGATGGCCACGAGAGAGGGAGGGGCCAGGCAGCTTGTCTGAGTGCATGTGAGTGCGTGGGAAGGTACACGCATGTGTTGGTGTGAGACAGAGACAGGGAAGGGGTGGCAGCTTTCTCTGGAGAAAGATTTAAAAAGACACACACACACATAAAAAAAATAAAATAAGGAGCGTGAGCGAGAGAGCCATAAGCTCTTACTGGGAGGAAAACATCCACCCGTAGGCCAGCACAGGGCCTTGGTTAGAAGCCTGTCAAGCTGACTTTGCCTGCTGCAAGTATGTGTCAGGGAGCGAGGAGCAGTGCCCAGGGCCTGCTTGGATGGCAGCAGCAATGGCTTGGAGACAATCTGGCCTCTCACTAAGGGGAGAAACTGGCAGGGGAAGAAGAGACTAGCATGTTTCTGTAATTCATCCAGGACTGGTGAGAGCGACACAGCTCAGGCCCCATCCTAGCTCGGGACCCACCATCTGCCCCCTACTCAGGCCCTGGGAATCTGCCTTGGTACAGAGACAAGGGGCTAAGGAGCACAGGAGAAACTATCCCCTCCTCAGATGAAGTGACCCTATAGGACTAGCCAAACTAGCCCAGAGCAGGACCTGGCCTAGAGGCTGCAAAGACCTCTGTGTTGTCCAGAGAGGACCTTGGTTTCCTGGGTGGGGATGGTCCAGGTAGGGTGGCCTCTCTGAGCACCCCCAACCATCTACAGATGGTCAGGCATGTGCTGCCACTCAGCCTAGCACCCCAGGCCTCCAGGGACACTTCCTCTATTAGTGGAACGTAGCATGGGGGTGGGACTCAGGATTGGGGTAAGAGGGGTGGAGGATAATGGAGGGCACTCACCCCGGAGCCACAGTAGCGCCCCAGTCTGGGGGCTGTGCTGTCATAGCCATCAAAGAGCTCCATGTAGTCATAGCCACAATCGGTCTCTTCCTCCACTTCGAAGGTCCGGAACACAAGCTCCACACCATAGCCCTCCTCAGCCACGATGACCCATTCACAGTCCACCCCGCTGGGGTAGTTGTTGTCACCAAACTGGGCATGGGAGTAAAGGTCCTTGGTCTTCACGTCTGCCCGAACTTGGCCCCCACACTCTGCAGGGGACGACAAAATTGGCCACCGCCCCCTGAGTACCACCCTGTGCTGGACACTGCATCACACCAGGCTGGGGAGGGAGGCCATGTGGTCAGTGTGGGTGGTACCTGGCTCAGGACTTGGCTGAGCAAGTGTCCTGCTTTACTGCCTCAGGCTAGGGGGCGACGAGGAGCTGGGGTACTCTGGGGTGAGGCTCCAGGTGGAAGGTAGCCTAGGCCAGGGGAAGGCACACCTGGTCTCTAGAGGACATTGTTAATTTGCCCCAGCTGAGAGCTGCCAAGGAAGAAGGTGGCTCAGTGTCACCAGAGCTTCCATTTTCAGGAGAGAAGCTATATAGCTGGTTTTATGTGGAAACTCCTGATTCTTAAGTGCTGGCTCAAAGTTTTAAAAAACAATGTGTGGGCCAAACACTGAAGTCTGCAGGCCAGATGGAGTTCTGGCCTCTGGTTTGTGACCCTCGCCTGGGAAGGGCAAACAGGAACACACAGGGCAGGGTCATTGGCAGCCTCCTTCTGCCCAATGCCCTCAGGCCTCTCTCCTGTGCCCTGGTGCTGGTGACCCCAGGAGGGGGTGGGGAGAAGGCCAGGTGGGGTCAGGGTGGAGTTAGAGGGGAGGAAGGGAGGCCGTGGACCCATCAGTTCTGGGGACTCCCTGATAGGTGGCTCCCCGAGAACTGCAGCTGACACCCTTGGTCTGTGCTCATGGGCTCCCAGGATGGGCTCCAGCCTCTCTGCAGCCCCAGGGTTCCCACTTTGCTGCCGACCTCACACACTCACACCTGTGCACGCCCTGAGCCGTGCTGAGGCCTCTGCCCCTGCCCCTGTCCCTGCCCAACTACCCCAAGTTGGGCCCAAGTGCCCTCGCTGTGCCCTTATTGCGTTGTGTCTCATGCTGTAGATCTGCACCTGACTTCTCTGGCTCCTGGGGGTCAGGCACAGGGGTGAAGGGCTCATGTCTGACTCGTTGCCACAAGCCCCCCCACCCCCGTCTTTTGGAACAGGGACAGCTGAGTCCATGGGGGTCAAATAGGCAGGTGAATGCAGAGTGGGCCAACGTCATTTTTGCCACTTGAGCTTGGCATGCTGCCACACACACATCACATGCTCAAAAATATCCATACAGTGAATGAATGGGTGTATCTGGGGGTGGGGGTATGGGTGGGAGGATGCACTGTCTATGTGCCACCAGTGGAGACTCTGTAATGTTGTACATCCTGTACTGTTGTTACTGCTGTTTCCTGACCTCCCTCCTTAGTGCTCCCTCTGACCCTCTGGCCTGTCCTTGGAACACACTGTCTTGCCTCTTGGGCTCTGTCTGTCTGGGTCTTCACAGCCCTTTGTAAACGCCACCCCTGCAGGGCCTGGCTTGGAGACCTAGGTTGGCAATGCCTACAGTGCAGGGGACAGTGGGAGGGCAGTGCTGCCTGAGGCAGGCCTCACCTGTGGAGTGGGATGCCTGGAAGCCTTTCCTCTGGACTGAGTTGTCCGAGTAGAAGCGCAGGAACATCCGGCTGCCTGTGGCCAGGACGGGCTCAGGCTTCTTGCTGCCACAAAAACGGCCAAGGACAGGGGCTTTGGCATCACGTCCATCAAACACCTCCAGGTGGTCATAGGCGCACTCAGGCTGAGACTCGATGTCCATCTCCAAGAAGGTCTGGGAGGCACGAGGCAGGAGTGCTTATTAAGGATGTGGCCAGGGGCAGCTGGGGTAGAAATGGGTGGCTTCACCCTGGGCCTCTGGACACCAGCTCATGCACACCCACGGGAGTGGCCACGGCTGGGGGATGCCGCTGAGGGAGGACTTAGGAATGGGGTAATGCAGAAACACCTCTAGTGTGCACTGGGAAGGGGGGGGCCTATGTCCAGCTGATTTGTCCTTGCAGGGATGACAGGGCATGGGTTCAGTCAAGCCACCGTGTCTACAGCCAGCATTTCTGACACAATAGTGCTTTTGAGGTGAAGAAGCAAGCAGAGCCACCTGGCATGGAGGGAGGGGCGCTCATGCATGGGGGGCAAGGTCCTTACCAGCTTGACCCGGTGCCCCGGGGTGCTGGAGATGGCCCAGGTGCACTCCTTCTTGCTGGGATATTTTTCCGGCCAGTTGGGACTGGTGATGGTGCCGCTGGTGGATGTCACCTTGTGGTCACAGCCAGCTGTGGATATATGAGTGGTGGAGGGGCTCTGAGGGGCCCCATGTGCTGATGTCTCCTAGGAGGAAAGCGCTTCCTTCCTTCTGTCTCTTGTCCCCTGCTTACAAAACGAACTAAGTATGCCCATGGTTTCTTTCTCACTCCGGGACCCGTGCCCAGGGCAAGTCTAACTGCTTGGCTCCTGCGAAGGCCTTAGGTGAGCATCGAAGGAAGCTGCTCTCTGGGGCCAACAGGGACCTCTCTGTGGCCATGTGGCCACACCACCTCTGTCAGGAAACCCTGACACACTCTCTCCCAGCTCTGTGGGTTCACGTGCATCCTGAAACTGCTCTCCACTGGCCACAGGAGATTCTGGCACTGACTCCGTTTTCCTCTGCTCCCCACTCCTGCCACCTTCCTAGGTGATGTCCACCAGCAGGTGGCTGGCCCACCAACACAGGCTCTGTGTCCCTGGACCTTCTCAGTCCCGTGGGTTCTCATCTCCCTTCCTCAGAGCCTCACCCTGGGCTTTGCCTCCAGCACCTCACTGTCTCTGTGGCTGCTCCTGTTTCCCAGCGTGTTCGGCCCTGGCCTTGCCAACGGTGGTTATTCTACTTTAGAGACACCTCCCTGGTCTTTCCCTTTCTGTTTTCTCCCAGTAGAGATGTCCCTCAGTACCACAGAGAATTTATTCCAGGGCTCCACAGATGCTCAAGTCCTTATATAAAATGGCCTAGTATTTGCACAGAACCTATGTACATCCTGTGCGCTTTAGATCATTTCTGGATCACTTATGTAACACCTCACAGTGTAAACACTGTGTAAAAGTCCTTAACGTTGCATTGCTTCCAAAACAACAGCAAAAGTCTGAATGCGTTCAGGACAGGCAGGGTCATCACAGGCCCCTGTGTTCTCAGCCAGAGGGTGGCTGAATCCACAGGTTTGGCCCCCACGAACCTGGAGGGCATGCCGACCTCCCTCTCCAGCTAGACATGTAGTTTGGCTAATCACTAAACAGCTCGTCCACACTGGCATCCCAGAGTGCTGCCCTTCCAACTTAGAGAACCCCATCAGTGGTCTCTGACCTCACAGGGCCCACAGACCACTGGATCCTCTTTGGATTTGTCCTTTCCCAGCTCCATCTCTCCGGTCTTCAGCAATTGTCCAAAACCTTCATCCCTTTCCTTGAGCCCTTGTCTCAACTATGCTCCACCTGAGCTGCAGACCGCCCTCCTCCTCCTCCTGAGGACACCAGGGCCCTCCAACATGAACCTGCCTGCCTCCCTCCGTCCCTGTGGCCTCAGTGAAGTTGTCCTTTCTCCCCATCAGCATGGATCATCTTTCTGGGAGTTAGAGCTTATTGTTGGCCACACCAGGGAACCCTCCCACCACAAAGGATCCACTGTCAGGCTCTCTCCCAGTTCTATAGCCCATGGACCTCGCAGAACTCTCCTCTGTGCCCCCAGCAATGACCCCTCCATACTCCTCTTCTTCTCAGCTAAACTTCTGGAAAACTGGCTATCACCTTCTCACTACTTATGTCCCCTTGGTCCACAGCAATCTGACTTCTGCCACTGCAGAGCACGGCCTCCCAAATGCATATGGAAAAGTGATGATCATTATTCATGGTCACGCTCTCTGGCAGGTCCCTCTGAGGGTTAAGTGGGCAGCCACTGTGCTGTAAGATCGGGAGGAAAAAGGGACAGTCTGGGCCTTGAGTCAGAGGCTCCCCAAATGCATCCTACAGGGGCCCCAGGGCAGGGCCCTTGCAAGTCCCTGGTACAAGCAGCTTGAGCTCCTGCCTCTCTGCTATTGAGCTGAGGGCTGTCCTCATCACCCCCCTGTAGCTTCTATGGCCACTGTGCCCACGCCATTTCCACACCAGTTTCCCTGCTTTGCCTTGTACACTGATGTCTCTCCCCAGCTAGTCTTTAATCTGCTTTAGAAACAGGGACTCCTTTCTCCAATCTCCTACAGAACTCTGCACAGTGCTGGGTGCTCCACGGGCCAGGGGATATAGACTGATCCGTCGTTATCCTGCACCCGAGTGAGGGGCCCTGATGCTTCTCAAATGAATTGGATGAGCAGATGAGCAGGCCATCTTTCCAGGAGGGGAACACCTTTTCCTGGCTGTCTGGTTGATGCTGTTCTTTACCAAACCTCTTTGCCATGGAGACTACAGAGCCAGAATACAGTTCAGACAAGAGCAGATAAGGCCCCCTTGAGCTAAAAGACGTGAGCACTCCAAGGACTATGAGTGCCACACTCAGAAAGTCCTTGACTCTTGTTCACTGAGGTGCATTGATTCTGTTTATTCAGCTTAGCAGCTTTTATTTCCACCTGGGTTCCACTTTTTTTTGGTGGGGGGGGTACCAGAGATTGAACCCAGGGGCACTTAACCACTGGGCCACATCCCTAGCCCTTTTATTTTTATTTTGAGACAGGGTCTCACTAAGTTGCTTAGTGCCTCACTAAGTTGCTGAGGCTGGCTTTGAATTTGTAATCCACCTGCCTTAGCCTCCTGAACCGCTGGGATTACAGGCATGCACCACTGCACCAAGCTGGGGTGTCCACTTAATCATGGTGAAGAGTCATTTGCCAATACTGTGCAATGTCTAGAAGTCTTAGTATCCTGTAGAGTGGGGCCATTCTTTTTTTTTAGTTGTAGATGGGTAAATACCTTTACTTTGTTTTATTTATTTATTTTATGTTGTGCAGAGGATCAAACCCATTGCCTCACATGTGCGTGCAAGGCAAGCACTCTGCCGGTGAGCCACAGCTCCAGCCCTGGGGGCCATTCTTTATCATTTCATGGATGAGGAACTGAAGCTCAGAGAGGTTTAAGTGACTCACCCCTAGTCACACGGTCAGTGTCACAGACAGGTCTATGTTTGTTATTGGAATTGTACATGCTCAGCAGACAGGGAACATGCAATTAATGACTTGGAGTAGACCATGCTATATTGTGTCCTAACAGGTATTGAATGATATGGGTGATGGCATGACAGCTGATTTTTTTTTTTTTTGTTTTTTTGTACTGGGGATGGAACCCAGGGATGCTTTACCACTAAATAACATCCCAGGTCCAATTCTTCTTAATTTTGAGATAGGTCTCACTAAGTTGCTGAGGGTCTCAATAAATTGCTGAGCTAGCCTCAAACTTGTGATCCTTCTGCCTCAGTCTCCCAAGTCACTGGGATTACAGGTGTGTACCACTGTGACCACCTGAGCACTATTGTTAAATACATAAGAAGTATCCCTTATTCAAAATGCTTGGGACCAGAAATGTTTCTGATATTAGAATATTTGCATATAGGTGAGGAGATATCTTGGGGATGGGTCTAAACAAGAAATTCATTCATGTTTCATCTACACCTTAGGTAATTTTATGCAATATTTTCAATGCACCTGCGTTTTGACTGTGATCCATCTCGTGAAGTCAGGTGTGGAATTTTCCACCTGTGGCATCCTGGGGGTGCTCAGAGTTTCCAGTTGCAAGCACTTTGAATTTTCAGATTAGGGATACTCGAGATGCACATGCAGAGCTTCACAGTGAAATGGCAGCCCTGTTCTGGGTGCCTCAGGCATCAGAAATGTAACCGATCATGGAAAGATTCACAACTGTGCTTGCTCAGAGCACTTCAGGGCTCCCCTGTGCCCTCTGAGGTAAGGATGACTGTGACCCACATTTTGCACAGGAGCAGAGAAGGCACAGAGAGGGTAGGTAGTGGCTCAAGGGCACACGGCTTGCTAAGTGGCAGAGCGGGGCTGGGCAACCTGGCTCCAGGATCTGTGCTCTTACCCCCTCTCCTCTTGGGCCTGTGTGCTGGTAGGGGGTCACTACAAAGAGAAAGACTTGCATATAGGCTTCAGGAAGAGCCTGAGAACAGAGCCTCAGGCAGCTGTGAGTGCCTCTCCTGACTCAGACAGGGAGAGCCCACCAGTGCTCCCATCATGGGAAGGGGAGGTGGTAGGTGAAGTGAGGTGACCTCAGAGGGCACTTGCTCTGTGAGTCTCAACCAAGGTGGGTGGAGGCGACACTGCGGGTTCCCACCTCTAGTGTGAAGATCTACCTGTGCGACACCCCAGGTATTCTGGGGTACCCGGCGAGCTCTGGTCACCCCAGCTGACAGCGTGGTGTCCCCCAGCCCTTACCTTCCTTGCAGTCGTGCTTGTTGTCATGGAGAACGAAGCCACTGCGACACTGGCACTCATAGCTGCCGAATGTGTTGACACAGTCTTGCTGGCAGCCGCCATTGTCCTTGGAGCACTCGTCCTTGTCTAGGGGGCAAACAAGGGCAGCCTGGTCTGTGTGAGGCTGAGGTCTGGTGGCCCCAGGGGAAGCGGGAGGTCTGGCGGGGCTGCCTCCCACTGGGAGAGCGCGAGAGCCAGTGACAGGCAGCGGGGCTGGGGGGTGGGAGGCCAAGGCGATGACGGGTCCTGGGCACTGCATCAAGCGGAGACAGCTGAGCGGGGCCCAGCTGTGGGGAGAGAATGTGCAAGTGGGGTGGAGGGAGGGCCGGGGGGCTCTGGAGCTGACCAGCATCGGGACTTCTACCATTACCTGCTTACTGGACAGACGGACAAGTGGAAAAACAGACACACGGACAAGCAGACTGCAAGAGAAAGGAGCAGGACGCAGGGGTCCCTCTTTTACTTCACAACAAGAAATGTCACAGACACCATCAAAATGGGAGGGGGGCAGGGAGGGTTCCCCTGTCGGCTGAGGGGGACAGGGGAGGAGAGTAGAGCACCAGTTCTGTCCGGCCAGAGGAGGTGGCCAGAGTGGCAGAGCAGAGGCAGGGGGTGGGTGGGCTCCGAAGCCCCCAGCCCACTCCGTCTGTCCGAGGTGAGCTTCCTGAGTAACGAAGGGTCTGGGAGGCCTGGGGGGCCTCACTGGGGGGTCCGGTTTCTTTTCTGCACTCGGTATTTGAGCTGGTGGGGGCGTCCCCGAGGGGGCTGCAGAGGTGGCCTCTTTTCTGAAACGACAGAGAGAAGGAGAAAAGGGACCAAGGGGTGGGGGTGGAGGGCAGGGACCAGAGAGGGAAAGCAATGAAAACCAGGCCTTGAGGCAGATAGGCAGGGCCAGGCGGGGCAGGAGGGCAGCGGACACACATGCGGGCGGCCATGTCATCGCAGCCAGGTCACTGAGGGCTGGGTCAGCAGGTGGGAGGAGGCACAGCACAGGGGAGGGAGCCTGTGGCAAGGAGAAGGCCTGGAGGGACAGCATGAGCTGGGGTGCACACCCAGGGGGAGAAACTGGAGCCGTTGGTAGGGATGGTGTGTGCAGGGGGCTGGGAGAGCTGCGCTCACACTCTCATTCCCACGGCTGCATCTGCAGAGTGTCAGACACAGACACTCACACACAAGCCCATAGACACGCTGCCACGCAGCCCTGAGCACGGATGTGCTGCTGTCCAGACCCAGCAGCACAGGCGTGTATGTGGTCCATACCACCAACACAGACACACACCTCCAACACAGCGCACTGATGCAGACACACACAGGAGGTCAGACACGCGCGCACACGTGGCTACTAGGGACCTAGACAAGGATGCAAGGACATATGTATGTGCTCACTAGCTGCCCACTCACATATGGTGCTGCTCATGTGCTGGGGGCCCCTTGCACACACGCACACGCATGCACACATGGGGCAATGACAGAAATACACATAGTGTTGGGCGTGTGAATGCCACAGTCACATATTCTCAGGCCTCCTTGTGGTCATTTGGGGGATGATGTGCCAGTATAGAGGTGGGCATCCTGGCGAGGTGTGTGGGGCACAAAGGAGGCCCAGAATTCCAGAGATGTGGTGGAAATCCCAGCCAGGTGGGATTTGTGACGGGACCCTGTTCTGGTCTCCCAGGAGAGGAACCTGAGGGCCTGATCACAGGGCCCTGCTTCTCACCCATATGCAGGTGGGTCAGACCCGTTGGGGCCTGCAGGAATATAAGGCCGTCAGATGGGATCCAAGTCCCTTCCCAATGGCTCCTTCTCTGCACATTATGGGGAGCCTGCCCGAGGTCCTGAGGATATTGCCTTTGCACCAATTGTGGGAAAGGTGGGGTGAGAGGCACCCCATTTCCTGTTCTGGGGTTCAGGACTCTGGGAGCTGGGGCTCAGCTCTACACTGAGTGAAGACGTCTTGATGTCTTCCCATGCCTTGCTTGTGTTTGCACCTCAAATACCTAATCTGGTGTCCTGCACCCAGAATGGGTAAGAAAAATACTTGCCAGATGATTGAGTGAGTAGGTGAGGGGTGGCTGAATCAGGGAAAGTCAGTCCCAGGGAGGGGACTCAACATCCAGGGTAGGGACTCTGGCACAGGCTAGGGGGAATGGGCAGCCCCACCTTGGCACCTGAGGAACAAATTGCAGGAGGAACAGGAGCAAAGGGAAGTGGGTGTGGGCCGACAAGGAGATGGCACTCACCCTACAGTGCCCAAAGGCCCTGGAGATGCTGGGGCCAGACCGAAGTCTTCAGGCTCTTGCTTCTCCTTCTTGGTTTAGGGTCTCCTCGATGGGTGTCCCAAAAGTCCAAAGAGCCCCCTCCTGGGGGGGCCGAGTCAGAAGCCCCAAGCCCCGAGGGCTAAACCTTGATGCCCATTGGTGAGGGTCCTCTCCAAGTTCCTTGTGCCATGGGGCAATGCATGTGCGTGTGTGCATGTGTGTATGCGCACGCTCGTGTGCGTATGCAAACGTGCTTGCCTGTGTCTTATGCATGGCTAAGAGTGGGTGGGCACGGTGTCATGCAGTGTGTGGGGCAGGGCAATAACTCCAGGCCTGCGGGATGTGAGCGTTGGCCCCGCCCCCTCCAAGACCGGAGCAACACAAGGGCAGGAAGAGACAAGTAAGCAGGTAATGGTTCCCGGGGCCGAGCAGCCCCTGAGCAGGTGTTCCGTCCCCCCCCCCCCCCCCCCCCCCCCGGCCCTCTGGTAAACACCTTCTAGGACTTCTAGGTGGGCCCAGGGAAGGAAGGGGTTGGCCTTGCAGGGAGAGAGTCTCAGCAAGCTGTGGGGCAGGGGCTGTGGGGCGGAAGCCCAACTGAGCACTAAAGCAGAGCAGGGTGGCTGGCAGTGCCAAGCAGGGGACCAATGTACAGGGCAGGTGCATGGCATCCAGGTAGGGCAGGCAGGGTGCAGAGTAGCCACATAGGGGGCTTGAGGACGCAGGACCCTCGGCAGAGGCATGGGGAAAGGGAAATGGCATGGACGCAGCCGGGAGCTTCCTGCCCACCCTAGGCCCGGCCCACCAGGAGAGTTGGGGTGAGGGTTCCCTGGCCACTCCTCCCCAAGCCACCTGCTCCAGCAGGCTTCCTGCTCTCCTCATGCTCCGTTCCAGAGAGTTCCTGCCCTTGACTGCCTGAGCTCCAGCCCTTTTGCCTTTGGAGGACACCAGCTGCCTCGCAGTCTAGCCCTGGGCCAAAGGCTAGGGGAGTCATAAGGTAGAGAAGAGGCCTCTGGGACCCTGGAGGTCGAGCTGGAGAGGCTGGGCGGGGTGGGTGGGGACTGACGACCATTTGGACCACCCAGACAGGGGCCCAGGGACTTGAGCCAAGTCTTATGTGGGGCAGCTCAGTCAAGGGATACTGACGGATCTGAGCCTCCCACCCGCGAGGGCAGAGGGGAATGGGAAGGCTTTGGGACTAATGGAGGAAGGCCCCAGCGCTAACTTATGCTGGGTCTGATTAGAAAGCCCGGTGAATGCTGGATAGTCTGCCCTACACAGTCCACCTTCTCTTCTCCTCTTCCCGCTGTTCTCAGCCACACTGAGCCCTGTCCCCAGGACCTGCCTTCTCAGGCCTTGGCATGCAGGCCCTGGGCACCTGGAACGTCCTCACACTTCATTTCTCTGCAGATATTCTGCGCTGGCTGGGCCCGGCGCCGTTATGACCTCGAGGGCTCAGGAGTATTGGGATTCAGACACTGACGGGACTGGCCTGGTGGTGGTTGGTGAGTGGGGACGCAGTGGGTAGGCCGGGCACCAGGGAGGGCTGGGGAATACAGGGGTGCAGAGGCAGAAGGAAGGGGAGCCCTGTCCTCTGAGGGGAGGCAGGGCTGGGAGCCGGGGAGTCCTGGGGTACCTGAGAAGAAGTGAGCCTTGAAGCCCTTTTTGGACACTGTGTTGTCAGACTTGAACTCCACGCGCATGTTATTGTACTGGGAGGTGATGACCTCGGGCTTCTCAGAGCCACAGAACTTGCCATGTAGCTTGGAGTCAGCCGTGAGCCCACTGCGCACCTCCACGAAGTCGTATTTGCACACCTGTGGGGAGCCCAGCTCCAGCTGCTTCCTCGGGGACACCTCTCCTGGCCACAACCGCCCCAGGGAAGCTGCCGTCCTACAGATTCTCTAGCCTTTCATTACCTGCTCCCCACATGGGGTCCTCCTGGGTGCCTTACAATGCCCAGTGGGCCCCAAGCTCTTCCTTACTCGCCAGACTCCAAGACAATGTCCTACACTCTCACCTGCCTCAACTGGGGGCAGTCTCCTCCACATTCCCACAGACTTTCCGCCTGGACCTCTTTCTGAGGGCACGGCTATCTCTGAGCTGAGTTCCCACACCCCATGCCTTCCTGTCCCCCTTGGCCCCAGAGGGTACTCACGTCATTGCCCTCAGTCTCAAAGAAATCAAACTGCAGGGAGATTCGGTACTGGGTAGGGGCCACCAGCTGCCAGATGCAGTTTTTGTTGGGAGGGTACTCCTTGGGCCAGCCTGGGCTGGTGATGGAGCCGTTTTGCTTGGTGAGGAACCCGCCGCAGGCAGCTGGGGGGACACAGGAAGTGGCATCATGGCCAGGAGACCCCACTCGAGGTAGGGGCCTGACACCTGGCCTGGGTTGCAGTTAGGAGGAAAGGAGGTCTGTGCAATCCACAGCCCAAGGGCTTGGGACAGACAGGAAGGAGGAAAGGTGAGGGTGGGTGTCTCCAGAGGTGAGCCTGGAGGCAGGAGGAGAGGACCCCGGGTCTGTACTGGGGCCATTTCTATCCCCTCGGCTAGAGAATAGACCAGGGGTCTGGGAGGAGGGCAGGGAAGGGCTCTGGAAAAGCCGTGCCGTGAGCAGACCTGGGAGCACACGGGGAAGGATGGGGGTGCCACTCAGGGTGCACTGAGACCAGCCTGAGCTTGGAGTGCTGTCACCAGCAGCTTGAGGACATGCACCCCGAGGCTGAGACTCAGTGCCTGTCACAGACCAGTGGTTTTCAAATTGTGAATCAGGACACTCTGATTCACCCTTCTGGTGTGTGGTAACATCGACTGCCAGGTCACGATCAGCATCAACACGACAGTAAGAAGAAAAAACCCCGAAGCCAGTGCATATCCTATGTGGCAACGATGCCACTGTGTTTCTTACCCCTAAGTTGGGAACAGAGTACTAGGAATGCTTCCAGCTTTTCCAGGAAGGGGAATGTCCCGGGGCACAGGATGGGAACAGGGCTGGGAGGCAAGTGGGCACTCACCCTCACAGCGGCGCTTGTCTGGGGCCAGCTCGTACCCAGGGTCACAGCTGCACTTGTAGCTGCCCAGGGTGTTCAGGCACCGCTGCTCACAGCCCCCGCGGTTGGGCCGAGAGCACTCGTCCACCTCTGCAGGGAAAGGAAAAAGGGTGTCAGGTCCTGGCCCCTTCTTCCTGCCCTCTGCTTGGGGCCAAGGCCGGGGTCCCTCAGGCTTCCCATGGCCATCTGTCATGGGAAGGAATGACAAGGGTATGTCTCCCAAGTCTGCTCAGCTGAGCCCTGCCCAGTACATACCTATTCAGAACCCAGGGGAGCCCAGGGCACCTGCCCTGTACATTGGTCCCCTGCTTGGCACTGCCAGCCACCCTGCTCTGCTTTAGTGCTCAGTTGGGCTTCTGCCCCACAGACTGGGCTGGCTGGGCAGCCACCACCACTCCCTAGTGCCTCTTGTGTGCTGTTGTTCTTTGCCAAAGGACTTCTTTTATTTTTCCTTCAGTCCTTTCCAAGAAACTCGTGTCCATTTTACAGGCAAAGAACTGAGTCTCGGGGAGAATCCCCTGCCCAAGATCACACTGAAAAAACCCTCACTGCCTTATTTTCTCCCCAGGTCTCTCCAACCTCGTCTTCTCCTTGGGCTTTTCTCCGTACTTTGCCCATAGCTCCTAACAGCGGGCATCGTGTGGCACGCCTATAGCCCGGGGCCTGGGCAGGCTGAGGCAGGAGGATTGCAAGTTTGAGGCCAGCCTCAGCAACTTCGCCAGGTCCTAAGCAACTTAGTGAGAACCTGTCTCAAAATAAAAAATAAAAAGGGCTAGGAATGTAGCTTGGTGGCTCAGTTTGCTCCTGGGTTACAAATCTCTAGAACTTCCCACTGCCAAAAAAAATAAATAAATAAAATAAAATAAAAAATAAATAAATAAAAAGGACCAGGGATGTCACTCAATGGTAGAGTGCTCCTGGGTTCAATCCACAATGCCAAAAAAAAAAAAAGAGGGTGCCCAGCATCTTCCTGGCATTTGCATTGCTGGTGGTCTTCATGTCAAATGGTGAGTGAAGAAGGAATGAGGAGGTGGCTTGGCCATAGGAGGGACATGGGGCAGAGGAGGAAAAGTCACCTTTGAAAAAGTTCACTGCAAAGCCAGCCTTGTTAATGGATCCATCAGAGACGAACTTGAGCCACAGGCGGCTGGATGTGCTCTTGATGTCGTCGGGCTTCTCGTAGCCACAGTAGCGCCCGATGAGGGTGCTGCTCTCACTGTGCCCGTCGCGCACCTCCAGATAGTCATAGGCACAGCTGTCGTGGCGCTCAATCTAGGGGTCGGGGGCTCCATCAGTGAGAGTCTTGGCTGCCAGGGCCCCAGCCCCTGGGAGCCTGCAGACAGGTGGGCTGTCCCAGGCGCCAACACAGGATTCACGGTCAGACCACACGGTCTGTGGCCTACCTCAAAGGACTGGAATGTGAGGCCCACGTGGAAGCCCTCGGACACCTGGATCCGCCAGATGCAGACTTTGCTGGGCCGGTAGTCGTCTGGGTAATTGGGGGACTGGATATGGCCATTGTCCTTTTTCACATCACCCCCACAGATGGCTTTGGGGATACAGGGTGAGGGGGTCAGATGGCGAGTCACACACTCTGCCCTGCCTGGGAGCCCCTTCCTACCCCTCCAGCCCTTCCCACTCCCCCAGCTTCCCGACCCCGGTGATACCCCTGGTGTCACCTGACCCCACAGCCTGCCCCAACAACCCCACCCTCTGCTTTCTCCTAGGGAGATCCATAACTGTACCCTCAGGTGCCAGGAAGAAATGGTTCCAGGGTGCCCAGGGAACCCATAGCTCCCCCCACCCCTAGTACCTTCATAGACGGCAAAGAAGCCCTTTCCAACCCAGTTGCTGCTGCTGCGAAACTCCACCCAGAGGCGGCTATCCGTGGAGACGATGGGCTCCGGGAGTTTGCCCCCACAGAACCGGCCTGCCGACAGCATGGACAGAGGATTCCTGAGCCCCAACACCCATCTCCAAGAAGCCCCACCCCTCTGGGAGGCTCGGGGCTCTGTCCTTATCAGCAACCATCCTACCGCACAAGGACCACAGAGCTGCTGGATGACTCATGGCTTGTCCAAGGTGAAGCTTAGCTTTGAACACCCAGAAATACCTCAGATAGGATGTGAGTCTGCTTTTAGGGGTCTGGTCCTCCTAATACCTGACCACGTGGGAACTATGGTCCTTTTTAAAAAGCATATTACCCTCACCACTTACATTGCCTTGCCTGGTCTCCATGAAAAGAAGTAACAATCAAGAAAGGGACATCGCTTTCTCTGCACATTATGACATGCTTTTACAGGCACTGGATCAAAGGCAGGGGGTGCCCCAGCACCCCAAACAAATCCTAGAATCTAGGGACTGAGACAGAAACACTTATGCTGATATAAAACCCAAATGTCAACATAAGGGATGAGGTTGGCCAATTGTGTGTTCCTAATAAGACTGGGTGTTTCCCAACTTTCGGCAAGGGACAGAGGGTGCTGACCTAGGAATGTCAGTTATGAGAAAGAAATTGCAATCTTGGAGACCTAACATAGCTACGGAGGAAGTGTTGTAACGACAGCTGCTTTGTGTGACTAATGAGAACTATTCAAACACCAACACTGGGGAAAAACAGAGAGAGCTAACAAGACTGTGGTAGAGCTGGGGTCGTGGCTCAGTGGTACAGCACTTGCCTTGCAAGTGTGAGGCACTGAGTTCAATCCTCAGCACCGTGTATAAATAAATAAAATAAAAAATAGAGGTATTAGCTGGGCTTGGTGGTGAATGCCTGTAATCTCAAAAAAAAAAAGACTGCATGGAGCTGCTTCTGGCTCAGGTGCTAAGGCTGAGAGGCAGCCCTACTCAGGATAACGTCCAGACAAGAGAAGGAATCACACAGCTCCTTAGACTTGATGCAGATGTCCTCTAGGAACAAGGGACTTGCTTTGCCCTAATTCTATGACCATTAAAGCAACTTCAGTGATCCTGTGGTTTTGACCTACTTAGTCCCCACTGACTTCCTTGCCCTGCACTTGCTCCCAGGGACAAAGTGTCCTGTGCAAACAAGGTCGGGCCGCTGTGCCAGGTGTGATGCCCTCTGAAGTGAGTTAAAAGCCTTCCCAGTGGGATTATAATGAGTTGCTACTGAGCAGGGCTGCATCATGGGGCCTTGCAGCCACAGAAAGCAGGGCCTCTGAAATTGCCCCCAAAAGGGAGAGAGCCTGGAGCTTTGGGGATGCACAGAACAGCCTATCTGGCTCTCTCTCTGTCAACTCTGATGTCCCCCATCAATACAGTGACAGCTGCCCTCTGAGGGAGACCCTGAAGCCTGCACTGAGGAGAGCGGTCTGGACCAGGGGTGGGCCTTGCCCGAAGTCACAATGCTCGGCAGCTAATCTCGACTATCTATGCCAGGACTCCTGGGTCCTGCACCAGGGTGTCACCCCTGTGAATCGAGGGGCCTGGAGGAGGATGAAGACAGCATGGTGTGAGCAGTTCTAGGGGGAACCGGTGGCTGAGGAGGCTGCCGGGCACTGTGCTTTACCTCGGAGGGGCGCCTTCCTCCAGAAGCCGTCGCGGACCTCCACGTAGTCATACCAGCACAGGCGGCTGCGGTACAGGTCCATGGAGGTGAAGTTCAGGATGATCTAGGAGAAGCAGGGGAGGAAGCGTTACACTGCTCCCCATCTGCTCTGGCCTCCCAGGCCTGCTGCATGACCACTGCCCGCCTCAAACCACATGGGTCACTAAGGAAGAGTTAACCGCCTGCCATTTATGGTCAGTATTCTTCCCAGACAGCCTGTGTCAGTCTCCACTGAAAATGCATGCCCTTTGTCCCCTTTACCAAATGCTTGTATGAGACCAGGGGTTCTGTTGCACTGTCCCTTCATGTCGGGGTCTAGATAGCTAACTCGGCTCTCCTTAAGGTCAGGATCAACTGCATCATCTTTAAGACAGAATAGGCTGGGAGCAGTGGCACGTGCCTGTAATCCCAGTGGCTCTGAGGCTGAGGTAGGAGGATCGAGAGTCCAAAGCCAGCCTCAGCAATTTAGCAAGCACTAAGCAACTCAGGGAGACCCTGTCTCTAAATAAAATACAAAAAAGGACTGGGGATGTGGCTCAGTGGTCAAGAGCCCCTGCGTTGGATCAGGACAGACCCAGGGTGGTGTGAGGAAAGAAGGATGTCTGAGATGGGAATGAAGGGGCCAGAGGGGAGAGGCAGGAGAGTCGGCTGAGTCACCAGTCAGCACATATTTACCGGGCACTAATTCTGGGTGTGTTAACTGCTGCAGGGAATACTAGATCTGAATCCTCCCCTTCGATATATCCCTGCCCTTGGGAGCTTAGGATAGAAAGGGACCAGATATACCTAAGAGGATCCAGCTCCCTGAGATTTGGGCCTCAGCCCTGCATTCCTTGCATAAACCACCCAACCTCGCTGGGCCTCAGCCTGTTGGTGTGCAAAACAGGGATGAGAGCCTGATGTTGCTATGGCACTCCCTGGGACAGGCACTGTCCTAAGTTTCCCTGCTGCAGCCTCTTAGCTCATAGATGCTCAGTGAGCACTGGAGAGCAGTTAGCCCTTGTCCCAGGAGGGAAACCACTTCCTTGGTAGCATCCAGAGTGAGCCCCAAGCCTGCTGTGCAGTCAGAGTTCTCACGAGCAGGGACTCAGGGCGTTCCTTAGGACCCACAAGGCCTGTGCAGTGGACACTTGAGGGCCTGAGGGGCCCTTCTATTCTGTGTTAGTGAGCTTCCCTGATAAATGGGACAGGAGGCCTCCCCTCCGCCTTATTAGAAAGTTAAGATGCAGACAGTGAGTCAGACGTGGTGGCGCAGGCTTGTAATCCCAGCGGCTCAGGAGGCTGAGGCAGGAGGATTATGAGTTCAAAGCTAGCCTCAGCAACTTAGAGAGGACCTAAGCAATTCAAGGAGACCCTGTCTCTAAATAAAGTACTAAAAAGGGCTGGGGATGTGGCTCAGTGGTTAAGCACTCCTGGGTTCAATCCCTGGTATCCACCTCCCCCCCAAAAAGATGCATACAGGGGAGGCCTGGATGAAAATGACTTCCAGGCAGGTCCTGGCACTTGCTGTATCAGGGTCAACGCTGTGCCCTGTGAAGGAAGAACTTCTGGCCCCTGGGCACTTTCCCATGGCCTTGTCACATGCTGGGTGGTTTTAACACCCACCTTAATGATCCTTCCACCTCCATCTCTCAGTTCCCTGAAGTCCTCTCTACCCTCTCTTTATCCCTCCTGGGCCATAACCCAGAGGCCTTGCTCCAGGGCCCAGCACCATCATTAAGCGCTGATCCCACCCAGCCCTCCTCTCCATCCACTCCCCCAACTCTCCTACCTGCCACCTAGGGACCCTGCACCCACTGGCCAGGCACTTTCCATGTTCGCAACTCCACCTGTCCCTACTCTCCTCACCGACCTTAGTTCTTAGTCTCTCCTTTTTCTTTTCTTTCTTAAGTTACTACTTTTTCATGTATCAGTTTACATACATCCACATTTGGCAGGCCTGTTATTAATTGTGGTTCCCTGAGCTAGACCTGGGTGAGGTCATGTTTTAGAAAGGGAACTAAATATCACCCTTGATGATCATGAGCGTCACGGGTCGTCCTTAGTGTTGTCCTGAGTCCCAGCATTTTCAAACACTGAATCTGCAAGTCCTTTCTAGTCCTTGCTATGGAGCCAGACAGCACCTCACGAGGCAACCTGTGATCTCTTTAGAAAATGACCAAACGTGACCACAGAGGAGGCAGCAGAGGGCTGGCACTGCAGTCCTCCAACCCAAGCCTGGTCCAGCCTGTCAGTACCTCCTTACATTCAGCCGCACTCCTGTTCCTCCTCCTCCTCACCGTACTCACTGAAGACCACAGCCTGGTTCCCTCCGGCCTGCTGCCTCCTCAGTCCTGTACCCTAAGGCCTCATGTAGCTGGAGAGACGCAGCCAGGCCAGCTGGGATTCCAGACCACCAGCTGCGACCAGGCACACTCCCATACCCTGCCTCTCCTCTCCCTTTTTTTGGTACTGGGGCTTGAACCCAGGGATGCTCTACCACTGAGCCACATCCCCAGCCCTTTCTATTTTGAGAAGGGTCTGGCCAAGTTGCCCACACTGGCCTGGAATTTGTGACCTTCCTGCCTCAGCCTCCAAGCAGTTAGAATGATAGGTGCCTGGCTTCTCCTCTTCATTCTAGGGAGGAATCACCAGCCTCAGTATCATCTTTTTTTCTGAAATAAAGTCCTTATTCAGTACCTTGCCTTCAACAGCATCAATCAGAGCAGAGCTTTTATGATGTAAACCTGACCACATCTCTCCCACTTGAAATCCTTTAATGCACATAACCCAGAGTTAAATCCAAAGGACCATTTATCTCCCTTTATGTCTCTGACCCCCACCTCCCTCCACTCTTCTCCTTGAATTCTTAGTTGACTTCACTCACCTCAAATATACCACAGCTACCTCTGGACCTTTGCATTTGCTTCCTGGAAGTACTTCCCAGCTGCCTGTTACATGCTTTTTCACTTCCTGCAGGTTTCTACCCCAACCCATCAGAGGAGAATGAAGCCTTCCCTGACCACCCACATCAGTCAGTGTTCCCCACCCTCTCCTTCCTCCCACTGCTGATTCCCTTCTGCACAGAGACTTACTTATCTGCTTTTGTCTGAGTCTCCTTTGTGTTTGCTAAAGCAGAAGGCCAGGACTTCATCTGTTTAACTACGGACTTCAATAAATATTCCTCAAATGGAATTTTGCTTTTAAGAACCTACTCTACGTAAGGACGTGCATAAATGTAAAAAGATGGAAGTATAAAGGTATTTGCTGAAGTATTCTTGGTAATAATGGAAACTTGAAAAAGAAACCAAGCATCCATCAGTAGAGGCCTGCAGGCAGGTAACTGAAAAATTAACTGAAGGGAAATGAAGACGGTGGATGTCAGGGTTTCATGAGAATGAATGGGCTAGTCCCTGAGAGCAGACACGGAACCAGGACGTGAGTGACAGTTAAGCGCGAGGCAAGGTGCAGAAGACTGTGTGTGTGCGTGTGTGTATGTATGGGTGGGGGGTATGGGTGTGGGTACACAGACACACACACACCTAGGAGGGTCTGTGAGGACACACCAGTGCTCCCAATGCTTAGTCACCCCCGAGGAGTGAGATTCAGAGGAGGATCAAGGGGAGAATATTTACTGTTTTACGTTATGTATTTCTAGACTGCTCAAGATTTCACAGCATGCATGTGTTATTTTTGTATCTAACAAATGACAAAAATATCTAAAAGAGATGCTGGATGGAAAAAGGAATGCGGAGGGCCGAGTGAGGGCACCCTGGTTCCCTAACGGACACCCTTTGCCACTCCTGCCCGTGGCCCCTCAGGACCTGCCGCGGGGTGCCTGGGAACTGAACGTGTGCACATTTCCCGGCAGGTCTGGCTGGAGAGAGCTGTCAATACACGTGAACTTTGCTACTCGACCTGAGTTTGCTGAAGGTATTTTGATATCTGAAGTGGTTCAGAGGAGAACCCTAGAGGCAGAGCGAGACACGTGGGTGCTGGGGAAGAGGACGGGAGTCCCTCATTGAACACCTAGGAATCCAGAAAAGATGGCAGCAGCTGACCCGGAGGATTCCTCACTGTGTGCCCGGCACAGCTGTGAGCATCTGTTTTTCCTTCCTTCTCAAAAGCAGGCCTGGCCCTGTCCAGGGAGGATGAGATCTGAAGAAACCACGCCTGCCACAGAGCCCAGAGGGCCCACCCAAGACCTCCTAAGGCACAGGAGGAGCCCCAGGTCACCCTCCCAGGAGGAGAGACCTGCACGGGTGGTCAGCAGCATCCTCCAGGGAGGCCCGGCAACAGCTATATTGAGACCAGAGGTGTCTAATTAAGACTTGTACCGACTTCTGTCATGCGGAAACAGCTGTGCCCTGGTGGCAGGGGAACGTTCCTTTGCCAAAGAAAACCTGGCCAGCTCCACCACTTCCTGCCTGGTGACTGTGGGCCTGTGGCTCGGCGTCCTAGAGCCTCAGCATGTTTGCGTAAAGGATGGAGGTGGTCACGCTGGCTCCCTGGGGAGCTGGGGGATCAAATGATATGGGTACAGGGGCTCCCAGGGCACCCATGACTGCGAAGGTCTCCTCACCCCTGCTGGGTGCCCGGGAAGGACTGACAGAAGGCCTCGCTGCTCAGCACAGGCCCTGTGCTGGTAGCCATGTCAACCCTCAGCCACTTGTGGGCTTCAACGTGGCCTCGCCATGCAACTTCAGGCAGGCCCCTGAACTCCGGCACTCGGCTTCCTTCTTTTGAGAGGGTTATGATTATAGGACCTGCCTCACAGGACTTAGGGGAATTAGATTCATATGAAAATTTCCAGCAGGGTCTGGCACAGTTATGTAGCCAATAAGCGTGAACTCCACTATTAGAGTTGAGTTGGCTTAAGATCTATTGTTATTTCAACTGGACACAGAGACAGGCAAGTAGCACCTAGGGCAGCTGCCCAGGGCTTCCTCGTTTAACACACAGGAATACAGAAAAGACACTAACATCCGCTGAATTCTCACCATGGGCTACTTACTACTCTAAGCGCTTGAGGTAGACTAATTTGTTGAATCCTCATTTGAACCCTGTGAAGGGGATACCTGCAGGAGGCTCACTGTAGAGGTGGGGAAACAGAGGCACAGGGAGGTTGAGCAACTTCTCCAAGATCGCACAGCCAGGAAATCAAACCCAGACACTCTGGTTCTTAAACTTCTACCCTGCACCATTTCCCATGTGGCCTCCCGGGGTCTGCTGGTCAAGTCTGCTCAGCAACTATGCTGAGAACAAGCGTCCACTTTCCCTTAGTCCTCAGAGCCCCATGCCCTCCAGCACCCGAAAAGCAAAGGCTTTGCTGAAGAGGGAGGCGTCGCTGCTGCCTGGCTGGGCAATGGGAAAGGAGGAGGAATTTGGGTTGGACCCTGAAGAACAGGAGGGACTTCAGAAGGCAGGCGGGGGATGCTGCCAGCTCCAAAAGACATTTGCAGTTCTTATCTTCTTGGCTTCCCTGCACTGTTTGCCTGCTGACCATGAGATCCTTAAAACACTCTCCTCCTCTGCTTTGTTGCCTGGGAACCGCTGTGGGTCCTTGGCTCAGCTGCTAATGGTTTGTGCGCAGAGACTTGGGGGATCCTAAAAGAAGGCTCTTTCCCGTGTCTGGCATACTCGTGACGTGCACAATTGTATAAGATCCACCTGTCATTCAAACTCTGGCAATAAGCTCAACACTGAGCAGCAAATGAAAAACAACCTCCCAGCAGCCAAAATAGATGTCAAAGTCCACCCACTAGAGTAGGTGGCTTTACTGAAAGTTCACTGATGAAAGATCAGACTTTGGAGTCAGGTAGTGCAGAACTAAGTGCCAGCAGCACCACTGCTACCTGAGTAAACCTGGGCAGGTTCCCCAAGTGCTATGAGCCCCAATTCCCTCATCTACCCAGGAGCGATGACAGCACCCAGCTCTTAAAATTTGGGGGAATAGCGAGGTGGTGTGTGTAAGATGTCCAGGACTTTGCCTGGCACGTCATTGTTACAATAACAAAGACCGGGCATAGCCAGTTTAAAACAGTGCAATTTTTAAAAAATATATACACTGTTTTTTAGTTGTAGATGCACACAATATCTTTATTTATTTATTTTCATATGGTACTGAGGATTGAACCCAGTGCCTCACACATGCGAGGCAAATGCTCTACCACTGAGCTACAGCTACAGCCCTAAAACAGTGCGGTTTTTAAGTGGGATGCAAAAGAAGGATAACAGCAAAGGAAAAAAAAAAAAAAAAAGTGGCCATTATTATTCTAGCCCACCAGGCTTCAATGTCAAGGTCCCCATGGTGCTAGCCTGGGTTCACTCACAGCTAGACTGCTTTCTATTCAATGCATTTCTACAACAAAGCATTGATCAATATGGAATTTTTATCCTGAGCTCACTTCCCCTGGTGTTCCACACAGGCTTTTGAGAACTGGTGAGGGTCTTCTGGGAATTACGGAGGGAATGGACCAGCAGCACAGACCGGCTCCTGGGGCAGGGCCAGGTGTCTACTAGAGAGCTGGGGCACATGCATCCAGGGACAACAGGGAAGGAAGCTGATCCTGGCCAAGCCGCCTCACCCTGCTGACTGAGCCAAACTCCTGAGCAGAACAGAAAGCAATCCCCTACCTGACTCCATGCTTCTTGGGGCCTGGACTGTCTCAGACATCTGAACGTCTCTGGTGTCTGGCCCAGTGCCAGACTACCAGGCACACGTTAGCTGAAGAGCACCAAAGGAATCACTGAAATACCACAGGGTTTTAGAGCAACATACCATGCGGGATCCCGGATTCATGTGTCATCATCTAGGTTCTGTGTGATCTTGGGCCAGCTACTAAATCTTCCAAATCCATTTTCTCATACACAAAACAGGGACAACTAGGTCTATAACACTGTTGTATTAATTAAAAGTCAACACATGTAAACAATTTAACACATGCTGGCATGATGAAGTATGCCTGGAATGCTAGCAATTCGGAAGGCTGAGGCAGGAGGATCACAAGTTTGAGGCCAACCTCAGCAAATTAGCAAGCCCCTAAGCAACTTAGTGAGACCCTGTCTTAAAAATAATAATAATAAAAAGAGCTGGGGATGTAGCTCAATGGTAAAACACCCCCGGGGTTTAATCTCCAGTAGGGAAAAAAAAAAAAAAAAAAGAACTGAACATATGCTCAATAATTGTTTGTTGTTTTTTGCTATTATTATGATTTGCAGGTGATATTTCCAAAGGCTGGAGTAGTGAAGACCCTTGGCAGAGGGAAGAAGGAAGCCAGGTTCGATCAGTTGGAAATAGCAGAAAGGATTGCAATTTTAAGTGAGATTTGGAACGAGAAGAACATTCCCTTTTGAGGAAAGATGGTCAAATGCCAATGCAGAGAGAAGACAAAATTACTCAGTTCTCAATAAAAGTATGTCCCACGTGAGAAGGATCTTCAGATTGCAAAAACTAAACCTCAGCATCATTCACAGAGGAAGGAGAAACTGCTCAATAATGCAGGAGAACAAGAGTCAGTGACCACCTCTCTCACTGCATTTGTCCCTAGGCTCACAAATGACATCAGAAGACACTCAAATAACTTGCAGATGTGATCAGCGTGTGTAATCTTGAGAACCCGGAGCAGGAGCTTTCCCCATCTTCAAGTGGGGTGTGTGTGTGTTGGGAGTGTTGGGAGGGGGTTAGGAGTGGATTCCGGGAATTATAAACCACTGAGCTGAATGTCAGTCCCCAACGAAACAGATGCTCTGTGACCATTGAGAAAAGAAGAACTTGACGGCAGGGCCCAGCAAACGCATTTCTCTCCCTTTTCAAAGGGGTTTTACCAACTGGCAGAGCAGGGGCTGTCAGCTGCTAAGACAGTCCAGCTTAGGTACTCGGTGCTTATTAACCACTTCCTGTGCCAGGGACAGAGAGATGACAAAGGGGAGGTCTCAGGAGACACGTCCCCGTCAACAGGTAATGATGTTAAGTCATTACATTGTCACAAGTCATTGCAGGTGAATGGATCCATGTCAGTTTGAGGTAGATCTGGGATCTGCTTTGGTTTATGTCCTGTTTGACATTTTGATCAGAGAGCAGGAAGAGGACACGAAGACCTGCTTGTCAAAGGAGCCAAGGCACAGGTAAGAGGCACAGCCACCTGCTGGGTGGTGGGACTCCACACTGCAGACAAGGGGAGTAAATCTTGTAGCTCACTCTTGGGAGCATTTAGACTGTGAAGGACACGGTGGGTCCAGGAGTGCTGAGAAATCCAGACTCCATGTGAAACCCAGCCCATGCATGGGTGAGGAGGCAGGAGAGTAGCCTCCCAGATCGGGAGGGCTGACTGGGAAACAGGAAGACGAGTTACAATGAATTGCTCTGGAGGGAAGGACTGGGAGATTTCAGGGACAACGGTTCCCCTCTTTATTAAGAGCTGGCTAGAGAATGGATAGAATATTCTGAGAGGTAGTGAGCCCCTCATCACCTCAGGAATTGAAACCAGGCTAGTGGACCTTGCAGAGGACGGTGCACTGGTCTCTGGGGCGCCTTGGCCACTCGGTGTCCGCCTTGCTTGCCTGCGTAAGTCGCAGGAAGGGCAGACTTCCTGCAGGAGGATGGCTGAGGCAGCCACAGTCTACCCCAGCCAGCCCCACAAAGGAAGCAACTGTGAGAACCAGGCTCACCCCCAGGTAAGAGGGACAGAAGCTTAGCGTCCTCTTTGGATCAGGAATGATACACATGTGACAGGCAGAGGAGAAAGAGAGAGGGTCACAAAGTCAGATCCCTGGGGCCAAGACTGTCGGTCCCAGTACCAGGGAGCATCCTGTGGGAGGCCTTTGCGTGGGCCCTTAACTCTTCCCGAACCACAGCTCATCAGAACTGCAAGGGCCCTCAGGAGCCCCTGGCCCAAGCCCTGACGAGGCAGATGACAGCCTCCTCAGGGGCAGATGAGAGCCCCCGACTAGGGCTAAACAGTTCATCCAGGGCCACCCCAGTCCCGCCAAGGGTTCAAATCCCACCTCACTCCTTGTCAACTGCGTGACCTGGGGCAAGTTTACTTAACCTCCCTGCACCTCATTGCCTGTCTGTGAAATGAAGACACAGGGTGGCTGAAAGAATGGCAAGGGACTAGGTGACAAGCACCTAGGAAAGCACTCGGGAAGAGATGGGTAGTCCAGCCGCCCTGCAAGGCAGATGCTCACAGCAAGGCCATCTGGAAAGGGGTGCCGACTAGGTCCCTGAGGGGGGAGGAGGGCTGCCAATGGGCAGAAGCCCCTCCTCACTGTCGTGCCCCGTGGGACTTGTGGTCACCGGTGTCCACACTGACCCCCACGTGGGAGAAGTCCCTGGGCTGAGGCTCCTTAGAGGAAATGCTCTCCCACTCCCAGGGTCGCGGGGCCCAGGACAGCGGTTACCTTCTCCCCGGGCGTGACTGAGATGCGCCAGACGCAGTGCATGTGGGCCGAGTAGCCGTTGGGGTACTCAGGGGAAGAGAAGTTGCCTGTGCTGTCTTGTAGGGTCTCTCCACAGGCTGTGAAGGAAAGGAAATGACTGCACAGCGGGCTGCAGGCGCCGAGTTCCCCTGCCTTCTGGCTCACCCCCCCCTGAGCCCCGGCATCCTTTGGGGGAGAGAGGAAGGGCTGACGAGGGGGGCTGGTCCTGTCCCTTTAAAATCCACCCTCCTCCTCGCATGGGCACACACCATCCTACCTCCCAGGGCCCACTGCTGCCAGGGTAACGGGATGCCCTGTCGTCAAGGCAACATGGGCTCCAGAGTTAAGGTCAAGCTCCTGTGGTGGGCCTCGGTTCCTCCTCGCTCCCCTGGAGTGGCTTGTTCTCCCCGTCCTGGCCCCCAGTCCTGAGCCCCTGACCCTCCCCTCCTCTGCCAGCCCCAGGATGTGGCTCAGCTTCCCACACCACCTGATCCAGTTCCGTTCCTTGAGTGAGACCTGGCCCAACCTCCACACGTCTCTCCCAACACCCTCCTCTAACACAGCTGCGACCTTCTGGTGGCCCCAGGCCCTGCCCTCCACCCCCCTGGCCTGTCCCTTCCCTGCTCTGACCTGGGCACTTGTAGAGCTTGCGGGCCTGGGCGATGTCCCCCTTGCTGAGCCGGGTCCTTTGGCCAATGGGAGGCTTCACCCCATTCACCTCATACTTGGGAACGATGGTGTCCAGGAAGATGCCCCTGGGAGGAAATGGAGAGTGTGAGTGCGAATCCACTGGAAGGTAGGTGAGGAAGGAGAGGTGGCTCGCCAGTGTGCCCCCACAGGTCACAACCCTGCCAGAGCCCAGACATTCCTCGGCAGGGTCAGGGACGGGTGGAGATGTCTCACCCTGTCATTAAGCTGCCCACTGACCAGCAGCCACCCTGCCCCGTGGCAGCCATACCACAGGAACTGGTATGCTTTGGGAGGTCAGAGACCCAGTCCAGTGATGCCCTGGGGACCCTCCAGGTGCCCCAGCCTCCGAAGAGCTGCAGGTCCTAATCCATCCTGTGGGCATCTCTGCAGCCCCACCCAGCTCCTGCCTCGGTGGCCCCTCAGGCTGATTCAGCCCCTGGGAACTTCCCCTGATTCACTACCAGGGCCAGCTCTTCACCCTGATGATAGGGCGTTGTCTGAAAGCACCTGGAGCGAGGCCAAAGGGCAAGGGCAGGTTCCACCGTGGCCAGCCCAGACCACAGGGACAGTCCCCCCAACTCCCAATCCACCAGGGTCCCTGTCCTCCAGTTCCCTGTAGCTGAACCCCGGGTGTTTCCATGTGGGAGGAGCAGAAGGAAGGAGGAGCAGGCAGCCCTGCCTCCCCAGGGCCCCTGACTCACACCCAGCTGGGCAGATCGCAGCAGGGGTGGGGATGCAGGGGGGGGATATCGGGAGGGTCTGTGGGTGTGGAGGGCAGAGTGACCTCACTACTCCTCCCTGGCCTTGGTTCCCTCAGGTCCGGAGGCAGGAAAAGTGTGTCTAGAAGGAGCTCTGAGAAGAGGGGGGAAGGGCCAACCCCTGGACAGGGACAGGGGATGAGGAAAGAGCCAGGCTTGGGAAAGGCCAGTCCGGGAAGCCCAGGAGGAGGGAGGGGTCACTTCCCACGCTCAATGATGGGAGGCTGGGCCACCCCTAAGGGGCTCTGGCTGTGTCTTCTGGGAACCAGGGCAGGGTGAGGAGGGTGTCTTGTGAGCTGGAGGTGGGGGTGGTCCAGGGGAGAAGCCAGGTGTGCTCAGTGACAGGCAAAGAGCCCCGGCTGGGCCATCACCCACGTGGCTGCAGGCACCCAGAGCACTCCCTTGCCCTTGAGGCCTGTGGCAGAGGGTAGGCCAGTGCAAAGCAGGAGGTGAAAAGGAAACGGCTTCCGGAAGGCAGGGCTGGGCGGCTCCACAGGAGGTCCAGCCCATCTCTCACCTGGAGAAGGTATTCCGGGCGTAGTGCATGATACTGTCAAAATCGTAAGTCTCCCCCAGAGACTCCACTTCCTGGATCTCCATCTTCAGGAAGTTATACTCCTGCCCTGTGAAGACCAGGAAAAGGGGGTCGGGGAGGCAGGAGCCTGTGTCCTCCCTGTACCGGCTGAAGGCCCCCTACCTGAGGGCCTGGGGAGTGGCCAAGGGAAGCCTGGGGGTGGGAGGCTCTGCAGAAGAGCCCTATCCAGAGAGAAGCCAGTGAATGGAGGGACCTACTGGAAGTGGGCCCAAGGAACTATGGGAAGGGACCAGTGGATTAGAGAATGTCTGGCGGACAGAGCCGGTAGGCGGGAGGGGACAGGAGAGGGAGGCTGAGGAAAGCAGGGAAGAAAACCCTAGAAGACAGAACTGGCAGAGGGCAGGAGACGGTGGAAAAGTGAAGGGGAAGGCCTGCAGGAGCATCCAGGCCTGGGCTGCTGCCACCCCCGCTCCACCCCCCAGGCCAGCTGAACCTGTGCCCGGGCATCTGCTACCAGCCTTGAGCAGATGCCTGGGGGGAGGTCCTGACCCAGGCTGTGGGCAGCAGGTGCAGCTTCCACCCACAAGAGGACCCAGAGGTGGGGCTGGGACAGGAGGTGCTTCCTACCTGGCTGGATGTTCTCTCGCACAATGGAGACATGGCGGTCCCGGTCGGGCCTTGTGTGCTCGTGCCAGAAGCCAATGACGTGGCCTAGCTCATGGACCACAATGCCAAACTTGTCACAGTTCTTGCCGATGGAGATGGCCTGGGGGCCCCCACCACGGCGACCCACGTAGGAGCAGCACCTGGAGGGCGGGGCCAGCTCAGGGGGGCGGTCCCGAGCTGGGGGAGTGCATCCACTCAGGGGCCGGGCCAGGCTGCCAGGTTGGCAGGGGAGTGGAAGGGTGGGGGGGTCCCTGAGCACCCAATGCCCAGGCTGTGTGCCAGGGTCACAACAACAGGGAGATGCCCCATGGTGGGAGGGGATTGGAGCACCAGGGCAGTGCCCAGTTGAGGGCAGTAGCAGAGCCCAGGGCAGAACCTGGGGGAGGGTCATGGCCAAGAGTGCAGTGCCCGTGGGTCCCTGCTCACCCGCAGGGTCGATAGGTGAACACAATATAGCTGTCCTCGTCAGTGCGCTCCAAGAAGGTGACACAGGTGTGCTTCTCCCAGTGCCTCATGGCCTGCCGGAAGACTGCTCTCTGGCTGCCTGCCGGGAGGAAGGAAGCCAGGCTATCACACTGCCCAGGTGGCCCTCTTCCATGCGCTGCTAGAGCAAACCAGCCATTCTGAGAGCACACTGCCACAGACAGGCCAAAGTAGCAAGGCCAGGGCCGGATGCAGGCTGTGCCTGGGCCCCACATTAGCCCACTCACCAGTGAAGTTTCCCCCGATGACAAAGGGGATGACCCCATCAGGCCACACACGTTCTGGTCTGGAGGTTGCTGCCCGCCGGCTCCGGGGCCTGCCTCTCCATCTCCCCTGGGATTCCCTCTGAGGCTGCCCGCTAGCTCCCTGGCAGCCAGGGGCAGAAGAGTTTCCTGGAATTAAAAGAGGAAAGGCTTTGGCAGCAGGTGGGTGGAGGACAGAGAGAGGAGACAAAGCCCAGCAGGGCCCCCTTAGTTGTGGATTCTGTATCTGTGAATTTGCCTACCTGCTAAAATTCATTTGTAACCCCCAAATCAACTCTCAGGGCTTTCACGGTCACCTGTGGCCAAGCACAGAGCAGGGTAAAAGTTCTTACCCAGTGTGTGCGTTCCCTGCTGAGGCTGACCGAGGTGACGCTGCTTTGCTTCAGCTCCCCTACTATAAACAAGTGGGTCGTTTTTAAGGTTTATTGAGTGCCATGTTTCTTTGCATTTTGGTGCTTCTTGTAGATGATTTTGCTGTTTAAAATGGTTCTCAAGTGTAATATAAAGTTCTATCTCATGTCCCCAAGGGCAAGAAGGCTGGGGAGTGTTCTACAGAGAAATGCATGTGTTAGATAAGTTTGTTCAGGCCTGAGTCAGTGCTGTTGGCTGTGAGTTCATGAATCAACTATGTATTAAATAAGGTGTCTTTAAATGAAATACACATAAGACAAGATCATGTGGTGACCAGTTTAAAAAAATGTGACCAGAAGCTGGCAGAGCCCACGTTTCCCCTGGAGCAATGATTCAGTATTCACTAATTCAGTGTTTTCAGTGACTACACAGAATACAAAGTTCTACAATTACGGTGAAGTTATGCTATAACTATTCATAACTACCATCAATGGCAAGAATGGCTATGATTGCAAAGGAGAACAGTAACGTATTCATTTCCTAGGAACTGTAAGGACCTAGGAGATCTGAGATTTGGAAAATGTCCCTTCTCATCTAACAAAACCTGGTATCTGTGGAGCATGTGAAACTTTATGTTTTCTCTAAGTTTCTCAGAATCACATTTTCATGTGACATCACAGCATTATGGGATGGGGGCAAGTGCCTTTATCTACATCTGACATATGAGGAAACTGAAGCCAAAGCTTTGCCCAAAGTCACCTCATGAGTTGGCTTTGTGTGGCTTTCCCCTGCACCATTCTTACTAGTCTCCGCTAAGGTTATATAAGCCTCCCTTGTCACCAGGCCACCAGGTCACTCTCTGATGCCAGTTGCCCTCTGGGTTAGTTGACCCTTACTCCCAGGTTGCCCACACTAATATCCTCTTTCCTGCTGGACAGGATGACTGCTGGGCAGACCCCTGGTAGGCATCTCCATCCTCGGGCTGTCGGGACCTGCCCCAGGCCACCTGCAGCACAGCAGTGACAAGCTGCTGCCCCTCCATAAATCAGTAAGAAGGCTGAGAAGAGCCAACTCAGCCCTGGTCCTCAGCCCTCCGTTCCCCCTCTCCACATACAAGTGCCACAGGAGTTGGTAGGTGCTTGGGTCACTAGGGAGAGAGAGAGAGAGAGACCATCCCTGACCTTGAGGATTGTAGGTCCAGCTGGGGAGATGAGACGTGGAGCAATTCCCATGTGGCATGGAGAGATACTAACAACCCAGGTACCGAGCAGGAAGGGCACAGAACGCGGAGGCGCACCATCACGTCCAGGAGACGGTTGGAAAAGTTATGAATGAGGCTCCTGAGAAGGGCCCCAGAGGATGCTGGGCAGTGGGACCAGCAGGCCCAGGGGATTACTTGTTGGGCACAACGGCTCAGATTTGGAGAGAGAAGGATGGGTTCTAGTCTCAGCTCTGCCACCAACAAGCTATGTGATCTTGGGCAAGTGGCTTTACCTCTCTGAGTTTAAACCAGGAGTTGTCCTGACAGACACCTCTGAAGGTAGTTAGGGACAGTCAAGTTAGACAACACCTCTGAAAGTACTTTGTAAGCTGTAAGCAGGAAGCTGGGGGCTCTTAGGCTCTGGGTATGACCACACTTCCTACTACTCCTGCGGAAGGATAAAGATATTCCAAAGGAAGACAAGCCCATGTGCTGGGATCAAGTTCATGGCCTCTGAGCTGGAAGGCTCTGGCTGGGAACAGGGGGATCCCTTGTTTCCCCAAGTCTGGAACCCATTTCTGGGACACAGAGGGCTGGCCTGTACCTGCTGTTTTGATGGACGACCTACGGGCCATGCGTGGCCTGAAATCCGCAGCCCGCTGCACCTGGAAGGCCCTCAAGTCCTCCTCGTCCAGGGCAATGTCCCCAAGAAAGGCAACTAAAGAAAAAAAGAAGAGGTCAGGGGCTGAGTTAGTTCTCTTACCTGGGACTGGGTGCAGCATGTGATAGCCCTAACCTGTGGGCACACCCGCCCAGTCCCCACAGCAACTCCGATCCTCAAATGCCACTGGAGGAGAAAAACAAGGGCAGTGACAGATCAGCTTCTAGAATCTCTTGTGAGATCATACTTAGTTTTAGCTAAAAGACCAGCAACAGCAGGGCAGGAGATACACACCATGCTTGTACAAGGCAGAAGGACCACTGAGCCCAGGGATTTGGAGAACAGCCTGGGCAACAGGGCAAGACCCTGTCTCCAAAAAGAAAAAGGGCTGGGAGTGTAAGTCAGTGGCACTGTGCCCGCCTGGCATGCACGATGCCCCAGCACCACAAAAAAATAAAACAATAAAATAAAATCCTGGCAAAGTGGATACCAACCCCTACCAGGCTGTGATCTCCACAAGGACACAGTGTGTCATTTATTCCTTCATTCTTCAGTCAACACTCAGCACCTGGGTCAGGCACTAGCCAACGATTAGCAAGACAGAGCAGTAGCCCACCTTCTATAACCCACAAGTGCTTAGATACTGACTTAGAGAATTCCAGACGGTTTGGAGTACAGTGCTCTGGAGAAAATACACTGGGGCAAGATGGTAGCGTCTATACTATGGTCTGCATAAATGCACCCCCAGAGGTCCCTGTGCTAAAGGCTGTTGGTACCCAAGGAGGTGCTAAAGGGAGGTGCTTTGGACCTTTAGGGGGTGGGCCCTTAAGGGAGGCCATTAGGTCATTAGGGGTGTGCCTTTACAGGGGACTATGGGCTGTCCCTAACTTTTCTCCTTGCCTCCTAACTGATGAGGTGAGCAGTTTTGCTCTGCCACATTCTTCTGCCATGATGTGCTGCTGCCTCATCAGAGGCCCAAAACAATGTCCTCCACCGTCTTATACTAGAAACACCAGAACCAAGAACCAAATGAACCTATTTTCTAAGTCAATTATCTGGACTATTTTGTTATAGTATCAGAAAGCTGACTAACAGAGTCTGTTTGTATGCTCATAACTTTGGCACTGTGCCAAGCATGTGGTGTTCACACAGCAGATGCCATTTCAATCAAATAAAGGGGAGGACATAAATTATAATACAATGCAATAAGAACTGGGGCAGGTAGACACACTGGGAGTTTCCTAGCTGGCACGAAAGGGTTAACAATTCTCAAGTGATTCCCATTCTCAGTCCCCTCTCTGAAGAAGAAAGGCCCAGGGGAAGAGACCCCCCCTCCCCTAACAGGCTATTTTGATTTCTGGTGCTGGGAAGAGACGTTTCTGGAGTCATGGGCTGAGCTGCCTGTGTTCATTTTTTTTTTTAATACTTTTTTTTTTAGTTATACATGGGCACAATATCTTTATTTTGTTTATTTATTTTTATGTGGTGCTGAGGATCGAACCCGGGTCTCACACATGGGAGGCGAGTGCTCTACCGCTGAGCCACAACCCCAGCCCCCCCCCCCCCCCCCCCCCCCCCCGCCTGTGTTCTTTTTTGAGAAGTCTAGAGCAAGAGGAAGCAGAAGCCATAGAACTGGCCCCTTTGGAGGAGCCCAGCTGTGAGCTTCACAAGGGCTGGGCTGAAGCCAGGGGTGCGGGTTGGAGGTGCAACCAGGCAGCTTCCCTGTGGCCCCGCCCATGGTGACATCTGCTTCTCATCCCAGCGGAGCACTGCACAGGCCGGGCGGTCAGCATTACACACATTGTTTTAACCTTGAGGCCTTACACACAGGTCTCTCCTCCCCAGCTGGCCCTACTGGGTGGACACAGATACAGTTACTTCATCACACAGAGAATCAGACACATGTGGTTAGTGTTCCAATGAGCATATGGTGACATTCACACCCTTGCTGTCAAATGCAGAGCCATCAAGGTCAGACACATAGGTCCCTGCACGTGCAAGTGGTGCCCAGCATGGGGCCTTTGGGTGGAAAGCACTCAGCGATGCTTTTTTGAATGAATGAAGCACCACGCCAGTATTCTGACCTGCAGATACATGTCAAAGACACACACTCCCTGAGACACAGATCAACAGAATGTGGGACTGACTTTAGCAGTCACCTAGCCAGTCATCCATTTTACAGGGAAGGAAACTGAGGCCCAGAAGGGAGCAGATTTAACTGAGACCTTGCTGCTGGTTGCCAGGAAGGCTGGATCCTGTAATAAGGCTCCCCATCCCCAGTTCGGGGATTGCTGCACTCAAGTTCATTACCTCCCTAGAACCCAAACTGTAAGTACACATCCACAAAAATAGCCACTCCCTAGAAACACACATCCACAAAAAAATACAGACTCACAGATAGTCCTAAAAAACACACAGGCGCAAGCTCCAACACACACAAACCAGCAGCGTGCTCTGAACTCACTAAGCCAGTAATAGTAGCTGTAATGACACCTTATGTAAATGTCTGTTGAAACCACGTTGTGCTTTCACATTAATGAGTTCATTTAATCCCGGCCCACCCACAACACACGCCCAGTAAGCCACACTCCATCGCGGGCTTTTGCCTAGGAGTGTCCCATTACAAACACTGGAGAGATAAACTTGTGGCCAGATGCCAGCCCACCTCCCTTGCTGCAGAGATCCCAACACTTGGTCTGAGGAGGCACCTGCTTATAACTGGTCCAGATCTCTTCCAGCCCCTGAGAAAGTTTCTGACACCTAACAGCCTTCCTCCATGGCTTTGGCTTAGCAACAGAAGATGCTTCTAAGCTGACATGCAAGAGTGGCCTCAATAAGGATTTGGGATAGATGGTATGGTCCAGGGAGGTGGCAGCACATTCATACATGCCAGCATCACCCGGGTGTGCATGTACCACATGAACACCCCTACATTTTTGCATGATTTGCACCTTTGCACACACACTGCACGTCCAGGCTTCCACATCCATACCCAGGGGCATTACCACACACAGTCATCCTCCGGGGATTCATCCAGGATCCCACAGATACTTGAACCTGCAGATGCTCGAGTCTCTTATATACAATGCTGTAGTATCTGCACAGAATCTACCCACAGTCTCCTGTGTACTTAAGATCATCTCTGGATGACTTGTAATACGTAACAATGTAAATACCATGTAAGTAGTTGTCATACTGTATTATTTAAGGAATAATAACAAGAAAAATGTCTGTACATGCTCAATACAGACAACATTTTTTTTTCCCAAATATTTTTGATCCATGGTTGTCTGAACCCATGGATGTGGAACTATGGATACAGAGGGCAACTGGACTCATGTGGTTGGACTTTCAGATTGACATTACATTGTCATTAAAGAGCAAGGTCTTTGGAGTCAGACAGACCTGTCTTTGACTCCCAGTTCACTACTCCTAGCCAATGTCATTGTAAGTTCTGCTAAACCTCAATATTCTCTATAAAAGAAGGGACTAATGATAGAATCCTGCATGCAGAAACCAAGCCATGCAAATGAGGCTCCTAGAACAGAATCTAGAGCACAGTTAGCATCTACTAACTGGTCAATGCCACCTCAATGCCAATCCCAGAAGCTCAAGGTCAGTTTTACACCTTCCCTGGGCATACTGGTCCCTAACACTTGCACCCCAATTGAGAGAAACCCAAGGACAGAAGCCACAGAACCTTGCTGGCATATGGGATCAGGACCGTGTGGACCTGGGGTAGGGCAAGTAGAAGGCAGAACAGGGCCCAGCTGCGGTGCTCAGCAGGGAGCAGGCGCCCTGTGGTGGGAATGTCATGGCTGAAGAATGCGTGGGAACCCAGTCGGGGTGGGGGTAGGGGTGAGGTGGCAGGAGAACCTTATGGCCAAGAGCCAGGCCTGAGGGCCTACCCATTTGGGATCCCAACCTGGGGAGCTAGGGAATCTGAAGGCCAGAGAGTCCAGGATGCCCCTCCTGACCAAAAGGAAGCCCAGGGGTCAGGGTCAGGATATTAATTGTTTTTAAACAGGATCAAAAGTTTTTGTTTTGTTGTCTGGCTGTAAACCAGACAGGAGCACTTGTAGCTCTCCATAGCCAGGCTGGGAACAGAAAAAGGGACAGAGCAACATCCATGTGCCTGAACTGGGGGAGGAACTTTGTCCCCAAGGTGAGCTCTGGATTCCGAATCCCCTTACCCAGGGCACAGCAAGGCCACCTCTTCTGTGGGGGCAGGGAGAGAAACCTGGCTGGTTTGATGGAGACCCAAAGCCATAGGTGCAGGACAGGACAGGCTTCTAGGTGGGGGAGGACACACTGAGGGGACCCCCAAACATGCAAATGAACTTCATCACCTGTCTACTTGCCAACAGGAGCACATTTACACTTGTGCTCACTCAGGAATCAAACACACCCAGGTGAACAGACCCGCTTTAAAGCAAGGACACAAATGTGTACAATCAGCCACTTCCCTGTGCAAGTTCTAACTGCAGGTGTGTACTCCGTTCACAGGCCACACTCCCCAAAGGAGAAGGGTGCCCTAGAAATGCATGGGGGTGCACACATGTGTGAGAGAGGGAGAGAGAGAGGGAGATTAGCTGAGTCCCCTGAGTACAGATATCCTTCCTTAGGAGGTCCTTAGTGGCCTGGGGAGTGGCCATTCCATCCCTCCCCTGTCACCCTCCCCCAATATTTTCTCCCTCAATCTCTGGAGTCTGAATCCTGAGGAATGCCTTTTTCCTGAGGAATCTCACTAGTCCCCTCCATCCAGAACCCAGGGAATAGTCTTCCTCTTCCCTTGGGGCACTTAAAAGAGAGGGTGACTCAGAAAGTAGAGGCTTAGGTGGGTGGGTGACTCAGTGTGTCTGGAAGGCGGGATGTGGTCTTCTGACAGAAGAGACTGTGCTCACAGCCTACATCCCACCCCCAAGACACCCTAAAGTCCATAGCTGGGCCACAAGGCCACTAGGGCAAGAGTGGTGGTGAGAGCTGGGGGAGCTGCTGCCCACTGCACCTCCCCCAGACCTCCAAGCTGCCAGCTGAGGTCAGGGTGAAAGCAAGGGCCTAGCTGGCGCAGGGTCAGGTCCCATGGACTTCTCTGCTTGTGGGATGAACTATGCCCCAATTTCTGCCTCCAACTCCTCTCCCAGATCCCTGAGTGTCACTGGCAGTGTTGGGAATTGTAGAGAAGGACCCCTTTGATGTTTAGTATCCCAGTATACAAGAGATAAAGGCTGCCTCAAATCTCCCTGGGCAAGCGTTAGAGAGCGGGCTTGAGGAAACTGCTCTGAGCACACCAACAGACCAGCCTAGCTTCCTGTCCACTGTCCGATGCTGCACAGAAGGTCCAGGAACTTCTCCAGGGTATCAAGGGCCTTAATTTTGCCCTTACTGCAATAGTAACCATAACTCAAACAGCAACTGTCAGAGGTGACTTCAAATGAAACTTCAAATGACAGAGCCTGGTTATCCTCAGAGCAATCTAAGAGATCACAGGTAGGCCGTGGGAGTCAAAGGGGCTTTCATGGCTGGTCCTTAGTGCAAGTGAGGCAGACGAAGGAGGAGGAGAGAGCTGGGGAGGGTGGAGCAAACAGAGGTAAGCAGGGCCACCAGCCACATTCAAAGGAAGTAGAGGCCCGTGCCTGCCAGTCGCCTCCGCATCTTGGAACCTGGATGCAAAAGGGCCAAGAAGCAAGGCCAGGCAGGAGGAGACAGCACAGAGAGGGCAGCCGGGGGACCCACAGCTTGGGGGTGGCAGGCCAGGCTCAGCAGAGGTGTGTGCTTCCAGGAACTAGAATCCAATTTCCTCCAGGGGTGGGCCATGGGACATGAGCATCAGTCACACCCAAGAGGGAGGCCTGATCTGACCTTGAAGCTTGGCCCTGTCAGGCTCTCGGGCCCTCTCGGCCACCCCCAAGCCTGGCCCAGCTCCCCACCAGCCTCAATTCACCCTGGTGGAGAACTTTCTCCAGAGCCCTTGTTTGAAGTTCCAACTTAGTCAGCCCCACCCTAGCATGAAATCTGAGACTGAGGATACAGCCCTCAGCCTCTTGCTGTTCCCAAAATCACTCCCATTTCCAACATCAGCATGGCTTCCTACCCATTCTTTGAGGCCTCCCCTCCCCCACCCCTGCCCCAGCTTCTCCATGAAGGCTCCACAGACCTTCCCAGGCCCCTCCAATCACTTTGCAGTCCCCATCAACAGGGCTACAGAGGGAGCAAGGGGCCTCCTATCCTCCAGTATGGCACTTCAGATACCTTGGGTGATGCTATTGGTTATGTCTGTGAACTCTTGGCCCCTGCTGGACTATAAGACCCTTGAAGGCAGGGGCCTAACTGGCACCTCTCTGTACCTCCCACAACATCAGGCTTGGGACATGTTAGGCATCAGGAATGTACAAATGTAGAGCATTGAATGGGGAAGGGACAAAAGGGTGGTGTCAAGGAGACATTACTTTTTCCTAAAAACCAAGATCATTCCCCCTAAAAAATATATATATTTTAAAATGAAGTGGGAGTCAGAGGCACAAAACAGGGGATTAGGAAGCCAACGTTTTAGTGCTTACTATGTGGTAAGTGATAGTATGTTCTCAGATTTAGTCTTTACCAGCAGTTCTATGGAGAGATATATTAACGGTCCCATTTTACAGGTGAGAAAACCAAAGGTCAGAGATGATGGTTACCTTTTCCAAGAAGGAGAGCTAAGGAGTCCATGATTGAAAACTAGCTCTGCTTGCCTCCTGAGCTCATGACCTATCCACTCTGCCTCCTCTTCACCCCATGCATCTAGCAAGAAAGATGATAGCTCACATCCCAGCTTGCCCAAAGCCAGCAGATAAGGAGGAAGATGGTCTCCCATTCCACTCTAAGTGAGGAGAGAGAGGGCAAGGAGTGTGCCTGATCAGGATTCCAGGGCCAGGGCTAGAGTGGCCTGCCCCCACCCATCCCCTTGTTTACAGTTCTAGGAACCATGACCCTGGCCCTGGCTATTTAGAGACAGGCCGAAGACAGAGGCAGGAAATCGAGGAAAAATTCTGATATCTCATCCCCTGAGCATTCCAGGCAGCCTATTCAGGGTCATCCCATTAGGCCAATGGCCTGAGTGCCCGGCCATCTGGTCACTCCAGGGGCAGGACTCTTCTGGTCCAGAAGTAGTAAAGGGGTTACAGAGGGTTCTCATGGACAATGCACATTCTTTCTCTCTCTCGACCCTGACCTCACCTAATTGGCCTCTGCTGTATGTAGGGTAAGAAGGCTGATGCAGAATATCTGAGTTCTCTTTGTGTGTCCTCTTTTCCACCCCATCTTGGCCTTGGCAGGGCCCTCTTGGCACACAGGGACACAGGTATGTCCCCTCCTTCTCTGACTTTGACAGCTGTCTCCTGAGTCCCAGAAAGCTGTTGCTGCTGGCAAGGACCAAAGGCTAGGAGAAAGATCCCACAGAATCCCTGGAAAACTTTACTCTTCCCCTTGGAATGGGGTGGCGGCTGGGAGACCTATTCCTTGGAGCTGCAGGCCTCCAGGCACCAACCTAGACAGATGTGCAGCCTCAAGGCGGGGGAGACGGACAGACAGGCTGGCAAACACCAGTGTTCCGCAGAGCTGGAGGGATGGGGGAGAAGGGAAAAGAACGTGCGCGCACACACACATACACACACACACACACACACAGAGTTTGACCAGAAAAGTTTCCTGCAGAAGGAAACCTCCCTGCCCGCAGGATTCTCTCGGACCCAGGGAGATTTCCCCAGGAATCCTCTGGGAGGGCAAGAGGCAGCAGCAGCGATGTCCACCAACAGCAGCAAAACTTCAGTCCTAAAAGTCCCCCAAACTTCCCCCTCCCTCTTTCCCTCGTTCTTTTGTTCCCCACTGCATTGCCAACCAGGCAGCTCCCGGCTTCCCACACTGGACTGTCCTCCCCCAACCCCAAACCCTACCCGGCCCGGCCTGCCCGCACCCGGCTCCGCGCGCCCCGGCTGGCCGCGGCGGGCTGGGGGGCGCTTACCCGCCTTGCAGGGGTCTTTGTAGTTGAGAGGCTCCGGGGCGTCCTCCTCTCCCAGGTCGTAGGTGTAGTCGGCCAAGTCCAGCGGTCGGCCGGGGCGCGGGAGCAGCAGCAGCAGCAGCAGCGGCAGCGGCGGGCGGGCCACACCGGGCATGCTGGCGGGCGGTGGCGGCGGGTCGCACCCGGACGCGGGAGCGGCGGCGGGGAACCGAGCTCTGGCGGCGAGGAGGAGGCGCTCCCGGCGGCTGGCCGCCCGCTCGCTCCCGCTCCCCCCGCGCTGCCTACCTCTTCCCTTCCCGCTTCCTGTCTCCCGCCCCCCGCTCGCAGCGGCTCGCGCTCGCCCTGCTCCGCGGCTCCCTCGCCCTTCCCTGCGCTCGCTCCTTTCTCTCTCGCCCGCCCCCCGCCCCCCCGCCTTAGGGAAATGAGCTCGCTGGAGGGCGGGTTTTCGCCCGAGCTCGGCCCCCCTCGGGGCCGGGACTGTGCTCGGCCCGGCCGGGAAGCGCGCCAGCCCGGGCGGGGAGGGCAGGGAGCCGCGCCGCCCGCCCGGGAGGGGCGCGGGGCCGGGGCCGGGGCCGGGGAGGGGGCGCCGGCGCCCGGGGTGTCCGGCCGGCCGCCGCTCCCGCCAGGGGCCCCCTAGCGGCGACTTGCCCCGCGGCCGCCGGCCCGAGCCCCTCCCGGCGGCGGGACACGCTGTCAGGACTCTCCGCCACCTCAGCCTCTGTCCCTCCGTCTGCGATCGTTGTCTGGCCGGCCTCTCTCGTCTCTCCCTCCCTCCCTCGGACCCTCGCTCTCTCCCATCTCGCCCTCTCTTTTGGTCTCTCTCGCTGTCTCTATCTCTGCCCCTCCCTCCGGACACACCACTGGAGGGCGCCTCACGCCCGTGGATAGTTCCCGGGTCCCTTCCCCACTGCCCCCTCTCCCCAATCTGGGATGGACTGAGTCCCCAACATTTTTGGGACAGAGGAACCCCGACTGTTCCCCCAAGGCCCTCCCCATCCCCGAGCCGACCCCAGCACTCTGGACTTCGAAGGTGTCGGAAGATACAAGTTGGACCCTTTGTTTTTCAATCAATTGCTTTATTCTTTTGTGATAGGAATCCCCTGGCCCAGAGGAACAACCTCTCCCCCATACACCGCCCCCCCCCACTCCACACCCTCGCTCCCTTTTCTCCGGGGTCAGTCCCTGGGGTGTGAACCAGAGCAGCTTCTCCCAGCCTGCAGAAGACCCCTTTGCTTGCAGATCTTTCCTGCCTGGTTCACTCCCACAGATCCTGTGAAGCAACAGTGTTGTTTAAACATCATGTGTGAGAGAGAGCCTCAGGGGTGCCCACGCCTATGTCTTGTGAGCCTTCCCTCCCCTGAGCTCCCTGGACCACTGGTTTCTGGGCATCCCCAGTGTCTGAACAGCTGACATGGCCAGAGTCCCAAGACCTTCCCACTGCTGCTCAGTGCCCTGGCAGCCACAGTTGCTCACCTGGAAGTCCTAGATATAGTAGAGAGGCACCTCTCCACACAGGGTGCTCACCACCAGGCCCAGGAAGGCCAGGTCTCCTCCTGAGGAAGCAGAGCCTCCCTCATGCCCCTCCTCCTGGCCCAGCTTAGGGTTTGCAGGTTTGGTCTGAAAAGAGAACCTACTTTGGAATCTGAAAACTGAGTTTCTTTCTCATCATGCAGCCCTTTTGGGGGACCCCAGGCATATTGGGCAGCCTCCCTAAGCCTCAGTTTCCCCACAAGTATAGTACCAGAAGTCAGAAGCCCACAGGGAGTACGTGGGCTCAGCTGAGGTCGGTACCCTGACCGTGGGCAGCTAAGAACAGTAGGGAAGCTATGGTGCTGGTTGAGGGTATAAAGGGACACTCACCTGGCAACCCAAGAGAAGCGGTGCTTTACAGGTGACAAATAGCTGTCACCTTAAACACTCCTCCCTGCAGTGCTGGGAGGGAGACAGACCACTCCTTTCACCTACACACCTACCTGTAGATTCTGGAACTTTCTAGTGAGAGCCTCAAGACTGGGGATGTTATCTGGAGCCATCTTCATGATGTAGCAGTAGGTTCCTGGGGCTGGCTTATAGGCAGTCAGGAGCTGGGCATGGAATGCTAGAGGTCATTTGGGAAAGTCCCTGCCTCGCTGGCTCCCTAACCCTGGTCCTCAGCCAGCTCACTCTAGATAGCATATAGGGAGTCACATTGGAGTCTGGGATTCAGGCACCCCAGGGAGGCAAAGGGCTAAGGGAGAGGGAGAGATGGGTGCAGTGAAGTAGCACAGCTGGTTGGCTCTAGCAAAGTCTTGTCACTGGTTCCCCGGACTGGCATACCCACCCGCTGGTAGTCATACACGATGATGCCAGTGGAGCCGATGGAGAAGGTGGCAGTGGTACCCGCATGCTTACTCAGGGCCAGGCGTTGCTGGGCTTCTGGTGCCCCGATGCTCATCTCGAGGACCTGGGGTTATAGTGTGGCATGACAGTCTTCTTTCCCCTCTCGGCCCTTCAGCACCCTTGCCTATCCTCAGGTTCCTTCACTCAAAAGAAATTCCTTCATTCCTGAGAGCTCAGGGAAGGTGAGCAGAACCAGGTGCTAGAGAGAGGGAACTGGCTGTCACACTGGGGGACAGGAGCCTGCTGGAAATGGCTAGGTCAGGTGTCACCCATTCCCATCTCTGTCCTTGCCTGCTCCCCACCACTCCCCTGGGTGATTTCCTATGTGCCCAACCCACACAGCCCCTCTGACCTGCCCTGTGCCCGCTGCTCTCCCCATCCCAGGCCTGCTCACCATCTCAGTATGTTTCTGGCTCATGTGAAGACCCATAAGCAGGGCCCCTACGATCACCACAACGACAAGGACCACCACCACAACCACGATGAGAAGGCGTTTGAGGTTCACTGGGCAGCAGGGGATGCGGAACTGGCCCCGGGGGCCTGCCGAGTAGTCCTGACGAGATGGCAGGCAGGGAGGAAAGTGTGAGGTCATGAGGATGTCCCCTCCCTTCCCTGCACAAACTGGACACACTCCCATGCCCTCTCAGGGCTGGACAGCCAGTGCTGTGGATCTACACAGGAGGCAGGGATCAGAGGAGCCTGCTGGGGTGAGGTGGCCCGCACTCCAACAAGCCCAGGTTAGAAGGGCCACAAGAGAGCCTGGCTCGCTGCTGCTTCCTCTAGACTCCCCAGAACCCCAGTTGTGGCAACCTCTGTTCCCCAATGATCCAGGCTCTTGCACCTCCAGGCCTTTATCCAGGCTACTACTACTTCCTACCGCTACTCCCTCCTATGATCTCCCAAGTACTTAGTGGCTCTTCTCAGTGCTCTCTAGAGCCCTTTCCAATGACCCCTGTGGTGGCTCACAGCCTCTTTTTATCAGAATTGTGGGCTTCCTTGTCTCTTTCCCCCAAAGACTCTGTGCCAGTGGTCTTGGTGTCCCCATCCTAACTTAGCACGGTCCTAGGCTGGTTGAGTGAATGAACATGAGTGAAGAAACAGGCCCAGGAAGGATGGAGGAGGCGGAACCCAGTTCACATCTGTGCACAACCACCCCCCACTCACACAGCTGACCACACTCACCGGTGGGCTCTCCATCAAGACCTCCTTGCTGCCTGCATCCATCTTGCTGCAGGCCTTCTCCTCTCCTCACCTCGCAGTTGGGACCAGGGTCTTATATGTGTCCCACAGGGAGAGGGGACAGAAGTGAAGGGCCGGGTCCCCTGTTTGCAAGCCAAGCCCCCGGCTTTGAAGCCTGTTTGTTCCTGGCCCTCCAGAGCCAAGGTCCTGATAAGCCAGCTGCAAGAGCCCCCAAGGGCCCTTATGCCTGGCACATGAGTCCTCTTGGCCCCAGCAAGAGCAAACCTGGATGAGCTGAGCAAACTTGCCCTGAGGCCACCTGTACCTCTTGCCGTGGGTGTCTTCCTGGCGTCCAGCCTTTCTTGCTGGCACCTGCCCATACAGCCCTGTGCTTCCCTTCTGTCTGCTGCCAGGTGAACTTCTCCCAGCTAAGGGTCCCGGTTCCCAACAGAGTTTCCCCGAGCATAGTGATGGGCTCCAGAAAGGGGGCACAGGAGGCAGTACAGACCCAGAGGGGCTCTGCTGAAGGCAGGAGGGGCTTTGACATCAGTTGGAGTGTCCATCATTGTGCATTTCTCCAAGGGCTGAATTCCTGTTTGCCTTGCCTGCCACCTCCCACACATCCTGCACCTAACCTCAGACTGGCCCCCAGTCATTCGTCTCCTAATTCTGGAGGATCTGTCCCCACTGGTGGAAGACTCTTCGTGGGGATGGGGCGGGGGTTATTCTTTGCTCTGGGCTGGTCTATAAGCTGCAAGCTTCTGATGACAGATTGCATGCCTGACACTGCTTTCCTAGGCCGGGACATCCTTATACAGTGCTGAGTGTGGTCCCAATCTTTTGTCTTTGAATCAGCCCACACTGCCTGCCGGCTATATTGTCCAGGCTAATTAGAAATTAGCCTGGACAATATAGCAAGACCTCATCTCAAAAACAAAACAGCCAGATGGACACAGTGGCACATGCCTATAATACCAGCCGCTCGGGAGGCTGAGACAGGAGGATCATGAGTTCAAAGCCAGCTTCAGCAATTTAGCAAGGCCCTAAACAACTTAGTGAGACCCTGTTTCAAAGTAAAATATTAAATAAAGGCTGGGGCTGTGGCTCAATGGTTAAGTGCCCCTGGTTTCAATCTCTAGTACCAACAAAACAAAACAAAACACAGCCAGGTGAGGTGGTGTGTGCCTGTGATCCCAGCAAATGGAGGTTGATTGAAGAGAATCTCAAGTCAAAGGCCAGCCTTAGCAACTTAACAAGGCCCTCAGCGGTCTAGCAAGACTGTCTCAAAATAGAAAATAAAAAGACCTGGGGATGTGGCTCCACGGTAAAGCAGTCCTAGGTTCAATTCCCAGGACCAAACCAACAAAACTAAATGTCCCCTGAGAGTTGTATGTACCCACATCCCACCCACTTTCCAGACCTCCCTCTCCTTCTCCCTGCCTTACTCTTACCCACTTCTGCTGCTTAGTGCACTAGCTCAATCTATCAGTAACTTGGAGCTGGACTCATTGGAGTTGGCCTCACCCTATCTCTTGGGCTCCCCTTCACTTGCTGGGCCAGGTGGTCTCTAAAGTCCTTAACTTTCATGAATGTGTGACCCAGAACGCAACACCTCCTTTTCTTGGCCTGACTCTCTTGTCCTCCTACTCAGCAATCCCTCCTGACCCTGCAGATGAGTTCCAGGACCCTCCCCACATATACACCAAATGTGTAGATGCTCAAGTTCCTTATGTAAAATGGCATATAGCATTTGCTTGTAAACTATGTACATCCTCCTGTATACTTTGTTTTTTATTTTTTATTTTTTTGGTACTGGAGATCGAACCCAGTGGTGCTTAATCACTGAGCCACATCCCCAGCCCTTTTTTTATATTTCATTTAGACACAGAGTCTCCCTGAGTTGCTTAGGGCCTCATTAAGTTGCTGAGGCTGGCTTTGAACTTGCAATCCTCCTGCTTCAGGCTCCCTAGCCACTGGGATTACAGTCAGCCTCCCATATACTTTAAATCATTTCTAGATGACTTATAATACCTAATACAATGTAAATGATATGCAAATAGTTGTTATACTGGATTGCTTAGGGAATAATAACAAGGAAAAAAATCTGTACATGTTCAGCCCGGACAGTGTTTTTCTCCCACAAATACTTTCCATCTACTTTTGGTTGAATTGGCAAATGTGAAACCCATGGATACAGAGAACCAGCTGTACTTTAACTGTAAAATGTCACCCAGGTTCCAGGCTCCCTCACACCTTGTCCCTGCTCTTTGACCAGGAGTTGGCCCCCTACTCTTCAGCCCTGGCAGGCTCCCCTGTCCCCAAAGGAATCCCTCTCCAGCTGGAGGGCCTCAGCTTCAAGGTTGTCCAACAGCATGGCATGTGAGCTGAGAGCCCCTGAGCCGCTAGGGGAAGAAGAGAGGGAAGGAAATGTTTGTTCCTACCATGCTCCTCCCACCCCCAACTGCCCCTTTAAATATTTGTCTAAGCTTCCAGCAGAAGAGTATCCTAGGATGAGTGGAGGAAGGGGAGGGGAGGGGGAAGGAGAGGGAGGGGGAGAAGTGTCTTCTTGCTTGGCCTCAGCTGTATGGAGGTGCCAGATGTAGGCGACAGCTCCCCCGCAGTGCCCACCCTGCTGCCCCCCAGGCTTGCTCTCCCGCCCCAGTTGTCCTGGAAACCTTGGGATTGATGGCTGACTCACACGCACTGGGCCTGAGCCAGGTGGGCAGCTTGCCAGGCCAGCAGGAAAGCCAAGGAGAACTGCAGGCATCTCGGGGTCCCTGTGGGCATCTCAGGGGGCCGCAATGTCTGGTAATGGGGATTGCTCTGAGCAGGTGCCGTGAGTAGTGCCGGGAAAAAGCCTCAGTTCTCTCCCAGGTCCTCTGTTCTGCTGCAGGTGGTAGCTCTCACAGTTTCATGGCTTAAAAAAATAAAATAAAATAAAAAACTTATCTTTGGGGGCTGGGGAAGGGTGCTGTCAAGTTTCATAAATGAAGTTCAGGTGCTGACACCACCTGGTAGAGGTCTCGGGCACCTTGGAGGAAGAAGTGGGAGGAACATTTATCTGGTCATCTACAGCCCTCAACCTAGACCCCCAGACCAACCTCTGTCTTCCAGGCCTATTCTTAAGCCATCTGAATGCCACCGACCCTAAAAGGCCAAGAGCCAAGGCACCTGCTCTGTGACCTTGCTGTCCCTCCTCTGAAATCCTCTCACTTCTTTGTTGTACCTTTATCTGCCACTTAGTACCCACATTGGAGCTTTTGTTTGCCCTGTCTTCCCAACCAAGCTGCCCTCCTGAACAGAAAAGAAGCATGCTTTCCTGGTGCTCCTGTGAATCTGCCAAGGACAAGAAGCAAGCACGTAGCCACATGTAATTAATTATATGCAACCACAAGACTGTCACCAGACGGAGCAGCAGCCTCCTACTGGACAGTCCAGAGTTCTTTCCTTTGATAGATGGTGGTCTCAGTGCTTCCACTGACAGCTATGAGACTCAGTGAGTCATTCTGCTTTTCTAGGTTTTCATATGTTCATCTGTGAAATGGGACTACTACTGCCTGTCTCCTCTACCTCCCTAGGTCATTGGAAAGCTCCAACGTCATCACTGATGTAAAGTCTAGTCATCATCATTATCATCACCTGCATCATCCCCCAGGGAACCCCTCGCTAGCTATGCACAGGACCTAGACTCCTCCTTTGCATCTGTGTCTGGGCTGCCCTCTGAGAGCTCTGGGTGATGGAGAGCCCCATGGTGACCACCTTCTGTGTGTGCCTCTCCATCTCCTCCTCCCAGCTCCTCAGCTGCACGGGTTGGGACAAGTTCACTCTGCCCTTTGTGTGCTGGGCAGAGCTGTGCCAGGGACGGGTGGGGATCATTGCCCAGCTGCCCCAGCCACCCTCCCCACCCCCACTGCTTCCCCAGGCTGGCATGGGGATGGCAGCACAGACAGCTGAACACTGCGGCAAGTGGGTGTCAAGGGGCAGGGGCATTCCTGGGTGGAAGAACATGAACCTAAGCTCAGAGCACAGACATCCACCCTGCTGGCAGAGGTTGAGTTCAGATGGGGACCAGCAGTCTTGGTTCCTACACTGACGTGGACAGAGGACAGAGCTCTCGACTGAAGCCCAGCACTCACTTCCAGGTTTCTCTTACCCTGTACCCAGGAGCTCTTCAGTCTCCCTCCCCTCTCTGGAGATGTCATGGTATAGAGCAGCAATGCTCAAATTTTTAGTTTCAGTATCCCTTAATATTCTCAAAAAGTACTGAGGACCCCAAAGAGCTTTTGCTTTATGTAAGCAAATCAATTGAGATTTACTATATTGGTATTTGCTGAGGAATTTAAAAACACTTATTTAAATAGTAAGGACAAACCTATGTGTGTTATAACAAATCATGTATATTTTAAATGAAAATACCTGTATTTTTTGCCAAAAATTTAGAAAAGTGTCACTGTTTTGCATTTTTGCAAATCTCTTTAATTTAGGGCTTAATAGAAGACATGTCATGTAACTTCTGGAAAATTCCAGGTACTCCTATAAAAGCATGGAAGTGAAAAAGGCAAATAACATCTTCTTGTTAAGAAAAGCGTTTTTTGTTTGTTTGTTTGTTTGGGTTTTGTTGTTGTTTGTTTTGTTTTGTCTTGTTTTGTTTTGGTACCAGGGATTGAACACAGAGATATTTAACCACTGAACCACATTCCCAGCACTTTTTATTTTTTATTTTGAGACAGGGCCTCACTAAGTTGCTGGGGCTGGCATCAAATTTGTGATCCTCCTGACAGCCTTCAAGGTCTGCTGGGATTACAGGCGTGTGTGCCACCATACCTGGCTACTAAAAGCATTTTGATCTCAAAGACTCCATGGAAGATTCTCAAGGACCAGTGGGCTCTGAGAGCCATCCTTTGAAAATTCATGGTGTACAAGACTGCTGTGAACTTTGAAGTTGGACTTCTGGTCCTGGAAGCACACTTTTCTCATTTATAAAAGGGAGTTAGCATCCTCTCTCTCAAGAGGGCTGAGGATTATGCCCAGTACACAACACACAGTAGAGATATGGAGCTTGGCTGCTTTCCAAGCCTCAGTTTCTTCCTTTGTGAAACAAAGGGCTAGACAGGAACATATCCAAGGCACTTCTCAGCTCCTACAGGCTGTGGTTGTTCAGTGAGAAATGTTCCAGAATTCTACTCCTTCCCACTCCAGCTCCAGTGGCTACATTTCCCCCTTGCAGCCCAGACTCAAAGGCAATTTATTCGGTGGCGTGGGGAAACACGAGTATATATACAAGCACCCTTGAGCTTCTAATCTCTCATGCCAACCTAGATGTACATGTGTCACTTATGACATGCTCCTGAACTGTATGTCCCCTCACAGCCAAGACACACACGCAGATACACCGAGGCACATGGATCCTTGCACCCCATGCAGAGACAGGTGTGTACACAGTCTCCCCAATGCACGGATGCGCATGTATACGCTCACACACATGCACTCACACACAGAAACCAGGGACCAGATCAAGGCAGATGGCCGCAAAGAGCCCTATAGGGCACACCGCCACCCGGTGCAACCACTTCTTCTTTCCGCTGCTCCCAGGCTCAGGCCTCCCCGCTCCGCCCCCGCGCGCGCCCCCGCCACCCGCCGCAGTCCGCATCCACCCAGCCTCGGCAGCCCTCGGTTGCAGCTAAGGGTTCCGCGCAGCGCTCCCGAGCCAGCTCGCGGGAGCGAGCAGGGGAGGGGACCGCAGCCGGCGCCCCAGGGCAGGACGAGTCCGCTGCGCCTAGTGGGCAGGCGGCCTGAGCTGCGGTAGCTCGAGGTGACAGCCCGCCCGGGTGGCACAACCTGCAGGGAGCGGTGGGGCGCCGGAGGGGGGTAGCTGGAGGGAGAACCTGCAGGCGGCATGGCGGGGCTTCGGGCCAGGCGGGGCCCTGGGCCTGGGCTGCTGGCGCTGTCCACGCTGGGCTTCTGCCTAATGCTGCAAGTCAGTGCCAAGAGGCCCCCCAAGACGCCCCCCTGCCCACCCAGCTGCTCCTGCACCAGGGACACCGCCTTCTGTGTGGATTCTAAGGCAGTGCCCAGGAATCTGCCCTCCGAGGTCATCTCCCTGTGAGTGTCCACCTGTCCTTGGGGGTGGGGATGGGAGCAGGAGGGCAAGGACCAGTTCTCTGGAAGTGGATGGGGGAAACCCTGCTTTGCTCTTTAGAGTGTAAAGATCAGGAGGACCCCAGGGGTCCGCAGGGCTGGGGCTTCCAGGCCCAGCGGTACAGAGCTCTGCAGTCTTGCAGCCTCAGCAGCCATGGATGAAGAAAGCAGGAGTTTATGGTCAAGGGTGAATCATCACCACCACCAGTAGCAGTGGGACCTACTGTGTGCAGGGCTTTAGACTTGGTGGAAGGGGTATTTAGATGAGCACGTAGGCCCCTGACTGTGGTGTTACACCAAAGATGTCAGCAGGGGGAGGGATAACAAATGAGAGTGCCCTGGGGTACCCTGGCACGCCACCAGGCCAGCTGCTGTGCACCCAGCTGGGCCAGCCTCACTTGCAGCAACTGGCCCCAAGGCTCCCCCCGCCTCTCTTGCCTGTGCCACTGGAGAAGCTGCCAGTCCTTGAGAGCAGGATGCCAGGCCCCTCCCCCACCACAGCACCCCATCCCTCCACAGCACCAGCACTGTGGGTGTTTGGATGATGAGGATGGTGCAGGTAATGGAACCTTCTCTTGGCTGAGAGCGAAGGTGAACCTAGGGTCACCCGTGCTCCTGAAGGTAGTGGGGGAGGAGCGTGGAGAAGGAGGGCAGTGAGTTTGGGAGGTAAAGGGAAGGACAGATGCAGGTGATGGGAGCAGGGCCAATGAGAACAGAAGCCACTGCTCTATCCACCTTCATGGGCCCTGCAGACTCACCACAGTAATGACTTAAGTGTCCCCTACAGGACCCTCGTGAATGCTGCCTTCTCAGAGATCCAGGATGGAGCCTTCTCTCACCTGCCGCTGCTGCAGTTCTTGTATGGACAGGGCCTGGCGGAAGGGCGGGCGGGGGCACAGTAGAAGAGGACAGATGCTGGGCTGGGATGAGGGAGAGTGGGCAGTGCAGCCTTTGGAGATGAGGATACAGGTGTCCTTTTGCTCCTGTAGGATAGGCCACAAAACGTGGAGCAGTCTGGGGTCATGAGTCAGAGCAGCAGGTGGGAAGGAGAACTAAGTCAGGCTGAAGCCAAGAAAGTGGGGTTTGGGGCAGGGACTTGGCTCCTCGGGAGTCCTGAGGGAACCAGGTGAAATAGCTTGAGCCAATGCCAGAGTGGACACTGGGGGTCGGCCTCTTAGAGACAGGGATTTGGGGTTCGAAGAAAGAGATTGAAGCTGAAAGAGAGCAAAGACAGAACAGCTGTCTTCAAGGCCTGGAGCGGGCTGGGATGAGGGTGAGGAGCCAAGGAGGAGAGGTCTCGAGGGCAGCCCAGGAGTCAGGTTGGCAGGAGAACTCTGCCCCTCTACCATTTTTAGGAGTAAATGGGAACCAGGGAGCTTCTGGATTCAGAACAGGCTCCCACCTGGTCTTGCCATGCGGGTAATTCAGGGGTCCTCTGCTAGGCTCCTGAGGTATAGGGGGCAGGCTGCCAGATCTTGGGGGAAGCCCAGGGGTGAGACAGAGGGCTAGGGCAGCAGGCACACCCCTAGAGGCCCTAATTCCCTCTTTGTCTCCCCAGGTTACTCAATTCCAACAAGTTTACGCTGATCGGAGACAACGCCTTCACAGGACTGTCACACCTGCAGTACCTGTGTGTGGGAGGAAAAGGGGTGATGGGAAAGCAGAAGGAAGGAGGGAGCCCAGCCTGGGTGGGCTGGGAGGGGAGGTGGAACAAGAAGATTGGAGGGGGTGGAAGGCCAGAGCCCTTGAATTCTCTGAGCAGAGGGTCATTTCCATGCCTGCACCACTCAGCCTGATGCCCTATTGCTACAGGCTTTACGACACTGAACTCAGTGGAAGCCTGTCTCAGCTGGGATCTGGGTTAGGATGAGGGAAGTCACTGCCCCCAGGGGGTGGGGAGATGTCTGGACTCCTGACCAGCAGCTGAGGCCATTTCTCATTTTTTACAGTTTCATTGAGAACAATGACATCTGGGCACTGTCCAAGTTTACCTTCAGGGGACTCAAGTCCTTGACACACCTGTGAGTACCCCCATATGCACACACTCACTGGCCAAAGCCCTGCATCTCTCTGTCCTTTGGCCTCTGTCATTATTTTCAGATGACCCAGAGGTCTCTTTTGCAGCTCATTGGCCAACAATAACCTGCAGACGCTGCCCAGAGACATCTTTCGGCCCTTGGACATCCTGAGTGACTTGTAAGGCCCAAGTCCAAACTCTTCTGAGGATGCCACAGAGGGAGCACCCCTGGAGGGAGTGGTGTGGGAGTCAGAATTGGTCACAAGGTCTTGAGAGGCTGGGAGTGCTTGGGTTCTGGGGGCTGAGGAGTGAGGCTGAGTTAGATGTAGACAGCAGCCTTCCAAATTGGGGTTCCTCAAGTCACCTGTGGGCCCTTTCAAAATGCACAAGAGACACTCGGAGTGTATGTTTCAAAAATGTGTGTGTGTGTTTCAGTACTTGGAATTGTACCCAGGGCCTCATGCAGGCTAGGCATGTGCTCTGAGTTATATCCTCAGGCCCCCAAAATATGCTTTTAAAATGTCTGTTTGGTTTAAGTCTACATTTAAATCCTATGGCATAGCCACAATCATTTATCATTATTTATAACAAAAAAAAAAAAAGAAAAGAAAAGCCCTGAATTGCGGGTGGGCTGGAGGAATAGAAATGGGACATGCATTGTGCAGGTTGTCCACTGCACATGGCACCTGGCCAAGGAGGACAGCGGAGCTGCAACAGCCTACACTCCTCCAGCCAAGCTTGTGCACACGGGGCTGCATCCTCCCCAGGGAGCCTCTCTCTCTCTCTCTACCTGGTGCAAAGCAGCCTGTGAGCAACCCCAAGTAGCCTTGACAAGACCTGCTTCTGAAAGCCTACAGGGCAGGGTAGGCAGAGCAGCTCAGAGCCCGTCCCCTCTGTGCTCTCCTGCCCTGCTCTCATGATCCAGGGACCTGCGGGGCAACGCACTCAATTGTGACTGCAAGGTGAAGTGGCTGGTGGAGTGGCTGTCACACACCAACACCACCGTGGCTCCCATCTACTGCGCCAGCCCACCCCGCTTCCAGGAGCACAAGGTGCAGGACCTGCCACTGCGGGAATTTGACTGCATCACCACTGGTAGGAGGCAGGCCCCTGGCCCCACCTGAGCGGCCCACCCCACCCTGCAATATCCACCCAGTGGCCGCTACCTTCCTCCTCTGGTGCTGAGCCCACACCTCTTGTCCCTGCAGATTTTGTGCTCTACCAGACCCTGTCCTTCCCAGCAGTGTCAGCTGAGCCCTTCCTTTACTCCAGCGACCTCTATCTGGCTCTGGCCCAGCCTGGCGCCAGTGCCTGCACCATCCTGAAGTGGGATTATGTGGAAAGGCAGCTCCGAGACTATGACAGAATCCCAGGTACCTGTGCCTGACCAGGCTGTGCCGGCCCCAGCTGGGGTAACATGCATTTGAGTTCCACTGCATTTGGGCAGGTAGAAGGGATAGATGACACATGATCTCTGACAGGGACATCTGTACAGGAGGCAGATGAGAAGAGGAGGCTTTAAACACAATGCTCTGTGCAATCAAGAAAGGCTTACAGAGGGGATACCCAAGCTGCCTCATTTTTAAATTTTTTTTAGTACTGGGGATGGACCCCACAGCCTCATGTATGTTAGGCAAGCACTCTTGAAGGATGGAGAGGACAGACAGAGGGAAAGAGGAGGAGGAGACAGGAGAGGCTGATGAGCTCAGCTTTGGAATCTGCTAAGTTGGAGCTGAGGTTTGAAGGCTGAGAGATACTTAGGAGAAGAAAAAAAGAAAAAAAAAAAGGAAGGGTGCTGTGGCAGGAAACCCTGTGTACAATGTCAAGAAGGTGTGCAACAGATTTGTACGTGAGTGTGTGTCTGAGATCCTGCATCAGCTTCTTCAGGGAAAGGTGGGGTCTGGATGAGGAGGAGAGTGGATGAAGCCGGGATGGTGAGGTGGAGACGAGGGGCCCCACACCAGGTGAGCTTTGTGCCTGAGAAGGGCTCTGACAGAGCTGGTTGTGCATACAGCACACATGGCATTCATCCCTGCACATAAAAGCCCTTCCAAAGGTGGGAGAATGTGCTTTCATGCACCACTATCTAAACATCAAGGGGTCCTTTTGGTGCGCCTAGGGTTTCTCACCCTCCCAACTGGCCACTTGCCAATGAGCCACAGTTTTCTTCTATGTAAAATGAGCAAAACAATAGAGTCCTTTTCTGTGTGATTAACGGAGGTAATATGTGTTTACATTTAGGGCAAGTGATTACACGCAGTAATAATTCAGAAATTGACATGTGGTTAAATACTCGATCAATATCTAGGGACACCTATTTTGTGCTCAGTGTTGGCTTGTATTTGAACCTTGAGGGCAAGGGTGGAGCAAGGGCAATACTAAAGCTGACAATTGGCTGTGGACAATCAGAAATGAGCAAGCCCTGAGCCCTGGGTGGATGATTCCAGGAGGGTGGCAGCATTGGCCCGGAGTTGTGGGGACTGGTCTTCCTTGATGAGCAAGATGGAGTGGGAGCTGCGGGGTCCACCTGACACTGCCTGACCTCGCCTCCCTCTGTCCTGACAGCCCCCTCAGCTGTACACTGCAAGCCAATGGTGGTGGACAGCCAGCTGTATGTGGTTGTGGCCCAGCTGTTTGGTGGCTCTTACATTTACCACTGGGATCCCAACACCACCCGTTTCACCAAGCTGCAGGACATAGATCCCCAGCGAGTGCGCAAGCCCAATGACCTGGAGGCCTTCCGCATTGATGGGGACTGGTACTTCGCTGTAGCTGACAGCTCCAAGGCAGGTGCCACCAGCCTCTACCGTTGGAACCAGAATGGCTTCTACTCCCACCAGGCCCTGCATGCCTGGCACCGGGACACTGACCTAGAGTTTGTGGACGGCGAGGGCAAGCCACGGCTGATTGTGTCTAGCAGCTCCCAGGCACCTGTCATCTACCAATGGAGTCGTACTCAGAAGCAGTTTGTGGCCCAGGGAGAAGTGACCCAGGTGCCTGATGCCCAGGCTGTAAAACACTTTCGTGCCGGCCGCGACAGCTACCTGTGCCTCAGCCGCTACATTGGTGACTCCAAGATCCTGCGCTGGGAGGGCACCCGCTTCTCTGAGGTGCAGGCCCTGCCCTCCCGTGGCTCGCTGGCCCTGCAGCCTTTCTTGGTGGGCGGCCGCCGCTACCTGGCACTGGGCAGCGACTTCTCCTTCACCCAGATCTACCAGTGGGACGATGGAAGACAGAAGTTTGTGCGGTTCCAGGAGCTGGCTGTGCAGGCCCCCCGGGCCTTCTGCTACATGCCTGCTGGGGATGCTCAGCTGCTCCTGGCCCCCAGCTTCAAGGGACAAACACTGGTGTACCGACACGTTGTGGTGGATCTCAGTGCCTAGAGGGGTGCCCAGGCCTCCAGGTTCCTTAGGGTGGCGCTAGAGGCTGGGTGGGGGCCTCTATGAGCAGTACATGTGCCTGTGAAGTCACATGCGGCCAACCTGCTTTTGTGCCCTTAAACACACACACACACACACACACATACACACACTCGTGAGCCCAGGCACATATCCATGGACTAGCCCAGGGGAGCCTTTCCTTGTCAATGTAGTCAGCATGAGCACCTGTGTATTCACCAGGCACCCCAGCACCCAGGTCCTCTAGTATGTGTGCACATGTGCTCCCCCACCCATAGGCCACACCCCCTTTCTCATGCACATGATTGGTGGGTGGGGCATGTGGAGGAGGAGAACACCCTCTTGTTCTTCTGCTTAGCCTTCCCGTGGGTGCTCCAGGTGTTTGTTTACCTGCTCCAACTCCGTGTTGCCACCCTGGCCATAGCCGTCACTCTTCCAGGTGCATCCACCCATGCTGGGCCCCTTCTGCATGCACACGTGGACACCGGCAGACACACTTGGTCACATACTCCCACTTCCATATATACACATGTCCAGGCGCGTGTGCACATATGCGGACTCACGCTGCCCGAGGGACTCACCTCTGTTCCTTCCTTGGCACTCTTCTTAGAGGGGCCCACGTCACTGCTCCTCCTCTGCTCACCCAAGTGTGCCCACCTTGAGGCTGGAAAGGAAAAGAATGGTGGCGAGCCCGTGATTCTGGTGTGGCCTCCTGAGGATGAAGCTCCTCTGCCCCAAAGCAATAACAGCAGCAGCGGCAGTCACCCTGGGTTCTTCCCAGTGCCATCTACCCTCGTCCTGGAGTTTCCTTCTGTGACCTGAAGGCCAGCTCACCTGGGGACTGGAAACCGCTGAGATGAAAGTTTTGTTTCTGCTTTTTCCTCTGTAGCTGTTGCTTCCTCAGGCTCGGATCACGCTCCGCTCTCCCCATCTTTGGAATGTGGATCTGTACTGCGATTGCTCCTTGGGGAGTGTAAGAGCTGGCTGAGCCAGAGAAGCTGGGGCACCTGAGCCACCTGTGCAAGTGCCAGGAATGGATCCTGGCTTTGAGCATCTCGGGGCCCTGGCACCCCTCCACTCACACAGGCAGACCCCAGGACCACTGCCTCTTGGTGGAGGCGAGCAGTGGGTGTGTGAGGGGCCTGCTCAGGGTGCCTGGGAGCCAAGCTTCTGCTGCCCTCTGCCGTGCACTGGGAACAGAGCTCTGTGAGCGAGGCTGGTGGAGGTGGGGAGTGTCCAGATTGCTGGGACTCCTTGTGGCAGGATGCCCGGGGCAATTGGGGGCAATGGTATGATTCACTTGCTTCAAATAAAAAGTTCCACCCCATTGCCAGCTCTCAGATGTCATCAAGGTGTTTCATTGGGAACAGAGCCAGGGCTGGGCTATCTGTCCCTGCTTCACCCAGGAGTCTGCATTGGCTTCCAGACCCTCTCTCTCCTGGATCCCCTCCCTCAGAGAAGTGGACCCCCAAGGTCAGCTGGTGCTAGGGTCAGGAGTTCATGGCCATGACACTCAGGTGCTGGGCCAAGGTGACGAATCTCCTCCACCTGGGCTGACTCACAGCCAATGTTCCTTCCTGGAGATTATAGGCTTGGGACTCACTGAGACTTGAGTGTGTCCCTCTGTCAGAGGTCAGACATATGATGGCAAAGAGTAGCTCAGCAGTCTGTCCGTCTCACCACCCGCTGCCCCCAACTCCTCTATGAGCAATGTCCTTTATCGCCACCCTCCACCCTGCGTGAAGCATCCTGGAGTCCTGGTAACATCACTCTCTTATTATTTAATCACCAAATCTCCTCTCCATGCTTTGTCCCCAAGAATCTTCAGATGGGCACCACTTGTTTTCCTTTCTCGGCTACCACCTTTGTCAAGCCAGCCCTCCTCAATGCTGTCGCAGGCCCTTACACGCCTCCCTGCCCACCCACTTCTCGCATCCTCAGTCCAGCCCCCTAAAGCATCCTTCCGTCATGTCATGCCCGGACCAAGAACCTTCCGTGACGCCCTGTTCTGGTGACATTGAGGTCCTCTGGGACCTCGTCCTGACTGACACACCCAGGGCTCTGAGGGCAGTCAGTGCTTCTCTCCATGTCTGAGAATGGAGTCGGAGAGCGCATGACAAAGCGGGAGTAAGGGACGAGTTAGATGGGGCTAGGCTGGAAGTGACGCTGAGGGCACCAGGAAGATGGGGGTCTTGAAGACAGCACACTGGGTATGGCAAAATGGTGGTGGTGAATGACAGGGCCCCCCTTCTCCTTGTCACCTCCTTACCACTTACGGTCTTTAGTGAATGGATGCCTTTTGCTGCCTTGTGTGGGTCCTTGTCAGGATAACAGACAGGAGGGGATAGAACCTGGGGGAGACAATATCTCCTCGGGCAGGGGGTACCAAGCTGTGTCACCCTGGATAGGCCACTTCCCTTCTGCAGGACCTCTTTAGCTCCTTTGATCTCTTATGTGTCACATATTTCACAAATGTGTCACAGGTCATCCACCCGCTAACTGATCACTCCAGGGAATACTTGTGGACACGGGGGATGGACACCAGGTCTGGAGCTCCCAGAGCTCCCAGATAGCAGGGAACCATGCAACTGCAGATGTCCGGCAGAACGTCCCCTGGGTTCTGCCATCAGGATCCCACATGTGTGAATTTGGACTCCGTCCCTCTGCTTGGTGTGAGATTTCAAGCAAGTCAACTGGCTTCCCTGAGCAACTTCTCCTTTTGCAAAGCAGATGAGAAAACTTCCAACCAAGTGCAGGGGCACATGCCTGTAATCCCAGTGACTCAGGAGGCTGGGGCAGGAGGCTTTGGTCAAGGTCAAGGCCAGTCTTAGCAACTTAGCAAGACTGTCTCAAAATAAAATAAAAAATAAAAAGGGCTGGGCTGTATTTACTACTCAGTAGTAGAGTGCCCCTGGGCTCAAACCATGCAACAAAAAGCTGGGCATTCAGGGACCAGGGGAGAGAAATATCTCCCATCCTTGGGGGAGTATGGGACGAGGTATGGGGAGACTTACTTTTTGGAATCCTGATGTGGCCATTTGACATTGTTACTAGCTGAGCAAAAGCAGCTGGTAACACTCAGCCATGTGACTTTGCCTATGTGTCTCAGTCTCCTCATCTATAAAATAGGTATAATCATGATATATACCTGACAGGGTCATCTATGATAAAATTTAAATGCATTATATATATTAAGATATATAAGGCTCTTTGAATAGAGTATGTGGCACTAATTGTGATCTGTATTGGTCTGTGGGAATGTATGAGATACACAGGGGACTCCGAGAGGCATGCTTTGTGTGATAGGCAATATATCTTTGGAGAAAACCCCTGCACCCTACATCTGACCTTTGACTTCAGATGCCCAGCTACCCTGCTCCTGGCCACATCCACTATGGATGACTGGTCTGGGTTTCTACCTCCTCAAACCTCATTCATGTGCTCTTGGCTAAGCAGGCACCCTAGAGTTCCCAAACCTCATTGTCTCGGGATTGCCTGTCCTGCTTTTCCAAATGGGAAATGGGCCCTTAGCCTGTGCCTGGGAGAGGTTGCCAGGGACAGTGAGTCGAGTCTTCCAGACGCGTTGACATTGCGTTGCCCAGCTGAAAGGTAAACATCACTTGTGACAGCCGCTCTCTCCAGGGGAGAGCTCCCCCAAAGATGGGAGACATTTCTCTCCCTTGGTCCCTGAATGCCCAGCTTTTTGCTGCATGGCTGCTTGGTCACCTGCCCTGGGGCTCATTCATGTGTCCAGAGAGCTGCTTAGCAACCCAGTTTAACTGGGTGACTGTGTCAATAGCTCAGGACCAAAGGCCACAGAAATCAGAGTCCTGGAGATCCCCCAAGCACAAACATTGGGACCAGGAGTCGATATGTAAGAGATCATCCCAGCTAGGTGGACGTAGATGGGCCAGGAGAGCTGTTCTTAGTGGATGAGCTCAGGCGTGGGGCTCCCGAAGGCAGCCAGTGGGGAAGATGTACCAAAGGACCTGGATTCGCATGTGCCTCCTGAGGAATGGATGTCCCTTCCCTACTGTTTCCCAGCTGATTCCCTTTACCATCAATCACATCCTACCTCCTTCAAGGAGACCAGGGATACTTTTCTCCTAAGAACCATGTCTGTGCCTCTAGCTGGATGGTGGCTGGGACCTTCCTGATGGGATCCCTGGTGTTTCTTGTTCCTCCAGCATGGGATGGGGCTGGGGTGGGTGAACATGAGGAAGGCATCCGCCTTGGGAGAGTTTCTCCTGTGGGCTGGTTTCACTACTGGCTCTCACACTCAGCAATACCAATAAAATTGATGATAATAATTAAGACCATATAATCACTGTGTGTTTATTTATCCCCCAAAAGCCTCCTTTCCCTGACTCCCATCATTACCTACCCCATCCTTTTCATAGGTGGTGGGTGTTAACTATGGCTCTAATAAAAAGTGGTATGTGTTTCTGCTCCCTGGCCCCGGGGCAGCTCTGCTCTCACCCTCTCCTCAGCACAGCACAGGGGGACACTGTTCTCCCCAATTTCAGAAGAAGCGGCTGAGGCAAGAAGCAGGTATTATCACAAAGAATGAAATCCCTCATGGGAAGGTGTAAAGGCAGCAAACGCTGCCTTCTTTTTAGAATCTTCTCCCTTCTTCCAAATGTCCTCCTCTTTCCCAGAGGAACTTCTCCAGTTCCCTGTCCCCCGCCCCGGGTCACTCACAGCTGGCCACTGCTGATCCCTCCGAAGACTAACCAGGCCATATAATTAGCATTAGCCAGTAGCAAACACCACTGGGTGACAGTGGCCAAATGACTTCACCAAGCATATTTCCTAGATGGTAAAGGGGATCTTTGCAAAAATTAAGACTTCATGGACATAAAAGCAGTACAAAACCGCAAGCGTGGATGCTGTGGCGTTCCTAGGGATATCTGCATTCCTGACTCAGAGGAACAGATGGAATTTCAAACTTCTAGTGAAGAAGGTACATTAAAGTCGTGTGTGAGCCGTGGAAAGGTGCCCCAGAGAGAAGTGGATCCTTGGGGGGTGACTCCCTCAGATTCGCGGTGCTTACTGACTTCGGTCTACAGTGGTGTAACACTGGAACTTGCTTGCGCTCAACCAAGTTTGCTGCCAGCTTGTGCCTGGGCTTTCAGGGTGGACCCCATCCATTTCATGCCCTCTCCCATTTTACAGAGGGGAAAAATGAGGCGAGAAGGAAGTACATTGGGAAAAGCTAGTGAAGAGCCGTGAGAACTCTGGAGGCCAGGTTTTCTTTGTCTCTCCCCCTTTCTGTGGCACCTTTCCACCGCCTAATCTTCCCAACTGGAGAGCTGCTCTACCCTGCGGCCCCACCCTCGAGTCCGGCTGAGCATCGCCCTTTAAGGGGCCGGCCTCTCACCTCCCTGACCTGGCTCCGCCCCTCCGGGGCCGCACTGCGCCTGCGCCGCGCGCCGGAGCCCAGGGGTTGGGCAGGACCCAGTTCCGTGCAACTTTCAAGTGAGTTGCAAACTCCGCCCCGGAGGCCGGTGCCGACTGCTTGCCGCGCTGGGACCGCGGCGACCCGCAAGAGCGTAGACCCAGACCCGGCACCCGGGCCGGGGACCAGCAGCGGCGCCCAGCAAGGGCCGAACACCGGGTTCTCGGCGACTGAGCTGGTCCGAGCCGCAACTGCAGCGCCGCGCGGCTGGGCGGAGGAGCGCGCCCGCGGTGCCCGCTCCCAGCCGCTTCCTCCCTGCCCACCCGCCACCCAGCCCGCTGGTCTCCGGGTTCTCCTGGGTCTCCGCACCGCCGGGTCGGAGTCAGTGGGCGGCGGGCCCCACTTTGCCAGGGGACAGCGGGACCGACCCTCGGGTTCCTGCACCACCTCTGAGCCCTCCCGTCCTAGCCCCCGCGTGAGCGCCTTCCAGGGCGTCTTTTGGGGGCCCTCCCCTCGTCCCCAAGGCTGTCAGGATGGTGTCCTGGATGATCTGTCGCCTGGTGGTGTGAGTATGGCCACTCTCAGACTCCTTCTTTCCCCGGGTGTCAGCCTGCCCCTGGGGTGGAAGCCGGGAACGTCTGGTGGAGACGGAACTTCCAGAGCTTCCTCACACCTCCCCCCACACACACACACCGCAAAGGTTAACGGACCTGCAGGCCTGCACCTGGGCACCTGGGCACCTGGGCACCGCGTCCTTGACCCACTCCTCCCCAGAATCCTTGACCCAAAGCAACCCTACCCACATGCTCGCAAACACATTCTGCAGACAGATGCCTGGGGCTGAGGGCCACAGGCAGATCCCAGCCAGGGCAGAAGCAAGGTAATAGGCACACTGAGGGTGGGGAATCCAAGGGCCTGCTTGCCATATGAACAGTCATGTGACTCACCAACCTTGCCTCAGCCTCCTCACTCAGTCTTACCCTTAACCTCTGAGTACTCCAGCGCCTGGCTCAAATATCCCTGTCTGCAGCCTGGCAGTGCCAGGTCTGGTGGCTCTGGGCCTGATTGCATATCCAGGGGAGGGGACAGCCTGATGCTCTCACCCACCTTGTCTGGTAGCTGTGTTCTCTCTCCATCATGTACCCATGGGCCACAGGTGCAGGCCTGGGCAGGCTTGGGATGTTTGTAAACAGCAGGGTGGAGAGGTGGCCTCCAGGGCACTGACTCAGGCACTGCGGGTTGTGCAAGCCAAGCGGGAAAAACAGGGCTGGTCCTGCCCCTAGCACCCCAGTAGGGGGAGGCAGCCACCTGTCAGGGTACAGGGGGAGCATGCTGCCCCTCACACTCCCCTGGCTGCTCTTCCAGACTGGTGTTTGGGATGCTGTATCCAGCTTATGCGTCCTACAAGGCCGTGAAGACCAAGAACATTCGTGAATATGTGAGCATGAGAGGTGGCAGGAGGGCTTAGCTAAGGTGGGGTGGGATGACATCCCTAAGGGGGATTGGGGGGTGTGGTGGGGCTTATTGAGGTGTGGAGGGTCTGAGCTGGCCTGCCGCTTTTCCCGGGGCCCACTAGTGTTGCACATCCTGAGTGGAGTGGCGAAGGAAGGAATGGGCCTATTGAAGGGGTGTGGAAGGAGGGCAGGCCATTGGGTGTCTGTGGAAGTGCCAGTGGGTGAAATGCACTGGGGTGGGCACAGGAATGAGTGGCAGCTTCGCAGAGGCTCCTGTCTAGTCAGGCTTGGGGGAATGCAACAATGCAGTGGGACAGGCTCTCTGGAATCTCTGGGCTGGGCCAGCCAGGGGCGGTGTTGGCACCACAGGCTCTGAGGCTGACCTCTGTGCTCTGTGTCCCACAGGTTCGGTGGATGATGTACTGGATCATCTTTGCAATCTTCATGGCAGCCGAGACCTTCACAGACATCTTTATCTCCTGGTCTGGGCACAGGGGTTAGTGGGCCACAGGGCAGGGGTGTCCTACCCTTGGCCTGGCTGCTGGGCTCATCTTGCCCCTCTGTGCTCTGGCAGGTTCCCTTTCTATTATGAGATCAAGATGGCCTTTGTTCTGTGGCTGCTTTCGCCCTACACGAAGGGGGCCAGCCTACTTTACCGAAAGTTCGTCCACCCGTCCCTGTCCCGTCATGAGAAGGTACCCTGGGGGAGGTAGAGAGGGAGACCTAGTGGTGGGTGTGGAGAGAGAGAGAACCCCGAACCCCGCTTCAGGATGCAGCGACACCTGGGTTCCAACACCAGGGCTGCTGCTGTTTGACTTTGGGACCCTGACAAGGCCTGGCTTCCTTGTCTGCCGGGCTGACCAAATGGGTGCAGTGAATGACCAGTGGTGTGAAGTGCCAGCTGGAAGTTGGCTTGTGGATGGGGAATGGTCCCTCATTGAGGTGTGTGTGGGGGGGTGAATGGGTGGGAAACCCCACTCTTAGTGCAGTCTGGGCCTTTGTGGCTCTGCATACTGGGTCAGGGTGGCCGGAAGGTATGACAATCACTGGTGGCTTAGTCTGTGGAGGCAGAGAGACTCCTCTGGCTGTCCTCCTGAGCTCTCCTCCCCCGGCTCTGCAGGAGATCGACACGTACATTGTTCAGGCCAAAGAGCGCAGCTATGAGACAGTGCTCAACCTCGGGAAGCGCAGCCTCAACATTGCTGCATCCGCTGCTGTACAGGCTGCCACCAAGGTGCTGTGGGCCCCAGCCCCCTGCCCCCTGCCCCACCCCATCCAGCTTTCTGCCACTGAGGCGAGAGGTGGCAGTTAGGGCTAGGGCTAGGATGCCAGGACAGGTGAGGAGATGCAGGAGCAGAGCTGGAAGCGCAGACCTTCCTGGCTGAAGGAGCAGGAATGGCTGCTCCTGTGCCTGTGGCCTTAGTTTCCTGTTTCTGCCAAGTGGCCAGGGACTAAAGGCTGCTGAGTTGCTTTCAGTTCCGAGCCCTGTGCCCCAGGGATTAGCTGCAGGGTGGCCCTTCACATCCTTGGGTGACTTCCCTACTGAAGCCCCTTCCCCCCAGAGCCCCCACCTTTGCAGGTGACGCAGTGCCTCCTCCTCCCTCACAGAGTCAGGGCGCACTGGCCGGTCGCCTGCGGAGCTTTTCCATGCAGGACCTGCGCTCCATCCCCGACACCCCTGCCCCTACCTACCAGGACCCCCTCTACCTGGAAGACCAGGTACCCTGCCGGAGGCCACCCATTGGTGAGTAAACAGAGGGACTGGGAGTCATTCGAGAGTGATGGCCTCCCCAGGGCTAGGGACTTCTGGCTTGGTCCCAGGCCTTCAGACTGTGTAAATGGCCAGGCTTGTTTCCCCCTCTCTACAGGGTACCGGGCAGGGGGCCTGCAGGACAGTGACACAGAGGAGGGGGGTTGGTCGGATACCGAGGTAGTCCCCCAGCCACCAGCGCGGCCCCGGGAGAAGCCTCTGAGCCGAAGCCAGAGCCTGCGTGTGGTCAAGAGGAAGCCACTGGCCAGGGAGGTCAGTGGCAAGGGGAGTGTAAGGGTGGTGGGTGGGCCACACTGCAGCCCACACCTCCCACAGTATACCTGCTTTCTCCCCAGGGCACCTCACGCTCCCTGAAGGTCCGAACGCGGAAAAAGACTGTGCCCTCAGACATGGACAGCTAGGGTCTGCGGAGTCAGCCCAGTCTTACCTCAGGCCCTGCAGGTGCCGGGCTATGTGCAGGGCTCCTTTGGCTGCACACTGGCTGGCCTGCACCGGCTACCTGGGTCCCACCCCTCCTGGCTCCTGCGTTTGCCTTAGAGCCAGGGCAGAGGCTGTGCGTCCTGCTGTGGACGCACTCACAGTGCCAGAGCTGGCTGGGCCCAGGGTTCTATTTATTGCCTTCCTCCGCCCTCTGCCTTCTCAGGTATGGGACCAGAGCCCCGCAAAACCGCTACAGATGAAATCAAAAGCCCACCAGCTGTTCATTCCTCCTGTCCTCCAAAGTACTTGACAGCCTGCTCCAGGTCCCGGGTGTGTGCCCTTGCTGTGTGTTTTGTGTTGTGAATGAGGTCAGGCTTGTGAATGTTTTGATAAATAAATACTAAAGGTGTTCTGCTTCTCTTGATTATCTCCCACCCCTCCCTCCACACTCTAAGTCATAGAGGGGCAGGCACGGCCAAGGTCAAGGCCAAGGCCGAGGGCACACAGTGCCAGATGAGACCCTATTGACAAGTAGTCATGAGGTGTCACTGCTGTCATGAATGAGCTCTGGAGTCTCTGAGTCCTGGGTGACAGCGAGACCTAAAGAGGTCTGAAAAGAGGAGCCCAGGATTGGGCCTGGCCAGGAAGCTACAACCATGGAGGAGCCAGTGGGAGTGAAGGTGTGGAGGGGCAGTGGGCAGCGAGGGGGATGTTGGAGGTAGTCCTAGGTCCTGAGCTTGGGGTGGGGGTGGTCCCACATCACCTCTCAGTAGCTCCCCAGCCACTGAGTTCCATCAACAGGTTACCTCAGGGGTAGCTTGCATTCTGAGAAGTGGCCACCAGAGGGCAGCAGCTGCCGGGATCTGGGCTGCCCCCAGCTTCCAGGTCAAGGAGGGCGGGGCTGGGAGCCTGGCCAGAGCCTCGCCCTGCCGGGGCCTGGCTGCTGGCGGCTGTCCGCAGAGACGATGCAGAGCTCCAGCGGGGCCTCCTCCGACGGCCCTCCCTGCTACTTGTGGTCGCTGGTCTGTGGCCCGCCATCCCCGGAGCTTCCACTGCTCTCTTGAGACCAGGCTCTTTGGCTGGGCTGGCTCTATGCCACCCGCTCTGATCCCTGGGACAGCCCTCCTGGTGTCACCACTGTGACACCCCCTGTCCACCCCACGCCTGCTCTTCCTTTCTGCTTTTGAGTAAGCAAAGAGGTGGGTGAGAGTGCTGGATGAGGGGCAGGGGAAAGGGCTGAGAACTTGGATGGCCTGAGAGGAGGAGGATTAACTCTTGGTGTGGGATTATCTGGGTTTTATTTGGGAGAAAGCACTTAATCTCCTGGGGTGCTTTAACTCCTCGCATGTGGGTGCTCAGTGGCTTCCTATGTGGCCTTACCTGGCACCACAGTGTTGTCTAACCTCATTAATTCATTCCAAAAATCTGTACTGAGCCTCTACCAGGGACCAGCCATATTGCTAGATTTCATAGGGATGCAAAGACTAAGGTCACACAGCTAGAGTGTGGCTACGGCACAACAGACGCTGCTTCAAGCCCCCGACATATTAATTTAATCTTCGCCCTCTCAGAAGGTTGGAATTATTGTTATCTCCATTCCACAAATAGGGGGGAGAAAAAGCACAGAGAGGACAAGTGATTTGCCCAAGGTCACACAGCTAGTAAGTGACAGAATTAGACTTTGAGGCAGGCTGTCTGGCTCCAGAGTCGATGTACTTAATCACTATGCAGTACCCAAGTAAATGAGCTGTTCCTTGCCTGGGAGGCAGGGAGAAGGAGACTAACGTGTATGGAACGTTTTGCATGCCTGACCTTGCACTGGGAATTTCACAGGGATGGTTTCTTTGAATGCTTCCAGCCACCCTGTCGGGTAGGGGCTGTACCCATTTTACAGATGAAAAATGGGGAGTCTGAGAGCTGCAGCGGGTGGTCCACAGTGGTGCTGCTGGGAGCTGGGGGCCAAGCCTCCTGCTGCAGGAGTCTCAGAGGCAGAAGTGGAGGCAGCCTCCGCATACCCAAACCCAAAGAGCAAATGGTGAAGGGGCCAAGGAATCAGGGGATCAGGAGAAGGGGGCAGGGGGAGGCCGAAGTGCAGACATTTCAGGGGCTGGGGCTTCACCTGCCTGCTCCCAGGACAGTGCTCCTCCCAGTGGGCAGGTCACACGGGCCCTCCGCAGACCTGGTGAAGGAAGCTTTCTGTGTTCCACTTGGTCCCGGCTCTGCACAGCCAGCCGGTGCCCACTGTCCCCTGGAGTGCCCTGTCTCCCCAGCCCACTGTCCCCTGCCTGCTTGGGGAGCGCTCCACAGGCACACCCTTCCTTGCCTTGCTTGCTCCTCTGGACCTCTTGCCTTTCTGTTCTTGCATGTACTTTTCTTTTCCCCTTGAGCACATTGTATTTTCTCCCCTACTGTGTTGTAACTTCATGAAGAATAGACATCTTACTGTTGTATCCCAGCCCAGAACAAGTGGTTTAACCAAAGTGAAATATTTTTGTGAGTGTGTGATTCAGTGGGGAAGTGTTGTTTATTGTCTGACTTCTGCACTCAAGTATCACCTCTTCCATGAAGCCCCCTGATTTTTCCCAGGGCAGGATTAGAAACATCTTATAATTTGTTAACCTGTTCTTCTCCCTAGTAGTCACCCTACAGCCCCAGCATAGGGCCTGACGGCTAAGCAGCCTGACAGAGTATTACTAGAAGAACAAATGCAGTAAGTGACCATAAGCTCTTCCAGGGCAGGAGTGGCCTTGTGCTTTGGTCTTTGTGTCCTATGTCACCTTGGGGCTCACCAGGGTCTCCATGACATAGGTCCACGGATGGCTGACTCTAGTTGTATGGGTTATACAACATCCTGGGGTCAGAGGGGAAGGAGTGAGAAGTCCAAGTTCTAGGGCATTCCTGGTCAGCCATATGCATGACACCAAGGCTCGGGGCACTGAGTATCAGTTGGGCTTCCCTCAGAGCCCAGATGCCCCTCTGAGAACCACCCATCACGGCCACCCCTGGATGGGTCCCTGTTCCACCCTTCAGCCCTTGGCCTGGGCTCTCGGGGGAGGGTAGTCAGTACTGTCACCTGCCCACACCCCCAGTCTGCTTGCCACCAGTGTGCCTGGCAGGGTCGGGGCTGGGAAGGGACCTGAAGCCACCAAGGGCAGCCCCCTTAGCATCCTGCCCCTCTGCTGGGTCCTGCCCTGGCTGCTGCCAGGGCCCATCCCTTTCCTCCCAGTTCCTGGGGGCAGGTGGCCCTGGATTCTGTTCTCCTCTGCTCCCTCTGCCCCACCTCCCTCCACCCCTTGGCCCTTCCAGGTAGTTCTTCTACCTCCTGCCTCAGCCCACCCTGTCCCTCTGGCCTGTGGCACCTCTGTGTCCTGGTCCCCTTTCCTGCTCCATGTCACAGCTCACTGGCCCACTCGCTGTGTCTTAGCAGCCACTGCAGCAATCTCAGCCTCTACACCCAGGCAGCCCCCCTCCCAGGTTGAGCAGGGGAGTCCTGGTGGGCACCGTCCTCCACCGGGGGATAGAGGGGACGGACGAGCACTCAGCCTCTGTGCCCATCCCCCACTGGCACCAGGGCCTGGGGGACCCAGGAGCTGGGGAGGAGGTCAAAACCTGGGCAGAAGGAGGATGCCTGCTGCCGGGGGTCCTGGGCTCCAGAGCTGGTGTCGCTGGGCATGAAGGTCCTGAGCCCTGGGGCAGAATGGAGGTTCATTTGGGGGGTGGGTGTTGGAGGAAGGAGGAGGGCCCCAGAAGAGGAATTAGGTCAAGGATGTGGGTGGGTGGGTGAGAGGGGGGTGGCATCTGCCACTGAGCTTCCTCCTGGCTCCCAGAGCATCTCCACACTTCCCTTCCCCTTCCCCTCCCCCCAGGTCCTGGGAGAATTCTCCCGCAGCCCCCTCCCCCGGGCCCCCCACCCCAGACACTGCCACAGGGGTGGGGGGTGGGGGGCCGGCCTCAGCTGTCTGAAGGATGGAGGGGCTGGGGAAGCAGGGCTAGGTGCCCAGACGGCCGCGTGTGTGGGAGGGGATGTCCTCAGATGCCCTCCACCCGGCAGTCCCCGCTCTGACGTGGGTGCCCCCCCTCTCCCCGCCCGGATTAGTGGCAGCTTGGCCTGACTCTCCGGGGCTCCTTCCCCCGCCCTGCCTGCTGCCCACCCCTGGGCAGGGGGCTGCTCCACCCGAGGGGCACTGTGCTTGCCCAGGTAAGGGGCTCTGGGGTGGCAAGAGGGCAGCTGGCTGAGGCGCTGCGGTGGCTCTCAGCAGCAGTGTGTGTGTCAGCGTGACCGTCAGTGCGCGAGGGGTCGGTGTGGGCTGGGGCTGGGCCCACGGGTGTCTGGGGGAGCTGGTCAGCTTGCCGAGGTCCACGGTGCATGTGCTGGGTCGCTCTCCTTCTGTGTGTGAGTCCTTTGTGTGGCTCCCCAGCTCTGCTCCATCCTCAGGCTCAGGGCAGGCAGGCACAAGGACTGTGGCCTGTGGCATGGACTCTGAGGCAGGATGGGGAACTGGGTGGGGGTGGGAAAAGGGGTCCTTCCCCCAGCCCCACTCCCATCAGCCCCTGGGCATGCCAGGAGCTGGCTCGAGAGCCCTGGTCCAGTCCAAGGACTCTGACCTGACAAGACAGACATGGCCTCTGGGGGTGGGGAGGGGGCGTATCTGTTCTGATCCCCCAGGACAGTCCCATCCCCTTTGGGGATGAGAGCCCAAGCCAACAAGCCCTCAGGGCTCTGGACAGCCCAAGCTCCCACTCTGGACTCTTCCAGGCCCCAAGCCACAGCTCTCTCCCCCGGGTTCTCCCACAAGCCTCCGCTTCTGAGGAGGCAGGCCAGAGGGACAGACGGGGACCACAGGCACCCCAGCCCACCATTTCAACCTGGAGCCAATCTGGAAGCAGGAGGCCAAGTGCAGGGCCTTGGGTCCTAGTCCCTGTTAGACCCTCCGCCATCGACTCCCCTGGCACACTTAGGTCTGGCCGCCCCCAGGGGAGCTGGGGAAGGAGGGAGTGAGAATAACTCAGACATGTAAACAACCCCTACCAGCTTGCTCTGCCACAGAACCAGGGGTGGCAAGGGGCTGGGGAATCCATGCCGACATGGCCCAAGTCCTGTCTGGTGCCCTCATCCCGGATCCCCTCTCCCAAGGACCCTTCCTCTTCTCTGCAACTGGTGAAAGGCTCCCTGTCTCTGCTCCAGACTCTTAAGAAGAAGGTTCTGAGCTCCCCACGGCTCCCCTCTCCAGCCATGGTGGTGTTATAACCTAGGAGCAGGCTAGAGGCCTCGAGAACTCATCCCTTCCGTCGGACAGGGGAGTGGGATGGGGGTGTCCCTTCTGTTTCAGGGTGGGTGAAGGCAGGCTGAGGATGGCTTCCATAGGCAGGGGAGTCCAGGGGCAGGAGGTGGGTGCCGAAGGGGAAGGGAAGCGCCCGTTGGGCGTGTGGGTTTCTGTGTGTGTCTGAATCTGTCTGTGTGTGTTTGAATCTGTCTGTTTGTGTCTGTGCTCTGGAACCACCCCCGCAGAGGAGCCGGGATGCTTCCTCGGGTGGAGGGTGCCCTGTTTGCCCATTTCCTCTCCTACTCGCTCTCCCTCCCAGGAGCCACTCCCATAGGCTCCTCTCCAGCACCAGGCCTGGGAGCACTAGGAACACCGGGGATGCGGCTGACCCTACAAACCAGAGTGCCTGGTGTGATGGAGCCTCTCTGGTCCATCACTTCTCTGGGCACTTGGTGAAACCACGGCTCTTAGACTAGATGTCAGTCCCTCTCTGACTTCTAAGGACAGCACTTTGTGCCACTTGGGCCTTGGGAGGGGGCTTGGGTGGGGGACAGTGAAGAGTAGCTTGGCCAGGTGAGGATGAGGTAGAGCAACACCAACCAGAGGGGTGTGCCCACGTGCCAGAGCTGGAGAGGACCGGGAGAGAGTGGTCCAGCAGGCACAGGCCCTGCTGGCGTGGGTCGGAGCGCCCATCGCTGACCCGTGAGAACCCAACTGCCCCTGCCAGCTCTGGCACTGCCCCCTCCCAGCCGCCCCGCCCAAGCACCCCGGGGGGCACCCCGCCCCACCGTGGCCTGGTCCGGCCCCTCCCGCCCTTTGCTCCAGTTCCCGGGCTTGGCACCTATAGTGGGGGTGCTGCCCGCCTGCCAGGCTCCGGGGCCGGGCCCACGGGAGGGTGGGGCGGCTGGGAAGCTGGCACGCTGCCCCGGGGGAGCCTCTCTCGGCAGGCGCCCGGGTGCCGCGGGGGGGAGGGGGGAACAAAGGGCTCATTCTCCCCGTGCGCAGCCGGTGGCATCGCCGGGGCGTTGGCGGAAGCCCCCGGGGCTCAGGAGGGGGCAGGCCCAGGCGGGGCCGCCGAATCACGGGCTCCTGTTTCCCGCAGGGTGCTGGAGGAGGAAACCGGCGGAGCAGCTTCCCCACTCTCAGTTGCGCGTCTGGCGATGGCGATCAGAGGTCCTGCTGCGCTCTCCGCCGCGCTCTCCCTCCATTAGCCGCGCTGCGCGGTGCTGCGCCCTCACTGGTGCCTCTCTCCTGGGTCACGGGATCGGCCTCCCCTTCCAGGCACGACCCCCTTCCCCAGCCCCTCGACCTTCCCCCCAACTCGGCCATCTCCGAGCCGGGGCGCGCGTTCCCCCCGGCCCAGCTCCTTCTCTCCCTCCGGGGGCACCCGCTCCCTAGCCCCGGCCCGGCCCTCCCCAAGGCGCAGCACGGAGTCTCGGCGTCCCATGGCGCAACCCACGGCCTCGGCCCAGAAGCTGGTGCGGCCGATCCGCGCCGTGTGCCGCATCCTGCAGATCCCGGAGTCCGACCCCTCCAACCTGCGGCCCTAGAGCGCCCCCGCCGCCCGGGGGGAAAGAGAGCGCGAGCGCGCTGAGCAGAGAGCCGAGAACGCGTCTTCGCCCGTCGGCCGGGAGGCCCCGAGCCGGCCCATGGGGAGCGGGTGCCCGGCGCCGGCCAACAGGAGCGCCGCCGCCCGCGCCGCGCCCGGTCCGTGAAGCCCAGGTAAGCGCCGAGAGGGGGCGCCAGGGGGGCACCGCGGCATCCTAATGTCCGGGTACTCTCCCGAAGGGGAATTCCGATCCGAGCCCGGCGCGCGCTCAGGGAATGGGTTTTCCGTGCCCCTCTGGGCCGGGCCACACATCTTCACATCGAAAAGTTAGGATGCTCCGTTAGAGGCTGGGCCGATGGGAGCGGCGGCTCCAGAGAGCCCAGGCGCCCTCTGCCAAAGGTCCTCATGTCCCTCGCTGGGTTGCCACTCGCCGGCCGAAGGAATTGCGCTAAGAGAGCGCTGCCGCTCTGGTGCCACCTGTCATCCTGGTCCCTCGCACACACGTTCAATTTTCCCTCCCTTGCCTCTCTCTCTGGGGCCCAGCCCGCTTTCCCCGCCTCTTTCCCTCCCCCCTGCCAGGCTGCAGTTACCAGCGGCACCCCGGCGCTGGCGTTGCTGGCTGAGCTAGGGCAGCTTTAACCAGCCCTGCTGCAACCTCTTAATCCCCTATCTTCTGCTGTCTCACTCTTCCCCAGCCCAGCCACCACAGATCCTAGCCACCAGGCAGTTGTCCTGGGGCTCTGCTGGAGAAAGCCAAGAAGCTGGAGCCTCAGAAGGCAGATTCAGGGCTGCCCAGGTGGAGGGAGACTGCAGCGAGCAGCCCTGGCTAGCTGCCCTTCCCAGTGACTCCATTCTACCTGGCTTTCGAGTCCCAGTCCTGTCTAGCTGGGGCTGGAGGCGGAGGCTGGCAAGCAGCACCCCCAAAACCACAAGCTGCAGTTTGGGAAGAGTTCCCTGAGACCTAAGCCCCATTTTATCCCAGGGCATGCTGAGGCTTAGAGGAACAACAAGACTTGCCCAAGGTCACACAGCAGGTGACGATGGTCTGTCCTCCTGCCTTCCACAGAGTTGAACTTTTGGGTTCTTGCTCCCTGTTCTTCTCCAGGGCTCATGATCAGATTTCTGGCTCTGTGAGGTCAAAACACGTCACCCTAGAAATGGTAGTTTCTGCTGAACTTGGCCCCTCAAATTCAGGTAGGGACCAGAATTTGGGGGAAGGAGTGAGCTCCCCATGCTGGGGCGTCGCACCCAGACATGATCCTTCAGGCCACACATGGTAGGTTGCATGGTGCCCAGCTGTGGGCTGGTACTTGCCTTACTGGTCTGAGCCACTTTGGTGCTGCCAGGGTGGTGCCTGCTCTGTGCCAGCGGTAAATTGCTTGGGGCTTGTGCCCAAGGAACTCATGCTTTGGTGACAATGCTTTAGGGACCCCCCTGGGAGAGCCCCATGAGGGCAGGAGAGTGATGGAGAGCACGCCCAGCTTCCTGAAGGACACCCCGGCCTGGGAGAAGACAGCCCCTGAGAACGGCATCGTGGGACAGGAGCCTGGTACTCCACCGCAGGACAGCCTGCGCCATGGGGCACTGTGCCTGGGAGAGCCCGCTCCCTTCTGGAGGGGCATCCTGAGTACCCCAGACTCCTGGTTTCCTCCTGGCTTCCCCCAGGGCCCCAAGGACACGCTCCCACTGGTGGAGGGTGAGGGCCCCCGGAATGGGGAGAGGAAGGCCAGCTGGCTGGGCAGCAAGGAAGGACTGCGCTGGAAAGAGGCGATGCTGGCCCATCCACTAGCTTTCTGCGGGCCAGCATGCCCACCTCGCTATGGCCCCTTTATTCCTGAGCATAGCGGTGGCCATCCCAAGAGTGACCCTGTGGCCTTCCGACCTGTGCACTGCCCTTTCCTGCTGGAGACCAAGATCCTGGAGCGAGCTCCCTTCTGGGTGCCCACCTGCTTGCCGCCCTACCTACTATCCAGTCTGCCCCCAGAGCGTCCATGTGACTGGCCCTTGGCCCCACCCCCCTGGGTGTACTCCGGGGGCCAGCCCAAAGTGCCCTCCGCCTTCAGCTTAGGCAGCAAGGTGAGTGCAGGAGCAGAGGGTAGTCACCTGGGGCTCAGGACACACAATATACTTAATGGTACCACTCTGCCGGTCCATCTGATGACCTGGAGGAGTCCAGAGTTGTCCCCTGGAGTCAGCCCGTGCAACCAGCTGCCCCTGGCCCCAGCAGCTCCTCTTACTGGCCCTCCTTTGCCCCCAGGCTTTTTCAGCCGCTGACTTCCCCTTTGCCCACCCAGGCCAAGGCCTTGGAAACCCTGCCCTTCATATGTGTGGCCTTGTCCTGGGGTGCAGGATAGGCAAGGCCTCTCTGTAACTAGGAACGGGATATGCTGGGACCTCATAACTTGTACCTAAGGCTTCTCACCCACAGGCAACCCCATGCCCAGATTAATATTAAAAATACTTAAAAACTAATATGGGTCAAGGCACCAAATCATCTAAATAGGTCCCGGATGCCCTTGGGCAGGGTCAGCCATGAACTGACATTAGTTGTTGGATTGTGGTGAAGTCTGAGAAATCCCAGAGGAGGCTCTGGGGGGATCCCAGGGCAACGAGGAACCACTCAGGGGACCCAGGGCAGTGCCATTGATCACCCAATTGGTGAGCTGTTTGGTGGTTTCACAGCAGCAGTATTTTGTTCATGACAACTGCTGCTGTTGGTCCTGCCTGTCCTTTTAAACCCTGGGAACCAAGCCAGCACTAACTGAACTCTTTCTCCACTCTCAGGGCTTTTATCACAAGGATCCGAGCACTCTCAGGGTGGCAAAGGAACCCGTGGCCACGTTGGAACCTGGCCTGCTGGGCTCAGCCCCTGGACACCTCCAGAGAACCCGAGAGGCAGAAGGCCCTTCACTGCCCCAGAGGGATGGGGAGACCGGAGCTGGCAGGCAGCAGACTCTCTGCCCACGTTTCCTGGGGCACCCAGACACTGTTCCCCCGCCCCACTGGCCCACTTATCCCCCAGGCCTGGTTCATACTCTTGGCAACGTCTGGGCTATACCAGGCAGTGGTAGCCTTGGGTACCCCCTGGGGCCACCAGCCACCCCAAGGTGCCCCTCTCCTGGGCCTCCTACCACCCAGGGGGGCTGTTGCTCATCCCACCCACCCGCTAGAGAGGGGGATCTTGGTTCTTGTGGGAAGTGCCAGGAGAGCCTGGAGGGGGGTACTGGTGGGCCCCACACATCCAGAGAGGTAGTGAACAAGGTGCCTGGTCCCAGGGCCTGCCCCCCAAGCCACCACACCAAGCTGAAGAAGACATGGCTCACACGGCACTCGGAGCAGTTTGGGTGTCCAGGCGACTGTCCTGGGGATGAGAAGAGCTCAGCTACCCGGCTCCGGGCCCTCAAGAGGGCAGGCAGCCCCGAGGTCCAGGGAGCAGCAGGCGGCCCCACCCCCAAGCGTCCACCTGGCCCTTTCCCAGGCACCACGGGGCAGGGGACTGGAGTGTGGCAGGAGGTGCTGGACACATCAATAGGGAGCAAGGCAGAGGCAGAACAGCTGGAGGAACAGAAAGGTAAGGGGTGGTGGAGGCTCCGTGGCCTGACTGAGGAGCAAGCAGCAGCAGGGCTGGGGCTCTGCAGGGGACAAGGTCCATAGGTGCTTTAGGGCTGGACTACACCCAGCTGTCAGGTTTCCTGCCTCAGTGTCTGTGGCTCTCTGGGGCTTCTCAGCATCTACAGCCAGAGCCTTCCGCCTTCCAGCCAATGGTTTCCATCTCCCTGTCTCCTGCCAAGCCGCGGTGTATTGATGGCAGCATGGGCTTTGGGGTCCAAGTGCTTGCTTCCTGACTTTGCTGATCAGTAGCTGTGTAACCTTGGGTAACAACTTCACCTTTCTGGGCCTCAGTTGTGTCATCTCTAAAATGGGGATAAAGATGTGTCTACCTCATGAAGCCTGCTGCAAGGATTAAATACTATAATAATCCACATCAAGGGCATGATAGAATTGGTGGCTCTTAATAAACAATCAATGTTCATGGCTATGATTATTTGTGCCACAAATCCTGGATTGGCATCACCTGTCTGGAAGGATCCCTGTCTTGCCTGTTGGCCAGCTGGACCATGGAGGCTCAGCTTGAACTCTTCACTGTCAGGACCTTGGGCACATCCTGGATGCTGCTGCTACACTGTGTCCTTCACAGAGGGTTCCGGCGCTGCTGGCCTGGCCTCAGTTCTTTAGGATCTCCTACTTTCTATGCCTTCTGGACTACTTGGTGTGGATCAGGACTGTCTGTGGCCTTGAACAAATATCTCCGCACCCGGCACGGGTCTGTCTGCACCCCCCAGGCCTCCGTCTGGCCTGGGAAGTGGTTGGCCTCCTCGCCTTCTTGGGTTACTGCACCTGTGGCCTGTGTTGAAACCCTCCAGCCTTCTCACTTTCCGGCGCCCTCCGTCGTCTGTCTGCGTTGGGATTGTCTCCGTATCACTTAAACCGTATCACTTAAACCCTCGTGGAGCTATCCAGACTCGACACTGGAAGGATCCCGCACTTGTGTGAGGACCTTCGCTCCAGTTGCCCAAAGCCTTGGGCCGGACACCAGACACCCCTTCCCTCAGCTTCCGTCCAGGCCAGGGCATGAGAGGCCAAGTCAGGAAGAAGGACAGAGGAGGGCAGGCCACTGCTCAGCCTCCTGTGTGGACCTTTTGGCTACCTGGCCCGCTCTTGCTGGTTCTGAATTAGACCTCACAGGCCTAGGGCAAGGAAGGGACTGGACTGTATGCGTGGACAGGGTGGGTGCTGAAACAGGGGGCTAGGGTTGGCCTGAGCCCCAGAACCCCAAACTCCTGACCAGCTGCATTGTCCCCCTAGGATTCCGAGACGGCAGGACCAGCCTCAAGGACCCTGGGCTTCAGGACATACCTTGCCCGTCTCTGTCAACGGGCAACGCTCAATGCCAAAGCTGTGCCCAGGTAGCTGGAGAGGTGGGCGGGCCGACCTGCCACTCCCAGCGAGCACAGAGGTGAGCCTGGCCCTGGCCTCCCCAGCATCCCCTCCTCTGGCCTGGGGCTCCCTCCTCACGTGCTTCTGCCTGGTCTGCAGATGGCCTCTAGGAGGGGAGCAGCCGGAGGAAGACTCCCTGGGCAGCCCTGAGGAGGGTGGAGGGTCTGGCCTGGAAGCTGGACTCAGCATGGGCCTCGCCAAGCACCTGCTGAGTGGTTTGGGGGACCGACTGTGCCGCCTGCTGCGGAGAGAGCGGGAGGCCCTGGCCTGGGCGCAGCGTGAGGGTGAGCTGGACTTCCCTTCCATCCCCCACCCCGCCGTGGCTTCCTCAGAAGAGCTCCTGCCTCATCTGTCCTTATTTCTGAGTCCGTCTCTTAGTCAACGCTGAGGTTTCTGGCTTGGGTGGGGGATGCTGGGAAGTGTAAATCCTGGTCCAGCCCCATTCCCAGAGAGCCTCAGGGCTTGTGGGGAAAACAAGGCCAAGTACAAGTATCTGCAGGAACCCTCGGAGGCGGGCCGGGACCGGGAGGCTTCCTGGGGTGGTGAGGCTCATGGGCCCTGGAGGCTGGTGGGATTCAGGCTGATGGTCAAGACTGGAGGGCGCCCAGTGGAGTCCTTGGCCCAGGCTGTCCCTCCAGCCCACCTCTCATAGCACCAGAGTGGTCTTTGTAATCACACAGCCCTGGGCCTGCCCATCACTGGAAGGGGTGTTTGTAGAGATCATTGGTGGCTCCTCTTGCCCCAGATAGGGCCAGCACCCCATGTTTTCTTCAGCGGGCCACTGTCTGCTCCTGTTGGCTCCTATTGTTCCTAGGCTGGATTCCCAGCATGCACACCCATCCCTCCTTCCCTTCCCGGATCACCCAAGCCGTCCACCCCCTGGGGCCTTGACACTGGCAGTTCCCTCAGTCTGGAGTACCCTGCCCCTCCCTTCCTACCTGGTGCAGGAAGACTTACTCATCCTTTGGGGCCCACTCCTGGAGCTGCCCCACCACACCTTCCTTGTGGTGCCTAGTCACCTTGTGTCAGCGGGTCCATCTTGCCACCCGGAGTGTGAATGCTGGGAGGGCAGGGGCCCAGTGCAGAGCAGCCTGGAGTCCCCAACCCAGCACGTGCCCAGGTGCTTGCTGAATGTACATGCTCCTTTTCTACCTGTCAATCATGGCTTAATCTGAAATTTGGCTCTTAAAAAAATATCCACTCCTTTGGGTAAAGACAGATGTGGCCTCTTAAGATTTCCTCTTCAAAAGAAAATACAGTGTCCCCTGAAGGAAAGGCCACCGGAGCAGTGACCATGTCTGTTTCTGGTAGCAAGCAGGGCTGGGGAGGCAGGGAGCCCCGTGGTGCTGGAAGGACCATGGGTTATTAATTCAGACCCAGGGGGGTCCCGGGGCAGGCCTGGGAAGCTAAGGCCATGGCTGGGGGGGTGGCCCCTGAAGGGATGTTCTTGTCAGGGGCTGCTAAGTTGGGGGGAATCAAGGGGCCTGTCTCCCTCCTCCAGGTGGCTCTCGCTGGAAACCGCTCCCTGCTTCTCCCCCCTCTGCCTGGAGGCTTCCCATACGAAGGTGAAAGGACCTCGCCTTCAGCCCCCTGACCCTGATCTCTCCTGTGGTCAGCAGGCTTGGGGCCAGCCGTGACCGAGGAAAGCCCGGGCATCCCACGCTGCTGTAGCCGTTGCCACCATGGACTCTTCAACACCCACTGGAGATGCCCCCGCTGCAGCCACCGGCTGTGTGTGGCCTGTGGTCGCATGTCCGGTGCTGGGAGGGCCCGGGACAAAGCAGGTAGGGAGGGGCCCAGGGGCTGGGGGTGGGTGATGGGTGGGTGGGGAGGGAGGCCCTGTGGGCCTGCTCTAGGGTGTGTGGCCATTTCCTGGATGCCTCTCTCCAAAGAGCCTCCCTGCCCCGCCCCCCAGCCCTGGCCTGAGCCACTGCGGCTCATTGCCCCTTAGAGCAGAACTTTCCCTCTCCCCAGATCAAGGGCCACGCCTGTATCCTTGCCCACCCTTAAGAGAAGTCGGGTGCCTACTCTATGCCTCCCATTTTGCTCAGCTTGCATCTTTTTAAACCTGTTGTAACACTGTGAGGTGGGTATTTTTGCCTCCGTTTTCCAGATAAGAAAAACTCAGAGAGGTTAAGTGATTTGCCCACGACCGAACAGCTAGTAAGTGTTAAGGCCAGCATTTAGACTTAGATCTTCTGACTCTATCCGTTCTTTTCATGATTCTCAGTTTTCTTTTCCTTGCCTCAACCCAATCACCTGAGGTCTTAAAGTTTCTCGGTGTTCCAAGAGATACGGCTAAAAAAATTTCCAGAATCAGAAACATTCTGGAACATTCTCTCCCACATGACCACTTTGAGCTGTTGCAAAGATGCATATGAAAGCCTCTGCTTTCTGCAGGCAAAGAATCCTATGACACTGTGTGCCTAAGTTTCCCAGAAAGCAACAAGCTTTATGGCTTGTCGAGCCCCTGATTTCATATCATGTCCTTGGCCTTCTTCCCTGACCTTAACCCATGGTTACCTTGCTTTCTGGACCTGCAGCGTCTCCCTTCCCACCCCACAGGCTCTCCGGAGCAGTCCACGGAGGAGTGTGCCCAGGAGGCTGGGCACGCTGCCTGTTCTCTGATGCTGACCCAGTTTGTCTCTAGCCAGGGTGAGCCATCATGGAGGGGTGGAGCGTGGAGTGGGTGGGTCCTGAGGGAGACCAGCTTCCTGTCTGGTTGTCCCTCACCCTGGTTGTCCTCACCATTGCTGAGGCCAAGCTGCTGGCCTGCACTCCCCCCAACCTCCTACTCTCCTCTCTACCCCCAGCGTTGACCGAACTGAGCACTGCAATGCACCAGGTCTGGGTCAAGTTCGACATCCGGGGGCATTGCCCCTGCCAAACTGATGCCCGGGTGTGGGCCACTGCAGATGGGGGCCAGCAGGTAAGAACCAGGGCGTGGCCCAGCTCACAAAGACTAACAGTAGGCCCCAGGGTGGGGTAAGGGTGCCTGCGAGTGACTGACCTTTGCAAGGGGTCTGGCCCTTCTCTTTTGATGGGGATGAAGAGGGACATGGAAGCCAATGAGACTGGGCTACTTCCCCACTTCTCCTGGGGATTAGCATCCCAGCAGTGAGCGCCAGCATCTGGCACCTTACCTCTACACCCACCTCACTCCCTGCCTGCATCGAGTCCTCTTCCAGTTCACGCTTCTTTTTTAAAAATTTTGTTGTTGTTGTTGTTGTTGTAGATGGACACAATGTTTTTATTTTTATTCGTTTATTTTTATGTGGTGCTGAGGATCGAACCCAGGGCCTCACATATGCGAGGCAAGCTCTCTACCACTGAGCCCCAGCCCCACCCCCCCAGTTCACGCTGCTTCTAGTTCAGTTTTCCCAGCACCAAGTGCAGCAGGTGCTCAGCATGGTACAAAGTTTTTATGAAGTTCATGTTTTTTATGATAAAACTTATCCATTCAAGAAACAGTTCTCTAAGCGTGTTTTGTGTATCAGACCCTGTGCCACATACTACTGTGGAAATTTGGGAAAAGTACAAAGCATGAGGAAGAAAACGATGATGACCTCACATGCCGCCATAAACATTTAGACATATTTCTTTCCAGTCATTTGTCAATATTTTTATTTGCGTTTATGTTCTTATACTTTAAATCATACTGTAAGGAGAAGTTCATGAGTAGCTGCTTCTCTCCTTACATTATGTCCTGTAATACTTTACTCCTGTAAACACAATTTTGGGACTTACAAGAGTGGGTTGAGTTGAGTTGTAGCTGCCGTTTTAAAAATCTCTGGTTGCCCTGGGGGTTTAACAGAAGGAGCCCACAGAGAAAACTCCCTCAACTCCACGACCTTCCTGCAATGGGGACCTCAACAGGACCAAGGACATCAAAGAGGGTGAGCGGCTACCCACCCCTCCTTGGACAGAGTGATGCAGTGAGACAGCAGGCAGCAGAAATGTCCAGGAACAATCTGCAATTGCTTTAGAAAACAGCCACCCCTCCTGGGCATGGCAGCACCCCGGTAATCCTAGCAACTCTAGAGGCTGAGTCAGGAGGATCACAAGTTTGAGGACAGCCTCAGCAACTTACTGAGGCCCTGTATCAAAATAAAATGTAAAAAAGGTGGGATGTAGCTCAATGGTAAAGCACCCCTGGTTCAATCCCCAGTAGCCTCCCCCCAAAAACAAGAAAGAAAGAATGCAGCCTCCCACCCTCGTTCCCAGTAATGCCCATCACTCTCCTCGAGATGGGTCTCCCAGCCTCTTCTCCAGTCAAACTCTGGTTCTAGGCCCCCCTTTCAAGAGGCTCTGGAGCTGCCTGTGGCAGAAGGTCGTGGTGGGAGGCACGAGCAGAGTTGGGACGGGGGATGTTGGTGAGGAGAGCAGACATTGCTATTTTCTTCCCCAACAGAGACCCCAGACTCCACTGAGACCCCAACAGAGGTCCGTGCCAGCCGAGGGCCCCTGCCTTGTCCCTCTCTCTGTGAACTGCTGGCCTCGACTGCTGTCAAACTCTGCCTGGGACACGAGCGGATCCACATGGCCTTTGCCCCTGTTACTCCAGCCCTGCCCAGTGTGAGCCAGGGCACGGAGGGAGGGCTGGGAGCCTGGGACCAGAGACTGGGCTGCCTCCCTGTGGGGCCGGCAGGTCCTGAGCCCTCCTGCCCCGTTCCCTCCCTGCCCCCAGGATGACCGCATCACCAACATCCTGGACAGCATCATCGCGCAAGTGGTGGAACGCAAGATCCAGGAGAAAGCCCTGGGGCCGGGCCTCCGAGCAGGGCCAGGCCTGCGCAAGGGCCTGAGCCTGCCCCTCTCACCAGTGAGGCCGCGGCTGCAGCCCCCGGGGGCCTTGCTGTGGCTCCAGGAGCCCAGGCCTCGGCGGGGTTTCCACCTCTTCCAGGAGCACTGGAGGCAGGGCCAGGTGAGTGTAGCCTCTCCCCTCAGGCCCTCCCGGCCTCAGCCGCCTGCAGGCCCCCATCCCTAGGCCCAGCTGTCCCCTTGCACCTTCGGGTTGTCCTGGAGCTGCCAGTGCTCCACGGAGGGCTTCTTCTCATCCTCCCCACGCCCTGCCTTCCTCCTGCCCTCTGCAGCCCGTGTTGGTGTCAGGGATTCAGAGAACACTGCGAGGCCACTTGTGGGACGTGGGGGCGCTGGGGGCGCTGGGAGGCCAGGTGCAGACTCTGACTCCCCGAGGTCCCCCCAAGCCCACCAGCCTGGACAGCACAGCCTTCTGGGAGGGATTTTCTCAGCCCGAGAGTAAGTATTCCTGATGTGGGGTGGCGGGAAGTGGGGCCCTGCACAGGGGCTGCACCCACGTGTTGCTGTCCCTGGACCCGAGGGCCAGCTCCTCCTGGGCCAGCGCCGCTCTGTCTTCTCCCCTAGTGCGCCCAAAGTCAGATGAGGGCTCTGTCCTCCTGCTGCACCGAGCTCTGGGAGATGAGGACATCAGCAGGTGTGCGGGATCCCAAGGGCCAGCCCTGTCTTCTCCCCCATCATCTGTCCCTTACCACCCACCCCTCCTTCAACACCCCTACCGTCCCCTGGAACCTCATTGCTCCCAGCTTGCCCTCTGGGAGTCACTCAGTGTGGTGGTGGGGTGTCTGGTGGGGCCTCTGGCACTTGGGTTGGACCTGCTGAGCGCAAAGCCCGCTGCCCACAGGGTGGAGAACCTCGCCTCCAGCCTGCCCCTCCCCGAGTACTGTGCCCACCGCGGGGAACTCAACCTGGCTTCCTACCTCCCACCCGGCCTTGCCCTGCATCTGCTGGAGCCCCAGCTCTGGGCGGCTCATGGTGAGTGTGCAGTGCCCTGCCTGTCCTGGCCACTCCCTACCCTCACTCTGCATCTGTCATCTTGGGGCACACTGGTGTCTGTGCCAAGGTCCTGAGACCCATAGTGCTCTTTTATTCTGTTCCAAACCATCCATTCTCTGTCTTCACACAGGTGTGAGCTCACACCGTGGACATCTGGGGACCAAGAACCTCTGTGTGGAGGTGGCTGACCTGGTCAGTATCCTGGTTCATGCAGAGGCACCCCTTCCTGCTTGGCACCGGGCACAGAAAGGTGGGTCAGTCAGGTGCCTTGGCACATGCTGCCATCCCAGTTACTTGAGAGGCTGAGGCAGGAGGATCACAACTTAGTGAGACCCAGTCTCAAAAGGGTTTGGGGTATAGCTCAGTGGCACTTGCCTATCATGTGAGAGGCCCTGGTTTCAACTCCCAGCACCATTTTTTTAAAAAGGAAAGAAAAAAAAGAAAGAAAGAAAGAAAGAAAGAAAGAGGTGGCTCTTGGGCTGGGGACAGGACGAGGGACAAGCTAGTGACTAAAGTGTCGGTCTCCTCCTGCTCTGGGCCCACCTGAGCCATCTTTCTTCTGCAGATTTCCTTTCAGGCTTGGACGGGGAGGGGCTCTGGTCTCCCGGCAGCCAGGTGAGCACCGTGTGGCACGTGTTCCGGGCACAGGACGCCCAGCGCATCCGCCGCTTTCTCCAGATGGTGAGGAGGGAAGCCGGGAGCTTGTCTTGTGGACCCTGTGCCCGTCTCTTGTGCTTGCTCCCCACCCCAGCCCCCACGGGGAGCTGGCCTGCCCCCAAGTCATTCAAACAGGTACAGAGAAGGCAGACGAGGACCCCCATTCTGTGGAGGGGCTCCAAAGGAGAAGGTGGTGTGACAGGAGAGCAGGGACCTACTGATGTAGGCTGGGCATTGTGCTACGGGCCTTGGGTACCTTAATGTCCGCCCATTACTCTCCCCCTGCCCTGACTCATTTTGTAGACAGGAAATGGAGGCTCACGGTGGAGCTGAGCTCTGAGCTTTGGTCGGCTCCGACCCAGGTCACCTCTCTGTTCCTCCTGGGCCAGCGGCCTCCCCTTCCTGGGCTCTGGGGCAGGGTGAGTCTGGTGAGCCTCCCCTTTTATGGCTCCACCAAGAAATGAGAAGAGACTACCCAAGGGAGGTCTAGCCAGGTAGAGAGCCGAGGGCGGTAGACCAGGGGGCAGGTAGAGGACAGACCCAGCCCGGACAGGGGCCTCATGGCTGCAGAGTCCAGCTGGGCCCCAGTTATCCTGGAGAAAAGACTTCCACAAAGTGTCGCCCCTCTGAGGCACACCCAGACACGCAGAGGCCAAGGGGTGTTGTCCACCACGTCCTGCACACCTCTGCAGAGGCACACACCGATGCTGGGACACCAGAAGGGAGCAGACAGAGGCACCCGTCATAAACAGATGGCCTCGTCTGGCCAGGGTGTGGCTGGCTGTGGGCAGTCCTGAATGGCCCAACACGATGATTCACGGGAGAGGTCTAAGAGGGGACGTTCTCACTGGGTGGCCCGGGAACACACAGCTCTGGCCCCAGGATGGACTTGGATCTCTTGGCAAGGACATTTGGGCACCTGGCTGGCACTCTCCAGGGTCTAGTCTGGTTCACCAGTCTTCCCCTCCCCCCTCAGCCCAGTCCTGTAGCTCTAAGCCCAGGGACGATGGCTGAGGTCCTAGCTGAGGGGGGTGGATCTAGCTGGTGGCCAGTTGGAGCATGATGCTGGCGTTCACCTCAGCAGGTGTTCCCTGGGCACCTCCTCCCGCGGCCTCCACGAGTCCCTGCCTGCCCCAGGAGCTCTGGTTGGGCTGGTGTCGGCCCCCGTAGCAGTTCCTCCCGCAGAGGCCCTGGTCTGAACAGGCAAGCCTGTCCACCCACTGAGAATCAGAACCTCTGTGTGGCCTTGCGCGTCTGGATCCAGGATCTCAGGACGCGTTGGGTGTTTCGGACTGTCTCCCCAGGACTGTTCCCCCATCTTAGCAGCCACTGCAGGCCAGTCACAGATGCCACGGTGTGGACCGTTTAGGAAGGGGGAGATTATGCAGGACATCTTGCTGGGTTTTGAAGAAACGAGGAGCACCATTGAGAGAGGACCAGGGGCCGAGCCAGGGCCACAGAGGCTGGGAAAGGCAGCTGGCCCCAGGAAAGCAGGGATTAGACCCTCGACTCCAGCGTCCTTAATCCTTTCCTCTAAGCTCCTTCCAGCTGGATGTTTGTTGTGACATCCTGAGCTGCCCCAGCCCTCGCCACCAGCCCCTTTTCTCCCATCCCGTGCCCTCCCGCCTGCCTCTCAAGATCTGACTGTCCCCGAGCTCCTGCACCCTGGCTTCTGTGAAGCCCATGTCCCCTTCCTCCCGCGGCCCCCTCCCTCTCACCTCTGGCTCATCTCCCCTTCTCTTCCCTAAGGTGTGCCCTGCCGAGGCAGGGACCCTGGAGCCCGGTGCCCCAGGCAGCTGCTACCTGGACGCGGGGCTGCGCCGGCGCCTGCGGGAGGAGTGGGGTGTGAGCTGCTGGACCCTGTTGCAGGCTCCGGGAGAGGCCGTGCTGGTGCCCGCCGGGGCACCCCACCAGGTGCTTCCCCTGTGGGCGGGGATCCGTGGGGAGATCAGGGGAGCAGAAGCAAGGGACAGAGAACCCCCAGGGTCACATAGCATTCTCTCCAGGCCCCAGAGCGAGTGGGCAGGAGCCATGGCCTGCAGTGGGGAGGAGGCGACAGAGAAGCTGTGGGGTCCTTAGGTCCTCAAGTCCCAGTGGGACACGCCCGCCGCAGAGGGGTGCTCTGGTCTTGGCCTCCTCAGTGGCCCTTGGGCATCCCTTTGGCCTGGTTTAGGACACCTCTTTACATGGTGCTGTATCCTTGCCCTCTCCTCTCTGAGAGTTGGGTGGGGTCATCCGAGGAAGTAGACCTCAGAGACTACAGAAGCAGGGACAGGATGCATGACCTTGAGCCTCTACTGACCCTCCTGCCCATCCTCCCTGGCACAGGTGCAGGGCCTGGTGAGCACAGTCAGCGTCACCCAGCACTTCTTGTCCCCTGAGACCTCTGCCCTCTCTGCTCAGCTCTGTCACCAGGGAACCAGCCTGCCTCCAGACTGCCACCTGCTTTATGCCCAAGTGAGTGTGACCCTGGCCAGCAGACTGGGTGTGCCGTCCAAACCCCCCTGGGGCACAGCTGTGGTGGACAGGTCAGGTCCAGCTCTGTGTCAGGCCGGAAGTCAGTCTGCCCGTGCAGAGAGAGGGTTTTCTGGGGGGGGGGGGAGCTGTGGGCCCCAGAATGTGATTGAAAAGTCTTTGTCCTCTCTCTTTTTCCTAGATGGACTGGGCTGTGTTCCAAGCAGTGAAGGTGGCTGTGGGAACATTGGAGGAAGCTAAATAGGGGACACGGGGGTGGGGCGAGGTGGCAGGCAGGTAATCCAGGTGTCCACCTGGGTGCAGCTTTGCCAGGGCACAGCTTCAGCCAGGGAAGGCGCCGGGGGACCTGGGGACTTTGGGTCAATCCCACAAACACCACTGTGGCCCCAGCAGGGTACCCCACTCCTCACCCTTGCCTGGGCCCTAACACCCACAACCACAGTGCCACCGAAGAAGCTCGCACTTGCCCATTGCAGGCTGGCACCTGCTTCACCCCTACGCCCCCTCCATGGTACCAGGCCCGTATTAAGGGTGACTGAGTCCCTTCAATCCCTGCGCCCCAGCACGGGAGACAAACAGCCCTTCTTGGGGGGACCTCGGGAATTTCTTCTGGCCTAAGCAACACTTCCTTCTGCTGCCTCGTGCCCTGCCACCCAGCCTCACCCGCAGTTCTGCTTATCACACCTATGCCCCCCCACCCCGGGCTCCTGGCAGCTCTTCCCACTGCGGGCCTGCTGGACTAGGGGCCACCAAAATTCTTCCCTCCTGTCAGAAGAGCCGTGAAGTGTGGGGAGGAGCTGGCATCAGGGCCTGCCTGGCGTGGCTGGAGAGGACACCGGTGATGCCACCCCTGCCCCCTCCTCCGGCCTTGGTGATTTCCATTAAACTCTTGTTCTGTGACTGCTGCCAGTTGGTTGGCCCCGCTCCTGCAGGCCACGTGGCCTAGGGAGGGAGGGGAGACAAGGAAATGTGCTCTAGAGCGGAGGCCGAGAGGGGCAGGTGGGGACTGGGGACCCAGTGACAGGGACCTCAAATACCACTGCCTGCTTTCGTTCCGGGAGTCTGGGTTCCTGGAGCTTTCCGGGGAGCTGCCCCCTGAAAATGCTCCTGACTGTGACAGCAGGCGATACACAGTCCTGGGCATAGCACTGAAGTGGCCTCCCTGGGCAGCTTTGGCCTGTGGATTCTGGAGCCCCACTGCTCCCAACCAACCCCCAGCTTCTCCACCGCTCCTCTTCTGTCTGCCCTGACCTGGAGGGAAATCCAGGAAAGCCCTGCCCAGCTGACTGCCCTTGGTGGCTACAGTGCCCAAGGCTGAGCTTCACTGTCATTCCGCCCCCCGCCCGCCCCTTCCCTTGGCCCTTCTGGTGTGGCTCTCCCTCCACCCTCCCCTGTGTATCTCAGCCAGCTCTTGTCACACCTAATTGTTCCTGCTGTGGTTCGGGGATTGTTTTTTTTATTAAATAAAATTTTTTATTATAAATGTAACCTACTTTCTGAACATTCTAGAAAACAAGAAAGTTACCTGCAAGCCCACCCCTGCTCACCCCAACCCAACCACTGTGAGTGTTTGTGCGTATTTCTCCAGGGATTTGTTGTGGACGTGGTTGAATTGGTGTGTTTTGTACTTGGTTTCTTTCTTCTCTGAACACTGTGTTGTGATCATTTTTCTATGTTGCTTCCTAACCTTCATTTTAAATGGCTACTTATATTCCACCAAACAGCTGTGTCATGATTTATATAACCATCCTTCATTTAAAAAAAAAAAAAAAGTTAGGTTTGTTCATTGTTTGGAGGGTTTGGTTATTTTCACTTTTTCTTGGGATTAAAAAAGAAAAGGAAAGAAAAAATTAGGAACTCCTATATTTTACTGTACTGTTGTTTTCATTGAATATATTTAATCTCTTTCATTTAAGTGATCTCATTTAATCCCTGATCACTATTTTGGGATAGATATGATTTCTTTCCATTTTACAGAAGAAAAAAACAGGCAGGTTGGGGTTAAGTAAGTCACCCAAGGTCATACAGCAATTTTAGCGACAGAACTGGGATTTGAACCAAGTTTTCTGACTCAGGTCACTTCGTTTATATTATAGTCTTAGACCTTCCTGGAGTTTAAAAATGAACTTGCCCTCTTCTCTGTCCTCTCCGAAAATATACACTTTATAGCTGATTGTGTTCCAAGTAGCACTGAGTGACACATTCCTACCTATAGTTCACCTTCTCTACCCCTGTCCTCGTGTCAACCCAGGACCCAAAATATAGGGTCCTTCTTGGGAAAGATGTTGCTGTGAACTTCATCAGCAGGGAAGGCTGCCTGCCCACCCCACCCCTCCCCACCACCCTGCCTGCCCATCTCAGTTCTGGGTCCCAGAGATCACCTACCCCAAGCCTCTTTGCTCACGGGCTCACCACAAGACCTTGTGTCCTCTGAAATTCATTCCTCTCCCACGGAGGGTTCCAGCACCTCAGGGTCCTGTGTGGTCCGATTCTTTGTAAACAGCAGGTGGATGTGTGTCCATTTGTTCTAGGAGTAGTCCTGGGAATAGAGCCAGCTCAGTTGGAGACTGACCCTGAGCCTTGGCCTGGGGTACTCTGGCACTGTGCCTCCACAGAGGCCCTGGGACCTCTGTTTGGCTGAGGTCGGGAGCTCATTGTCCACCTTCTGTCCTCAGTCTCTCCCTGGCCCACACACCACAGATGCGCCAGTCTCAGAGCTGGAAGTGAACTCGGGGTGTGCACATCTGAGGCCTGCTTCCCCCTTTTTCCTTATAAAATCCTCAGACCTTTTATCTTGAAATCATTTTAGATTTGCAGTCACTTCACAAAGAGAGCACAGTAAGCTCCCAGTCATCCTTCACCCAGCTTCCCCCAACGGGAACATCTTACATAAACATGTGTCTTTATCAAAACTGAGACATTAATATTGATGCAGCCCACCAGCAAAGCAACAGACTTCCCTGGGATTTCACCATGCCATTAACATGACTTTTCTATTCTGGGATCCAACAATGCCTTCATTTGACAGCTGGCCTAGCGGGTGGACGTGGCTCCCTCAAGGTCATGTGGGGAGTGAGTGGCAGAGCCCACTCTGTAGCCAGTGTCTATAGCCAGACCTCCTCCTCCTCCTGTAGCTTGGGCCACTTCCTCACCCTCCCTGATCTGAAAAGAAACAGGGTTTGCTGCTCTGTAATCTCTTAGTGTCACAGACACACTTGTCCCCCACTGCCTGCCCTTCTCAGTCCCGTGTCCCAGAGGAGACCACGTCCCCCAGCTTCTTTGCTCATGGGCTCATACACTCATGTGTGTGTGCATGCCCTCCCCTGCCTGGCTCCGGTCTCACTCCCGTCAGGCCACCCCTGCGCCCGTCAGGCCACCCCTGCGCAGCCTCCTACTTCTGCAGTGTTTTCCCCTTTGGGAACGGAGACTCTGCGGAGGCCTTGGAGGTTCCTGTATCAGCCTCTTTCCCTCCCTCACTTGCTCTTCCCCTCTGTCCCAGGCGGACGGCTGGGCTACTCTCTTTTTCCCAAAGCTTTGAGGAGCACCACCTCTGTCTTCTTTAGCAGACCTGGAAGGGCTGGTTCCACCCCTGTGTGCCCTTAACAGTTTATGAGACGCCAGGCATGGTGGCACCTGCCTGTAATCCCAGTGGCGAGGCTGAGGCAGGAGGATTGAGAGTTCAAAGCCAGCCTTGGCCTGGGTTTGTAGCTCAGTGGCAGACAGCTTGCTTTGTATGTGTGAGGCGCCAGGCTCGATCCTCAGCACCACAAAAAAAATAAATAAATAAAATGAAGGCATTATGCCCATCTACAACTAAAAAAAATTTTTTTTAAAAAGCCGCCTCAGCAACTTAAAGAGGCCCTACACAACTCAGTAAAGACCCTGACTTTAAATATAAAAAAGGGGCTGGAGATGTGGCTCAATGGTTAAGTGTCCTTGGGTTCAATCCCTGGTTCAAAATAAAACAACAACAACAATAAAGTTTACAAGGGGTTTTTTAGTTTTTTAGTTTTTTTGGCTTGTCTCAAGTGTGACTTGTGATAGGGCTGATGAGGCCCACTGAATAGAAGTGCTTGCCCAATGGCAGTGGGGGAGTGGACATGCGGTTTGTGGCTGTCTTTGCTCTTCCAGGCAGTTGGGGCGCCTGGTGTTTATCTTAGGATGCTCTGAAGCTCACAGAGCCCTGCCCAGACATGACCTCACTCTCTCAAATCATCCCTGGGAGGCAGAAAGGAGTCTGTGACCAACGCTGCCCCCACTTCACAGATGGGAAAATTGAGGGATATAAATACAGCAAACGCGCGTTGGCAAGCTGCTGACTTTGCCCTGGGGTCCTGACTTTGCCCATAAGTCCAAATGTTTGTAGGGTGAGAGGTCTCAGGGCTGGGGCTAGCAGTGTTCAGCAAGTGCTTCCAAAAATTGTGAGCCCAGGAGGCATGCCAACACAGCACCCTGCCTCTAGGAACCTTGCAGTCAGCACCAATATGTAAGAAGCATCCACGGAGGTCGGGTATTCCTGAGAGCGAAGACCCGCTCTACGGCAGCCATCGATGCACATTTCACGAGGCCAGGTCTTTGCATAGGAGTAACAAGTGATATGGCTGCAAGGACTCAGCCTGGATCATTGGTGGGATTGCCTGGTGATGGTGCCCAGTGCTGGGCAGGTCACATAACTCCTCTCAAGGTGTCCTGGCTTTCCATCAACCCTGTGGACCAAGGGTTGTTATGACCGTACTCTAAAGATGAGGAAATTGAGGCCCAACCCAGCCAAGAGCAAGCCATCCAGAAGTCCAGAGTTTTGTCAGCACCACCAAGTCACTGTCCCCTCAAAAGGGAGGTGTACAAAGCCAGCAGGGGAGAGGAGGGAAGGGGCGGATAGATGGGGTGCGGAGCCTAGCCTTGGCCTGCTTGCAGATTCCTTCCAGCTGGCTCTGCCTTCCTGTCCTGAGAGAAGGTTAAAGGAAGCTCTGAAGAGGAAAGGTCAGGCTGGGAGAGAAGCAGGAGCTGGCCAAAACAACCCACACCCTGCTCCCCATGCGCCAGGCCCTGCATGCTGGGTGGGAGGGCACCGCCCGTACCCTCCGAGGGTTCAGTCTGCAACAGAGGCCGAGTACACCGCATAGGAAATGCGGGGAGCAGGGGCCCGCTGCCGGAGGCTGAGCCGCTGATTCCAGACTGTTTCTCCGCCCCAAATCCCTGCCTCGCGTTCCCACCCCTGCCCCACCTTGACCGTCCCAGTCTTGCCCCTCCCTCCTCTGAGCCTCCGTCTGGCAAATCTTCTGCCCAAACCAATGATTTAGCACTTAGCCTATAACCCTCAGTTGACTTTTTATGAAATGTCTGTGTCCATCTCTCCAACTAGATCAGAATCTCCAAGGCATTAGTCTGTGTCCACGGGCCGCCTGACATTTAGCACAATTAACCGAAGTAAGAAAAAAGTTATTTGGAAGGTGATCATTTCGGGCAATTTGCCCTAATTTGTTTATGATGAAAGTTGGACAGTGGGTCCAAGTGGCGGGTCCCGGCCTCTGTGACGTCATCGGGCTTGTGACGCCACCGTCACTGGCCGCCCGGGCGCTCAGCACCCTGCGGGAAGGATGACGTCACCGTTGGAACCCGCACTGACAAGTGCGTGCTGGAGGAATTAGAGGGGTTGGCGGCGGGAGACCACCCGAGAGAGAAACAGGAACGGCAAGGGGGCAGAAGCGCGGCGAGGGTCCCCACAGCCCCGGGCCGGAGCCCCGCCCCTTAACGGGCTGTCCCCGCCCCCTCGGTGACCGACTCGAGCCGGCCAATCTGTGCGGGCCGCGGTGACACGCAGATTCTCAGCGGGCGGGGCTCGCCGGGCGCTTCCGCGTTCGCGCCGGGCGGAGGCTGCAGGAGAGGGGACGTGGGCGAAGGAGCCCACGCTCGCCCGTCCAGCCCACCGGGCTCTGGAGTCCGCGGGGTCTCGGCCGCCGCCTGCCAGGCGACTCGATGGCCTCGGAAGATCTGGCGGGTGCGCTGGCGGCCGTGCTGGGGGGCCAGGGGCTGCGCGTACAGAACTGTGACTCGGGGCCAGCCGGTGAGCCGCCCGCGCCCGTGCGGCTGCGGAAGAACGTCTGCTACGTGGTGCTGGCCGTGTTCCTCAACGAGCAGGTGAGCGTCCGCCCGCCGGCCCTCCTCTGGGCCTCGGGAGCGCGCAGCCAGCCCAGGTGGGGACCGAGAGCCAACGGCCACAGCCACCACTGCACTGTGCGTGGCGCTTCCCAGTTTTACAAAGCACTGTCACACTTGCATCTGAGCCCTGCGATTGTCCCGATAGACAGAGGCGGAAACTGAGGCCCGGGAGCTGTCGGTCCCACTCAGTAGGTCTCAGCTCCTTGCCGAGAGGCCTTGTTATTCCCCCTCTGTTCCAGGAGTCTAGTATGGGGTGACACGGAGTGGGACCCTCTAATGGCTGGCTAGGACTTCCAAGGAATGGGATGAGTTGCTTACACTCAGGTCTCTGGCGCTCTGAGAGCTCTTTTGTGGGCTGATGTCTGTACAAGTCGATGTAATGACAGTTACAAGTGGCCAAGGCCATAGGGAGGGGTCACATGGGACGAGATGGGGGTGACTGCTAGCTTCAAAGCTCAGTTCCCAGAGTAGGGACTGGCCACAAGCTGTTAACCCCAGGGGAAAGTGACAGCTACACTGTGATATATATAAACACCAATCAGTTCAGGACAAGTGGAACCCTCATTCTAGGGCCTTATCTCCAGCCCCTGAAGCAGCTCCCAGGCATCTTAGCCCCTTGCTGAAATGGAAGTCTTTCTGAATTCACAGAGGCATAAGTTATTACAAAGAAAGTTTTTCTTTAGCCCCCAGCCACACAAAGGCCAGTGTTCTGGACAGCTCAGCATTTTGAAGGTGTCCACCATTAAGGGAGTCTTGGGCTTCCACCTTTTAGATCCACTTGGGCTCCTGGGTGGGAAGGTTGCTTGTTGGGCTACTCTTCTGGAGCCCCAGACTGCCAGCCAGGTTGGGGGTGAAGATTCTCTCTGCCCCCTCAGGATGAGGTGCTACTGATCCAGGAGGCCAAGAGGGAGTGCCGGGGGTCATGGTACCTTCCTGCGGGGAGAATGGAGCCTGGGGAGACCATCGTGGAGGCACTGCAGCGGGAGGTGAAGGAGGAGGCTGGCCTGCACTGTGAGCCTGTGACACTGCTCTTGGTGGAAGAGCGGGGCCCCTCCTGGATCCGCTTCGTGTTCCTTGCTCGCCCCACAGGTACAGCCCACTTGGTGGCATGTGAGAAGGGGCCAACTGCCACCTTTCCCCCAGCTTGTCCTTTGGTGAGATGAGCCCTTCCACAGCCAGCCCTGTTCTGACTGGTACAAGATTGGTGCTGGCTGATTGCAGCCTGAGGGCTCATGGCCTCCCTGATCGGGGCTGGAGTTCTTGGGCGTTCTTTTACTTTGCCAGTCCCCACGCTTCTTTTAATACCTTCTCCCTCCCTGTGCCCCAAATTTCCCCTAGGTGGGATTCTCAAGACTTCCAAGGAAGCAGATGCTGAGTCCCTGCAGGCTGCCTGGTACCCACGGATCTCCCTGCCCACTCCACTACGAGCCCATGACATTCTGCACCTGGTAGAGCTAGCTGCCCAGTACCGCCAGCAAGCCAGGCATCCTCTCATCCTGCCCCAAGAGCTTCCTTGCAGTGTGGTCTGCCAGCGGCTGGTGACCACCTTTACTAATGTACAGACAGTTTGGGTGTTGGTGGGCACAGTGGGGATGCCTCATTTGCCCATCACTGCCTGTGGCTTTACCCCCATGGAGCAGAGGGGTGGCATCAAGGTGGCTGTCCTGCGGCTGCTACAGGAGTGTCTGACCCTGCACAATTTGGCAGTGGAGACCAAGGGGCTGCTCGGCCTGCAGCACCTGGGCAAAGAACATACAGATGGCATCTGCCTGAATGTGCTGGTGACAGTGGCTTTTCGGAACCCAGGGATCCAAGATGAGCCCCCGAAGGTTCTGGGTGAGAACTATTCTTGGTGGAAGGTGATGGAGGGAGACCTACAAACCCAGCTCCTACAGAAGCTCCAGGAATCTTCTGTTGTCCCATTAAACAGATAGGGAGGTGCCAGCAGCGGGCAAGAGCTGGGCAATAGGACTTCTCTATCAGACTTTGCCTCCCTCCCTCCAAGGCAGGCAGGAGGCTGGCAGTCTGATTGCACAGAGAGCAGGGGCAGTTTTCCTGATTCTCAGGGAAGCTTTGTGGAACAGGCCACAGGCTCCTGCACTGCACTAAAAGGGACAGTGCCTTTTAAGCAAGTCTAGAGTGCAAGCACCTAGTTGCCTCGAGGGTACACAAATGCTTCTCCCTAAGTGGATGAGGAGCATGCTGATCCCCAAATGGCATCTCCTCACTTTCTGTGCTCACCTTGGTAAAGGCCTGCATGCTGATTCTTTCAAGCAATTACAACTTGGAGGAGGGTGTAGGGAGGCCTTTGAGGGAGAGCCCCTTGCCGAGTAAAGAGATGTTGCTCACCTTGCCTTTCCTGCCTAAATGTCTCTGGGGGGGGGCGGGTGTGAAGTGAGGGAGGCTCTTGTTCAGGAGAACTGCTGCTCCTCTGTCCCACCCACAGCCACCCAGGCGTCCCCCCCTCCACCCAGTGCACCAACAGGGTGGCTGGGGCTGGTACCTCCTGCTGTTCACTGCAACCTCTAAGCCCACCAGGGCTCTTGCCATCTCTTCTGTCCTGCTGGGCAGGATGTGACTGGGAGGGGCCACACTCTTCATGAAAACAGCTCAGACCCCTCCAGAAGTTGAGCAGCTGGGACCTTGGGAAGATGCAGGTGGGTCTGGAGCCGGAAATACCGCCCCTGCCTCTGCCTGAGCTTCCCAGGCTCTGAGCCTACCCACTCCCTCTCGCCTCTGCCTGCTTATATTTTCAGCCCAAGCTGTATTAAACCCTTTCTTCAATTCCTCTGATTCCTGCCAAATCATAGCAGGAGGTGTGTGTGTGTGTGTGTGTGTGTGTGTGTGTGTGTATTTTCACATAAAAGAACTTTAGGGGAAAACCAAAGTAACAAAGAAAACATATCCTGTGCTGATCACCACATCTAAGGAGTAGATTTCTGATTCTGAGCAGGTGAACACTTGAATGGGCTTTCCTTTGGGTAATTACCCAGGGGAACTCTGGCCTTTCCCAGCCCCTGCCTTCTCTCAGCTGCCATCTTGTCTCTCTGGCCTCTGGAGAGAGGCTGAAATCCTCAGCCCCTCTGAGGACACATCTTGTGAATGATGAACCAAACCCTTTTTGGTTCACTCTCAGAGTGTGTGAGAGACACCTCCCTCCCCTGCCACTCCAGTCCACACCCAGTCAGTGATATTCCTCCCACTATTCAGCATGGTCGCTTTCCACACGGGGAGCACATGAGAGCCACCTAGAGAACTTCCATACCCTTCCGCCCCACCCCCAAACTGACTTAACTGCTGGGGGAGACAGGCCGGGCACTGGCATTTTAAAAAGGGTCCAGGTGCGCACATGCCTATAATCCCAGCAAATGGGGAGGCTGACGCAGGAGAATGGCAAGTTCAAGGCCAGCCCCAGCAATTTAGTGAAATCCTGTCTTAAAATTAAAAAAAAAAAAAAAGGTCTGGGGATATAGCTCAGGGGTTTAAAAGAAGAAAAAAGGCCAGCTTAGATTTTCATGTGCACCCAGTTGAGAGCCACAGGAGGGCCCTTCTCTAAGTTCTCTGCCTGCCTGAGCCTGGAATGCTGTTGGTGACCTCTCAGAGGAGCCCTCCCCTCTCGACACATCTAAGGACAAGTATGTTAAATATCAGGCCCCCTTCACAAACGAGAGAGTTAACAGAGTTAACACAGCACAAACAAATCCAGGAAAAGGAGACCTGCATCCAGACACTCCCACGTGGCCTGTCCCCTCCAGGTCGCTCCCAGGCTGGCAGGCTGTTGTAGATGAGCTGAGTAGAAACAGCGTCGTGTGGCTCAGCCAAGAGAGTAGTTCCTGGCAGGTGTGGAGGAATATCGGATTTGCGCGGCCAAAGCCTGTCTCCATTTACCACCCACCTATGCGCCAGTGCTGGAAAAGGAACTGAACCTGTCTTCTTAGGGGTGGAAGATGGGCCCAAATTAGCAGAGAAGCCCGGGTAGGGGATGAGAAGGCTGAAGAAGAACACAGCCATCGTGTCCACGCAGTCACACTGTTTATTGCTGTGCTACCTGGGGGAAGACACCGTGCAAATGCCAAAGTGCATTGATGAGAGGCCTGGGACTCTCAGACCCTCAAACAGTTTAAGAATCTGTGTCCAGACCCGATCCAGCCACTGTCTGCTTTCCTGCCACACCAACACCCTGTGCACACGTGCACGGCATTCTTCCAAGCAGCAAGAGTCCTCCCCCGCTGGAGGAATGCGGGAGAGGTAGAGGTCACTGAGTTCCCTCCTCTTTCATGTCACCTCTTGGCAACCTGTGCCAGGCTTCTAGAAGCGGCATGGGCAGGAAAAGGAAGCGAAAGGGGCTCTGGCTTGCTCCTCCTTGCCCAGGAGCGAAGCCAGCAACTGCAGTCCCGCTGTGAGGTAATGCCTGGCTACGCCCGTGTTCCTGCAGGTCGAGACAGATTCGGCCGGGCGGGATAGCAGACCCAGCCGTAGAGTGCACACAGGGAGAACAACACCAGAACCAACTGCCTGTGCCTCTGCCCCTCCCCACCAGGCCTCGGGGGTCTGGAGGCAGGGGTGTCCTGCCCATCTATACCCCGAGGTCCTGTGCTCCAGCTGTTCCATTGGGAGCATTGAGCGAGAGGTGGATTTTGGAGAGCAAGGATGGCCTCCTCTGGTCACTGACCTCTCTGCCCAGGTGTTGTGGACCTGCTGAGACGGGTTCAGAAGGCGCCAGAGAGGAAGCAGCTGGAGCTGTGTGGACTGGCACCTGGCTCCCCAGCTCCAAGGCGCCCACCTGCCCTGGCTGCCACGGCTCTGGGGTTCTCATTAGTAGCTGCCCCCGCCTGGGTGCGGAGCATGCTTTGGGCATGTGCCATGAAGCAGTTGGGAATTTTGCAACAGTCTCCAGTAGGGCAGGGCAGGAAGAGGGGGATCCCCCACAGTCCCCTTCTCTGCCCCTTCTCCACGGCTCAAGCCAAGAAGGCAAGAAAAAATGACAAATTTCAGCAGCTTCCATGGTGCCTCGTGACAGGGCTTCTGGTCCCCATCTCTCTGGCTTGGGTTCCTTGGAGCCAGGAGCTCAGGCCCCATTGCCCATGGAGTTATCTGTCACAGGTCATGGCCTTGGCCACACAGGGACAGCACTGAGGGGATAGTCCCATAACCCAGAAGGGTCAGGGTCTGGGCGCTCACTGGCCACCACTCACATTCTCCGAGAAGGCCCGAGGACCCTGACTGCCTGGGAAGCCATCTCTCTCTTTTGCTCCTTGGCACTTCAGAAGCCCACTCCCTGAAACCCTGGCCCATGTGGTCAACAGGTCAAGGCCTCCCAGAGTTGGCCTGGGAGCTGAGGCCCGCAACCCAGAGGAGAGCAGTGGCAGCGGAGCCAGGCAGGAGGCAGCTTCTGAGCAGAAGTTTGGACAGGAGTCTCCTCACCTGCCCGTCATGCTCCTGGCTCAGACTTGCCCTTCCGGGGGTGGGGAGAGGTTCAGCTGAGGACCATGTGGGGGAAACTTGACGAAAGCAATGGCAGCCAGCTCCTTGCAGAACTCCTCAAGTACGACCACACCCTGAAGGAGGATCTGGTGGTCCAGCCTGAGGGGAGACGGCACAGGGGACATGGCTGGGTGGCAGAGGCATGTGCCTAGCATGGCAACCTAATATCAAGGCTTGACCCAGTGGCCAGAGGAACCCGACCTGAGGAACCTTTTATCTCCCCACCCCGAGGCACCACTACCCTCGGTTACTTACTGCTCCCCAGGGACCTGGCCCATCAGTTGCTTGCGTACCAGGAGCAGTTTTCCTGGGAACTGGGGTACCCTCTGAATTCTTTGCATCAAGTCTCCAATCACCTAGAATGGGAACCAAACATATTTCTGCAGGCTCCCCTGGCCCTGCTGTGCCATAGGGGTGAGCAGGGGGACCTATCTCTCCCTGACTGGCAAGAGTGTCCAGCCCCCAGCCCCCTTCCCTGATCCCTTCCTTCCTGTTCCCCAGCATTCTTACCCTAACAAGCACAGAGAATAGGCTCCGGCAGCCAGGGGCCAGGTTGATGTAGGGATCCAGGAGGTACTCGTGGATATGGGGGTGGGGGAAGAGGGCGAGCCGGGACAGGACTGAGGTCACTTGCAGGTTCAGGCTGTATGGCTGTAGGGAATGAGATGGACAATACTGAGGATTGGCAGGGGGTGGTGAGCATTTTTTCACTCCCCCAGCAAGGCGCCTGGCTGGTGTGAACGTGTGCGGGGGTGGGAGGCTCACGTGATGTGTGTGTGTCATGGATTCCCTGGGGCTGAGGGCCAAAGCATGTTAGGGCGTGTGAAGCAGAAGCAAGATGGGCTTCCTGCCTGGGGAAAGGCGAGGGGCCATGGAGATGGAGACCCAGAGATGGGGGTCGAGCCCTGTGGCTAGCCCCTGCTCTCTTGAAGGACTCAGAGGACCCAACCTGCAGTTCTTCTGGGGCCCAATCCTATTGGCTACCTGATCCAAAATCCGGGCCATGCGGTCAAACAGCACTTGGAGGAAGGGACCCTCAAAGAAAGGCCGTTCGGGCTCATGGAGGTCCAGGGGTGCAGGACCCAGGGGCCAGCCCCAGGGGGCGACGCGGGAGCTACACTCCTGGAACTGAAGCAGAAAGGAGGAGAGTTGGGGGACAGTTGAAGAAGCAGGCCCAGAAGGGCCCAGCCGAGAGACCCAATGCAGGAGGGATGGGCCTGGGGCCCCTTGGGCAGGACACCAAAGGAGTTTGTCAACCCAAGGCCTCGGAAGGACAAGAGGGGTACTTACTGCAGAGTTGCCACTTACCAGTCCGTAGGCATCGTGGACATACGTGTCATAGCCAGTCTCCTCCAAGAAAGCTGAGGTCTTGGCCTCCTCCGGCACCAGGCAGAGGAAACTGGGAGACAGAGCCTAGGTGTGGAGGTGCTTCCCTGGGCTCCCCTGCTCACTGGACCCCAAAACAGAACACAGGTCAAGAGGCTCCGACTGCCTAACCTGCTCCCCACCTGTTGACGATCTCGGTAACTGCAGTCTTGCCAGGGGCACTCATGGGAGGAGCGGTACGAGGTTTTGCAGAAGGTGAAAAGCCGCAGTTGAGGAAGCCGTCGTCGGTGAAGTAGGGGTCTTCCTCCAGGTCTCTGCAGCCAGAGCACACAGGCGACACCAATGAATGGATGCTCGTGGGCGTGCTGAGGGCTGGGTCCTGGGCAGCCCCCGGCCTCCCAGTTGTACTTACAGGGTGTCCTCATAAGTCTCGGGCTCCGGTGAGCCCCGGGCCACGTACAGACGGCCGTCGAGGTTGCACAAGACCAGGTCACGGATGACCTGCTCATGGGGCTTCTGGAGCAGCTCCTCGAACAGCCTCAGTGTGGCGATGCTGATCTGGAGCAAGAGGGGATGGCAGGGTGCCCCCCACCTCAGTGTCTAGGAACTGCTAGCCCAGATAAAGAAAAGTCCTCTAAGGCAGGGGTCACTGCTGTTGGCAAGGGGCTAACATGGCAGGCTTTAGGGCGAGAAGTTTATGGAGGGTGGCCCGGGAACCAGGAAAGCTGGGTATAGTCCCCATTTTGTGACCTTGTGTGGTGGGGATGGGGTGGGGCTGGAAATCGAGCCCAGGGCCTCAAACATGTTAGGCAGGCAATCTACCACCAAGCTACAGCCCTAGGCTCTGTTACTTATTTGATGTGCTATCAGAGGCAAGGCCACTGCCTCAGTTTCCCCATCTAAAAATGGGACTATCAGCTTCCCCTACATCACAGAGGGTTTAAGCCTCCAACAAGCCAAGTAAATGGGAAAACTACGGTAACACACAGCAACACGAAGAGTATATTGTCACAGAAAATTACTGGGTAACAAAAACAGCTCAGCCGCCAATCACCTTGTCATTGCTTTGAGGGGCTCAAGGCCTCGGAGGCAGAGTCTCCTGGGCAAGCTGATGAAGATGGGAAGAAGTGCTCAGGAGACCCCCTTGGCAGGCTGGGGGTGAGCAGAGTCAGGCGTCCCTCTGTCTTACCTCGTCGGAGAGGTGGTCGCAGTGTCTGATGAGGTGGGAACACAGGGTGCGGGGGTTGTCCTCCAGGGCTGCAGGCTGCTGGTCAGGGCCCAGGAGGAAGGCCACAGCTTCCTGCAGCAGCGCGGGGGAGCGGAGCTGGCGCAGCATGGCCGTCAGCAGCGCGGTGGAGGTCAGGATGCTTTGCTCAGACCTATGGGCAGAGGGCACCTTAGCCAGGCGGGGGGGTCTGAGCTAGGTGGAGAGAGCACAGGGGCAGGGGGCGAATGGGAGCAGTGCTGCAGAACCCTCGGCTGCTCTCCTTACTTCTTTGGTTAATATGTCCTGGGTTATGTCCTTGTGCCTACTGAGGTCATAGAGTTGGGGTGGGAGGCTGTCATTCAGCCCATGTAACTCAGAGTGATGTGCCGTCAGGGGCAGGCCTGGCAAACTTTAACCAGTGAAGCACACAGACCCAACTCTAGCCAAGGAGTTACCTGGTCTTAAAAGGAGTTACCTGGTCTTAAAGGGACAGGAAGTGGCTCGGTGTGGTGGGCATGACGCAAACCAGGGCCAAGGCCCAGGAAACCGGTCAGATACTTACACATGCAGGAGCTGGGGCTGCAGAGTCTCCACAAACAGCTTCTCAGCCACAGTCTTTGCCAAGGTATCTGCAACCACCTGAGTGCCAAAGAGCGTGTCTCCACTGTATTCCTACCCATCACAATTTCCCTGGGAATCTCTGTCTTCACAGTGCCCACATATCAGACAGAAGGGCTGGGCTCACAGGGACCCTGCTGGCTCCTGGCCCTGGGCAACCAAGTCACGGCTCCACCTGTCCTGGAGATGGGATGGTAAGGGAAGCCGGGAGAGCGCCCTGGCTGGGCCCGCCCCTGCTCACCGCGTGTGCCTCTGTGATAAGGTGGTCGCAGTAATCAAACCAGCCCAGGAAGGCAGCCAGGGCCTCCTTGCCAGGGAAGGATGCTTCATCGGATGGGGCACTGGGTAACCTAGGGAAGTGGAAGGTGGGAAGTCTGGAGGGCGAGAGAAAAACTTTAAGATCTTCCCCAAGGACAGCTGGGAGTGGGCCCTCTCCTCCTCCTCCTCTAGAGCCGCTATTGCCTTGTGATCCAGACTGCAAAAGTGAAGCTTCCAGAAGGCTGACAAAGCCCTTGGGGATTCTCTGTCACCTCAAGAAGAGTGGCCAGCAGGGACTCCCATCCCATGTGGAAAACCAGAGAAATCAGCCGCCTTCCTGGCCAAGGACCTACCTCCAGCTGATGCCCTCTAGAGCTGCGATGTCTGCGGGGTCGAGGAAGGCAGGCAGGGATCGGTACAGCTGGCAAAGGTGCTCTGCGATGGCCATGCAACAGGGGCTGCTCTGCACCAGGTAGGTGGCAGCTGCTGGAGAGGCCACACTTACCAGGAGCAGCAAGTTCTCCTGAGCCTTCAGGGCCACTCGACTCTTCTAAGGGGATGGGGACATACATCAGGGACATGCATCTGAACCCCCCAGATCGCCTCCTAGCAACTCACCCCACCCTTCCTGTCTCCACCCTTGTCATCGCTATGGCCAGCACCTTGCTCTTGCACAGTCCAAGCAGGGAGGTGATCAGGGTGCTCTCCCCGGTCCCACTATCTGGCCCCTCAGTCTCAGCAGGCAGGTGGCTGTTCAAGGCCTGGGCCCCACAGTGCTCCCCATCCAGCTGGGATCCTTTGTCAGGAGCACTGCTGTGGAAATGGTCCTTGTCCGTGTGGCAGGCTGAGTCTTTGGACAGGGCGGTAGACTCTCTGGGTGCCTTCTTCCTACTGATGATTTTTTTACCCTGCAAAGAAGGAGGGATGCCAGGTCACAGTGGAGAACATTCCCCTGGGACCTCCCTTAAGAGTGCAGGGACAGGGCCTCAGCCTGGAGTCACACAGAAGCTGCCTGTGACCTCTCCTGCTTGCTCAAAGGGTTTAGGGGGCTTGCCCCCGGGGTTCCAGGTCCTCCCCTTCACGTTCTCTGCAGAAATGCTTACTTCCAGGATGTAGGTGAGCAGCTCTGGATCCTGCTGGATCTTGGAGCAGAGGACGCTTGTGAACTGCACCTCCTCCTTTTCTGTGAGGGATCCAGGGACTGACCCACCAAGTCGGAGAAGTTTCTGGAAAGGTAACAGGGCAGAAACAGGGGAGTAGGGTGGTGGGGAAGGAGGGCCTCCTACCCAGACACCCCTTGGCTTCCTGGACCCTCACCTGCACAGGCCTGTGGACACTGAGGTAATGCAGCAGGGGGTGCTGCACCTGGGCCAGGACTTTGCTGAAGAACTGGAACACCTGCTGCCGCATGCCTGGGGGGTACTGGGGGTGGGAACAGAGCGCCCTGTCAGTCGAGGCCACAGCTACCTGCCCAGAACGCTACTCCCCAGAAAACCATGGGCTCACCTCCTCCTCATCACAGCTCAGAGGCTGCCTTCTCACAAAGTGTCCTTCCCTTGCATGATGTTTCAAACCCGCCTTCCTTGTGCTCCAACCCCTTTTCCTGCCTTAGTTTTCTCATAACTGAGAAGTTATCAAACATACTATAGCTGGTCCTCCACATCCTCCAACCTTAGATCAAAACTATTAAAATGCAAAAATCCCACACTGCATCTATACTGCAGATGTACAGACATTTTTCTTGTCATTATTCCCTAATCAATGCAGCAGAACAACTAATTTCATAGCATTTATTTTGATTCTGATATCAGGGTTTGAACCCAGGGAAGCTTTATCACAGAGCCACATCCCTAAACCTTTCAATTTATTTTTGAGACAGGGTCTTGCTAACGTTACTTAGGGCCTTGCTAAGTTGCTGAAGCTGACCTTGAACTTTTTTTTAAAATACTATTTTATTTTTATTTATTTTATTTATTTATTTTTATGTGGTGCTGAGGATCAAATCCAGGGCCTGAGCCACAACCCCAGCCCTGCCTTGAACTTTCAATCCTCCTGCCTCAGCCTCTTGAGTCACTAGGATTGCAGGCATGTGCCACCGCGCCCAACCAGCACTTAAATTTGTATTAGGCATTGTAAGTAATCTAAAGATGACTTTTTTTTTCCAGTACTGGGGATTGAACCCAGGGGTCCTCTACCACTGAGCTACAACCCCAGCCCTTTTTATTTATTTATTTATTTATTTAGAGGCAAGGTCTTGCTAAGTTGTCCAGGCTGGCCTCAAACTTCTGCCTCAGCCTCCAGAGTCTCTGGGATTACACACGTATACCAACCACACCTGGCCAGATACAATTTAAAGGTACAGGAGGATACATATAGGTTATATGCAAACATGGTCCTCCCTTGGTATATCCATGGGACACTGGATCCAGGACCCCTTTCTAGAATAAGGGACTTGAGCATCCGTTGATTTGGTATTCAAGGGGAGATGGAGTGGGGAAGTGGAAGCAATCCCCCTTGGATAACAAGGGCCAGCTTACACAGTTATCCGGCCCCTCACCCATGAGGATTCCTCTCTTCTTGTCACTTCTGTGTCTAGAACACAGCCTGGCACACCTCAGGTGTTCAGTATATCTTTGCTGAATGAGCATAAAAAGAATAAGAGTCCCTGGAAGGAGGTGGGATGTCCCAAGTAAGACAGCCACAATAACCCTTTCCTTTTGGCTCACTCACCCTTAGTGTGTGTGAGTACTGGGTGGGACAGGGTAGAAAAGCCTGGAATCCAGGGGCTGGCTAGAGTGGAAGTTTCTGGAGGCTCCTTGGGCATACCCACCTCAGCCTTGCCGAGCGTGCATAGGGTCTCCAGGATCCTGTGCTGCAGCAGGTATTCTAGACAGGGCCCTGCCTCGCCAGCCGCCACCTGCTGCCGCTCCTCATACACCAGGATGTCCAGCATCTGCCTCAGCCGCCAGGGAATATCTGTTTTCTTGACTGGGGTGTTTTCATCTAATTGAGATTCAGGAAGCAAGGGTGAGCGGGATGAAAATGGGCATTTGGCTTAAAAACTGTACCCTCTCCTGCAGAACCCGGAAGGGGAAGGTCACACCTGGGAGATGAGGGAAGGGGTTGAGGACAATCAGGAAATGAAGTTTACAGTTCATATATTTTAAAAGTCCCTCTGGATGAGGCCCAGGATATGGCCCCAGCACTTTATCACAGGGTAATTTTCCTACAAAATCCGAGACAAGGACACATCATGGGCCCACAGAAAGACATTTTAGAAGCTGCCTGCCTGTCTGCTCTGGGCTTGAGTGAGCAGCTGAGGGCTTAGGGGTCTGTCACATATAAGGCTATTTCTAGCAGCTTCCTGGGTGACAACCTCCTGGGGCCTGCTTATGCCCCTTTTCCACTCACAAAGGACAGCACCGTTTTTTTTACAAAGCATAAATCAATCTGCACACCACCCCAACCTGTTCCACCACCAGGGAGGAGCTGGTTGGTGGGGCCTCAGGAGTCAGCCTCACAGGGTGCTGGGTTTTTATAGAGAAAGTTTTGGGACTTGCCTTGGAGCACCCCCTAGCTTTCCTCCAAGGCATAGGTTCTTGGGCAAGGCCGCCTACCTCATCCTCTCAGCATGCCTCAGGCCTAGGAACCATTTTGGAAATTAAAAATTGGATGCAGATCTGTTAAGAGAGCTGTAAAGGGGTGGTTCCCAACTGGGTGTGTGTGTATGGGGGGGTCAGTGTCTGAAGACAGTTATGGTTGTTATGATGGAGGGGCAGGAGGTGGAGACTAGAACTGCTGCTCAACAGACAAAACTGCATAAAACATTCCCCCTCTACAAGAACAACACTGTCCAAATGTCGACTGTGCTGACACTGAGAACCCTGAGCTAACAGAGGGTCATAAGAGTGCCAAAAGGCCACTCTGTAATTTCTTGGGCTGGTTCAGGCTGGAAAAAAGCTCTCGGAACCGTGTAGCCTGGAATCACACAGTCTGAACGCTGGGAGGTGGAAAGCTAAGGATGCAGGATCTGGTTACCTGGCAACCATTCTGCATCTACCAATCCAGGCATGTTGACTACAAAGCAACCAATCAGATTCTGCCCCTCAGTGAGTGATCTTAGAGGCCAAATGACCCAAGGCTTTGGCCCTCTAAGGTGTCAGCTTAAAGAGAAGGACCCAGGCATAGGCCAGACCTTGGTTTTGGTTCTCTTCCTGTCCCAGATCTCTACAAGGGACATGTCCCTAGGTTGGCCCAGGGAAAGGGGAATGCATTCCGTTTCTTTTCACCAGTAACCCTAGGCACAGGCACTCGGGGGATAAAGGCCTGGAGGTTCTACCTAGCAGGAAGCTGAGGCAAGTGAAGCCACCTTCACCCTGCAGTCAGGCCAACGAGATCCCCAACCCCCGTGTCCCTGCTCATCCCACCCTCAGCTCCTCTCCTAAAAGGTGAGGATGCAGTCTGCAACCACACCACAAAGACAGGCAACCAGGGCTCTGTATCCCCTTCTGTTCCCTGTCTTCACGGGCTTGGCCCCAACTCTGGCAGTGGATGTCAGATACACTGTGACCCTCTGACCGAGTCCTCCTCCAGGAGCCCCTGGGCTGGGGAGAAGCGGCCCCACCTGTGCTCTCGATGTAGTAGTGGGTGACGCCCTTCCAGTGCTCCACGAAGGCCTGCAGCAAGTCGATGCTGGGTTCCCGCTGCAGAGAGAGCAGAGCCACAACCTCAGTGGGGCTCCATGACCATGAGCTCCACCACAGGCTCTCCCAGGGACAAACACCCTGCGCTCCTGTGATGTGCCAGTCGGGTGGGCACGAGGCCCTGGAGGAGGCACTCCACTCTAGCCTTTCAAAGAGAAGAGGAACATCTCTCCATGACCCACAAGCACTGTCTCCATCACTTTCCAAGGTTCTCCGGGCACCACTCCCCACTGCCCCTCCCTTCCACAGGTCCCTATCCAGCACACCCGGTCCTGGAGAGCTAAGCATGTTGATGGGGAAACAGACAGCACTTCAACACAACCTGGTCACGCTACAAGACAGGCACAGGCAGGCACCAAAACACGTGCAACGATAAAAAGTGAGAGCCAGAGGCGGTGGCTTGTGATCCCAGCAGCTCAGGAGGCTGAGGCAGGAGGATCCTGAGTTCAAAGCCAGCCTCAGCAAAAGCGAGGGGCTAAGCAGCTCAGCGAGACCCTGTCTCTAAATAAAATACAAAATAGGGCTGGGGATGTGGCTCAGTGGTTGAGTGCCCCTGAGTTCAATCCCTAGTATCCCCCCACAAAAAAGTGGGAAACACTGCAAAGATAAGGCTTTAGGTCCCTTCAATCAGAGTTATGAAAATCGGTGTTCAGGGCTGGGGTTGTGGCTCAGAGGTAGAGAGTTTGCCTAGCATGCGTGAGGCACTGGGTTCGATCCTGAGCACCACATACAAATAAAAAATAAAGATACTGTGTACACCTATAACTAAAACAACTAATAAATATTAAAAAAGAAAGAAAGAAAATCGGTGTTCACCACCATGACAGACCATTCAGCTGGACAGGGCACATCAGCAAGACACAGAAGAAGTGCCCTACTATGGGTTTTCCTCTTTCATCAGGCTGCACCCCTTAACCCCTAGTTGATTACCCTTGGTCCCTGCCTTCTGAGAGAGCTGGGCCACTGTTCCGAGCCAGCCCCTCAGCTCCCCTCTTCTGTGAAAGCTCTCTCCATCTCCATGTTCTCAGACCCAGTGATCAGTACTTTCCCTGGAAACTTCTCCAAAAAAGGCCATTCCTCTTTTGTTGCAGAGTGAATGTTTGCAGGAGGAATATGTGTGTCAAACAGTCCCTACCCATAGGTGCTCATTTTCAACTTCTAGGTTCTTGCCCAGGGCACTCAATGCTCTGGGGTCCTTGAGTCCCTCTACACTCGCCTTGGTCCCCCAGCAAGACCCAGCAAAAGGCTGGTAGCTCCAGAAAGCCCTGTCCTAGACTCCTGCCTGAATGCAGCTCCACAGAGCTGGCCACACATTCGTCAGGTCACTGCACAGTGTCTTTTAAGAGCCTGGTAGGTGCAGAGTGCCATGCTAGATGCTGCCACAACACAAGAATGACTAAGCCTCAGTCCTCAAGAAACAGAAAGGATCTAAAATCACAATGAATAACTAAACTACAAAGGAGTAGTATGAGGCTCCAGGAGAGACGGAAAGGGGCCTCTCACAAAAGAGGGGTCATGTCTAACAGGCCAGAACAGGGAAGGCCTTACTGAGGCCACACCTGAACTCAAGCTTGAACGAGGTCAGATTTTGACTGAGAAGGAAGACATTCCCTCCAGAAGGAACTCCAAGGTGCATCTGGGGAAGGACAGGGTTGATGAGTTCGCGGGGTCTCCAAGGCCAACCCAAGAAGTCCAGGTATTATTTTGCAGGCAGCTAGGAGCAGGTCAATGCCATCTCCTAAGCAGTGTTTGAGGAAGATTCATTTGACAGCCTCTTATAGGAGAGCAGGCAAAGGCAGGAAGGATGCGTAGGAGCCAGAGCTTCAGGGGGAGAAAGCTGGACCCTGGGAAGGAGAGCTTGAAGCACTCCTCATCCTGGCCCCAATCTTGTCTTCCCTCAGTTGACTACAGGGACCATGACCCTTCTTGAAGTGTCACCTCCCACAGACTTCCAAATACTCCACGATGAGCTACTCCATCTTATTACTGTCTATGTGATGCCAATGGACTGCAAAGTCACCTCTACGGAACTGAGAGCCCCCTAGACCCAAGGCTCTGGGTTTTACATGTGCCCGCCACAGAGGGCGCTGCCCTTAGTGAATACTCCTCATATACCACCTATCCCTGCAAACTCCGAAGAACACTCTCTCCACAGTTCCTCACCTTGGGAAGCCCTCGAACCCCCGAAGAGCACAATTATCTGTTCTGTGATGGGGTCTCACCTCCATCAAATTTCATTCACAGTCTCAAAAAAAAAAAAAACAAAAAAAAACCAAAAAAACTTAAGCTGAGCGTCAACCAAAAAGAATAATACTCAGTTAAGACCAGAAAGCCCAAGAGAGGGCAGGCTAGCCAGCAGAAGCTGTTGAGAGAAAGCTGCAGGCCTCCTGAATATCACTAGCTACTATAATGCCAGACCAAAGAACTTGCCCCAAACTGTTTCTTTTTAGAAATATTAGTTTTAGAAAGAACCCAAATGATTCTTATTCTTGCTGGTCAGGAGAAGGAAGGAAGGAGCACTCTTCCAGGGTCACAGTGACTTAATCATTCAGCACAGGGAAAGACTTAGATCCCCAACATAGGGGTAAAGTGGGAGAGGGATTCTCCATGTCAGTGGATCACACAGGGTCACACTTCCAGGACCATCTATATGTTGCATATGGTGGTGGTGGGGAGATTACCTGCCTAAAAATATCTGTCTGCTCCCAATATCTCCAGTGCCATGCCTGATCTTCCTGCATTTTAAGGAACAGGTGGGCCTGCCCATTCTTCCTCCTTGTAGACAGACCTTTTCCCACAGGTGGAATTAGTTGATCAGATCACTTTCTAAAATGACAGCTGTGGAGACTGGGCACAGATAGGAAAGAAAGGAAAGGCCACTTTGGAACCTCTCCTCCATGGGGTGACCAGGCCCAGGGTCTCATGCAGAGAGGGACTGGGAAGCAAAAAAGAGGGGTGGGGTGTGTGTAGAAGGTTCTCACTTTCCTAACAAGTCTGCCAAGGTAGAGTCACCATGACTGCTGACAGAGGGGCGGGTTCTGGGGGAGAGGGGTGCAACCCAAGTATGTTTCTCCTAGAACAATTTGATACACTAAACTCACCATTAGGAGAACAAGAAGTAACTTCACAGCTTCTTAGCAAGGCTGCGTTAAAGAGAGGGCTCACCTCCCACCCTATCTAAACTGCACTTTATCTTGCTGAATGAAGTGAACCCTCGGGGGCTGCCTGGGACCTGCCCTCTGTCCCAAAAGAAAATGGCGAAAAAAACCCCCATACTGACAGAATGGGAAAAACCAATACATTCTTTCACACCAGGCCACCCAGGGACCCCACGGCCGGCCGGCCCCTCCTTTGATCAGGGTCAATTCGGCTCGTGTGGTGTGGGATGCGTGCTGGAGACCGGGTTTCTCCCACAGAGGGCTATTTGACGGCACTGTTTCTTTCCCCGTCTTGGACACTTGGTCACTCAGGGCCCGTACTTCCCAAGGCCTGACCGCCATCAGGGTGTAGGGAATTGTGCGGGGCTCCGAAGAGGGGAAGGGGCGTTTTTCAGACCCAGGTGAGGGAGGGACAGAGGGGATCGGCCAGAGGAGGGCAGCAGACAGGGGCGGGGCAGGGGGCTTTGGGGGAGTCGGGGAGGGAGCTGTGGTGACGTGGGAGCGCCCCGGGACGCAGCGTCGGGAGCGGGGAGAGCGGTGGCGGGCGGACAGCACGGCAGGAAGCAGTCCCGGCCAGGGTCAGGGAAGTGGGGCGGTCTGGGGAGGATCCGGAGCCCGGCGCCTGCGGAGGCGCTGACCCCGGCGGGAGGTCCGGGAGCGGCCGGGCCGCGGAGGGGTCCTGCCCGAGGGGCCCGCGCCCGCCCGCCGCCCCGGCCCGCGCCCGCCCTCCGGCCCGCGGCTCACCGCCCCCACGGCCTCCTGCAGCAGTGCCCCGAGCCGGCTCAGCATGATGGCGGCCCGGCGGGCTCCGGGCGGCGGCGGCGGCGCGCTGGCGGAGGAGGTGCCGGGCGGCGGAGGCGGGGCCGGGCCCTGCGCCCCGCCCCGGCCCGGCCCGCGGGCTGGGGACGCGCGTGGCCTGCGGGCCCGGGTCGCTGAGGTCGCCGCGCAGGGGGCGTCCGATGCCGCAAGCCAGGTGCCAGCCGGAACCACGCAGCGCGCGGCCGTGCCGTGCCACCGGGCGTCCTGGGGAGCCGGTGACCGCCAGCGACTTGGCCTTGAGAAGGGCCCTTTAGGGAGGACCGGATGTCCCTTGATGAGGAGCTAGAACTCCTTCTGAATTGAGGGTGTGCGCCCTACTTAGCGCCCCAGCCTTGCTCACAGAGTGGCCCCGGCCACCTGTGGCTATGGCGCGCCCCGAGACGTGCTGGTCCTGCCCGATGCGCAAGGCCAAGGACACCCAGACTCGGAAAATGTGGCAGGAAGAGAAAGAATGTTAAATAGTTCCCTAATCATGTTTTACGTTGATTGCATGTTGGGAAGGCAATGGGTTAGGAATATTGGGTTAAATAAAATATATTGTTAACTAATTACACTTGTTGTTGCCAGATTGAACCCAGGGGCACTCTACCCCTGAGCTACATTTCCAGCCCTTTTTTATTTTATTTTTCTTTATTTTTTTAATACTAGGGATTGAATCCAAGGGTGGTCTACCACTGAGCTACATGCCCAAACCTTTTTTGAGACAAGGGTCTCCCTAAGTTACTGATGCTGGCCTTGAACTCAGGATCCTCCTGCCTCAGCCTCCCAAACAGATGGGATTACAAGCATAGCAAGTGTTTAAAACTATGTGTAGTTCCATCATGTTTCTACTGCTCTAGAGGTCCCAGGGAGGAAGCCACAACTTGTACCCTTCCATCCACATTAATGAAAACAAAAACACAAAACAGGTGGGTCTCCAGAGCGGGAACAGGCCTGGGAAAGAACAGGCCTGGGAACTACATAGCCAGGCCGGGCCAGGTGGCACCCTGTAATCCCAGTGCCTTTAGAGGCTGAGGTAAGAGGGTCCCAAGTTCCAGGCCTGCCTAGGTAACTTACCCATACTCTGTCTCAAAATAAAAAATAGGGCTGGAGATGTAGCTCAGTGGTAGAGCATCCCTGGGTTCAATCCCTAGTGGGGCTAGGGCAGAATTACACAGGCAGGGCCCTCAACAATTAGCAGAGTTTCCTGGAATGTCTAAAGCTTGGGCCTTTGGAATAGACCTTTTAGTTCCATCACCACCTCTACTCCCAGGAATAGAGTTTCTTCCCAAGGAAAAGGCTGATGTCTGTTTAAAATGTAATTCTATTAATCACTGGTATCATATGAGGAGTGGGTAAGGTACCAAGAGTCCCACAAGACCATTCAGAGTGGCACTCTCCTGAAATCCCGCAACTCACCAGGCTGAGGCAAGAGGATCCCAGCTCCCAGGCCAGACTCAGAATTTAGCCAGGCCCTCAGCAACTTAGCAAGACCCTGTCTCAAAAAATAACAAGGGCTGAGGATGTAGTTCAGTGCAAGCACCCTGGGTTCAATTCCCAGTACCCCACCACACACATAAAAAGTCCCACTAGAGTTGGGCATGGTGACCCAAAACTGTAATGCCAGTGACTCAGGAGGCTGAGGCAGGAGGATTAAAAGCTCAGCAAGAGAGAGAGAGACACACACACACACACACCACACACACACACACACACACACACACACACACACACACACACGGAGCGGCGGGGGGGGGGGGGGGGGGTGTGGCTCAGTGGCAAAGTGCTCCTGGGTTCAATCCCCAGTACCAAAACAAAAAACAAAACAACAACAACAACAAAACCCCACGAGTCTCACTAGAGACGAGAGTAGCCTTCTACCAGAATTGTAGAATCTAGAGCTTTCTTTAGAGTCTTGGCTTTTTTACCGCGGGCCCTGCCAAGCCTTTTGGGCTCCATCCCCCAGTAAGATCGAGGCCCAGGAGACCACGACCTGCCAGAGTTGACAGTGTGTGAAGTGGAGGCTGCAATACAACTGAGTCAGGGTCTGGCAGCTGCTTAGGAAAAACATTTGTCAAACAGTTCAGCTGCAGACAGGCTCCTGCATGAGGACCCCTATGGGAGATGCAGGAGACTCATAGGCCAGAATGTGTAAGGACCAGGGGAAGCAAGGGCTGTTTTGTGTGGGGTGTGGCACCTTAGGGAAAAACCCAGGAAGTCAAGAGACCTGAGTTCCAGCCCAGCTGCTGCACTTTTGTGGGTCCACTTCCTCACAGATGTAGGATGCTGGCTGGATCAGATTGGCTGTTCTCCCATTCTTGTGCTTCCAGGAACTCCAGGGAATAAGGGAAGTGCATGGGGAGTCCAGAACCTTCCATTTGATTTTTAGAAATGCTTTTCAAAACTTTAATGAAAGTCGAAGATGTTAGAGACCACTGAGGTATTAAATTCTGCAGCCAGCTTAGCTCATTCAGGGGAAGACTTTGGAATAAAACTTCTCCTATCAACTTGAATGAAGAGTCCAGGTCTCTGCAGAGCTATCTGCTTTAAATGAGAAGCTGCCTCTCCATGGGAAGAGTGTGAAGGGATCCACTCACACGGTGTTAAAGCACAGTTCTGGAACTGCTTATCTGTGTGAATCAGGATTTCCTCAATACTGTGCCACCAAAAACAATAATAAATTAGATGCTGCGTTTGACAGAAATGCGACTATCATACAAAACCCCTGACTGGGCATTTTTTTAAAAAATCAGATGGTTTCTTTGTCCTCAGTTAATTTCATAATTAACTATAAAATTCAACTTATGTTTCCTAATTACTTATAGTAAGATCTTTTTTTAAGAGCTTTGCTATTAAAAGTTTTGGAGGGGCTGAGGTTGTGGCTCAGTGGTAGAGCACCTGCCTTAGCACTGCATATAAATAAATAAAACAAAATAAATATATTGTGTCCATCTACAACTAAATATATATGAATGAAGTTTGGGAAAGCACTGGACTAATCTCCTGGTCTTCCACCCGTGTGAGTGCTCTGCGTGGAGGAGGCATGGGCTGTCTGTAAGCCTTTGTTTCCTGGGCTGCACCCCACTCTGAGCAGCTCTAAATTAGCAGCCACTTTAATCCTTTGGGACATAGTGTTACATTTGGCCCACAGCAAACATTCCCACATTAACTAATTTTTTTAATATTTATTTTTTAGGTGTAGATGGACACAACACAATGCCTTTTTTATTATTTTTTTTAATGTGGTGCTGAGGATTGAACCCCGGCCCCGCCCGTGCTAGGCGAGTGCACTACCGCTGAGCCACAATCCCAGCCCCCCACATTAACTATTGTCACACACCACCTCTGCACCCTTGACATTTTTCCCAACAACCTGAGAGCTCTATGTGGACAGGGTCTGTGCTGGCCTGGTCACTGCTGTGTCCCTAATGCCCAGCACAGGGCAAACTCCACACCTTCAGTGGATGCCGGTATTGGGCACACACATGTGAAGTCCTCGTGTCTGTCCCTGCACCCCCTTGCCTGCCCTGTGCTACTGCTCCTTAGAGGGAGAGACCTGCATTGGAAGTCAGGAAACAGGGGGCTGGGGATGTGGCTCAGTGGCTCCATTCCCAGGACGGGAATCAAAGTCAGAAAACTAGGAGTTTTGTCCCCTTCGTCCACTCATTGATTACATGTGGCTTCGGGCTTCAGATGAAATCTATCCTACGATTTTCCCATTTTGCTGTTAGCTTCACAGGTTCGTTGAAAGGATAAAACAATATTGTGGATGCAACAGAATTAGAATTGAAAATAATCGTCCAAGTTTGAGTGATTCTTACCTACTTTGCTTTTGTTTGAACCAAAGAGTCTAGAGACTCATCTGGGGGCCTTGGGTCAAGCCCAGCTCCCGTCTTAGAGGTGTCCGACTTGTGACATCTCTCCAACCACATTTCCCCTACTCACATGTCCAGTCAGGGGAGGCCAGTCCTGACCCCCTTCAACACACACACCTAAAGTCTTCCTTCTGATGTTCTGACCAAATCTGACCCCCCAGCCATGCAGTGCCACGTCTGTGTCCCTTGGGAGGCCTTGCCCAATCAACCAAGGCCAATCACCGGCCTCCTCCCGTGGCCTCACTGGTCCCTCGCTGCTTCCTGTTTGCCCTGCCTGATCCCTGACATTCAGCTCACCACACCCTCCCACGCCTTTCCCCTTCCCCACTGAACAGCAGCAATCACCCTGGGCCCCAGGAGGTGCAATCAGGTCTGATGCTGATGAGCCTGACCGTCAAGGTGAGCACTCAGGGTCCTGGAGGAAGACAGAGGTGGTCATCTCAAGCTTCCTTTCAAGTTCCCTCCAGCCCTAAACACTAAGGTTTCTGTCTCCCTCCTGCCACTTCCCTGCCACCATCACAGAGCCCCTAACGGAGAGGAGGCAGATGCTTAGACCTAACCCCTGCTTCTGGGGCCTGGGGCTCAGGCAGGGTAGTGTGGGTACCATCTCTGCACCCACTGCAACTCTTATGTGATCCCATGTGAACCCTCACTCCCACGGCTTCTGTCCCTCTCACCCAGGGCTGGTGGCTCACAGAGAATGAACAGATTTAGGGACCCAATGCAACCTTTTAATTCCAAGCACAGTCCCCCTCCCAGCATGATCATACACACATGGAAAGGGAATGCCAGGGTCTGGGCAGGAACAAAACCCAGACCTGGGCAAAAAAATATATATAATTATATACACATACATATCTGGAGAGGAGGAAAGCTGGGCACGTGACTGGGCAGGGCAGGGAGTCAGGTGAGGAAAGCAGCAGGGGTGCCCCAATAAATTACATTCTGTAGAGAGCGTGGTCGGGGGTGCATGGGTATGGGTGGGGCCTGGGAGCCAGGACTCTCAGAGACGGACTGAGCCTGCCTTCTGGGAGGCTCAAGGCCTGGGCTCCTCCGGTCCCTGGGCAGGTGCTAGAAGGCACCCTGGCTGGCTTCCCCGAGGCTGGTGGCAGGCCAGGCATTGTATAGGCGGCATCTCCACTCTAAGCCAGGGCTTCTGGGAAAGCCATGGGGCTCGAGTAGGAGGCTTCAAAGCTTGGGGGTCACAATAGAAGACAGGGCAAGCTGGAGGGTAGGCAGACCGCCCTGCGGGAGGCCCCGCTGGAGCCTGCTCCTGCCAGTCAGAGAAGCAGGAGGCCCAGGTGCAGGGAGCTGTCAGAAGGGAATGGAGTGCTTGGGCAGGCGGACACAGGGTCCCAGAGCTGTCCCTGCCTGGCCTCATCCCACCTACTGTGTAGGACAGGTGATAGTCTAACCACTTAGCACACCCTTCATTTCTCCTCACCTGATTCTGGGGACCTTCGTGTGGGGGTGACAGGCAGGGAGAGGGTGCAAACTTTAACTCTGTGTGTGCTGGGCTTGGCTGGGCAGTGCGGACCAGGGACAAGAGAAGGAGGCCCCGGCCCATTGTGGGGAAGGAAGTCCATGCCTCACGGCTCTGGGACTGCAGAGGCCCGGGCACCCCTTGCCCTGAGGAATGGAACCCACTCTGCTTGTGCCCCGCCTCCCACTGCTCCTAGCCCACCAGGGGAAGAGGACGCTTCGGGGTCAAGTGGCCCCAGCTCCAGGGCCCTGAAGCAGCATCGGAGAGGGGCTGGTCGTGGAGACGGTGGGCAGGCAGTCAGAAGAGGGAGGCCTTCTTCTTGAGCTCATTCCGCTTCCACAGGGCCAGCTTGCTGAACTCCTCAGGGGACATGGCAAAGACCCTAGAGAAGTCCTCGGCGGACAGATGCCTCTGTGAGGGGACACACAGGCAGCTCAGGGTGGGGGCTGTGCCAAGGACTACGGGGACACAAATAGAGGCCCAGGTCTTCTCCCCACCAGAGAGGAGCCCCGCTGGTCGCCCCACACCCCCAAGGCCTCCCCTGCATACCTCAAGCCTCATCCGATCTACGCCTGGAGGCAGCTTGGTTCGCCCCTTGTTGGTCACCACCAGCATTTCATAGGGATAGATCTGAGGGGGCAGGGAGGGCATCGGAGGCTCAGAGAAGCTCCTGTCCACATTTCCCCCTCCCCTCCCCAGGCCCCCTGTCCACCTGCAGAGGCCACTGAGGTTCATGCCACTTCGCCATCCACCTCCCACAGCTCCCCTGCTGCTGCCCGGACCATCTCCAGGAGGACCCCAAGCGCATCCAACTTGCCTGGCTTCACAACCCCCTCCCCGCCGCGCTGCCCACCCGCTGTGGCGGTCAGGTCCCCTGCCCTCACCTTCTGCTCCAGCACACAGGGCAGGGAGTTCCCCCGGTCCATCCTCCCCCTCTGGCCCTCTCCGTTCTGGGGAGACCAAAGCCGCAGTGAGCCAGAGTGGGGCAGGGAGACCTTCCCAGCCTTACCCTGGGCCTCTTCGGTCTCCTCCAGCTCACACCCCCCTTTCCCCACACTGCCAGGTGCCCGGCCCTGGCTCCTGGCACTCCGCTCCGCCTGTTCCCCTCCAGGGGGCACTGACCTGCAGGCCTGTGGGAGATAAGAGTGTTGCTCAGAGGCCAGCCCAGGTAGGACAGCTCCACACCCGGCTGCGCCACCTCATGCAGACCCCCACCCGCAGGCTGCCCCTTCCCCCTTCTCCAGCCCGCTTCTTACCTGGGCTTCCAGCCTCACTTCCTGAAGGGCTGAAGTCTGTGGACTGTAGCTAGGAGAGGACACAGAGGGATCAGAGGAAGCTGAGGGTGCTCCTCACCGGTCCCCTTCACTCTGAAGGCCTCCCTGTTCCCCTGCGCTCAGTTCCCCAGAAGCACCCTGCATGCAGCCTCTCCCACCAGCCTGTGACCCTGAGGCCTTACCCGGCTCAGGGTGGTCCTGCCATAGGAGGGGAGAGAAGACGACTTAGACGTCCCTGGATGCAAGGCTGGAAGAGAGCAAGAGGCTCAGTCCCTCGGACCTAATAGTCTCCGGAGAGGGCTGCCCTGCTGGCCTCTCCCACCAGCTGGGCAGAGACAGGGGAAGTCGAGGGGATCCCAGTGCGCTCTGGCTGGCTCCCAGTTGCTACCCGTGGACTTCAGCAAGCAACACAGTGCTAGGGTTCGTGATCTATCTAGATTGCCCCCTCCCTCCTAACTAAAAGCACACCAAATCCCCAACTGGACCAAAAGTCTAAGTGTGAAAATCCAGAGCCAAAGTGGAGGCTTGCTGTCATGAAACAGGCTTCTAGGATATATAAATAAACCTAAAGTCTAACTAAAATAATTGAATTATTATTATAATTTAACTAACACTGTTACTAAACCAAACAAAAAAAAATTATTTTGTGGTACTGGGGATTGAACCCAGGATTGTCCTACCATTGAGCTACAACCCCAAACATATTTATTGTTTATTTTGAGACAGGATCTTGCTAAGTTACTGAGGCTGCCCTTGAACTTGTGATCCTCCTGCCTCAGCCTCCAGACTCACAAGAATTACAGGCATGTGCCACCACACCCATCCAGCAATCAAATTTTGAACATCCGATAATACAGAAGCCATCAACATTTGGGCACAGTCCGCTGGAGGTCACGCCAGCAGCCAGCCTACTTCACATTTCTGTTACTGGATGTCCCTAGCAACTTACACATTTCATAAGACCTCGAAACCAAGCACTGTGGATAACAATCCTAGAAAATCGTTTTCAGTAACGTTCTTTGCCAGAAAGAACTTCATAACTAAGATTCTTAGCTTGAATGGATCTCAAAGCTCCTTCACTGGGCTGGAGGTGTAGCTCAGTGGTAGAGCAGTTGCCTATCATGAGTGAGACCTTGGATTCCAGCCCCAGCCCCACCTCCCCAAATGTGCTCCTTCATCCCCAATTACTGGAAATAGCTGGCATTCTATAGCAGTTGTTTTTTGTTCGGTTGGTTGGTTTTGGTACTAGGGATAGAACCCAGGGGCACTAAACCACTGAGCCACATTCCCATCCCTTTCTGGTTTTTATTTTGAGACTGGGTCTAGCTAAGTTGCTTAGGTCCTTGCTAAATTGCTGAGGCTGGCCTCAAACTTGCAAATTCTCCTTCCTCAGCCTCCCAAGTCAGCTAGGCATGCACCACTGCAGGCTCTGTGCAGTTTATATGCTACCTATACTGCACACAGTATATATACAGGCTCTATAGGAGTTATTTTGACAGGTATTTTTGCTTAAATGTGTTTAGCCTCCGGTTGGCATAGGAGAAGTGGCTTCAGGGAACAGGCTGTGCCTCCACCTGGGGATTCCTGAGGCCATGTTTGTGGAAGACGGAGATTCCTTCCTGAAACAGCCTGAGGAGCAGATTGCAGATACAGTACAGAAGAAGCTGGTGAACAGTCCAAATGTATACATTTACGGAACTCAAGCTCGCTTAAAAGAAAAAGAGGCTAAAAGGTCAGATTCCTGAAATTAAGCAGACTTTGGAAATTCTAAAATACAGGCAGAAGGGGCTGGGGATGTGGCTCAAGCAGTAGCAGGCTCGCCTGGCATGCTTGCGGCTTGGGTTCGATCCTCAGCACCACATACAAACAAAGATGTTGTGTCCACCGAAAACTAAAAATAAAATAAATAAAATAAAATAAAATACAGGCAGAAGAAAATCCTGGGAGACCGGATTCTTCCTAGCAGATAACTAGTACTGCAAAACTTCACTCCTCCTTCTGAGAAGGTTTGTGGCTGGGGATTATAAAGGAAGACAAGCTGCTGGCTCTGGGTCACCCAGAAGGTTAATCAGAACATTGGACGCCATCACCAGAGACACCCAAGCTGCAAACTAGACTATCTGTTGGATCGTCACTGCCCTCAAAACCAACTTCGAGAAATCTCAGCTGGCTTCCCTCTGGACTCAGACTCTGGGTTTCCCACCACAGGAATAAACCATTTTTTATTTATTTGCATAGAAATTCATTCTCATTAAATCCCTGGCTGTTAGCACCATCCAGCAACTATTCTTTATTCCTCAGTCCCAACAGATGATTCGGCTGGTTCCTAGTAAATCGAAGGCAACCAAATGAGAACATGAATTTACATTGTTCAAAGGAGAGAAGAATGTCTCTTTTCCTGAACAAGATGGGAAATCAGGACTGGGGTTGTGGCTCAGAGGTAGAGCGCTTGCCTAGCATGTGTGAGGCACTGGATTCGATCCTCAGCACCACAAATAAATAAAGTCCATTGACAACTATCAAAATGTTGAGAGAGAGAGAGAGAGAGAGAGAGAGAGAGAGAGAGAGACTGACTGACTCTGAGTCTCAGCTTGGCCAAACTTCTGCCAGACTGCAGAACCCTCTCTTATGCCTGTTGGTGCATTTTCTTCTTCCCTCCTTCCCTCTCTCTCTCTCTCTGTCTCTCTCTCTCTCTCTGTCTCTCTCTCTCTGTCTCTCTGTACCAGGGATTGAACCCAGGGGCACTCAACCACTGAGCCACATCCCCAGTGCCCTCCACCTTTTTTTGAACTTTTATGTTAGAGATGGGGTCTCATTGAGTTGCTTAGAGCATTACTAAATTGATGAGGCTGGCTTTGAACTCAAGATCCTCCTGCCTCAGCCCTGCAAGCCGTTGGAATTACAGGTGTGCGCCACCACACCTGGTTGGTGGATGCATTTTCCTGTAAAATCCAGGGCTATCAAAGAATCCTGCTCAGTCACTTTAGCAAGAACACAGGCTTCCCCAACGCCTGTTCATCCTCCACTTCTGGTCAGGCTCCTCACCTGCTACCTTCCCTGGGTGATGTGTGGTCACTCTATTCTGTCTCTAAAAAGAATCCCGTATGGTCAAATTAGCCAGAACTCCCTTCACCTTGATCTTCCTTCTTAGTCATTTTCTAGCCACTGACACCCTGCCCCACCGCCACCACACACACACACACACACACACACACCCCATGCTCCTTGCTGTAAGCTCCTGCTTGCTCACACTGCATTTAGAGTTAAACCCAGTCACTCTCCTCCACTCTGAGATCCCTTTGCAAAGGTCTTGATACCTATTATGAGGGTCCTGAGTAAAGTCTCTTCCCATGCTTAATAAATAAATAAACAAATACATATACATGCATAAATTTGTTCAGCCTCGGTAGATTTGAAACTCTAAGAAGCTATCTTCCTAAAAACATTCTTTTATTTTATTTATTAATTTACTTATTTTTGCTACTGGGGATTGAACCCAGGGGCAATCTACCACTGAGCTATCCCAAGCCCTTTTTATTTTTTATTTTGAGACAGGGTCTCCCTATGTTGCCAATGTTGACCTTGAACTTGTGATCCTCCGCCTCATTGACCTTGAACTTGTGATCCTCCACCTCAGCCTCCTGAGATGCTGGGATTACAGACCTGCACCAACACGCCCAGGGGGAACCTAAGGATTATTTTTGGACAAGTTTAGCATCCCTAATCTGAAATTTTGAAATTCTTTAAAATTTTGAAATTCTTCAAAAGCAGTTTTAGGTACAACATCCAGGCATGACATCTCCAGAAGAAGAAGAAGAACTAGTTTCTCTTTGTACCTTTTTTGTGAGATGGTCACACTTTTTTCCAAGGCAAACTCCCCCTCACTTTGTGTTGACCAGAATAAACTCGAATGCCCATTTCTAAGCAAATCTTGACAAGGGAATAAAAATACTGTGATTATTATTTTTTTAAGTTTTTCAAAATTTTGCTGACATCATGCTTACAAGGTTTTGGATTTCGTAGCATCATTTCTGATTTCAGATTTTAGGATCAGGAGTGTTGAGCTAGTAAAGTTTATACAAATAAACTGAAGGGGCGGGAATCTCCAAAATTTGAAACACTTCTAGTCCCAAGCATTTAAGAAATACTCAACCAGTATGGGAAATCATCAGCTTTTGCAATCACCATTCATTACTGAAATGCTGTGCACTCTTCCAATAAGTACACATTTATACCACGACCAACTGATGCCTTCCCAACCTGCCAAAAACATAGGAAGATTTTTCACTGCAAATCACTTCTAGGTGCTTACTGATATTTTGTGCTTGTTTGTTTTTTTTTTTGTTTGTTTGTTACAGGGGAACTAACCCAGGGAAGCTCTACCACTGATCCACATCCCTCTCTCTCTCTTTTTTTTTTTGAGACACTAAGTTGCTTAGAGTTTCGCTAAATTGCCAAGACTGGCCTCAAACTTGTGATCCTTCTGTCTCAGCCTCCTGAGTAGCTGGGATTACAATCATGTGCCACTGTGCTGGGCTCCTTACTTATGTTGGATACTGACAGTTCCGAGGCTACCATTAGTCAGAAAGGCATGCCTGTCATGCTTCAGAACTGTTAAGGGTGATCAAATACAACAGTAACCTACAGATCCCATGACCATGGATCATGCATAAGTCCATGCTGAAAGTGGCGTTCAGGTAGTAGTTGGCTATTCGACTTCACAAAGCCCAAAAGGAAGTCACAAGCTCTTTTTTGGCTGAGCAGAAGAACCTGGTAGAACGCTGAGGGTGAATCCAACCTGGAGCATCCTTCTGTCTACCCCTTTCTCCAGCCCTTGACTACTGAGTGCATGTTTTCTAAGATGACTTTCGGAACTTCTCACCCTGTGCTACATCCTGGGCACTCTCCACATCCTAGCACGTGTCACTCTATAGGTCCTTCAATTCCCAGTCCCAGGGGCTTCTCCCTCTGTTCATCAGAAGAACTGCCTAGTGGGTAGCACACACCACCCAGAATCCCAGCAACTGGAGAGAATGAGGCAGGAGGATTGCAAGTTCAAGGCCAGCCACAGCAACCTAGTGAGGCCCTAACCAAAGTCAGCAAGACTCTGTCTCTTTTATAAAAAGGGCTGGGGATGTGGCTCAGTGGTAAAGCACCCCTGGGTTCCATCTCCAGTGACAGAAAAACAAAGGGTCACACCCCAGAGCCTGTTGTCGGTCATCTCTGTTTGTAGCTCCTGCTCATTCCCACCCCACCACCCTGGCTCCTGGATCTCCTAGAGAACTCCAGTTTCTTACATGCCCACAGCCAGTGCCTTCTCAGCTTCTCCCTGTGGTCAGGCACCTCTGCAGCAGTGTGCTGGCCTCCCTGACCCTCAGCACCTGCCTTACACACACTAATCTTGAATCAACCCAACCTCTGCCCTCCTGCTGCCAGCCGTGGAGGAAGAACCCCACACTGTGGATCAGCAGAACTATCGAGGTAAGCCACGAGCACTGGCACACACCTGTAATCCCAGTGGCTCGGGAGGCTGAGGCAGGAGGATCGCAAGTTCAAAGCCAGCCTCAGCAACAGAGAGGCACTTAGCAACTCAGTGAGACCCTGTGTCTAAATAAAATACAAAATAGGGCTGGGGATGTGGCTCAGTGGTTAAGCACCCCTGGGTTCAATCCCCAGTACCACCTCCCCAACCAAAAAAAAAAAAAAAAACAACCCAGCCATCAAGGTAAAACCTTGCACCATTCCCTGATCCCCTCACCTCACACAGAAGCACAGCAGACAACCTCAAGTCCTGAGCTGGCCTGTCCCCACAGCTGTCCTCACGCCTCAGAGGAGGGGCCCTCCAGGCCAGCCTCCCACGTGCCGAGGCACCGCACCCTTCCCATGCTGCTCTCAACCAGCCCTCCCACTGGACCCTAACTGAGGTGTCCCCCAGGGCAAAGCCTGAGTGCCCAGTCCTTCCCTCCTCTACCCACAGCCTTATCTTCTCACCAATTCACTACCACCTCCAAGCTAAGGGCTCTCACTCTCCCAGCGCAGCCGAACTCGGTCCCTGCTTACAAGCTCTTCAGGACATTTCAACCCTCCTGCAACCAGGCCATTCCTCTCCCTGGAACCTACCTCTTGTCATCTCACTTCTGAGTCTGTCACCCAGGACTTCAGACAAGGCCCCACTCCTCCCTCCCCACCCCACATCCAACGGGCCACCAAATTCCCGGCAGGGCATTCCACCTCCTAGGTACTCCTCAGATCCGTCCCCCCTTCCTGGGCCCATGCAGATCTGCAGCTGCTCCTACTACTATGGTTTGGGTACAGTCTGAGTGTGTCCCCCAAAGCTGTGGTGCAATCTAATCCTCATTGTGAGGTGCTACAAGATGAAGACTTAATCCAGCTATGATGTGCAGAGGTGGCATCTTTGGAAAGGGATCAGGATTAGATAAGTCATCAGGATGGAACCCCCATGATTGGATCCTGATGGTTTTATAAGACGAGGGGGAGAAACCAGAACAGACACACAGATGCACACCTGCACCCCCTGTCTCTTATCATGTGAACCCTGTGCCATCTCAGTACTCTGCAAGCAAGATGTGAGCCCCGGAACCTCTAGAACTATGAACTAAACAAATCTTTTTTATTTATAAAGTTAGCTGCCTCGAGTATTTTGCTAGAGTGATGGAAAGCTGACTAACACACTCGGATGACTGGAGAGTGTGACAGATCATTTGTAAAGATGGCTGGGACCATCAATGCCTGTCCTGCTTGCCTTTTGCAACACGACCCTACAGTTCCTTGCATCAAGAGGCAGAGCTTCTCTCTCCTCCTTATGTTTAGCTGCTTCATGACCTGCTTTGGCCAACAGAAGTAATGCTATGTGGCTTTTAGATTAGCCTTTGTGAGGAGGCCTGGCAGTTCTCATTTTGGGGCCCCCAGGTCTCTCCTCTCTGTAGTCACCATGCTCTAGGGAAGTCCAGGCAAACCTGGGGTCACCAAAAGCCCAGCACTCAAGGCCCCGGTTCACCAGTCTCTCGGCCTCACTGTGTGCTCCTCTGTGCTCTGCAATCCTGGCTCCTGGCAGTTCTCTGAGCAGGCCAGGAGGCTTCATGTCCCTTCCTTTGCCTCTGCACTGTTCCCAGTGTCTGCGATGACGGTCTTCCTCACTCATTTGTCTGTCTCACTGTCTCACTCTTTAAGACACAGGTTAGCCACCAGGCCCTGTCACTGTCCTTGCAAAACACCAACTGCACCCTCTGTCCCAACACCTGCCACATGTGCCAGAACCCCAGGTTCCATGTCAGTTCCCCATTGACCACAAGCTCCCAGAGGATGAGACTGTACTTTTTCACTTGTGATATCCCGGTACCCCGGGCGTGGCAGACCCTCGGTTAGTGTCCGTTAAATTAAACAAAACCTGCTGACCCACACCAGGTCCCGCACCTTCTGTGTCTCACAACTCAACAGACAACTGCAGTGCAGCCCGGGTCTGGCCAGGTGGTTCTGAGCCCCTTCACGGCACTCACAGGTATGGAAGGGTGTCCGGTCGGGCAGGGAGCGGGTTTTCCTCCGGATAGGCAACGACTTTTCCATCTCTTCTTTCAAGATCAGCTTTCCCAAGTTGGAAGTAACCTGAAGAAGGAAAGTGGAAGATGAGGCTGAGACACAGGTACCCATCTCTCACCTCTGCAAGGCCCAGAGTTGGGAACTGCAGGAAGGAGGAGGAAGGGTTTTCCCAAGTAGCTGGGTTGTGCCCTGGGGCCCAGGGACTCCCTTGTTCTTTCCCCACAGCCACATTAGGTTCTTCAAAGCACTCAGGTGAACTCTGCTGCAGTGACTTCCCTGTCCCACGTCACCATGGCCAAAGCCCAAGCCCATATCATGGGTAGTAGCATTTCCATGGCTCCCAACTCTCTCCCCTTCCCTGGGCCAGTCGCCCATCTCTCCTTTCTCTTCCCCTGACCTGCTTATCCTGCTGAGCCTGGTGCCGTGGGCCCACCCTCCTCGGTGCTTGAACATCCCCCCAAAGCAGCTAGAAGTCCCCATGTCCCTTCAAAGCAGCATGTGGAATCCCGGGAAGAAGAGGGATTTCTCGCTGGTTCAACAAGGATGCTCTTCTGCCATGAACCCTGTAGACTAGCTGCAGGACCAGAACGCCGGTCCCCCAGAAGACAAGGGGGCACGAGATGCTACCTTACTGAGCTCCTCTTTCTGACGCTCCCTGAGCGCCTTCATCTCCTCCCCAGAGTCGTCATCTTCCTCCTCCTCCTCTTCCTCTGCCCCCCTGCGAGATGCCTTCCGCTTCCTCCACTCAGTCTCTAGGAGACAAGAGGCAGCGCAGCCAATCAGCCAGGGGTCAACAAGCGTGTCTCAGAGGCTGGCTCTGCACATGGCACTGGGATGGCTCTTGATGAGCTACAAATTCTTTTTTATTTTTATTTAAATTTTTTTAATTTAAAAGAAAAAAAAATTTTTTTTTGAGATGGGAGTATTGCTACGTTGTCCAGATTGGCTTCAAACTCATGAACTCAAGTAATCCTCCCTCCTCAGCCCCCTGAGTAGGTGGGACTATAGCTTGTGTCACCAAGCCCAGAACAATAAGTCCTTTTAAAAAATAAAAGAAGGGAGAGCTGGGTGCGGTGGCACATGCCTGTTATCCCAGAAGCTGGGGGAACTGAGGCAGGAGGATTGTGAGTTCAAAGCCAGCCTCAGCAAAAGCAAGGCGCTAAGTAACTCAGTGAGACCCTGTCTCTAAAATAAAATACAAAATAGGGCTGGGGATGTGGCTCAGTGGTTGGGTGCTCCTGAGTTCAATCCCTGTTACCCCCAAAAAATAAAATAAAGGGGCTGGGAGGTGGCTCTGTGGTAGAGCACTTGTCAAGTATGCATGAGGCCTTGGGTTCAATCCCCAGGACCACAATAAATAAAAATTAATAAATTAATAAAGTAATTAATTTAATTAAATAAAGGCTAGGGGTGTAGCTCAGAGGTAGAGCATGTGTTTAGTATACACAAAGTCTATCCCCAGCACCAAAAATAGTAATAATAATTCAAAAAAATAAAAATAAAGCTGGGCACAGTGACACATGCCTATAATCTCAGCAACTTGAGAGGCTGAGGCAGGAGGATCACAAGTTTGAGGCTAGTCTTAGCAACTTAGCAGTCCTTCAACAACTTAGTGAGTCCCTATCTCAAAAGAAAAATAAATAAAAAGGGCTGGAAATGTAGTTCAGTAGTAGAGCACCCCTGGGTTCAATCCCCACTACAAAAAAAAAAAAAAAAAAAATCAAAGTAAGAGTAACATTTCCTCCCCTTGCTGTGAAGCTGGGTAGAAAACAGACACATGGGGCTGGGTGCTGTGGCGCACGCCTCTAATCCCAGCACCTTGGGAGGCTGAGGCAGGAGGATTTCGAGTTCAAAGCCAGCTTCCGCAACTTAGCAAGGCCCTAAGCAACTCAGTGAGACCTGTCTCTAAATAAAACATAAAAAGGGCTGGGATGCGGCTCAGTGGTTAAGCACCTCTGGGTTCAATCCCTGGTATGAAAGAAAACAGGGATTGAAAAAAAACATGGCTTAAATTCCTGGAAACAAGTCCTCTCGTTTGTTTCTCTCTTCCAGAGCTCCTATCACAGGGCCTGGGTCACAGCAGAAGTTTAAGAAATGTCTATTGAGTGACCAGATCAATGAAGGGAACAGGGAAGAATGACTAACCAGCTGGTCACCGTAGTGCCACAGGGGAGTAGGGGCAGGTGCTCAGTGGGGTGGGGACGGTTCATGTAGGTCTAAAAGCCACAGGGCATGGGGTGGGGTGGGGGGGGTGGAACTGGGTTCATGGCCCTTTAATAGGGACCAAGATGGAGTAGTGAGGAGGGGTCCCAGCCTCCCCTCTCCCAGCTTTTCCTACCCACAACAGCCAGCGACGGTGGGCATGGCCAGTAGTCGGTTTCGATCTTGGCCGGCTGGTTGGGGTCAGGGGGCTGGGCTGCGGGGAACTTGGACGACTCGATGATGTCCTCGATGAGGTGCTTGGTCTGAGGGCTGCCTCCCATGGACTCTGCCAACAGAGGACAGAGTTGGCACCCACACAGCCCACCCCACCTGGCCAGTGTGGCCCCCAGCTCCCGCACCTCTCCCCTCACATCTGTGAGCTCCTGGATATAGAAACAATGGATTGCAAGGAGCACAGGACAAATATCACATGATGTCATGAAGGGTGAATCTCCTGTCCCCTCCCAGGCACCCTCGGCACATGCCACAGCCCCCCAGCATGTGGCAGGAAGGGGGACCCTGGGAAGTTGGGGGACCCTCACCTCTCTGCTTGTAGATGGGTGGTTTCTTGTAGATGTTGGAGTCTGGGCGGGTGGTCTCTGTGACAAGGAACAAGACAGATGAGAAGGGAGGGAGACATGCTGATGGCAGAAGACGCTGGAGAGTGGAGACAAGTGGAAGGGACAAATGGGACAGGACCGAGAGCCCAGACAGAACTGGAGGTCCTGGACTGACCCTCAGGGGTTGGGGAGGAGGGAAACAGGACAGGCCCACTGTCATGGCAGCTCTGCCTGGGTCCTGATATCCTGGGGTCCAGCCAGGTCTGTGGTGAGCTCATATCCCCAAGAGCAGGGGATTGAGAATAGGGGTTTGAGAAGAAGGAAAGTGACAAGGAGAGGATGCAGCCGTGTGGCAACCACACCTACCAGGGTGGTGGAAGTGGGGCAGGCTGGTGCGGGGGGTTCCCGTGGTTCTCGGGGCTGAAGCTTGAGAGATGAGGCCAGGGGTCCGGCTCTCTGCCCACACCTGCAGAACAGAAGTGTGCAGCTTCCAGGTCCCCCACGTAGCCCCTCGGGCCCACAGGGACACCACTTCACCTTTCTCCCTCTTCCTACCCAGGCAGCCCACATCCCAGCCCCAGAGCAACGCTGTGGCAGAGGAAGGGCGTTCAAGGACTCCATCTGCCCAGGGAGAGTGTCAAATGAGTCCTGGGTCAGACAGACAGATGGGCACAGAGTTGGCCAGCGTCGGGCTGGGATCTGCTGAGTCTGTCATCCCCTGTACTCTGCAGAGCTCAATCTGGATATCTGGGGGGAGGGGAGCTGGGGCCCCATCAGAGCAGGGCTGGGCAAGTTTCAGGGTGGGACAGACTCACCTCTGGGGATGGTGGGGGGGATGTGGATTTGGGCGACAGAGAGCGCTGTGAATGGAGAGGGGGGCTGGTCAGAGTCACAGGGGTGGGATTCAACCCTCATCCCTGGAACCTCAGAGGGGCCACTTCATCCTCCACCCAACTCCACACACCTCCCTAGCCCACTCTCTTCTCTCTGGGATCCTTGCCATTTCCAAGCTCGGGCTTTCCATCCTTCTTCTCTCAGTGTTCTCATATGGAAAGTCCTGAGTCTTTCCATATGAAGCATGAAGCAGCCCGCCATCTTGGAACGGTGTGCTCGGTGCTCTGAGGGCCAACTGCCAACCAGCTAAGGCCCTGTCCTCAGAGCCTAACAAGGAATGGCAGGGGCAATGCCATCGAGCACCCAGGAAGGAAGTCTGGGCTCCCTGGCCAGATATTTAAATCTCTCTCCACAGTTTGGCCCCAGTTCACTGCTCAGCCATGACCCTGTCCCTTTCTTAAATACAAATGACAAAGTACCTGCCCATGTGTTGCCTCAGGCACCTTGTGGGTGGACAACAGAGCTATCTGTCACCTGTGGTTTACAGGAGGGCAAACAGAGGCCCCAACCTCATAATGGGCCCTGAGTTAGGACTGCAAGCCTCTAAGTTCAGAGCTCCAAGCTTTTTCTACACATTTGGTTCTTGCTGCCTATTCGCACCCTTTTCCCATGCAACCCCTCTCTAAGAGGCTGCTCAAATGTGGTCCCCCCAGCTCTCTACATGTGGTCCCCCCAGCTCTCTACATGTGGCCCCACCCTAACCTTGAGCTCTTCTGCCTGCTCTCTGCCAAATGCTGGTTGGTCATTCAGGTTGATTCCATGATTCCCACCTGATTCCCAAGCTCAGTCCCTTTCTCCTTGGGTGAAGTCTGGCTTCCAGGAAAGACAACCCAGAGGGATTCCAGTCACCAGCCAGTGGGCTGGGAAGCCAGTCCCTAACCCCACTCACCTCTCGGCTTCTGGGAAGCTCCACATGATCCAGGAGGGAATAGGTAAAGTGGGGCTCATAGATCATGAGGTCAGGCCTCTCAATGTCCAGGATGGCCTTGTCCTTGGGGATGGCAGCCAGGTCCTTGTAGCCCAGTACCTGGTTATCCATCTTGGCCTGAAGTGAAATAGGGTAAATGGAACAGATGTGCTGGAAGCCTCACCTGGGGCACCACCCTTGCTGGCTGGGCTTAGTTTGTTGCCAAGAAAGTGGGCAGCCATTTTAGATGGCCACTCTCACAAGTTGATAGCTCATTGTTTTAAGTTTAGGGATACAGATAGTTTTAAAAGACAGGATAGTCCTTTGACTAGCATTTTGAATGCAACAAGGCTAGACCCTGCCAGGGGCAGTGGGGAACCTGCCCTGGCTCTCTGGCTTCTCTCCACCTGCCAAGCACCGGCAGGACCAGCAGTGGGGGCCTGTGAGTGAAGCGAAGCGGGTGCCGCCCTCCCTCCTCCCGGCCTGCGGCTGCTGGTGGCCGACAGGGGTACTCACCACGATGCTGGAGGGAGAGCCGGGCACACTCGAGTCTCGGGAGGAGCTGACGCTCCCGGGGGAGGTAAGAGGTTGCTGGGGAGAGCGAGAAGGCGGCCGAGTGGGCATGTGCGTGGGTGCGAGGGCGGGGGCGCGGGTCTGCCCTAGGCCTCTGGGGACCCGGCGTGCTGCGCGGCGGGCGGCCACCAGGTGGCACCCTCGACTCCCGAGCTTGCCCTCGCGGGCAGCCCGCCCCCACCCGGCCCTGCGCCCCCTGCCCGGGCGGGTGCAGCCCGCGCACCTTCTGCAGCCGTTCCATGCGGCCGGGAGCTCGCCACGCCGCCGCTCACTCGCAGAGGCCTGTGCGCGGGGAGAGGACACGGGGTCAGGCGCGGCCCGGCTCCCGCAGCAAGGGCGTCCCCCCGCGCTGTCGCATCCTCATCCCTCGGCGACTCTCCAGGATGCTGACCGCGAGGCAGGTCTGGAAGGACACGGAGGGCGGCGCCAGGAGGGCCGTTAGGCTCGGGTCTCCGCGGCGCTGGCTTCAGCTTTCCGTTCGCTCGGCCCCGACCAGGCGCGCGTGCGGACCCGCCGCCCGAACGGACGCGCTGCACTTGTTTTTGACCCATTGTTCTCCGGATCCAAAGGAAATGACGGCAGGGGTCAGCCGGCTTCCCAGTGCCGGGTGGCCTTTACATCCCCTGCGCGCTCACACCTGCCGTGCCCTGCCCCCGCCGGAGTCCCGGCTTCAGGGCCCTAGGCCCACTCCCCGTCGGTCTCCTTTCCCCATTCTCCCGGGGATGCTCTAACGCAGAGGGACTTAGTCATACTCAGGAGAGAGTGGACGCAGGGCAGAAAGGGGCCGTGGAGCCAAGTGCACGAGGTCAGGCCACTGTCTGGAAACGGCGGCTTGCCCCAGAGGGAGCCCACACCCCCCACCCCGTTCCTGGTACAGCAACCAGTCATCCTCGCAGGCATTTGGTAAGGTATCCTCCGGGCCGAGCCACATCCCTGCTCCCCACAAAGTTTTTACTTCTGTACCCAGAGTACTCTCAAGGACTAAGTCTTGTCTAAGGCAGTAGATTGTGACCACAGTCCAAACTTTCTCCTTCCTGGTGACTCTCCCAGCAATTCCCCCCACTCCCTGCACTGGACCCCTTAACATGCAGGGAGTCTCCAGCTGGGTCCAGGGTGGCAGTGGCAGTGCCAGCAGAGCTGCCTATCCAAATGCTGGCAATAAGCCACAAAATGAAGAGAGTTGTCAGCTATAGAAAGCACAAGGAGGTTAACATGGTGGCTATAAGCATGGAACTGCTCTTAAGCCAGGGTGCCTCAGCTTGAGGAACTCTGCTACTCTGGATGCTGTGTGACCTTGGGCAAGTTATTTACCCCTCCTGTGTTTCATATTTCTCATCTATATAACGAGGAGTAGTAATAATCCCTGAGTCACAGGATTGCTATGAGTATCAGGTAAGTAATAAGAGTAGAGTGTGTAAAATAGGATACATTCCATGTAAAGGAGTAGCTATTATTAGTTATACCTCCTCATAGACCGATCACTTAGGGGGGTTTTCTGTAGCCATTCCTGGCAACAGTCAGGAAGGACTGAGGGGGGCTATTGGTGCTCCTAATCTTTTCACCTGTACTTTGTATCAGGCCATCCACCAAACCACCCACCTGCCACACAAGCAGTCCTTATTCCCACTTCCAGGCCTCAGTTCACATCCTGGCACACCTCTGCCCACATCTCTGCCTCCCCAGTGCCACCCAAGCTTCCAGGTTCATCTGCAAATCCCCTTCCCCACTCTTCTAGTCCTCACTGGCAAACCCATCTCTGAATTTCAGTGGACCTAAAAAAGAGCCATGTAACTAAGCAGTTGATCACACGCTGCCCGACTCCTAACTCTGGAGGGCAACAACGAGGAGGAGAGCTGTCTCGTCACCACAACAATCCTATATGGTAGACCCATTCTGCAGATGAGGAACCTGAGGCTTCAGAGAGGTAAAAAGACTTGTCCAGGGTCAAGGCACTCAAAATGACTCTTCTCAGCATGGTCTAATTCATGGTGTCTATTCTGTGCACCATGGGTACAGACTAGAATCTGCTCAATTTCTCAAGTCTTCTTGGAATCCTAGAACCTCCAAGACAAGACTCTGTCCACCTGACGCACACTAGGCATCTGGTTCTCAAGGCATGACTCCTATTCAGCCAGGCTTGCTGGTGCATGCTTTAATCCCAACAAGGTTGAAGCTGGAGGATTGCAAGTTCAAGGTCAGTCTCAGCAATTCAGTGAGACTAACCCCAAATACCAAAGATTAAAAAAGAGAGAAGACTCCATTCCGAGCCTCATCCTCCCCTTGTCTTCTTAGTGCTCACTGTGAGGCGTTTTTAACTAGGTGTAAGCAATGAAATCCATTCTCGTACACTTTAGAAGAGCTGTACAGTCTTCCCACTCTGCTCTGATTTTTACTATTGCTAATAGCTATTGTCACACTAGCTATACATTTGGCTCAGCCCTAGAAGCAAATGCTTATCCATCCCCCGCCCACCCACCCAGGCATGTATTGTTTTATCCATCCACTCAACAAATCCTTTCTGAGCACCTATTCTGCACCAAGCACAGCATGATGCTCTGTGATGAGCCTCAAGGAGAACAGGAAGATGAGTCAAAGCAACGAAGCTGCTGTTCTAGAAAGAAGGCATGACTGCAGATAGCTCCAGTGGAAGATAGAGAATCACATGTGCAGGATGACAGCACAGACCAGGAGGAGACAGGGAGAGAGATTACTCCTGCCTGGGTATTGGCTGGGGAAATAAGGTTCCTTGGAGGAGGAGGTCAAGTTTGCGGTCATCCAAAAAAAAAAAAGAAATTTTGACAGAGAAAGTGACATGAGCAAAGGTGGAAAGGGGACACAATGGGTCTGTCTGGGGGACGGCAGATATAGCTAGATGGTCGAGCTCGGGAGCTTGAGATACTTTTGGGATAGGAAGAGGATCCCACACTGAAATTAGATTATGTTCTATGGGAAAGAGGGATCATAGAAGTAAAAACTTAGTTTTTTTTTTTTTTTTTTTTTTTTAACCAAAGAAGTGACAGGATCCATACACTGTTTGGGGGAAATGACTCTAGCTGCAGCCCTGGAGCTGGACTGGACAGTCCACAGGGAGAACAATAGGGAGCTGTGGTAGTATTTAAGCAGAGGATTGTGAAGGTCTAGACTTGGGCAGGGGCTGAGGACTGGAAGCAAGCAAACCAGGAAACCTAGAGGCAGCTGGTGCAAAGCAAGACTGGACCCCCCCAGGGGAGGGCAGGCACCATCCAGAGACTGGGAGGGGGAGGGGACAGGTGGAGGTTGCAGGAAGCAGCTGGCAGGCAGGTGGGAAGGTCCAGGAGGAAAGCAGCTGGGTGGGGCTGGGCTGGGAAAGGTGGTTTGGGAGTTACTTGCCTGGGGTGGTGGTCTGAACCCAGTGACTGCTGAGGGAGAAGGAAGGTCAAAACAGCATCCCAAGAAACACTTTGGGACTGGAAGAAAGAAATAGCCAGGGAGGGCACAATCAGAAGGGGGATGGGAAAGGAGGTGGCCAGCTCCTGGGCAGGGAGTATGTCTAGTGATCCTCTGTGTCTTTAGCAAAAGGCCTGAGACCACTAAGTGTGCACTCCACGTTGAGACAGGGGACGGGAGGAGTGCAAAGGCTCTAAAACCGGAGTGCCAGGAGAGCCAGAGGCTGTTGCCATGGGGAGGGAGGGCGGGGAGAGGTGCCAGAGTGATTTCCCTCCAGTTCCCTGTCAAGGCCCTGATGGCCTCCTGGTTTGGGACGACAGAGAGGCAGGGCCTGGCCAGGCTATATGCCAAGGGGAAGTGGCACTTCTAAGCAGTGCCCTAGCAGGACAGGAGGGTGACTTTGAAAGAGGCAAGTTGCATGTTTTTAAGGGAAGGAGAGTCAACCATGATGGGAAGCAGCAAAGAAGGGAATGCAGAGGCTGCAGCAGAGAGGGGACACTTGGCGAAGCAAGGTGCCAGCAGGGAGAAAGGGGATGGGTCTGTGCCCAAGCGGAGCACTGGCTTTGGAAGAGAGCTCACGCTTCCCTCAAAGGAGAGGAAAGGGCAAGAAGTTGGGTAACAGGGACATAGGGACATTTAGAAGGAGCCAACCAGGAGACTTGTATTCTCCCAGTGAGACAGAGAGTTTCTGTGCTGATCTTGCAGGTAGCCTAAGGCAGCGAGGAGAGTTTGGAGGCTCTCTCTGAAGAGCAGGTAGAACTGAGCTCAGCGAAGGCCTGGTAAAATGGGTGGCTTAAGAGTGTTTTGGAGCCTCCAGCTAGGCCTGGAGGTGACCCTGGTGCCCTCCCCTAAACACCATGTGCTGGAGTGCTGAGGGGACAGTGCCTGTCAGCCAACATGGCATCAAGGTGGCAACTGCCCAGGAAAGGAGTGTGGGGAGGGGTCGGGGTGATCCCTGTCCCAGGGCACACATGTGGTCAGACACTGAGACTCGCACTCACATGTGCACAAACACCAGGCCGTGGGCATAGCCCGTGGGAACATGAGTCCAGATACTGATGGTCAGAGTAAGATTTAATAGGTGGTGTGTGCCAGGCACGATGGCACAGGCTTGCCCAGCTCCCCAGAAGGCTGAGGCAGGAGGATCCCAAGTTGAAGGCCAGCCAGGACAACTTAGAAAGATCTTGTTTCAGAATATAAAAGGGCTGGGGATATAGCTCAGTGGTAAAGCACCTGCCTCGCATGTGTAAGGCCCTGGGTTTGATCCCCAGTACCACCAAAACAGTGATAATAATGATAATTATAATAATACAGTTGGTATTTATGGAATATCATCTTCATGGCTGGTACTTTACACTCTTTGTTCCACTTAATTCTGATATCCAAGTGATTATTATTGTTGTTTCAGGTTTGTGGATGAGGAAATTTGAGTTAAACAAGTAGTAGGTTAAGGACACATTACTATGTAAAATTTAAGCCCATTAACCATAACACTGTTAGGGTACAGACAGATGTGAATGGTGGGAACACAAGGTTAAGAGAATAATTCTATAAAATGGGCTCACAGTGCTGACCCCCACATGATTTCTTTCTAAGGAGCAATTCACCTGCAGCCCTGCCTGATCTTAGTGGACAGGATATATCACATTCCTCAGCAAAGTACCTGTTAACTGCAGGAGAAATGCAGGCCCAAAATAATGCTGATAAGAGGAACCCAAGTTCCATTGAAGGAGGAGACTTTTGTGATCAGAACCTGAAACTCTGGGAGATAAGGATTAATTCTTCCTAACCATAAAATCTGCAAGAATGTATGGTTAAGGGGCTGGGGTTGTAGCTCAGTGGTGGAGCACTTGCCTAGCCTGTGTGAGGCACTGGGTTTGATCCTCGTACCACATATAAATAAGTAAATAAATAAAGGTATTATATTCATCTACAACTAAAATGAATATTTTAAAAAATGTCTGGTTAAGAATCCAATTAGGGGCTGGGGATATGGCTCAAGCGGTGGCGCGCTGGCCTGGCATGCGTGCAGCCCGGGTTCGGTCCTTAAGATGTTGTGTCTGCCGAAAACTAAAAAATAAATATTAAAAAAAAAAAAAAAAAAAAAGAATCCAATTAGAACTGGTCAGCGTGGGCTAAAGTGACCTAGTGTTGCCATGACAGTGGGGACTTGAAAGTCTGATGTCACCTTGCTGTCAGTCAAAAGTCAGGCCGTGGCCCTGGGGGCTGGGTTTGTAGCTCAGTGGTGGAGCCCTTGCCTCCCATGGGTGAGGCACTGTGTTAGAGCCTCAGCACCACATAAAAATAAATAAAATGAAGGTATTGTGGGTATTATGTCCATCTACAACTAAAAGTATTTAAAAAGAGAGAAAGAAAAGGAAAAAAAGCCAGGCATGGTGGAGCACACCTGTAATCCCAGCGGCTCAGGAGGCTGGGGCAGGAGGATCTCAAGTTCAAAGCCAGACTCAGCAACTTAGCAAGGCTCTAAGCAACTCAGTAAGACTCTATCTCTAAACAAAATATAAAAAAGAGGATATTGCTCAGTTGCTTAGCATCCCTGGGTTCAATTTCCAGTTTAAGAAAAAATGAAGAAGATAAAGCTAAATTAATTAAAAAAAAAAAAAAGAGTGGACTTGGGTAGGACTCTCTCTGTCTGGAAACTTCTCTGAGATCCCCAATAAAACAGGAGAGCAGGAGAGGCACACTGTCTCTCTCTTCTGAGAGGACCCACTCTCTTCCTTGAGAGTGTCCCCTTTCCTATCCCTTCAAAAGTCATTCCTGTTACTCTGAGCGATGTGTCTAAAATCTTTCTGACTTGGTCACAAGAATCGGAGTTTGAAGAGGGGGTCTTCGTGCTGCCTCAGTTTCTCAGAAGGCCCCAGCTCCAAAACCATACCACCCCATGCAAAACTGTGACATTAGTCACCAGCCCCTCTGTTCCTTACCCCTCAGCCCCTCTTTATCCACAGCAGGCCCCGCTGCAGGTCTTCCACAAAGCATTTGGGGTTCCTGCCCCTGGCTCTTTTAGGGTTCCACATCTAGTTCCAGTGCCTGCCCTGGGTCAGAGAGTGAGCTGATCAGTTACTTCCCTGTAGGTCCCAAAGACAGAAATACAATCATAGCCCTCTGGGAGCATTGTCTTTTTTTTTTTTTTTCTCCCCTTTAAAAAAAAAAAAATATATATATATATATATATATATATATATATATAGTAGTTGGACACAATGCCTTTATTTTTATTTATTTTTATGTGGTGCTGAGGATTGAACCAAGCACCTCACAAGTGCCAGGCAAGCGCTCTACCACTGAGCCCCAGCCCCAGCCCAGCATTTGCTTTTAAATTTGGGCTGAGCCTTAAGGAAAAAAGTTATAACTGCTGAAATTTTAGGTTGCCAGAAGGCAAGCAGGGAAAATGTTTGGGCTTGGTAGCAAGAAAGAGAGAGAAAGCATGAGCGTGCACGTGAGCCCTTCCTGGCTCCTCTCAAATCACCAGGCAGCACCTGCCCACTCCACCCAGGTGCAGCCCCTTCCCCAAAGCTTATTCCTGCGGGCGCCTCCTCCAGGCGCGGTGCCCTCTCCCATCAGTACACACTGCTTACCTAGGTCCCTGCATTCCAGAGGTCCCAGCGACCTCCACAGACAGGGACCAAAAGGGCAGGCTGCAGCAGGAAGGGAGGAAGGGAGGGAGGGAGGGAAGGGGAAAGCCTGGCAGCCAGCAAGCCCAGGTGGCCAAAGGGACTCCTCAGCCTTCCTGGCTCTGGGAGGCTGCCAGCAGGCTTCTCACCCTCCCATCTCAGCCCCACCCTCCCCCAGCTGTGTGTCCTGGTCTTATCTGAGCCACCAGCCCAGCCCCACCTCACACCACCCACCCTCTCATCTCCAACCAGAGCCAGGCAGCTCCCTGGGAAGTAGGTGATAAGACTCGCCCTGGAGGGGGGAACCTCTAAATTTGTGCCCACCCATCTCCAAGCCTTTTGTTCCAGGCAGGGGTGAATCCAGACTGTGGCGCCCTAGACTTGGAGAAAGGAAGGCATCCCCTGCAAGCCCCTATACCCCAACACCAGGCAGAATGGGAGCCTTAGGCTTCAGGGTCTCTAATCCAACCTTTGCTGTCATCCTCTGCCAGCCACTACCTGCCTGTGCCAGCGCCCGTGCTAGGGACTTTCACATGTCCCCAATGAACTCTTACTTGAGATGAGGCTGTGAGGGTGACTGGCCAAATGCCACCCCAGGGGAGTCAAGGTGGAATTCCTACCCAGGCCAGCTTGGGCCAAAGCCAATGAATGCTTTTGCAATGAACTTCCCCCAAAGACACTTTAATCTGAACTTGGAACTTGGTCTGCCAATTTCACTTGTAGAACAGGAGTGGGGAGTCGGCGGGGGTGGGGGTGGGGGTGGGGGGGGCAGCTCTGTGCAACCAGGCAGGGTCAGCCAGGCTGGAGGCCTCTAGATAGTAAGGGAGTTAGGAAATGAGGTGAGTTGTCCCAGTGGGCTGGGGTCAGGCTGGCCCCGCCCTGCCCTGTCTCTGTGTCATTCAGTATGACTGCCTTGCCCCCTCCCTTTCTTCAGTCTTCCTGCCTCTCCTTCCCTTTTGACTTTCTTTCTTCATCTTTCTCCCTCCTTCTCTCTTTCCCTTTCACCCTCTCCCTCTCCCCCTTTGGGCCCCACCTCCGCAGTTGCTGTGGCAACAACTAAATGCCAGAAATAAAGGCAGGATCCAGCTAGGTCACCAGTTCCCAAAACAGCATCCCTGGGTGGGGAGGAGAAGGGCAAGGGCCAGGAGCAGACCACGGGGCAGGGACCAGGCACACTCCAGTGGCTGTGTGTGTGTATATATGCTGGAGAGTGGGGCAGGACACAGGTCAAGGGAGGGCTTGGCCTGCTCCAGGCCAATGGCTCACCAGGTTGTCCCCTACTGAAACCAGGCCTGAACCCCTGATCTTTCTAAGGATGGCAAACCTGGGCACTTCTTCTTCTTCTTCTTTCATTTTCTTTCTCACCCCAGGCAATTTTTAAAATCCTTGTTCTGCCTGCTAAGACTAGAGTCCCTAGACACTCTCTCACCCCGAACAGGATCAGGCAGGGGCAGTGTGAGCCCAGAGAACACCTGTCCAGGCTCTGCCCTACTATTCTTGATGACCACAGGATGAAGCCTCTGGCTGCCTTCTCCTCTGACCCCCATAAATGTATATCTACTTGTCCATTTTTTTCTTGGGTCTCTGTCTTCCCTGGGTTTGAAGATCATCTCTCTACACCTCCCTCTGACAAGGTCCCCATTTTCTAGTTCCCCAGCCCCCTGAGCTTGCTTGGCCCCAACCTGCTCCTGCTCCAGCCCCTGCTTATATCTGGTCACCAGGTGCAAATGAGATGGGAAGAGCTGTGGGAGAGGGTGGGAGCTTTCACAGTGAATTCAGCTTTTGAAATTCTGGGGACATCCCTGTTCTCTCGTGAACGCCGAAAGAATAGTCCTGCAGATATCCGACCACCAGAGGACACCCTGGCCCAGGTGTTGACCAGGCCACAGAGAGGCTGGCAGCACTGAGACAAGACTTACAGGTGCACATGGGTAGCACAGCCCCGCTCTGACAACACGATTAGAGACAGAACACGTGCACACAGGTGCACGCAGGGAGACTCCACAGCCCTGCTTGCCAGTTCACGCCCCCACTCTCCCAGCAAGGCCCCCACACAGCAACACATGGTGCTGAGGACACCCACTTGAACCCACCCACTGATCCTCCCCTTGGCAACCGTTCTCTACCTTCAGCCCCCCACACCACATGCTGCCACCATCCCTGAGCTGTGCACGTGTACAAGTAACAACACTCACAGGACCTACCATCCCAGTCCCTGAAGCCTCCCCATGTCCCCCATTCCCACAGCTGCACAGCCTGCCTTCTAGGCTGGTCCCATCCCCTGACTCTCACAACCTGGCAACCAGTCTCCTGGGAGGGAACCACCAGGTGCTCTTGCCTGAGAAAGGAAGCTCGTCCTGCCAGGCCTAGGAACCTCTAGAGCTGGGATGGTGACCTCAGGACCCTGGAAGGGCCTGTGTCTGCTCAGCACCCAGCTCCTTCAGGCCCAATTGCAACCAGTACCCAGTACCCGGAGAGCAGAGGCCAGGCCTACAGCCGCTCCCTGCCACTAGCCTCATTCTTCACTGGTCCCCACCCAGCCTGGCCTGCCAGAGTTAGGAGGGGCTCAGGAACAGACTCCAAATCAACAGCATAGGGGCCCCTAACTGGCCCTCTCCCACCTGGAGGACACCTGGTGGGTGGGTAGCTGGCTGTGGCTTCTTCTTCCATTATTCAGCAAGGAGGGAACCGCTCCCTTGCCCAACGCATGCCCCCACATCCCTAGGATTTCTGGTCAGTGAAACTAGGTAGGCAGGGCCAGAGAAGGGAGTACTGGACTGGCAGCATGGACTCTTTGTGCACGGAAAGCCCCAGGCCCTCTTCCCCAGATCACATCAAACCTAGGGGTCGGTCACCAAAGTCCTGTTTCCCACTGAGCAAGGTGCCAGAGCTGGGGCATTCCTACTACCACCCAAAGCCCTGCTCCAGGCAGGGGCTGCAGCCCAAAGTGCCCACAAAGGGGAAGAGAGGCGGAGACCTGCCACCTACCTCTTCCCAGGCTGTGGCCCAGACGCCCTTAAGGCCCCAGGAGGCGCAGGCCCTGCTCCACAAAATGCTGCTGCGTTTCCTCAGGAGCCTAGGTAAGAGGCGTCTCTTGCAGGAAACCAGCCTTGCTTTCCGAAGCACAAATAACAGGAAGAAAGCCGGCTTTGAGTGGGTGGGGTGGGAGCTGGCAAAGGGGGGGAGCTGGTCTTGGCTGAGCGTTGATCTCCCCTCTGGGCCCCCACCCCCCTCGCCCCCACCCTGCTGCTCTGCAAGCCACACCACGGCTTCCCCGTGTTGGGGAGCCCGCGTCTGATGGGCGGGCAGCAGGATGGCTGGCTGACTGGCGGGCGGCCGGCTCCCCACACCCTCCCGCACCCTCCCCACCTCCAGCTGATAGTGGCCGAGAGGGTGTGTGTTTGGATTGCCGCTCTTCCACCCGGGCTGCAGTCAATCCATCTCAAACAAGAGGAGCATTAGCCGGCATCATGACGAAGCAGAATCCACTGCGCTGTCCTTTCCCCTTTCCCACACCTCTACTCTATGACACCAACGCGGATGCGTGCACGCGCACATGCACACTCACACTCAGCCCCTCAAACCTTCTCATAAACAGCCAGAGACTTCAAGTAGCTGGGGGTGGGGGCGGGGTGCACTACTGATAACTGAGGGGGACAATATGTGGCTCTCCAAGCACCTGTGCCTTCTTCCTACCCCATTCACAGCCACCCCATCATCTTTCAGCAGCAGCAGAGGCCTCTGGGGCCCCATCTCTCAGGGTGAGGGTACAGGCAGAGGTAGCAGAATGGGTCACCCAAGGATGCAGGAAACCGGTCCTCAGTACCAGAGACTCAGGCTGGCCCTTCAGGAACCTGAGTGCCCTGGGAACTTCAATAGAGAGATGAAGGAGCCTGACTCTCCCCTTCCCACCAGGGGGTCCCCTTTCTGGAGTGTGGAATTTACTACGCCCTGCCTTCTGGCAAAACCTCCTCTACTCTAGGCCTCTGTCATTGGCCTTGGGGTGCCCCCCCCTGGGCAGGGGCAGGAGGGCAAGAGCCTAGCCAGTGACCCTGACCTTCCCTGGCCATCTCCCTCTCTTCCCCTCTGCCTCGACCACAGACTTGCCTACCTAGGCAGCCTCGCTGTTGCCCCGGTAACCACTGCCCACAGCAGGTCAGCTGATGGTATCAGTGGCTGTTGAGGAAGTCTAGAAACTGGGGAGGGGGCTCTGAGGTGTCTGGATGGAAACTCACAGGGGGAGACCTTGAAAGGGACAGGTGTGAGTGCGCCAGGATCTTTTACTCCAAGAGGATAGGAAGGGACAGGAAGGGACAGGAAGGGAGGGGTCTGTCTGGATTAGGAGAAGGCAGAGCAGAGTGTAAGCTGAAGGGTGCTCTGGACAGAAATGACAGGTAGCAGCAGGTAGCGAGCGAGTGGCTGGGAAAGGGGAGAGAGAACCCGGATTTAACTGCTGGATGGGGTGTGGGGAGGGCCCTGCGGAAGGTACAGAGAAAACCTGGGGGTGGGAGAAACATCCCTACAACCAGGGAGAAAAAGGCCAGGAGAGACGTGGGAGCGGGTATACCTTTAATGTGCAGGAGGGGGCCACAGCCATGAGGAGGGGCCAGCAGGCCTTCTCCTATAACCAGCCTGGCCTCTGTCCAGCCTCCAGGCTCTCTGTCCTGCAGCCCCACCCTAGTGCTCTGGAATCAGAGAGAGAGGAGAGGCCCTGGGCCCACTCCAGTCCCGAAAGTCTCCCTTCAACCCTCTAGAACAACTCAGCCCTTTAGGATTCCTGACCTTTCCACCATCTGGGTTCCTCCCTGCTCTCGCCTGCCCTCCACCAGACCTCACCCCAGGAGACATTCTTCCCGTACCACGGTCCCTAGAGGGAAGGAAAGTTGGGATGAGCTGATGCTGGAAGGACCACTATGGACAGGGGCCTGGAATGAGGTGGGTCAGGAGCCCTGGGTGGGAGTCGCTGAACCCAGGAGGAAGGGACTCTCCCCCTAATGGCAGCCGGCATGTGGTATAGGCAGAGTGCAGGGAGCCAGGGAAAGGGCTGGAGGAGGGTAGGAGGAGGGGGAGGGTTCTCGGTACCTTCAGGGGCCTGGGGCGTGGGGCAGGAGCACAGCAGCCTCCGCGGCGACATACACCTCCATCCCTCGTCGCATCTCCTCTCCGCCTGTGGTTGCCAAGGCAACCAGCCGGCAGCCCAGGCCCGGCTCAGCAGCGGCGGGGGGAGGAGGAGGAAGCTGTGGCTCCTACGGCCTCTCTTCCTCAGGGACTGGAGCTAGGGTGGGGGGAGCTGCAGGGAGCCTCTATTGCTGGGGTGGGGGCTCCTACTATGCCCCACCAGGCCTCCCTTCCCCCACTCTGTCAGGCTCCAGGATTGGCTCCCAGGATGGCCTCAGGAGAACCCTAAGTCAGGGCCAGACAGCAGGCTGGTCTTGAAGGGGGATGACATGCTGTGGAGACCGTCCCATCCTAGGAAGCCTAGCATGCAGCTGGGGAAGGGTCATAGAGACAAGGAGCAGCAACCCTGGTGCCAGAAGGTCAGAGGGATGGTCCCTGACAGGAGGGGCACTGGCAGGGGCCGGCATGTGGCAGACCGGCCCCTACTTCTGTACCTGCTCACCTCCTCCTAGTCCCAAACCCTCCCTCATTTCCCTTAACCTAGAGAAAAGTCAGAGCATTAGATTGCTCTCTTCTAATCCTCAAGGTCCTGCCCCACTGTCCTCAGACCCACGGTCCTTGGGAATGACCCTCCATGGGCTAGCTACCTGGGGCAGGATTAGTCTTAGGCCCAGCCAGCTCCAGACCCGAGGGTAGAAAGAGTTAGGGCTCCCCCTGTTGACCTGAGGAGTGGTAGCTGCCAAGGTCACTCCTGTTGGGAGGGCTCCTGCTGTGTGTGTGTGTGTGTGTGTGTGTGTGTGTGTGTGTGTGTGTGTACATGCCTGCACAGACGCACGTGTGGGGGTCAGCAGGGCCAGGAGACCCTCTCCCCTGTCAGCCTCTGTCTATTCTCCGCTCACCTCTGTCCTGACAGAGGCTGGCTCTGTGTCCAGCCCCCTCCTCCTGGAAAGGTCCCAGTCTTCCCAAGGCCAGCTGAAGGGGAGGCCCTCCTTGTGGCCTGCCTGCCCGCTGCCCCCAATGCAGGGCTGGGATGAGAGAACAGGCAACAGTGACCCAGTGAATGTGAGTCCATGCCCAGGTGAGCTTCCTCAGCACCACTTGACCAGGTAGGCCCACCTTACCTCTCAAAGTCCAGGAGTTCTCAGCTCTTCCCAGTGGGCACATTCATTCACAACAGGGGGTTCTGGCAAGGGGTTTCAGGCCCCAGGCCCCTATTTCTTAGCTCCCTTCCCCAGCAAGGTCACTGGTGCCAGAGATCCTGAGCGGACTCTGGTCCTGCCACCTGCCCCCTCTCCCAGGCATGTGCACCAGGCTTCTCTGCTCCTGTCTGTCTCACTCCAGTGCCTCCTGGCCCCACCCCGCATACCAACATGCTGGGAGGGGAGCACCAGGAGTGCCCCCCATCCTGTCTAAATATTAACTCCTGGAGAGGTTGAGCCACAGCACCAAGAGGCCTCTGAGGCCCTTTACCTCTGAGGCCCTTTTCTCCAAAGATCCAGGCCCAGGAGAGGAAAAGGAAGGGACCTTTTTCATCAGAGGCTGGAAGCCACATCTTCTTCCCTCTGGGTGTTGGACTCTGGGCCTCCACTTTCCCAGACCTTAGTCCCCAGAATGCTGCCTGCAGATGATTCCATCTGTCACTCCCCTTCTCAAAGCCTTCCTGTTTCTCCTCCCCGCCACTGTACCAAGACCAAACTGCATGACTTGACTCACCCATTGCCTGCCATCTCTCTATGCACTTTCAGTTCCAGCCAAACTGATCAATCTTTCACCTTCCCCTGAATGTGCCTCACATTTTCCTACCTCTAAGCCTTCCTCCCAGTACTGTTTCCCCTCTCTATATTCCCGCCTTGTGCATCTTCTCTCCAATGAGATAGTGCCAATTCCAGCTATACCACTGCATCCTCCCAGGTGCCCCAGCCCCACACTCTCTCCCACCTCAGCACCCACAGGACAGGGGACTAGAGAACATGGCACTCCTGGTGTTGAAGATAGCAAGAGTCTGGACCATAGTGCTCACTGGCTGTGCCACCGAGGATGGTTGTAGATCTCTGAATGTGAGATTGCCCACATGGACACATGGGAAAAAACTTCCTGCCCTAAATCAGGGTGCAGTGGTGCATGCCTGTAATCCCAGTGACTCAGGAGGCTGATACAAATTCGAGGCCCAGCCTCCCTCGGCAATTTAGGGAAAACCTATTTCAAAATAAGAAATGTAAAAGGACTGGGATGGAGCTTATTGATAAAACACCCCTGGGTTCAATCCTGCCAAAATAAAAATATTATAACAGAGAGATTTCCAAAAGTCTATGTGTTTGGGCTGGGATATGTAGCTCAGTGTTGGATTGCTTGCCTCACTCGTGCAAGGCACTGGGTTTGATACTCAGTACCACATAAAAGTAAATAAATAAAATAAAGGTATTGTGTCCATTTACAACTAAAAAATAAGAAAGAAAGAAAACCTCACATAAAAAAAAAAAAAAAAAATAGGCTGGGCGCAGTGGCACATGCCTGTAATCCCAGCAGCTCCAGAGGCTGAGACAGGAGGATCTCGAGTTCAAAGCCAGCTTCAACAACTGTGAGGTGCCAGGCAATTCAATGAGACCCTGTCTCTAAATAAAATACAAAATAGGGCTGAGAATGTGGCTCAGTGGTCTAGTGTCCCTGAGTTCAATTCCCATACCCGGTACGAAAAAAAAAAAAGTCTATGAGTTTACCCCTCCAATTAAATTTGAAGTGCCTTGAGAGTTCCCTGTTGTCCATCTTTTAAAATTACTTGAAGGATTAGCACAGAGCTTGAGAACTGTACGGAAGAAGTAAGTATTACAGAAACTGCTGAAGACTCCTCACACCTGAGTTGAACCTTGAGGAACGGCAATGACTTCTTTCTGGGGCCTCATTTGGATGATCCCCTCAATATACATTTCCCCTGTGATTTGTCCTGGGCTGGGCACATGCAGTGGGTGGGTGGGTGTGGCAACACTATTTTTACCCCTGAGGTCCTTTTCTCCAGCAGAACCATCACACAAACATACATAATGACAAGTGCGTGATGAGCTATGTGATTTGTGCCAAAGGCAAAGGTAAGTGATCGGCAAGAGAGTCCAGAAGCAGCAGAGCCAGAGAGGGTCAAATACCTGTGGAGCAGGGGAGGCCACTAGTGTCCAGGTGAGCGAGCATGTTGGAGAAGGGCCTGTCAGGCAGCAGGAATATTTATTTATTTATTTATTTGGTACCAGGGATTGAACCCAGGGGTGCTCAACCACTGAGCCACATCCCCAGCCCTTTTATTAATTAATTAATTATATTTTAAAAATATTTATTCTCCAGTTTTCGGTGGACACAACATCTTTATCTTATTTCTATGGTGCTGAGGATTGAACCCAGCACCCGGCGCAAGCCAGGCAAGCACGCTACCGCTTGAGCCACATCCCCAGCCCCCCAGCCCTTTTATTTTGAGACAGGGTCTTTTTAAGTTGTTTAGGGCCTCACTAAGTTTCTGAAGCTGGTTTTGAATTTGTGATCCTCCTGCCTCAACCTCCCAAGTCGCTGGGATTACAGGCATGTGCCATGGCGCCCAGCAGCAGGAACTCTCAGAACGCCTGGTGCGCAATATTCTCTGCTCCCCTGCCAGTCCAGGGGTTGCTCATAGCAAAGATGAAGACAGTGCACTTCGTGATGGCAAGAGTTCCTGTTTTAATGGCATTTCTGGAAGGGGATGTACTAAAGGAGAGGGCGGGGCAGGGAGACTGGATAGCCCTGGACAAGAGTCTTAAAAGCCACACCAGGAGTTTGCTGGTGAGGGGCCTGCACAGCTGGTGTGTGATACTCCGGGTTGGTAGAGCCACCTGTGCAGTGGATGCAGCTGGGGCAGGCACCGCTAGGAAGCCCCTGCAGTAATGTAGACAGAGTCAAGGGAGGCCTTCGACAGAGCAGAATTCCAGAGTCTGGGAGAGAAATCAGTGGTGCACAAGGGGTTGAGGGTGTGGAGATGGCTAGCAAGAGACAGCATACAGGAGAGAACACAAAAGAAATCCTAGAACTGCTTCTACAGGAGGAGCCAGGCAAGAGCAGGCTGGGGGAAACAGTTCAAGAAGCGGTCCTCCTCTGGACGGACTGAAGCAAGGCTTTTAGTTTGGTGAATAGGAGGCCACTGGCCATTAGAGGGAACATAAGTAAAACCAGCTTTTGTAGCCTCTTGCTCTGGCTCCCTTCCACCTCATCTGGCCTTTTGGAGGACAGGCTGGAGGAGAGATCAATAGAAAGGCTATTCTTAGGCTGAGGTCTCAGTAATCCTAAACAGGTGCAGGATTTGAGGCATACTTCTGCAGGCGCCCTCTACCTTGTCACTTCCTCCCCTTGATGGGTTCATCTTGCCCCAATAGCAATGGGCCATTAGTAATCAGCCCCCTGGGGCCACCCCTTGCTCACTCTTGCTTAGAACCTTCAGGAACAGGAAGCAACCAGGGTTGCTGAAGCCAGGTGTGGTCCTTGGTCCTGGGGAAGCATCTTTCCCATCAGTACATAAGCATATTAACTCCCTTCTGAAGTTCCCAGATTCTTAGAGATCCATTCTTTTGGCTTCCTACCCCCTCCCCCATGGTACTGGGGATTAACCCAGAACATTTTGCCACTGAGCATCCCTGCCTTGCCTCCCTCTTTGAGACAGGGGCTAAATTGTTGAGGCTGGCCTCAAACTTGCAAATCCTCCAGCCTCAGCCTTCTGAGTCACTGGGATTTCGGGTATGCGCCACTGTGCCTGACTTGGTGGCAGGTTCTTCTTTTTTTAAAGCATCTTTTATGAGGAAGCAATGAACTGAGCAGACTTCCCCAGGATGTGAAGGGTTGCCTGGGGTAGGGCACCTGGATCCTGGGCAGAGGCACTAAGAAATGTGGTGGTGAGAAAATTCAGAGCCCAGTCAGGGACCAGAGGCCAGAGCAGCATCAGACACCCAGGCCAGGGCCTGGCTTGAGGCGAAGACACTACCTGAGATGCACAGGCCTCTGAAACTGCCCTCCCTTGTCCTTCCCCATTCCTGGTCCCAGCGAGCCAGGTCTCACCTCAAAAAGCAAGAAAGGAAACAGTGAGGGCTTTCTGGAGCCGGTCCCCAGAGGCCTGTCTGTGCTGGGGAGGTCAAAAAGAGCCAGGGAGGGGCCAGAAAAAGGCTGAGAAGAAAGCTCAGGCAAGACAAAGAGCCCCGTGCACCTTTGAAGCCGTCTCTAACCCGAGCAAGGGGGTGGGGGATGGGGGTGGGCCAAAGGCCCGGCTGGGGGGAGGCCGTCTAAAGTCTTAAAGAATGTCTCAAATTCCTGCGGAAATCAGAGTGATTGTAAGAGTCCCCACTCCCCAACACACCTCCTTCCCGGCCCCCTCCCCCCCTCCCGCTCCCCAAAGTCCAGTCCTCCACACCTGGGGGGCCCAATCCTTTGTCCTCAAGTAATTGCTGGGTGTTGCCCCAGTTTTTAAAGTCCCATTGAACTCGCCAGTTATCAGCTGCGCTCCAGACCACCCGCCCTACACACCCCAGAAAACGACCCCCAACACAGCCCACGGTCTTCACCAGGATTAAGATTCTTTGTGATGGGGGGAGAGGGAAAAAAGCAACCTGGTGAAAAGCAATTATGACAAACTGCAAGGAGAATGTCTGTCCTGAGGCCTGGGGACCTCCCTCTCGGCTGCTGCGGTCCCCACCTTCTAAATGGCCCCGGGTTGGGGTCAGGCTGGGCTCCAGCCCTCGCCGTCCACCTGGACTGCGGCTGCCACCTCCCTTTCCCTCCTCTCGCCTTATTTGAGGCCAAAGGGACCGGTGGGAAGCAGGGATGGCTTTCATCCTTTTTCTCCTCTTTCCCTAATCCTCCTGCCCAACTTTTTCTCAGTACAGTGAAGGGACGGGGCTGGGGGGGGGGAGGGAAACTGAGGCCGGGGGATTCAGCAGCCGAGGAGAGTCCGCGGCGGGGCCTGGGGGGCAGCTAGGAAGCCCCGCCCCCTAACAAGATGAAAAGCCAGCGCACAAGCAAAGAGGCGGCTTTTATGGCCTGGAGCCGCAGCCCCGGGCACACCTGGAGGCCTCTGGGAAAGCCCACCCCCGAAGCGCCGTGGGGGCAGGGCCTCCCGCCTCCCCGGGGCCATCCGGACCGAGCCCGCCGCCGCCGCCGCCTCTAATTGAGATTTACCCTCAGGTGTGGCCCCCGCCCCCACCCCAGCGGGGACCTGGGAGAACAAGAGGACACATTCTCGCCCCCACCCCCCTTCCGCTCGTCCAGCCCTCCACCCCGCCCGGCCCTCCTCACCGGAAGAAAGCAATCTCGCTCCCCGCGCCGCGGCTGGGGCGTCCGCGGGCCGCCGGCCTCGCTCCTGCCGGCCCCGCCAGCCCCGCGCCGGTGCCTCGGGCTTGGGCCCCCTGGACACCCGGCCCCTCGGCCCCGGCCCGGCGGCTCGGGCCCCACCTAGGGATTGGGTTTTTTCCACCCCAACAGGTAGCACGGGACGCACCGTGCGAGCCGAGGACACCGGAGGCCGCAGAGGGAGTGGCCGCCCGGTCCCCGGGGCCTGGGCACGCCCTGGGCCGCCGGCCTCCTGCCGCACGGCCCCCCGCCCCTGCCGGACGTGCGGCCAGTGGCCCCTGCACCTGCCGCCCATCCCCTCGGCCAGCGCCGGGCGCTTCTCAGTGCCGCGTGCAGCAGCCAGCTTGATTCCAGGCCACCCCACTCCAGATAACCCGTTTGCAGGAAAATGGTTTTATTCTGGGGTTTCGGGGTGGGGGTGCAGGCCTGGGTCATGGAGAGTGAGGAATGGCCGGCCCTTTTTCTTTTTTCTTTCTTTCTTTTTTTTTTTTTAATGAACAAAACCAAAAATCCCTTCCTACTCTCTGGCCAAGAGGAGCTTGGGCGCTGGGGACAGACTGAGGGGGATTTGGGGAACAAGATTTGAAGCCAGCCACCTCCACCCGGGTTGCCTGGGCAAGGCCTCACATTTCTGACCTGTCCGCTTGTTTCAGGCCACTGCTGGGGGGCTGGCTCTGCGATCAGGGTGACACACTAGTTTCCTCTCCTGGGATCTGCCCTTGGCCCAGAAAGGAGCCTATTTCAGTGTGTGGCGCCAGCCCATGGGAGCAACAGTCCTGTCCCTTCCCAGCTGGGGGCACTGATGCTTCGGGTCCTCAGGGTCCTCCTTGGGGCTCTGGTTCCCCTCCCTCCATCCCAGCCCAGTCTTTGGATTAGGAAGGGAAGGGGGTGGGAAGGCTGCTGAGGGGCAGCTGTTCCCGCCTCCCTCCCCGACTACGTGAGGGGCTGGGGCCTCCTAGTGCGCTTGGTCCTGCGGGTGGGGGCTGAGCCCACAAACTCGAACTGCTTCTGCCTCTCAGCATGGTTGGGGAAGGGCAGCTGGCCCTGGTAGAGGCGCTTGATAAAGTGGGCCTCTCGCTGGTTCTGGCGGCTGCGGGAGGCCTGGCGGGGCCGGCCCTGCCTGGTGAAGGCCATGAACCAGCCCTCATGCCGGGCATTCTGGAAGGCTGTATAGTTGTTCTCCAGGACGATCTCGGTGAACACGCAGTCTTTGCTCTTCCCACTGGGCTGTGGAGAAGGGAGGAGGAGAATTTGTCCACCCAGCCCCAGAGGGCTTATCTGCCTTTGGACCTATTTTGTAGGTCCCTTATTCCCAGGAGGGAGCTGCCTAGTGACACAGGCATCTTTGCTAGTAAGGCAAAATGAACAAGCTTGGAGTCAGAGCTGAATTTAGATACAGGCTTGTTACTTGGCAGTTGAGGAGGTGTTTAGCCATTGAGGCTCAGTTTCGTGACATAAAGATCAAGGTAATGTGTCCCCTGGGGTACTTGGTACATGAAAACTCTCATTCAATCTGGGTGAGGGGTGCTGTTGAGTTGAGAGAGGGAGGCAAGAGTCTCTGACAAAAAAGAAGGATCAGGATGCAGTGGTACATGCATGTAATCCCAGCAATTTGGGAGGCTGAGGCAGGAGGATCACAATTTAGTGAGACTCTGTCTCACTAAATTGCTTAGGGGAAAAAAAAAAATAAAAGGCTGGGATATAGCTCAGAGGCAAAGCACCTCTAGGTTCAATCCCTAGGTCCTTCTCCCTGCCCCCCAAAAAAAGAAGGGAAGAAGAGTGTCGGACACAACAGCCCCACTTGATCCTATGGACCCCATGCCCTATGCTCCTTTCTCAGACAACATGCCTGAGGTTATTTGGTGAGAAGCAGCTAGAATTGGAAGCCAGGAGTGCCCAGTTCCAAAGGAAATGTAATCCTCTTTACTGACAAGCTGGATGGACCCCACTAAGGAAGGGTTCATTGCCCAGTATTTAGTGTGCATCTTGCTAGCTGGAGCCCACTGAACTTGGGAGACCCACTGAACTTGGGGGAGCTTCTGTCTTCTATGTGCCCCAACTTTCAACCCTCATGAGCCCTTAGCCCTTCATACAGGGACATGTGGGTATTAACACTCTTACTGATCGCTGCTGGGGAAAGGCACCTTATATCAGAGCCAGGGGTCCTTGTGGGTCAGGGGTCCCCTCAGAAGGCTAAGAGAGCCATTGAAAGAGAAACAGGGAGGCACAGCAGGTGTGCTGAGAGGACAGTAAGAAGTCACAGTCCCACTGAGGTCCCTGTCTTGCTCCTGTGGGTGGGCTCCGCAGGGGGAGCTGGGTGCTGTTGGCCCTGCCTGCCCTGCCAGCAGGCCCCGCGCAGGCCTCACCTTCCCGATGAGCTTGCCCCTCTTGTTCATACAGATGTACTTCTCACTCTCCGCCCCCTTGATGCGCACCCGGCTGCCAAACGTGTCTGTCTCCACTATGAGCTTGGCTGTGATGGGGGAGGAGAGAAAGGCCTCGGTCACAGGGCTGCCAGCCAGGGGTGCAGAAAGGGTCCCCAACCAGTCTGCCCTCCAAACTCAGGCAGGTGAGAGGGATTGAGAACTGGCAGTCCCTGGGGCCCTCCCACTGTGGCCTTAGCCCTGGCACAGGCTCTGGGGATGGGCCAGGAGGCCAGGCCTGCAGCCGAGGACCAGGTCTCACCAAACTTGTTGCCGTCCTCAGCGGTGGCGGAGATGCGACGTCCGGTGACCTGCACATGCTTGCCACTGGTCCGGCTGTAGAGCTGGTACTCACGGATCTGCCGCCTGCTCAGCTGGTCGGTCATGGCACCCTGGTCCCTCACGTACTGGTTAAAATTAGGAGACGGGTGATTCTCCCCCTTTGCGGTTACCAAGGGAAAAATAGTGTCAATTTGCTTTGGATGACACCACCACTGGTCCATCGGGGGAGAGGGGTGTTTAGGTGAGTGCAGTGGGGGCAGGCCCTGTGTCCTGCAGAGTAGAAGGTGCAAGGTGAAGTTGGCATGGGCCATGACCTACCCAGGCTGCTGGGTGAGACAGTCATGGCCTCTTGGTTGCGTCCACCTTAAGGCAGGAGCCTTGTGTCTGCCCAGGCTTGGGGGACACAGTGATACAGCAGACTTGAAATCATAACTTGGGAAGCTGGAAAGGACCTTCAAGGCTATGGTGTCCCTTCTCATGTTGTGTGGAGGAGGTGCACAGAGACACACAGCTCACCTGAGACAGACCCTGTTTTCCTACCTCTGGGGTCTTGGATCCATTAGCCAGGGCTACCTGATTTCTCCTTTATCCTCCCCACACACTTTGCAAGATCCCTGCCCTAGTGCCTGTGCACAGAGCAGATGGTTTATTAGGTGCTTTGAGTTAGGGTCACTGGAGAATATTTTGGGATCTCTTATGCCCTTATCTTTATCTAGGGCCCCGTCAGCCCTGTAAGCTGCCTTTCCAGATCCTGCTCCCCTGTGTCTTCCCCAGGTACATGGGGCCCTCTGGGCAGTTGGTTTCCCTTCCGGCAGTGCTCACTTCCCTGTGGGCTCTGTGGGTCTAATACCTCCCTCACGGGAAGTGCTATCAGTGGGATTCAATGGCTGCTTTCACAGGCTGCCTGCCTGCTGGTGCCACAATGTGACCTCTGGTGCCATAGTGTAATTGAGGCTCCCCAGGCAGGTAGAAGATGTTGCCACCATCAGCCTGCTCTCCTTCCCAGGGCCAGGAGAGGAGCTATTTCCACACAAGCATACCACCATCTCCACGCTGGAGCTGCCCTTACCGCTCTGTAACATTGAGTTGGGGAGAAACAGATCACTTCCTGCCATCCTATTAGGTGCCCGTCAGGAGGACAGTTCCTATCCATTGGAGATCGCCTTAGCTCTAGCATGAAGATGCACCTCACTTGTTTCTCTATCTGGATACTATTGGCCATTTGGGGGACAGCTTTGCCCTGCCTAGAATTCCTAATTTCCTCCTTTTTTTTTTTTTGATACTGAAAATTTTTTTTGATCCCAGAAGTGGTCTACCTCTGAGCTGGACCCTCAGCCTGCTGTGCCTTAATTTTGTTTTGAGGCAGGGTCTTGCTAAGTTGCCAGGCTGGCCCTGAACTTGTGATCTTCCTGTCTCTCCTGTCTCAGGGCCTTGAGTAGCTGGTATCACAGGTGTGTGCCACTGAGCCTGGCCCTAATTCCATCTTTATACCAGGCCTGATCCCAACCATCTGGACAGAGCTAGACACAACTGGGCATCCGTTAGGGGCGACTGTCGCCTAGGGAGAGGGGTGGGAAATATCACCTCTGAGGAGGGAGAGATGAAGGAGCAGCTCTGAGGCCAAAGGTTTAACCTGCCCTGGGTTAATCCTTCTGATGCGTCACTGCCCATTGTCATCGACAGGCTCCCTAGGCAGACTCCAGGTAGTTCTCCAATTTGGGGAACTCCCATGAATCCCACCCTGGAAAAACCTGAGGTGAGAATTTGGGGTGGGGGAATCTGCCAGTCTGCCCCTCCCTGGCTTCCCTGCCAGGGGTGGGGTCCCTGACTGTCCCAGCCTGAGCCTCCTGGCCCAGGTTCAGGCTGTCCGCCCCTCTTGGCGGGCAGCCTCCTCCTGGCAGTCTGTTCCAGGTCAGGGGCAGAGAGGGCCCCCCAAAGCCCCCTCCTCTCCCCATTCCCCTTCAAGCCTTTCACAAAAGCAGCCCACGCCCCCCCCACAGCCCACAGCCCACAAGTCCCTCTCCCCGCGGGACCTTGCCTGTCCCTTTCATGTTCCCGCTGCGGGGGGACCTCCCCTTCCACAGCCGCAGACAGCTGCTTGTCAGCCGGCCCCTCAAGCATGGCTGTGGTTCAGCCTGCCGCCCCCTTCGCAGGGGGGTGAGGGGGCACTTCAAGGGGGAAAGGACAGCCTTGCCACCTTCCCCGCGTCCTGAATGGGGCCTCAGCCAGGCCATAAACGCCCCGGCCAGCCGCACCATTGTGCTAATTCCCCTTCCAGAACAGGTTGGGCCACCCCCAGCCCCCTCCCGGCCAGGCTGGGGGCTTTCTTCTTGCTCTCCCTGGATGTGTGAAGCAAAAGGCCTGGAACGGGGCTACAGCAAAAGGGGGAAGGAAAAGGGGGGGGTGTTGTCTCTCTCTCCCACCCCCCCACTGCTTCAAAGGCAGCCCAGTCCCTTCCCAGAGAAAAGGCATTTACCTTAAAAAAAAGTCCCCACTGGATAGGAAGAGAAGCCGGCCTCTGGCCTGGGAAAGCCAGGCGGTCTCTCCCCAGAGCGGTTCTGGACCAGTGCATTTTAATAGCTGCACTTTTATGGAGGATCACAAAAAAAGGACGAGCCATGCACAGGGGGCTGAGGCTTGGGGGTGGGAGGTGTGCGTGGTTGGGGGGTGGAGGGCAGACTTGGGGTGGGGGGAACGTGAAGAAGCAAACCCTGAATTCCATCCCAAACAAATCTTTGGGCTTGACCTTGTTGCCCTATAGGTAGGGAGTTGCCCCACCCCAGCTGGGCATTCCCACTGTGCCCATGGGACCCCGCTGGACATCTGTGGAGGTGGGAGGGGGGAAACGGGGGATCATACAAGTGGATTTGCATCAAAACCTGTCCTTTCAGGTGCTTGCAGGCTCAAGCCTCACCTGCGCCATGACTGTCCCCTCCCCTCAACTGGCCCTGGGCTCCATCCCTGGAGTCTTGAGAGCATGTGCACTTAGCCTTCGGGGGAGCCCAGTGCAGAGGGATGGACAGAGAGGCAGAGACTCAAGGGGAGCAGCGAGGGTCCTCAGAGGGAGACCTCAGATTAAAACCTCCCTCTATCCCCAAGGCTTTCCTAGCCCCCTTTCCAGTCATCCCCCAAAAGCCGATCCCCCCAAACCTCAGCACCTTCTAGATGCAGGAGAGGCCAGAGCCTTCTAGATACCAGGGGCTCAGAGACCTCCTTCCCCTCTCTTAGGTGCGGTGGGGGAGCTGGGGAGTGGGGGCGCCTACCTGCGTTTGACAGCAGAGAATCAATAGCTGCAAGCACCTGTGAAGGGGACAAGGCAGACCCAAGTGTGGGTGCCAGTGGCAAGCCCAGGGGTGCACCCAGGCCCCCCCAGGCCCCCATCCCTGCCCTGTTCCATCTGCCCCCACCCTGCCCAGCCCACCCAAATAGGGAGACAGGTCTGCCCCCGGGGCTGGAAATGGCAATAGGAGTCCAGTCCCAGGCAGCGCACTTACAGAGTGAGGTTGGGCAGCAGGCGGGCGGCTCCCATCGCTGGAGAGACTTCTTGGGGCGGTCACCCCCCTGCCCCCAAACTCAGGAGCAGATGTGGGCAGGCCCCAGGGGTAGTCCCAGAGAAGTCAAGGTCTCTCGGAGCCACAGGTTTTCAGGGGGAAGAAGAGAGAGAAGGGAGGAGGAGGGAGAGGAGGGGGAGGAGGGGAGGAGGGCGTAATTGGGAGACTGAGGTGTGAGGTGTCCACCTTCCCCGCCAGTGAGGCTGCAAAGCTGGCGCTGGTGGGGGCTCCCCAGCTCGCGCCCTCTGGGCTGCCAGCCCCGAGCTGGGTTTCCCAGGCGCAGGGATGGAGCTGCGGGATGGGAAGCTGGCCCCTGCAGTCAGTCTCCTGCTTTATTCCTGACCCTTCGGACCTGCCTTACTCCGTGCGGTGCGGGGCGTGTGGCAGGCAGGGGAGGGAGGCCGCCTTCCCCTCTTAGGGTCAGCTGCTCCTGCCCTCAGGTTTGGTGCCCCATCTCCCCGAGGGTGAGCGGCAGGTACTGAGCTGGGACTGGGGTCGAGGGTTCTGGCTCAGGGTGAGAATTCCCAGAAGCAGCCTTAAAAGGAGGAGCCTCCCTCCAGGGGGCAGGGGTGGGCTTGGCTTGAGCAGCCGCTGGCGCTGTCTCTCGTCACCCCTAGCCACTGGGAAGGAGGGGTTAAGGCCGTCCAACCCTAGCAAATACTGGGTGCAATGGGTTGGGCTGGAGGTGGAGGGTCTTGCAAGGACCTGAATGGAGTCACAAAAGCTGGCCCGAGATGGAGAAGAGCAGGGTACATTGACCTGAGCCACTTTTCCAGGGGACTCCTCTGTCTTCTCTGAGAAATGGGGATAGCAATGCCTCAGGGTGTTGGGGGACCAAATGAGAGAGCAGCATCTAGGAGACTTCAAAATCTATAAAACATTCTGAACCTTACTCTTGGCCCGAAAACCAGCCCCATTTACTCTCCCCAGCCGCTCAGGCCCCCACCTGACCTCGAGGTCCCTAGCACTGCGGGGCTGACCTCCAGGCTCCCAGCGCTGTGCTGGGCCAGCTTTCCCAGTCTCACGTTTCACACCCACATTTACAGATGAGAAAACTGAGGTACATTGGGAGGTCACTTGCTCAAAATGAGCCAGCCAGTGGATGGAGTGACCAGGTGAGTCCATGAACCCTCTCCTCCAGAGCCCCAGCCCCATAGGGCTTCCTTGTAGGGGCTCAGAAGCCTTTCTGTGTTTTAAGATGACAGGGAGGTCCTGAAAGCTGATGGCCAGGGAGCTCTGTGCTGTCTCCTCCCTACAGAAAGGGGATGTTGGTGACAGTGGGAGTGGGGAGTGCAGGAGCGGGTCTCTGAGAGACGCCCAGGTCTCAGCTCTGACTCCCTGGAGTTCTTGGTGCCCTGGGAAGGGAAAAGGGAAATGCCAGGTGTGGGTTCATTTACCTAAGGAGCTGACTTTTAGGGTGAAACTCTCACCTCCAGGTTCCTCTCACCTTCCTGAGCTCCAGCAATCCACAAAGTGGTCTGCCACCCTGGCCCCACACACAAACAAGCCAAGCAGCCCCCTCCAGGGCTCTGTCCAGCTCCAGCAGGGGGCTGTCCAGCTCTGCCCTCCCCCGGCTTAAGCCCCAAGCAGGGGGCCCAGGAGTAAGTTGCCTGAATTGGTTTAAGGAGGGTGGAGGCTCAAATAACCTGGGGAATCCAGGGCTTTGGGATCAGATTCAAATGGCATCAAAACTGGAAGCGATTTTAGAGCTTCATGATCTGGTTCAACTGATCATTCCACAGATGAGAGTCAGAGTGGGATGGTGACTCACCTCGTGTCTCACTGCTGGCATGGTGGGGCACGACAAAAGGCCAGATGCTCACATCCTAGCACAGTGCCTGCTGTTCCCTGACCACACCCCAGCCCGCCCGCCTCTCGCCCCCTGCTGAGCCATCCTCTGCACTCCTCTTCCACATTCTTCCCATTACTCCAGGCCTGTTTCAGCCTCTGCCTCTTCCAGGAACCTCCCCCAGTGTCTCTCCCCATCAGATTCTGTCTTGATCCCTCGGGAACCTCTGCCTTCATGCCCAAACCCACCAGCTCCCAGAGAGGGTGTTAGAGGCCACCTCCAGCCAACCTCCAATCCAGGGGTCAGGTGGGGTCGCAGGCACAGATTCACAGGGCTTAGGTCCTGGTGCTCCACGGTGGTGGTGTCCGCTGGTAGAGGGAGGGGGATTCTACCTTATGCCCTCAGGGTTCATTCACCCAGGGGACAGTGGGATTTGTTCAAGGCCTCTAAGCCGGAGCTCCAGGTTCTTGTGGGTGGGGACAGGGTCTGCCATTACTGGCCCAATCTCAACCCAGGTCTCCATGGTAACAGATGCCTGCAATCAAGATCGGCTTTGGGGCTCAGCCCGAGGCTGGTGCCAGGGGGCTCTGGGGCATGGCAGAGTAGCCTGCTTCCTGGGTGAGATCTCTTTGTCTCCTTGTCCTGTCCATTGGCATTAGGAGGCCTGGCTTCTGGTTCAATTTGCTCCTTTGCCCCCAGGGGAGAGTCAGTGGCATGCCCCAGGTGGGGAGCCACAAGGCCTGGCGTACGGTAGGCAGGGACCTGGGTCTTTTCCCATCCCCTTGCTTGGCCTTCACAGCTGTGTGACCATGTCAAGTCCCTTTCCTTCTCTGGTCTCAGGTTCCCAGTTCATAAAAGGAAATGGCCACTACTAATGTTGTCAGAACTGCCACCAGGAAGTTCAGCTGAGATTTGTGATGATTTTTCAGATGACTGAAAAGTCTGAAGTGCTGCAAGAACAGGGGAATTGGGCAGTGGCTCAACCTCACTTTACCTACACTTTGTTAGACTTTGTCCTTCACTGGAGCTGGGGGAAAGGAGGAGGGGAGAAGGGTACAGCTCATTAGCATTGGTGGGGGGGGGTTGCAGGAGGTGATAAGGGAAGTGAGAAGTAGCCTGGCTGCGCAGCTAATCTCCACCCCCTAGTGCCAAGTTCAACACCCCCCAACTGGGGCCGTCTAGCGCCTGCTCCTCCCAGCAGCCAGCTGCTGCAAACACCAGCCCACCTGCATATCTGCCACTTGTCAGCGCCTGCTTCAGCCCCAGCTCACCCTTTTCCTGTTGAAAGCGGAGGGTTAGGGCAGGGGAAGGGAGAAGGGCAAAGGGCGCCCTAGGAATGCAGGCTGACCCCCATTTGCGAGTTGATACCTACTGTGTGTCTGCAAATAAGAATCAGATGCTCGCTGGTTATCTGTTCAGAGCCCTCCTGTGAGGATCCCCAGGGCTCTCGCCTGGGGCTGGGGGAAGGGAGGAAGTCCTTGCCACATACCTTCAACTATGAAGACCCTCGGCCATCTGCTAGACTGTCCTTTGGACTTAATTCTTTTTTGGTGGGATGGCTACTGGGACTTAATTTTTTGGGGGGTACTGGGGATTGAACCCAGGGGTACTTTACAACTGAGCCACATCTCCAGCCCTTTTTATTTTTTGTTTTGAGATAAAGTCTAAATTGCTTAGGGCCTTAATAAATTGGTGAGGCTAGCCTCTAACTTTCGATCCTCTTGCCTCAGCCTCCCAAGTCTCTGGGATTACAGTTGTGTGCCACAGTATCTGGTTGGACTTAATTAATTCCTGTCCTCAGTTTCTGAAGTTCCTCACATACTTCCTAACCAAATGGCCCTTCCTACCATGGAAATTAACCTATTTACTTCCTTCAAAGCATTGAATGGTAATTGAAATTACAGTGTTGACTTTTGTTTTCCACTATAACAGAGGCGACTTGAGGGTAAGGAATTGGTTTTGTCCATCCTGTATGGCTGTGGCCAAAACCAGACTCAGTGAACAATAGCTGCCTACCAAGGGCCCGAGGAGCTGACCAGAGTCCCAAGCCTTTTGCTGACTTTCCCATGCAGGTGTTCAAGGACCTGACCTCCTGGGACCTGCACCTGGGGCTTCTGGGCAGCTCTCTGCTGCCTTGCTTTAGGCCTGGCCCACGGCATGCTGGGAGAAACCCTGCAAGTGCAGTCCCTAGAGGAGAGCCACCTGCATGCCTGCTTGCATCAGGAGCTAAGCCAGGGTCAGTAACCCAAAGCCACTGTAGCAGGCCTGGAAAAGGCAGGAGGACAGGGCCATGCAGTGGTCATTCAGGCCACTTCCCTGCTGTCTATTGGCTTCACTCCAACACTTTCTGGGCCTTGTTCAAGTGGCCCATGGGGCTCAGCACCCTCCCAGAAGAAGGCCCAGAGAGTAAGGCCCCCTGAGCTGCTCCCCCCACTCCCATGGGTGCTCTGTACATTTGACAGCTGCCTGACAGGAGGAGGGCAGGGGGAAGAAGGGAGCTGGGGCCCTGGGGACAGGCCCTTCTTGGTAGCACAAGCAGGTAAATCCTGAAGCTCTGCGCAGCTGGCAGGCTGAGGGCCTGGCCCCAGTGCCCTGGGCACCCTCAGGGCCCTGTGCTGCTCAAGGCTGCCCTCTGCTGGGCACATGGACAGCTGTAGCCGGCGAGCCTGCCCCAGGAAAGAGGAGAGAGGTCCTGACAAAGCAAACTTTATTGTGGCCCTGTGCTCTCGGGCTTTTCTCTCCAGGGCCTCGAGACCACAGGGTCCAGGGTACGAGGCTCCTGTGGGGCCCTCACAATACCCTGTCACATTGAGGCTCAGGTGAAGGGGGCTGGTAGGGGGACGTCTGCACCCAGCGCACAGAGGGAGGAAGACCCTCTGTGCGGTGGGCTTGCGGCTCTTCTTCTGTCACTGGGGCGAGGCCATCCTGGCTCCTCACTTCTTGGAACCCAGCTTCTTAGATCTGACTGTGGGTTTGGCCTGTGAAGATGAGGGAAAGCTCCCGTCTCCACTTTCTCCCCCGGCCTGGGCGGCCTCCCAGAACCCAGAGGCTCCCTGGAGGCCAGCCTCACCTGCTGCCACTCACCTTTCTTACAGGGCTCTTCTCTGGAAGGCTGGACCTGGAATAGGGTGGGGTTGGCAAGAATTGGGGTCACAGGTGGGCAAGAGAGCTCGGCCTGATGCCAGTAGCTTGGGTCCTCCTGAGCCTGAATGGTTCCAGGAGACAGGGGCCTGGGCCAGGGGAGGTGAAGCTACTGGGTCCATTGCACCCTGGCTGCCACCAGGGTCCTGCCTGTCCATTTTTATTAAATAACCTTTTTTTTCTCTTCTGACAGCAAGGAAGTGGCCTGAATGACCACTGCATGGCCCTGTCCTCCTGCCTTTCCCAGGATAATATAAAAATATAAAAATAATTCTAACTGCATCACACATAAATAAAATAGGGGTGGGGTTGTGGCTCGGTGGTAGAGTGCTCATCTAGCATGGGTGAGGCACTGGGTTCGATCCTCAGGACCACATGAAAATAAATAAATAAAAATAAAGGCATTGTTTCCACCTACAACTAAAAAATATTTTTAAAAATAAGAATAAGTTATTTATAATTTTCTTTACTTCACACCAATAGTAACACTTCAGTGTACTTTTTCTGTAAACTATTTCTAAAACTATGTGAAATAAAATAAAAGTAGTTTGATATCCTCTTCTTTGAACTGTCAATAATTTCTCTTGTTATAAGCTTCAAAAGCATTATGTGGCTAGGCATGGTAGCGCATGTCTGTGATCCCAACTACTTGGGAAGCTGAGATAGGAGAATCACAAGTTTGAAGCCAGTCTCAGCAACTTAGTGAGATCCTCCCCCTTTTTTTTGTGTGACCCTGTCTTAAGGAATAAAAAAGGGCTGGGGATGTGGCTCAATGGTAAAAGATGCCTCTGGGTTCTGTCCCCAGTACTCTCTCAAAATAAAAAAGGGATGTGGTGGAGCTCTGTGGTGGTAGAGTGCCTGTGGTTCACTCCTCAGGACCAAAAGAAAAAAAAAGAGAAAGGGAAAGGGGGCGCAGCATTTAGTTAACTTTTATGTTAGTACACATTTATAATGCTTGCATTTTTCACTAGTTTTATTTTATTTTATTTTTGGACCTGGGATTGAACCCAGAGACACTTAACCATGGAGCCACATCCCCAGCCCCTTTTTGTATTCTATTTAGAGACAGTCTCAGTGAGTTACTTAGCTGAGGCTGGCTTTGAACTTGCAATACTCCTGCCTCAGCCTCCTGAGCTGCTAGGATTACAGCTATGTGCCACTATGCCTGGCTGCTTTTACTAGTATTTGAATAATGCCACGATGGTATTTGAATACTAGTATTTGAATCGTGCCATGTGTATAATTTATCTCATATTTTTTAAAAAAAATATTTATTTTTTAGTTGTAGTTGCACACAATACCTTTATTTCTATGTGGTGCTGAAGATGGATCCCAGGGCCTCGCACATGCTAGGCAAGCAGCACTCTACCGCTGAGCCCCTGCCCCCCGCCCCCACATCTTGAACAGGATTCCTTGCAGGGGAAGAGAACACCTGCATGCCTTTGAGAGGGTTGTCCCTTCACTGCGCACACGCCTGCTGGGCCTGCTCTTTCCAGCACAACACGCCTCAGCCAATGACTTCTGGCGAATTTAATAGATGGAAAGAATTACCTTTCTGTCTCCTCTTCTTTGTCCAGTTTTTTTTTCTGGAAACCAAAACCAAGCATTACTAGGAGAGCCAGGGAAGGGCCCAGGGCCAGAGCAGACTCCCAAGCCCCACATAGTCCCAGCTGAGCACCTGGCAGGACTTGGCCGTCCCACAGGCTCGCCTGGGAGCCTGGGCCACATGCTGGAGCCCAGTCCCTCCCAGGTCCTATGCAGGGTCCCACCTCAGTGAGAGCAGCTATGCTCCTCCCCCACCTTGGCAACGCTGGTCTGCTTCTGCAGTGACGGCCGCTTGACTTGTTTGACAGGCGTGTCCTCTAGAGACACATCTGCCTCGTCGTCATCCTCTTCCTCTTCTTCCTCCTCTTCCTCCTCCACCTCTTCCTCCTCCTCCTCCTCTTCTTCCCAGGGTAGGTCTGAAGTTTCTGTGATGGTGTGGGCAAAGGGGCAGGGGTGGGGGAGTGGCGGAGCTTCTGAGCAGCTGGGTGACACCTGCCTCCTGTCCCAAGACTTGTGCCCCAAGTGTGGTCCTGAGGGGATCCTGCATGGAGCTGAAGGTATTAGCCTACCCACTGCCCAGGGCCTTTCTCCTCCACAAAGTGGGGGCCAGGGTGGGGCATGGGACCCTGGAAGCCCCCAGAAGGTGGGCATGGGAGAAAGAGGGCAAGGCAGGAGGACCACACACCATTAGGAAGGGGTGGGGGCGAACACGAAGGTGGGCAGAGAGGGCGAGCAGGTTCCAGTGCTGGTGACATGGTCCCCAGCATGGCACAGTTGAGGTGGTGGGATGGAGCAGAGCTGGGGCCCAGTGGAAGGTGATTAGGTCTTGGGGTTCCACCCTCACAAGTAGACTAATGCCCTTAGCCTAAGGGAAGTGGGAGATGCCAAAGGATTTTGGGGAGGAGAGTGCCCTGAGAGAGAGGCACAACTGGACAGAGAAGAGGCCAGCGGAAGGGGTCTCGAAGGGGACAACGTTATACTGAGCTGTTTCCTACACTGCACAGCTTCTTACTGAACCAGCAGCCAGGTCTGGGGTGGTCCCGTGTTCAGGTGTTTTGCTAAGTGCTCCTTCTGACCACCTCATTTATTCTTGAAACTATTCTTCAAAGATGAAGCCAAGGGAGGCCCCATTCTCAAGCTGCAGATGAGGGGCTGAGGCCCACAGAGGACCTGGGGCCAGGACACTTGCCATGGCCTTCCACTTCAGGCTCCAGGTGATCCTGTTGCCTTTGGGGATTTTGTCCCCCAATTTAAGAATCTCTCAAATGTCTGAGTACCCAGTAGGTCCCTAGTCCTGTTTGGCACCATATCCTCAAACCTGCCCACCAACCTCATACTTACCATAACATTCCTGGCCACTGAGAAACACAGGCCCTGAGCCAGCCCGGAGGTGAAAAGTAACTGGAGGAGAAAATTCTACTCCTGTCATGGCGACCTGCAGTGGAAGGGATGTGGGGACAGGAGCAGAGGAGACAGGGTCACTGAGGTTTGGCAGCTGCTGTGGGCTGGCCTAGGTGATACTCAGATATGCTTCTCCCACCACACACGCTCATGGGCTGTGTGGACCTTGGTGCCTGCTCCCTTCTTGCTGAGATGGGCCTTGTCCAAGATGGGAACCTTATAATCTTGCTTCAAGACCACAGATTGCCTTCCAAGATGAGGGGCAGCTGTTAGAGAAGTCTGAAGGCTGTGGTCTGACTTGGGACCTCCTTTGCGCATATTCATGGTTAGGCCCCAGAACCCTCTGGTGCAATGGTATTTGGAGGTGGGGATTTGGGAGGTGATTAGATTCAGATGAGGCGAAAGGTGTGGAGGGTTCTGGTGGGATAGCGCCCTGACGAGAAGATACCAGAGGGCTCGTCTCTCCTCTCACACTGAGAAGGGGGCTGCCCATGAGGGAGAAGACCCTCACCAGAGCCCACCCACTTGGGCACCTACTGTTGAACGTCCAACCTCCAGAACTGAGAAAATCAAGCCGTCTCTGGTACCTTGTTAGGGCAGCCTGAGCTGAGTAACGTGTTGGCCAAATGTGAAAATGCCACGTGGGACATGCAGTACAGCTTTGGTTTTATGAGAAATATATGGATATACATCTGAATAAAGGTTAGAAACAGTTAAAGAACTAGTGATAACTGTCGGAGGAAAGAAAGGTATTTATTATCTATACTTTTCCAAATGTCCCAAATTTCTTTCTTTCTTCTTTTGAGACAGGGGTCTCACTGTGTTGCCCAGGCTGGCCTTGAATTCCTGGGCTCAAGTGATCCTCCTGCCTCAGTGTCCTGAGTGTTAGAACTAAAGGAACACACCACTGCATCTGGCCCAGCTTTTCTAGAATAACAACAACTTATATTTTTTGAGCTTCTACCATGTGTTAGGTACCATGATAAGCATTTTACTTGCTTTATCCCACTTAAATCTACCCCCCCCCCCAAAACCCATGATAGAAGTACTGTTATTTGTAGAAGAGGAAGCTAAGGGTTAGAGAGATCCACTTAAGAGTTTGTGATCCAGCCAGGCACAGTGGTGCACATCTGTAATCCCAGCAGCTCAGGAGGCTAAGGCAGGAGGATTGTGAGTTGAAAGCCAGCCTCAGCAAAAGTGAGGTGCTAAGCAACTCAGTGAGACCCTGTCTCTAAATAAAATACAAAATAGGGCTGGGGCTGGGGCTCAGTGGTTGGGTGCCTCTGACTTCAATTCTCAGTACTGCTCCACCAAAAATTAATGTTTCCAGCCTACGACAAGGAGGCGAAGGCCCCTCCGAGGTCTTAACACAAGGGCTATGGGGAATGTTGAGGATTGGGGCCTAAAAAAACCCCAAACCAACCCCTAAAACCAACAAACCCACTTAGCAGACTTGAAGAAAGATAACGGAAGTGCCAGTGCTGGGAGAACCTAAAAACCCTTAGCTGTGTCTCTCACACCCTCAAAGGCTGCATTCACACGGTGGGTACTGCCAGGCAGGAAGTTGGAACAAAATCCTAGCCTTGGGATATTTCTAGAGCAAATGGTAACGCAAACACAAAACCACTCCACTGGGACACCCCCCAAGCCCAGGCCACAGGGAGAGCTTTCAGAGCAGAACAAGCAAACCAAACCCCTGAAGATGAGCTCACCATGAAAAGCCACAACTCAAATGAGAAACAACCCTGCCGGAATTGGCAGAAAGAGGCAAAGAACTTCAGGTTAGTACAACCAAGGAGTCCAGATAGGAGAACAATGACTGAACACTTCAAAATAAACCTGGTTATAAATGTAAAAGTGGAAATCAGAACCCTTAAAAAAAACCATGAAAGTAAGAAGCAAATGCAGTCACAAGGCCATGAAAAATAGGAGCATTAAAATAAAATGATCAAATGGTAAAAAAGTAGAATAAGCCAGTGGAAGCAAGAATTTGTAAGACCTGGCTGGGGTGCTGGCTCAAAGGTATAGTGCTCACCTAGTATGCGTGAGGCACTGGGTTTGATCCTCAGCACCACATAAATATAAAGATATGGAGTCTACCTATAACTATATAACTATAACTAATATGTATATATGAATTAGTAAGATGAAGTGATGCTGTAAAGAATTACTCGGTACAAGTTGGACATGGTGGTGCATGCTTGTAATCCCAGTGGTTTGGGAGGCTGAGGCAGGAGGATCGCAAGTTCAAAGTGAGCCTCAGCAATTTAGCAATGCTCTAAGCAACTTAATGCAGCTCTGTCTTGAAGCAAAATATAAAAAGGGCTAGGGGTGCTGTATCTCAGTGGTTAAGGACCCCTGGGTGCAATCCCAGGTACCAATAATTAGTTAATTGCCTAGTAAGAGGTAAAGGAGAGATTTCAAAACTATGAAAGATTTTAAAAAATTTTTAAAATCCTATAAATTAAAATAAAACAAAAGACAAAAATATGAAAGAAAGGTTAATACATGGGAAACTAAATGGGGAAGGTCCAACATGCATCTAATCATGGTGTGCTGTAAAGTTGAAAAATTATAATTTGAACCATTGCCGCAGTCTGGCTGGGCACACGAGCCACTCAAACAGGAACAAATTTTATCTCTGAAACTCGCGCCAATGCCCTGTATGCTCCCAGGAAATATGCCGAGAGAGAGAGAGAGAGAGAGAGACACACACACACACACACACACACACACACACACACACACACACAGGGCGTTCTCCTGGACCCCACAACAGGAAATCCCTCCTCCGGAATTCCCTCCTACCGTACTTCCCCAACCAATGGGAACTCTCCAGGAGTCCTGTAGCAGGCCTAGGTGGACAGCAGGGGTTTAATATCCATTTGAATGCAGATCTTAACATAATCATATCATCTCAATGGCTTGCTGGCGTCACCTGTCACCTTTCAACCAAAAATGCCATGCTTCATTACTACTTGGCTATGGCTCTTAGCAAACCATTACAAGTTGGGGGCTAACTTTGCAATTATTTTTTAAATTTTAATTAAAAAATAAACATACATCACACAATAAAATTATAAGAATCCACTGAAAATCCACAAGAATAATCAAATTTTACCACACTTCTTTGGTAACTGATACATCAAGGAGATTTAAAAAGTAACGCAGGTTTGAATGCTTAATACACTTGATTTAGCAGACACACATAGAATCCTACGATACCACCATGTACTTGTCTATATGTCAGGTATCAACAAATACCAAAGAATAGATAGTCCTTTTTTTTTTTTTGTACTGGGGATCAAATCCAGGGGTGCTTTACCACTAAGCCACAACCCTTGCCCTTTTTATTTTGAGACAGGGTCTTGCTAAGTTGTTTAGGGTCTCGCTAAATTGCTGAGCCTGGCCTTGAACTTGGGATCCTCCTTCCTCAGCCTCCTGAGTTGATGGGATTATAGGCGGTACCACCATGTCTGATGGTAAAATGAAAAATCTTAAAAGCAGCCGGGTGGGCAGGGGAGGGCGACTTTACTTACAAAGAATGAAGATAAAGATATGAGTAGATTTCTCCAGATAATACAAACTAGGAGAAAATGAAGCAAAGTTTTTCAAGTATTGAAAGGGAAAAAAAAAATTCAAACTAAGTTTTTTTTTTTTGGGGGGGGGGTACTGAGGATTGAACTCAGGGGCCCTTACCACTGAGTCACACCCAGCCCTATTTTATTTAAAGCTGCTGGGATTACAGGTGTGTGCCACCATGCCTACCTTCGACCTAAAATGTCTTTCAAAAGTAAATGAATGATCCAGGCATGGTGGCGTGCACCTATGATCCCAGCAGCTCAGGAGGCTGAGGCAGGAGTAAAGCGAGTTCAAAGCCAGCCTCAGCAAAAGCCAGGCGTTAAGCAACTCAGTGAGACCCTGTCTCTAAATAAAATACAAAATAGGACTAGGGATGTGGCTCATGGTCAAGTGCCCCTGAGTTCAATCCCATGTTAGAAAAAAAGAAAGAACAAGCAAGATGAAAATTTCCAAACAAAGGCTGAGAGAACTCATCAGAAGCAGACCTACAATACAAGAAATTTTCAACTCCTTGAAGCAGAAGAAAATATTACAACATGGAAATATGAATCTATGCAAAAGAATGAAAAGTATCCAAAATGGTACATATGTAAACAAATACTAGAAATGAGATACTTTAATTTATAATCCCCTTAGAGCCTTTAAAACAATGTAACAGTAAAACAATGTAACAGTGCAGTATAGAATTTATAGCCTTTGTTGACAAGTAAAAGTTGTTACAACAATACCTCAGAAGATGGGAGGTAGGAGATGGAAATAGGCTGAGCTGACCTCTTCCTCCTCCTCCTCCTCCTCCTCCTCCTCCTCCTCCTCATTTTTTAAAATTGCAGTAGAAAGTGGTGTTGAAACCAGGAATGTTCTATCTCTGAGCTACATCTTTAGTTCTTTTTATTTTATTTCTGAGACAGGGTCTCACTATGTTGCTGAGACTGACTTCAAATTTGTTAAGCTCCTGCCTCAGCCTCTTTAATCTCTGGAATTATAAGTGTGTACCACTGGGCCAAGTCTTAGCCCTCTTTCTCATTTCTTATTTTGAGACAAAATCTCACTAAATTGCCGAGGCTGGCCTTGAACTTATGATTCTCTTGCCTCAGCCTCCTGAGTAGCTGGGGTTACAGGCATAACACCACCCACCATGCTCACCAGTAATAGTCTTTTAGAGTACATAAATAGGAAGAATATTATTTGGAAGTAGATTATTGTAAATTAAAGATGCACATTGTAAATCCTAAAACAGCCACACACACACACACAGAAAAAATGTTTAAGTATAGCTAAGAGGCTAATGGTAGAGATAAAAGTTTAATCATTGCCTGAGCTTGTGGTTCAGTGGTAGAGCACCTGCCTAGCACATGTGAGGCATTGGGTTTGATCCTTAGCATCACATAAAAATAAAACAAAACAAAGGTATTGTGTCCATCTATAATATAACTACACAGGCAGCCCCCCACCCCTCTCTCTTAGTACCACGGATTGAACTCAGGGGCACTCGACTACTGAGCCACATCCCTAGCCCTATTTTGTATTTTATTAGACAGGGTCTCACTGAGTTGCTTAGTGACTCGCTAACTGAGGCTGACTTTGAACTCACGATCCTCCTGCCTCCACCCCCTCAAGCCACTGGAATCAGAGGCATGCACCACCGTGCCTGGCCTACACAGGCAGCTTAAAAAAATAATAATCATAAAAGGACCAGGGATATGGCTCAGTGGTAGAGAGCTTGGCTGGCCTGCTTGATGCTCTGAGTTTGATTCCCAGCACTGGAAAAAAAAAAATTCATGAAAACTATTTAGTTAATTCAAAGAAGGAGGCTAGGAGAGGAAGAAAGGAAAATAGATGGAGGAAAACAAATAGCAACATGATACATTTAAACCCAGGTTGATAAATTATGTGAGATGTTAATGGTATAGGCTAGGATTAGTGACACACACCTGTAATCTCAACTATTTGGAAGGCTGGGGCAGGAGGATCACAAGACTGAGACCATCCTGTGCAACTTAGATTCTGAGTTGAAATAAAAAATAAAAAGATCTAGGACTATAAGTAGTGGTAGAGTGCCCCTAGGGTCAATCCTCAGTATAGGGGGAGGGAAGGACATCTAACTGGATAAAAGAGTAAGACTCACTTATATGCTATCTCACAGAAACCCACTTTATGTATAAAGATATAGAGAGTAAAAGTAAAATGATGTCAGGTATGGTGGTGCACACCTGTAATCCCAGTGGCTTGGGAGGCTAAGGCAGGAGGATTGTGAGTTCAAAGCCAGCCTCAGCAAAAGTGAGGTCCTAAGTAACTCAAATTAAAATGATAATGGAAAAGAACAGGAAGAATACACCACATAAACACTAATCAAAAGATCTGTATTAAGGCTGGGGATGTAGCTCAGTGGTGGACTCAATGACATGTATATGTGAGGCCCTCGTCTTGAGCCCCAGCACTCAACAAAACAGATATTGACTATTTTTTTGGGGGTACAGCTACTGGAGATTGAACCCAAGGCTTGTTACCATAGAGCCTCATCCCTAGCCCTTTTCTAACTTGAGTTTCTGAGGCTGGTCTTGAATTTATGATCCTCCTCCCTCAGCCTCCTGAGTCACTGGGATTAAAGGTGTGAGACACCATGCCTGCCTATTTGTATAAAATAAACAGAACTGTTATCTGACTTGATATAGAGCAATTCAACACACATTTTTCATTTTAGTGTAAACAAAATATTCATCAAGACAGAATATATTTTGGGCTACAAAACAAGTCACTACATTTTAGATTGAATTCTTACCAATTATATTCTCAGAACCCAATGGTATTAAGCTATGAAACAACTAAAGCATCATAGAAGATGCCTAATTATTTGGAAATTTAAAAATATACACATTCATAAAATACTTCAGGGGCTGATGAAGGAAAGTGGTAATGATTTGAACTGAATGAAAATGAAAACAATACTTATCAAAATGTGTTGAAGCTAGAAAGATGCTTAGAAGAACATCATGGCCTGAAATGCTTGAATTATAAAAAGAAGACCTAAGTATACCTATTATATAGTATAATATATTATATGGTAGAGTATATATGTATACATTTGTATATGTGTGTGTATATGTAAATATATATGTATGTATACACACAAATATGTTTTTCCTTTTATACTCAGGGGCACTCCACCTCTGAGCCACATCCCCAGCCCTATTTTGTATTTTATTTAGAGACAGGGTCTCCCTGAGTTGCTTAGTGCCTCCCTTTTGTTGAGGCTGGCTTTGAACTTGTGATCCTCCTGTCTCAGTCTCTGGAGCCACTAGGATTATAGGTGTGTGCCACTGCGCCTGGCTGTTTCTCCCTTTATAAACTATAAAAAAGGCAGAACAGAGATAGGGATGTAGCTCAGTGATAGAGTACTTACCCACCACATATGAGGCCCTGGGTTCAAGCCCCAGCACTGCAAACAAAACAAAACAAAAACTACAAAAAGAGTAAGTGAATTCCAGTGGGGTGGCACATGCCTGTAATCCCAGTGACTTGGGAGGCAAAGCAGGAAGATCACAAGTTTGAGGCCAGCCTCAGCAATTTAGCAAGACCCTGTCTCAAAATGAAAACTAAAAAAGGCTGGAGATGTAGCTCAGGGATTAAGCACCTTGAGTTCAGTCCCCAGTGCCAACACACACACACCCACACCCACAAAAAGAAAAACTCAATCCAAAACAGAGAAGGAGATAAAAATATGAAAGTAGATAAACAGAAAATTGATGAGACCAAAAGCTAGTTTAAAAAAAAAATTCTGTTAGTTGTAGAGGGACACACAATATCTTTGTTTATTAATTTATTTTGTAAGTAGTGCTAAGGATTGAACCAGTACCTCTCACACGCTAGGCAAGCGCTCCACCACTGAGCCCCAGCCCCGCAAAAAGTAGTTTTTGAGAGAAATTAGTAAAACTATTAAATCTCTGGACAAGCTTTAAAAAAGGAGAAAAACAAGTTACCAATATCAGAAGCCAAAGAGCAGATGTCATTACAGCTAACAGAAACAAAACAAAGGAATGTCACGAACAACTTTACACCAAGAAATCTGACAAATTAGATGAAATGAAAAATTTCCTTAAAAGACACAACGAAGCCCTGTCATGAAAAGACCTACAACTCAAACAGTCCTGTATCTATGAGAGCCCTTTAGCCTATTAAATGTCAATCAGAGCCGAGTGCAGCAGCACACATCTGCAGTTCTGGCTACTTGGGAGGCTGTGGCAGGAGGATCGCTTGAGCCCGGGTTCATGGCCAGCCTGGGCAACAGAGTTGGACCCTGTGTCTCTCTCTCTCACACATATACAAGTTAACCAGATTGTTTCATTCTACCAAATTTATATGAACTGTTCCAGAAAAACAGAAAAGGAGATAATACCCTGTCATTTGGAGGCCAGCATTAGCCTGATACTAAAACCAGATGAAAAAAAAAGAAACTACAGACAATGTTGCTCATCAACAGACACAAATATCCTTAATAAATATTAGCAAATAGAATCCAGCAATAAAGAGAAGGATAATGTGACAAATGGGGCTCATTCCAGGAAAGCACAGTGATCAATAAATATAATGGACTGAAAATCGAATTTAATTTGCCAAATAACAGAACAAAGGCGGAAAAAAAAAATCACCTCAATACAGAAAGGAATACTTTGACAAAATTGAATAGCCATGTATGATAAAATATCTCAGAAGAGTAGGATAGTTGGAACATCTTCAACCTGGTACAGGACATCTTGGGAAGATGGCTTGCCTTTCCCCGAAGACCTGGAATAAGGCAAGGATGGTCCTGCTCTTGCCATTTCTAGTCAACAATATACTCAAGGTCCCAATCAGTGAAGTTTGGCCAGAAATACTCACAGAGGCACAGAGGTGTGCATACGGAAACTAAAGGAGTTAAACTCTTATTCACAGATGACACGAATATGCACATAAATTCAAAGGAACTAATATATAAATTTAGCAAAGACATCTGATATAAAACCAATTGTATAGCTGTAGACTAGTTATGAACAATCACAAAGTAAAATTTAGAAAGCCCATCTGGCCAGGGCCATAGCACATGCCTGAAATCCCAGCTACACAGGAGGCTGAGGCAGGAGAATTACAAGTTCAAGGCCATCTGGGACAACTTAGTGAGATGCTGTTTCAAAATAAAAATGGTGGAAAGGTAACTCAGTGATCACTTGCCTAGCATGTGCTAAGCCCTAGGTTCAACCCCCAGGACTACATACCCACACACACAAAAATCCCACCTGTTTACCTCACATCATATACAAAAATTAACTCAAAATGGATCACAGACTTAGATATAAGAACTAAAACTCTAAAGCTCCTAGAAGAAGTTGTAGGTTTAAATTTTTGTGACCTTGGACTAGACAATAGTTTTTAGATTCAACCCCAAAGGTACAAGCAACATAAGAAACAAAAATAAATTGGACTCTATAAAAATTAAAAACTTCTCTGTTGCAAATAATAGCAGGAAAGTGAAAAGAAAATCTACAGAATGGAACAAAATACTGCAAATCATCTAATAAGGGATAGCAAGAACTAGCATAACTATAGCAGAAAGACAAATCTTAAAATAATTGACCTGAAACCCAAAGGAAAAAAACAAAAAACAAAAACGAAGACTTGAATCAACAATTCTCCAAGGAAGATAGACAAATGCCCAACAGAGACACGAGCTGTGAGAGGTATGTTGTAAAAAGGGACAACTGGATTCCTCAAACTTTTGTGGTAGGAAGGCAAGAATCACATAGCAATTTTTTTTTTTAATTTATTTTTTAGTTCTCGGCGGACACAACATCTTTGTTTGTACGTGGTGCTGAGAATCGAACCCGGGCCGCACGCATGCCAGGCGAGCGCGCTACCACTTGAGCCACATCCCCAGCCCTCACATAGCAATTTGGAAAATAAACTGGCCATTTGGTATAATGTTGAATATATGCTTATTATAGGAGCCAGTGATTCATTCCACCATTGTGCTCAAGCTAAATGGAACATTTTCCCAAAGACTTACACTGGAATAGTCATGGCATTTTTTATTCATGATAGTTTAACACTGGGAACCACCCAGATGACCATAAATAGGTTATTTAACAAACATGACATGGAGCCATAGCATGGCGTGCTACTCCAACACAGAAAGGAGCACGTGACTGTTTACCAATACGGATAAATCTCAAAAGCATCACGACAAATGAAAGAAGCTGGCACAAGGGACTACATACTGCTTGATTTCATTTAAGTTAAATTCTGGAAAATGAAGAACACAGTGGTAGAAAGTAGATCCATGGTTGCCAGAGTCAGGCATGGGTGGAAAGGGCTGCCAAAGAGGCAGAGGGAAGTTTTGGGAAGTGATGTGAATTTTCTCTACCTTGATTGTGGTTGTGGCCACACAATTAAACCATTCACACACACATCCAGTTGTGCACTTAACACTGTTAAATGGCATGACATGAATTCTACCTCAATAAAGCTGACAAACTGATTCAAAGAAATAAAAACATTTGGGTGGATCCATTAGATAAATTATAATAGCTTAAAATCATATCAATTCTATATAATTCATTCTTCTAATTACTCATTCATGGTACATGGAATTTCTACGCTATGGCAGGCACTATTACGTAGGCTTCACAGATAATGCAGCACACTAAACAGACAAGCCCTGCTCTCTTGGAACTTACATTCTGGTTGGGGAGAAAGTGCACAAGTGAAAACTGATGCTAGTGGGCTGGGGATGTGGTTCAAGCGGTAGCGCGCTCACCTGGCATGTGTGCGGCCCGGGTTCGATCCTCAGCACCACATACAAAAAAAAAAAGATGTTGTGTCCGCCGATAACAAAAAATAAGTAAATAAATATTAAAATTCTATCTCTCTCTCTTTCTCCTCTCTCACTCTCTCTTTAAAAAAAAAAAAAAGAAAAAAAAAGAAAACTGATGCTAGTGATGGGTCCCATGGTGTGTGTGTGTGTGGGGGGGACTCATGGGTGAGGCAGGAAGAGGCCATGCTGCTCGTGGTCAAGAAAGACCTCCCAGATGAGATGACATGGGAACCAAGACTGGACTCAAGTGGGAAGGCAAGCCCTGGAACACACAGGGGGAACCAGTCAAGGTAAAGATGCTGAGGAGGGGGAGCACTTGGCATTTTACAGATATTCAGGGGGTGGGCATGGGGAAGCACACTTATAATCCCAGGGACTTAGGAGGTTGAGGCAGGAGGATCACAAGATCTAGGCAAGCCTCTACCATTTTGCAAGCTCCTGTCTCAAAATAACAAAAGGGCTGAGGATGTAGCTCAGTGTTAGAGTGCTCCTATGATCAATCACCAGTGCCAAAAAAAAATTATTTCAAAGGTAGAGTCAAGGAAACTAATGTGGTTTGAACAGGTTTAAGGAGGTTGCTAAGGGCTTTGAGCTGGGCTACACGACTTTTTTTTTTTTTTGTACAAGGAATCAAACTGAGGGGTGCTTAACCACTGAGCCACATTCCCAGCCCTTTTTAAATTTTTGAGACAGCATCTCACTAAGTTGCTTAGGGCTTCAATGAATTATGGAGCCTGGCCTCAAACTTGTGATCTTCCTGCTTCAGCTTAGGGAACTGCTGAAATTACAGGTGTGTGCTACCCTGCCCAGCTTAAACTCTCAAATCTTAACTCTGAGTAGAATGGGAAGCCATTGACCTGATATTCTAGAGGAGAAGCAACATGATCTCACTTGTGTTTAAGAGAATCTTTCCAGGTCTGGGAGTGTAGCTCAGTGGTAGATGCTTGCCTGGCATGCAGTGAAGCCCTGGTTCCATCTCCAGCACCACACTCACGCAAATAAAAAAATAAACAAACAAACAAACAGAGGGATCTTTCTGGCAGCTTTGTACAAAATGGATCAGCCCTTTCTGTAAGGGGCCAGATTTTTTTTGGGGGGGGGATACTGGGGATAGAACCCAGGGCACTGTCCCCCGATCTATAACCCCAACATCCACCCCCAACTTTAATTTTGAGATAGGGTCTTACCAAGTTGCCTAGGTTGACCTTGGATTTGCAGTCTCCTTACCTCAGCCCCCTGAGTTGTTGGGATTACAGCTATGCACCACCCTACCTAGCTCAGTAATATTTTAGTTTTGCAAACTGTGTGGTCTCTGTTGAGATTATCCAGCTCTGCTGTTATGGAGGCAAAGCAGCCAAGAACAATATAGAAATGAAGGAGTGAGGCTGAGTTCCAATGGCACTTTACCCACAAAACAGGCAGTGGGCTAGATTTAGCCCTGTGTGTGCCTACCCCAGGAATAACTGTAGGGGAAGGAAGGTAGACCAGTTGGGAGGTCCCATAATAAAATAAAGGAGGAAGTACAGTCACCCGTACCAGGGTATAGCTGGAAGGTGGCGAGACAGGACTGGGTCAGGTATATTATAATGGTAGAGCCAATAGGGTTTGTTTGCAGGTAAGATAGGGAATGAGAGACAAAGACATTTTGTATGATTAATTGGAAGAACAGCTATTTGGGAGAAGATGGGCAGGGGATTACAGATAAAAATCAAGAATTTGGGCTTACACATGTTAGGTTTGGGAGATCTATTAGATTTCTATTAAATATATAGGTATATACATATATACATTGGTGTAAGTACATATATATATTTGGTACTGGGGAACTGAATCATCTAAGGGCACTTTACCACTAAGCTACATCCCTAGCTCTTTATTTTTATTTTTGAGATAGGGTCTCATTAAATTGCCAAGGGTGTTCTTGAACTTGTGATCATCCTACCCCAGCCTCCCAAATAGCTGGGATCACAAGCTTGAGCCCCTGCACCTGGCTTTTACTAAATATATTGAGTTGGAGATAGGATCAGGAGAGAGAGAGAGAGAGAGAGAGAGAGAGAGAGAGAGAGAGATAGATAGATAGATAGATATTGGGTTTACAGAAACTGGTTTCAAAGTCTTCATTTGTCTAGAGGGTTTTTAAACCCAAGAGACTGGATGAAACCCTCTAGGGAGTGTTTGTAGATTGAGAAGAAAGTAGGTCTGAGGGCAGTTTTACAGATGGGAATCCCATAGATTCAAGGACTACTAAGCATAGACTTTTGCTCACTATTTCAGGGAACAGAGGGAGGGAACACTTCATCCTCAGTTCATGAGGCTACTATGCCTTATACCCAAAAAGATAATTTATAGGCCAATCTCACTTATGAGTATGGAAGAAAGGTCTCAATATGTAAATATATTTCTATAATACATTAGCAAAGCAAATCTAGAAGTTATGTGATCCAGTAGTGTTTATCCCAGGAATGTAAAGAGATTCATATATTATTCTATTAATATAATTTTCTATATTAATGGAATAAAGAACAATCCCAGGATCATAAGAGTAGAAAAGCATTTGATAAAATTTAAGTTAATTTTTAAAAAACTGTTTTCTTATTAAACAATGCAGGACTAGTTGGGGGCTTTCTTAACTTGGAAAGGGTATTTGCCAAACACTTCATACTTAATAAAGGAGCATTAGAAGCATTTAAAACAAACAAACAAACAGGAAGAACACCTATAATTTCAGTGGCTCTGGGAGGCTGAGGCAGGAAGATCAGAAGTTCAAAGCCAGCCTCAGTAACTTAGTGAGGCCCTTAGCAACTCAGTGAGAATCTGTCTCAAAAAAAAAAAAAAAAAAAAAAAAAAAAAAAAAAAAACCAGACCAAACAACAACAAAAAGTCAGGAAGAAAACTATTCTTACACTTATCCCAAACAATCCCCGATTTAACGATGGTTCAACTCACATTTCATAAAGCGTTATGCAAGCCGCACACGTCAATAGAAACCATATCTGAATACTCACTTTGGACTTTTTCTGGGCTAGTCACACATGGTTCAATCCTTTCTGTTGATGGAGAATAACTGCAAGGAGCTGTGGCCCTGTCAGCCCCACATTCTGCAGGCAAATAACCAACCCTGGGCAGTGTGGTAAGGTGGTTAGGTGTAGTAAACCATTCTCCACTCTTCATTTATCAGAACACAAGTCGATCTGTATTACCTCCGAGACCCTCACCAGTGCAGTGGTGTAGTAGGATTACAGAAGAATAAGGGGAAAAAAAAAACAACCCAACAAAACTGACATTATTCACAAACACTGCTTAATTGTACAGAAAAGCTAAGATAAATTATTAGAAACAGAGAATTTCTGGGGCTAGGTCTGTAGCTCAGGAGTAGGGTGCTCACCTAGCATGCACAAAGCCCTGGGTTCTATCCCTGGCACTGGAAAAAATAAGAAAACAAGAAAATTTCTGCATATAAAACCAATATACATACCAAGTGTCTCTTTCACTAGCCGTGAACAGTTTAAAGCTGTAGCCTGCCCTTCTCTAATAGAGGTGGTAGAAACCAGGGGAGCTCTTTGAGTCACATTCTGGCACTTCTTATTTCTGAGACAGGGTCTTGCAAAGTTGCTGAGTGAGGCCTTAATTTGTCATCCTTCAGCCTGAGCCTCCCTAGGCACTGGGATTACAAATGTGTGTCCAACTAAAGCTGGATTTTTTTCCCCCTGGTACTGGGAATTGAACTCAGGGGCACTCAAACCACTGAGCCACATCCCCAACCCTATTTTGTATTTTATTTAGAGACAGGGTCTCACTGAGTTGCTTAGCGCCTCTCTGTTGCTGAGGCTGACTTTGAACTCACGGTCCTCCTGTCTCAGCCTCCTAAACCACTGGGTTTATAGGCCTGTGCCACTGCGCCTGGTTTAAAGCTGGAATTTTTGAAGGGAAGTTATTTGACTTGCCCAAAGTCTTGAAGCTGAGACGAAAAGCAGGCTCTGAGTGGTGGACTAAATTGCTTCTCCAGCAGTACAGCAGGACTTTTGGGGTATGAGGTCCTGAGCTGGGTGGAGGCAGCTGTGGGGAAAGGCTCACCATGGGTAGGACGGAAGCCTTCAGCGAGGCAATGGTGATGGGCTGCGTCTTCTTGTCCTCCTGATTTGTGGGGGGCACGATCTCCACACGGTTCACCTCATCTTTGGCTTTCTCCCCCAGGCAAATCTGAGGGTGGTGGCAAACAGAGGCACTTCATCACCCCAAGAGCAGACCTTGGAATTTTACTGTCGCTCACTGGGAACAGAGAATCCCTTCTGTTCCCTCTTTCCTCCCCTCCCTGAGGGGCACCCACCGCATTGAGCAACAGCCTACAGTTCTCCTTCCTCTCCACTTGAGGTCTGAAGGTGCAACTTTGCCTCTCCAGATTTAGTTCACCGCCTGCCAAGGGAGAGGGACGGGTAGGGCTGGGGCTGGGAGGCCCATGAGAACTCTCCAAGCTCCCTTGCAGCCCACCCTCAGGGGAAGGTTATCAGCATCTCCATCCTGCCTCTGCTGGGGAGAGGGAGGGTGAACGGAGCTGCTCTTGGCCCTCACTCACCCCAGAGCAGGGTCTTTGCTTTTTCAGCTGTGCTGCTGATGCTAGGGTGACTCATGTCGCTGAGCAGAGCAGTGGGGGTGGCCGGACAGCTGTAAGGAGGGGGCCTGCCGTGAGTCAAGGTCCGGGGACCCTGCTTGGTACTCAGCAGCACTCTTTGTCAGCTGAGTGGTGCCCGATGGGCTAGCAGGGTTAGGTGATGAGGCCTTGGTTGCAGCCTAAGAGTGGCGCCATGGTCAAGGGCTCATTATAAACTCCTGGAGGACAGACAAGTATCCATGGCCCTACAGATGAGGGCAGCCCAGACCTGAAACAGCAGTACCAGGGAGAGAAAGGCGGTTCTGTCAAGCCCAGCTTGCTGTGAGATCACTTTTTGGGCCCTCCCAGCCCTGTGGGAGGGTGCCAGGGTGTGTGTGACCTCATTGGGGTGAGGGTCTCAGAAAACAGACAGAATGTCTAGTTTGGGCTTAATGCCACTCATGCCCTGGGTCCCAGCCTTCCTCAGCCCCTCCTGAATCTCACCTTGCTGTTGCTCAGGTCATGTGTTGTCCTACTGACTTAGGCCTTGTCCACCTTCACCAGAGGGCTTGATGCCCACACCAGGCTGTTAAAGAAGCCTGGGAAGGGGAAGAGGAAAGGGAGCTGTCCAATCAGCATCCAAGAAGCAGTCCTTTCCCCCATCCTATTCTCTCCTCCTCTGTGCCCCAGAATCACCTGGAGGGCTCATTAAAACACACTTTGCTGGGCCTGACCTCCAATTTCCCATTGAAGAGGTCTGAGTGGGGCCAAGAGAATTTGCATCTTTAACAAGCACCCAGGTGAGGCCGCTGCTGCTGGTGCAGGACCACTCAGCGAGAACCACTGTCACGGCCACAGGGATTCACTAAGCCTAGTGCATGCTCCTTCTTCCCATTGGCCACCATTCTGCATCTCTGCCTGCGAAGTGTGGGGATTCTGATTGCTCTGCATCTTCATTAACACTTGACATTGTCACTCTTCCTAACTTTAGCCATTCCAGCGGGTGTATTTGATTTTCTAGCGATATTTAATTTGGGGTTTTTATTTGTATTTCCTTGATGAAAAATGGTATTGAACATCTTTTAAAGCAATTACTGGTCTTGTGTATACAGTCATTTGAAAAATTCCTGTTCAAGTATTTTGCCTATTTTTAAGTCCTAAATACAAATGGTTTTTAACATATAGATAAATAGCTTTTAAAGATGGATAGATGCTGAAACTCCATACAAATTAAAATTGTATTGAAGTAATGCAAATCATCAGTATGAAGTAATGAAAATCATCAGTAGTAAGTGCTCTTCAGAGATCAGGTGCTATTTTGAATACATACATATATCATATTTATTCTTTGCAATGACCCTACAGCCTAGTGATATGCAGTATGATATTCTTTCCATGCTAGTCATTGTTTTACCTGGGTTTTTTTTTTTTTTTTTTTTTTTTTTTTTTGGTACTAGGAATTGAATCCAGGGATGCTTAACCACTGAGCAACATCCTCATCCCCTTTTGTATTTTATTTAGAGAGAGGGTCTCACTGAGTGGCTTAGGTCCTGGATCCTCCTGCCTCAGCCTGTGTGAGCTGCTGGGATTACAGGCATGCATCACTGCACCAAGATATTTTGCATATTTTTGTAGTTGGACACGATACCTTTATTTATTTATTTTTGTATGGTGCTGAGGATCGAACCCATGGCCTCTCATGTTCTAGGTGAGCACTCTACCACTGAGCCACAGCCCCAGGCCTATTTTAAAAGAGTTATTTTTCTTATTGGGTTGTAGAGATTCTTTATATATACTGTATGCTTGTTTTGGGTCAAATTATGTATTTCAAAGATTTTTTATTTCCATTAGATAGTATCATTTCAAGATTTGATGAAACCCATTTTTTTTTTTTTTACTGGTTTTGGTTTGTTAAGACATCTGGCTTAACTTGAAACATTATGAAATATTTTGAGTATACTCTTGTGAATACTCTTAGGTGGGGCTGGGATGTGGCTCAAGCGGTAGGGCGCTTGCCTTGCATGCGTGCAGCCCGGGTTCGATCCTCAGCACCACATACAAAGATGTTGTGTCCGTCGAAAACTAAAAAAATAAATAAATAAGTATTTAAAAAAAATACTCTTAGGTGAGGATCAATGTCTACCTCCCAATGGCATATCCATTTCCTCTAGCACCAACATATATATTGGTACCAGCGATTGAACCCAGCGGTGCTTAACCACTGAGCCACATCCCCAGCCCTTTTATATATTTTATTTAGAGACAGGGTCTCGCTGAGTTGCTTAGGGACTTGCTAAATTGCTGAGTCTAGCTTTGAACTCATAATCCTCCTGCCTCAGCCTCCCAAGCTGCTGGGATTACAGGTGTGCACCACCATACCTGGCTGTAGCACCAATTTTGAATATTATCCTTTCCCTATTGTTTTACCTTTGTTGAAAATCAGCTGCAAAAGTTGTTCTATATCTAGACTTCATTCTGTTTCATTGATCTATATGCCTGCTCTAAGGCCAATACCAAAATGTCTTGATAACTCTAGTTTCATAGAAAATCTTGAAATCACAAATCCACTAGCTCTGCTATTTTATTTTAAAATACATTAGTGATTCCAGATTCTTTGCGTTTTCATGTAAATTTTATAATCAGTGTGTCAGTTTCTTTAACAAACCCTTTTGAGATTTTTATTGGGATTTTTATTGAATGCAAAGATCAATACAGGGATAACTGACATAGTTTTGAGTTATTCAATCCATGAATGCATTACAATCTACTTAGATCTTTAATATTCCTTGGTAGTGTTTTGTAGATTTTAGAGTACAGATCTGTATCTTTTTTTTTTTTTTTTTTTTGTACCAGGGATTGAACTCACGGTGTTTAACCACTGAGCCACATTCCAACCTTTTTTATTTTGAAGCAGGTTCTTGCTAAGTTGCTTAGGGTCTCCCCAAGTTGTTGAGGCTGGTTTTGAACTTGAGATCCTCCCGCCTCAGTCTCCCAAGCCACTGTGCCCAGCCCTGACATCTTGTTAAATTTATTTATTTATTATTATTTTTTGTGATGCTGGGGATTGAACCCAGGGCCTTGTGCATGCGAGACTAGCACTCTGTACCCACTGAGCTACATCCCAAGCCCAGATTTATTTTTACATACTTCATGTTTTGGATGCCACAGCATATGGTATATATTTAAAAATGTCTTCCTCAAATTGCTGTTAGTATACAGAATTACAGTTTGTGTATGTGTACTTGTGTGTTGCTAAGGATCAAACGCAGGTTCTTGTGTGTGTGCTAGGCAAGCACTCTACACAATTGTGGCTTTTCTTGCATATTAGTCTTGTATTCTGTGTTTTCTGCTTGCTTATTAGTCCCAGTAGCTTTTTTGTACCCTAAGTCATGATATCTGTGAGTAGAGTTTTACTTCTTCCTCTCTGATCAGTGTGCCTTTTCCTTCTTGTGCTTTACTGATCAGGTTAAGACCTCAGGTAAAATATTGAATAGAAGTGGTAAGAATGGGCATGCTTACCTTCTTGGCTTTTGGGGAAACACTGTTTTTCACCTGTTACTGTGCTGTTGGTGATAGGTTTTTTTGTAGATATCCTTTATCAGTTTGAGAACATTTATTTTGGACCTGGAGCTATAGCATGGTGGCATACATGAGACCCTGGGTTTGATCCCCAGCTCAGCCAAAAGTAAAACAAAAACAAAAAGAAAACAAACAAACAACAACAACCCCCCCCAACCAGAAAGTTTCTTTCTATTGCTAGTTTGTTAAAAGTTTTTTTAAAGCCTTTTTTTTCCCAGTTGTAGATGCACACAATACCTTTATTTTATTTACTTATGTGGTGCTGAGGATTGAACCCAGTTTCCCATGCATGTGAGACAAGCGCTCCACCACTGAGCCACAACCCCAGCACTTGTTAAGCTTTTAAAATTTTTTTTATATTTTTAATTCATTAATAGCTGGGTATGGTGGTGCATGTCTGTGCATGAACTCAGGAGGTAGGAGGATCACAAGTTTGAGGTCAGCCTCAGTAATTTAGTGAGCCATTTTATTCAATTTTTAAATAAAAATTTAAAAGGGCTAGGAATGTACCTCAGTGGTAAATTGCCCCTGGTTCAATCCCAGCACTGAGAAAAAAAAATTAGGAATAAAAATTGAATTTTGTTGTCGTATGTTTTTTATTTACTGAAACCATCTATTATTTCTCCTTAATATTGTTTATATGGTAAATTAAATTTATTGTTGTTTTTCAAATGCTTTCAACCTTGATCTTGATTCCTAGATCAATCAATCACATTTGGTCAAGGCAGCTCTTATATATTGTTGGATTTGCCTTGTTTATATTTCCATATGGATTCATAAAATATGGTAATCTAAAGAGTTCTTTGTTTTGCTTTTTTCATTTAATCTCTGGTTTCGGCTTGGGAGATGCCTATTTGGTAAAATGAGTTGGGAAGTGCTCCCGCCTACTGAACTTTTGTGTTTGGTAGTATTTCCTCAGTTTGATGTCTCTCAGGCACTGCGTGCAAAAGCAGGGAATCCTCTAGGGATCAGAGTTTCGCTGAGACTCTTCAAAGACCCCGCCTTCTCTACAGTACCCAGGAGCTGTACTGCCCTCGATCCCTCTTTTCCTCATTTAGCGGCCGCTCTATTCTGGAACCTGAGAATCAAGCAAGAATCATCTTTTACTCTCCAAATCCAACTGGTCACAGAGCCCAGTTACCTCCATTTCCCTTAATCTCACTCCACTCCCTTTTCCCAACCCTTGCCTTGTTCCAATGTATTACCCACTAGCTGGTGGGTTAAACAGACTCCTCACAGGTGAGGCTTTGACAAGTGGCTTTGGAAATTAAGAGCTTTTAGGATCAAATGTCACCTCTCGTGCTCCACCCCTCATGTAGACACATACAGGGCTGCACTCTCTAGTCCTATTTCCGAAACTCCTAGGAAGGCAGACGACGTTTCATGCCAGCGTCCGCGCCTTCTTCGATTAGCCAGCCCTGCCCCGTGCGCCTGGGTGCCCCTTCGCCGTTCTCCCCGCGCTCCTGGCCGCACGGGGCGCATCTCTCTCAGTCGGCCTGCTCCACTGGGGTCTTCCCAGCCAGCGACCAAGTCCCCAACCCCCGTCCCCCAGCCCTATTCCAGGGTGCGAGAGAACTTAACTCCTAGCAAGCGCACCGGGGTGGAAAGACTCCTCACTAGGTTGCTTTGACAAGTGGCTTTGGAACTTCGCAGAGCAGGTAAAGACGGTGTCCCAAACTCAAACCCACCGCAGGACCCAGTCCTTGACTGCGCTTGCGCAGGACAGCGGGGCTTGTCTAGCAACGCCGCACGAAGGGCGCGCTTGGAGCCGGTGTGCGCAGACGCACGGGGACACCGCCGCTCCCGACGCAAGGGGCGCGCAGAACCACTTCCGGGTCCGCGGGCCGGCGGCTGCTGGGGCAGCGCCAACGGAGAGTGCGGGGTCGCTTGTCGGTCGTGGACGTTTCCCCTTTTCCTTCGTGAGGTTGAGGCGGGACCGTGTCGCCTTCTGCTCTTTCCCTTTCCGCAGAGGTCTGCCACGCTTGTGTGGGCTTAACCGCTCTGCACCAGGCAGTGGGGGGCTCCGCAAGGGCGTCACTCGCATAGTTCCACCTGCTCTCTCCATTTACCGCCTATGCGGACGCTCCCGCAACCCAGAGTTCACACTTCCTTGTCTTCATCATGACGTACCAAGATCGTCGGGTCCGGCTCCTAGGGAGCCTGGTTTGATTGGTAGGGAGGGGACGGCTTAAGAACAGCTCAAATAAATTAGCAGGTTTAGGCGTTTAGGGATGGAAACTGTAGACGGGTACTTTAGAGAGGACGTAGGGCTCGATTTTGTGTTGTGGGAAAGGGTAGGTGAACAAAAGGCATTAAGTTTAGACGAGAAAAGAGGGTTGGAAAAGACATCAAAGAAGGTGTGGCAGCAGTTGCTTCTGTCTAGTTGAATGGAAGGATTCCACTGCGGTGTTTGTAGCTGGGTTGGTGAAGTTTGTCGCCATGGTTGACTGGAATAGTTTTCTGATGAAATGATAAAGGCCTGTTACATTTTTCTTTTGATATTGGGGTTTGAACCGGGGTCGCCGTACCATTGAGCTAGGTCCCCAGCTCTTTTGAGACAGGGTCCTGCTGAGTTGCAGACTGCTCTAGACCTTATCCTCTTGCGTGTTTCCCAAGTGCTGGGATAGCAGGCATCTTCCACCACACCTGGCTGCCCAGTTACTTTGAAAAATGGTTTCATTTCCATTATCTTAGTTGGTACTCTCATTTTCCAGTTGAAATAATTCAGCTTGAATTTTCGGTCAAAATTCTCTTACCCCTTTACTAGCTGTGGTGATTACTTATCAGTATCTCTTTAAGCTTTACATAGGCCAAACACACTATCCGCTGGTCAGTTTTTATCCAGTGAGCTTGGTTTCCCTCTGGACCTTGAATTCTGATGTCTAACTTGATAAATTTGTGAAACAGTAATAAGAGTCTAGGAGATTCCTCACTTGTCATTCTTCACTCCTTTGCAACCCAATAATGAGATAGGCTATATTGATACTGTGTGCTTAAGTGCATCATGAATTGTCTTCATGGATCTCGAAAGTATAATTGTGTAAGGCGCTATAAGATCTGTTCACTGTTTATTTTGGGGGGGGGGATAAGAGGTGCTGGGGATTGAACCAAGACCTGGCACATACTAAGCACATACTCTATCATTGAAGTATACTCCTAGCCCTATTTTATTTATTTATTTTTCTTTTTTCTTAGAGAGAGAGAGAGAGAGAGAGAGAGAGAGAGAGAGAATGAGAATGAGAGAGAATTTTATTATTTATTTTTAGTTCTCGGCAGATACAACATCTTTGTATGTGGTGCTGAGGATAGAACCCGGGCGGCACGCATGCCAGGCGAGCGCGCTACCTTATGAGCCACATCCCCAGCCTGCCCTATTTTATTTAGAGGCAGGGTTTCACTGAGTTGCTTAGTGCCTGCTGTTGCTGACACTGGCTTTGAACTTCTGTTCCTCCTCCCGTCTCAGCCTCTGGAGCGTACATCGCCTGTTGACTGTATTTTAAACCTAGTTTGAACTATCATGGATCTTACACCTAAGAGTGGAAATAAATTTGCTTTGCAGATGACATTTTCTGTTTTGAGTTTCCTTTTCCACTGCTGACAATCAGAAAATTATTTATAGACGCTCAGTATTTGACAAATGAACACATCATAAAGGACAAACATTAAATTTTCCCAAGAACTATGTTCTGAGGAAGGGGAGTACTTTCCAAACTTGATTCCATCCTCTACCCTGATGGTCTCATGTCCAATTGTCTGATAGCTGCTTCCTCTAGTTGATCCACTGGTTCTGAAAACACTAAAGTGGCTAACAACCACTGAATTCAGAGTATCTAAGGCACCCAAGGTAAAGGTAATGGATTCAGAAAACAGCTAAAGGCAAGAACCCCTCTAGACATTATCTAGCATCTAATTAACAGTTGCATAATTATGGCTGACAAATAATTTTTATTCTTTTAAATTTCCCTGTGACTATATTCTTCTGCTTTGACACTTGAGATGTCAACATTGGATGTCAGCTTAGGTTTCTAGATATAACCAAAAATTTTGTATGAGGACAGGGTTGACTGGTGGCAAGTAGGACATGGGGGGTGGTGTTTTGGACCTGTATTTATCATTCTTATCCCATTACCATGGATATTTTATCTGTGTACCTGGATGAAATTTCATAGGGTACTTCAACACTTTTTCACTTCCAGGTAAAAAAATCCTTAATAAACCCATGTTTTGGAGAATGAAAAAATTTTCTTAGTTGTCATCATAAAGTTAGATCTTCTGAGTCCTTACTTCCTAAAATTTTAAAAACTAAAAAATGTGAACCTGAGCCTTATTTGTTTTCAGTACTTAAGATTGGACCCAGAAGTTCTTTACCACTGAGCTACATCTACAGCCACCCCCCACTTTTTTTTTTTTTTTTTTTTTTTTTTGAAACAGGGTCTAAGTTGCTGAGACTGATCTTCAATTTGCAATCCTCCTGCCTCAAGTCTCTGGAGTCCCTGGGATTAGAGGCATCTGCTGCCATACTTGTGGTTGGGATTTCTGGCATACACCACAGTGCCCAGCCTCCCTTCTTTTGATTAATACTTTAGTGGGAAAAGAAAACCAGTGCACACACACAAAACAGTTAATAATTGACAGTAAAGAATTTGTTGTGGGCTGGGGATGTGGCTCAAGCCCGGCATGCACGGGGCCCTGGGTTCGATCCTCAACACCACATAAAAATAAAGATGATGTGTCTACAGAAAACTAAAAAATAAATATTAAAAAATTCTCTCTTAAAAAAAAAATTTGTTGTTTTAACACAGCCACATCAATGTTTATAGCTGCACAATTCACAATAGCTCAACTGTGGAACCAACCTAGATGCCCTTCACTGGTTAAATGGATTAAAAAAAATGTGGCATATATACACAATGGAATATTACTCAGCAATAAAAGAGAATAAAATCATGGCATGTGCAGGTAAATGGATGGTGTTGGAGAAGATAATGCTAAGGGAAGTTAGCCAATCCCCCCAAAACAAATGCCGAATGTTTTCTCTGATATAAGGGAGGGGGAGCATGGGAGGAATAGACGAACTCTATACAGGGCAGAGGGGTGGGAAGGGAAGGGAGGGGGCAGGGGGTTAGCAAAAATGGTGGAATGTGATGGATATCATTATCCAAAGTACATGTATGAAGACACAAATTGGCATGAACATATTTTATATACAGAGAGATGAAAAACTATGCTCTATGTGTAGTGAGAATTGTAATTCATTCTGCTGTCATTTATTTTTTAAAAATCAATTAAAAAATTTTAAAAAATAAAAGAATTTGTTGTTTCAGGGTAAGGTACAGTTTGTTTCAGGAAAAAGTACCTTGTAATCATCTAGAGACTCCTACATAAATTCATTTTTTGACTGAATAAAACCACATGATTTCTAGAGAAACTGGAACTTAAGATTTAACTTGGCTTTTATTAGGTTGAATTATATGAAGTTAATAATCATGTTTTACCAAAAAAGGCTACCGGCAGGGGGGTACCTGCTCTTATAATTGGCAATTAGGAGAGAACAGTCCCTTGGCCATGTACTCAGCCTGTCCTGATGAGACCACCATGCCTGATGAGTTTCTTGTCTCAAATTATTTTTGTGGAAGGGAAGGAAGAGGGCTCTGGGATTTTGCAGATGGATAGGCAGGTCAAGATAGTTGGGGAAAAGGGGACTCTTTTTCAAGTACCTGTGAGAAAGTTGTTACTGTTTTGTCTTCAGAATTAGAATTCTAAGTCCCTGGAGCACGGGAGAATTTTGCTTAATAATGGAACTTCACCACTCACTATTTTATCTCTCTGCTAGGCTTACAGATGCTAATATCAGTCAATTCTATTTGCCTTTTTTGGTGGCACTGGGGATTGAACACAGGGGTCCTCTACCACTGAGCTACATTCTCAGTCCTTTTTTTGTCTTTGTGAGATGGGGTCTTGCTAAGTTGCTGAGACTGTCTCTGAATTTGTAGATCTTCCCATCTTAGCCTCTAGAGTTGCCAGGATCACAGATCTTGTGCCATTAGAATACAATTTTTTTTTGCCTTCAAAACAAAACTGAGGTTATACCTATTCAAAGAAGGCTGAAACAGCACAAAAATGAGTATTTAAGTCAGACAAGATGGCACTCTTGAACCTATGAATCATTGGATATTATTTTGAGAGAGAGAGAGAGAGAGAGAGAGAGAGAGAGAGAGAGAATTTTTTAATATTTATTTTTAGTTTTCGGTGGACACAACATCTTTGTTTTGTATGTGTTGCTGAGGATCGAACCTGGGCCACAGGCATGACAGGCGAGCGCGCTACCGCTTGAGCCACATCCCTAGCCCCTCACTGGATATTATTAACCTGCAGTAAGGTACACACCTGCTTTTCAGTGTTTTTGGTAATGAAGCTCCAGCATACTTAGGTACTGTGCAGCTCTGGAATTAGGAGTTCACATTTCATTAGTGTTCTTCATTTGCTAAATCTGGCCCATAAGGTCTGGAAGTATTCAGGGGATAGCATTTGCCTTTGAACTTGTCAGGATCTACTGAATAAAGCCCAGCCCACACCAGAAGAGCAGATGTCAAGACACTAACAAAGCTGGGCTTTCTTCAATTACTGCTTGTCTGAGGGTGGCCACGTTAATACCATGCTAGTAAAGAGGTGGCTTCATTCAGCTGTGGACAACATATGCTATCCCCAATGCACGTCAGCCGAACCAATCATACTTTGAAAACGAAGTTGAGTGAGACTTAGTCCAATGCTTTTTTTTTTGTATTTTGAGACACAGTTTTACTAAGTTGCCCAAGCTAGCCTTGAACTTACTATCCTCCTGCCTTAGCCTCCTGAGTCACTGGGATTATAGGTGTGGCCACCACTTGCATTTACTCCACAAGAAACAAGTTAATTTTTAAGGCTGAGAGGCCCCTGTTGCTCACTGGCTTTTAAGAATGCATGTTTCAAATAGCTTTATGTTTAGTGAGACACGTTCCTGAACACACACTAGACTTGATTGCTGAAACCAGGTCAGTAGAAACCATTGAAGTTTATTGGCGGTCACAATGCTTACACTGTATGCAGCAAACACCCTTACAAGTCTATCCGCAACCTGATCACGCAAGAAAGGAGTCACCACACAGTCGCCAGAGGAAAAGGAAAAAAAAAAAAAAAAAAAAAAAAATCAACAGGCTTGTTTCTGGGGGTAGAGGAGAGAAATTAAAACAAAACCTAATTGATGAGTGTCCCATGGGCAAGAGCTGAACTAGAGATGTGAACAACTAGCAGCAATAATTGTGGAAAAAGTACAAGGCAAATAGCTTTCTCCATTAATTTTCCTCTGTAGGTTAATTTTTTATATTCAAAACATTTATTATGGTTTTCATTTTATAAAAATGTATATTTTCAAGGGGTGGGAAAATGTTAAATACTTCATGCTAGGTAGACCTTGTTATTAAGAACCCCTCCCCTGTCGTAACTTCCTCCAGTACATACATTCACGAGTGCAGGGTACATACATAAATATCCACACACACACACCCACACACACTGCCTCGAGGGCTGGGGAAGACAAAGTTATGGCCACACACAGTCAGGCCTCTGGCGGACTCACCCAAATTGCTCAACCAGAGAGCAACTGGCTCATTTACTTCTCTATGGTCTCTCCTTTATACAGAGACCAAGAACCCTAAAACACATAGTTAAATCCAACTTTTAAAAGCAAGAGGCATCTGTCTGAGGATGAGGGTAAGCAAAGTGGGAGAAAGGATGGTGATAAGAACACCAAACACTTTTAGCTGGAGTTATTTGTCACTGCAAGAGGTCAGGGGACCTAGGGCAGCATCCACAGTTAAACGGGAAGGACAGTGTTCTGGCATGGCTTAGAGTTCCTAATAACAAGGGTTAATACAGCAACAGGAAGTGATCATTTCTGGGATAAGGAAAGGGCAATAAGAAAAAATATACATTTGGAATTTTTACTTTTTTTTTTTGCCTCTCTACACTGTGTCACTAAATATATCTCTGCACTTTCACACATCCTTGTCCAGTAAAGCTTCAGGCCACCAGAATACACATTTTCTTCACTCGCATACATAACCCCTCACATCAGCATTGGTGCACTAGACTCTGTAAAAATTTTTCAGTCACACTTTTTGTTTTTAAACTTGAGTCAATATAAACCTTGTTCAAAATGTTATGAAAAAATGTACATGTTTATACAAGGCAGGTTGTGGCAGGACACTGGGGGTTCTCCCCCATTGGGTGGCCCCAGCAGGAAGGGGCTGGAGTCTCAGATGTTTGTGTCTCTGTTTCCTCCCACCACCCTTCCCACCCAGTTGCCCAGGAACCAGCAGCGCCCTGCCCACTAGTGAGTGCACACACACCCTATTCCCTGGGGAAGTAGCTAGTTGACCTTTGCCATTTTCCCCACACCCCTGGAGGAAGGAGCCAGGGATCAGCCAGGCCCTTTCCCTTGTAATTGTTTGCCCCTCTGGGCCACACCAAAGGGATGCTGCTCTGTACAAGTAGAGTCCAAGGAGGTGTCAGCTCATCATATCATTGCTATTCACGCCGTAAGTGGAATTCTTCATCGAGTCGTTGACTTCCCGACGGAATGCTGACAGGTTCTGGGTGAACCTGAAGAAAGGATGCATGTGGGTTGGGGGAGGGTGGTAGGGAAAAGTTTTTGCTTAAAAATACATACATATATGTATATATATGACAGACAGACATCAGAGAAGTGGCTACTGAGAAGAAAAACAAAGGAATAGACAGATGGGTTCTAGTTCTAGGTCAGTTAATCTCACTGTTAAAACTATAAGGGAAAGCTGGCCAAGTTTTGCCCCACTTTCTACCTGGCAATTTCATAGCAAGCTAGAGGTGGTCAAATCCGGGGACCTGAAATTCAGCATGACAGTATAAAAGGAGTATCAATCACAGGGGTGGTAAGTAACCCCTCACAAAGAGAGGGTGGTAAGAGGATGAAGCTATCTCATCTCTTAATTAATGCCAAGAGATCAGTGATACGGAGCTGGTGTTTCCACTATGGCATGTTAGCCACATCTGTGGCCTGTGCGACTTAGAACTGAATCAAATAGAATTTAAAATTCAGTTTTCCAGTCAGATTTTAGTTAATTTTAAATTAAAATACCTTAACTAGAATTAAATAAAAATGAATTAAAAAACCCAGATATTCAGTTCAGCTACTAGAAAACATCTAAGTATGTTTGGAACAACCTGGATATGGGAATCTACTTTGTCAACAATAAATTTATGAAATCTAAATAGAGATCAAGGATGACTGATGAAAATTTAGCTTCTGAACTGAGGTGTGCCAGTAAGTATAAAATACATGGAATTTAAGATAGTACAATAAAATGAATGTTAAGACTCAATTGTAAAGTATTGATTATATATTGACATATTTTAGATAAACTGGGTTACATAAAATATTAAATTGAATTTTGCTTGTTTCTTTTGACTCTTTAAAAATGTGGCTACTAAGAAATTTAAAATTATATATGTGGCGTGCTTTCTATTGGACAGCGTTGGTTTAGATGGGCTTCAAATACAGAGAATGGCCCTTGTTTCAATGATTTAAAATTTAACAGCTGCCCAGGTTTTCTTGGCAGGGTCCTCTGTGCTTACCTGTCTCTATTTTTTGTTAGAAGATTCCGCTCAATGCCTTCCATCAGGTTTTCAAAACACAGATGCATGGCTTGTTGCTTCTCTGGTGGCTGGCTGTTGACGATACTGTTCCTTAGGTCAGAAAAATACTGTGGGCAAGGAGTGAAACAGAAGGTAAGGGAAGATGGGGAAAAAGCAGATTAGCCTTCTGTTCACCTACAGAGTGGTGGAATAATGTTTTTAAAGAAGGAATGGAATACACTACCTACTAAAACTGGATACTTTTTTAAAAAATATTTTTTTAGTTGACAATGTATGCCTATTTTATTTATTTATATGTGGTGCCAAGAATCGAACCCAGTGACTCAACAACATGCTAAGCAAGCGCTCTACCACTGGGCCACCACTCCAGCCCCTGGATACTTTTTTTTTTTAAATTCAGGATATCCTACTTAGAAAAATCATTAGTATTTTTTATTTGTGTGTGTGTGTGTGTGTGTGATAATGGCGAGGGAACACTCTACTAGTGAGCTACACCCTCTTCTTTTTTCTTAAAATTCTGATAGAAAGGGCCCTGCTAAGTTGCCCAGGTTGGCCTTGAGCTTGTGATCCTCCTGCCTAAGCCTCCTGGGCAGGTGGGATTACAGGAGTGTGCACAAGTAAAAATCAGGAATTTTAAATTTCTAAAGTACCTTAAGCTGTTTTCTTTTATAGAAATCAAGACCTATTTATTTATGGTGGAACTGGAACTAGAATTTGGGTTATCAAGTGCTGTGATATCCAGGTACATTCTTCCTTTAAAGGAGTCCTCTTACTAGTTAGAGGAAATGAATTTTACCCTTTGAACTGCCACATGGACTACTTCTATCAGGCAAACAGGAATAGGGTATGCTCAGTAAATGGCCCAAATTCCCTGTTTTGTCATACTTCTGGGATATTTCTATTAGCCTTTATTTATTTTTATTTTTTTGCCGTACTAGAGAATTGAACCTAGAGTCTCATGCATGCTAGGCAAGTGTTCTACCACTGAGCTATATTCCCAGCCCCTTCTTTTGAGATGGGGTATCACTAAGTTGCCTAGACTGGTCTTAAACTTGTGATCCTCCTTAATCTCCTGAGTAGCTGAGACTGCAGGCATACACCACCATGCCTGCTTTCTATAAGCCTTTCTCATAGTGCCTGGGACAGCCAATGTATGTTACCATTGCCTCTGCCATTAGGAAGCTGGCTTTCCTACCTTTTCATTAAGTAGTATCAAGCCAAGCAGAGGTCGAGACATAGACCACTGATTCCTACAGTCTTCAAAGATGATGATGTTCAGCACCGTGGACAGCATCTGAAAATGGAAAATCAGGCAGTGACCTAGTATGTGGCTACCCAAAATATGTTGATAGATCCCAAATAGAGGAGGGTATTAGGAAAAGCTTTTTCTATGTAGGGTAAACCAGACAAATATTTTGTGCCTCTTAATTTCAGTCTTATTTCAAGGTAAGTTTTTCTTCATCTAAGATTTCCTGTTCTTTAAACTGACTTGATAATTTCATTTACAAATGGACCTTCCCAGTTTATTTTTGACTTGTGGGGACTGGGATGAAGTCAAGTAAACCAACTACAGTAGGCGAAACCACCTTAGAGTATTGCTTCCAAGGACTGGTCTCAGACAGCTTTTTTGACATTTTGTGGATATGATGGAGTTGTGAATTGTTTCATTGCTATTGAGGAACAGACAATGATGAGAGCGTCTAACACACTATTGGTTTAAATATGAAAAATTCTACTAATCCCAGTTTCTCATCTATTTTAGTATTGTATTGCTGCAGGTTCCTTCAAATCTTGTTTTTGTTAGACAAATAAAATATGGAGACATGTGTGATCTGTGTGGTCAGTTACTTTCTTGTTCTAGCTTTGCAAATGGAAGCATAAGCCAGAAAGAAGGTTGATTACTGCTAACTTACACTCAGTGTTCACCAATGGGTAGCAGTGCATGGGAAGAGGACAGTGCATGAAATAGGATCAAGACAAAGGGTTTGTGCCATTCAGAACAACAATTCAGAACCTGATTTTTTTTAGACTTTCTATATCCAATGATTATTTAGTAAATTCAAAATCCACTATAAATCTTAATTTTGGTTGGGGGGGATACTAGAGATTGAACTCCAGTGCTTTACCACTAAGCTACATCCCCTGCCTAATTTTTATTTTTTGAGACAGGGTCTTGCTAAGTTACTGGCCTCAGACTTGTGAACCTCCTGCCCCAGCCTCCTGAGTTTCTGGGATTACAGGCATGAGCATCCAGCTCCACTGATTTTAAGACATGAATTCTACCTTAGCAGTGTGAAACTGAGAGGTCAATTCATCATCTTGCTTGGCCTCCACTCTCTTCTACTGTAGGACACCTTGTCACTGTTCCTAACCTTTGGCAGCTTCCTTACCTGTTGGATCATCTCTGGATGCTGTTGCATGATGTGCAGAAAGCGGTCACTCTCCTGGTTCAGGGGTGTTGTTCTCTTCTTGGTGCTACGTGACAGCTGCTTGAAGAGGTATGTCACGATGTGGTCCAGGCAAGAGCAGCAGCCTGTGCATACCATGGTGTCTGGAGCCAAGTGGGCAGGGGGAAGAGAGGGATACTGAGCTGTTGAGGGTGACTTGGGCAATAGGGATCACGCTTAACTAGATCCCAGAGAAGTACCCCATTAAGACTGGGCATGAGGTCATTTCAGCCAAAGCCCAACTCAGGATGTCTCCTGTTTACCTCTTACCCCATCATACTATCATACAGCAAGGCCCAACTTCTAAGTCTTTTGGTAGCACATTGGCAAGTACTCTACCACTGAGCTTCAGCCCCAGACTTTTTATTTTTGAGACGGCATTTAGTTAAGTTGCTGAGGCTGGCCTTGAGCTTACAATCTTCCTGCCTTAGTCTCCCACAGATCTGGAATTACCCGTTTGCCACCATACCGAGTCCAATTTCTAAGTTTGATACTGAGTGTATGGTAATAATATTAATTAAATTACTAGCTCAGTGTGTTATGGATATGTGTCTTCTGCTTTGTGAAAAAAATCACAAATAGTTTAGAAAGATGTGTGTGTATTTTTAGATGTTTGTGGAATTTTCTTAAATTTTACTTTCAATTTAAAAAAATTACAACTAGTTTACATTCATCCAGCACTTCATTTGTGCCAAATACTGTGCTGAGTACATTATAGGTATTATCTCTATCCTCTCAAGAACTCTAGGATGTATGTGTTCTATCTTACACACAAGAACAGCACAGTTTGGAGAGGTTGTGAAACTTGCTGAAAAATCATACAGCGCTAGTAACTGAAAACACTGTGATTAGAATCCAACAAGGCTGAGGTGTGGGCCTATGCCGAGTTACCTGGTGTAGAGGGTATGGCATTAAAACCAACTTCATATAGCCAGTAGACATCTACATTTTTTAGAATGGAGTCTATTGTTATCTTTGAAGCATCTTGGGGAAAGCCAGCCTTTGTTGCCCCCCACCCCCGCCACCCCATATACACTAAGGCTTGAGCCTGTGGGTATTCTACCAATGAGCTATAGCCCCAGCCCATTTAATGTCTTACTAAACTGTTGAGGCTACCCTCAAAGTTGCAATCTTCCTGCCTCAGCCTCCCAAGTCACTGGGATTACAGGTGTGCACCATTGTGCCCAACTCATCTGTGAATTTTTACCAAGGCAACATGATAGCACAACCTGTGGACTGAATGCTGACTAGGTGAAGCAAATGGGCTGAATGATAAATACTTCAAAGAGTAAATAAATCTCTGATTCCTGGAGTGCTGAGGTCCCTCTATTTTTTTCTTTTTTTTCAGTACTAGGGATTGAACCCAGAGGCACTGCACCACTAAACTATATCCCCAGTCCTTTTTATTTTAAGGTAGCACTTCACTAAGTTAGTTAGGGCCTCACTAAATTGCTGAGGCTGGCCTTGAACTTGTGATCCTCCTGCATCAGCTTCCCTAGCTGTTGGGATTATAGGTGTGTGACACTGTGTCCAGTGAGGTCCCTCTATTTTTCTTTTTGTTTTTTTTTTAATATTTATTTTTTAGTTGTAGTTGGATACAATACCTTTATTTTACTTATTTATTTTTACATGGTGCTGAGGATTGAACCCAGGGCCTCACATGTGCTAGGCGAGCGCTTTACTGCTGAGCCACAACCCCAGCTCGGTCCCTCTGTTTTTAAGAAGATATAAAATGGCCTTCCAAAGCAAGATCTGACACCTGACTGGACTGTCCTCGATATGGATAAGCTCCTGATGGAAGTAAATGTGTATCATAGAAATGGCCCAGACATACGGATAATTCACAATAGATAATCTAGAAGTCATTCTGTGTACATTTGTAATATAGCTTGATTATTCTGCAGTTGCCTAATATTAAAAAAAAAGTGTTTTATTCTCTAAAAACACACACATGCATATATATACACATATACACAAAAACTTTGAAGAGGTAACATAGAAACAAAACAGTCAATAGGAACTGTATGGACTATGGACTAGGATGGAAAAACTTATGGAGTTTCTACTGCCTTCAGGAAGGAGTCTAAACACACCCTAATATTACTAGAAGGGCCCTTCATGACATTCATTTTTGTACCTACTCAGAATTCAGCCTCACTTCATTCCTAACTCTTCTGCATTACTGTAGCTATCTGGAATTCCTGCCTCCTCCTTGCCAGTAGGGCTCATGGCTAGCAACTTGGGTAACACCTGTGCATATTTGCTATGTATGCTTTTTTTTTGTACTGGGGATTGAATCCAAGGGTGCTCAATCACTGAGCCACATCCCCAGCCCTTATATATTACATATATGTATACATAAAATATATATTTTATGAGACATGGTCTTGCTAAGTTGTTTAGGGCCTCTTTCAGTTACTAGGCTGGCTTTGAACTTGCAATTTTCCTGAGCTGCTGTGATTACAGGTGTGTGCCACTCGCCCAGCCTGGTGGGTGCTTTGCTGTCAAGCCTTCAGCAGGCCTTCCCTGACCACATCTTCTCAAAGCCAGGAGTTTAGGTATTCTTCCTGAGGGCTTGTGGCACACTGCACTCACCTCACTGCAGTGTGTAAGTATAGTAAAAAGGCAGATATCCATTTGTGTGCCTGTTTAATTCACTAGGTACAAAGTTCTTTAAAGATAGGGTCTATATGTTGTTAATTACAGTATCCTTAGTATCTCACACAGTGCCTGGTATTTAGGAAGGGATCAATAAGAACTTGCTGCATGAGAATGTGCTATAACTATCATACTTGGTTGTTAGGGTGTACTTCCTAAAACAATAATCCTTTGAACATTGGGGCAAGATTCTCTCCTTCGGTTAAGTGGTATAAGTCAGCCCACTGTGTTGCTTACCAAGTGCAGTAAGTCCTTCAGAAATGGAAGAGAGAATATACATAATAACATGAGGTTCCAGACTTGCAATAAAGTTCATATGGTCCTGGGTCAGGACTTCCAGTAGTGAATAGTAAGACTGGCTGAGCTTGGGGTAATCCTATGGCAGAAGAGGAAGAAAATCATCCTAGTTAGTGTGGTCTTCAGCATAGAGGAAGCAGACCTTAAATAAAATAGTTTTGTTCCTTTCACTTGGTTAAAAAAAAAAAAAATTTGTTAGCAGAAAGGGGTTAGCTTGTGATTTCTTGGAAATCACACAGTCTTAGGTTAAAAAAAAATGATGAGGGGCAAGATCCTATCAATGAATGAGGCTTAAGGCTTACCAGGAGATCACTGTGGGGAATAGAGAGAAGCAGCTTAATGAAGGTCTGTAGAGCGTTGTCCAGGGCATCGTCTCCATAGAGACGGAAGACTCCAAAATTGACGTAACTCCCACTGAGAGCAGCCTTCAGCATAGAGAAGCAGATAGAGATGCCTTTGAGCTTTAGGGCATAAACTTGATCCTTTGGGACCTCTCCTAGTGTCAGGATGCGATTGCCTGAGTAGACATGTAAGTTAAATATTTAATCAGCCACATTAGAATTAATATTTTTATGCCACCCTGACCCTCCTATTCCAAAGGCATACAAATTCCAGCAGGCCCATGCTAGCAACTGGCACTGTGATACACATGTATAAGGAACAAAGCACCCCTGGGAATGCTATCTTGACTATTTCCAGGGGCCTGTTGCTCTAAAGTACTTACCGTACATTGTTATCATCTTGCTGGTTTCTCGGAAAAGCAAGATGCCATTGGGAGAAGAGACATCAAACTGGAGTCGCTGGGATCTGAGCAGAGAATATACAGGGAAAAAGAGTCAAAAGTGTTCTCTTGGAAAACAGGGGTACATGAGGCTCTTACTGGAGTAGAATATACAGACAACTTTTCCCAAGGTGAGGATAACCAAATTTGCTGAAGATATTTATACAGTAATGTCACTAATCTCCAGAAGCCCAACATATTGTATTCATGTTTCTGCTACTCAAATTGAAAATATTTTTAAGAAACAAACAGAGCTGGGTGGTATCTCAGTGTAGAATGCTTGCCTAGCATATGTGAAGGCCTGAGTTCCATCCTTTGCACTGAAAAAGAAAAGCCAAAAAGCAAACAAGTTGGGTATAGTGGCGCATGCCAGTAATCCCAGCAATTTGGGAGGCTGAGGCAGGAGAATGTCAGTCTGAAGCCAGCTTCAGCAATTTAGTGAGACCCTGTTTCAAAATTAAAAAAGGACTGGGGATGTCGCTCAGTGGTTGAATGCCCCTGGGTTCAATCCCCCAGTACCAAAGAAACAAAAAGAGGCAACATCTAAAATTACTCTTTGATAAATCCCAATTTCACTTAACATATAGCTCCTATTACAGCCCTTCAGACAGTAATTTAATCACCCTTATAGCCTCAGTGGCAATGAAGGGAGGGAGGGGTATATACATTGTTACCATTTTAGAAGAAGAAAAGATACAAAGGGACTTGGATTGCTCCAAAAGAAGCTAGGCAGAAAAGGAAGATTTTTTTCCAACAATTTTGTTTAGAGTTCTTTGTTCATGAGAGCAAAAAACCTCTTCTTTTAACAAATTTCTTTTTTTTTTTTTAATGGGGTGGCGGTGGTGGTGATATTGGGGATTGAACCTAGGAGTGCTCTATCACTGAGTTACACCCCCATCCCCTTTTGAGACAGAGTCTCACTAAGTTGCCCAGGCTGGCCTCAGCCTCCCTAGTAGCTGGGATTTGTCTGCTCTGCTTGTGAGCATCTGACAAAGGTTGGTGAAGTTTCAAATCCAGGAGCCCTTCTTGACTTCCCCTGTCTCCATCAAATCCTTGAAGATCTAGTTCTACAATGTGCCCTGAATCCACCCACTGCCTAAAGGACCTCCCTGTTTCTACTCCTGCTGCAGTGGTCCCCATTCTTTACACAGTAGCAGCTAGAACAACACCTTTAGATGATGTAATCAAGATCATTTTACAACCTTGCTTAAAATGCCCTAGAAGCTTCCCACTGCAATGAGAATCAATGCCAATTCCTCTACTGCTGTGTGGGACACAGGAAACTGGGCCTCTGTCTACTGGTTTGACTCTATCACAGCCTGCCTTGCCAGGCTGTCATCACAATGGCATTTCTCTGTCTCAGATCCCAGCAAACTCTGCCTCTCTTAGTACTCTGCAGTTGTGTTCTCAGTTTAGACCACCCCTTACCCTTGCAGGGCTACCAGAGTCATCTTGTCATTGAGTCTCTAGGAGGCCTTCTTTGAGCTTCCTATTCCTTTCAATTTTTCTTTTTTCCCACAGCACTTAATCACAACCTGAAATTGTCTTCTTTTCATTGCAATTAACAGTGAAGAAAGCAGAGATTCTGCCTAGCACAACAGATAAGGAAGTGGCCCAGCAGACACTGGGTACTCTCAAGTATCTAATGTATAAATAAATAATTCTTTAAAAAATTTTTTTGGGAGGTACTGGGAATTGAACTCAGGGGTACTCTATGACAGCTATATCCCCAGGATCTTTTTAAAATTTTAGTTTGAGGACAAGGTCTTACTAGGTTGACAAGGCTGGCTTTGAACCTGTAATCTTCCTGTTCAGACTCCTGGGTGGCTGGAATTATAGGTGTGCACCGCTACACCCAGTTCTAAGGTAGTTTTGAAAATGAATTCTCTCAGAGTGCCAAAACAGATGTACTTATACCTGAAATTCTAGCAAAGCTAAGGTGCTGGTCTTTCCTTTTTAACCATCCTTAAATTGTCGGGCAAATTTAAAATTTGGTGTTTTGGAAGTATTTCTTACTTTTCAACAAAAGCAAAACCTTATTGATCCCTCTTCAATTTGTCTAAATAAGGACTTTTCTAAAGAAGGTTATTTCATAACCTCAACTATCTCTATTCTGAAATGTGCCAGACGTAACACCATTACCACATTAACTTTTGTATCTGTAGGCAGGGAAATCAGAATCTTGTTTGCCAAACTTCCTTCTCATAAGAATGGAAACCCTGAGACTAACAGGTGACTTATTTCCTGCAGGCGGTATGGCTTTGTGTGGTTGATATTCTTCTTTCAAAGAAAAACAAACCTTTATGGGTTTTCAAGTTTGATAGCAGTGCCATCTTATCTCCCACAGTCTTCCCAAAGCATGAGATTAACAAAATTCTCTCAGGGCTTTCTCAGCTAAAGACTAGCTGTGCCCTTCTGATGTCTTCCACCTGTTTACCTGTTATGAACTAGTTCAGCCATCAGCTTGAGCACAGGTGTGGTGCAGGCTGGGTCATGGTACCAGAGCTCAATGGCCCGCTGGAGAATTGGCATGTAGGATGGGTATCTGTAAATGAGAAGCTGAGGAAGAATTTCTGAATCCAGAAAGATACAGAATTTTAAACAATTTGTCAGCACTAGCCAAGTATAAACTCAAATTATAGTCCTCACTTTCCTGTCTCTTGCTTGCTAACCTGGGAATCATTCTATTTAGAAAATGCTGAAGTGATTTTGTACTCTTTTAGTCTGTAAAGTGTATCTAATGATACACTTTAAATTATACAGTGCTTTTCTTTCTGCAAAGCACAGTGTATTTCATATTGTTATTTATTCTTTACCACTGCTATGATGGGACAGGGGATAAACTATTTCCTTGTCATAATTATTTAAACAGAGGCACACAGATTTGAAATGATCTGTTCAAGATTATGAAGTAAAGTTAGACTTTATAATACTGAAAACTGTTTTTCTTTTCTTCCTTTCATTTTTTTTCAGGGATGGGGAATACATGGAACCATCTCTCTTTTCTGAAAGTAATGGAGTTTACATGCAACAGTTCCACAGGAATTTATATATCTGGGCCCTATAAGAGAAACTGGGAAATGATCTCATTCAAGTCCTAACCTCAGGCAACATTGTGTCATTAGACCACTTTGAAGTAGTAGCTTATAGGACAGACACATGGCAGACCTTATGGGAAACTCCTCATCTTCTTGCCTCACCATGCCCCCCTTGCCAATCCCCCCAACTCCCATAACTCCATCACCAAGTTATGCTCCAGTTGAGGCTTGTATACTATAATTCTAGTTTGAGTTAGGATACATCCATTCAAACAGCATCATGAAGCTGGTCTTGGCATTGAAGGCGAAAGCTATCCCCCTCAGGTCTCTCACTAGGCCAACTAGAGTTCGCTGTAACAGAAGACAAAAATGTAAAAATAGAAGAAAAGCCAAAAATGGGGGATTTCACACACCTTGTAATCAAATTCTTCCCTCTAGTTCAACAAATATTTACTGAATATTTTGAATCACTTTCCTCCATGCTAGAATGAGATCTTTTCACTTGGAAAATGAGTTCTAGAAAGCTTGTTATTGTGTTGAGAATCCTCATATGAAAATCCAAAGTAGGAAATGCTCAAAAATCCAAAACTTTTTTGAGTGATATGAAACAAATGAATTTTGTATTTAGCCTTGGGTCCTATCCCCAAGATATCTCATTATGTGTATGCAAATATTAAAAAAAAAGTAAAAAAATATGAAACACTTCTGGTGTAAGTATTTCAGATAAGGGACATACAAGCTGTACTAAAAAAACAGGATGGCCTGTGGCTCAGTATAGCAAAAATCAAGGCTGATAAGTTTTAAAGATATTAAAATGATAAATTTAAGGGGGAAAAAAAAGCCGTTCCAAAAGAATGGGGTAGGGGGAAAGCCCACAGAAGACAGCTAGGTGGTAGGAAGGCCCATCTTAGGACTCACAAGCATGCACCAAGATGTCAAACCCAATATTCCATCAACAAAATTTCTACTGGGGGTGGGGTGTTCTATCAGCATTAAGATTGCTTTTAAACTCCAACAGTTATCAATATGCTCAAGAAGGTAGAACACATGGGGATCCTCACTCTTTTGGCAAAAATTACCATACTTTTTTGAATAGAGTGCTTTAAGCATATGGTTCTATTTCTGAGCTGATACCAGGAGCTCAATTTTCTAATCTAAAACATGGTCAGTCTAAAAGACTTGTTTCATGGGACATGACAAAGATGTGTCTGATTGCTGTAGTCCATTGTCAAGGAGATTCTTGTGGGTAATTTTTACTTGCTTTTAATGGAACTAATATGATGGGAAAAGACTGATCCCCCTTAGTTAAGTCCTTGATACTGGTTAATACTGTAGCCTAAGTCACCAATATGTTCCACACTTACCCTCATCTTTTAGAATTGTACTCATCAGACCCCAAAAACACAAGGGCAAAGGGTAGAGAGTTGGACAAAGTGATGTTGCTAACTAGCCTGCTGATGTGAAGATGGAAAACTATGATACTTAAAGATAAAAAAGGAGAACTTCACAAACTCAGGTAAAGCCTTGCAATACCCTATCTGGTGGTTCTCCTACTCAGCCATGGTGCTGTTAGGAGTGCAGTAGAAAGCATTACCAATATATTAACATCCTGGTATCTTATGATTTGAGCAGTTACCTCTAGGTCAGGAGACCAGGTGTGTGTGAAGTAAAAAGATGAGGAAAGCAACGATCAATGAATGACAATTCTGAGAGCCAGACATTAACAACTAAAAGTAACTTAAGATCCATACACGTAGAAATTCAAAGCAGGAATCTTAACAGAAATGAGAAATTATAAAAAACTTTTCATCATGTGTATACAAAAATTTTTAAAAACCCTTGTTTCTGAAGATTTGTTTCACAACAATGTAGAATGGCTTAACACTGCTAAACTATATACATAAAACAGTCAAGAAGGTAAAGTTTGTATAGTTTTACCACAATTAAAAATAAATGTATAATAATATGCTAAGAGGCACTGTTAGTTTTATATATTGATTATACCAGGAAAGAAGGGCTGCAAATAAGTCAGAACTGGGTAACTCTAAAGAAAATAACATGAAAACAAAGATGAGAATGGAAAGGAATAAAGTGGAATAGAGTAGAAATGAATAAAATATAAACCACGTAGAATGTGTAAAACAGAACTATGTTTTGTTTTTTGCAAAGACTAATAAGACTGAAAAATCTCAGTCAGGACTGATGCAGAAAAGCAGTGATGGTGGACCCCTGTAATCCCCAAACAACTCAGGGGTCTGAGACAGGAGGATCACAAGTTCAAAGCCAGCCCCAGCAATTTAGCAAGGCCCTAAATAACTTAGTGAGAACCCGCCTCAAAATAGGGGGGGAAAAAAAGGGGGAGGTGGGCTGGGAATGTCGCTCAATGGTAAGTGGTTCAATTCTTGGTACCAAAAAAAAAAAAAAAAAAAAAGATGTCCTATGAGCATTATCAAAAATGAAAAGGGGACATAATAAAAGATACAGCAGTAACCGAAAAGTCAGGAAATTGTAAATAACTCCATGCAAATATATCTGAAAATGCACATTAAAAAGTCTTAAGAGTTGCTTCAGAATTAATATACTTTAATGCAAAATATTAGACTTTAATAAATCTCTACTAGTTCTTCAATTTTACAATCCCAAAAGATTAAGTCTAGTGCTAACCAGTGGGTGGTATAAGGATGAGCACGATTCTGGCAGTGCTTGCTAGCCTGGGCTCTCTCAGGGACGGTGTTCCACCAGAAGCTGATTAGCTGGTGGGTGTCAGACTCACCTTTGCCTCTTGCTCATTGAAAGTGTTAGTGCTGAACATCTGGGCCACAGCCTCAAATGCTGCTGTGAGTGGTAACATGAACTGCTCGTACTGATCTTCATCCTCTCCTGAAAGAGAAACAACCCCATGTGTTACCCTGATTCCAAACAATCCAAGCTGCATGTGCCTGAGAAATAAGCCGGGATGAAAGAATAGTAGGCCCCAGAGTAATTCCAAGGGTCCCGTCATCCTAATAGAGTTCACAGTAATTTAAGAACAAATTTGAAAACTTAGAAAACAAACTTTCTAGTGCAGGGATCGCCTAAGTTTTTGAGGTTGAGTCTCAGTATCAGAGATATAGGTATGTGTATTAGGTACGATGTGACTTAGCCTTCAGTAAGAATTAAGAGACAGTCAAGAAAGGACAATGGCTGATATGAGAACTAGGCAAGACTCAAACCTGAAAGAGGTACTTGGGAAGCTTTCTTCATGCTTACTTAGTAATTTTTCATAATCTCATTTTAGTAGGATTAAATTCAAATAGCTTAAAATTAGAATAACCACTGAGCTTCAGTTATTAGTTGACCCCAAATTACTTTTATCACCATCAGTGCTGCAGAGATGATCAAACCCTCCTGGTTCATATGTGCTGGAAACCTGAACAACAAATCCTTTGCTGACCGTCTCTATTGGGTTTGCACCCCAACTTGGGGTGGAGGAGGTATCAGGCCAATAGGATGCGTTCAGGAGTCTTAAAGCACAATTCTCTTATTTTACAGATGAGAATTTTATAGCCATAAGCATATCAGAAACTTTGGGAGTATGCTGTATTCTCTTCCAGTTATAGGGACTATGCCAGCACGATGTGTTCTTGGTGAAATTTGACTGTTATTCCAGATGATTTTGCTATTACTGAAACAACAGAGAAGATTTCCCCCACATACAGTTTTCTGTTCTCAAATAAAAATTTAAACAGTGCCAGATTAATTCATGAGCCTCAGGATTTATTGCAGTACCTAAATCCACCATGAGGAGACGCCCAAGTGCTGTGTAGAAGGTAGTCCGACACCGCATGTCAGTCAGGTTGGACTGATTGTTAATACCCAAAAATGAAAAGTGCTCGCTCTATTGAAAAAAAGAAAACACGTTAAAAAGGTGAAAACATGGGTTAGAGGCAGAATGCAAGCCAGTAATTTGAGAATTACTGAGCCCTTTTAGGCTAATGGCTCCATGGTCATTCCTTAAGGATCTAAGGGTATTTTTCTTTTCTTTTTAAAATTATTGTGGTTGTTGCCTGCTAACAACTTATTTCAGGTATAAATGTAGCAGGTGATGTCAACGTAACTCAGGTCACCCTGATCCCAAAAAGCAGCTCTGATGCTTGGAACTGTAATCTGGCAGTGTGATGGGAGTGGGAACAGCCTGTGCTGTGGTGGCAGCCAGGACCTCAGCTTGACCTCTCCTTCATGTGTGTGGACGATGGAGAGAGGATGGAAGAGGGGCTTGAATCACTCACCGTGTGATTGTTCAGCATGAACTGTACCGCACTAAGCTTCACTAACTTCCTTACACTACTGTACGTAAAGACAAAGTCAAGGAAAGTGTGAAGTCAACCAAGAATCTTTAAGATGGAAAAAAAACCCTTGGATTAAGTACGGTTTACCCAAACATCTATTTTTCCAATCCACTTGAGTATACTATTGCCAAGTGGAAAAAATTGTTCTCTTCTAAGCAGTATTTAACTGATCAATAAGAGAACAGTCATATTAAACATCTATCTGTAAAGAAATCGATAAAACCCAGCAGTTTCTCGTATGAATTATGAATATTCTAGAGCAGCTTTCTGGGTGGGGGGTTCCAAGAGAGAATTTAACTTGAGCCCTAAACTCTTGCCTAAGGTAACCACTGTGTATCAAGAATAAGCTCCTCTCCTATTCAGAATGACACCAGCTGTGTACAACCTTTGGGAGAACTGAGGAGAAAAATAGCTCAAATACTTTTATAGGATTTACTGTTCTTGTAGACCCATGGTTGTGAAAAGCTCACCAAGAACAATTCAAACTTTATAGTTGCAAAGGTTAACATCATCAGGATGCTTCCACCAATCAGTTGGGAACTTTTATTCTGGATTCTGTGTGGGTACTGCTTTAATTTCAGGAAAATGGAGGATACCCAAGTATACACTACAGTTAATGAAAGTAGCAACAGCAGGAGGCCATAATTTCCAAGACTAGCATGCCATACTTTTTGCTGTGCACAGAAGCCAGTTTAGAAAAGGATATCCAATGGACAGGTCATTGAGAAGCTGTAGTGTCTTGGAGGTGATTGGTTCACAACGGCCCCAGTACTTCAAGTTGGTGATGCTGGAGGACAAAAACAAAAAAAAAAAGCAAGAGACACTTTTGATTTGCCTGGTCTCCTTGAAGGCTGGGAGAAGAAGAATATCATCCATCAAGTCACCACACATCTGCATCACCAATTCACAGACATCACGACCACAAAAAAAAAATGGGTATAAAATCTCCGTACTTACATTTGGTTGACTAGAAAAATTATCCTTCAGATAATCTTCACTACTTGGTTCCAAAGCTACACTGGCCCATACCCAGGCCCTTGGAATTCTGGGGCACTCCAGGGCTGATTTCTGCAGCAAGGGTAAGAGATTTCTGCGGCAGTGATAACATGCAGACGTATGCAATTCTGCACCTGCACCATCCACTGTCAGCTGCAGAATTCTAGTAGCCCTTGCTTCTGGATTCTTGGCTGGCAGAGTCCTTTAGACCCCCTTTGCTTTTTCCATCTTAAATTATTAACCAGCTCATGGATATGAGTGTTTAGGGCTGGGATAGTTGGAAGGAGGCAAAACATCACTTTGCACACAGCCCTGGGTAATATATTTGGCTCCTAGTGTGCGCTTTGATAAATTGAGCTCCTAAAGAGGGGAAATGTAACTAAAGGGGCATAACTTAAAAACAAAAACAAAAACAAAAAAAGGGCCAATCAGGAGCGCCAACTTTGAAGACAATTCAAATAATAGCACCAGATTTTGGAGATTTAAGACCCTCAGTGGGTATGATGCTTCCTGATAGGAGTAAGCCCATCTGAAAGTGGGGCTCTCCCCTGGGGGCATAACTAATGGAAATCAGCATCAGAAAGTGATGCCTGCTCTGGGCATCCTGGGTAGCTCAGGGATCAGGTGAGAGGTCAAGCACCAGTCACTGGGGAAGGAGAGCCATTTTGCTAATGCCATGACAAGGTTTCACCTGTGATCCCAGAGGCTAAAGAGAAGATTCTGTACAAGCCTGGAATGCTCTGGGGCCGGGCCATATCTCTAAGCACAGCTTGTCACACACTCAAAGGCACAATTTTCTGACGCAAACGATCAATGCTGTAATACCCAGGCACTGGCAGCACAATGCCCAGATCACATTGTACAGTTGCAACAGGACTGCAAGGGCCTCTTGCTGAGGGCAAGCTGAAACACTTACATTTTTCCTATGAAGACGCTTAGGACCATGGTCTCATCATTCAAGCCGAGAACTTCTGAGAGTCGGCGGTACAGCTGGTGTCATGTTAAAGGAAAAGAAAGTAACCAGAGAATATTAGAACAATCACATACCTGGATTAACAATCACATATTCAGGGAATAAGATGTGGGAAGAAAATTGAAAACAATCCTGTGAACCTCTGTTGAAGGGATGAGCCAGTTTCTAAGTATTACAAAATACTGGATAGATGCTGAGCTCTCTTACTGGTCCCCTTCAATCCTGAAATCACAAAAACTCTGCCAAAACCTTCTGCTGTTCTGAAGATTAATTCATGTATAGAGACTAAGAACTGCCAATTTGGGGAAGAACAACAGATGTTTTGACTGGCCATTTGTTAAGCATATGGAATTCAGGAGAAATAGACCCAATTCCTCAATAAGTCTCCAGAATTCTAAACACTAAGAGAAAACATTTGTAGTATCCCAGTACCTAAAATCTGGAGACTGTATCTCAACAGTTTCTCTCAATCAGCAATTTCACATGTGAGAAGTGAGAACTAAATGGAGCCAATTGTAAGTCTGTTACCTTTGAGGATTTCTGCACCTGGTCCCCAATGTAGATCTTACGAAACTGTTCAAAAAAGCTCAGCATGGCCAATTCTAGCTTCTCGTTACCCGCCTGAGCCAAGCGAGAATCTGTTAGGTTCATCAGCTGGAGCACCCTAGAGGAAGAGGAGTAATGACTCTCAACAGCAGGATAGCCTCGTCACCCTACACACCCCAACCTACCCTGAAACAGCCAAACATACCTCCTCTTCTCCTTATCTAGCCTATCTGAAAGGCATTCTCTGCAGGTTGTAAGCTTGGGTGAGGGAAAAAACAGTCTCCATTTCTTGCCCCACAGGAACCACAACTAAGGAATGAGTAGTGAGATGTTTGTCACCGAGATCTTGGATGGGGGTAGAACTGAGAATCAGCTTAAAAACTATGGAACACACTGGCATGACGGATCATGGTATTTCCTAAAATTTCTGAGATATTGGATAGAACAATTTTATGCACTCCATTCATCTATACAAATGAAGGACTAGCCCAAGTTCTCAATCTTTTCTCTCAGAGCCACGAAGGAAATACAGATATGTGAAACACCATGTTCATAGCACGTCCAGGGACAAGGACAGAGAGATGTGCACCTGTGTTTTTGTCTCTTTTGCCTACACTGCTCTCTTCCCCAAAAAGCATAATGGAATGCAAGTGAAAGAATATTGAATGAATAGGCATGATGTTACTTTAAGTGAGTCATCTGACATTTTCATTGTGTGAGAACAAGCAGCAAACTATTTGTTACATATCATAAGTAAATAAGACTCAGTCACTGTGTTGCAACACTTGAGCAAAGAAATATAAGACACCATCTAAACTAAATTTATATATAATGATACACACAGTACCATAATAGACTGCAAAATCAGAAAGGCATTATATTTCATTCTTCTTTTTTTTTTTTTTTTTTTGCAGTACTGGGGATTGAACCCAGAGTCTAGCACATGCTAGGGGAATGCTCTACTACTTAGTTATATCTCAGTCCTTTAAAACTTTTTATTTTGACACTTGCCATCCTCCTGCCTCAGTTACATGAGGAGCTGGGATTACAGGTGTGTGCCACCACACGTGATCGTTCTCATTTCATCTTTGCTCAGTTCTTCAAAGAACGCCAATGGACAATACCATGAAGACTCTTGTTAGGATTAAGGCAGCTAAGGCAAATGGGCATAGAAAGAGACAAAAAGGGAATTTCAGAGGAATAAGAATTATAGATTGAGGGTATAGCTCAGCCTTGGGTTCAATCCACAGCACTGCAAATAAAATTATAGATTGAGATGTCTGGGGACCAGTAAAGTCTACGGCATCAGGTTAAAGTGTGTGCATCCCTAAAGAGAACATCTGAACTTTTAGAACTCTTTACAGTAGTAGCTCTCTGCAAGGTCACAAAATGATTCACAACAGTAGAAAGACATTTTTGGTCCTTTTTGCTTATAATCTCATGAGTGTATAGTAGGTTTCCCAGAGGCTACAGGCCACGTGAGACACACAGACTGATTGCAGAAGTAGGTATGAGAATCCAGCTGAATTCCACCATGCAGACATGAAAAAGATTTGCAAATTGGGGCTGGGGATGTGGCTCGCCTGGCATGCGCAGGGCACTGGGTTCAATCTTCAGCACTACATAAAAATAAAATAAAAATGTTGTGTCTGCCGAAAACTAAAAAATAATATTAAAAAAATTAAAAAAAAAAGATTTGCAAACATGTAAACAACACTGCTCTTCCAATTAATTTTTTTGAAAAATAGTTTTCTTCATAAAAATAAACAATGTTAGCATTTAATGGGCTCATTAGTGTTTTACAATAAATTAATATACATATTGTTTTAAAACCCCAACTGCTCTTCTGGGGACCTCAATGCCTCTTTTTCTTTAAGAGGGTAAGGTAGGTCTAAGATCAACATGTTGGAGAACATCTGCCTTAAAAAAAATTCTGCCTTTAAATAAATAAATAAAAATTCTGCCTTTTATTTCTGCTATGTAAACTTTCGGAAATCACTAGTTATGTGCCATCTTTCTTCTCTTTGACTTCGAAAAATTTTCAATAAGTTGTAATGTTCATTAAAAGGTTTTTAATAAAATGAAGATTACACAGATACAACTTGATGAATGGATGTATGGCTGAGAGAGAGAACTGAAAGTCTGTAGTTCTATAATTTTACCTTTGGTGACATTTGAGAAACCAGTTTCCCTTGTAACTTGTGTTGGCATGGCAAAAGTAGCCTACATTCCACTATGCTGAGACATGATCCTTAAACAGAACTAATGGTTACTCCCACATTAATTTTCCTAATTCTGTCCCCATCATTTCCTGCTGATTTATTGCTGAAATGTTTTTTGATAAGTTTGTAGGCAGAGCTCTCACTGCACATTTGAAGGCTGGAAGCTGGAGCTGCAGCAGGCCTGTTTTCACGGTGTTCTGCTTCCTAAGACTGGTCTGTAAGTGAACGTCAGCAGGGCATCCAAAGTGGCTGGGGAGTGGTCTTACCGACAGACAAGCTCGCCATCCATAGCATCTTGCTCGTCAGTGCTGGCAAAAGAAACCCGGCCACCTATCACAGCTCCGATGATGTACACCAGCCACGTCAGCCTCCCTGTGGCAGGAGGAAGCCTCATCAGTGACCCCTCCAGGGATAATTTCACCAAGACACTCTTCATTAGGAGCTTCCTTAATCTTAAGGAAAATCTGGTGAAGACATAATGTCTTACTTTCCTTGCACATGATGGGTATTCCCTTGCTCTAGTAAGAGTGATGCCAAGGAGGAAATTCACCAGATAATCAATGTTTCCATGTAGACAAGGTCATTACTTTTAGAAAGCAGCAATTCTTTAGATCTAAAAGCCCTCACTGCAGGTGTGATTTTAGTTACTTTTCCCTTGTCCCCTGTGATATTCATTCATTCACAAATACTCTCCTGTGTACATGGAGGATGAAGAATGGGGTGGGGTTGCAAAGGAGGGTGGCATGCAGTTAAGGGTTCTGATAGCATCTCCTCAGGGGTCTAGAACCCTTCTGCACAATATACTCACCCTCTTGTACTGCAATGTCCATTGGGCTGGCACTGGCGCTCTGTAGCAGCTCCTGGTAGGACTGGGCCGATTGGTCAAACAACTGTACGAGGAGCGCACATGTCTTCTCGTACTCACAACGCCCAATGGTGGACAGCTGGTCCAACTGCTGCTGGACCAGACCTGTATCCTCCAGGGGATCTTCCAGGCCATCCCTACTCGCAAGGGGTAAAAGGAAGGACGTTCTCTTAAAATATGCCTACTGAATTCTGCAATGCAGCAGTTCTCTTTCTCCTTAAATTAGCCATCATTTCCTATCATAGAGGACAATACTACTTTTTCCTAAGGAAGGATATTTAAATTTTTTAAAATTGTAGATGGACACGATATCTTTATTTACTTATTTTTATGTGGGCTGAGGATAAAACCCAGTGCCTCACACACGTGAGTCAAATGCTCTACCACTGAGCCCCAGCCCCAGCCCCAAGGAAGGATATTTTAAAAGTAAGAAGGCAGAGGCCTTTTGCTCTGGCATGTCTCCCTTAAGTATACTATATTTGTTAGCAGTAAATCTTCCCACCTGAATTCCCATCCCTTAATAATTTGTCTGCCGTGAACCTGGCAGCCTTATCTTCTCACCTCTTTGAGCTCTTTTAGTTTAGCCTTTCACTTGTTGCTAAGTACAATAAACTTTGGGACTATAAGTACACAGTCTTTTATGTGAGGCTATTGTGGTCAGATGTGTTTAGGATTTCAGAAATTTTCAGATTTGAGGAAGGCAATATGATGCTTATCACATGTAATATAAAGCCCTTGATGGGCCCTGTGGCTTATTAGACTTAATATTCCCATAGCAAATGTATGAATATTGTGAACAGTCATGTTAAACAGGATTTAAAAACATAAGTCTATAAATGGTCTAATAGCTCATATCACATTTTGCCATGAAGTGATTTTTGGTACCAAACTGTTGAGAAAATTTAGCTTTGCATCTTCTTAGATTTCAGAATTGCACCTGAGGAAAAATGCATCTGTATGAGGTCTTGCCTTATCTACTGGCTCTTAGATTTTAACACCTTGTTCTATGGTGTGCTGCTATTGTTCCATCTTAGTATGTTTGGCGGTGGCAGCAGCAGCAGCACAATCGCAGCTGACTGTGTTTGCAATGTCCCACACACCAGGCCAGGTTATATTAATTTAATCCTTGTAAGAACCTTATAAGGTAGGCCTATTATTATTTGTGTTTTATAATAATGCAATGAAGAAAGTTGACCAAGAGCACACTGCTATTACCTGACTCCTTGGGCCCACTTCTCTACCTTAACACTGCCTCCTGGAAACCTGCTGCAGGTTTTCCAGTGAACTTCATGAATATTCTGATTTTGAAATGACTCAAATTGCAGTTAAAACTTTAACTCAAATGCTCTTGACTTTGAGGAAATTAAGAATGTGACTTTAAAAAAGACATATCAGACATTCAGAGTCCCAAAACAAAGACAACTTCATTTAATACGGGTCACTTTTAAAAGAACCTGACATTTCTTTAACTACAGGTTTCTGATCCAGTTAACAGTCAATGTAGACAGAAACCCTGTGTTAATATACTGCAATCAGTGATAGCTGCCTTGAATTCTTTTGTCTTTGAGTAAGCTCTGAAGTTAGAGTTGATGACTGGACTTATTTCTTTAGGAGTTAACATGAAGCACCATAACTTACATATTAAGAATTCTTATCACCTATGTCCTATAATTTCTCACATTTGAAGAAAACCAGTGGCAAGAACAAACATACAAACGTGCTTTGTATTCAAAGACATTTCTATAGACAATGAAAAGGCGGACAGCAACAGGATGTTTAAAAGAAAGACTATTCTTTCAGGCTGACAATGAGGGATAACCATAAAGAGTACTGGCACTGATGGAACTCATGTCAAGTCCCCCTTTGCCAAGTGGGTGTGTATAATGGGATGAAGGAATCAGTCCAAATTTCCTTACCTTAGTATGATGTGCACAGATTCCAACCGGGATGTGATGTAGGCTTTTGTGACCTCAGGAGTATATGTTTCCAGCATGTGGGGCTCTGTGGCTTTGACGTATGGCACAGAGGCTGCCAGCCGCTGCCACAGGCTCAGGAGATAGTGCACACTATTTGGGGCAAATTCCCAGTGCTAAGGACAACCAAAGGAGCAAAAGGCATATTTTTCATTTCTGTATACATAGTCCCAGACCACTTGTCACAAATGAAAGACTTTTTTTTTTTTTTTTTTTTTTTAATTACTGGGGATTGAATCCAGGAGCACTCTACTACTGAGCTACATCCCCAACCATTTTAATTTTTTTATTTTGAGACAAGGTCTAAGTTGCCCAGACTGGCCTTGTTTTATGATCCTCCCAAGCTGCTGGGATTACAGGTGTAAGCCACCATGTCCAGCCAGGATAAAGAAGTTTTAAAAAAGGATAAGATTTTATGGGCTTTGTTCTATGTGTGGCAACTAGTTTAAAGTTATTAGTATTTTTAGAGGGTAAGCATCTAACGAGAAGACAGTTCTATACTGGCTATGTAAACCTAACCCACAAAGAAAGCCCTCTGTGTTTCTCCGTTATCAGTATGCATGAGAATCACGTAGAGAACTTGTCAGACATAGGGATGTCAAGGCTCCACCTTGGACCTAGGGAATTGAAAACTATGGGTGGGGTAGGTGTGAGACTCAAGCACCAGTATTCTTCATCAAGTTCCCAAGTGATTCTGATGCAATACTGTTTGAGACCCACAAATCTATATTACAAGACTAAAAAAGAGAGGCTACTAACTTTTTATTCTTTGGTCTAGTCCCCTGTTCTATTTTTTCTTTTTCAGAGAGGTTAAAAGGGAGTTTCCTCTGTTTTCAATCTGAATATTATATTTGTAATTCCCACGTTTCTTTAATCGTATCCCTTACACTTTTTTTTTTTGGGTTGTGATGGGGATCACACCGAGAACCTTGCAAGCTAATCTAGTGTTCTGCCACGGAGCTACATCCACAGCCCGCTCCCTGCACTTTTTTTGAAAAAAATTATTATTTTTTTTTTAAAAAAACTTTTTTTGGTTCAGGAACCTTTATTTATTCATTCATTCATTCATTCATTCACTCACTCACTCACTCACTCACTCATTTATTTACTTATATGTGGTGCTGAGAATTGAACCCAGTGCCTCACACATGCCAGGCAAGCAAGCGCTCTACCACTGAGCCACAACCCAAGCCCCTCCCTGCACTTTTGTAAACTTAAAAGGCGAAGCTACAACAGGAACTACTTTGCAGGGTAACTTATAACCTTTGCCAAGGTAAGAGGTATCCTTAAAAGATCAAAATCAATAAGCAAGAGAAGAGATTCCAATGTTTAAGAAGAAACACAAAAGCAATCCAAGACAAACCTGTAGGCTGGTCACTGTGAAGTTGGCTATCAATCGGATGACCTCAGGGTAGTTTTCCACTTTTACCAGTTCCCCCAGTTGATAGTTACTCTTCAATCGAGCCAGTAGTCTGCAAAACTCATGGTAATTGTTTGGGTCTGATAAACTCTGGCAACAGCACGGGGGAAGATAAAATGGAAAATGTGATTAATCACACTTTATGTGTTCATAATAACCATCAATAAGATGGGATTATTAGTTTCAATAGGCAGAGTTTGCAAAGGAAATCCAAGAGGGACCATAACCCTTGCCTATGGTTCTAAAGCTGATTAATGGCAGAAGGACACCACCTCTGATGTGACTGGCCTGTGTATTTCCCTCCAAAGAAAACCTAATAAAATTTCTCATTTCTACATCTGTCAAACTGATCACTAAGCCCAGTACTGTAATTTACTACAATGGCAAAGTTATACAAATGTTTCATATATTTATATCATTATTATTTATAATTATCTAAGTATCTTTATAAAAATCTTTATAAAAAACTTAAAAAAAACTGCAAACAAAAACTAAATTCAAACTTTAGAGGCTAAATTTCTTGGGGGAAAATGACTAACTCCATCCTTATTATTTTGTATCAAAGTGATCTCTTCCCAAGACTCCTACATATCTGAAGCTGGAGGATACTGACTCCTCTTTGGGGCAAATACTCTCAGAATCTGATTAAAATGTAGACTCACAGAATTCTTAAAGATCAAGATGAAATGGTTCTCTGAGATTTCTAAGTGTGGCATCTAGATGAACTTCTTTCTGACTCCTATAGTTAGTCATACATTAATTCTATACATATATAAATTCTCAAAAATCTTACCTGTGGATTTTCCAGTATTCGTTTAACACCATCAACAAGATGGGAGAGAAACTTGGCCCTCTCAGCATTGTTGAACAGGGATCTCCTGACAGAGGCGATCTGTACTAAGCAGGATAATACCTGAGCAGGACACAACACATACAGTGATTAGGATGGTACGGCTATTTTTACCACACCTTGTTCCCGCCTATAATATTCCTTAGGGTATCTGGAACAATTTTACAAAAGAAAGAGTATCAGATCTAAGTTGATCACAGCAACCACTCCTGGTTACATTAACAGCTTGGAAAGCTCCCTTAGACACTATTCTTAGACAATCCCATAGGCTTCTTTAATGATTCTTGCTTAGAAAATATCAAGCAAAATTATTATTATTTTTTTGTTTTAAAATTTAAAGACTTTTGGCTAATCAGGCTTTATATATCATATACATCACTACATAAACAAGTCAGATCTATTCCCTGAAAAAACAACTTTTACACTGAAAAACATTTTCCCTGCTGTGCTACATATTTACATTGTTTGCTCCCCCCAAATCTATTTTGTATCCTTCTCCACCCTGCTCTTTGTTCCCTGGGACTATATGACCTCTCAACAATAGCAGCATTCCCTTGTCCTCTGGATTCTGGTTGGCTTAAGCCACTGGGAAGTACCGGCAGGAGGTCAAAAGGCAGAAAAAAAGAGGAGCCCTTCTCCCCACCCTCTGGTTGGGCTGGGTTGGCATAATTTCTCTATGAATGACCACAATTATTGCTTTCAGTCCTCCCCTTGGCTACAACTTCAGCTCTCTTCAGGGTTTCCTTCCTCCATTCCTGGAGGTCCCCGCTCCTGTGGGTGATCATGCACCACTACCATTTGCTGAATTCCCTTCAATTCTGCCCATACCTTTGCAAACAATCCTTTCATTAATTAGCACTCATGGATGTGCTCCCTTCTCCTGCAGTGTCCTGAATGATGCACACAGCATTGAATTCACATTTCTTCTAAATCAAAGGTCCATATTAATTTGGAAAAGTATTACAATGGCCAGGAAATTAGTCCACTGTGGACACCATGTAGAACATCCAGTACTTCACTGTATTTTCTTATGCATATTTTATGTACAACAGCATTTTAGACCAACAATCTAAACACTGGACCAATAGGGTTTTAGAATCTGAATGATTTTGAGATTAATCGTTGTTATAGGAAATACAGCATTCCTAATATCTTTCAAATGTTATTTAGGACAATATGCAAATTAGTTTTTCCATTACAGTTTCCATGTATCACTATGTAACATTTGCCTGGGGGACTGTCAAAACTTCTCAGCACAATCTTAATGGTTCAGCCGGATAATATCAGATGAATCCTCATGCTCTAGCCCGTGACATGGATGTGAAGTATAGTACAAAGTCAAACACAGACACAAGATGAACAAAAAGCACTTGACCATTTGCATCAACTGGCCAATAGACAGGAATAATTTAAAAACAATGAAACCGCTATTGCCAGAACCTTTAGGCTGTAAGCTTAATCTCATAAGGCTAGATAACTAACCCTAGTATTTCTATCCTATAAAACAAAATGAATGAACACTCATTGCTATTTTTTAGAAACAGTTTGTGTTGGAAATAGTGGTTTTGACTCACCAGAGGTGAGAATGAAGGAGGGATGGAATGATACAGGTCGAAAAACAGCTGCAGAGTTGAAGAATCTAAGAATGCTGAAAAAAGACAAATGACATCACTTTTACTTTGTCCACAGAGTACTATCATATTATTCTAAGATACTAAGAGAGCACATCCCACTGCTTACTTATCTTACAGAATTTCTATCTCCTTAGCAAGTGGTAACTATTAGGACCTTTTTTGTCCCCCACTTTTCCCCTTAAAATATCAATTGCAGCAACTATAAGAAACATTCATGCTTTGGTTCTCAGGGAATTTTAGACAATCCTAACACCTCCAACCACATCAAGAATTTAAAAAATTTTATCCTTAGGAACACAAAAACAAATGTAAGCTCAAGTTCTTTGTATGATATATAAATATTTTTGGTACTGGCTAGGAGCATTCTATCTCTGATCTATGTTCTCAGACCTTTTTTATTTTAAGACAGGGTGTCACTAAGTTGCCCAGGTTGGCCTTGAACTTGCGATCCTTTTGCTACAGCCTCTGGAGTAGCTGGGTTGATACTATTTTTAAAGGCAGTATTATTCTAAATAGATAACAAGCCTCTTAATGATTAATACAAGAACATACATGCCCACTCTTATTCATTTATTAAGAGTTTTCCCATGCTGGGGGATCTATAAGATTCCTCCAACAACCTCTCCCTTGTATTATAAAAATAGACATCAAAATTATCAAAATTCTAAGCTTTAAGTAAACAAGCAATCACTGGGGTTCTTTGGATTATCCTATGAACATGCTGAGGAGCTGTGGGGCAGGCTGATACAGGTGGTGCAATTTCTCTGTTACCTGATCTCCAGCTGGTGGGGATCTGTACTGTACATAGGTCATCTGAGGACTCATCAGTAGATGTGCCGATGAAATCAAAGTTCAGGCAGTTATGGGTGAGTTTGAGCAGCTGCATGAGCAAGCCATGCTGACTTTCATCATTCAAGTTCAGATTCTTTCCTGAAGCCTGGAAAAATTGGCACACAATGAGCCCCAAACAATTGTTCCTCTCTTCCCAGCTTGCTCCCAGATTCAGCAGCAGGATGCTGAGCCAGAAAAGGCGGACTGTATTTCAGCAGAACAAACTGATGGTTTTCCACACAAAAAGATGCTGTACTTTATCATGTTAATCTTACTATAAAATCCCTTCTGTTTCTTTTTACTAATAACATTTATTATAAAAACATACAGTTGGTACTTAAATAAACTTTTTCCCCCCTTTCGTTTTTTTTTTTTTTTAATTTATATATGACAGCAACGATTCTTATTCCACATACAGAGCACAATTTTTTATGTCTCTGGTTGTATAGAAAGTATATTCACACTAATTCGTGTCTTCATACATGTACTTTGGATAATAATGATCATCACTTTCCACCATAATTTCTAAGCCCATGCTCCCTCCATTCCCCTCTAACTCTTCTGCCCTATCTAGAGTTTGTCTATTCCTCCCATGTTCCCTCTCCCTATCCCACTACGAATCAGCCTCCTTATATCAAAGAAAACATTTGGCATTTGGTTTTTTGGGATTGGCTAACTTCACTTAGCATTAACTTCTCTAACTCCACCCATTTACGTGCAAATGCCATGATTTTATTCTCTTCTATTGCTAAGTAATATTCCATTGTATATACATGCGCCACATTTTTAAAAATCCATTCATCTACTAAAGGGCATCTAGGTTGGTTCCACAGTTGAGCTATTGTGAATTGTGCTGCTATAAACATGGATGTGGCTGTGTCCCTGTAGTATGCTGTTTTTAAGTCCTTTGGGTACAGACTGAGGAGAGGGATAGCTGGGTCAAATGGTGGTTCCATTCCCAATTTCCAAGGAATCTCCATACTGCTTTCCCTATTGGCTGCACCAATTTGCAGTCCCACCAGCAGTGTATGAGTGTACCTTTCCCCCCACATCCTTGCCCTTAAATAAACTTTAAAAAACTTATTTTTCATATGTTGAGACAAAATGGCCACAGGGAATTTGAAGCAAGATGGGTTGTGAAATTTGCCTGTGAGAGGCTAACAATTTCTAGACATGGCTATGGTAAAACTCTGGATGGAGTTCTGAGGAAATTTCACAACCTGCTCGCCTTCCCTCCTCCCTCTTTCCAGCACCATCCTTACCACGATTACCAGAAATCTTTTTAACCAGAATTAAAACAAAATCACCAATGCTTTTTATTTGTTCACCTGCAGTGTATCTGCAGACCATACAACTGATTATAGCTCCACAGTGAGCATGTTTATTGACTCTAAGGTTATACCAGCTGTGTCTCAGTGACTGGCTGGCCATTTGTTTTTGATAGGATCAACGAAGAGGATTCAACCCTGAGTTTTCTCCAAAGCTTTCCCCCATTCAGGGTGTATAATAGCTTTGCCAGGCAACTTGCCAAACCTCAGGAATATTCGGGAATTCAGAGGTAACCCTAAGTAACTCAGTAAAAGATAAGTATCATTAACAGTGACAACAGAAGAATCCAAATTTGCCTTTAAAAATTAAACTGGGAAATATTGGAAAAATGAGGAAAAAACCAAAATAAAACAAAACAAAACAAACAAAAAACTCCCCCAAAACCAAAAATGAACAAAAGCTAGTAGCTAACCTCATTTAAATTCTCACAGGGACCAAGAACCCAAACATTGTTACAAATGTGTAGGTTAACATTTCTTTCTTCAACTCTATCAATAAATGAATTGAAAACCAACTCTCTACATTAAAATAGGTAATTTCCTTATGTGATACTGTATATCCCTTCAGGTTATTAAATCTAAATGGATGTTAAAAATTCAAAATCTACTTTTCCTTACAGATGTTGCTTGTTTATTTGCTGTTTCTAACTCAGCAGGGGTCAGAAGCATCAGCCTAGTTTTGTGTGGTAACAGTGCAGTCTGAACCTACTTTCAAAGTACCAAGAATCCAAACACCATAAAACTAACATGCTTTCACTCTGAATAGAGATTTTATGTGGTTATAAAAAAGCAAACAGCAAAATCTCTAACTTTGTGGTAAATTCTTGATTCCTTTAAGATAGGAGAATGGGATAAGTGTTCGCTTACTGCTGTTTACCTAAGGGAATAGTTTTGAAGTAGGAAAATCACAGTCTTTTTCTTTAACTTCAGTGGTTAATCTGGCTGGCTTTTTATATATCTCTAGATGTACAGTATATGAGAGAGGAATGATTAAAGCAACGCAAAACTCTAATGCCCTCAGTTTGGAGCTGTCCCCTAACAAATTTCCACATACTCTCATCCTTTGAAAAGAAAAGTAGGAAGCATAACCCAACCCATGACTGTACCTGTTTTAATAAATTGCAGGAAAGCGTGAAGATATCAAATAGTGATGAATCTCGGAAAGAGGAAGCAATTTTTCTGTGCTTGGTTAAAGGATGGGTGGTGTCTGCCTGTGTAGAAACAGAATAGACCAATGCCAGTTTTAGAATTAATAGGAAAAAAAAAGCAAATGAAAGAATTTTTCATGGAGACTTTAAAACAGAGGATTTCCAATAAAAGCAACATAAATACAAACCACATTTTTAAAGCTTAAATTATAGTTAAATCATCTAGTAAGAAAATATGGAAAATATTCCAATTCTAGTTTCAGTGTCCTGCTAAGACAGCTAGCTAGGATCTCTTTCTCATAGCGTACAGAGGAAAAACAAAAGAAGGGATAAATATTTTCACTGCAAATTTTTATTTTCCTCTGTACTTGGAGAGGTAAAACTTAACAAACTATGGCAGACATTGCTAATAATTACTGTCATGTCATATTGTGGCTTAATCTCAAAAACAGAATAGCAAGCCTAGAATTTTGGTAAACAAACCATTCAGGGCTGAAGTTTCTGCTGAATTTCCAAAATAGTCTTTAACAGTCATGACTTAAAATAAATGACAATGAGTGGTCTTTTACTTATTTCTGTTCATGACTTTTCAGCTAAGTTACAATATTTTGTAATTAAAGATTAAATCTTTTATTTTCCTCTGGTACTGGGGACTGAACTCAGGGGTGCTATACCACTACGCTACATCCCCAGCCATTTAATTTTATTTTGAGACAGGGCTTTGCTAAATTCCCCAGGCTGGCCTCCAACCTGTGACCCTCCTGCCTCCACCTCCTGAGAGGATGATATTACAGGCTTGTGTCATCACACTGACTAGGACTAAATCTTTTACTTCTTTAACATGCCTTCTATTTTGAACACATAGTAGGCACTCAACAAATAGAATGCAAGAATTTCAAGGTTATCCAGGATATCTTTAGTTGATTCACTTATTAAAAATGTAAATCTGTTTGCTGATCAAATCAGCAAAATGTCTGACAGACAACAAAGTTTTCCTTGACTTTATTTCTAAGTGCAAACAGGAATTGACAGAAATATACTATCTGAATTGAATCTGACAGCCAAAAAATTATGGAAAATGAATGTTATTTAAGGTTCAAAATATTCCAATTCTAGTTTCAGTGTCACTGTGTTAGCATGTAGTCTTAGATAACAAAGGAGCTGCTACAACATATATCATGAACCATATATAATCTGCTGTACTGATCATAATACAGAGTACACTTAAACTATGACAGACATGTTTTTAATCACTTTCTCCCCCTCTCTCTCTTTTTGGTACCAGGAACTGAACTAAGGTACCAAACCACTGAGCTTAAAGCCACAGAGCCACATCTATATCCCTTATTTATATTTTATTCAGAGACAGGGTTTCACTGGGTCTTAGGGCCTCACCAAATTACTGAGGCTGACCTTGAACTCATGATCCTCTTGTCTCAGTCACCTGATCAATGGAATTACAGGGGCGCTCCCCCGCACCCTGCTTCATCACTTTCTTAAGAAAGAGAAGTAAAGCCATGCAAGATTTTATATCAACTATTTATGTATTTTATGGGGACAAACTACAAAGAGGAGAACATTAAGGCCACAATCTCTAGTTAATGAATGCTCTCCTACTAGAAAGGAAATAGTGGTTAAACAGTCAGTTAAGAGCACAAGCTCTGGAACAAGCTATCTGGGTTCTAATTCAGATGCTCTTGCTTACTATTTAACTGTAGGCAAATTATTTAACCTTTATGAGCCCCAGTTTTCTTGTCCAGAAAATGGGATAACTATAATACCTATCATGTAGGACTGCTATGAGATTAAAATTAGTTAATATAAAATGCTAAGAAAAGGAACTGGTACATCATAACCACTTAAAAGTATAAGCTACTATTTTGATAATTACTGATAATTTCTGTGACAGAAAACACACGGACTTCAGATTTTAATAGGCTATAAGCTAGTGCATTAAAAGAGTATTGACTCACAGTTAAAATTTCTTGGGGTTAATAAAAATGTCTGCATAATTATGAGCAATAGCAACAATAGTGCTAATGTAATTAATACACTGACAACTTAAAGGTGAGATATTATAATTAATATTAATATTGGCCTGTTCAATAATTATAAAATTTTAGCTGAATATGAAAATAAATAACTGGAAAAAAAAAGCCAGAGCAAAAACACAAACAAAAACAAAAGCCACTGGTATTTCCTCTGTAGTACTATGTGACACCAATGAATATTTAAAAAATTAAACCCCACACAGGCTGGGGTTGCAGCTCAGTGGTAGAGTGCTTGCCTGTACGTGAAAGGCCCTAGATTTGACCCCCAGAATTGCAAGAAAAAAATTAACTGGTATTAGCAGAATGGTTCATACATTCTAAAAAGAATCTAGGAAAAAATCTTTAGGAGTAACACAGGGAAATAAGTAATGTATAAATGGCTATAATGCATTAATGTATATAGGAAAAAGGGGCACACAAATGATGCTGGTTCTATTTTTAAGGTTCCTGGTTTTAACTTAGGACCATTATTCTCATCTTTAGAATGAGCATTATTACCAATGAGAAAAGCTGAGATGGGAGGGTGGAATATTCTGGAGTCAGAAGGGGACCAGGACAAAAAGAATGAGGTTAGGTTGCACTTACAGAGGAAAGCCCAATGGAACAAGATTGTTTCAAAAGGGCATTAATCACTTACCGCAAAAGCACACAACGGCCAAAAAAGATCATCCCACACATAGCAGAAAACACCAAGACTAAGAAAAAATATGTCACTTACTTCAATGAGGAAGGCTGTAGCACTTACTTGGTTAATTTCATTGGTTAGCTGAGATAAAATTGTGACGCCAATGATGCAGTATTCGACACTGTCCTGGTTAAAAAAATATGTTAAGGCAGAAAGAGTTGGCATGTGTGCTTGATTTTAGCATTTGGGATACACTCATGCTACTGGATGACAGGTTCTTTGGTCACTGATAAAACTGGCTAGACAAGGCAGCAAGAAATCAGTTTCAACCTGTTGCCTTACAGGACATAAAAGCTAACTTTCATTGGATGAGACTGCTAAATCTGACCTCTGCAAGATTTAAAACTTTGGTTTTAAAAAGTTCCTATAAGCACTACAGCATATACGTTATTATAAGATAAAATGCAAAACACACTTGAAAGGTAAATGACAAAAGACAAAGACCCTGAGGAAAGAAACGTAAAATAGGGAGTTCACAGAAAAGTACATACAAATATTAAATTAATAAATAAAAAGGTGTCATGTCTCATTCACAACAAACAATAAGATAAGAATTGCTTTGCCTATTTAAAAGAAAAAAAAATGTTTAGCTTCTCAGGCTGAGGTTTTTTTTTGGCGGATGGGTACTGGGATTGAACTCAGATGCACTAGACCACTGAGCCACATCCCAGCCCTATTTTGTATTTTATTTAGAGACAGGGTCTTACTGAGTTGCTTTGTGCCTTGCTTTTGCTGAAGCTTGCTCTGAACTTGTGATCCTCCTGCCTTAGCCTCCTGAGCCATTGGGATTATAGGAGTACACCACTATGTCCCGCTCAGGCTGAGGTATATGAAGTAGATACTCTTAGAAAATGTTGATGAAGTATAAATGAGATATAACATTTTGAAGGTTATTTGAAAATATTAACTATCCCTTTAGCTGAATTAATTCCAAGGCAAAAAAACTGCCTTTCAAATGCATTTACTCAAGTACAAAATATATATACTGGAATAGACTTAACATATTTAACAGCCAAAAAATGGAAACAAACAAAATGCCCAGCTATAGGAGACTAATTAAATAAACTATGGCATTTCACTGGGAATATTATGTAGGCATTTTTGAAAAGATGAGGCAAGGTTTGTTTGTGCCAACAATGCAAAGACAATAAGGACAAAAAAGACGCAGAAGAGAATATGCCAAAAACCCCATTTTGTGTAATTTTTTAAGTAGATTAACATAAGTTAGATGTTTCTGTTGCTTTTCCCATTCTTATTATATCAAATACATATGCTATACCTGTAAAAACCTTGTGACATCTGTGATTGCATTTCTGAAGACATAGTCATCCTTCTGACAGTCAAACCAGCCCAGTTTTGTGATCCTGGCATATAACTGAATAAGTGCTTGCGTCACAAAAGTAGCCAACTTTGGCCGTGTGGCAAGGTAGTTGAGCACATAATTCCCTGTGGGAAGAAATCCACTTAATAGACAGCTCTGCCAGAGAAGGGGGTTTGTCTTCAAGCAAGCATAGGTCAAGAAATGATAATATCAGACTGTTCACCCTTTACTCTTTTAATTGTTTATGCTGAGAAATAATATGCTGGGACCTCATATTTAATATTATTGGTGGGCTTTCAAATTCATATGAAGCACAGCAGCCTTGAATCTACTCCTACATGACTAGATAACATAGTCTTATACAGAATTCAAAATCCCTAGAAAAGTTTTTTGAGTTATAGGTGACAATAAAAACTAAATGAAAGAAATCTGACAACAAAAGGGATGACTTGGGATTTATCTGGAAGTAATTGTATTAGATCCTCTTTATTTTCATAGGCCCAAAATTCTGGGAAAAACCTGGATTCTAGATATTCTGTATGCTTAGCAATTTTAGCACATTATCAAACAAGCCCATATCTATTATAAAACTGGAAAAAACCCTTTTTTTATGTTATCTATTACTAGTACACCACTAAACAAATTAATTTCTTTAAGCCAGATCAGAAAATTCCATACTTACGAATATCTATTCGTTGTTCCAATGGTAGAGGGTTGTTTGTGCGTGACACAAGCTTGGTAAGGCATGTAGCTGCCAGTAACTGGGAGTAAGATGACTGTAAAAGAGGGGGAAGAAGGACTTAAAATTGTATTGGTAATTCAGTCACAAGATTTGTTAGAGACTGATGTTTCACCTCAAAATATTCCTATAGTATGGTAGTGGAAAAGAAAAAAGAAAAATATTAGAGGAAACTACCACATTATGCTGCACGGTTAATCTCCAAATTATTTCTTTCCACCAGCAAACCTATTGATCATTTATAACTCTGGGGAATATATATGATAGTTTTTCTGCAGTACTGGGGATTGAACTAGGGTTTGTACAAATGCTCTATCACTGAGCTACATCAACAGCCCTATCTATCTATCTATCTATCAATCATTCATTCATTAATCATTAGTCAATCAATCATATTGGGAATCCAACCCAGGAGCACTGTAACATTGTTCTACACTCCCAACCCTTTTCATTTTTTGTTTTGAGACAGGGTCTCAAGGGTCTCACTAGGTTGCCCTGAATGGTTTTTAACTTGCCATCCTCCTGCCTGAGCTACCTGAGTCTAAGAATGATTTTCCATGAAAATAAAAGTCCTAAAGACAGTAGGCTATTCACAGCTGTAAGAATTATGTAATATACCATGGTATAAAAAATCTTTAATAAAAGCAATTTTGACATGCGATATTTATTCAAGTCACTTAGAACACGATTTAGACTGATAGGTCAAACCACTAATAATGCAAGAGTCTACCATAACCACAGCACATATTGTACCAATTCTGCTTTCCAGTCTGTGAACTGTCAACAAGGCCCCAGAGTTAGCAGTCAGAGACGGCACTGGAGCTTTAGCAGAAGTCAACTGGAAGTGCTGGCTGTGCATCTCCCACAGGCAAATGCAAAGGATAAATGACTTAAATATTAGATTCAGAAAGCTTAGAAAAGAATAGACCACTATTCACTCTCTATAATCCTTAGCCACTAAAGAATAATCTGAACTAAAATTTATACTACCTATTGCATAAACAACACTATGACAATAGTAATAAAAACTGAAAAAATAAAGTTATCTAGAATTCTGCCCTCTCAACAGATTAACTGCTTTCATTATTTTACATCTCCTTCCAGATGGAAAGTAATTTTTATAAACCAATTTTTAGGGATAAACTTTTTTTAAAAATGATACCCTCCTATCAGGATATAATATTGGATTATCATTTCTAATTTTAAAAACTTTTACTAAAATGATAATAATTTTAGCTACTTTTTGCACTTCTTGGTTTCTTCCCTTTCATTTGTAAAAAAAAGATAATGTAGCTAGGCATGCCTAAAGTTTTTTGGACATTAGGACAATCAGGAGAATTGCACCTGACTATGTCACCATTTGTGCTGAGAAGACTAGTGCTAGCAGGGCACAGTGCCGCATGCTTGTCATCCAAGCTACTTGGGAAGTTGAGGCAGGAGGGTCATAAGTTCAAGGCCAGCCTGGGTAATTCGGATTCCTGTCTCAAAAGGCTGGGGATGTAGCTCAGTGGTAGAGCACTTGCCTAGTCTGTGTGAAGTGCTAGGTGCAATCCCCAATATGTGCATGCCATGTGCATACATGCACACAGAGAAAGCAAGCAAGCTAGCATTACTTGCTAATAACTACTTGTGATTCTGACTCTCCATGCCCTTTCATGGTACCCTGATGGGATCTTACTAAGACCTCCTTCTTGCAAAAACTAGTAATTTTATCAAATTATGTCTCATTAGAAGTATTATTTTGATTACTACCATGCCATTTTTAAGCTGGAAGAGGTTCTAATGTTGAAAGCTAAACTTCCTGTAATTTTCATTGTCAAGATCTTTATTTCCTGGACTTGTAAAAGGTAATAAGCAGAGGCTATGATATGAAGGAGGAAAAACACAAAAGATTGAGGGTCTTATACAATGATAAGGACTTTAGGTAGGAGAGGTCATTTATATATAGCCCTGTCTTCTGCAAGATGAACAGGGACAGGACTCTTAATACACATTTCAAGAAATTTTCCTGTTGAGGTCATATGCAAATCTGGCAAATATGATGCTTTTCAAAAATAAAATGGAGAGGGGCTGGGGTTGTGGCTCAGCGGTAGAATGCTCACCTCACATGTGTGAGACCCTGGGTTCAATCCTCAGTACCACATAGAAATAAATGAGTGAAGTAAAGGTATTGTGTCCAACTAAAAATAAATAAATATAAAAAAAAATGGAGAGAGCTGGGACACGTAGAAGATCAAGGAACAGAGGCTATCCTGACGAATTCCTAAGCTTAGAACCAGAATATTTTCCCTAAGCCTCTGTTATCCTCTAGGATTTGTCAAATCTTACGTACACTTCCTCTCTCAAGGAGCAGCTGGCACTTGCTCAGGCAGTCAGGGCTGTTGGTGAATTCAACCAAGGCTTTCTCTGCCTGCAGTCGAGTGGTTGTATCTGTTGTTTCATACAGTTGTTTGCACAGATTCTCTAGTTGGGCCAGGCTCTGGAAAAAAAAGAAAGAAGTCAGTCCGGTCTCCTATCTACACAAGACACTGTGCTTGAAATTACTGGATACAGATAAATTTTAACAACCAATGAGAAGAGAATTGCTTTTCATCTCTGAGAAGCTGGGTAACCTTTATCTGATGACCATTTGTAGCTCTCTTTATTTGAGGCTTTAGAAGACAAAATGACAGAACGCTTAAGGTATCTATATACTTTTTTCAGTCATTCCCTTGAAGATCAATAACAAATGAAACATTTTTCCTTGCAAATACTCATCTTCCTAAGTTTTCCAAAAGGCTTTCAAATAAAATTCAAAATACACTGATTCTACCATCAAATTTACAAGTATGAATACAAGAGGCATTGCTGCCAAATTAAGCACACAAACATACAATTTGAGTGCTACACAGATCTTTACATAGTTTTAAATATTTTCCTCTTGAGTGGTAGTTATTAGCTTACAGTTATCTATCTGCATAAGGACCATCACTCCCGAGAGAAACTCTAGAATATTTCAGCATGCAGGTACGCACCTTCCTCCCCGGATCCCTCATGTCTAAAGTTCGGCAGTCTCTTCTGTTGTACTTTAAACTCTTGCTTCACTTCCAAATTTAAAATGAAAGGGCCAAAATAAATTCAACCCTAGCATCTGCTCACCCAGAGATAAGACAAGGGAAACACCCCCAAATAAACCCTTCTCTCCAAATCTTGAACCAGTTCCAGAGAGGTAGGCAGGGTATGGGTGTGTGTTTTGGTCAAAAGCCCAAGTGGATGCAAGCAAATCTACTTGCACTGAACATGATGTTCAAGGCAAAGAGGAAAGGAACTAGTTAAGACCACACTTAACTATCACCTTTCACTGATGGAAGGACAGTAAACATCTGTTAGCCTTTAAAGGAATGGTTTGGACTTTAAGAAGAAATCCGAACCTGTTTTCAACACTAGCAAGCAAGATTTGGTTTAAGCAGTTCGGAGGATCCTACTATTAAAAATGGCCATTCTAATAAGAACAAAAAGATAATAATTAAAGTAACCTATATAAATTGCTTAAAATATACTACACAGCCAGTTTGCCCAAGGCTTTTCATGATCACCTTTTTCTGTTACACTGTGGCTTTATAAATCACAGCTTTTCCACTAAGCAAGAAAGCCTTTAAGGCAGAATTGCTATTTTATTTAACCCGATATAACAAATTTCTAACCTTAACCTAAAGGAAACAAGAAAGATAAATACTGACATTCTAAGATCTTCAGTGTCACTTCAGAGAGCCACCAAAAGAATAAAACAACATCTTTTATCCTTAAAACAACAAAACTACCCTTCATTCAAAATATTTTGGGTCTTTGATTAGGGGTCCCACTTACTCTCTTCAATTCAAAAGCGCAGAGAAAACTGCAATTGTAAAGTCAGACACCAAGTAATGAAGGTCTATAAACAGTACCTGTTTTTTTTTTTTTTTTTCCTCCCCACATGGCTCACAAACACAAGAAATGGAAGATAAGGCTAATTTTTTGGTGGGGGTGGGGTGGGATGTACCAGGGATTGAACCCAGGGGCAATTGGCCACTGAGCCATATCCCCAGTCCTATTTTGTATTTTATTTAGAGACAGGGTCTCACTGAGTTGCTTAGCACCTCACATTGCTGAGGCTAGCTTTGAACTCAAGATCCTCCTGTCTTAGCCTCCTGAGCCACTGGGATTATAGGTGTGCGCCACTATGCTCAGCAAGGCTAATTTTATATATGCCATAAAATATGTGTTAAAGAAACTTTTATGCTTGCCAGTACTGGCTCGAGACCTTACTAAAAATAAATCCCCACATTCCTAAACAAGGGATTAAGTCTCCTTCACAAGGTTTTGTTTCAACATCGAAATCTGGTCTTTACTTCCTCCGGGACACATTTAAAACATCGGTAATATAGAAGACATCAACAGAAGGACCCCACCCCCCAACTAAAATATGAAAGCTGGCTACAAAATCTGGTATTAGGGAGCAATAGCAACCCCACAGTTATCCTAGGAGGTTTCCAACCTCCAACAGACAATCCCTAGACAGACCTGCTGTTTAGGGTGTAATGACTCTCCTCAAGTTCTCATCAATTCTTGTTTATGTTTATTGCAAGAAACTTGCTCACACAACAATGACTAAGCATCTGTCAAATGTATTTCCTTACTGCTAGAAACCTACATGCAAGTTATGGTGGAGTTTTTGTTGTTTTGTTTTGATTTGCTAATTTAGCAGACAAAATATACTTGGGGGTAAGTCTGGTAATGAGTTCTCAGCTCAGGAAACAAGACTGTTAAAAAAACAAAAGTAATTTAAAAGTAATTTGACCATTTACACAAACAGTTTGAAGAACTACAGCTCTATTTCTTTTGTTTCCAGAAGAGCAAATGGGAAACCATTTTGTTTTCCCAAACAACTAGTGGTAACATGTGAAAAACAGGGTTAATAGTCACTTTGTCTTGGATAGTCACCATCCATAGAAAGGAGGAATCAGACATTTAAATTTATAGTCTTTCATCTCCTAGTGTTTCCAAAGCAAATTTAATGGTTGGATTATTCTGAATCACTTTTTTTTTGGGGGGGGGGTAGGGGCCCAACTTAAAATAATTTATTTTATAATTATTTGATTAGCTATTTTTTAATAGTTATTTTTAAGTTGTAGTTAGACACAGTATATTTATTTTATTTATTTATATATAGTGCTGAGGATCAAACCCAGGGCCTCACATGTGCTAAGCAAGTATTCTACAGCTGAGCCACAACCCCAGCCCTTGATTAGCTATTAAAACCAAGATTTCACTCTGAGGGTGGCAATGACACAGCAGAGCATTCCCTTCATGTGATAACACTGATGTTCAAACCTTTCCCTGTTCCATAGTTCTTGTTAAGGACAGCTATTATGTGATGCTACTTCAGTCACAAAAAAGCCTCTAGAGAAGAATGTCTATTTTCTGTTCCTGAGATTGCAAGCCTATAATCCATACAGAAACGTCCATCTGGTGCCAATGGAACAGAAAGTCACATTTATAAAACTGGAAGACAATCCTCAACTAGCAAAGTACTACTTTAGTACAGGAAACTCAGCCAATTAACCCCAAACATAGAACCAGACTGATTTTGCAAAAAACCACATTGAAGGTATTAAAAAAAGCACACCACCTTTATTTAATAACATTATTTTGTACATTAGTCTTTTTGGTGTGGATAGAGAAAATGCAGTTCAACAATTCTCCACATAAGGTGCAGTTTGTTGAAACTACAGACCTTCAAATATAATAATGATTAATCTGAAAAGTTAAAGGAAAATAAAAATTTTGTTTGTAGATTAGATGTTATGCTCCTCTATAAAGCAGAACACTTTGGAAACTATTTAATTTGCCTATTATTGTTTTTAAAAATAGCCTTACACTCTATATTTTTAAATTAGCCTCATTGCTTTAAAAAAAAATTAAAAATCATCTTAGAGATTTCCAGAGACCAAGATACTTGCTTTTGGAAGGGTTTAATGACATTGTCCATAATGAAACTACCAAATTAGAAATAAGCATAACTGTTGAAGAACCAGCAGATTTGCAGGTCTCTGAGCACATGTCCATGACCTAACTGTCATCTGCCCATCTGAGATGAGAGAAGCCACCATCACATTATAGAGAGTAGGTAATCCATGAGTTTCAAAGAACAGAGAGTACATTTACCAGCTTGGAGACTGAAGCTTCATAATTATGCTATCTCAACTAGGAAAAAGAATTAACAGGTCAATTTCAACCTGTTAAATTTAGATTCTTCTAGTTATAACTCTTCTGTATACTAGGAAACACAAATGTTACGTAAATTAAAAGATGGACACTGAGCCTTGCCAGAAAATGAGCCACTGCTTAGATGTTTAATGAGACTAATATATAAGTTATATTTTAAAAATCTATCCACTAAGGCATTCTTACTTTCAATAATGAGTATCCAATTATCATAAACTCTAAAAAATTTAAAAATTCAGGATCGACAATTATTGTTAGGTTAAAAGAGCAAGAGGTAAAATGGTATAAAGTATATTATCAGTTGTAATATATGTTAGTAAATTTTAAGAAAATCTGTATGAATAAAACCAAATTTAATCATCTCTCAAAGGTGAGATTATGGAAGACCTGCAATATCTATGGTATATATTTCTATAAGTTTTGAATTTTTGACCACAAAACTGTGAATGTTTATATTAATCTATAAGCAGGAAAAAATTCCCCAAAACTGTACATATAAAATATTTTTTACCCAGGGACAGACGCTTATACCTTGTAACCCCAGCAACTCAGGAGGCTGAGGCAAGAGAATCATAAGTTTGAGACTAGCCTCAGAAACTTAGTAAGGCCCTAAGCAACTTAGTGAGACCCTTTCTCAAAATAAAATTTTTTTAAAGGCAATTTAAGCTCCATTCTTCTTCTAATTACTAATGCTATATTTACTAACAGCTATTCTGTTACCAATCAGAATTTATGAACCCAAAAAGACAAAAGGCAAGCTGGGAGTGGTGACACACGCCTCTAATCATAGTTACACAGGAGACTGAAGCAGGAGGATCAAAAGTTAGAGGCCAAATCTTTGGAGGCCAAAGTCATTTTGGTTTTATACATATATCAAGAGATCTCTCAGAAGTTATTTCTGCAGTGGAGTCAATGGGGAAGCTGACTGGCTCTCTGAATAAGAAAGTTAACGCATGCTGGGCTGAGGTTGTGGCTCAGAGGTGGAGTGCTCGCCTAGCATGTGTGAGACTTTGGGTTTGATCTTTAGCACCACACGAAGATATTGTATCCACCTATAACTAAAAAAATATATATATATATTTAAAAAAAGAATATTAACACATGCAAACTACTCATTTAAAAAAGTCTGGTTAAGTAGTTTACAAAGCTATTGTGGAAATAACCTGAAATAAATGTACTTTAGGAGAGGATATCCAAATGGCCAATGGGCAAATGAAAAGGTTTCAATCTCAGTAATCACTCAGGAAATGAACAATGATGAGACAGACACCCATTAGAATAAAAACGGAAAAGCCAAGATCACTGTTGGTTGAATGTGGAACTCACATGCTGCTCAAGGAGTCTGAATGATCAAAACACAATGGAAACCTGGCAGCTTAAACCTGTGGATACCCCATGACCCAGCTACTCCATGCCTGGTATGTGGCCCAATGGGGATGAATATGAAACTCATCAAAGAACATGTTCAAGAATGTTTATGGCAGCACTAAATGTAATAGTTCACAAATGAAAAGCCAAGTACCCATTAATAGTAGTTATAATATTTCAACCTGTGTGCAGGTTACCCAGGCATGTCTACTTTGTGAATACTCACTAAATTACACATTTATAATCTGTGTATTTTTGAATATATAAATGATATTGCTCCTCCCAGAACTCTCCAGGTATTTATTCTTACCTGTTACTTTCTGATATGAATGGGAAAGAAGTTCATCAATAACCTGCAGTTGTACTTCAGACTTAGAATGCTTAGTTTCATATTAATTCATGTTTTTTTTTTAATTGAAAAAGCATTATTTCCATTGTTTTCTCAGGAAACGAGTAAGGTAAGATTTTTGGATATATTTGGGGACATTCTACTTTTAAGAGTACTGAGAGGGCGAGTAACACTTTTGGCTGCAGGTGCTGTGTAGTTTGTCTACTGCCTTCAAACAAGATAAAATACATACTTCAGCATGTGATAATGCTGTGCCAGAACCTTGCATGCATTAGATAAGGATGGCAAGTCTGCTAACATATGAGACTGCAAAATTCTAACTTCCAAATATGAATCAATTCTAACTTGTAATAAACACATATGGTCTTTGCATTGTGGGTAATATGAGGCCAAAATACACATAAATAATTTCACAAAATAAACAGCCAGACTGACTGTGCCTAGTCACTTAATGGTTTTTGACTTATACATGCAACCCAAGAGCATTCACTTAATCTGTCATTGAAAACTGGGTTCCTTCTCATAGTCACTAGTGGTGTTGAGAACTGAAAACTGTAGCATAAGAAAATCTGCTAAGACAGAGGTTTCAAGCCAGCACCCCAAAACAGCCCACAGAGATTTCTATTTCTGTTTTGGGTCTTGCAGTATATGGGTTAAAGTTTGACATGGCTGCCAATATTTTGTAAAAATATCTGATTTTTCAGCTTCCTATGAAAAATTATAAAGTCTAAAAACACTTGCATTCTGAAGGGTCACTAGCCAGTGCCACTGGTAAAGAAAAGGAAGTGCTTTCCTAGGCCGGCTTCCTCCCTTGCCAGTTCCCCTGCAAATATCCTGGGTTTAGGGGCTCAATCCAAGAAGTCAGATGTAAAAAGTTGGGAGCTAACAGTACAGTAGATTTTGTCTTAACTAAGTCTGCCAAATTTGGTTACAACAATCTTCTGAATAAAAGGGGCTATGAAAAACTTAGGCAGAGAAAAGAGATTGGGAGTTAAGCAATTTGGACACTGGTGATAACTAACCATGTGACTCTGGCAAGTTTATTTCCAGGAGCTTCAGTTTTCTCATGTGTAAAGTAACTGGACTATATTACACAATCTACAAAGAAACTCTAGTTCTAAAATTCTATGATTATAATATGCTATTTTTCTCTATATTAGTAAATCAGAGTTAAAAGTGGGCAAAAGACTAAAATTAAAATAATCATGACAACAGTCAGTACAACTTTTTTTAAAAAAGAGAATTATCCTTAAATATAAATCAGGTAACACATACACACATCTTGTCATTGCAGCACAGTGCCCTTCCCCACAAACAACTTCAGTGACCTAGCAGCAGGGACAAGGGTCTTTTTGAGTTGAGATTCAAAACCAAGTAATGGTTAAGCTTTTAGGTTACAGACAAATCCCAACTCCTCCTTCTATTAGCTGTGGGAGTATAAAGCATTGAAGTCATTCAAACTAGTTTTTTCTTCTTTTAAATAGAAATAACATCTACTTCATAAGGCTGTAAATGTCAGTGAGGTGATGTATTAATGACTGAGTTTATTACTGGCTATTATCTATTGTACTGGCTACTAAAAGCTCTAAAAAACAGCAGTTTTATATTTGTTTGCACAAATGCGTTACTTAATATGCTATGGTTGTTCTAAAGGAATTATAAATGCCCTTTCCCTGTAGAACTAAAGGAACTGGGGACAGGATATACAACTGGTCCTCCCTCTCATGGATTCTGTTTTTGTGAATTCACTACTTACTAAAATATATTTGTAACTCACAAATCAGTATTTGCTCATGGAGTTTTACATGGATATGCAGAGGGGAGAAAAATTTGAGTTGCTGGACATACATTTCCAGCTGAGGCTGAACACTGTAACACTTTGCTTTCTTGTCTTAAATCTCACAGTGTAAACAAGTGTACAGTCCTTTCGATGTTTTACTTAGTAGCATTTTTTTTGGGTAGTATTTGGGTAATTTTGGGCATTTTTTGATTTTACTGCTTAGAGTAGCCCTGAGCACAATGCTGAAGTGCTGTCTAGTGTGCCTCTGTGCAAGAAGGTTGCGATGTGCTTGATAGAGAAAACGTGTATCTCAGATAAAGCTTGTTGAGGCATGAGTGACGTTACTTTTGGCCAAGAATTCAATGCTATATTTTGGTCCAGAGTTCAAGATTAGTGAATCAACAAAATGCATTAAATATAATGCCTTTAAACAGAAACACACATAAAGTAAGTTTATGTACTGATTGGTTGATGAAAATTTTGTGACTGGAGTTTGACAGGAACTTAACTTTGTATTTCCCCAAACAGAAATGGTTCAGTATGTTCTTGGTGACTTTATAGAACATAACTACAGGGAACAATTAAGTTATAATGAAGTCATATTTTTGGCCTCACTGGTGGTACCAGTTACATATTTTCCCACGGAAACAACTATATTTATTCCCATTGTTTCAAGTCATTTGTTCAAACAGAGGTATTTATTAATCTATTTGCATAACTTCCATATTAATATATATAATGTTGTTTAAAATTCTTGAATTGTCTCAAAAATCTGCTAAAGTTGCCACTTGTATTAGTTATGTATACACACACTGGATGGTCAGGTTAAGAGTGGATTAAAAACAACAACCACTACTGCATATTCCCACAAGAATAGGGAAAAGAGGACAAAGGACAATAGCAACAAAATTTTAGAATACACAAAACCAACCTGATTTACAACACTTGCTTAGACACTGAGGTACAGTGGGAGGCTTAGATGAGGAAGAACAACAGATTTTTTTTTTTTGAAAAGTTATGATTACCAGATATCTTCCCCTATTCTGTGCCTCTAAATGTCTGTCCATCTCTCAGGAGACACCAAGCCAGCTGAGTGCACACTACATACCAAATGGGTTGATAAAGTGGCTGCCTCCACCCCGAAGGGGGCTGTGTCTTCGATTACTGCATCTACCCAGATATGTCATATACAAATGGTTCTCTTTAAGCAGGAATTTGAAAGATTCCCCCCTCAAGAATCTCAGTAGTCACAAAGGAAATAGCTGACAATACAGTGATATGGGGGTTACCCCAAAAGTGGCAAATGATTCTCCTGCAATGCCTCAAACCCACAAGCCTCACCCAAACTCTTCAAGCTTCCAACTGGCTTTGGAGTCTCTAATCTTGATAGTGAGCCGTCAAGGAGTACCAGATATCAGAAGAAAGTCTTTCACATGGAAGAAAGAGAGAGAGAGCTAAATAAGTACACAAAAATAATCTGGGACAGGCACAGTGGTGTACACATGTAATCCCAGCTATTTAGGAGGCTGAAGCAGGAGCTGAAGTTCAAAGTTAGTGTCAGCGATTTAGTGAGACCATGTCTCCAAATAAAGAAAAGAAGGGGCTAGGTTCGTGACTAGCAAGGTCCTGAGTTCAATCCCCAGTGTCCCCCACCTCCCACCCAGGAAAAAAGATATACCATTAAGCCTACTGAAGAGACATTCTAGGTACATGAAGAGAGAGATCTTAGAGAATAAAATTGTGACATTAGAGGCAAAAATCTACTGGCAGATTAGAAATAAAGTAAAAATCGCCACAGACAGTAGAGAAGACCCTATATGGATAATATGTGAGCAAATTTAAGCTCAGGCCAGTGAAAAATGTCCCTCATCCAGTTCCAGAAGTTCTAGAAAGAGAACAGAGATTGGGGAGAAAGAAGAAATCATCAAAAAAAAAAAATAATAATTCAGAGAAACTTCCTAGAACTGAAGAATATCAGTTGCTAGAATGAAAAGGTCCACCAAGTCTGAGAAACCCAAGGACAAAAAGATTCCTTAAGCTGCCAGAATGACCAAGAGACAAAACAATAGGTGACATATAAAGGATCAGGAGTCTGAAGGCTCTGGACATCACAAAAGCAACAATGGAAACGAGAAGACAAGAGAGGAGTTCCTGCAGAAATCTGAAGAGATGAACTTCAACCTGGAAGACTACCCAGCCAGAGGTAAGCAAGGGCTGGGCAGGATAAATCTATTTTGGGGAATATTAGGCCAAGAAACCTCTCATCCATGCTCCCTTTTTCAAGGAGCCATTAAAGATTGTGCTTCAAATCAAAATAAAAGTAATTCATGAGAAAGGTAAGCATGGAAGGGAGAGCATGGGAATCCAACACAGGACAAGAATATCAAGGGAATCGATAACTACTGAAGAGTAAGCCAGGCATGGAGACCATCCAGGACTTATTCAAGCAGAGTGGCTCAAGGGACAAGTGGAGTTCTACCAAGATCCCTACCACCACTGGCCTCTTTAACCAGAGGACAGAATACCTGGGTGGGATTTCTCATTTTAAGTCCTTACTTTGATCCATGTTGAAGTTTTTAATTAACACAAAAAGCCCTCAACTGATGAAGTCATGTTCTCCTTCAAATTTTGGAAAGTTTTTCTATAGAGGTGCAAAATCATTTTTAACTAACATTCCAAAGACAAGGGCAGTTGTGCAACCTTGAAGGTTGGCTTTGAAATAGACACTGCACAGTAACATAGTGTAGTGGTTAAGAGAAATAAGCTTTGGGCATAAAAAATTCTGTATCTTGTGATTTGCAAATGAAGTTCCAAAAAGAAGAAGAAAAAAAACCATCACATACTAGCATTTTTGCCACCTTCACTTCCTTCTTTATCAAAAAGAATCTGTTGGCCTCTAAATTGCCTTTTATGGGACTTGATTCTGCCATGCTGTCAGTATTAAAAGACCAAAACAATATACTTTGCTATGAAAACAGCTGAGTAAGAAAGTAGATTATGTAGGCCGAGATAATCACTTAAGGAAAGGAAGTCAACATCTAGGTACTTGGGAACCCAAATTTATAATTTAAAATAATTATATATGTAAATACATTTCCCTTAAAACTCCATGTTAATAAGCAGACTATATAGGGACAACAATCCTCATGACAGAGGTTTAATACTCCTGTTAATAATGTCACCATACCCTGGGTATAGTGGTAGAGACCTGTAATCCCAGCTACTTGGGAGGCTGAGGCAGGCGTATTGCAAGATCAAGGCCAGCCTGGGCAACTTAGTAAGACCCTGTGTTTCAAAATAAAATTATTTTAGCTTAGTGGTACAGTGTTTGCCTAATATGTGTGAGGCTTTGGGTTTATTTCCCCCATACTGAAAAGAATATTACCACACATTTCTAACAATTTAAATTGGTGTGAACAATCTTGATATTAGCAGATTTTACAAACTTAATAGTGATCTTTACCATGTAGCAAACGTGGTAAAACAACTGACTTCCAAAGTTCAGAAAGTGATAGCCTTTTAGTTAGGTATTAAAGGAACAAAAATATAAGTAGTTTAAACACTCACTTCATTTAGTCCTGGTTTTCAAGAGCTGTTTGTCTTTTTAGTTCTCTAAGTTACCCTGCAGAGGAACACTGTAGGGCCAGAGCATACTTATTGCTTTAAATTTATGTTTTTAATATCAACTTGGTACAACATTCAAACTTCAGAGTACTAGAGGCATTTTGTGCAGACTGCTGTTAATACACTAAAAGCCACATTTAAACACTGAATTATATATATAACAAAGGAAGTGATCACAAACAATCACCATCTCTGAGTCCACCAATCATCAGGCTTCAGCACTGCTTTGCATTAACTACAAGAAAAGGGTAGATTCAAGCAAAGCAATTAATAAGCTACCCAAATAAATGTAAATGTAAATGGACTTGGAAAATGTTCAAGGAACTTCAAGAATCTTTGGCTTTCCCCCTTCTATTTACTAATTCTTAGAATTTCCAAGATTGATAGAAAATGTATTTACAAATGAAATCGAGTTTGCTTATGAAAAAACAAAACAACAAAAAAAACACCTAGCTATAGCTGGCAGAAAATCTTGCCAAAAATCTGAAATAGTAGTGGTATTAAATATATTCAAAAACCTTTTTAAAAATTTTTAAAATGTGTTCTTTGTATTTTAAAAAATACTTTTAGTTGTAGTTGGACACAATACCTTTATTTTAATGTGGTGCTGATGATCAAACCCAGGGCCTCCCATGTGCTAGGTGAGCACTTTGCCACTGAGCCACAACCCCAGTCCCCGTAGATATGACATATTGTATATTACATGGAGTATAACTTCCAATTTTTATGGTTGTACATGATGTAAAGTTACACTAGTTGTGTATTTATAAAAGAACATAGGAAAGTTATGTCTGGTTCATTCTACTTTCTTTTCCATTCCATCACTCCTTTCTCTCCCTCCCTCCTTCAATCTGGTGAACCCCCTGCCCCCTATTGTGAGTCACTATCTGCATATTATCTGACTTCCGTTTCTTTTGAGATTGGCTTATTTTACTTAGCACGATGGTCTCCAGTTCCATCCATTTACCAGCAAATGCCATTGTTTCATTCTTCTTTATGGCTGAGTAATATTCCATTATGTATAGGTACCACATTTTCTTTATCCATTCATCTGTTGAAGGACACTTAGGTTGGTTCCATAGCTTAGCTATTGTGAATTGAGCCACTATAAACATTGAAGAGGCTATGTCATTATAGTATGCTGATTTAAAGTCCTTGGGGGTATTTACTGAGGAGTGGGATAACTGGGTCAAATAGTGGTTCTATTCCAAATTTTCTGAGGAATCTCCATACTGCTTTCCAGAGTGGTTGCACCAGCAATGTATGAGTGAGTGTATCTTTCCCCCTACATCTTTGCCAACATTTATTGTTACCAGTATTCTTGATAATGCCATTCTGAGTGGAGTGAGATGAAATCTTAGTGTAGTTTTAATTTGCATTTCTTTAATTGCTAGACATGTGATTTTTTAAAAAAATATATTTGTTGGCTGATCATATTTCTTCTTCTGTGAAGTGTCTGTTCAGTTCCTTAGCCCCCCCCCCACCCTTTGGTACTGGGGGTTGAACCCAGGGGTGCTCAACCACCGAGCAACATCCCCAGCCCTTTTAAAATATTTTATTAGAGACAAAAGTCTGAGTTGCTAAGTACCTCACTAAGTTGCTGAGACTGGCTTTGAACTTGTGATCTCCTTGCCTCCAGAGTCTCTGAGATTAGAGGTGTGTGCCACTATGCCCGGCCTTAGCCCATTTCTTTTGTTTCATTTTTCTTTTTTTATGGTGCTGGGGATTGAACCCAGGGTCTCAGTGCATGCTAGGCAAGCATTCAACCAACTGAGCTATACCCACAGATCCTAGCCCATTTCTTGATTGCGTTATTTGTTCTTTTGGTGTTAAGTTTTTTGAGTTCTTTATGTATCCTGGAGATTAATGCTCCATCTGAGGTGCAGGTAGCAAAGATTTCTCCCATTCTAGACTCTCTCTTCACATTTATGATTATGAAGAAGCTTTTAATTTAGTTTGATACCATCCCATTTATTGATTCTTGATTTTTCTTCTTGTGCTTTAGGAGTCTTGTTGAGGAATTTGGTTACTAGGCTGACATGATGGAGAGTTGGGTCTACGTTTTCTCCTAGTAGGTGCAGAGTTTTGTGCAGGGTGAGAAATAGGGGTCTAATGTCATTTTGTTACATATGGATTTTCAGTTTTCTCAGCACATTTGTTGAAGAGGCTATCTTTTCTCCAATGTATGTTTATGGTACACACAGAACTCTTAAAACTCAGCAATAGGAAAAAAACCCCAATTTAAAAACAAGCAAAAAGTCTAAACCTAAGAAGATACACAGACCTCACCTAAGAAGATATACAGATGGAAAGTAAATATGTGAAAAGCAGCCAAACATTATGAATCATGAGGGTACTACAAATTACACCAACAGTAAAGATACCACCACTATACACCTACTAGAATGGTTAAAACCCTAAACGCTGATAATACCAGCTGCTGGCAAAAATGTGAAACAGAAACTGATGGTGAGAATGTAAAATGTACAGCCACTTTAAAAGACAGTTTGGCAGTTTCTTATAAAAATAAACATACTCTTATCATATGATTCAACAACTGAGCTCCATGGTATTTACCCAAATGAATTGAAAAATTATGTCTACACCAAAACCTGTACACAAATGTTTATAAAAGTCTTATTTATAAGTGGCAAACTTGGTCGTAAAAGACATGGAGGAACTTAAATGCACATTGCTAAGTGAAAGAAACCAATCTAAAAAGGCTACATACTGAATGATTCCAATGATATTTTTACATTCTGGAAAAGGTAAAGCAAACCAGAGGCAGTAGTAAGATGAGTGCGGGGTTGTGGGGAGGGTTGAACAGTGGAGCACAGGATGTTAAGGCAGTGAAATGCCTCTGTATTAACACTGTCATGGAGTACCTGCCATTACACCTTTGTCTGTACACCACAAAGAATAAACATTAATAAATAGGGGAAACAGGGGAGGGCAGGGTGATTGGCTGTGGAGGAACTCTCTGTACTTTCTGCTCAAATTTTACACAAACCTAAAATGGTTCTAAAAAACAAAGTCTGCTAAAAACAAATTTAATTTGCCAGTTTAAGAAGTCCAACTCTCCCGCCTCAATTTTTATCTTAATATTTTTCTGGGTTTACTAAACCCATGGTATTTATATATTAAAACATTGTCATTATATATCTTAGTGCTCACACCCTACCCCACCGCTGGTATATGTGACAGGGCAGCAGAATGAATACCATTCTCTAGTTTAATACACAGGATATTCATAGTAAGAGAAGATGTAACCGTGGTTATGTTTCCGTGGTTCTCTGCCTACCTAAACTGGAATCTATACTATACCTATTTGGTAGAAAAATCTTCAATGGTTAGACTTATATTGTTTCAAAGTAATGCTCACATAGACATATATTACTGTTACTTTTCTAAATTACACTGTACCACCCATTCAAATATTTGTCTGTATGGGACACAAAAACAGTTTGGTTTGCCTTAGGGATCTGCTATTTCATATGCCCTCTCTGGTGTTCTGCCCTTCTCTGAAAAATGCTAAATACAATCTGGACATTCAACTATTGAAAATTTTTCTCTTTTAAGTTCCTCCAGCTTAATCATGCATTTGTTTCCATGAAAAACAAAACACAACACTCACTTCACCTGAGGAACAGTTGACAGTAAACTGTAACAGATTTGTTGCCGCATGTATAACAAAATGTGAAACAAAAAAGGTATGTGTGTATCATATCAAAAAACTTATTTTTGAACACCCCTAAAAATTTTTTTTTAAACAAACTCATAGGAAATGACTACAAATATCAGGTATTTTACCATCTCTTTCATCCTAAACTGGTGTTATGTTTTTTGAGCTAATTCTCACAAAGGAAATGGGTAGACAAAATGTAGATGACATCCCAGGAAAAAGCCAACACCATGGAGACACTTCCCCACAATGTACATGTGGGACTGGATGAACTATACTTAAATGTTCTGAGTTTGGACTGAGTTGTCACCATCCTATCTTGATTAACTGCTGTGTTCCATCACTTCTATGGATCAACATAACCATATAACTCATAATTGACTGTAAACAATATATATATGCATAATTAACATAAGAACTTAATGTAAGTTCCAATACTATAAATATACTTCAAAAGGAATTTTCCAAACTACTAGGCTAAGAACACGAGGCTCTGAAAAACATTAGCAGCAGTTGGAAACAGAAAGAAAACAGTTGACTACACACCTATACGACTACTGAATTCTCCAAGTGTGACCAAATGCTGACAGGCTGCATCAATATTTAAACTAAATGTGAAGAAAGGCAGGCTGATGAAAAGAACAGAGACTTGAAGGTCAGAGAAGAGAGTTTTTATCAGTGGTTTTATGTGCCATTCTGCTCTAGACTATTTATGTGACATGAGAATACCCTAAGTCTTGAGTGTCTCTTTCCTATCATCTAGGAAACATGATTTATTCAACAACAAATGTGAGTGCCTAACATGTGCTAAAGCACCATTCTAACAAACAAAACAAAGATCCCTGCGTACCTGCTGCTGATATTATAATAAGGGAAGACAAATAATACTCAACACAATAAATAAGCTATAAACTATGTTAGAATATAATATACACTATGAAAAACTAGAGCAGAATAAGGAGAATTAAGAAAGTGTATATATGTACATATAAGGATAGAGAGAGCTACAAGTTACAGTATTTAAGGTAGGCCTCATAGAAAAGCAAAAAAATGAATCCACATTTTTTGGGATGAAGAAATTAGCCAAGAGGCACATCTACTTGTCTCAAGACGGCTCCTCAATAGGTAAGATGAAACACATTCCTCCAAAGGGAAAGATCACTTTGCTGGGTGGGTGCCAACTATGTGCTAGGTATTTTAAACATATTTAATTTTCTTTTCTTTTTGGTACAAGGGATAGAAGCCAAGGGTGCTTGATCACTGAGCCACCCCAGTCATTTTTATTTTGAGACAGGGTCTTGCTAAATTGCTAGGGCCTTACTAAGTTGCTGAGGCTGGCTTTGAACTTGCAATCCTCTCCTATCTCAGCTTCCCAAGCCGTTGGGATTACAGGCATGCAAGCACATCTCATTTTCTATACAAAATTTAAAGTTCCATTGGTTGTTATGCTCATTTGAATAAAAAGTGTTAGGGTTGGGGATATAGCTCAGTTGGTAGAGTGCTTGCCTCACAAGTACAAGGCCCTGGGTTCAATTCCTAGCATCACACACACACACACACACACACACACACACAAATGAAAGATAAGTACATACTTCACATGAGTTAATTTAAAGAACATCTATGGAAATACATACAAACAGGAATATGCATGAATGTTCTACATACATACATATATGCTTAATTCATAAAACACTATTGTTTTATTAAATTACCAGGATCTAATGCAAGACACCTCAATCTGAATTCATCCAAGGAAAATCTATGCAAAATGTGCAGAATCAAAGAAGATAAATTGAAAGGAACTCAATAATGTTCATAGAAACAAAAGGACGCACACAGCCTAATCACCTCAACATAATCTCCCCCAACAAATCTTATTCATTGGAAGGGGATATCACTTACTCTTCTCAAAAATTAGCTTCTGTAGTTTATGACCATGAAATATACCTCAACAAATGATATTAATACTAATTAAGTTTTCAGGCAAGGATTTCTTTAACAATGTCCTTAAAAGCCCACAAAAAATAAACTACATTTGAGAAGATAATTTTACATTCATTCAGCCCAAATAGATACTGGAGTAGTCTAGGGTATGGTTGTGAGTTAAACAAACAAACAAACAAAACCCTAATCTAACATGAATGCTATTTTGTGTGTGTGTGTGTGTGGGGGGAGGGTACTGGGGATTGAACTCAGGGACACTGTACTATTGGGCTATATCTCTAGCCCTTTTTATTATATATTTTGAGACAGGGTCTTATTAAGTTGTCTAAGCTCACTTTAAATTTGTGATATTTCTGCCTCAGCCTCCAACGTTGCTGCGATGGCAGACATGTGCTAATTAAACAAAAAGCGCTCACCCCCCCTCCCCCAACCCCTCCCCAAATCCAGACCTTAATAAGGACGACCTTAAAAATATGCTTTGGAGGGTAGGCATGCGTGCAGTTCGATCCTCAGCACCACATACAAACAAAGATGTTGTGTCTGCCTAAAACTAAAAAATAAATATTAAAAAATTCTCTTTCTCTAAAAAAAAAAAAATGCTTTGGAACTTAAACTCCACCTTCCTGTTTTGGTAATTAGGTTTAAAGCAAAATGTTCACAACTACTTACATTTTCTTCAGAAATCTAAGACTTCCCAAACTGTAATAAACTAAAACATCTATCCTAACTCACTCAAGAGGGCTCACTAAAGTTCAGAACTGCACAATTAATGAGAGTAATAGTCTTGAAGGTCTGTAGTGCTTTTAAAAAATACTGCCCTGGGCAGACTGAGAGTTCCCTGACTCCTGGAAGAGTGCTACAATACCTTCTTGGTCAGGTGGGGGAAAGAACATTAAGAAGCACTTGGTGTTTAACACTCACTGGTTACACACCTTTTTTCACCACACTGCTCCTAACTACACTACTTTTAACTAATGAATTCTGAAACACTAAACTTTTTTGTAGCTACTCTGGCAAAACTAATGCATAAAAACAACTTGTATTCCAGTGGTAACAATGGGACTAGCATTAGGTATCTATCCTCCCTGTCTTTTAACCTTCATGCTTTTTTGGTCCTCTGTTCTCCCTATTCTGTATTCTAAACAATATCCTCAGATCTAGTTCTCTAATTCTCTTCAATGTTGTGTCTAATAAGCTAATCTGTTCACAGGGTTTAAAAATACACACTTTTTTGGGGGATTTGTTTCAAACTTGCTGGGCTGGGGGACTGAACTCAAGGATTCAGAGATTTCCTTCATTTTTTTTTTTTTTTGGCAAGCTTGTCAACACATTAAAACAAAGCTATTGAAATCGAAAACAGGATCTAATTTATTGTAATGGCAGGGTAGTTCAGAAAAATTGGCTTGTCTTACAAAAGGAAATGGAATTCTTCCCATTTATTTTTGCTCTCAAGGGATCCCCCCCCCCCATTTTTTTAAAGGTCAGCTCTGGACTTAAAGGACTTAGCAAAACAAACAAAAAGTAGAAACAAAACAAAACAAAAAAAGGATTTAACAGTTAGCATTTCTGGGTATTATATAGTAGAGGTCTTTCAGGTAATACCACATGCCAGAAATTCCAAACTTTTTTTTTTTTTAATTCTTTTTGAAACATGCTGTTAAATTGGATCTTTCCCATGTGATACACATGTATCAATGATACCCATACCTACATGCAGGATCTTGATTTATATGTATAAAATTTTTTTTTTAAATGTCTCATGCAACCATGAAAGTAGTTTTTTTTTTTTTTTAATATTCATTTATTTTTTAGCTTTTTGGCGGACACAACATCTTTGTTTTGTATGTGGTGCTGAGGATCGAACCCAGGCCGCACGCATGCCAGGCAAGGGCGCTACTGCTTGAGCCACATCCCCAGCCCTGTATAAAATTTTGTTTTGTCAGATTTAGAGAATTGTTTTAGTCTAATGAGATCTTTCTAGCTCATCTCAAACAATTAACTCCTTTACCTCTATATGATCAGTATATGAAACTTCTATTCCAGCAATTGTTTATGTATTAGTTTCCCTTGAGATTAAAGAATTATTCCACTGAAATTTTAAGATAGGACATATTTTAATTCTTTTAAATTTCTGAGGGCATGTTGGAATACATAGCTCACAGGAGATATTCAATAAGCATATAGTGAATAAAAGTCCTTATCCAAGATATTGATAAAAATATATTTCTTATGTATCAAAGTGCATAAATGCATTCTACTGTCATGTATAACTAATTAAAACAAACTAAAAAATCAATAAAAAATTTTCTTAGTAAAAAAACAGGTCAAATCCCTGGTCAGAGCCCTGGTCCATAAAATAGACTAGTTTTCAATGAATCATTTGTCAATTAGCCCTCTTGGGTATGACTACTTACAACTAATTACTCAACAATCCTACAAATATTTGAGACTTTTAAAAATTTTACATTTCAGCCAATTATATTATGTCTATAAGGGTATTTGAGATCTTATGTTTATCAAACTCTTTGTTCACATCCAAATACATTCTGTTTATAACACTTCCCTTTTCTACATTACTGGTTTGTTTTAAATCCCTAGTGAAGTTTTTCTAGATTTTCAGACCATTCTGATCTCTCCAGTACTCAGCAAACACATTTTTCTATCTTGATCATACGCTTCTTATTTACGTTAATGAGTTTATATCTTACTTTTCCGTGATATCCAATAGCAGTGAACATACAGCAAGCATTCAATAAATAACTGCTTTACTTTAGTGGAATGTCTTAAAACGTTTCAAATATTGGGGAAGAACGAGAACCTTCATCTTGACCCTACCTCACTAGTAGAAAATGGTGAGGGAAGAAATAGGATTCTGTATTTGGTTACCTCAAGGGAGGAAAATAAAGAATGTTATATGTGTTTAAAAAAATTACTCACCCTTCAATTCTATCAAAATCTGCTTTCATATTCGTAAAATCTTATTTCTTTAAACAAATTTATGGCAACAAATACTTATGAGAGAAATGTATTCAGTTACAGTAATCCAGAAAGTAAAGGGGCATATGTATTTCTCAGATGATGGGAAATAGACTATTTTGAATCACACTGTCAATCACTATTTCACCTTATCACTCAGTTCCAAATATTTTATTTAATTGATGACACCCAAAAGAAACTGCCATAAAATATCAAGTTCTTAATTCCTGACAAGCCAGGAAAAGCCATATTGTATGTCAATTCCTTAAAAACACAAGTTATTTTCATATCTTTCTTAAAATATAACCAAGATGAGTGCTGACTATAACAGCCAGAGAGAATATACAAAGTTCTCTAGTTCATGTGTCTCAAAAATGTGGTAAAAGGATTGCTGGGGATTTTTGAGACTCTTTCGGAAAGTCTGTAGAATACAGGTTATTTTTCACAATAACACCAAGTTATTATTTATACTTTCTTCACTGTCCTGACACAAATGGTACACAAAGTACACATGGTGGATAAAACCACTGGTGCCTCATTGCAAATCAAGGCATTGGCTTTAAAGTGTACCGGCAGCCTTTGTGCTCTGTGCTGCAACACACTCATTTAAAACAAAGAAAAACTCAAGACTTAAGAACATCTTTGATGAAAGAAGGAGAACATTTCTTTTCATTAAACTCAACCTTGAGATATATTTTTAATATTTCATGTGACAAAATGGAAATATGCATAAAATACTTCTGTAGCATACCAATGGGTTTTTGCTTAGCACAGCAAGGGAAGTTCAGATACAGTTTCAGATTCCATACTGCAAGTAAGCTTTACAAAAAGACCACTTTTAATAGTACTGAGAAACATCCACAATTATCTGAAAAGGTTATTAAAATACTCTCCCTCAATCCATACATTTTAATCCCAGCGGCTTGGGAAGCTGAAGCAGGAGGATCTCAAGTTCAAGGCCAGCCTCAGAAATTAAGCAAGGCCCTAAGCAACTCAGTGAGACCCTGTCTTCAAAAAGGAGTAAAGATGTAGTTTAGGGTAAAGTGCCCCTGATATCAAGACCCAGCAACACAACAAAACAAAAACAAACAGAAGCAAAAGGGAGAATCTACCTTTAGTCCATTAAGACAGACATTAAAGAAATTTATAAAAAAAAGATGGGGCTGGGGTGGTGGCTCAGTGGTAGAGATTTGCCTAACATGTGTGAGGCACTGGGTTTGATTCTCAGCACCGCACATAAATAAGTAAAATAATGGTCCACTGACAACTAAAAATATATTTTTTTAAAGTAATGCAAATGATATCTTACTAAAATTTTTGTGTTTTGTCTTGGAAAATGCTTTCTTTCAGGCTTTTATAAAGAGTTTATGATGGTTATTTTAAGTGAATTAAATATATCCTAAAAGTTTTGCTTTAGTTTTGTTTTTTTTTGGGGTGGGTGGGTACCAGGAATTGAATCCAGAGGTGCTTAACCACTGAGCCACCTCCTACCCCAACCCTCACTTTTTGAAACAGGGTCTCACTAAGTTGCTTAGGGTCTTGCTAAATTGTTGAGGCTGGCTTTGACTTGTGGTCCTCCTGCCTCAGCTTCCCCAGCCACTGGGATTACAGGCATGCACCACTGCATGTGGCTTTTGCTTTAATTTCTAATATAGCAAATGTTTTAGTTATAACCCACAAAAACAAGAGCACTTGGGGTTCTCCTAAGACCAAAAAGTTCGAGAATTGTGGATGAAAAACATCACCATGCCTACAATTTTTCCAACTTAGCAAGAAATACTTGGGAACACTATTTGCTGCAATGTATGACCAACTGAATTATCATATCATATAGTGAACATCACTTGAATCCAGAAATAGAACTTGGTCAAACACCATGTGTTCCACCCCAAACATAACACACTCCCCTCTAGATGTAAGCAACTGTTATTTGATTTTTATAGTGATTACTTTCTTGTTATTTTCTCTTTGTGGTTTCAGCACCTATGTGTGCTTCCCTAGATTCTACAGTTCAGCTGTGCTCAGCTGTGCTCAGGCAAACAATGTAGTCTTTTAGTTTTCTTTTAATTCATTGGTTTCTCAGGATTCTTTCACTTCTTTGTAATTTATCTATGGAAGAACCTAGGTTATTCGACCTGTATAGTCCTTCAGATTTGGGTATTTTCTAAAAACTGACAGATGGATTCAGAGATTGGATCAGACTTAGGTTCCGCAATCCTTGGCAAGACCATACACAGGGAGTGTTTGGCGAGAGAAATGCCTCTCTTTTATGATTTTAAGAACCAATGAAGCTTACTACCCCATCTATTCAGTCAGTAGGGACTGTGAAATGGTGACACTTAAACATATCATTTCTTTATCATTTGTTAGTGGAAATACATTTATAAAGTATTTTCTTCTTCATCGACCATTTGGTTATTCATTGGTTATAATCACATAGAAAAGGCAGGGTACTCAATTCTTGACCAATTTTTAAGATAATGAATTGTTCTCCTACCATTCTCTGCATGTGACCAATTATTTTTATTATTATTATTAATTCATTCATTTATTTTTGTCTCACTGGGGATCGAACCCAGGGGTATGCTGCCACTTAAGTATAATCCCAGTTCTTTTTTATTTTATTTTCAAACAGAGTCTCACCAAGTTGCTGAGGTGGCCTTGAACTCGTGATCCTCCTGCCTCAGCCTCTTGAATGGCTAGGATTATAGGTGTGTGCCACTGTGCTTAGTTTATCATTACTTATAAATATCATTAAGAACTCATGGGGGCTAGGGATGTAGCTCAGTGGTAGAGCACCTGCCTAGTGTTTGAGGACCTACACCCAGCACCCTATCCCTGCAACATACAAAATCATGGATTTAAACATATCTGGTTAACCTCTAACAAAATTTTCAAACAGCATGTTTTGGCTACTGAGGGCTAGATTTAACCACATTAATATAGTGGTATAAAGATCAACTTCACACTTGAAAACTATATCTCTATAAGCAAAGGTATTTCAGTTACGAAAAAGGTTAATAACTAATTTGTTCTTAAATACATGATAAAATTCAAGGTAGATTAAAAGATTTATGTTTTCTTATCCCATCCACTAATATATAATAAATTTAGATAAAATTTTTAAAAAAGGCTAGTTTAGTAAATGCTTGCTAATCATATTTTTAAAAAAATGCTTCAATGACTTCCCCTTGGCTTTCAGAATAAAATTAAATCTTATTAGCTTAGTTCATAAAGCATGTCATGGTTTGGGCATAGTCTCATCTCTTGCCACTTTGTTACTTATTCTCTGATCTTTTAGGATAGTATAATTTTTTTCTCTTGAAAAGTTGTGCCTGTTTGAAGAAGATGTTTTTCTGACATATAGTTTAAAAAAATTATCCACCTGAATTAACTTATATTACAATTTTATAAGAACCTGACTTGTTTAACTTTGGTATAAAGAAAAAAATCCTGACTCAATTATTGGAAGTAATTACTCTAAAGTTACTAAAAAATCCCAAAGTAAAGCCAGGCAAAGAAAGAGAAGTACTGTTCTCATTCATATGTTGAAGCTTAAAAAGCTTTTCTCCGAGAATGAAATACTACTCACTAGAAGCTAGGAAGGTCTTGGGGGAGAGTAGACAGGGAGGCTGGAGGGTATCAAAATACAGTTATATTGGAGGAATAAGTGCTAGTGTCCTAGAGCACAGTAGGGTTGACCACAGCTTACAACAACTTATTATTTATTATATAAAGAACTAGAAGTTTCCAACACAAAGAAATGATAAATGTTGAAGGAGATGGAAATGCTAATCACCTTGATCTGATCATTACACATTGCATAAATATATCAAATTATCACAGCGTACCCCCAAAATATGTGCAATTGTGTCAATATAAAAAAAAAAAGCATATAAAATAAAACCCCCACATAAGTTACTACTTGAAAACAATGGGCGCATTCTGTAGGCAAAGCCTACATTTATCTATTTTAAGTTAGAAAATAATATATACGAACAAGAATGCAAGGGCTAAATATAAAATTATTTCACTTTATTATCAATTTGAAGTTTCCAAAAGGGAGGATTTTTCATATTCCCAGTGAAAAAACTTATGTAAATAAAATTTTGCTTTTACTAAAATGACATACAAATAAAATTTTCCCAAAAAGATAGTTTCCAGACAGCAGGGCAATTATCCTAAACATTTAAAAGTATAATAACAGATTTAAAATGCCCATGCTCCTCATTCTTATTAAGGAGCACACGTAAAACTTCAAGAATATTTATATTAGTGCTTCTCAACATGGGATCTTGAGATAGTCTTGGTGCTCCATGAGTTCCCTGTGGGCATTTTAAAATAATGTATTTTTACTTTTATGAGTGTTAAAAAATAATATAAGCATATTTAGGATCAGCTGCTGATCAAGCATTGTATCATGATTTTGGTGTTCACATTTCTGTTTAGGGGTATACTACTACCAAGTATTTTAGTGGAGGGCTGATAAAAAAAGGATCAAAGTGGGCTTGATATGTAAATGATGCCTTCTATGAAGTGAAGACCCAGGGCTGGGTTTGTAGCTCAGTGATAGAATGCTTGCCTAACATGCATGAGGCCCTGGGGTTCAATCCTCAGCACTGGTGTGTGGGTGTGGTGGGGGGTGGTCAAATTACATTATGAATCAGAATTTCTCAGGGCTTTGAATGCAGAAAAATGGCATAAGAATCGAGTCCTCACAGGTACACAGCAGCAATGGTACAATGAAGTCAAAAAGGAAATTACAGTGACTGCTTCACGAGTTTGGAATTTGTTTTGGGGGCGGGGCGATGAAAATGTTATGGAATCAGACCGTGGTGATGGCTGCACAACACTGTGAATGGTCAGAAGCCACTGAATTGTATACTTTCAATTGGTAAATTTTATACTATGTGAATTTTACCTCATAAAACAAAGAATAGAATGTAGGACATACTGTCAGTATTAGAGATATCATCAAGCACATCAAATGTATGCTGCTAATTTGAATGTAACTGGTTTTACGGTTTGTTCAAAATCAGTATTAACAGTTTACAGTTACATAAGAGTGACAACCCAGGCTGGGGCTGTAGCTCAGTGACAGAGCGCTTGCCTAGCATGCAAAAGGAACTCGGTTCAATCCTCAGCACCACATAAAAATAAACAAAATAAAGGCATTCTATCTACAACTACAAAAAAAAAAAAAAAAAAAGAGTGACAACCCTGAGGAATTTACACCTAGTTCTATGTTTGTTAATATATTACATTAAAATCAAAATAGTAAATCAACACTGAAAGGTCTGTGAGATACCGTTCTCCTTTAAAAGGAGGTTATATATTAAGAAAGTTTGAGAAAAACTGATATGAAAAGACTCGTGTTATTCATATTTTATATCTGAAGTTTTTTTTAAAGAGAGAGAGAAAAACTAAAAAATTTTTAATATTTATTTTTTAGTTTTCAGTAGACACAACATCTTCATTCCTTTTAATCTCTATTTGGTTCTAAGGATCCAACCCAGCGCCCTGAGCATGCCAGGCGAGTGCGCTACCGCTTATCTTATATCTTATATCTGAAGTTTTAGTAATAAATCAGTATAGGAATATCAGGAACTTACTACAAAATTCATACCTTCTTTATTAATTACTCCAAGCCCTTTGAAGATTCTTTTATCCATATAACATTTCTACTACAAAAACTGAGTATCACTTTGAGTGTAATATCTTCTTATAAATATACTAGCTTTTATAAATAAGGAACAAAGGTACCAGGAATCAGGCACTGATTTCCCTGTTGGTCAGGGTACTTCAGTTTCTGCTTGATCCTCTACAATTAAACTAAGTTACTAGTCAGTAACTTCTTAACTCATTTTTTAACAAGCCTTGTAGTAATTAACAAACTCAAAAAAGAAATACCTTCCCTGTGCTGATAACTGATAGATGATACAGATGGGGACACTGTAGTGACAAAAAGCAATAATGGGAACAGAAAGACACAGTTAGAAGCTCCTTCCGAATCTGAAGGAACTAGATAAGCACAGTTTGGAAAGTATGGTAAACTCAGCTTCCACAGAGTCCACAAGCAAAACATCAATTAACCCAGTGGCTCAGGAGGACAAAGCAGGAGGATTGTGAATTCAAAACCAGCCTCAGCAACTTAGTGAGGCCCTAAGCAACTCAGCAAGACTCTGTCTCTAAACAAAATATTAAAAGGGCTGGGGATGTGGTCCGTGGTTAAGCACCCTGGGTTCAATCCCTGGTACCAAAAAAAACAAAACAACAACAACAAAAATCAATTAAAACTTTTGCTATTATTCATAGAACACTAGAGGTTTACTTTTCTCAGTGCTAGGGGGATCAAAAGTGCTTGGGCCTGAAACAACAGATCAAGATACTTTAAAAAGTCAAATACAGGGGGCTGAGGTTGAGGAACTGGGTTTGATCCTCAGCATCACATAAAAATAGATAAAGTAAAGGTATTGTGTACATCTACAACTATGAAAATATTTTAAAAAATCAAATACAGTTCATGATGGGCTCAGGCATGTTCTGAAAATATAAACTCAAAAGACTGATTAATTCTTCCAGTCAACATAAATTTGTATATATGCTCCATGGTGTTAATATATAATGGACCAATGATTATATAGTTCTAAATGTTAAACAGGTTTTGCCTATCTGTTGAAAATTTCAGAAGATACGAGGTTTTAAAAAATTTTGAGCCCTTACTCTGCCAGACATTAAAAAGAAGAGTATGATTCTGAAAGTTAGATTTGATTAGTCTGAGTCTGTTAAGAGCGACCCACAGGTTGATGACAGTAAATTCCGATTATGTTGGCTAGGGAGCAGCAGCAAGGCACCAAGGCAAGAAATAAACAGTCTAGCAAATCTGGGGCAGCGTCACCTCTGAACTCTACCCTGCGTTTCACCCAATACCATCCTACATGAAGTAGAAACAATTCCTCTATTTCAAATGAAAACAAAAACAAAACTAAAAATGCCCCACAGTGCAGTGAGCACTTCATACTGGTCACTAATAGGATTACATGAATACAAGAAATTCTGGTTTGGGAATTGCCAATTTAAAGTAAAGGCAGTTTTAAACAGAAGAATTTCTAAGTTTTTCAGTATGCTAATGTACACTGTGAATTTCTAGGAGATATATGATATGTAGTTTTCCAATTTCTAAGACCAATGATACATGGAACTCTGAGGAAGTGCTGCTTTTGTGGTCTCACAAATTCGAAGATTTATGGAAGTTTGGGGATTAAACTTTTGAGACTATTTTGGAATCTGTATGATTTAATCCTTAGCATAACACTGGTGAGAAAGGCATCACACTTACTCTTTTTTTTTTTTTTTTTTTTTTGGTGGGGAGGAGGTACCAGGGATTGAATTTAGGGACATTTGACCACTGAACCACATCCTCAGCTCTATTTTGTATTTTATTTAGAGGCAGGGACTCGCTGAGTTGCTCAGACCTCGCCCTTGCTGAGGCTGGCTTTGAACTTGTGATCCTTTTGCCTCAGCCTCCCAAGTAGCAAACTGGATGTTATATAGGATTACAAATTTTGAGAATCAAATTGCCTCTGTGAAACAAAAGGACAAAAATTGTTCTCTTGGTCACATCTACTGGCTATAAAGAAAGGTCATGGTGGAAGGAATAATTACCAATGATCTCTAAATGGCAGCAAATTAGAATTACTTGAGGGGTTGGAGATATAGCTCAGTTTGTAGAATGCTTGCCTTGAAGGCACAAAACCCTGGGTTCAATCCCCAGCACCACCACCAAAAAAAAAAAAAAAAATTACTTGAGGGTGCTGATTAAAACAAAAACAAATTGCCACAATCAAAATTGAGATTCAGAGTGGGGGGCATTGCTCAGTAGCAGAGCACTTGCCTAGCGTGTGAGACCCCGGGTTTGATTCCCAGCACAGCAAAACAAAAAAAGCAAAATTTCTGATTTGGTACGTTGAGGTAGGGTACAAGGTGAGATATATAATATATATTTTATATATTTTAACTTTATATATTTTCCTCAAGGGGACTCTGAATAGGCAATGCAAAACATCTTTTTGTAAGTTGCATGCCTAAAGTAATAAACTATTAAATGGATTAAAATTTGGGTCTGTCTTCAAATCCTATGCTCTTTCCACTAAGTTATACTAAAAATCTAGATTCTATTTAAAGTTCAGTCTATGAGGGGGCTGAGGTTGTGGCTCAGTGGTAGTGCGCTTGCCTAGCATGCATGACGTACTGGGTTTGATTCTCAGCACCACAAACAAATAAATAAAATAAAGGTCCATTGACAAAAAAAAAGTTCAGTCTATGAGAAAAAAAGTAAAAGGTCAAGCTTTTCTGTGAAAAGAAGGCAAGATACCTGAACCTGGAGTTCAAGTAGAGTTTTAATCCTGGCTCTCATTGGTTGTGTGATTTTGGATTAAAAAGCTTAAAAGCTCCCAGGGTGCAGTGGCACACACCTGTAATCCCAGGGGTTTGGGAGATTAAGACAGGAAGAGTTCAAAGCCAGCCTCAATAAGGGTGAGGTGCTAAGTAACTCACTGAGACTCTGTCTCTAAATAAAAAATACAAAATAGGACTGGGGATGTGGCTCAGTGGCTGAGTGCCCCTGAGTTCAATCCCTGGTAACAAACAAACAAACAAACAAACAAACAAAAAACCCCAAAACAAAAACCAAAACCAACAAACCAAACAAACAAAAAACAAGCTCAAAAGCTTAATTTCCAAGTATTTTGTTCACCTAAAGAAGCTTTTATCTTGATATTAAAAAAAATTTTTTAAAGAAAAAATGCATCTGAAAATACCCTATGCACTCAGTATTTTTTGGTTCTGACAATATGGCAAACCAGTTAGCTTCCAAATTTCCTGCCACAAACATCTAGGACTGCTATAAAAATAATACAACAATCCTCTTAAATGCGTGGCTGTACTAACTAAAGAGTAAGTCAAATCAACTAGGACCAGAATAGGGAACTAAAAACCACCATAGTAAACATGGACTGAACCTGCAAGCATTCTGATGCAGATGGGGAATGTTGGTCTGGGATCAAGGGGCTTGAGTTTTAAATCTCTATAAGCACAATTCTAACACCCTAACTGATGCTCTGGGCCTGCATCAGTTAGGATGTTAGAATCCAGACCCTAGGGATTCTTTTTTTCTTTTTCTTTTTTTGGGGCAGCACTGGGGATTGAACCAGGTGTACTAGACCACTGAGCCTTTTTAATTTTATTTTTGAGGTAGGGTCTTTCTAAATTGTCCAGGCTGACTTAGAATTTGCAATCTTCCTTCCTTAGCCTGCCAGGTAGCTGGGACTACAATGTGCATGCTTGGATTCTTAATTCATATTAGATAACCAAGCATCTCAATAAAAAGGTAGACTAATGTAATGAAACTAAGTTTTAAAATCTGCCCACCAGTACAGGAAATAATAAACCTGGTCTGTCTTGATCTAAACTCTGGGTAAAGGAAAAACAAAAACTTACTAAGACTTTGTAACAAGGACAGGTGTCAAACTCTGGTTCAGGCAGGAAAAGAAACTGACATATAAACTGTCTTTGGGCCAATGAAACTTCTGTGCCAGGTGGAATTAAAGGCAAAAACCTCTTTCTTAATCCAGGTCATACGAGGTTCCCATAGATAAAACTACCAATCAGCTCAGAGTCTTGAGAAACTGAATAATATGACAGAGATGAGAATAACTGTTCAAGTTTAAAAAGCTTAAGAGAACAAGACATTATGAAAAAAGAACAGATTTGAACAGAAATGAAATAAAACTTTGAAAAATGGAAAATATCATCCTATAAAATAAAAAGCTTCTCAAAATCTATGCCAAACAACTTAATAATTGCATCTGAAGAACAAGTTAATATTCTAAAAAGAGAAATCTTTTTAGTATAAATAAATAATTCAGAATAGAAAAGAGAAATAAAAAACATGAAATATGAAAGAGTGGTTGAGACATTCATAAGAGACATCAAGTAGATCCCAAAAAGGCTTCCAGAAAGGGAGAGAATGGAAAAGGTAAAAAAATCAGAGAATTCTCCAGAATGGATGAAAACCATGATTTTAGTAGATGCAACTTATCAAACATGATCAATAAAAATTAACCTACACCAGAAGACACTTTGTAGCAAAACATGTAAAACAAAGAGAAGATCTTAAATTGGGGGAACACATATTTCATTTTCTAAACTGAGACACTTTTGTCTCAAACAATGCTAAGCCAGATCAGATCCCAAGACCACAGGAGTAAATTGGGACTGTTCCAGATTTAAGACAGAAGGAGGAGAGGGACAGACTTGCTGAAAACAAGAGCCAATGGAGTCACCTTCTTAATAAGTGAGAAAATAAATAACCCTGCCCCAATTATTTTTTGTTTCTATACCCACATATATTATTTTTCAAGAGTGAGAAACAAAAACATTTTCAGACAAAGCAAACCAAAATTCTCATTCAAAGAACCTTGCTAAAACAATTACTAAAGTAGTCACATCTCAGGAAAAAAAAAATTCATTCCAGGACAGTATAGAAATTAAGAAATAACAATTCCAAAAACATTATGCCAATAAATTAGAAAACACTGAGAAAGTAAAAAAAAAATTTAGAAAAATTACAACTTACCATAAATCACTCAAAAATTAAAAGAAAGTTTGAGTATATCTATTGTCCCACTTCCCCTGCAAAACGGGCTACTGGGCTGAAGTGCAGCTCAGTGGTAGGGAACTTGCCTAGCATGGGATGCACAGGCTTCATCCCCAGCACCACATATAAAAACCCAGGCTAGAGAGCTTTATGGTAAGTACTACAAACATTTAAGTACTAATGCCACTCTTATTAAAACTTCCAGAAAAGAACAGAAGTTTAAAAAGAAAGACAAGGAAAAAAAAAAAAAAAAAAAAGCAAAGTCCAAGTATGAGGCTAGTATAATCTTCATACCAAAGCCTGAAAAAGGGGAAAAAACAACAAACAGTATGGCAATAACAATAACAAAAATTATATGATAACTGTCACTTATGAGTATTAGAAAAAACTGAAATAAAGTACTTATAGCCCTAAACCAACACAAAAAGCTTAATAAGCTGATTTTAAAATACAAATAGAATTTTAAAAAGGACCAAGAATAATAGGAGCCATTCTGAAGAAGAACTTGGGAGCACTTGCCATAGGAGATACCAAAACTGTAGGCACAGGGACAGAGGAATAGACCAAGGGAACAAACCCTGAAAAAGGAAACACAGACCTAACAATATAGATCAGTAGAGAAAGGTCAAGAGGACTGTACAACAGTGTTGAGAAAATTCATATGAAAAGGAGCAAAATTAGGTCTCTACAAAAAAGTGTCAGCAGATCCAATTGAAAATATGATCAAGTGTTTTGCTTTTTCATATAAATAGCAATGTTCAGAATAGCTTTAATTAATTTAATCAAAGAATGTTAAATATTCCTAGTAAAACCAGTTTGGTTAGCTAGTTAGAATTAAAATGATCAGGTTCTGTGTGTGTAATGCAATAAGGTACACACACACACACACACACACACAAATATACCAAAACACAACTTTAACTTTTTGAGGATCTCAAGTTCAAGGGCAGCCTCAAATGAAGCCGCAAGTGGAAAATTTCATACCTGACCACAAGTGAGGGGTCACAGTCAAAACTCAGCCACACTAAAAAAAAAAAATTTATAAAAACTATGTTCAGGGTATGTGTACAAGGCACAGTTGAAACAAATAACTCATATTTAGACTTGGGTCTCATCCCTAAGATCAAAATAAAAATAAAAATAAAAAGCACTGGGTAGATGGCTCAGCATTAAGTAAAACATAACTGGGTTCAACCCCCAGCACCAAAAACAAACAAAAAAACCAAGAAACCCACTTCTTTGTCCTTTTCTTGCCTAAGCATGTTTACTTGTACCTTTTTCTTTCATTGAGCTAACTGCATAACAAAATTACACTTTGATGGCTGGAAAAATTAAAATTCCTATATTAGTTTTAAGAAAAAATAATTAATACTAAGTTACCTTTCAAACAAAGGGTAAGTAAATTCTTTTTACTGTATTATCACACTTTTTTTGGTACAGGGGGATTGAACCTGGGGTGTTTTACCACTGAATCACATCCCCAACCCTTTTTATTTTTCATTTGAGACAGGGTCTCAAAAGTTGCTTAGGGCCTCACAGTTACCGAGGCTGGCTTTGAACTTGAGATCCTCTTGTCTCAGCCTTCCCAGTCACTGGGAATATAGGTATAGGTCACCTATACCTATATTCGCCTGGCTATTATCATACTCTTAAATTTCTTTCTAACTTAATATTTTGTTATTTTAATTCTACTTCATTAACCTGATAACAGCATTATTTTGATTAACATGGACATATAGTAATATTATTGTATTCATATTGAACCATTCTGCTGGGAGGTTGAGATAGGAGGATCTTGAGTTCAAAGCCAGTCTCAACAATGGTGAGGTGCTAAGCAACTCAGTAAGACCCTGTTTCTAAATAAAATACAAAATAGAACTGGGGATGTGGCTCAGTGGTTGAGTGCCCCTGAATTCAATCCTCAGCACCAAAATAAATAAATTAATTAAAAAAAATAAATGAACCATTCCAAATATTAAGCTGTGGGTAAACAAAACAGATTTGGTAGAGAAATGCTAACGGGCTTAAAAATGCTTTCTTAATACACCCACATAAAAATACAATATTTAACATGAAACAAGCTACTGTTGTAAATAATCAGAATAGTCTGTTTAGAAATATGGGTCAGGGCAATATTCCAATGTTAAACAAACTTGTACGTGTGATTGGAGAACTAATGATTTATAGGGCTTCAAAGTAGAAAAATTTTTAAATTGCAGCACATCCTCTATTAAATAGAGGATGTGCTGCAATTTAAAAAACAATAACACTGTAAAGTCAAGCAAAAAGAAGGAAATTTCAGTTGTCTTCTAAAACCTGATGACGTGGTGTGTGCTTACAACCGTGGCAGTAAAGTACTACAGTATACCACCTGCCAATTTAATACTTTCTTATCCTATAAACATATTTTTTATTCTCTAACAGAGGTCAATGTACATTTTAATCTATTCTCCTTGAATGCCATTTTGGATGTTATTTCTTTATACCTGTATGTCACAGATACAAATAACGAACAACCACACCTATCGTTCCTGAGACTAGCTGGCTGCTAGTATATTAAGACTCAGCATCTCCCCTGGCCTATTGACTTAGCATTCTAACCACTAATATAAACATTTAGAAGTTAGAAAGGATGAAAGAGGAGATAAAAGGTACAGGCATAAAGGAAGAGGACAATGTTTTTACTGGCATAAAAATCCAAAAGAAAGCTTTTCAGCTTCCCTTATCTCTTTTCCCATGAGAAAACCCCCAACATCATATGTACTCTTTTAGAAAGCTCAACAAGAAAGCACAGTATTAAATTCAAACCAGAACATTAAAGGAAAAAATACAAAAACAATCATAAGTACTTAATCTTGGAATTTTGAACTCTGTTTTAGAGAAGCAAAAAACTTCATAATGCCATATTTATTCCTGACCAAAAAAAAAAAAAAAGTATTTAAGTAAATGTTTCTTAAAGAGACTTTGGCATACATGCCCCCCACACTGATGGTTTTCTCATTCTCTGAAATTCTAAATCATTTTTCCCTTAACAGTTATGTAAAATATCAATATGGTTTTTAAGTTTATACTACTGTATGAGCTATGAAAAATGCTTTCCAGGAATTCAAGTCAGCAAATAAGGAAGAGCAGACAAACTTCACTAGAAGAACCTCTTAATTTTTTTCTGAGAGAATTTAACCTTTATTATTTATTTATTTATGTGTGTATGTGTTTTTATGTGGTGCTGAGGATTGAACCCAGTGCCTCACCCACGCCAGACAAGCACTCTACCACTGAGGTACAACCCCAGCCCTTAGAAGAACATTTTAACAGAAGATTTTTAAAAAGAAGTCTTTGAGCATGCCTGTAATCCCAGGGACTCAGAAGGCTGAGGCAGGAGGATTGCAAGTTGGAGGCCAGTCTTGGCAACTTAGGGATACTCTGTCTCAAATTAAAACATAAAAAGGGCTGGAAATGTAGTGCAGTGGCAAATCACCCCAGGTTCAACTCTCGGCACTGCAAGAAAAAAAAAATTCTTTTCTGGGTACCCCTAAAACAGTAATTAATGGGGGATAAACAGATGATGCGTGATATAGAAAAAGGAATCTGCTTTTCCAAAAGTTAAAAAATAGGACAGAGACACAAGATGGATCAAGGGCAGATAAAGTAGAATCACTCCTTTTTAAAAAATGTTTATTTTTTATTTGTAGTTGGACACAACACCTTTATTTAATTTACTCATTTTTATGTGGTGCTGAGGATTGAACCCAGGGTTTCGTACATGCTAAGTGAGTGCTCTACCGCTGAGCCTTAATAGAGAAACCTTTAAGAGATACTGGTGGTTCTACCAGCCAATTCAAATTTGTAAAAATATGACCTCCTCTTTTTTGCATTAAATGCATGCCAATAAATTAAATTCTTGCAGTTTCATTGCTGATTGCCACAAGCATTTTATGCTTGCCAATGGTAACTGAATCTAGAACAAACTTTCAGGGTTTTACTTAGGTCGTCCAGTTGCCATAGGATATCAGAAATAAGATGGGTACATGTTGTAAGGAGGTGACGTTTTACATATTTATAACATCTCAAGGTCACTGAAATGGAACCTCACTACAAAAAAAAAAAAAAAATGTGTTCTAACCCAAGTCGGTTTCAGAAAAACAATCGTTTATTGGCTATCTCCACTTAAATGTATGTGAGCACCTCAAACTCTGTATATTCAAGACTGATCTTACTCTTTCTCAATGTCTTCTTTATTCAGTCTCCACTTGGCTGCCCAGAAATGTGGGAGTCTGCCTTCTTACTTAACACATTCAGCTGTCAACCAGGTCCCAACTAGTGTAACCTCCTTAACATCAATATTCTGTTTTCCATCCTCACAGTTACTGCCTTACTTCTAACCTGATTACTGCTAGTACAGACTACTGCTTCATATCCTATTTTGTCTACGTCCAATCAATTTTCTCTACCACTGCCACAGTAATCATTCTGTCTTTCAATATAGGTTCTTGGTGTTCTGGTCCTTCCTATCATCACATTCTCATTTCTCATCTTACTCCTCGTTATTTCCTATAGAGAAGCCATATTTACTTCCTTTTCCTAGAATGTCCTGTGAACATACAGCTTTACTTATGGCACTCTCTCTGCCTGGTGTGGTCTAAATAATTTGGAGAATACTAAGTCTTTTTAGATCTGGCTTAATTATCTACCACTTTAAGACCTTCCTGCTGGGCAGAGTGGCATGTGCCTATAATACTTGCCACTCATGAGGCTAAGGCAGGATGATCTCAAATTCAAGGCCATCCCGGGCAACTTACTGAGACTTCTCAAAATAAAAAATAAAGAGAGTCAGGGAAGTAGCTTCGTGATGTAGCACCCTTGGATTCCAACCCCAATAATGCAAAAACAAAAACAAACAAACAAACAAAAAAACCCCAACAAACAAAAGGAAAAAAGACCTTCCTGGCTCTCTGAGGGAGGACTGACACTTGTGGCTCATTATGTTCTATGCATAGAGGTGTCACATTACTGATAATCACCTGGTAACCCTTACTGGCATATATATCTGGCTACTAAGGTCCTCAAGCATAGATGCTATACCTCATTCACATTTATATATGCACTGCCTAGCAATCTGAATGTAGTACATGATAAAAAATACCAGACAAATGAAGGAACTTTACTGATGTACATACTTAATTATCATTCCTTCTATCTCACCAAATCACCAAGATAATAATACTATTGTAACAATGCCATTCCGTTACATAGCAAATAGGTGAGACACATTAAGGGTACATATGAGAGACATTAATAAGTTGGAGAATGTAATATAAGGTATCTTTGAAACTAGAAATGAAGAGGCTGTTTAAAGAACATTTTTGGAAACTTCAAAAATACGCATCATTTCCTTATACTTACACGCAGAACATCAATTAGAACACCCATATCTTTCAGTTGTCAGCTGGTGCATTTATATTTCTAATTTAGCAAAATATTTCTAGGAAGGATTAGGAAGATATTGACATTAAACAGTGAATCACCCAAAACTTGCTAAACATCTCTATTTATGTCAACAAAATAATACATAATATTTTTGCCAAAGGTGAATAGCTATTTAATAATGTCTTTATTAACCTCCATGTCACTATTTAGAATTAGTTATGCCTACCCATAACAAATAGAATCATAGAGATTTTTCAGCAAAGAAACACTTTTAAATGTAATCTTAATACAGTCATCTCATCTCTGACAAAGCGCCAAAAACAAAGGTTGGAGAAAAGATAGGCTTTTTAACACACAGTGCTGGGAAAACTGGATATCCACATGTAGAAAAATAAAACTAGATCCCTATCTCTCATGCTGCACAAGTCAACCCAAAGTGGACCAAAGACCTAGAAGTTACACCAGAAACTTTGCAACTGCCAGAAGAAAATACAGAGGCATCGCTGCAACATAGAAATGAAGGCAATGATTTCCTAAAGTTTGGAATGAGATGACAGCAAATATAAAAAAAAGCTTCTGCATGATAAAGGAAACAAGAGTATCAAGAGTGAACTTATTGAATAGGAGAAAATCTTTGCCAGCTATTCTTCCAATAGAGGGTTAATATCCAGAATATACAAAAAAATTCAAAAATTTAACATGGAAAAAACAAAATAACCCAATCAATTAATGGGGAAATGAACTAAATACATTTTTCAAAATAATTAATTTAAATGGCAAACGTATATATGAAAAAATGTTCAACATCTTTAGCAATTAGAAAAATACAAATCAAAACTACATTGAGATTTCACCTGACTCACTTAGAATGGCAATCATCAAGAATACAAACAGCAGCCAGACCCAGTGGTTCCGGCCTGTAATCCCAGACACAGGAGGCTGAGGCAAGAGGATCACAAGTTTGAGCCTGAGGCAACTGAGACTGCCTCGAAACAAAAAGGACTGGGGATATAGCTTAGAGATAAAATGCTTCTGGGTTCAATCCCCAGTACTGCAACAACAACAACAAAACAAGAAATGCTGATGAGAATGTGGGGAAAAAGGAATACTGTTTATACACTTTGGGGACTATTAATTAATACAAACACTAAGGAAATCAGTAAACGGAGGTTCCTCAAAAGACTACAGATGGGACTGCCATAAGACTCAGCTATACCACTCCTTGGTATCTACCCTAAAGAATTAAAGTCATGGGGCTGGAGTTGTGGCTCAGAGGTAGTGCGCTCACCTACCATTCATGAGGCACTGGGTTCTATCTTCAGCACCACATAAAAATAAAGATACTGTTGTAACTAAAAAAAATAAAAATAAAAAAATAAAGTCATTGTACTATAGAAATCCGTGCAACACAACTCACAATAGCCAAGTTATGGAACCAGTCTAGATATTCACCAACAAATGAATAAAAAAGAAAATGTGATAAATATATAAATAGAATTTTATTCAGCCATAAAGAACAAAATCATGTCATATGCAGGAAAACAAATGAAACTGCAGAGCATCTTGTTGGGCAAAGTAAATGAGGCTCAGAAAGTCAAGGATTACAAGTTCTCTCATATATGGAAACTAGAGAGAAAAATAAAAATACTGGCTTTGTGAAAACAGAAGGGAGACCAGTAGAGTTAAAGAAGGGGATTTGGGGAGGAAGTGGAAAATGAAATTGAACAAATTATGCTACGTGCACGTACGACTATGCCACATTGAATCCTACTATTATGTAAAACCACATGTACCAATTAATTTAAAAAAGTGCTGTACAATAAATTCAATCTCAAAACCAGCCATCTTTACCACTTTAACTCAGAATATTTCTGGATTATTTCCAAAACTATAGCTATTTATTACTATGAAAAACTTAGGATATTTTAAAATTAGAAACTGAAGGGATCCAAAATTTCTAGTATACCAGGACTTAGCATCTTGAATCAGTGATTTATAGTTTAATATCTTCTATATTCTTCAACTTACTTACAAACTGATTACAAATACATCAGAATTTTAGAACGTTTATTTTTGCAAACTGCTTTGGGAAAGAATATATTAAAACCCCTTCCCCAAGTCCTTAAAACACTATTTCCAGCTGGGCATGGTGCTAGACCCTTGTAATCTGTGACTCAGGAGGCTGAAGCAGGAGAAACACAAGTGTGAGGCCAGCCTGAACACTTCGTGAGACCATGTCTCAAAATAAAAAATAAAATGGGTTGGGGATGTAGCTCAGTGGTAGAACACCCATTGGTTCAATCTGCAATACTGTAGAAACAAATAAACCCCCTAAACAAAAAAAAATCAAACAAATACCTGCCCCCACTATTGCCTATCATGAAAAATATGATTTTTCTTTCTTCCTTCTTTTTGTTTTTTTATGATTACACTGCTTCTCCTCAACTTTGGTCAAGAGAACAGAACATATCATAGGCTTATAGCACAAACAGTAAGTAATCTTAAATCATTTAATATATCCATTTGCATTCATACACATATGGGAGGATGAAGATTGAGCTTATTTTTATTGGCAATATCAAAACAATTCTATGTGTCACTTCTGCTTCTCTTTGGTTCACTAGCAAGTTCTTATTCTAGAGTACTACTGTCCAGCAGAAATTTCCATGAAAATGGAAATATTTTACATCTGCACTATGCCACCAGTCACATGTGCTATGTGAAATGTGGCAACATTGAATAAATTAATTAAAAAAATTTTTTTTAGTTGTAGGTGGACACAATAACCTTTATTTTATTTTTTTTATATGGTGCTAAGGACTGATGGCAGTGCCTCACACAGGCTAGGTGAGCGTTTTACCACTGAGCCAAAACCCCAGCCTAATTTTTAATTTAGATAGTGATATGTGACTAGTGGTTACCATTTTGGACAATGTAGAAGAGATTCCAGAGTGCCACAGTCGATAAAACATATCAAATAATTTCTGAGTCTGATGTGGTTCTGCCAAACTAGACTTTAGTTAGAAACATACTCTGGTTGGTGCCATCCTTGCTCTCAAAGTCAGGCAACAGATTTTAGAACTTTTCTCCTAAGAAAATGCACCAAGGCTCTGCAAACTTTTTATGGAAAGGGCAAATACCACCTCCAACTAAGGTTAAATTTCGTTAAATTTTACAATAACTACCACCACAATTACCATCTAAATCTTCCAATGGTTCTTCAATTTTCTAGGGATACCAGGTCTTTTAATTAATTAATCTCTTTCAAGGAAAATTTCATTGCTATTATCTTCACAATGCCTATCTTGTACAGTGGCTGTGAGGATTAAATGAGATCATGTAAAGTGGCAAGCAGTTAAAAGTCCAATTAATGCTAGCGTGAAGTTTTCAATTCGCCTTCTCTCAAACACATCCTTTCCATTGTATGGTAGTAAGAGTGCGGGCACATGCACACATGTGTGAAGTGGTAAAGAGCCAAGTATGCAAACATTAGAAACACTTAAGACTAGTTTCTTAAAATTCTTCCCCCTCCCTCAGGACTTTGATATGCCCCTTGGGAACTATAATCATGCCACTGAGAACTCCCTGCTAGTGAGTCACTGTAATTGTGAGTAAACTGTATTCCTTGAATGTACTGGAATGGAGAAAAGTGGTAATGGGTAGTAATAATCCTTCACTCAGGACTTGTTGACAAAATCATCATCTCATTACAAACTCACAACTCAATAACCCAGGCTTGTTATCATCTTCCCAATTCAAGTATTAAGGCCCTAAAAGTAGGATATCACATCTTGTACTTCCTTCTGTGAGTCCACAAATCAATAACTGGACATTGGTAGATGTTTTAAGGTCATTGGTACTGATTATCCTTAAGACTATAATTCAGTGTTTAAAAATTCATTTTGCGTATAACTGTCCAGGAACACATATTATAATCATGAACCAGCCTTTCAAAGAGGTCATGAAAGAGGGCTGGGGATGTGGTTCAAGCGGTAGCGCGCTCGCCTGGCATGCGTGTGGCCCGGGTTCGATCCTCAGCACCACATACAAACAAAAGATGTTGTGTCCGCCGAAAACTAAAAAAAAAAAAAAAAAAAAAAAAAAAATCAAAATTCTCTCTCCCCCACCTCTATCTTTAAAAAAAAAAAAAAAGAGGTCATGAAAGAAACACTGGTAAACCAGCTTTCTGATGAAATGTGAACATTTTCATCTAAAAAGGAATGTGTCTTTAGAATTCTAGTTCTAAGTTTTGCAAATGATCTGAATTTGCTAACAAATTTTCTTCCAACCCTCTTCTAGAGAGTAGTAATATAGCTTCCATCATGTTCTCAAAAATAAATAAAAGAAATCCCCCAAAGCTGAATAACTACTGTTTATCCCACTGGCTTTGAAGTTAAAATTCTCAAGTTACTCAGCATGAGTTGTAAAAGCATAAAAAACCAAATGACAGGATAGTAGTTACCCTGAAGTATGCAGGGGGCAAGGTATGAGTAGTTGTTGAGAGGGCATCAGGTGGACTTTTGGGGCACTGACAATATTGATTTGATCAGGGAGCTAGTTATAAAAGAATGTTCACTTTGTAAAAATTCATCAGACAGAATACTTTTTTTTTTGTATCTGTCTCTAGGTATACCGTATTTCAAAAAGAAGTTAAAAAATAACATAGATGAGTCACTTACACAGAGGAGACATCATTAGAAATCCTCAGAAATGATGCACTAGGAGAAGCCCATGTGGTGAAGAACTGAAGCCCCAGACAACAGCCAGAAATGAACCCAGGCCCTCAGTCTAACCAAGCCTGCAAGTAACTGAGACCCAGAGCAGCACAGGCACTTGAAAGCAGAAGCTCCAATCCCAGTCAGACCTTGAAACTGACTGCAGCCTACAGCTAGACTGTAAATGAGACCCCAACCAGAACCATCTAGTTAAGCCACTCCCAGATTTCTGACCATGAGTAAATCTGGGAGATAATGTTAGATGTTTCAAAAACAAACAAAAAAAGAATTTCAAAACACTATTTTCCTTACACATATTGAAGTGAAGAGTAGCCTCAGTAGCTGTACCTACAGAGAGACATTAGCTTACTGGTTTAAATTGGCAATTTTCCCTCCTTGAAGAGCTATGGTACAATATTGCTTTCAAAATTCAACCAAGAAGGAAGAAATACAGCTGGTGATATGAACATAAGTTTCTGCATCAAATGGAAGCTAATTTTTCTGTAAGACCCAGGACAGAAATCTTCAATGCTTCTTTCTATTACCTCCATCTAAATTGGAGATTATTTCACCACAGTAAAATATGTTGTGTTTTACTGAATAAGTATTTATTTGAATGGTACACACATATGCATACATCCTTTAATTTTTCCGAGTGTTCTCACAAAAGGAAATAAGAAGTCAAAGAGTTATAAGTTACATAAATACTCTATAGATATATTAGCCCAGCATGATGGCAAGCACCTGTAATCCGAGACTTCAGGAGGCTGTGGCAGGAGGACAGCTTGAGCCTAGGAGTTTGAGATGGTCTGTCTGGACAACATAGCAAGACCCAGTCTCAAAAAATAAAATATGGGCATATTATTTGTGAAAAAAATCCACAAAAGAGATAGATGGGGTAGGGCTGGGTAGGGGGATGGAGCTATCCCTGTATCATTCCTGTACCTCCATTTGTGCTTCTGATGCCTGTCCAAAGAGCATCAGAACCTGACACCTTAGCTTCTGGCTCCAGGGCCTTCCTTATCCTCCATCCCCTGCAGAGCAAAGGGCCTTGCACACAATTAAACATTCCCACATTGTTTTAGTTTGCTGAAAAAAGTTACAAAAGTTACTATTTGTTTTTTTCTTTTCTTTCTTTCTTCCATTTAAAACTCTCAAAAGTTGTACAGGACTCCCTTCTCAAAACGACTACCCATTGTTTTCTTGCAAGTTTTTTAAATACAGAAATGACAACTGTCACTTTTTCTATAATATGGCTAAAAATTTTCACTATGTTAAATTTTAACCTATCACTTATAATGATTTTTCATAGCTCCCTAGAGTTACACTGACAGTCAATATTTAATTACTACACCTGAAGTTTAAAACAAATTACGAATACTTTGAAAACAATTTTTTGTTATTACAAAGTTATAATGAAGAGCCCAGTAAATTAAGACTCTGTGTAAGGCTCAGCATAATAATATAATACATCCATCAAGAACCCAGAATTATTCATGCTATTATTTATATTGTATAATATATTTACATATTAACATATTTAATATATATTCTTCCTGTCAAGGTTCTGAACATCAACTAATACCATTAATACATGATCCTTCTTCTTAATCTTTGTCATTTCCCCTTTACTCTGTTGTCATCTCTGTAATAACCAGTAAGCAAAGGAAGACAGTAAATCCTCATTATTTTCATTATCTTTAAATATTTTTTAGAAAATGGAATGAGGGGTAACCAAAGATAATTACATCCGAATGAGTCTGATTTTTCCCCTAGGCAATGCTTGTAACCACAGCCAATGAGGTAAGTAAATAAGTTCATTTAAGACCAAGGATAAGAAAACCATTATATCAAAGAGCTGCTTCAGGGTACTATCCTAAAGACACTTGACTATGACAGCAGCAGAGCTAAAAGACAAACTAAATATTATAATTTTCCATTACTAACGTTTTACAGCACTTAAAATCTTTCATAAAACACAACCTTAGAGGAGAGATATCTAAGACTTCAGACTGAGAGGACTTGACAATCATAAAATGCTTAGCATGGAGTTAAAAAAAAAATGGCTCACCCTGGTGGTTCAGAAAAGTACTAGATATATAATGACTCAACTATTTAGTTCTACATGTGGAGCTTTCAAATAATCTTCATCTTAAGATTAATAAACTGTAATAAACTTCTTTATTAAACTTCATGCTCAAACAGCATTTTGAGGAAAGCATTCCCTCTTCAATGCACTGCAGACTGGTTTTTATTTACTAAATTCACTGAAAGGAGAGTGTATCTTTTCTCATGGAAAGGTTTCCTGTTATAATAAAACACCACTTTAAAGTCTGTGAGTGCCCAATACTAACCTGGTGGTCTAACAAAGAAAAGCCACATACCTTACTCTCTCCAGAAAGAAAAAAATCACAAACTTATCCCATTGGCATAGACACCACTTACCACTCAACTGAGTTCTTAAAAGTTCTTAAAAGTAAATGAAGAATAAAAACAAATCACTGACAGCATGCTTCCGTGTTTTGAAAGCTAATTCTTATTTTGGTAGATTTATTTTTTGGTGGATTAGAGAAAAACAACTCCTTACTAAAAACTACAAACCCTCCTTTGAGCAAAAAATGCTATGAAAATTGCTTTGATACATCTTGACTTTCTAACAATTAGGAATGACAACTGTTTTGCTCCAGAAATGTGGGAGAGATAGTAAACAAGACAGACGTATATCTATAAAAGTATCCGCTTCTTCCTCTGCAGGCCAAAGCATCCTTTAACAAGACTATCTATTCAAATCATGCTCTGGAATGAGTTCATGGACACTAATTTTTTAGCCCCTAGTATATAAAAGACCACTGGACCCAAAGTGCTCTTTACTGTAAGCAAATTTCGCATCAGTCCTGTGCATTGAGTCTGTTCCTTTAAGTGCCAGAAGTAATTTCTGCCTACTTACTTGTTTAAAATGCAAGGATTTTTTTTTTTTTTAAATCACATAAACTGCTTCATGCTTAGCAGTAGCTGCAATAAAACTCAAGGTACCATACTACTATTATTATTATCATTTTGTACAAATTTTATCGCTATTTTCGCTGGTGCTGGCCATGATGCTGGCTTCAAAACACAAATCTTGTGGTCTTCATTTGTGGTTGTTTCTTGATATAATCCTGACCTGGTAACTTGTCCCTCTCATTCCAAAGATCTGCTCTACATCCTCGCCTGCAAAATGAGTCTTTTATTTAGTCTCTTCTCTTCCGAAGAAATGAAGTCATGCCACTGACGCTTTTGTAGATATACCAGGAATAAGATCATTCTTTTTATTTGAGGAATGATACCACAGAGTATGCAAAATAAAGGCGACATTGCTCTGTAATCTTTACTTCCTACAACTCAAAACCTGTGGGATTGGTTTAGAAAATCCGAAGGTTCCCAATGGATTTGCATCAATAACTGTCATAAAAATATCAGATCTAAGGCACAGAGAGGAAAAACTTTACCTAGTTTGCCAGAAATACACTGCGCTCCTCCAGCTACTACTGGGTTTTGTGTGGGCTGTCCTTTTTTCGGGCCTGTGTTGTGTCTTTGAGGAAAAGTGGCCTGGCCCAGAAGCACGCGTGGGGCCGCTCCGGGGCCGGATCAAGACCCTCGCGAACACCGTCTGCACCCAACCCTGCAGCTCTCGTTTCAGACACACCCCCCTCCACCCCGCGTTTCACATAGGAGGTGTGGGCGCTCAACTCCTTCACTGTGGACAGGGGGACGCGAGGGGAGGCGGGCCGAGGCCTGAGCTCCCATTTTGGAGGACCGGGAGCTCGGCCCTCTGGGACGTGCGATCCGGAGTGAGGGAGCGGAGGGTGCATCCGGGGAGGGGGCAGGAGGCCGGATGGGGGTCTATCGCATTCGAGGCCGTGAGGAGGAAGGCGGCGGGAAAGACTCAGCGGAGCGAGGGTCACCGGAGTGAGGATCCTTTTTTGTTATCGCGGCGTGACGGCGGCGTGACGGGGCAGCCCCCCTCAGGACATCCAGCAAGGGGTCGCCCTCCCCTCCCCGCTGGGGGACCCTGAGGACTCCGCGGAGGCCTCTGGCCGGCTGGGAGGCAGCGGCCGCCCGGCGCCGGGGCTGTGCGCGCCGGGCACCGATCCTGCCCCTCCAGCGCCTAGCGCGAGGCGTGGGACCGGGTGGGAGGGGATGGAGGAGGCCCCCGGCCCGGGAGGCGGGAAAGGCCCCGAAGCTGCGGGACGGGCGGCGGCTCGGCAGCCCCGAGTGGCGGCAGCGCGGCCTGGCGAGCCCCGAGCCGGCTCGAGCCCCGGGGGCCGCGTGCGCCCCCCACTCCACTCCCCGCTCTCCGCGGCCGCCCCCTCCCCCCGCGGCTCCTCTCACCTGCACATGATCCGCCATTTTGCTCCATTCATGCTCCTCTCCGGCCCCCCCTCCCCCCCAGCGCGCACCTCGGCCGGGGCCGCTGCCGCCGCCGCCGCCGTCGCCGCTGCGCCTGCGCACTGGGGGCTCGTCGCGCTACGCTCGCGGCGTAGCGCCGCTCTGCTGCGCAGGCCCCGGCGGGTCGGCCGCGGTTGGAGAATGCGCAGCGCGGCTGGGACGGCGTAAAGGCGCGGGCAACGTCAGCGGCCCCGAGACGCTGGGTGGGAAGAAGGAGCGGGCCCGGGGAGCGCGAGGGAGGGGAGCTGGGGGAACAAAGCTTTGTTTACATGGGTTTTAAAGGGGCCGCGCTCGTTCCGGCGGGCGGGCGGGCGCTGGCGTAGGAGGTGGCGCAGCCTTTTGCTTCTGTGCGCGGTGAGGGCTCCCGGATGGGGGCCGGGGTCGTCCCCACCTGGAACCCCTGCCCCCTGGGTATTCCCCTCTGCCCACGTGTCTTTCCCCTTGACTTGCCCCTGGGATGACACCGCCACCACCACTGCCAACAGCAACAGCAACCCGCAGCGCACCTACTGTAAACCCCCCCGGGGGGCTTCGGTGGTGCGCGGGCCGACGCATCCCCACATACCTGCACTGTTCATTATTCTCCAATACACTGTTTTCAGCAGTTGGATTTATGTTTGTAGTTTTCTAGTTTTCTGTTCGGGGCCATTGCCCTCTGATCAGATTTTACCAGCGACCTAGAAGTGATTTCCTTGTTTTCATTTCTGTCGTTTTTGCTTGCATAAGCAGTCACGGAAATAGCTTCCAAATAGTGGTGATGATCAAAACACACAGAAGGCACTGTCTTAATCTCCTGAAACCGATTGCTATCTTAACCAGTACTCTAGGCTACCTCCTCAAAGGGGTCAGATGCTGGGAGGGGTGCTACTGGTGGTCATTAGGACCCCTGGGCTCAGGTTGGTAGGACAGCTAATTCCAATTCCTGCTTTTCCCATTATGAGTTACCTGTGTTAGATAAGCAAGTTCTTCTTTAACACTGGATTCGACTCTAGTTTCTATTCAATGCCCCTACTTTAGATCTCCCCTCGCCCCCACATTCGATCTTAAGTAGATTTCCAGAGCGTTGGTTATTTGAAGGCTGTGTATTTACTGGGTGCTACCATGTATAATCCAAATGACGGTGGTAGTAAATTACACACCTTTTATGTTCGTATATAGTGGTATGGCACTCTTGATTGTCCTAGTGTGTCTTCATGATTCACAAAGGTAGGACGTGTAAAAACTACATTACCCAGACTCCTTTGTAACAAAGGTTCTGTATGCAAAATTGGCTCAGTCAATGAGACTCAGAAAAGATTTAGAAGGCATAAGTGAGGCAGGGCTTTAGACTCATTTCTGGGGAGCCCAATGCGCCTAACATCTCTTGGTTTCTATACTTGTGTATTCCAGCCCCCCGCCCCCCTTAAGCACTATGAGTGTAAAGAAGCAGGGATGGTGGAGGGTCAGGGGCCTCCTAGCCTTGAGTTACACTAAGGTGGTATATTCTTGGAATTCTTATTTCAGTGATCATCTTTGGATTCCCTCCTTGACTGATTGGGGAGAGGTTACAGCTTCCTGGCTCAGATTTGTGTCTTTCCCCTAACTGCTCCCCACCCATACAGTTATTTTTCTCTTTCTCTTCCCTTTATCAAGATGGTACCACCATCCATCAGCCAATTGCTCAAAATAAGCACCCAGGAGTTATCTTAGTTTCTTTCTCATTAGTACCCTATATCCAAATCCACCTGCAATTCTTGCTGAGTCTTTACCTAATTTATGCCCCAATCTGGCCACTTCTCTATCTCTACTGCTAATACCCTGGTCCTAGCCACCATTTCTCTTAGCTGAGATATTAGATTTATAACTAGATTTTGTACTTTCTGTCTTCCTCCTTGATAATTCATTTTTATACAGCTGCAGAATTAAAATTATAACAGATAATTTACACCATTACTTACAGTCCCTCAGTGGCTTCCCATTGAATTTAGAATCCAAATCCTTGCTGTGGCCCAAGAAGCCACATGATATGAATTCACCTCTTCAGTGTCTCTGCTTGCTCATAATACTCTGATCATTCTGGCCTTCTTACAGTTGCAATTCTGTTTTGTTATAGTCCTTTACTCAGAAAATTTCAAGAACTGGGTGCTTTTAATACACTATTTTCCCCTTATCTACAGGGGATACATTTCAAGATCCCCAATGGGTGCCTGAAACTGCAGATAGTACCAAACCCTATGAAAGCTATATCTTTCCAATATACATCTATGCTAAAGTCATTTACAAAGTAGGCACATTAATTGATTACCAACAATAGGTGATATAGAGCAATATAAGTTACTTAATAAGTAACTTAATACTTAAGTTACTTAATTGTTTGTTTTTGGAATTTTCTATTTAATATTTTTGGACTGTGATTTTTGAAATTGTAGATAAGGAAGGACCTCTGTGATAGGACAAATAACGTACTTAATGGAGAAAGGATAGTCTAGGAATGAAACTTGGAGACTGGTGTTGTCTTCCTCCTCCCCTCAGCCAGGATGCACTGGGCATGGGGGAGGCATGGATGAGATCTTTCAGAATCTCTGCTCTCTTATTTCTTTGTCCAGTCCTTTGTCCTTTCCAGGCCCCTGTCATCTCTCTTGCTTACTTTATACCTGTGCTCCTGTTGTATGCCCAGAGCTGTCTCTTGTAGTTGCTTCCACCTGTAACATCATTTGAGGTTACTAACCCCCAAGCTTATACAAATAGTCAGATATAGTTTCTCCTGTTCCTTCCTCTGCTGCCCCCAAAGGAAAGTTTAAAAACTCCTTTGTGTTAAATATTTGGTTGTTAATCTCTGTAGGATAGTAACAAAAAGTTGCAAAGTTCTTGGAACTCTTGTCTCTCTTCACTCCAGCTGAGAAAAACCATTGTGAAGGAAAGGGTCTCAGTGGCCTATAATTGAGGGGTGCCTCTATTATAGACCCTCCCTTTCCAGTGAAAGCAGAAGCCAGGTGCCACTCGAAATATACCTGTGCCTCAATATAGACCCTTGGGATCCTTTGATCTGTGATACTTTTTCTTCCCTTCAGTGGTGCCTGGGGTACTAAAGGTTGTCTAATTCTTTTCACCTCTTCTGTGCCTGGGAGGGGAGGAGTCAGCCCCTGTTCACAGGTTACCCCCAGAGGCTAGGCAGAAGCTACTGGGGTAAGTGCGTAGGTGAAGTTGAACTTGACAGACGACAAGTGTGTTGCTCTTAGTACAGTACTGTTACTTTTTTCAGAGTGAGGCTGGAGAAGGAGGATTTCTCCAGCTTCCATAGGCCTGGGATGGGATGGGGGTGTCTGGATTACCTGGGGTTGAGGCCTCCAGGTTTAAACAGTTTCCAAGGAATCTGATAAACTTGGGCGCCCCCCTGTGGTTCTGAGTGAAATGTGTCCCACTTACCTCTGGGGAAGGAGAGCAGTGTAGTGGGAGGAACATCCTCTACAGCCTTATGGCCTGGCCCACCCACCAGAAGTGTCAACATCTCAGAACTGACTTCAGACTTGCTTTATCACCCTTTGCACTTTTAGCAAGATTTGCACACTAAAGTCTGAAGGGCATTCTCTGGCAGTCCCTAAAATATGACCCTAAATCCTCTTACCCCACTAACTTCAAGGCAGGGCTGACTCTCCTTAGGTATTCTAGAGACACAATAGGCCACATCCTAAATGTGTACTCCTAGCCACTTCCAAGTGTATGCTTTATCCAGGACAACATTAATGGTTCTCCTTTGGGCTTTAGATCAACCTTTTCAAACTCTGGGCTGAGGGCAGGGAGATAGAGTGGCCCAGCCCCCAGAGCCAGCCCATTAACCTCTGTAAGCTGTTTTGATCACATGACATGTACGACAGAAGGCCTGAGTTATGCACCGCTCTCCTCACCAGGGCACCTGAACCCCTGTGGTAGAGGAAGTGGATGCAGTTATATAAGCACCTTTATGGGATTGACCTCACGAGCATTTGTCTAATTCATAGTTTCCCCCAACAGTTTTGCACTGTGCCTCCATCCACATTGCTTCTTCAAGCCATCTGGTTCTAAGGTGAATATCTTGTGGAGCTTGGCTTTCCCCAAAGCCATGTATCTTCTTTCATGGAGTCTGGATTCCACTTTGGGGCCTGGCAAAACAGCGCATTAGAGATCTGTAGCCCTGGGCTTGACTTCCTTCCCCAACCCCCAGCCTTAGCTGAGTTCGTGCCTGCCCTGCCTTTGTCAAGGGACACTGGCTGGCTGGTGAAAGAGTATACTTGGAAGCTTTGGAAAGTATGAAGCTACTGGAATTTAAGTTTCAGATGAAACCCAAGTATCTTTCTAATGCTCACTAGGGCTAGCAAGAAGGTGAAATCTAGTGGTTGAGATGTATCTGGAGAATAAGTCCCTTCTCCAGAGGGGAAGTTGATATTTCTAGAATCTTCACAGGGGGATGTGTGGTGTTGTTGGCAGCAGGGAATGCTCCCATGTAGAGGAACAGGAGCATCTGTGTGTTCATAAAAGTGTTGTCCGACTAGGGTGCAGTTTGGGGCAGTCAAGTCTAAGTGTGGAATGCACTGTGTGATTCAGCTATTACTGAGTCCAGAGCCCTTGGGTTCTGGTTTGGTGGCCTTGAAGGAGTCCCTCAGACCTTTCCAAGTCTGTTTCCTCCCTTTTCGATTAGGAGGCTGTGATGGTTGATTCCTCAGGTCTCTTCCCGCTGGGTCATGCTCAGTACCCAGCCTGTGCCTGGGTCTTCTGCTCCTGTTTTTTACTGTGATTTTCTTTCTGGGTCTCTATTCCTGCGGGTCAGCCACTCCCCATGCTAGTTTCCTTACCTGACTTGTTGCTCACTGAGGAGCTAAAATTTAGCTTTTTGGAAATTGTGTGTTACTCACTGGAAATGCAGGAAGCTTGAGCATGAAACTCTCTCATCAGAAGAAAAAAAAAAAAAAAAAGAAGAAAACCACATACGGAGCAAGAAACCGCAGGGCCTATCAGCTCGTCGTCATCGCGCAGACTAGAATAGTGCAGAAAGCTCTAGGCAGAGAGGAAATGAACTTGAGAGAAGGGGGAACACAGGCCAAGAAGAGAGAGGAGCGAGGGCGGGAGCCCGGGCGGCGATGGTCAGGATGGAAGAGGTGGCGGTAAAGCAGGGCTTCCTGCATCTTCAGCAGCAGCAGACTTTTGGCAAGGTGGGCACCAGGCTGGGCCAGAGCAAGGCAGAGTAGGAGCTGCTAGAAATTCCTGGGGTGGGGGAGTTCAGTGTCTCCAAGCTCCTGTGGAACCTCGCTGTCCACCAGGACAGATGAGAGCTCCGCCCCTGGAGGGTTCCTTTCTCACCTGACTTGTCTTCCAAACCAGGCCTCAAATCAGTCCCCAAACTGTGCTTTTTGCTGAGGGTTATAGGGTTGGGGTTGGGGAGGAAGGAGGGTGATGACTTAATCTCTCTCGTTCTGTTGACTTCTTGGGGGACAACTTGTGGGGGACAATTGAGGATGACAGTGGAGCTTCCTTCTCCCTTTTTTTACCCAGGTGGGGTGTGTGTGGCTACCATTAAGCTGGGCTGGGACCTCTGGGACCTGGGGCTCCAGTTTGTTCAATGTCCTCCTTCTCCCTGGCCTCCTGAATGAGGAAGTCCTCTTTCCTCACTGACCCCCACCCAGGCACTTCTCTCTCTCTCTCTCTCATGGCTGGTCACCCTGTCAAGTGGTGAGGCAGAAAGGTTCAGGAGGGAGGAGGGACGTTCCTGAGCCAGGCCCTTCCTCAGGACTTCCCACAGGATGAGGACGCTGTGGTCTGGGCCCTCACTGCCCGCCCCCCTACTCTGTCCAGACTCAGCCTCTTCTTCCTTCCATCAGCCCCTGCAGGGTTGGCCTGCCACTGCTTTCCTGCAGTCTGCAGCCATGGGGCTCGTTTCCATGCTCCTGGATGCCCTCGGCCATCCCTGCTCACCATCTTGCCGGCCTAAAAGTCTTGGTTGCTGGAGGCGGATCTCCAGCGTTCTACCCTGTGGGCCCTTTTGCCTTCTGTGCTTCCTCTGATCTCTTGGGAATGTTCCCTCTCCCTGTCTCCACATTGCTGCTGCAGTCTCTCTCCTGTGGTTCCTCTTCCCCCTTTGATCACCGCCTCTCCTTCTCCAACTCCTTTGGTTCTCCGCCTCCCACACCTGGGTTCAGAAGTGGCGCCGGTTTGGAGCTGTGCTGTATGGAGAGTCAGGCTGCGCTCTGGCACGGCTAGAGCTCCAGGAGGGCCCAGAGAAGCCTCGTCGGGGAGAGGCCAGCCGGAGGGTCATCCGCCTCAGTGACTGCCTGCGGGTGGCTGAGGCAGGCGGGGAGGCCAGCAGCCCTCGGGACACCAGTGCCTTCATTCTGGAGACCAAGGAGCGCCTGTACCTGCTGGCAGCCCCTACCGCTGAGCGTGGTGACTGGATGCAGGCCATCTGTCTCTTGGCCTTCCCCGTGAGTCATCTGGAGGTGCAGAAAGGGCTACAAGCATAGGGGAGCATTAGATACTTACTTCCTGTGGGAAGGTGGTAGAAGCGCCAAGGTCAGAATGCTGGGGCACTTCCTTAAGGGTGGATCCCAATCCAGAGGGTGGACAGGGCTAGCAGGCTGGGCATGCCCTGAAAGAAAGCCTGGGCCAAAGAGGGCCCTGGGATGGTGTTGGTTGTGAGACCTGAAACTTCTCCCCAGGGGCGGAGGAAGGAGCCCTCAGGGCTGGAGGGGAAGAGTGGCAGGCCCTGCATGGAGGAGAATGAACTGTACAGCAGCTCGACCTCAGGTGAGGGGTGGGCTGCAGGGTGGGCTCCCGGGGCGTGGTTGGGAGAAGGTGTAGCCGATGGCGGCCAACTCTTCCTGCCTGTGGTTGCCCTGCACCCAGCTGGCCCCCTTATCATGCTGACTTCCGGTGTGGCCTGAGGTGGGGGAGCCCGGGGCGGCTCACCACAGCTTGCCTGGCCCCTGATGGTGGGAAAGGGCAAGCTGGAGGCCCAGGTCAGGATACTTGCTGGGACCTTAGCAATTGTCTGAAAAAAAGAATGGCTTTGTCTCAGGCTTGGCTGTGCAAGGCGTCCTGGGACCGGGAGCTCCTTGGTGACCAGGCAGTCCTGCTCTGCTCACTGTCTCTGTGCCCAGGGTCTGGGGTGGAGTGAGCTGGTGGACACTGAGGGAGCTGGTGGGCTGCCTTCCATCTAAGCTCTGCCCGTGGGAAGCACATGGGAGGGTGTGTTCCTGCTTCACCAGCAGCTGTGACAGCGCAGACTTGGGGGGCTGCTGGTTCAGGGTGAGAGATGGTGGAGAAGCCCAGGCTGTGGTTCTGGCAACAGTGGCAGGAAGGATGTGGGCCCAAGGTTGGGTGAGGTCTGAGGGCATGAGGCCTTCTGTGGTAGGGAGTGGAGGGACCTGGTATTTGTGTGAGGGGGGGTCCCCTGGCACACAGCAGCCAGCTTTCAAGGTCGGGGCTGGGATCACAAGCACGTGGATGATAGTTTTTAGAGACCTCCGGCACATCCCCTTAGACCCGGGCAGCATGGGCTGCCAGCTGTTTCCCTTAGCTGCCTTCTTTCTCCTCCCCTCTTCAGGGGTCTCCCTCAAGGAATTTGCTGTCACCCTGAGACCCACAGAAGCCAGTGAGCGGTGCCGGCTCCGAGGACCTTACACGCTCCGGTTGGGGGTGAGTGCTCTGGAGCTGTGGAGTGGCCCTGATCCAGGCACCCAGCTGTACGACTGGCCCTACAGGTTCCTGCGACGCTTTGGGCGGGACAAGGTGAGTGAGGGACTGCACTGGGGCAGGTTGAGAGGGTGAGCCAGGAAAGAAGGAAGGTGATCAGAGGCGCATTAGTGCAAGAGAGAATGCAGAAGGGAGGAGGAAGGAAGGCAGGCAGCAAGGTCCGCAGGAGAGAATCAGCAGAGGTGGCCGGGGAGGGAACAGGCGAGGGGAGAGAGCAGGCGGCAGGCGAGGGCGTGGAGTGGCTCCTGCGTCTCCAGGAGGACTGCCCAGCTACGTGCTCAGTGGAGGCAGAGGGTGGGAGAGAGGATGGGGGGCGTTTTGCTTATGAGGAAGAAACTGAGGGAAGAGGAGCAAGGAGCTCAGGGAGAGGGCTCTGGCCGTTCCTGGCGGACAGAAGCTGGGGGCACAGGGTCTGTATTGGGGTGGGGGGAGTCCAGGAAAGCAACAGTGCCTTTTTCCTGGCTGCAGACCACCTTTTCCTTTGAGGCGGGCCGGCGCTGTGTCTCTGGAGAGGGCAACTTTGAGTTTGAAACCCGGCAAGGCAACGAGATCTTCTTGGCCCTGGAAGAGGCCATTGCTGCCCAGAAGGACGCTGCCCCTCCTGGGCCCCCACCCCCACCAGCCACAGTGTCCACAGTGCCCACTGTGCTGCCCCGGCCGGAGAGCCCCTACTCCCGGCCCCACGACTCACTGCCACCACCTTCACCCAGCACGCTGGTGCCTGCCGCGCGCTCTGAGGGGGAATATGCTCTGCCCTTTGATGCAGTAGCCCGCAACCTGGGGAAGAGCTTCAGGGCCATGCTGGCAGGCCCTCCCCTGCTCCTGGCTGACCCTCTGTATGAGGAGCCCTCAGCCCCTCCACCTGACCACATATATGATGAGCCTGAGGGCATGGCCTTCCTGTCTCTGTATGACAGTCCGCAGGAGCCCCAGGGTGAGGGGTGGAGAAGGAAGGCCACCGTGGAAAGGGGCCCCAGCGTCCTGCAGCAGGACTTGTCTGTCTCTGGCTGGCCACAGGAAACCGAGTATGACAATGTTGTGCTGAAGAGAAGCCCAAAGTGATGCGGATGCCAAGATGGGGCCACCTCGAAGTACATGGGGGTGGTGGCTGGAGGCTGTGGAGGAGGAAGCCTGTCTCCCCTTCCAGCTTGGCCGCTGCGTGGAGCATCTCTGTGGGCTCCTTCTGCAGACCCAGGCCTGGCCTGCCCTGTTTGGCCTGAGGGATTCTCCCTCCCAGGGCGCACTGAGTCCCCAGCCCTGAGCAGGCAGAGTGCCCTGGAGAGACCCACCCTCCTCCCACTCCTTTCCACTTCCTCTTTTCTTTCTTTGACCCTAAAGGGAACCTGGGGGCATTTAGGGCAGAGGAGAAAAGGATATCCACAGTCTCCTGGACTCCCCTCACTCCATGGTTCCTTGGCTTGTGCTGGCCTCCTGCTTGCTGAGGTCCCTCCCTGGGACAGCCTTAGCTCCAGGCACCCAGGAGGATGGCTGCAGCTTTCTGCAGGTTTCAGATTTCTCTGTGGCATTAAAATATTTTTGAACTACTTCTGTTATGACCTGAGTGCTGTGGGGATGGGTTGAATACTCCAACTGACCACCACTGGACACCTTTTTGTCTAGCTGCAAGATCCTCCCTAGGCCTAGACTGGGCCCCAACCATCTGTCTGTAGAATCAGAGGCCCGTGGAGATCAGGGTATCCTCAGGAAGACCTTTGTCTTAGTCCGTGTTCTGTTGCTGTGAATGAACACCACAGACTGGGTTATTTATAAACAATAGAGGTTTATTGGGTTTAAGGGTCTAGAGACCAGGGAGTCCAGGAACATGGTGCTGGCATCTGCTTGGTATCTGTCATAGACCATCCTGCATCTTAACATGGCAGAGACATCCCATGGCAAGACACAGAGCCAGCATGCGAGAGAGAGCTCAACAAAGCCACTCCCTGGACAATTCGCTAATCTGCGTATGGCTGACTCCAATCCATGAGGGCTCTGCCGCATGACCCATCACCTCCCAAAGATCTCACCTCCAGACACCATTAACATAAGAATTTGGGGATTAAATTTCCAGTACATGAAATTTGAACCACACCAGTGTTCCCACACGTCTGCTCTTTGCCAGGATAGGGTCACTACAGGAAAAATGGTGGGAGATGCATTGGAGGGGTTGATAAAAAGCCAAACTGTAAGAAAGGAAAGGGTTGGAATTGATTGAGCCTCTCACACAGTAGAAATGGGGCTCAATGGCTGCGTGGTGCTGGGCAGTTCCCTTCCTCCCCTGGGACGTGCCCTCTTGGCAACAAGAGGGGCTTGCTCACGTGGGAGCTGAGAGTCCTTCCAGTTCTAATTCTCCTGCAGCAGGGCTTGTCTGCTTGCAAGTCCTCCTTGCACTCCATTTTACCACAGTGTCTCTGTCCTTGTGGTCTCATCAAAACCTGCTTTCATGAGAAGGGATGTTTATATATTTCTGATATCAGTGAGTCAATTATGGTCACTGTGTGTGTCACTGTGGACTGCCCTGACCTCAAGCTGTGCATAGCCCAGAAGGGCAGAGGAGGCAGAAATGTCTGTCCTGAGAGGGGACATGAGTGCCACGAGAGGTGAAACACGGCCCTGGGCTTCAGAGAAGATTACTATTTGTTGGGGGACCAAGAAAGGCTTCATTCTTATCAAAGGCGTTTAAAGTGAACCCTTCAGGTGGGAAGGAGTTTGGTGGAGTGTAAGTGGGGTATGGGGAGAGCATTCTGGATGCAGGTAAGAACATGGTTGAGACTGCACAGGGAGGTAAGAAGTTCTGTACTTAAGAGGGAGGATACAGCGATCTGCACACCATCCCTGACTTGCCTTGGTTCGACTTAGGATTTTTGATTTCATGATGGTGTGAAACCAATATCATTCAGTAGAAACCCTGCTTTGAATTTGGATCTTTCCCCCAGCTAGCCATATGTGGTATGATCACCTCTCTCAAGATTGGGCAGCAGCAGTGAGCCCCAGCTCTTAACTCCACCATCACCTGGTAGTTAAAGTATATTATTATTTTTCCCCCATATTTTTTATTGATGCAGTATAATTATACATATGGATTTTGTTGTTACATATTTGCATGTGCACACGATGCAATATAACAATATAATTTGGCCAGTATGAATCCTCAGCACTTCTCCCCTCCCTTCTCACCTCCCACCTTCTTGTCCCTTTCCTCTACTGAGCTCCTTTTGATTTTCATGAGATCCACCCCCACCTTTCTTTTCCTTTTTCCTCTCCAGCTTCTGCATACGAAAGAAAATATATGACCCCTTAAGTTAGTTTAGGTATATTAAATTCATTTTTGACTTATGACAGTTTCAACTTACTATAGTTTCAACTTACGATACATGGGCTTATCAGAATGGAACCCAATAACTCCAGCATAGGTGGAGGAATGCCTATGGGTGGGAAGGCAGATTCTGATCAGGTTGCAGAGAGTTTGTACCTAATTAGAGAGGAAGGAAGAATGAATTAAGGCTTTTGAGCAGAGAGTCCCACTGGAGTTTTAGGTCAATACCCTCGACAACCCCTTGGAAGGTGAACTTGGGGTTGGAGGGGGCAGGTTATGGGCTGAACAGAAGAAGGAAACTCAGAAAAGACTGATTTAAAAAGCGTCACAGGGATACCTCCTGTAGCTGTTGTCCTGTTGGATGTGGACCACGGGGAAGGCAGATTTTAAGAGAGACTCAGGCTTTGAGAACAAGGCTCCCAAGGAGCCGAGTTAAGATGACTGGCCTGGAGAGAGGCTCTGGAACTGAGGAGGGAAGTGAATGACAGGCACATGAGTTGGCATCAGCCCCTCAGGAGCATTGCCACACATGGAGACAAAACTTCCTGAAGGAATTTGAGAGAGGGATGGGCAGGCTAGAGATAGTGGGTGGGGACCTTCCTGCTCATTTTGCCTGTGACCAAGGTCTGCATTCAATCCCAGCCTTAGGATTCCTGGAGGCGGGAAGGCCCAATGCTCCTGAGGACCCTAGTCTCTGCCTCTGTGGGTAGGGCTGGCAGTTAGGGGTCTCGGGCAATGGAAGGCATCTTTCTTATTTCCTCTGTGGCCATCCCAGCCAGGCCCAGCAGGGGGCAGTGTTAGCCTGTGGAAAAGGCCACAGGGGGCTTAGCTGTGCTGGGCTTGGTTGGGGGTCTAGGACCTGAAGGAAGGACGCTGCTACCAGAAGGGTTTGGGAGCAGCTGGAGGAATCTGCCTTTCGGAGCTTGTCCCCGCAGACTCACAGTCTTCAGGAGTGTGGACCAGGAGGTGGGGGTCCTAAGCTGAACACTACTCTTGACCCTTCTCACTTTTGAGATCCAGGGCCTTCTGGGTCCTTCCACCCTGAGGCTGGCATGGCCTGACAAGGGGAAGTGGCAGAAGGCTCAGAAAGGTGGGGCGGGGCTGGCAGGGCAGGGAAGTGGAGCCTAGGGGGAAGTTGGGGGGATACCGAAAGTCTTTGAGACAGTTATTGAGGAAACACTGAGCAGACCCTCAGGGCCCCTCTTGGAAAACATGATCCAGTGGATGGGCCACCTGCAGAGAACTGCTGGTGCCACTTCAGCCAGCTTCAACCTTGCCATCGTCACCCACGGCCTGCCCATCATTCCTGCAGTCAAAAAGTGCCATGGAGCACCCGCCGAGGTCCAGCTCACTGGGATCTGGGGTGTGGGTAGCACCACAGGCCTAGGGCCCACAGCACAGATGACCACTGAACACGTACACAAAGGGGTCCTTAGATGCATGGGGCTTGTTGCTCCTTCAAGGGAAGAGCAACAAGGGGCCAGCAAGGGACAATTCATGGGTAAGGAAACCAACCAGCCTTGAAGGCACCAGGCAAAGGAAGATCAGGTGGGAGTTCTGCCCAGAAAGTGTCTCTTGGCTCCAGGATCTGCTGCCTGGCAGCTGTTGATACCACAAGAGACTAAGCTGTAACCAGGACACTTATAAACTGGTTTTATTTGCTAATTACACTCACGTGTTGCTTAACAATGGGGACCTATTCTGAGAAACTGATCACTAAGCATTTTATCATGTGAATGTCATACCTAGATGGAATGGCCTACCACATTTCTTAGCTGTATGGCATATATATGCATAAATATCAATATGGTGTAGCCTATTGCTCCTAGGTAACCAACCTGTACAGCACGTTACTATACTGAATACTGTAGGGAGTTGTAACACAACAGTATTTGTGTATCTCAATGTATATAAACACAGAAAAAGAACAGTAAGAGGACTAGGCGATGGGTATTTTTCAACTCTGCTGTATCTTATGGGGTTTGTGTGCAGCCTGTTGTTGCAGAGACCGGGTTGTGCATTGTATGACTCCATGATGCAGAGGTGGTGTCAGGGTAGGAATAGCATCATGACAGGCCCCCAGCCCAGAGATGTGTACACAGAATCATAGACTGTTGGTGTGGCACACAGCATACTTTATCATTCTTCTTGTTTCTTTGCTTCTCTACCTCTCTTGCCTCCCTTTGTATTTTTCAGAGTGTGTGTGCTGTATGTGTGTGTGTGTGTGTGTGTGTGTGTGTGTGTGGCCTGTGGTGGTCATTAGCCTGCTTGCGGTGGGGGTGGCCAGCCCCCTGGTGAGCTCCCACCATGGCCCTCAGCATATATGAAGGCCCAGATTGCTTGGGCCTCTCTGTTCACACAGGCTCCTCCCTGATGGCTCTACTCAAGCTGTTGCTGCCACTACCTTTCAGCTGTGATGCTAACCAGCCTCCTGCCTCCTGCCTCCTGGGTGCTGATTCAATTAGCCAAGGTGCCCACCTCCTGCAAGCGCCATTTATAAAATCAACCAGGCCAGCTGGAGACCTCAGACAGGGCGGGGCTGGGAAGCAAAAGGAGGGGTCAGTAGCTGGGAGGAGGAGGTAGAGGAATGAGGGGACCTGGCAGGGGGTGTCTGATCCGATTAGGCATGAGGCTGGCTTCCCCCTGGCAGGTGGCTGTACATCACTGCCTGACTCTGGCCCTCATGGAGCGGAGCCCATCAATCTCTGGGCTCTGGCCAGGCTGCTCTCTTCCTTGCCTCCTCCCGCCCCAGGAACCCTCTTCGTGACACTAGCTTCTGCATCTCTGGGCTAGAGGTGGCTGATGGGGACAAAATAGGTGTGGAGGGGAGACCATCACGTTCTGACAGATTTCTGCCAAAGTCCCAAGACTGGGGCAACTGATTCCAAGATCTGCACCCAGGTGCGGTCAACCTTGTGTATCCAGGGGTCTGGTCGGAGGGCTGTGGGGTGTAGGTGATCCTAACGCTAACCCTAACCCTCTGATGAGGCATGCCCCGGGAGAGCATTTTTGAGTCTGCACAATTTCTGTTTGCAAACTGCTTTGGGCAGCTTAGTGTCGTGGGTTGTGCACACAGGCTTAGCCTGACTCCCTGGGTTCAAATTGGATGCCTGGGTGCAGGCATCTGTTTCTGCATGTGGAACATTGAGATGATAATCACATGCTCCTTGGAGGCTTGTGGTGAAGATGAAAGGAATGAATGAATGCAAAGCTCCTAGAATGGTGCCCGGCACACGCAGAGCTCTTCTCAACTGCTCCTCCAGATGGGTGGGACAAGTCATCTCTATGTTATCAACAAGACCTTGGCAGCCAGGAGAAGCCAAGTCCTACCTTACCTTTGCAGGGTGGACTTGGGCTCTGTGGAGGGGGGAAGGCTTGGGAAGGAGAGGCGGATTCTGATAGGAAGAAAGGCAGAAGAGAGTTCAAAGAGAGAAAACATCAGTGGCTTTTGCTTTCAGCTGGATGGGGGCTCCACACTGGAGAGAAGTTCAGCCCTGCTCAGAGCTGTGCTCCTGTGGTTTGTTGTGCCCAGACATGGGAAAGCTGGGAAAGGAAGATGCTTAGCAAATTAGACGACCTTTGGCTTGAGGCCAGGCTGGAGGGCGGGTGGCCACCGGCAGAGCTCCTCCTCCATCCATGTGCTGCAGGCCCTCTCACCTGCACATCAGGGACAAGAAAGCAGCCCCTTGCTGGGCAGGAGCAGCCTGCAGGCTGGAGACAGGAGCGCAGAGCCCTGGGACCAGGCTCTGCAGCTGCGCCAACAGAGGAACTCAGGACTATTAAGAGTTTTGAGAGGAGGAAGCTGGGAAGGGGGTAGCAGAGAGGAACTCAGAGAACGTTTTTGAGGGAGGTTTACCATATCCCTCACTAGACGGCAACTGTCCAAATGACAGGAGTCATTCTCCACCAAATTCATTGTTAAGTCCTTCAACACTTCACAGGAAGTCTGGCATGATTTCTTGGCTGAAAGAATAAGCAAAACCTACGTGGGGGTGGGGGTGCACAGATGCTTTTCAAAGTGCGCGATTTGTGGTGCCCTGGAGGTTGACCCATCTGGAAATTTCTCCCCGTCCTTGCCAAGAATGCTGCTGAATGCATCTGAGCTCCTCCACATCTTTCCTGGAAGGACTTTTTTTGGGGGTGCTAGAGATTGAACCCAGAATTGCTGGTCACTCTACCACTGAGTGACAACCTCAGTCCCCAGCCTCTTTTAAAAAGCAAGTGCTCTGGGGGGAAGCATTGCTAGGGTCTAACCCCTCAGAGCAAATGAGTTTCCCTGGGAGGCCCAGGAGAGGCTAAAGGTGATAATAGCCCTGAGCAGCCCCTGGATTCAAGGGCCTGTTGGTGCTGAGCCTCTGGTGCACCCTAAAATCGGCAGGCAGGCCTGCAGATGGAGGGTGCACTGTCAGGCCCAGGGCACAGGCACATTTCCTTCCCTTGATGCCACCTCTCTTCCTGAGCCCCTCTCCTTCCATCACCCCAAAATCCTGCCCAGGCCAGGGTCCTCTGGAGGCCTGAAGCTGAGAAAACCCTTACTATTGAATTTGAGGAGCAGGAGGTCTGAGCAAGAAGAGGCCTTAGCAAGCTTCCCACTTTCCATTAAAGGATCTGAGGCCAAGTTAATATTTAAATCCCTCTTAGATGTATTTAAATTTTATGAGAATTTGAGGATTGAACACAGAGGCAATTTGCCCCTGAGCTACATCCCCAGCCCTTTTTATTTTTTGTTTTGAGACAGGGTCTTGCTAAGTTGCTGAGGCTGGCCTTGAACTTGAGATCCTCCTGCCTCGGCCTCCAGAGTTGCTAGGTTTACAGGATTACACCACCACACCTGATGGGGAGGTAATTTTTGACCTTCTCTGTGGATAGGGGAGGGGCAAGAGGGAAGGGGACTCTGGATTCCCCCACTCTACCCTGCAAGGGCCAGTCTCTGTACAAGGATTTCTTTCCTTCTCCAATGCCACTGTTGCAAGTCCCTGAGCAAATGCCCAAGGGTGTGTGGGAGAGGCTGGGGTTAATTAAGGGCATCTGAGATGGACGCTGTTCATTTCCTGCTGGTCATCTCCCGAGCCGTCCTGGAAGTCAGGCTTTGTGGAACCTATTCCCTTTCGGTTTCCCTCTGATGATTGCTCCCCCATGCTATCCTTGACCTTAGCCCCTGAGGAGCAGCTCTGCTGGCAGTCATCTTGATACCAGGGTGCAGCAGCCGGCTCCTGGCTCCGATTCACTTGGTCCATGAGTACATTCGTGACAAAGCAGGCTGGGCTGAGGAAGAGGAGACGGAAGGCCTGGGAGGCCCCCAGGATGTGACTAGGAAGGTGGGGGCACACGAATGATGGACCTGACACAGTGACTGGAGGAGTGACCAGAGGGTCCAGGGCGTGGGGTCATCAGGGGAGGCTCTGGGGAGCAGCCTGGGTAAGAGGACTCTACCAGGTCTCCGTGCAAGGAGGGACCTCAGAGGCTGCTAGTGGGGAGCAGGGTGGTTCCTGAAGCCAGCTTTCAGGGCCACCAGGTGAGTAGGGACGTTGGATTGTCTGAAGCCAGGGTTACACCCAAGAAGCAGTTGTCTGGCTCAGGGCCAGAGGTGCTGCAGGGAGGGGCTGTGGGCCAGTCAGGGTGGACCAAGGCTGGCCTCTGGGGGTAGAGTGCTCAGCAGGCTGTCGAGGGCCAAGGTCTGACAGGCGGGAGATGAGCCCTGCAGGAAGTGGGTGCCTGCATTCAGAGCTAGACCTTCAGGATCCAGGGCCTTGGGGCTGCTCAGGCCAAGTGACCCAGCCCAGCCCCCCATGCCAGCCCCCACCCAGGCAGACATGGGGCCACTTCCTGTGGGGGCATTCGGAACCGCAGCCCTCACCAGATCCTCCTGCAGCCAACCTGTACCTGACCTGTGGCTAACCAGGCGCAGGGTCCTGTGGCCCAGCAGAGAGAAAAAGAGGAAAAGAAAAAAAAAAAAGGATCCTTTGAGTCTCCCCTGAAGGCTGGAGAGGCCAGAAGCCCCGGAGAGGGCGCTGAGCTGGACGCGCCTTGTCCTTAGGAAACTAGGAGCTCTAAGCCCTGCTCTGTCACCAAGTGACCACAGGTTATCAAGTGAGACTGTTCCCGTCTCGGGGCCTTGTCCTGCCATCTGCAAAAGGACAGGGTGGGATGGGAGGACCTTCCAAGTTCCCCTCGACCCCACAGGCCTGTGTCTTGGGGCAATCTTAGGGCTGCAAAGCAGCAGAAAGGACTCTGTCAAGAGGGAGTGAGGAAAATATGGCTTTGGGTTTTAACTTAACCCTATAGTGGGGCCCACTGCTAGGACTTGGGGTAAAGTACTCATCCTAAAGGAAGGAGAGGGCATGTACAGGATCTCTGTGCATGGCTGTGCAGGTTGAGCAGTGAACAACTCTACTAGGCACTGATGGCAGTGAGGACTCGGGAAAGCATGGCAAGCCTCACCCAGGAATACAGAGCAAGTTGCCAGGGAGAGGGGATGCTTTGAGGACTATGTAGTGTCTATGGCCCACCATGTACAGCTGCACAGGCTGTGTACCACACAAGTCCGGTGTGCACCTTTAGACTAAAGTGGAGCCAATGTAGGTATCTAAGACCCATCTCTGAGCATCCCTCTTTCATTAGATGTTAAGGCTCTTGGGCACTTGTTAAACTTAGAGTGTTCCTCTAGCTGAGGTTGAGACAGAAAAAGGACAATTTCCTTGCTTTGCTACAGGATGCCAAGCACCGTCTGGGAGCAGGAGTTTGTGGTGCTCAGTGGACCTGGAAGTGCAGAAGCATCCTCTTGGTGGAGGTAGCACCAGTGACAGAAGATGGTTAGCCCTTGGGGACAGCCACAAACACTGGGGGGCACTTTTCACAGATTAGGGCTCTGCACTCAGGGTCCCCGCGAGTGGCTATAAAATCCAGTGTCCCACTCCCTTGGAAGTGAGCCTTAGAGCTGCCCCGAAGTCCAGCTGCCTCCTCTCCCTCCCGTGGCCCTGGCTGGAAGGTCGGCTCCGTGTGCAGACCCTCCTGCCCCCGACCTCGCCCTGCTCCTTCCAGGGCTCCTCTCAGCCTGCTCCTCTGTCCCTTTCACAGAGGAAGTCATCACCCAGAGAGGGTGACAGCAGCTTCTGTTTCCGGATGTCACAGTTAGCTGCAGAGCCTCCTTGTCACACCACACCCCAGAGGCTCAGGGCAAGGGGCATCTGGGTGTGGTGACCATGGCTGGGACACAGGGGTTCCTGGGGGCAGGGCACCCACGTCCTCCTCCTTCCTCTCGAGGCAGAGGTGTAGTCTGTATCCTGATGGAGCAACACGTCTGGGAAGATTGGACCACTCGCCACAGCCACCCCTGCTCATAAGGGGCCAAGTTGGGCTTGGCTAAGCCCTTCCCAGGGCACCAGGCGGCTGCCCACCAGGGTGTCTGTGAGTAGGATCTGAGATGTGTCCGAGGGGCAGCAAGCAGTGTAGACTGAACGAGAACTCACTCCGGGGCTCTGCCCCTGGCAGCTGTGTCACCTTGGGCAAGTTACTGCACTTCTCTGAGCCTCAGTTTTCTCCTCTGTCAGCGAGAGTCAGCAACATCTGTTGACCTCATGAGGTTTCTGTGCAGCTTAATCAAGTCGAGTGGAGATTGTTTACTTCTGTTCCAGCTCGAGTCATTATCATCCTCCCAGGTGCCCCATGGAAAGCAAATGCCGACATTTTTCTCATCTCAGGGTCTTCTGAGCTTCCACAAGTCACCAGACTAAGGACAACCAGGATGGGACATAGGAGGGACCCTGGAGGGAGTGGGGTATAAGCAACTCAGATTGCCCTGGTTGTGACTCAACGAGCTTCCTCTGGTGCTCACCAGAGGCTAGGCCAACAGCAAGACCAGGGTAAAGGACCAGGGCAGACGGAGGCATCCATCAGGGGCAGCACAGGGCACCACCGGGCAGGACCCAGCTCTTTAAGAGGCCATGACTTCCTGCTGATCCAGGCAGGTGGACAGATGATGGACAGGCAAAGGAGGAGGAGGGGGTTGGAGTAGGAGGAAGGAGGGACTGGAGAACTGACCACGGCAGAATCTTCAGCAGCTCAAGGGAAGCCTTCTGGAGGGAGGGGCTGCACTCGGGGGGGGGTGGGGGGGAGTCCTGGCTCCTGGGCCTGCTGTGTACTCCCTGCCTCCATAGGAGGCGCGGGTGGAGCCTCTCCCTGGCTCCAAGACAGCCCAGGAGCCTTCCCTGCCAGACCTACCCCCAGGAGAGGCTCTGAGGATGTGGGTGGGTGCTACCTGACTTAGCGAGCTGGTGATTCAAGGGTCCCCCTGATAACACAGGAGTCAGGAGGGGGTACTCCCACTGCAGGGTCTGCAGGTGGCCAGACTCTGACTGTCTCCAGGCTTGTCATCGCTAACATCGGTGGGCACCCTTGGGTGACTGCTGGGCGTGGGGCTACATCCTGCTACCTCACCAGCTCCTTCTCTAGGAGGTCTGGATCAGAGACTGTCCCCACACGGGGTAGGGTTGGGTTAGCAGGATGGAGCCTGCCCTTGGTGCAAAAGCTCGGACATACTCACAAAGGGGATCTGCCCCAGGAAAGGGACTCTCTGAAGGACTCCCTCTGTCTACAGGGGACCTCCATTCGGGACCTGGCCAGATTATTAGGGCTATGGGGTAGGAGACAGTGACCTGGGGCAGGGAAGTTCCTCTGCTTGGATGGTCCATTGAAGGACTCACGAGCCGCCTTTACTCTGTAGAATCTCCTGCTCTGGCCCTTGCTGTGGGGTCTAATGCCAAGTGCCAGTGTGCCCACTCTTCTGGCCCTAAGGGTCCTGGTCTAGTGACGCTGACCCACCAGGCCTCCGAGAGTAAGGACCACACCACCCCGACCTGGCTGGGAACCCTGTTCTCCAGAGCTGTGCTTCCCAGCACTCCAACTGCAAGCCTGGCCTAAACACCTGCCTTTTTTTTTTTTGACAAAGATCAAATAAGTTCTTATGTGTGGGGGCCAGGCTGGGGGAGGGGAGGGGGATGTGAGCCGTCAGCATCAGCTCGCTCTTCCTCAGGGTTCGGGGAGAGCTGAGCGAGGCTTCCGAGGGTTGGGGCTGGAGGCTGCCTGACTTGGGGGCCTGACTCCTATCTGCTTTGAGGAACTCTGAGTGGGGCAGCAGGGAGACCCCCAAAGACCTTCCCCCAATAATTCATCCGTGATGGCTTCCCTCCATCCTGGGCTCATGAAAGGCCTCATCATTCCTGAAGGCCTCCCTTGTAAAATGCAAATACCTCTATAAAGTGGTCATGACTTGAGTCTGCTATCAGCCAGCACCTCAATTATGATCACGGTACAGGAAATAAGTGACAGTCAGAAATTTGATCTGTACAGAGGTTGTGTGCGTGTGTGCGTGTGTGTGTGCGTGTGTGTGTGCGTGTGTGCGTGCGTGTGTGCGTGTGTGTGTGTGTGTGTGTGCGCGTGTGTGTGTGTGTTTGGGGGGGTAAGTGGGTGGGAGGTGTATTTTTTTCATTTATTCCACAAATATCCATCAAGCACGAATGAAATGCCAAATCATGCTCTTGGTCCTCGGGACAGAGTGTGAACAGTGGAAGGGAACTTTTGTCCTCGTGGACTTTGCTTTCTTTGTGGGGAAGAGGCTGATAACCAAAATGCAAATAGAATGGGAGGTGTGTCCAGTCTCGGGTTCTGCCTGGAGGAGGGGCCGGCTTCCAGAAGGACCAGCCTCTTTCTCTGAAATCTCCAGGAAGGAGGGTGAGGCCAGGAGGCTGCTCCAGCCAGGGAAGTGGACAGAGGAGAAGACAGCTTGCCCTGCCCCCAGGAGTCAAGTGGGGAGTTTGTGGGTCACCCAGGAGGGGTGTGTTAGGGCTGAGGGGACGACAGACGCAGCACAGGGGTGTGGGAGCCCCGGGAAAGAGGGCCCAACTCCATTGGCACTGAGGAAGGTTTCCGGGGTGCTGTGAGAGCAGTACCCTTACGCTGCGGAAAGAGAAAACGATACTCCAGGCCCAGAGACTGAGTTGGGCCACTGTAGAGTGTCCCTGGGTGCTTCGAGTAAAGGAAGGGCTCAGAGCTGCGGGGATGTCCCCCGTGGAGAAGGAGGGGCAGGGGCACAGTGGGCTCCCACTGCAGGGCAGGGTGGCCCCAGAAGGGGGTTTCTTTGAGAGCTCTGCTGTCACAGGGAGAACCCAGTAGAAGGGAAGCCTAAAGCCTCTGGTCCTCTCTCCACAGATCCGCAATCAGGCCTAGGGGGCGAAGAGCACTGCCTAAGACCCCACAGTCACAGGCAGAGTGGGGACCAGAGAGCGTGCTGGCCCTGGAGCTGCGGTAACTGGACGAGAGCAGCCGTCATCCGGAGCATTGCCCTGATGTTCTCCATGTTAACTCATCCATCTTCACAGTACCCCGTGAGGAGGGTGCCATGCTGTCCCCTGAGGAACCCTCGGGGACACGTATCAGTTCATTTATTCTAGGGTACACGGTCACTGTGTGGGGAGCAAGGATGGGAACTCCACAGTTTGTTCTAGGGACTGTACTCTTCTCCCTGGAGGTGACATGGAACATAGGGGTCAACCAATGTCCTGGCTGACTAAGGGAGGCCAGCGGCCCCGGTCCAAGCCTGGCCCTGGCAGGGTGAGCTCGTCTCAATTTCCCAGCCCCCCCATGCTCCCCCAAAGTCCTGTCACTTCCTAGCGACCCCATCGATTTTGATTTTTTTGCAGACCCTCAAGCAGAGATGAATTCCGGTGCACAGCCGGCTCTGGGTGTGGGATGCTGTCGTTGGCTGATTGCTGTAGCATGAATATTCCCACAACGGCCAGTTTCCAGCTATCAGCTGGATCCCAATCAGCTTGCAAAACCGCACAGTCTCCAAGGGACTCTCGATCTGTGCAGACGCCAGTCACCAGCCCAGCCCCTCTTCCCTCCCAGCTCTGCCTGAACCCCCCTTCTCCCTACCCTCCTCACTTACCACCTCTGATTAAACTAGGTTCTCATAAACGGGTATGATTTGAAAGTTCTCATCTTGGGAGGTTTATTTCCTCTACTCAAAAAGAAATGATGATAAAAGATTCATGGAGCGCTTCCCACTATCATCGTTTCCTAGAAGGGGCCTTCCTTCGCCATCTAGTTCACATCTTGGTTCTACAGATAGGGAAAGTCTGTCCCAGAGTGGAGGGACCTGCCCAGAGGCGCACAGCCAGGAACTCACTGAGCCCAGCCAGAAACCAGGGCTCTGGACTCTGGGTTCCTGGCTTGCTCTTCTGCCACATCTCAGCATGCTCCTAGGTTCCTGGGGGGTGATTCAAAGGCAGACAAAACTTTCACTGTTCAATTGGGAAGATAAGATGAAAACATACAGCAATCAGAAAACAATTCAAGATGGCGTTTTGGCTCTTTCACACCAGCCTACAGCTTTGAGCCAGACTCGTGAATGCTTTGAGTCTAAACTTTATCATTTTAAAATGCAGATACGATGAACACTTTCCTCATGTGTCTCACGGGGGTATGGTGAAGACCAAAGGAGATAATGGGTAGCAAAGTATGTCTAAGATAAGGGAATACAATGGCCCTTAAATATATACAACAATGTTCAACCTCATTCAGAATAAGAGAAATGTAAATTAAAATTACACTGTGATAAACAATTTTTTCACCTATCAGATTGGCATCAGCCCAGAAAGTTGAAAATACACTCTAATAGTGATGTTGTAAGGAAATAAGCATTCTCGTCTTTCTCCTGGGAAGACAAATGTGTGTAACCTCTATGGAGGGTAATTTGGCAATATCTATCAACATTTTAAACACACAATCTTCTGACCTAGAAATTCCACGTCTGGGAATTCAGCCTATAAATATATTTGCATAAGTGCCAAGGATCTGTTTACGGCTCTTTGTTGCATGATGTTTGTGAAGGGAAGAGATTTGAAGTGATATAAATGCTCATCAAGAGGAGTCTCTTTGGGCTGAGGGCGTGGATCAGGATCGAGTGCTTGCCTAGGATGAAGAGGCCCTGGGTGCCATCCCCAGGGATCTTTTTAAGAGGCTTTGATTCATTCACATCATGGAGAATTACACAGCAGTAAAAAGGGAAGAGGAAGAAAGCTTCACAATTATGTACAAAGCAGGTCATCAAGTGAAGAATAGCAAGGTACAGAGAGAAGTATAGTGTGTATAGTAGCTACATTCCATGTCTTAAAAAAAAGGGAAATAGGAATATTTGCCTGAGCACACAGAATAATACTCCAGAAGAATCTTTTGAGACTGTCATGTATAACTAAAAAGGAGAAATAAAAGAAAATTATACTGATGGTTATCTCTCAATCAGGGGCAAGCCTAGGGTCTGGAAGGGGAGGGAGGGGAGGAGGGTAAACAGGGAGATTCTTTGATATTTGCCTTTTTCTGTAGATTTTGAATTTTAGAACTATTGTGAATGTATTCCCAATTCAACAACATACATTAAAAATTGCTTTGGGCTGGGGCTGTAGCTCAGGGGTACAGCGTTTGCCTAGCACATGGGAGGCATTGGGTTTGATCCTCAGTACCACATAAAAATAAATAAATAAAACAAACATACTAAACTACAAGTAAAAATATTAAAAAAAAAATGCTTTGTGAATTGTGAAGCACTTTACCGATGCTTATTCCTTGGACTATGGCTAGTATTTAAATGGATCAAATTGCAGGGTCTGCAGAAGGCCTAGAAGAGAATTCTTGGGAGTCCGGGATTGGGGGCAGGATTAGCTGGAGTGCGGGGTCTTGAGGGAAGCATTCCTTGTTGTTCAGTTCGACAATGGCTGGTCAGGGGCTGCAAGTGTGGCTCAGTGGCAGTGTGCATGCCACACACCAAGTCCTGGGGTCAAACCCCAGCACCCCATGTTAAGCCGTCTGGCCTACGGTAGGACTGCTCCTCTTGCCCAGGTGACCATGGCAGTGACCCTCCGTGGTAGCCAGCTGTTTTGTTCACGACTTGTGCTTGTTTGGACATTGGTGCCAGGACTCTGCAGTTTGCAGCCGGCTTTAGCAGAGAGGTATGCCGGGCTGGAGGGCCTGTATGACCTTGACCTTCGTGATACGGGGGTGAGTGTGAGTGTATCAGGATCTTGGTCCACCCAATCCTCTCACAGGGCTTTGAGGTAGAGACTGTGGTGGTCTCCATTTTACAGATGATAAAATCGAAAGCACAGAAAGGTCAAGACCTTGGTCCAAGCTGGCCTGTGATTCCAGGCAGCCTGGCTCCAGAGCCACCCCTTCCAAGCCGGGTGGGGCTGCCTCTCCCTGGGAGACCCCTGGCTTCCTCATCTCCTGCTGGAGTCCCTGCGGCTCTTCCTCCCTTTCCCATCATGCCTGGTTAGATACTGTCCCTGGATCAGAAAGAAGCCCTCTGACTGGACGATTGGTGGGAAGGAAGCTCCACTGGTCAGGGCGACTTTGGTCTCTGCTGGGTCACCTCCATGGCAGGCACCGCGTGGGCACCGTTCGTGTGGCTGCTCAGATTCCTCTGTCCTGGGGGCCGAGTCCTGCTGCTTTTCTTCCCCCCCCGAGGGACATCAGAATCCCCTGGAATCCCCCACCCTTGCATCTTGATATCCCAGAAACGGATCCCAGCGGACGGAGGCCTCCTGTCCATTAGAGAGGCGAGGGCCTTGCTATCTGTGCGGGGATCTGCGAGAGGGGGGCCGCGGCCTGGTGAGAGCATCATGTCTCCAATTAAAATGCTGAGGATTCATCTTCGAACTCGGCCCCCCTCAGAAATTGACATTTATTAGGTTGTCAAAGCTGATTTTTCTTCCTGGTCCTTTCCTGCCCCCACTTCTCATATCTCTCTCTGTGTGTGTGTGTGTGTGTGTACAAATGTACATACAAGTAAATATCTTTATTTTGCTTTTCAAAAATTAAAAATGCAGCATTTGGCTTGGCTCCCTCATTCCTGATAAAAGGGAAGGTGGTAACGAGGGAGCGGAATCAGGCTGTGTGTGTGTGTGTGTGTGTGTGTGTGTGAGTGTGTCTGTCTGTCTGAGATGATGATAAGAAGTCTGTAATCTGGGGTGAAGCTGGCCTTGTGTAGAGACGAAGGTTGCCGACTGTGTGGTTTTAGAGTGGCCCACCCCACCATCCTAAAATATATCTTTCTCCCATCTACTACTCAACCTGGGTTTGCACTACTGGGAACTCACTCCCGTGAATTTCCTCAGTCAGCCCCTTCCTGGGGGCTCCTTTAAACAAAGCGTATTTCCCCGAGAGGAAAATTCACTGAATTAGTAACATCCCAGAAACAGAATTCAGAACGAAAAGAGGCTCTAAAGAGTGTCTTGTCCTCTCCTGCAGAGAGAAAGCTAAAGTCTGGGAAGAGGAGGCATTTGCCTGAAGGCACTCATGTTAGTGACAGTGATGGGGCCGTCACCTAGCTCCTCTGACTCCGAGTTCAGTGGGATCTAGTTTTTCAGATTGGTGTTCTCTGGGGACAAGAGGGAGGGAGGTTGGCTGTAGGTCCTGGCTCCCAAGGAGAAAAGGCAGAATGAGGGGACAGCTTGGCCCATGTCATAATCTTTGTATGTATTGTCATTTTCATTTTCGTCTTCTTTTCATTTTTGATTTGGGACATTAAAGGGAGGTAGAGAGTGACTTTCCTTAAGACGGTATGTACCAAACTTCAATTACTATCCTCACCTCTACTTTTTTTTTTTTTTTACCATATTTTTGTGCCATTCCTATTCATGTGACATAATATTTTTCTTCAAATTAACTCATTTTTTAAAAAAACATAACCTATTTATCTGAAAAGGAAATGTTGTTTTGCTGTTGAACAGGGAAACCAGTTATCACTTGCCAGAAAAAGATAGCAATCATAAAAATAAATATAATGAAGTCAAACAACACTAGCAAAATTTAGTGAGGTTTCTTTTCTGCTGAAAGCTCTTAGCCGGAGGAGGGCCGGTTGCTCTGTGTAACAAGGAAAATTAGCAAGTGTTGAAAAGGCATTAAAAGCTTGCCAGCTCCCGGGGGCCTTCTCCCCAGGTCCTCAGGGTCTGTATTAGTTTCTCAGAGCTGCCCCAAACCCATTGGCTTAAAACAACAGAAATTTGTCGTCACACACTTCAGAGACTGGAAGTCCAGAATGAAGGTGTCAGCAGGGCCCTCTGTCTCTGAAACTGTAGGGGAGGATCCTCTGATGCCTCTTCCGGTTTCTGGCAGCCTGCTGGACCGTCTGCTCCCTGGCCTCAGTCTCCCCTCCTCTGCCTTGCTCAGCACGCAGCAGTCTCCCTGTGGTTCTCCTGTCTTGACCCTTGTAAGGACAACAGGTCATCCGCAGTCTGACCTCATCCTAACTAATTATATCTGCAGCAACCCCATTTCCAAATAAGGTCCCTTGCTGACTTCAACATCCCCGCCCCCCACACACAGGGGATGGAACCCAGGGGTGCTCTACCACTGAGTTACATCCCCAGCCCTTTTTATTTTTAATTTTGAAACTGTTTTAGTCAGGTTTTTGTTCCTATGACCAAGAGATCTGACAAGAGCAACTTTAAGGAGGAAAAGTTTATTTTTGGTTCACAGTTTCAGAGGTTCAGTCCACAGTAGGCTGACTCCCTGGTTCTGGGCCTGAGGTGAGGCAGAACATTCTGGTTGAAGGGCATGAAGGAGGAAAGCAGCTTTGGACATGATGGCTGGGAAGGAGAGAGAGAGAGAGAGAGAGAGAGAGAGAGAGAGGTCCACTCAGGAGGGACAAAATATAAACCCCAAAGGCACGCCCCCAGTGACCTACTTCCTCTAGCTACACCCTACAGTCATTGCTCAGTTAATCTCCGTCAATGGATTAATCCACTGATAAGGCTACAGCTCTTCTAATCGAATCATTTCACCTCTGAACATTCTTGCCTTGTCTTGCACATGAGCTTTTGGGGGACACCTCGTGTACAAACCGTAACATAGGTTTCCAAGGTTGGTCTCAAACTTGCGATTTCTCTTGTGTCAGCCTCCTTCCCGAGTTGCCAGGATCACAGGCATGTGCCACCATGCATGGATGAACATTTGAGGGATACAATTCAATCCCTTAACATGATCACTGAGAGAGAGTTGAAAAGAAAACTTTTCACTGTGTAGACCTGCCTTGGGCTTGACCACTGCTTGGGGAAACAGTGCATATGGGGGTGTGGACAGGCTGTGAGGTCCCCCCTCAGGTCCCCTGCCTGTCAGAGGCGGGCAGCATTCTGAAGGCTTGAACAGGCCTTTGGGGTCTTTGAGTCTGTTTTGGGGTCAGCGGGTGGCTGTGGGTGGTGGGGATGTGCTCACTTGGACCACAAAGATGGACTCTACAAAGCAGCCAGCATTCACTTGGGAGTTCCTGGGTGTCCACGTCTGTTCTGAGCCCATTCCTGGTGGTACCAGGAAGAAGACCAAGGGAAGAGAGCCAAATGGATGGGCAAGCTGGTGGACTGGGAAGGAGCAGCTGGCCTCGGGGACCCTGTTGAGCACTTCCATGAGTGGGAGTGGAGAAGGTCCATGGAGCTCTGCTGGGCGGGAGGGAGAGGAGACAGAGGACCATATGCCTGGTGGTGAGGGTGCAAAGAAGAGAAAGAAAGCAGGTTAAGGGGACAGGGAGCCCGGAGCACCTCAGCCTGCCCGTGGGAGAACCCAGGAGGCCCGTGGGGGAACCCAGGAGGCCCGTGGGGGAACCCAGGAGGCCGTGGGGCTGGAACAGACTGAGTGGGAAGAAAGCAGCAGGGAAGGGAGCGAGGCAGAGGGGCTGTGACCCCTGAGGGCACGGGTGTCATGCTGTACCCTGAGTGCCAACGTGGGATTTTGAGCAGACCGGCCAGTCATCTGACTTCATTTTCTTTTGTCCCGTTACTTTTTATCACAGTGGCCAAATTCACATAACATAAACGGCGCCATCTCGAGCAGTTCAAGTGCACAGTGTGATGGTATTAGGTGCGGTCATCACGCTGGCGACCCTCTCCGGATGCTTTCCATCTGGCAAAACTGAAGCTCTGCCCCCATTAAACGACGACTCCCGTATTCCCTGCTCCTCCAGCTCCTGGCAGCCCCCAGTTTACTCTTTGTTTCTATGAACTGGCCCACGCTAGGTGCCTTCCATCCACGGACTCACACAGCTCTGTCTTTTGGGGACGATCTTATTTCACCTCACATAATGCCTTCAGGTTTTATCCATGTGATAACATGTGCCCGAACTGCCGTCCTTTGTGAGGCTGAAGGATATTCTTTGTGTGGTTATGTCACATTTGGATCATCCTTTCATCTGTCAGTGAGTATTTTAGTTATTTTATTTTTCAGTGAGCATTTGGTTTTAGTAGCTATTGTAAATAAGGTGACTATGTCGATGGGTGTGAAAATCTTTCTTTCTTTCTTTCTTTTTTTTTTTTTTTTTTTTTGTAGTCCTTGGGATTGAACCTAGGGATGCTGTATCACCGAGATGCACCTCCCCTAGCCATCTTAATTTTTTATTTTGAGACAGGGTCTCACTAAGTTGCCCAGACTGGTCTCAAACTTGTGATCCTCCTGCCTCAGCCTCCTGAGAAGCTGGGATTACAGGAACAAATACGTCTTTGAAATGTTACTTTCAATTCTTTTGGGTATCTACCCAGAAGTGGAATCGCTGGACCACATGTAATTCCATTTTTTAATATTATAATCACCATACTGTTTTCCAAAGGCTGCACCATTTCACCTCTCCACCGGGAGTGCACGAAGTTTCCAATTTCTCCACATCCTCACAAAGATTTGCTCTCTTTTTTTTGTGTATTTAATTTTCTAGCAGTCCTCTTAAAGGCTACGAGGTGGGATCTCCACGTGGTTTTGATTTGCATTTCCCTGGTGACACGGGGCATCTTTTCATGTGCTTGTTAATTTTCTTTGGAGATGAGTCTGTTTGAGTCCTTTGCCCATTTTTTGAACAGAGTTGTTTGTTTTGTTGTTGTTGCATCTAGTGAGCTGACTTAACTTTGAACAGAACACTTTGCTGTTGTCGTGGGAATGATGGAGAGGTAAGAGTGGAAGCCAGGGGGCGTTCCTGTAATAATCCAGACAGATGAGGGAGGTGCCAGTCAGGGCGACAGTTGTGGATGTGACAAGTGGTGAGCAAGGAGGACTGTAGGGTGTCAGGGATGACTCCAAGGGCTTTGGCTTTGGTCCCTGAAAAAATGGAGCAGCCACTGACTGAGATGGGGGAGGCTTCAGGAACAGCAGGTCTAGGGAGAAGATTGCGGGTTCTGAGCAGGTAGGTTAACATGTGGCTTCCAAGAGAATGTGGAGGGTGAGTGATAGGGTGGACAGACCTGGCACTGAGAGAGTGTCTGAGTCAGTTATCATGTTAAAGAGTATTTTAGAGCCACTCTGAAAGTGAGTGTTCATAGAAAAGGTGCCAAAGGACTGGTCCCTGGGTCACTCGGATCAGCAGGGCTAGCAGGACCAGCCTGTAAAGACAACAGAGAAGGTGTGGCTGGTGGTGTGAGACCATGTGATGCTCGAAGAATCCCTGGAAAGTGTGGCCACGGAGGCCGGGGGAGGAAGACGTTTGAGGAGCAGGTGCCACCCACCCCGAGCATTAACTAACTGTTGCTAGTAGGTCCCTGGAACAGGAAGGGAGGAGAGAGGGGCTCAGAGGCAGGTGGAACCGTGGCTACAGCTACGACCACGAGCGTTCCTGCTTTATCTACTAAACAAGAACCAGAGGCTGAGTGAGGGGAGCCCCGAGGGGTTGGGAGAGACAGGACGGAGAGAAAGGGACTCTGGGTGGGGAAGAATGGTGGTAGCCGGGCTGCTCCAGGGCTCACCCGACCGTAACGTCTGCATCGGAGGGGCGGAGGGACATGGGTCCGCTGGAAGGGAGCTGGCCGTGGACCCACAGAACACTACCATGAGCTCGAAAAACTCCAGTTGTCCCTAGAAAAAAGAGCTGAAGGGGAGGACAGGGAGCCAAAGTCCCTGAGGACCCTCGCAGGGGAGGGCTTCCTGGATAAGTCGACTCCTGTGGCAAGGAATCAAGCGTCCCCTCGGTCCCGCTGTGTGCTGTCCCCAGCGGTGCAGCCCGGCGGGTGGGGCGAGAGGGGAGGGGCAGAAGCAGACACAGGGGACATCGTGCCTCTCTCCTAGCAGCAGAGAGATTCTGTGACAACCTCTTTCTCCCTCCTCTCTCAGAGTACCAGCCAGATGTGTAGGCAGATCTGAGGGTAGAGACTGTGCCTCTGAAGCACTTTGGCTGACGAAATCATACACTGTTAAGGTTTAGATGTGAGGTGCCCCCCCCAAAGCTCATGTGTTGAACTCTGCCAGGATTTTCAGAGTTGAAATGATTGGGTTGCCAGAGTCTTGACCCAAATAGTGGATTAATCCACTGATATGGATTAACCGGGCAGTCGGGCATGACTGGAGAAGGTATGTCACTGGGGGTGTGTCATTCGGGTTTATATTTTGTCCCTGGTGAGTGGAGCCCTCTGTCTGCTTCTTGATTGCCAGGCCCTGTGCCGCTTTCCTCCTCCATGTTCTTCTGACAGGATGTTCTGCCTCACCTTGGGCCCAGAGCAATGGAGTCAGCTATCTGTGGAGTGAGACCTCTGAAATCATGGACCCCGAACCAACGTTTCCTCCTCTGAAATTGTTCTTGTCAGGTCTTTTGGTCACCGCTGTGAAAAAAGCTGACTAGAAACACACACACACACACACACACACACACACTCACACACACACACACACACACACACTCACACACACACACTCTCTCACACACACGCACACACACACTCACACACGTACACTCACACGCACACGCACACACACACTCACACACAACTCACACACACACATACACCCACACACACACACTCACACACACACACACATGTACATACATGTGACTCCAAGTACCAACGTGTCATCTTGGGAGGCCATGAACTTATTGCAAAGATGTTGCCATGGAACAAAATATTCCTGGAACTCCTTTTTGGGGATTCCAACTGAGCATGTGACACATTCTCTTGACTGTTCTCTGTGGGGGTCACTCTTTGCATTTCAAGGGTACATTTGATTTCTGGAAACAGCCTGAAGTCATTGAGAGTCAAGTGTGATAACTAAAATTAGGGATTCGAGTTTATTGTGGCCACCGAGGAGATTTGATCCAGCTAGAATAAAACTTGTTTTGTCTTGTTTAAAAGAAGACAATTCTTCTTTCATAGGATTTAATAAAGTGTGGTGGGTAAAGCATAGTTTTTGATCTATCTCAGGCATCTCATAATTGGTGATTATTAATATTCTTAAAACAGAGAATGGAAGCATTATTGAAATAAATGACGTGTCCCTCAAGGTGAAGGCTTTGAGGGGACAGACGTTATCTAGAATTAGAAATTTTGCTCAGCGTGGTAAAAAAATACTGAATTCATAACTTCACAATCTTATCTGTTGCTCTCTTTATCAAGCTTGCGAGAGGAGGATTAGGCGGGTTCTGGGTCAAAGACATGAGCAGCTGAAGGAGATCTTGGGAGAGGAATGGGGCCAACCCCGAGGGCACCCGCAGGACCGCCTGTGTCTACACCGGGGCCGGTAAGCCCAATGTGTTCTCCCCTCCCCTGCCACGCTCAGTGCTACCCCGCTGGCTTGCTTATGTCAGGCAAAAAGCTCTACCCTTAGAAATTCTTGTCTTTGGCTTAAACTTTTAATCCTGCAGGACAAGAGGCAAGGAGTCATGAAGATAGCAGGGGAGTAATTTACAGCTTTGTGTGCAGAAGGTTACTAAGTCCTTTCCCGAGGCCAGGTCTTAATGGAGGGGGAGCGGAGGCCATGGGAGGGCTGTGGGAGTTTCTGCAGAAGGGGTGGGAGGAGGAGGCCTCCCCAGGGAGCTGGAGGCACTGAAGCAAACCACCTCCGGTTCAGTTTTGTGGACAGCCAGACTTCTCTGTGGCTGCCTCCCCAAGGTCCACCAGAAGCAGCTTCCTGACCCGAAGCTGTGCATGGTGAAGACTTCCAGGGTCACCTTGCTGCCATGGGGTACAACAGGAAGACCCGGTCCTCACCTGGGTCCTGCCCAGCCAAGTGAGCAATTTTGGTTACACTCTGCGTAGGCTTCAGTTTCCCATGAAAGAAATGGATGGTGTGGGGCTTTAATAGTATTTAATAAGCTTTTATTTTTTAACCTTAGTCTGCAAGAAAGAATACATTTAAAAATAATCATATTTGTGTAAGTATGAATATATGGTCATGCATCACATAAAAAACTTTGCCAGGCTCTTTACCCTCCACACTTTATTAAATCCTTGCTTACCATGGTGGTCCCATAAGATCACAGGCCCTATGATGTCATAGCAGTCTTTGTGTAAGTACCCTTTGTGATGTCTGCACCATGGTGAAATTGCCTAACGGGTGCTTTTCTCAGAAAATCTATCTCTGTCATCATGTGACATATTTCAGTCTACATAAACCACACATCAACACATATGAATTTGTGCACATTTCATCTATTATATACACCTATCATTATCTATGTGTCATCTATCTGAACCCAAAATGGTATGACTTGCAGTTTAAAAAATATGAGATGGGGTAATTGATAACGCTGCTTTGAGTTTGTTATTTTAGGCAGATTTCTTAGCAAATCCTTGGTTGATGTGTTCAACGTGCAGTTCAAGGTTACAGGACGTGTCCACATAAAGACTTCACACAGGGCCCAATTCACAAGGAGGGACTGTTCCTTGTGACTTTTGCTCTGGAATTGGCTTCCGCAGCCGAGACCCATGTCACTTTCCTTTTCTCCTACAGGTACATCCCATTTCCTGCTGTCCTGTAATTTTTGAGTGTGAGATTAAAAAAAAAAAAAATTCTCTCACTTGTCTCTCATCTTCTTCCCAGATTTTTTCTCCTGAGCCCCTTTTCTTCGTGTTGCTCTGTTAAAACCCAAGCTCCAGTTCCACAGGGTTCCTGTGATTACCTCTCTCACCATCCCAGGCCTTAACATGGACACTTGCTTGTTGGAACTGGGTTTTCTGTTCATTTGGGGGCTTTCAGCATTTTTCTTACTTTTCACCAGTCCAGAAATGCATTTACAAAATTAGTTTGTTATATTTTCCACTTTTTGATTGGTGCATTCTAATCGTACATAATGATGACTTTATTTTTGTTCATCATATATTGGGTGTTCTTGATAAGGAACCTGGACCCTGAGACTATCAGTGACATCAAAATGGAAAGTCCCACTGATCCTTCTCAACAGAGAAACCTACTCTTGGAGACTACCTCTTCTCCAGCAGGGAAGGGAAGAGGCATTACGTCCTTTGGATAACTGGAAGACAATGATCTTCCTTTGGGGATGTGGTGGGTGGGGGGCAAATTTGGAAACTCTGAAGAGGTACCTGGATCAAGGTACCTGGATCTGACCCCATCCCAACCCTGAAAGATATTCCCTGTGTGACTTTGGGCTGACAGATTATCCTCTGGCTGTATCTTGGATCTGGAATGATTATATTTTAAAGGCTTTGTCTCTAGCTTGTAGCACTATTGGGAGGTGGCGGAGCCTTTAAGAGGTGGAACCTAGTGGGAGGTCTTAGATCATTGAGCGGGGGGGGGGGGGGGGGTGCCCTTAGATTGTGGGTCATTGATTTCTTCCTCTTTCCCTCTTTATGTCTGAGCCATGAGATGAGCAGCTTCCTCTGCCATGTGCTCACACTATGGTGTGCTGTCTTGCCACAGGCCCAAAGCCAACCATGGACTATGACCTCCAAAACTGGGAACCATGATAAACCTTTCATTTTTTTAAAATTTATTGACTCAGGTATTTTGTTATGGTGGCACAGAGCTGACTAATGTGCATCTGATGGCTCATCTGTGAGGTGGAGATAATTGCACCACTCAGTAGCACTTTTGGAAGAGTGAATGAGCTTGAGTGCCTAGCATAGTGCCTGGCAAACACCACATATTCAATAAATGCTGACAGCTATTGTTTTCTTTCTTTTCTTTCTTGACTGCCTTGTGGGCAGAGCATTTCCCATCATCTGAAAAAGCTGCAGTGTCTGCACTAGGTGTCTGGGGACCCAGGTCACTGTCTCACTGTGAGAACTGGGGCATGCCAGTTCATTTCACTATTTTCTCACATGTAAACATTTTTCTCCTCTGTAAAAAGAGGGGGTGGACTAAGTGATTTCTAAGGATGCTTCTCGCCCTCACAGTATGTGATTCTCTTAAGAAGTGGTGTGAAAAGCAGAATGTACCCCTGAAAACACAGCGCTTTCCCAGGCAGCCTTCAGCAGGGAGGAAGCTGATCTGTTCAAGTTGCGTCTTTGGAATTTGGCACATATGTTCCCACAGGAGTAGCCTTCTAAGTGGTTGCTGGCTTTTCAGGGCTAGCTCATAAAGCCCTGCTTAATCCAGGAGGAAGTAGGAACGCTATGCATTTGCATTAGAAATGGCAGGAAACAAAACCGCCACCATACTAGTAATTAAACAAAACAGAAAAACAATTCTATTGAATAAGAACTCATTTTTTATTTATCTGGAATTCTGGTGCTTGAGGGAAGCAGGTTAATGTAGAAGAGGAGGAGGTCTATGGAAGTGTGTGTGTGTGTGTGAGTGTGTGTGTGTGTGTGTGTGTGTGTGTGTGTACACGCGCATGCGCACTGGGAAGTCTGCCACGCTCCTTCAGTGTTCTCTCAAGGGATTCAGTGGAGGTTGATGGCACAAGTTCTTGCAATGTCTGATTTTGGTTAAAAGTTCAAGGATGCCACCTTATCTTTTCTTTAAGGTAGAAAAGTATATAAGTTTTTCTCATATCTGACAGTCACTGTAATAACTTGGGCTTATCAATGGAAAGGGGTGAGAGGAAGAAAGCAAGTAAGAAACAAGGGCGAGAATTACCCTACCATCACAGATGGGGGCCCCTCAGGTATGTTTTGTTGGGCTGGTTCATATGACATTTTAAAGTTTCTAAAAATTAGCTATCATGGCTTAAAAAGGAGTAACTTAAGTTTATGGCCCTACATTGTCACATGGTGATACCAGGCTGGTACTGAACAGCCCCCTACCTTTGAAGCTAATTACCAGAACAGAATACTTCATATCATGAAAGTATTTTCTGTTTGGCCCTCATAGGCATTTGAGTTTGAAAACCCCAAGTGATATAAATTGAAAAGGGGGAATTTAAAAGAGCATGAGAGCCAGGTGCAGTGGGGCACACTTGCAATCCCAGAGACTTGGGAGGATGAGGCAGGAGGATCACAAGTTCAAAGCCAGTGTCAGCAACTTAGCAAGGCCCTGGACAACTTAGCAAGACTCTGTCTTAAAATAAAACACACACACAAAAAGGGCTGGGTTAAGTGCTCCTGGGTTCAATCCCTGGTACTCAGAAACAAACAAAAATAAAAAATAAAAAGAGCATGGGTGTGGTTGCATGAAGAAAATGCTTGGAAGGGGAGTCAGCTGAAAGAAGTAATATAGATAGAAAAAGAAAAGGGAGGTGAGCCATGCATCCTTACAGAAAGCCAGGAGGAGGGCCAGGCTAAAAAGCTAGGGGAAGGGGTCAGGTTTGACAGTTCCTCTTTTGGCCACCAGGTGGCCTTGCAGTCCCTGAGCAGCTTGGTTGCTATTTGGGGTGACTTCTAAATTACTGGGAGAAGCAGTGTGCAGACCTCTGTGTACATGAGGTTTCCAGCTAAGATGTCTACACCTGGCTGGTTAGCTTTTTTAGGAAACAAATCCTGGGGTCCCTCCCCCAATGGTGTGCCTACATTTCTGATACATGGGCATTTGGGCTGTGGCATTGGTACTTCCTTTAGTCACTGGGGTGAATCTGGCTGAGCCTGATGAATGGGTGGGGTCCCCTCTACACTGGAAGTTACAAGTGGGACTACTTGAGCTCTGGGCTGGTGTCAGGTGGAGCGCTGCTTCTCCCTACCTGTCACCCCTAGGTGCTGCCTCTGTGTCTTCTCTTTCCTGTTCCTATTTCACTTAGTAGTTTCTGAGTTGTTATGGCAAACAAGACCCCTCTGGGACTTCGTTCTCAAGTTTTGAAGTGCACTGGTCCCTCCTGGGGAGCTTGGTAATATGTGGATTCCTGGGGTCCATTTCAGACATGATGAAACTGACTCAGGGTGTGGGACTTAGAACTCTGCTTTCAAAATAAGCAGCCCAGGAGTGAGTGAGGTATAGCAGCACTTAGTATGGAGACTTCTATAGCTTGGCCAATCCCTTTCCTCAGTTTCTCATATGTAAAGTGAGGGCTTTGGATGGGCTTAACTCTTGGGACCCTTCCAGCTCTGCAGCCTGAAATCTCGTAGCTCTACCTGTGTTTAAACTAGTCCTCATCTGTGGTTATTCACATCTCCTTCTCTCAGGCCCACTTCTCCGAAGGGGTGTGCACAGGAAGCCCATCTGTGTGTGGGTTTGTGTACGTGGCCGCCAGGCATCTTGCAGGCATAAATGGCTACACAGGAATCTTCAAATGAGGCTGTGACTTTGCCCCTGGATTTGATTTCTGTGTATTTATTTACATATAAAAGCCTAGATCTGGGGTGGGGTGTTATGGCTCAATGGTACAGCACTTGTCTAGCACTGGTGAGGCCCTGGGTTCAATCCTCAGCATCACGTAAAAATAAATCAATCAGTAAAATAAAGTTATTATAAAAAAACACTAGACTTGGAATCTGAAACATTGGGTAGAAACTAACTTTTTGCTGTTCAGCCAAGTTATCCTTAATTTCTTTGGGCCTCAGTTTGCTCATCAGTGAAACAGAGAGGAAGGAAGTGTCCCTCAGAGGTGAGCTGTGAGGATCCTAGAGTAAACCCTGCAAACAGCGCTATGGTCCATGGATGTGGGGATTCCAGGTGCTCCTCTCCCTGAGGCTGTGTGGCCTGCCCCTGGCCATAGACATTCCCCTGTCCCTGTGGCCTATTGGCTCTGGGACCTAGAGGGCAGGATGTCCAGGAGCGGTGCCTCTGCCCAACCTGACCTTCCAGTGCTGTTGGGTCAGTAGTGGTGCCTCTGCCCAACCTGACCTCCCAGCGCTGTTGGCTTCCTGCATTTTTCTTCCTCTCTTTCATGTGCCTGACCCTGGCTCCTACTGGGTGGTCGGTAACTTTTTGAAGACATAAATGAATGAATGGCACAATGAATGATACCCAATTTCCAATCCCTGAACGAAATGAGTGAGGCGTCCTGGGGCAGGTGGGGGACTCCACCTGGGCACTGTTCTTGTCAACTGGAGTGACGATGGGAGATAAGGAGGGGAAAGAATGGTTCTTGAGCACCTGTCTGCCAAGAACTATGCCAATTTCACCCTATTATGAGGAAAGTAGAGGAAGAAAAAGGAAGCTCTCTGAGATGCATGTGAGTCTCCTCACATCCCCAGTGTTAACAGGGAAGAAAAGCAGATGATCAGAAAGCAATCATTTGTCTGCTATGTGGTCTTCAATGGTTCCCATTTATTGAGTGGTTCCCATTTATTGAACAACTACTACATGCCTGGCACCATGCTGCCTGCTGGGGCTAAATTCACGGCTCAAACTGAACATTCTCTTCCAACAGAAGTCGTTGCATTTAATCCTTCAAGTGACCATGTGATGATCAGATGAAATATTGCCCAGGAGAAGGGTTTATAAACTGTAAAGTGCTATAAAATGTCAGGGATTCTTATGAGGATGATTCGTTTTCCTTCCTCATCTCTGCAGCTTCCCAGCAGCCTTCCTGGGCAGGGTTGGCACCCACCTTGCCTGTCTCCTTCCTGGCTAATTGGGGAGGCACTCCAGGCCTGATTTATGCAGACACTCACGCATTCTCCCACTGAATATTATTCTCATCAGACACCTCATTATTGGAAGCTGGCCTCCCCGGGCTGCCTGGACAGGGTTATTACAGGATATTATACAGACCATTTGCATGGCCACCTTCAGGTCATTTCCATCACTTTAAGCTACTTACAGGCCCATTTTCTTCCCCATAATATTTGCCTAATTCGATTACTCTGCAGCCTCAGCTGGCTCCAAACGGAATCCGAAGTTACCACGGGGCGCAAAGGCAGCTGGATCCTGGCCCACCCTCAGTCCTCAAGGGCCTACCTGGTCCCAAGGGACTGCTGACAGATCCATGCCCCAGATCCAGGGGCGGACTTCTGGGCCCGGTGAGGAGGGGACTGCGGGGGAAAGGGGCAACCTGTCGGACAGGCCAAGATTTCAGACTTCCAGATGATGCCCAGGATCCTTTTCTGGCCTGAGTTCATCTCTTGTGACTTCATTTGAGCCCCCGGTACTCCTCCATCATTAACCCTTAACCCCTCTTTAAAAAGATGGATGGTTTACATCACGCCATGTGAGGGCAAAGGCTCTGCTTATCTTCTTGGTCACTGTGTCCCCAACATCCGGCCCAGGGCCCAGTGTGTAATGCTCAGTCCAGAAGTGGATAAATATTTGTCGATCGGTTGATGGAGCAGACGACTCGTCATCGCTGTTAGCCATTCTCTCCTAGGAACGTCCATGTCTGTAGTGAGCCTGCACTTGGTGTCAAAGGTCCTATTCATTTTGTGCCATTTGCAAGCCTCCTGTGTCTGGGGGTGAAGGATCCTGTCTGATACATTTACTCATGTCCTGACTCTGTGCTGGGTGAAAAGTCTGGGAGCACAAAACTCTGGAGCAGGGGGAAGAAGGGTGGGGAAAAGGTTGATCAATGGGACTAAATGACAGTTTGATAGAAGCAAGAAGTTCTGGGGCACTATTGCACATTAGGGAGACTGTAGATAACAATCATGCACAGTGTATTTCAAAAGTTAGAAGAAAGAATTCTGAATATTTTTGCCCTAAAGAAATGATGAATGTTTGAGGAGATAGATGTGTTTGACCTGATTTGAACGTTTCACAATGTATCTATGTATTGAGCATCATGGGGTAACACTTTAAAGTTTAATTTTTAGTTTTTGTGTATTAGTTAATAAAAAATTTTAAAAAAGTCCTTCACCTGAGGGACTTTTTTTGATTGTCACTTGTATTAATCAGTACTCCATTACTATAACAAAATATACAAGGCTGGGTGATGTTAAAAAAGAAAAGAGGTTTATCTAACTCACAGTTATGAAGAGTCAAGAGACATAGTGCCAGCTTCAGCTCAGCTCTGGTGAGGATCTCACAGTGAATGGCATCATAGTGGGAGTGAGTGCAAGAAGGAGAGATTATGTGGCAAGAGAGGAAGCCAGAGTGAGGGGAGGGGCCATAGGGACCTCCCACTAGGCTCCACTTCTTAAAGGTCCCACTATGTCTGAACACTGTCACACAGAGGATCAGGTTTCCAACACAGGAACTTCTGGGGGTCATACATAAACCACATCCAAGCCAAAGCCTAGGGTGTTCTATCAGCATCCGTTGGCAGGACGCGGTGCTGTTGTGTGATGTAGCAGACAGCCTCTTACAACAGAAGAGCCACCCAGTCTAAAATACCAAGTGACCAGGGTCACCCCGGAGTTACCCCAACAGTCTTAAAATTCCTCATGAGCCGTTGCCTTCTGCTGGGGCTTGAAGGGACTTTTATGTGACGCCTTCCCTTCCCTGGCCATGTTCTGAACCACCAGACAGAAGGAGATAAAAATACCTCTTATTACTGAGAAAACTGTGGAGAACAGGGTTTAGCGCAGAGACCGCTCACTCCACACTCCTGCGTTGGACTTATTCATCTCTCTCTCGAAAACCCCCGCTTCCAGATAGAGCCTGACACCGCCGAGGGAGAAAGAGGACACCCACCGCTCGGAACCATCTGGGCCCAGTCTCTGTCCCCACTGTGATCAACCTCTCGGCCCCAGTGACAGTCAGTGTGGCCCTGACCTAATGATGGTCCAGGGTCTCTGCTGCCTGCCTCTCACCCTGAAGGACGCTTGTGGCTCTGCCGCGAGCACCAGGAGTCAGTGTGGCCTCTGGGCTTTCTCAGTGCCCTGGCTTCACTTTCCTGATCTTAAACAGGAGACCACAGACGCGGTCCAGCGTTGTCACAAACCTCAAGGGAATCACAATGGAACAGTGCCTGTGGGGTACCGTGTGGCACCGTGCGGGGACCACAGTGGTGGGCAGGAGCAACCTGAGGACCAAAGGGTGGGGTGGGGGCGGGGCAGATGGGCGTCTCCTCTGGGTCCACGGCTCACACTCTTGGCTGTTGGCAGCGGCACGTGGAGAAAGTGGCTTTGGATTTGGGCCCAGATGAATAGTTATTTAAAAAATATTTAGGAAATTTTAATGGTCATGACATTTTGTGTATCATAAAAGCAATACACACTCATTTAGAAAATTGAAAAATAGATCAATCCCAAGAAGGAAGTTCAATTCCCTGAAAGTGCCTGAGCCCACATATAATCACTGACACTGGTTTTTGAGTTTGGGGTTCAGATAGGGTCACATCCACCTCCTCCTCACATCAGTAAATCTAGTATCTCCACTTTGGGCCTCCCCTCCTTCTAGCTCCGGTGGTTTTTACAGGCTGCGGAGGCCAACTGGATCTCAAAGTCAGGCAGAGTGAAAACTCAGAAGCTGGGGCACAGACTGAAGGGCAGTCCTGGGCCTGGACTCCGGGTTTGCAGCCCCATTAGTTCCTGCAAGCCTTAGTCATTTCCCAGTGCTTGCGAATATGCCAGGGTAGGTGTCCACAAAGGCTGTTGTCCCCAGTCTTGGGCCTTCTCAGAATTTGACTAGGGGGGTGGTGACGTAGCCCCAGAGGTGGCTTCCTGTCGGGCGTGGGTGGTGGGGACCCAGGTTGCCATGAATCACAACTTATATAGGGTGTTGGGTGGCTGGACTCTGGTAGGGCGGCTTCTACCTTCCAGAGGACAGAGTGATGGGTGATAAGTCTGGCTTTGAGGAAGAGGAGTCTGTGCCTTTGAAAGTACCAAGGCAGCTGGGACGATGGGTTTCTCGGTGCTGCCTGTCTTGGGCTGCCTTTGGAATATATAATCTTCCCAGCAGGACAGGAGTCCTCCAAATCCTGACTGAGATGGAATTTCTTGCCCATCCTTGAAGACGGGGGCTTGTAGCCAAGTTGGTTTGATTTAGACACATGATAATGTGGCATTGCTTGTATCTGAGTGCCGCGGGACAAATTTATACCTCGGGTTATATTGGGCCGTAACAAACATTTTCATCTTAGTCTAGGAGGTGAAAACTTGGTTCTTTCCTGTGACAACCAAGTGGAGAGGGAATGTGTCCAAGAAGATATTTTTACGTGATAAAGACCAACTGGGAAAGGGACCAACCAGAGCCAGCCAAAGATAGAAGAAGGAGAGGAGACCAGAGGAAGCCCACTCCCCACCTGCCAGTCCTGTGCCCAGTCAGCCGGAGCCTTAGAGGATCACCCTGCCCCCCAGCCCCCCCCAGGATTGTGAGGAGGAGGTCACGTGAGCAGGGGGCTGGGGAATCACCCTGTGGCCTCTTAATTCTACCACCTTTGTGTTTTCAGACAACCCTTATGCCTGAACCCTCTCATTTTGTAGTTTTAGTGAAATATTTCAAGAATAAAAGTGGAGACACCAATAACACAAGGAACATCCATTCATCCATCACTTGGTTTTATCATATTTCAAGAGTTTGACATATTGGCTTCAGATCTTCTTCTTTTTCTAAAAAATAAAATATTAAAAATTTAATGTAAGTTCTCTGAATAACCCCCAGTCCCAGCCCCATTCCCTCTTTCCCCCTTCTTCTTCTCTAGTAATCACTATTTTGAATTTGGAGCTTGTCATCTCCATAATTTTATACTTTTGATACATATGTGTCTCCATAAACTACCCTCCCACATGCGCCTACACATAAAGTTTGGGTGCTTTTAAGAGCATATAGATAGCGTTGTACTATATAAATCTGTGACTTGCTTCCCCTCTCAACATTATTGAGGATTTTCCAATAATGTTGTAATCCTAATTTGTTCATTTTAGCTGCTATATAATTCATGGTATGACATATTAAACGTCACTTGTCTAATCTTCTGATAATGAATATTTAGATATTTTTCATTGTTCCTTTTGGGCACCCAATATTCACCTGTGCAAGGAGACCTGGGTCTCCTTATGCCGAGGCTATGAGACTCTTTCTAGAACATACAGAGATCCTCCCTCACCCTTGGGGGATATGATCCAAGACCTCTAGTGGGATGCCAGACAGTAGCAACTGATAGTAGAACAATTAGAACAAGATACAGTATCAGAGGTCATCAAAATGGAGGCATTGTTTATATATGGAATTTTCTGTTTAATATTTTTCGTCCTCACCAAAATATTAGAGGTTGAACACTTTTCAAGATGATTGAGACCCGGCCTCCGGTGAACTATGTGTCCATGTTCTTTGTCCATTTTCCCGTTGGGACATTTGTCTTTTCCTTATGGATCTGTAAGGATTTTGTATGTTCTGAATACAGGTCCATTTTCAGTCACATGTGTGCAGCCACCTTCTCCCAGTCTCTGACTAGTCCTTTTATTTGTTTAAGCGCTCTAATACGAGTAGATCAACTCAAATCACTTAATGACTTTCAAAAGTTATTAGGAGACATAAATTGGATAAGGCCTTATCTAGGCATACCAATAGGAGAGTTGGGACCTTTATTTGATATCCTAAAAGGTCCATCAGATCCAAATTCACCCCGAATGTTAACGCCTGAAGCAAGAAAGGCATTAAAAATCATTGAAACATATATGGAAAATATGCATTTGGATAGAATTGATATAAGTTTGCCTTTATTATTTATTGTACTACCAACAAAAAATATTCCTACAGGAGTATTTTGGCAAGAAGGTCCATTATTATGGATACATTTATCTTATTCTTCTAACACTATTCTTACTAGGTATCCTGAGGCTGTAGGACAATTAATACTCAAAGGAATAAAAGCAGCGAAGGGAGTGTTTGGAATTTCTCCCAATAAAATTATTACTCCATATACTATGAATCAAATTGATGAGTTAGCTAATGAGTTAAATACTTGGGCAATAATCATGTGCAAATCTAATGTTTCATTTGATAACCACTTACCATCTAATCCTTTATTGTCTTTTTGGTCATCGAATGCTGTAATTTTTCCAAAAATGACAAGAAAAACACCTATCAGGAATGCTCCAAATATATTCACTGATGGATCAAATAATGGTATAGCAGCAATAGTTACACCTGATCAAACTTTTACATTTTTAGTACCCAAACAATCAGCTTAAAAGGTAGAGCTTAAGGCAGCATTACAGGCTTTTGTGATGTTTAAAAATTCTTTATTTAATGTATTTTCCGATAGTCAGTATATAGTTAATGCTATAGTAACCCTTGAAGATGCTGGTAGGATTTCCCCTTCCTCTACTGTTTTCTTTTTGCTTTCCACTATACAAAGTCTAATCTGGGACAGAAAAGATCCATTCTTTATAGGACATATCAGGGCACATACAGGATTGCCTGGAGCCCTTAGTTTGGGCAATGATTTAGCAGATAAAACTACACATGACATACATATTTTCTCTACACTAGAAGAAGCTATAAATTTTCATAAAAAGTTCCATGTCAATGCTAATACTTTACAAAAGCGTTTAAAAATAACTAAGGAACAAGCTAGACAAATAATAAAACAATGTCAAAATTGTGTGACCTTTTTACCACAAGTTAATCTTGGAGTCAATCCTAAAGGATTGATACCTAACCATATTTGGCAGATGGACGTCACACACTTGCCAGAATTTGGAAAATTAAAATATTTGCATGTTACAGTTGATACTTCTTCTGGATTTTTGATGGGCTCCCTTCATGCCGGAGAAAAAACTAAAGATGTTATAGCTCATTGCTTACAAAATTTTGCCACTGTGGGCGTTCCAAAACAGTTAAAAACAGATAATGCCCCTGGTTATACTTCTACCTCTTTTAAACAATTTTGCTCATCATTTGGCATTACTCATATAACAGGAATCCCATACAATCCACAGGGACAAGGCATAGTTGAAAGAGCTCATCAAACTATTAAAATGTACTTATTAAAGCAAAAAGAAGGAATTGGGAAGGGGTATATATTCCCCAAAGATAAACTTAAAATAACCCTTTTTACTCTAAACTTTTTAAATTTGGATTCATCAGGGCTTAATGCTGCGGAAAGGCATATGTGTCCAAAAAATGTACATAAGCCCAAGGTACTTTGGAAGGATATTCTAACAGGACAATGGAAAGGTCCTGACCCAGTAATTGTCTGGAGTCGGGGGTCTATTTGTGTGTTTCCACAGGGAGAACCAGCCGATTTGGATTCCAGAGAGATTACCTAAAGCGATTTCTACAGACCAAAAAGAAGATGTGATATCCAGAACTCCAGTTTGGTTATTCTTACATCTGCGACAGAACCAGAATGCTTTTTTCAATATCTATTTTATTATTGCCCTTTCCCATATTTTGTTTTTTGAGCTCATACAGACCTAGGTTAATGTTTTGCTGATCAGTTCTATTTTTTGACTATAGAGTTTTTAAACATTGCAATGGAGATTTCACCTGTAAAAAGTTATAAGGCCTTTACTATTATGTTATGTGTTGTATGTATGTGTGCACACTTGTGTTTTGTGTTATATGTTTGAATGTATGTCCATATATCATATATGATGAGTGCTCATGAAAAAATGGATCCAAATAATTTTTTTTTTATTCACATGATTTAAATGGTTTAATTTAAATTGGGTAAACAGCTGTTGAGGATTGTTTTAAAATGTGAACAAAAAAGGAGGTTAACAGATCTGTTTGTTTACTTTCACCTTTCCTTTTCATTATATTTAATAATTCTCTAAAGATAATGTAAATTATTAAGAAAATTGTTTTCTTTTAATGCCTTCTGGAATGTTACATAATTTTTTCTTTAGCCATTATTGCCAGAATTCCTATCTTCATCCCAGTGCATGAAGACAAAGATAAAACCAATCTACAGCTTCTGCAATAGCCATCACTGAACTGCTTACAGAACTTACCTGGATCACTTGTATGCATTGTGAACTCACCTATATGCATTGTGAACTATCTGTTAGTGCAGCGACTTGTGGTAGTGTTGGGGTATTTTTGCTGATGATGTCATCGGTGGTACAATTTTTCCAAAAGGAGCCGTCAATTGGCTTGGTGTATCTTCCTCCCTTCTGCTTGTCATGATCGTTCAGCTAAAATTTGGGGGCCAACAGAGGTGAGGCAAAGAACCTCACCTCGCCTCTGGTACGAAGACCTCCACACAGGTGTGGCTGTATACTGGACCGGTAGTCAGTGACGGGTAAGATCCAATTACTATGGTACCAACCTAAGACAGGAGGCTGACGCCTTGAGGTCAGCTCATCCGATAACGGGTAAGAACCATATGTACTATTGGACAACCTAAGGCAGGCACGGTCCCTAAGCCACATGCTTGTTGTTTAAACTGAGAGGGGGAGATGTTGAGAGCCACAGCCGAAGGGGCTCCAGCAAACTTTCAGACTGCCAGCTGATGATTGGCTCACAGCGGCCCCAGCAACACCTAGCTGATTGGCTCCTCTGTGGAGATGCTCATTGAGCTGTTTCCCTGCCCTTTCAGACCACGGAGCTGCTCATTGGGGGACTTTTTTGGCTCTGCCCATGCGACCCAGTCAATCGGCCTCAAGGGCAGGAAGATTGTGGGAGGAGGAGGTGGTTGGGGTGTGTGGCTTGTGGGAAGCCGGTGGTGGCAGTTGGGCTCTGAGGGTTTTTTCCTGAGGAGCTGTTTTGTTTATCTTGTGTGGTTCTAAAAATAAAGTTAGTTTCTTTTGACAAGTGGCTCCTGAATTGTGCCCAGCCAGACTGCGGCATTTGTTTAAGTGCTCTCTTCTGTAAAAGCTTCTCTCTCTCTCTCTCTCTTTCTCTCTCTCTCTCTCTCTCTTTCTTTCTTTTTTTTTAATGAACCCTTTCCCTTTTCCTGGTGAACCCAGGACTTCTAAGGGAGGGAATGGGAGGAAGAAAGGAGCTGAGGGGGGATGAAGCTCTGGCAGGAGTGAAGGGGTGGGCTCCGTCAGGGAGGGGTGGGGACTGCGTGATCTCAGTTGCTTGGTATGTACTAGGGGCCTGTGGCTATAGTAGGTGGCTGCTCAGAGGTCCTGCTAACTTGAGTGACCACATAGTTCTCTAACCCAACTGGGACGGTCTTGAGAGTGTAGGGAAATGAATAACCACAGGGGTGACTGAAGGAGACGGGGACTGTCTCAGGCCAGCCTGGACCCAGGGTCCGCTGCTTCTGGAGTCCCCCTTCCCAGTCCCCACACTTTTGCCAGTCTCCACTGCATCTCTGTGCACCCCTGATTCCCACTGCCCAAAGGGCTTTGGGGCCCTTTTTCAGTACCCAAGGCCTTAACCTTGCCCCTCAACAACTTGTACAGAGCCCAGTGTCCTCTGTGCAAATCTCGCTCCACACAGGTCCCTTCTTGGTCACCCAAGCTTAGAGTCCACTCTGCTCTGAGTTCCTAAGGACTTCCTCTATGTTGGCATTTGGACATGAGATCTGTCACCTTTGTGTGCACCGCCTTTCCTGTTGGCTTGGAAGGACCTTGGAAATGGGGACATGTGCTACACTGTCTGCCTCTGTCCTTCAGGGACTGCAGCTTGTCCCTGTGCTGCATGTTCCCCCGGGTCTGCTCTGCTGCGGAGGTGGGAAGGGGGAGGCCTTTTCTCCTTGAGGGGAGTGGGTTTCTTTTTAAGCCATTTCTTTCAGCAGCACAGGTGGCTACCCTCCTCCTGACCATGTCCAATCCACTCCTCCATTTTGGCTGTCCTCTCTCCTCTCTGGAGGGTGCCGTTGAGGCAGGTTTCTGGAATCCTGCACATTAGCGAGTGGAGCACATCAGCATGCCAAAGTGCATATTCAAGCTTCAAGATAAGCATCTTGTCATAATGCCCAGCAGAGGCCTCTAATTTCAGGGATGCATGCATTGTGGCATAATTAAGAGGGAAGGCCTGTCCTTGGGAAAGATTTGCAAAAGGGGTTTGTAATTGCAGGAACATAGAATTAGTTTGAAGGAGCCTTGACGCTTGTGATAATCTCTAGAGCTTCTTTATCAATTCATGGCCAGATGATGTTGCTCTCAAGTGGTAAGCAATTGGCTAGCCGAGAACTCTCTGGCATCTTATGGCCAGGCACGGCCTCGGTGGGGAGAGGGGAGGCGTCACTGGCCAGAGATGGAATGTGTTTACAACATTCTGGTGTGGACTTAGAGGTCCATAATGGCTTGACCTTCCTGGAAGTGATATTAGGATGGTGAGTCCGAAACCATGGGGTATTTTCTTAGTAGAAATTATATTGCTTTTGAGGTCGTTGCTTTTTGTAGAAGCAAGTAGCCCCTTGAAGGCTGGAAGCTATTACTTTGTTTTGAGAGTAAACACATCTGCCATGTGGAAGGAGAGGCGTAAGGGTGGCTAACTAGAGCAGCAATGACCCAGCTGTCCAAGGAAGTGACCCTGAGGTCCCATTCCACATTTCTCTTCAGTCGGGACACTACCTGTGTGCAGATGGTGTGGGAGTCACAGAGGCCTCTTATCCTCTTATGAGTTTCTCTTCTGTTGATTTCAAGACCAGGGCAATATCAAATACAGTTCCCCACCTGGAGGAAGTTCTAGGGGAAGTGCAAGTCCTAGCTTTGAAGGTGCTCAAGTCCAGATATCCTTCAATGAGTGACAATTGTTTGAGGGTTCTTGGCAGTTATTTCTATGGATTTATTCATTTTTTTTGTTGTTGTTTGTTTTTGAGACGGGAGTCTTATTAAATTGCCCAGTCTGGTCTTGAACTCCTGGGTTTAAGCAATGCTCTTGCCTCAGCCTTCAGAGTAGCTGGTACTACAGGCACACCACTACTCTGATTTGGATTCTCTCTCTCTCTCTCTCTCTCTCTCTCTCTCTCTCTCTCTCTCTCTCTCTTTCATACCAGGGATTGATCCCAGGGGCACTTGATCACTGAGCCATATCTCTAGCCCTTTTTTAAGTTTTTATTTTGAGACAGTGTCTTACTAATTTGCTTAGGGCCTTGGTAAGTTGTTGAGGCTGGCTTTGAACTTGCGATCCTCCCGCCTCAGCCTTCTGAGTAGCTGGGACTACAGGCACACACCACCGCACTGGATTCCTTTTTAATAGACTTGGGCAAAATACCCCTGCCCCCACCAGTGTGGAGCTGAGCTGCTGCTGGGCTGTGGACACAGTTACACTAGATGCACTGTCTTTTTTGCAGGGCGCTGCGGTCTCCACAAAGCCCTCATGAAGGGCATCAGCCTCAGCAGTAACCCTGGGCTTATGGCGTATTTTCAGATGGCCTGATTAAATGATCTCCCATGTTGTCTTTTCAAATTGCTTTAACATTCTGCATTCTAAAGTTATTTATGTATTAATTCATCAAACATTGGGGATAGTTGCTGGGGATCCAGCAAAGAGCAAGTCATGCCTTGCACATGCTAGGCTAGCGCTCGCTCTGCCACTGAGCTATATCCCCATCCCCATCCCCAATCATGTTTAACAATTCTATTTTATTTGCCCAGGCTGGCCTTGAACTTGTGATCCTTCTGTCTCAGTCACTTAACGGGGATTATAGCTGTGTGCCATCAGTCCAGTTTCAATTCAATTCTGACACTACCTTCAGTGTCAAATTCCACAAGTTGAGGACTCAGTCTATAAAATACCGCCCCCCCCACTTTTGATGCCAATCGAAAGCCTCAGGTTGTTTTATCTGTGTTTCTGACCAACCAGTCATAAATTGGGTGCCCCACAATTCTCTCTTTGGATTTGGTTAATTTAATTGAGGGGCTTCCCAACCGCAGGGAATCTCTTACCTTTACCAGTTTATCATAAAGTACATAACAGGCTCTAGAGATGAAGAGATGCCTGTGACAGGCAAACAGGAAAGGGAACAGAGCTTCCATGCTGCCTCTGGGCCACCACCCTCTGTGTGTCCAGCTACCTGAAGCTCCCCAGCCCTGTTCTATCACATGGGCATGGTTGGTTGAATCACTGGCTATTGCTGATCAACTCAATCTTTAACCCTTTTCCCCATCTCAGAGGTTGGGCGGTTTGGGCTGAAAGTCCCAATCCTCTAATCCTGTCTTGATATTTCCAGTGTCTGGTCCCTTCATTCTGCCTAAGATGACAGCCATCAACTGTCAGCCATCAGCATATGAAAAGACACTAATTACTTGGGGACAGTCCAAGGATTTTAGGAGTTATATACCAGGAAAACAGAAGAACAGATAAGATTTCATGATATCACATCATGAAATCTCAAAGTCTTTTGATATAGTTTCCTCTTGTTGGCTCCATGTTCCAGAGAAGAACTTTTGAGACTCACAGAGGCTGAGTTACTCGCTGTAAGCAGAGCAGCCGGTGACTGGCTGACCTGACTCAGGCTGGTCTGAGTCCATAGCCCAGGTTCCTCTGCACCCATGTCATGTGACCTTCTCCTGCAGTCTGCAGGGAACCTCCCTCCACCCCCAGGCTTTCCTTGAGCCCCATAAATGTCAACATTGATTTAGTTAAGGGATGGTGTGGTAGTTTTCTGTCACTATAACAAATACCTGAGATAATCAACCTGTAAAGGGAAATGGTTTATTTTGTCTCATGGTTTTAGAGGTCTCAGCCCAGGATTAGGCAGACCCATTGCTGTTAGGCCTCTGGTGGGAATGCCGGATGGCCAAGGCAGGGAGTGGAGCAGCCCCTTTGAAACCCACAGCTCGGAGTTATTTCAGCTTCTGAACTTCCTCATTCAGAGGATGGAGGCTGAGGGGCTGCCCTCTGGCCTGGACGGGCACTGGGGAAACAGATTGCGGCCCGTTTCTGATTAACACAGCCTGGCCAAATCTATGTATGTGTACTTCCTGTCTCTTGTCCCACTGTCCTTCCTCCTCTTTTTTTTTTTTTTTAATATTTTTTAGTTGCAGTTGGACACAGTACCTTTATTTTATTTATTTATTTTTATGTCTTGCTGGGATCAAACCCAGCACCTAGCACGTACTAGGGGAGGGCTCAACTTCTGAGCCACAACCCCAGCCCCTCCCCATCCTTTTATACAAGTTTTTCATACTCCTGAGTCCCTGAAGAGGGGCTATATATATATGTGTATATATATATATATATATATATATATATATATATATATATATATGCCACAGAGCCACAGATATATAGATATATATATCCACATATATATCCATATATATATATATATATATATATATCCACATATACATATATATACACACACACCCACATATATAATGCCTTTATTTATTTTTATGTGGTGCTCAGGATCAAACCCAGTGCCTCACGTGAGCTAGATAAATGCTTTACTACTCAGTTACAGCCCCAGCTCCCCGAAGATGGGCTTTTGAGAAAGAAAAAGGTCTCTTCTATCCTCCTCAACTGACTTTGAATAAAATCTGCTCCCCCCCCACCCCCGTGCTTTCCCCCCCGCCAACTCCCTTCTGAGCTTTAGTGGACACCATGTGTGGTAAAGCCCTTCCTCCCCAGCTTCAGGCATGCGTGGAGGAGAAAATCTGCTCACCTTATCACTAGCCAGAAAGCCAAAGAGAATCACTAGGAGACAGTCCCTTTCAAGGACATGGCCCTAATGACCAAAGGCCTCCCAACTCAGCCCCATCTCTTAAATATTCTACTACTCCCAAGAGTGCTGCCGTGGGGACCAAGCCTTTAAATATTTGGACTTTGGGAAACATTCATGCAAACCATAGCAGATGACAATGGAGGACCCTGCTGTGAACTTTCCATCCAAGAGCGTTGGGTAATTTATCAACTGGGGACTCTTCTTAAGCACTGTCCATGGCACCGTTCTGAGATGGCAGTGTGTAGTCAAACACTGGGGGAACTTGTCCTTTCACCTGGCTCCAGCTGTCACATTGGGGCCAGCGGGAATATTGGTAGTTCTCAGACAGGACTGTAAGGATACAAAGAGAGCACCGAGTCTCAAGAGAAACAAGCATAAACCACTGGAATGCAGAAGAGACAGCTCCAGAGCAACCCAGCCCATGACCTTGAGCCCTTGTCCTGGCCCACAACTTGCCAATGGCTGAAAAAGCAACAAATCCTCAAGAAAACTACAAGGCACCCGAGGAAGCACTCCTTTAGAGAGTGTAGACCTGCAGACTTTGGTAAAGACACACACACCTGGGTGGAGATTCAAAATGCTAACAGGATGCGCGTGATGTAGGAAGTAGCATGATTAGAACATTTGAGGGCAATATACAACAAAGAAACTGGTGTGAAGTGTCACGATCCTGCCCTGACTCTACCTCTGGTTCAGTCCCTAGCCTCTGTCCCTCCATAAATGTTAAAATCCAGACCAAGACAAGGAGACACACTGTCTTTTTGAGATGGCCCTCACTCTTGTTCTCCTGTGTTCACTGCCACTTCATAATGAATCTCTTGCTCTGTTACTTGAACCTGGAGGTGTGTCTAAATTCTTTTCTGCCTCGTGATCTAGAAATTGGGAGTTCTGAGTAGAGTTCTCCTTGGTTCTTGGAGACCTCTGTGGACCCCTGTCGAGTGACAGTTTCTCTACTGTATTCCAGGTAAGTCCCAAGTTCCCCAGGTATCCATGAGCCCTGGCCTTCCTCCAACTCTGTTGGACTCTATTGTTCAGCTTTTTATTGCTGTGACCAAAATACCTGAAAAGAAAACCTGAGGGGAGAAGTTTATTTTGGGATCCTGGTTTCAGAGGTTCAGTTCAGGGTCAGCTGGCTCCGTGGCTCTTGGTCTGAGGTGCGGCAGAACCTCATGGCAGAAGGGTGTGACGGGAGGAAGCTGTGTGACCCATGGTGGAAGCAAAGAGAGAGAGGAGCCAGGGGACAGGTAAAATCCCCAAGGGCATGCCCCCAGTGACCCACCTCCTCCAGCCACGCCCCAGGTGCCTACCTGTCAAATTACTAATCCATCAAGTGGACTAACCCACTGGTTAGGTTACATCTCTCACAATCTAATCAGTCACATCCTGCATTAACATGGGGGCTTTGAGAGTCACCTGTATCCAAACCATAGCAGGGGCGTTACGGGCCCAGCAGCATGGCCATGGGTCTTGGTTTGCAGTTCAGTCTCTCAGTGGCATGAAGCCCCCAGCCTAGCTTTGTTGCTTGGAGATCTGTCTCTCTGGCTAAATTTTTCTTGATTTTTTTGGAAGCCAGAGATGCTTTCAGCTCCTTCAGACACTGGCTGGGATTCTGTTTAAAACCAGACTGTCCTCTCTGAAGCCAGCAAGGACTCTTGCTGGGACATCAGGTCCACAGGCATCAATAATAGCTTGATTGGACTCAAATTGGGCTCTGTGATTTGGGCCAGGAATGGAGTGGGGCTCTATCTCTGAGTTCCTTCCCTTCCCTTAGATCCTAAATTGTCCTCCTCTCCCCGCTGGTTGGGATAGAATTCTATCATGTCTGCCTCTGGAGGCCCGTGGATTCTACCAGTTGATTCCTTTACAAAGTCCAAACTTCTTTGCAGTGAGTCCTCAAAGAGATGTGTGATCTCCACCATCCCCCAGATAAGGTGGGGCTGGAAGGGTTGGGGGAAAGAAAACCTGCCACAGCAAATATCTGCCCTAGTTCTGAACATTTAAGACAGTGGTTCTCAACTGGTGAGATTTTACCTCTCAGGAAACATTTAGCAATGTCTGGAGATACTGTCACAGCTGGGGGCTTGCTATTGGCATCTAGTGGGTAGAGGCCAGGGACATTGCTAATTCACAGGACAGCTCCCTACAATGAAGAATTATCTGGTGCCAAGTGTCCATAGTGCTGAGGTAAAGGTGGGAGAAGGTGGGATATTCATGCTGGGGGCCGGGGCCAGAATGACCCTATTTATTTGCATGAAAGATGTTTATGAACATCCTGGGATTATAGAGAAATGGCCTGAGTTACAGTCAGAAGCTCAGGGGGTGAGGTCTGTGGTTACCGGCAAGACGGACTGTTCCTCAAGGTGAGGTTCTGTCCTGGTGAGTCCAGGTGTGGGGCTGGCCTAGTGCCCCAGTCCCACACTGAGTGGGGGTGCTCAGATGATATTGGATTCGTCAGACTTGGCATTTCCTGGGCCCCAGACAATCAGGAGCACTTTTGGGGAAAGGGGCCCGGGAGTCCAGATCCATACCCAGGACCCCTTCTCCCGGTTCACTCCTCTATTTTCCTCACCTTATTTCTATTCCACCTTTCATTACACTTATCCCCCAAATGCCTGCATCTTCTCGTTTTAATCCCATTGCAGTATTTGACAGCCAGGTGGAAAGGACCTTGTATTCATGTCGCTGAAAAAGACCTGCTTACCCATGATTCAGGGTAAGGTGGGCCCAGCTCTTAGAAACACCAAGGCCCATCCTCCCTGCTCTGAGAGGAAGTAAAAATGCTTGCCCTTCTTCTGTGTGATGCAGAGAATTTCTTGCGAAAGCAGCAAAAACTAAAACCAAACACAAATTGAGTTCTCACGGGTCACCCATTAACCAAGAGCTCAGCAGGACTCCCGGCCTGCATAGTAAGCAGGCTCTGTGCGGTGCTTGGGAGACAGTCCAGGGCAATATCCTCATCTGCACAAGAAGCAGCTAAGGCCCAGAGAGGGGAGGTGACTTGCCCAGGGACACTCAGGTGACTCGTGCCAGAGCCAGGATAAATGTCAAGTCTCCTGACTGCAAGGCCATTTGGGGTTGACCTCGCCCCAATCAGTGGGTATGGGAACTCAAGAGGCAGAAACATTAGGAATAAAGCCGAACTCATCCCAGCACACCTAATCGCTTTTGTGGTGAGGGAGGCTCTTACCTTCTGGCCCCAGCTCCCGGGTTGATTCCCATAAAGCCCTTTCATATCCATTATCTCACTTGAGCCCCGGATGCTCTGTGAGGGAAGTAGGGCTGGGATGGCTCTTTCCCACTTTATAGATAATAAAACCAAGGTTCGAGAGGTTAAGTGACTTGCCCAAGGTCACACACTGACTGCAGAGGGGATTAGGACCTGGGTCAAATCCTTTTGAGAAATGGCACTACAAGCAGGCTGGTTCCGTGTTTTCGCTCTCCTGCTCCCTCTGGGAAAGCCAAGAGACAGCAGCTTCTTGCTCCTCTTCCATGTTCTTATCCTTCGATTTCCTTCCCTGACTTCTTCCTTTCTCCTGGTCCTTTCTCCCTCAGGCCCCCACTCCTGCTGCCAGCCTGGCCCCTTAGCTAGGTGCGGGCATCTGCATCTATGCACCTGCATGCTGGCGGTCGGACTGTGAGCAGGCTCTCGGAGCCACAGGAGAGGCTCTGGGCTGAGGTCTGGACTCCCTCTGAGCTTGGGCACACTCTGCGGCTGGGTCTCGGCGTCTCCCTCTCTAGCCCAGCTCCCTCAGCTTGGAGACTAATTCTGCCAAAAGGGGGTTAAAAAATAAAACTGAGCCTAATCCAGGTAGAGGCCTGGCCTGCTCATTTGCATATAAGCCTCTCCTCAGCCCCAGCCCTGGCAATTTACATCTCATTATCCAGGTGTGTCCTTGATGATTTCCCGGTGGACGGGCCTGGCAAGGTTCAGCTCTGTCTCCTTTTGGCCCTAAGAGTGTTTCTCGTGCCCTCCTTGTCCCAGAGGTGCTCCTGGTCTTGACCTACCTGTTGTCACAGCTGCAGGCTGTCTCCCTGGCCCTCAACATTTCCCTTTGCAGAGCTACTCAGGGCCTAGCCAGGGAAATACACTGGGGACGAGGGCGAGGGCATGCCTGTGGGTAGAAGGGAGTGTGATTTTACTTTCGGATTCAACATGAAAGACCCAGGGTCTATTTATAAGTTTATGTGCACACACATGGATACACACACTATGCTGTGTGTGTACACACATTCACCTTGACCTCTCTGACCCTTCCAAGTCATCCTAGGGCAATTTCCTTTTTAACTTTAAGACAAAGTTTAGCATGCATTTTATGGGATGCCATCCAGGCAAAAAATTGGGGGGAGAGGGGGTAGGAGGGACAGGGACACGCTTTGGGTTTTTTGTTCTGTTTCCCCATCCCTGTTCCCCAGGGGCAGACTTGGACCTGAGTTCTTCCAGCACACCCCTGTTCTTCCTAGCACATTGCCATGCCCCTGGAAGCCAGCCCTGGAAGCCTCTCCCTTGTCCTCCCCAGAAGGCTGGGCAGCTGTGGAGGGCCAGCCACGCCCAGGATGAATGGAGGGTCTAGGGAATGAGCAAGTGCTCGAGAGGAATGGAGCCCTGGGAGGTCCAACTGTTGGGCTGGCTCCCTCTGCTCCCTGGCATTGCCTGACGAGGTGAACTGGAGCCGGCTCTGCTGCAGTGGAGAGCGGCAGGTGCGGGAGCAGGTCATGTGCTGTGTTCCTGCTGCCAGGACAGTGGCTAAGGAGACAGGCACGTGTGTGCCACGTGGAGCATGCAGCAATGTGGCAACTCAGATGGGGAAACATGGGGGAGCTAGGTCCAGGAGAGGAGGGAGAAGTGGGGGGCTGGGCATGGCAGTCTTGCTGGAAGGTGCTGGCTGAGCTGTGATATGTCTTCAGGCAAAGCAGGGGAGCAGAGGCATCCAGGGCAAGAGCATTCCAGGTTGAGAAGCCCCATGCTGCTGAGTAGTGACAGTGACCAGCTTGGCTGCAGTCTGGAGCATGCGGGGATCAACCGGCTTGGTGGCTTTGGGGCCCTGACTTCTCTGAACTTCCAAGTTCTCTATTAGGACATGGAATAATAGTCTCGGTGACCTTCGAAGAGCTTTGAAGAGGATGCAAATAAGCGAGATGCACTGTGAAGAACCAAAGGACAAGAGGGGCCACGCAGCACCACAAAGGTTGTGCAGGAAGGCAGCAGCAGTGGTGCCAAGGAGTCAGAGGAGAGAGCAAGTTGGGCTTGGTGGCACCCGCCTGTAATCCCAGCAGCTGGGGAGGCTGAGGCAGGAGGGTCGGGAGTTCAAAGCCAGACCCAGCAAATTAGTGAGGCCCTAAGCAACTTGGTGAGACCCTGTCTCTAAATAAAATACAAAGAAAGGGCTGGGGATGTGGCTCCATAGTAAAACACCCCTGAGTTTAATCTCCAGTATACCCCACTGCCCCCCCCCCAAAAGAAGAGAGGGCAGTTTCCTATGTGCTGAAGGGCCTCCAGCCTCAGTGTTTCCAACTGTCCAATGGAACCTCATAGAGAGTCAGGAAAATTGAGTGAGATGACATGCTTGATGTGAACAGTCCTTGGTCAAGAGCAGGAGAGAGGTAACAGGGTGGGGCCAGGTCGGTGGGAGGCAAGCACAGCACTGGGGTGCAACATTTAAAGAACCCTCTGACTCAGAGGCACACCCTGCCCGGGAATGACCCCGAGAGGGAAGCTCCTTAACAGCGGCTCCTTGGGACCTTGCTCACCTCACGGAGGCAGGCCCTGGAGCTGAGGGCTGGCATTAATTCACGCAGGAGAGATAGGTCCTTTGGGTGGCCTGTGGATTTCAATGTTCTTCGATTGTCTTGATAGAGGTTTTTGCAGGCTGAGCCCCAGCCACTGTGCCAGCCCCACAACGGTTGGGGCGTCCTAAAGCAGCGGTTCTCAGACCTGCAGCGTCAGCAGCGCGTCGGAATTGCTACAGATGCAAATTCTCCACCCCACCCAGACCCACAGGATCAGAAACTCTGAGGACAGAGCAAGCTGTGCTTTAAGATGTTCTGGGTGACTCTGGTGCCAGGGAGTTGTTGAGTACCCCTGCGTCATGGATTAGGCATTGGTAAGGGCAGGGGCACCCTTGTTGATTGAGCAACTTACCTGCAATGACAACTTTCTCTTCTATCTACTTCCTCCTTCCACTTCTTTTTTTTGGGGTGGGGGGTGGGGGGATTTTTCTTCTGTCTCTTCTTCTTCTGCTTCCAAGACATGGAGGCAACCTCCTGCAGATGTGATCCCAAAACTTGCTGAGCAGAGTGGAAACACATTTCTGGCACTGCTTCTGCCCTTGAAAAAAGACCAAACGATTCACCAGAACTTGGAAAGAGGTCCAGATACTAGTAATCAAAGAATGTATACTCAAGCAACTCGGCAGGATGGCGGAAGTCAGGGAAAAGACCCAGGACTGGAGAGGAAGTGAGTGGGAACCCCCTGATTCTGCTACACTGGTTTTAGAAACCAATCTAGCAAGTTTAGTGCCATTTATTTACTTATTTTTAGTTAATATCCCAGATTCAGGGTTTGCAATGTTTTAGACCTTGTTTGAGGCAATTTACAAATACCAATGGATATGGTCTGACTGTGTCCCCCAGAGTCTGTGTGTTGGAAACTGAATCCCCAGTGCAACAGTCGTAAGAGGTGTTGAAGGCTCTGTCCTCATGGGTGGATTAATGCCATCATGGAGATAGTGAGTTAGTGTGGGAGTGGGTGTCTGATAAAGGATGGGTTTGGCTCCCCTTCATCTCTTCCTCTTACATATTCTCTTGTCCTTCTGCTTCCTGTCATGGGATGACTTAGCCAAACAACCCGCACCAGCTGTGAGCTTTCTGACCTTGAACTTGCCAGATTCCAGAACTTTAAGAAATGAATCTCTGTTCTTTATAAATTTCCCAGTCTCAGGTATTCTGTTATAGCAGCACAAAATGGATTAAGACACCTACTCAAACAATGACTAACTTATTTATTTGAATATGCATATGTCTTATGACCCAATGATCCTACTCCCAGGAATGAATCCTGCAGAAAGTCCCCTGCCGTCCATGAAGGATCGTGTGGAGTGTGTTGTCAGTGGTGAAGCAGGCTGGGGGCCTCTGGGTGTCCATCAATGGGGGATGGGAAAGCAGACCGCCATGATGCAGACGGTGGGGATAGCTGAGTCATGTTGGAATCATCTAACCAGATTCGACAGCCCCAAGGTCAGATCTCAGAAACACAGGGCTGGTTGAAAAAAGTAAAATGCAGAATAATATTCATAGCACAATACCATGCATGAAAATTCAACACACATACTCAAAACAAAGCTCCATAATTCACAAGGATATATGCATATTTGAGGACATACAGAGAACACACCCGGGCAGGTGCCTATGGGGAGGAGATGGGTTGGATGGAGTGGGAACAGAGGTGGAGGGGAAAGGACGGACTCCGCCAGGGGCCTCGCACTGACCAGATGGAATCTGCTAATGTGCTGGGCACTGAGAAGCTCCCTGGCCCTGACTTGCTGACACCGTGTTCAGAATGGGAAAGAGAAAGGAGCCAGCCATTCCCTGAAGACGGCTTAAAGCCGGAGAAAAGCCAGGCCTGAGGGGAGTGGGCTGAGTCCTCAGGGCAGGAGGTGCCCTTTGACCTTTAGAATTTCATTCTCAAACTAGTCAGTGAAACGGGAAGAAGGACACGAAGTCGGGTCCCACGCCGCAGCCTCGCATCTGGGCCCACTTTTCATTTTGGAAAATTTGGCGCATAGAGACATTCCTATCGGGAACTCCTCCTCTGGCTTAGTTTGTTGGGCTGCTGTAATAAAAATGCCTCAGACTGGGTGGCTGGGATGACGAACATTCATTTCTCCCATTTTGGACACTGGGAGGCCCAAGGTCAAGGCGCTGGCAGGTTTGGTGTCTGGCGAGGGCCTGGTTTTTGATCCATGGATGGCTGTCTTCCTGCTGTGTCCCAAAGGGAGAAAAGGGGCAAGAGAGCTCTCTGGGGCCTCAGTGTAGCCCCTCCCCAGTGTGTCCTCCTTAGCAGGAAATGGAGCAGTTTAGAAACATCCCAGAAAGCAGAGAGAGGCAGCCCACCAGCCCCTCTGTGCCCACCCCAGGCCACATTGGTTCCAGGTCATAGTTCCAAGGAGGAGCCCTGGGAGAGGGTGGTGGTGGTGAGCGGGTAGGAGAGGAGCCCGGAGGCTCCCCTGGCTTAGACTCAGCTTATTTTGGCTGCTGGGGTCAGGGTCTGGAGATCTGGTGACCATGCAATCCTGGAGAAGAAAACCAAGATTTCTAGCTCTCCCTTGGGGACACTCGGCTCCCAGGCAGTGCTGAGACAAGGTTGCAAAAGCAGATCTTTCCCTTCTTAATTTTTGTCCCTCCCATAGTGACCCTTTTTGTCGACGATACCTGTAGTCACTCTGGTCGCCTCCCTGGCCGTTTTGGTGGAGGGAAGTCTCCCTATCCAGTCCTTACTCCCTGTACTGTGGTTGGGAAGCCCTGTTCAGGGACATCGGCATCCTCTGGGGTGGGGAGTGACACTTAAGAGCACTCCTGGAGCTACCATGCACTCAGTCCCTCTGGTCTGAAGCCTGTGCTTGGTTGGTGAGACACAAATGAGAACTTGTGTCCCTGAGTTCTCAGTCCCTCTTCTGGCTGCCTAAAGGTGGTGGCCACTGGGTGGGAGAGGGAAAGATGGACAGAAGGTGATGATAATAGCTGGTGATGCAGGACCTGCCAACACAGGATGGAAAGGTCATTCAGCAAGCTGTGTTGACTGTTCCTGAATCATTCAGTCCTGGAGAACAAGCTCATGGGGTGAGAGGCCTGGCAGGAGCACCACGGGGGCAGGGTGAGAGTTGGAGGTTTTGACCACGAGGCTAGAGAGAGAATTTCCCTTCCGTTGTGACCATTATGGATTGGGAGGATTGGACACTCAGCAGAAACAGGGCACAATCCTTCTGCCACAGTTTGTTTTTCCATTGCTATAACTGAATGCCACAGACTGGGTAGTTTATAAAGAATAGAGGTTTATTTTGCTCAGGGTTCTGGCTGGGAAGTGCAATGGTAAGGTACTGGCATCTGTGAGGGCTCTCACTGCATCATAGCATGGTGAGACAGAGCCACTATGCAAGCTTGGGTCTCTCTTCTTTTAAAGCCACAAAAGTGATCATGGGGGCCCCATCTCAAGACCTCATCTAACCCTAGTTACCTCCCAGAGGCCCCCCTTCAAATATTACCAACATATGAAATTTGAGGGATAAATTTCCAGTGCATGAACTTTTGGGGGACACCTCCACACCATAGCACCTGCCCTCTGAGGTTTATAATTTAGTGGCACAAACACACATATACACAGAAAAACAAAGACACATGCAGAGGAACAGTTAAGCCCCTGGACACCGTGAGTACAACTGAGGTGGGAGCAAAGGAAAACGGTTTCCTCGTGGAGGTGGATGTGTTTTCATCCTATGCTTTGAAGCTTGCAGGAAAAGCATCTCAGGCAGGGGAACTGCATGAACAGAGGTGTGGAGACTTACAGGAGCCTTCTTTGTTCAGGGGACGCCGAGGAAGGCCTGTCTGCCCAGGATCGTGCAGAGTCTAGCAAAGCAGAGAGCCTACCCTGGAAGGTGAGGGCAGGCAGAACGGGCTGCCTCTGCATCTGGGGGAGACACTGGGGTGCCAGTGCTCCATGCTTGTTAGTCCAGGCCTCCGGGGGTCAGTTCTGAATGGTCAATCAGGTCTGGGCTAGGAGCCAGTGTGGAACGGGGACCAGGGCACTGCAGGGACCCTGCGTGAACTACCGGATGCTCTTTTCCCTTCTCCTGAACTTGAGATGCCTCTTTCCACCTTCAGTGCTTGATAGCACCTTTCCCAGTCTGCCCCACTCATGGAATAGGGATTATGGCATGGTACCACTGAGGGCTGTCATGCAGATTAAGTGAGGGCATCTCACTTCTGAGCATGGGGCCCTGCACTCAGGGGACCCCTGTGACTGAGAGCTCTTCTTTGCAGGCTCCTTGTTTCTTCTTAGCTTCCTCAAAGCTCAGCACCGCCACTGGCTCAGGAATGATGCTTCTCTGTGCTCCAACCCATCCTGGGCACACTTGTGACAGCACTAGGAAGGGACACTAACATGGCTAGTTGAGTTTTGTCCCCTGGTTGATGGGGAGCTCCTCACAGCGTCAGGAGCTGTGGCTTAATGGTTTCCCCAACACTTAGCGCCTGGCTCATAGGGCAGGCTCCAAAGGCTTCTGAAAGAATGAATGAAAATGCGTAAGTGCTTTGTAAATTGGAAAGAATTTACAAAAGTTATTTTATATGCTTCTCCAGAGAGTGAGCCTTGGGCTAACACTTAATGAAGTAAACAGAGCTGGATTTCAAGGTGAAGGCCAGATTGGAGCGAGGCCTGTGGGGGTGGTTTGGGGAGGCGGGGGGCCACACCTGCCTCATCCTTTCCTCGGAAGCCCCTCTGCAGCCAGCTGCCCGGGCTCCCCCAGCCCTGCGGTGACTCAGCCCTGAAGCAGCAACCCCGTCATCTTCTTTTCATGGAAAATTTGCCGTTCCCCAGCCCCCAAAATTGTTTTCCTGATTATAAAATCAATCATGGGCAAAATGCTCAAACTTCGAACAGCCAAGAAGTGTTTAACATGAAACGTGAAAAATCCCTCCTCACGCATCCTCACGCCCAATGAGACAGTCGCTATCAGTGGATGTCCTTACAGATGTTTTTCCTGATGCATGCGCTAACTTACTTCTTTCCTTTATTTATTTGTTTTTCAAAGGCAGAGCTGCAATTTCCTTACATCACCTAGCAACACATTATGGACATTGTTATTTTTTAAGTCCATACCACATTCTTTTTCATGGCCGTGGTGCTCTGTGGAGGGAGAAGACATCACTCACTTAACCAGCTCCATTGATGGGCCTCGGCACTGTGCGGAATGGAAATTGCATTTTGAAGGAGGTCTGTATGCTGACTGCGATGCTGGCTGTAATGAAGGAAAGATTCCAAGCACTGCACTAAGAATCTCTCTTTCCTCCCTTCTTGTGTCTCCTTCTCCCTTCAATGAGACGGCAAAATGTCCTATCCCTGAGCCCCCTGTGCCCCGGTCTCAAGCACTCCCCTATCCCTGTCCACTTCGTCCAGCCCACCAGCCTGGAGTCTGACCTCCTTGCTCGTGGTGGTGGGATCTGACTACCCACCTGCCTGGCTCAGACCTTCTTGTTTGCTCAGCTTGGGGTTTGGCAGTGGAGGGTCTTGACACAATGGAGCTTTGGGGAGGGCCTGGTTAGGGCAAACAGTGGAGGAGAGGAGGAGGCAGGCGGGCGAGGGAGGTGGTGGTTTGCAGGAATGATAGTGATCAGAGTGCAGGTCATCCCAGGAGGGGGGCAGTCAGAGAGGACAGCTGTTTGTCATGGCATTTGTCATTTGGGAAATTCGATGAAACAAACAAGGCCTCATGCTCTGGTAACTATGAATATTCATGAGGCGCTCTCCCCTAGAAGCAGCTGGGAATTCCTCCAGGCCCCAGGATGAAGCTCCCTCCTGTTCTGGAGTCTGGGAGGCGAAGGGTGGATGTGGTCTTTCTCATTCTGCCTTTTTCTCTCCCATCTTCCTCTGGTCCTTCGGACCCTGGGAAAGTGGCAGAGGGAGAACCAGGGGGCCAAAGCCTGGGATCCCCCGTTGGTGGGTTTTGGTCCAAATTCTCTGGGCCTTGAATTCTGCCCCATGTCTTTCTCTTCCTCCATGTTAACTCATGACCAAGGCCACGTCCTGGGAAGAGGCTGAGGCAGAAGTAGGGAGCTGGATGGAAGCTTAGATGTGGTTTAGATTGGGTGGGGAAACTGAGGCCAAGAGCATCGTTGACGGGGTCATATCAGATGGCAACTGCGTGACAGAATTGGAGCCGAACCCAGGCAATTGCGTGGGAACCCTGGCGGCTTACCTCCCTGAACCAGAGTAGTGTGTTCACTGGGTCCCCATTTCAGAGCCTGTACTTGGGTCTAAGTCACTTTCTTCTTGGAGTCTGCCCCAGGCACCATGGCCCCTTTTGCTTCCTGGACCATGCAGTCCTTCATGGCTAAAATCTTCCTGCTACACTGGACCCAGATGTCCTCACTGAGTTACGTAACTTTCCAAGGGGCACCTGTTTCCTGAACTTTAGGGCAGGGGCTGTGTCTTCTGCATCCAGCTGGAGGTGTCTGGGGATCTCCTTTCCAAACCCAGACCGGGGCCTGGTTACTATAATTGTCATACAGGGACCACAGAAAAGGATGAGCGAGGACCTCTCGGCCAGCGTAGCCAGGCAAACCCTGGGTGTGTATTGAGTGAGAATCAGATGCAGAGAAGAAAGGACTTGCAGAGGTCATCTCTGGGCCAATAGATTTTAGAATTTTTTTTTTTTTATAGTCACTAAACTTGTTTTTCAAATGAAACCTTACCCAAGGCCTTACAAATAAATCAGACGAAAGTGCCCTAGTACAGGGTGATGAGGGGCCTGGAGTCACTTACTGAGTCCCGTCCTGGCTCCTCAGTAACAACCTAAACGTGTGGCTCCCAAACCATGCTGTTCCCAGCTCACTTATTACACAGATAAAGGAAAGAGGCTCAGACAGGATAGGATTTGCTTGCAGTCAATAAATTACTTAGTGACTGGCGTGGTACCGCTTGTAGGAACAGAAGAATTGGAAATGGGATCTTATGTGCTCTGTTGGGAGCTCTGCTTTCCATGTCCCTGAGTCTTTCCGTGCCCCTTGGCTAAGTTCCCAGGTCAGCCAGGCCGGTGGGTCTCCATTCCCCTCTACTACCCTCCACAGCCTTTTTGAATGTAGTAGGCTCCACCTCTTTTCTCTGTTGAGATTTTTAAGGGGTGGCAGAGAGGATGGGTTTTTCTGAGCTAGGTGGGCACAGTGGAATGGAGGAGGCGAGAGAGAAGGTTCCAAGTGGAGTCTGCTCTGGACAATAGTGCCCGGCCTCTGGACGTTGTCTGTTCAGGATGAGGGGTGGGGAGGGGCAGGGCGGGTCCTGCAGCTGCCTCATCTCCTTGAGGGGCGGGGAAGGAGCTCCAAGCCTCTGCAGACTTCACTGGGACCATTAGTGCCGCTGAGGACCGTGGGCCTGGCCTGTCTTGTGGCCATTCTATTATGCTCTTAGCGGGCTTCTGTGGCCATTTATAGGCCTGGGCGCTGCCAGACCTGCTGTTTACTCTCTATCCCTGCTCTCTATCCCTCCCATGTCTTTGATGGCTCCTTCCAGAAAGGGCCCTTTGAAGCCTCTCCCAGCTGCTCCCCACCTTCCAGGGGTTTGGGGGGATTCCAGCTTGTGCTTGGAGATGAAAATCAGTGAAAAGGAGAATGTGAAGCTGGAGAATGAGGGGAGGAAGGGCGCACATGGGCTCTTGAGGGAGGATTTGCATTCAGCTTTAGCTGGGCCTCTGGCGTCTGTTGAGACCCAAGAAGGTGGACAGAGCTGGCTCAGCGGAGACTCAGGGCGACAGGAGTCCTGGCTCTGCCCCTGCTTCCTGTGTCAGCCTGGGCAAGTTGCCCAGAGCCCTTCAGTGCCTCAGTTTTCCCATCTGGAAGAAGGGTGGTATTTTCAGCTTCTTCTCCTGCTTTGCCTGTCCACCCTCGGAGGGTGACTTGTTCTTTATAATTAGACCACAGGGGCCTGAACAAAGCAAGGTGTGTTCTCATCCCCTGGAGCAAAGGGGAGGATATAGCCACACACTGGGGGAGGCCCCTTTCCCTCCCAGGGAAGTTGCCCTGAGATGGACACTGGGTTGGCCTGGAGAAGCTGGGGTTGCCGTGGCCTCTGAACATGGAGGCAGGTAGAGAGGACCCAGAGCCTTTGGCATCCAGAGTAAGAATGTGAGGCTGCATGCAGTTGCCTAAGCGGGTGCACTCCCAAGCCCCCTGCAGCTGGGTGAGGATGCCATCAGGGAGGAGTGCAGCCCCTTTCAGAGCCCTGGCCTTGGTGGTCAGCAGCCCTTGCCATTCAGGGATTGCCTTCTCACACACTTTCCCAAGGTGTCCTCCTGCAGAGGCTCCTGTGCATCAGGACGTGGCATTGAACATCATCTAGCATCCACGGACCGCACCCCTGCAAACAAAAAGTCATTTTGTTTCTATAGAAACTGAATTTCTAGAATCATCCAGCTGTACAATACTGCATGCCATTTCCTCTCCCTTAACCTTAGTTTCTTTATCTGTGAATCCGGAGGGTGGAGGTGATGAGAGGTTGGACCTCATTATCGCCGAGGATGCTGTGGTTCAGCACTGATGTTTCAAGTCTCTGGATATCCTTGCTGAAGTGGCCCTCTCCTGCTCTGACGGTGCAGCAGCTTCCTACCCACTGATTTCCAAGGCAGCCCCACCAGCTCCTCTTTTCTAAGATGCTGCTGAAATACTGCTAGTAGCTGATCATGTTTCCTGGAATGGTGACTCACCCTGCTGTATAGATTGTCATTGGCCTTCAAGTGGCCCCTGAGAACAGTTGGAGATGTCATATACTTCTATTGTCCACTTCCCAATCACCATCCATCCACCCACTCATCCATCCACTCATCTATACATCCTTCTACTATCTAACCACTCATCTATCCACCCCTCCATCCATCCATCTATCCATGCATCTACTCATCCATCTACCCACCCACACATATAGTCATCCATCCATCTATTTCTCCATCTGTCCACCCATTCATTCATCCTCTCATCCATCCATCATTCCACTTATCTATTCACTCATCTATCCATTCATTCCTCCATCCATGCATTCCTCCTCCATCCATCTACTTATCCATCCATCCACCCATATAGTCATCCATCCATTCATCCAACCACTCACATATTCATTCACTTATCCATCCATCCATCCATCCATCCATCCATCCATCCACCCACCTATCCACTCATCCACCTTATATGGTTATTTGAAATGTCCATAATGAACCAAGTGCTCTTCTAGCTTCTAGATATACAGAGCGAGGAAGGAAACACTGCACCATAAAAGAATTACTGGAGCTGGGGTTATAGCTCAGTGGCAGAGCGCTGTCCCTCTCACATGTGAGGCACTGGGTTCGATCCTCAGCACCACATAAAAAAGAACTACTTGCCAAGAGTTTTTGAATGGGCAAGATACAGCCACTGTGATACAAAGCACAACAGATTTGAGTTAGCCCAAGATTTGATTTCTGCCTCTGCCACTCACTTAATAATTAACTGTAATCTTGTGAGAGTTACTCAACCTCTCTGAATCTCTTTCTTCATTTGCAAAGTGGAGATAAAAATACAGGGTGCATTAAAGGTAAAAACAAATCTCAATAAATGTTATTTTCTCTCTCCATAAGAGGTACAAAAACATGGTATGGCAGTATAGGTTAGGGAAGAGTTCTGGGGCTGGGGAATCTTAAGGAAGACCTCTAAGAGTAGCTGACCTGGGAGACAGGAGGTGGTGGGAGAGGGATTCCAGGGTGAGCCACGATGGGGGAGTGCAGGGTGTCTTGTACTTTGCACCTTGAGGAGAAGGGCGAGGTCGGGAAGGTGCGTGGAGTGCTAATGGAGGCAAAATGGAGGGCCACTGGCTTCTGGGCTCAGGAAGAAGTTCAGTTCGGGAGGCTATGGGGTTTTTGAGCCGGACACATGGGCCATTGGCTCCTGGGGCTGAGCTAGACCTCCAGTCACTGGGTGACTAAGCCACGAGGTTCCTTTTGGAACCACAGAGGAGGACCTGATGCTGAGATGGCTGTGTGAGAGGACCTCATTCAACCCAGCCCTCCTGAGTGACCTCAGTGCATCCTGTGCTTCTTGGAGTTTAAGGGTCCTTGTCTGTAATAGCGGGGCCCTGATGTAGTGGGCCTTCCTGCTTTGGGTCCCTCTTTAAGTGTCTTGTCTCCAGGCTCTTTTCGTGCCTGCCCCTGCCTGCCTGCCCTCCTCCCTCCATGCCTCTCCCCACAGAGTGAGACACCATCCATAGCTGTCTCTGCCCTGATGCACCAGGGTGGGGTGAGTTGGATCCTCCTCCTCTCTCCCTGAGCATCCCAGCTTTGCTGTTAGGAAACTACGCCCGCCTGCCCGCCCGCCCGTGAAGGCGAGCGGGCCCCGCCTCCCTTGGGCCTCCCCGCACAGCTGTTTATGAGCTGGGATGGGCACGCTTCTCCTTTGCCCACAGAGGGCAGGGAGGCTCTGGGCCTGGCTGTGCCAGAAGGTACCCAGCAACCCCTCAGGTGGGGGTTGTCCCCACCTGAAGCCCTCTGAACCCTGCAGAGTGTAGCCAAGAAGGGCGGGGGAGCTCCTTGAGACAGTAGGACAGATGTTCGGTGGTCCCCACCAGAAACCTGTCCCCTGCTCCTGGAGAGAGTTTGGTCTGACTGGCAGAGGCTTCCGGGCTGGTGCCTGCAGCTGAGAATGTCTGTGGGAGTTTCTGACGGGCACCCAAAGGCAACAGGAGATGAGCGTCCATTTGCCACCCCCAACCCTGGACAGAGCGTGCCACATGGCCAGGATGGGCCTGCTGAGAAGTCTGGAGGACCCTGTCCATGGTGGATGATGAAAGCTCACAGCAAGGGACTACCTGCCTTTCCCCCACATGTCCCTCTTGCTACATCTGAGGCCCCCATTAAATGATGTCACTCCCGGCAGAGGCCATGCCTTCAATGTGACATGTTCCTCTGCTTCTGTGGAGATTCAGCTTCACCAATGGCAGGCTGGGAGTTGGAGAGGCCTGTGCAGACTCAAGAGGGAGTGCCAGGTGTCCCAGGGACAGGGGACCAGACCAGGCAAGGTCAAGAAGACATAGCCCCATGGCCACATCCTTGTCTGCAGCCCCAAGAAGCCTGTTCTTACTGGGATGGGACAGATTCCCCTGTGGCTGGCCCAGGAGAGGTCCTGCTCATGGCCATGAGACCAGCCCCACTGGGGTCCACTTTTGGTTCCTTCTTTCTAGCTGGGTTGCTCTTTCTCTAGCTGTAAGTAGGAGCAATTTCATCAACCTCTTTCTCTAGCTGTAAGTAGGAGCAATCTCATCAACCCCATCAGGGTGCAGTGAAGACCCAGTGGCAGTATTAGAAGAGTGACTGTCACACAGTAGGATCAAGGACGAGGGGGCTGCTGTCCTGTGGAAGAGGGCTTCAGGCTGACGTTCCGTGAAGCTCCTATCATCCTGCCCATTCCTGGGGTTGCGGATCAGTCTAGCTTTCTTACTCAGCTTCTTCTTATCTCCTTTCTGATCCCCCTCATCTCACTTGTCTCTGTATCTCTGGCTGCTGTCATCTGTTATCTCCTTGTCGATCTGGCTCCCATCTCAGGCTCTCTTCTTGTCTCCATCCTTCCCCACCCTCTATTCCCCTCCTCCCTCCTCCCCCTGGCTACCCCCTTGCCATCTGTCTGGCCAACACCCGGTGCTGTGGTTCTCTGCTCCCGCCCATCACCACACCTTGGACCCCAGGATTTCCTGGACAAGGCTGCCTGCCCATCTCCCTACCCTCCTCTCTCTTCCCACAACCCTGTTCGGAGCCCTTTCCCAGTACCCTCACCCCACCTGCACCCCGGGTCGGTGGGTGGCTGTGGAGTGCAGCAATGCAGGCAGATGGGGGTGGAACGCAGTCTCCCGAGGCGAGGGTCGGGACTGCTAATTCCCCCGCTCTGGGTGGAGGATGCGGAGGCCTCATTCAATTATGTCACATCCACTCAGCCGCTCCACCCAGATGATGCAGAGCAGCCCGCCCGCCCTTGCCTGCCAGGACCTAATGGAGAGAGATCTCCTCCAGCCTGGCCGACCACAGGGTCCTCCTGGAACAGGACTGGGCCCAGCCTGTCTGGCCTTGGGGTTCTTGGCCTGCTGTGATTCGCTCTTCACTCTAATTACATCCAGCAATTGGCCCCTGAGCTTCGCCCTCTCTCCTTAATCACTGTGGAATTGGATCTCGGTGGTCCTCATTCCATTGCTGCCCCTCCCCACTTGGCTACTGCCTGCAGGAGCCAGACTGGTCCTGCCTCTCCGGTGAGGCCCAAGGACGAGTGGACCAGGGAGGTGACCAGGGGGACACAGGGGTTGGAACCCAGGCCAAGGCTGCTTTTCCCTCTGGGGGACGGGAGGGGTGTAACGTTCTGGCTGGAGTCTTCCCACTCTAGCTGTGCCACACGCCACGTTCCCGAGGAGCCCCAAGCCCCTTCCCCTTCCTCAGAATGCCTAGGCCGGGGAAACAAGGCAGCAGAGCTGAGCAAGCACATGCAGCCCCGGCCACAGGGAGAGAGGACTGAGGTGGGGGTCAGATGCCCACACAGCACACGCCCACTGGGAGTTTGCTGGAGGGCGGCTTCTGTCATGCACATGGCCATTCAGTCCTCACCGATCCGCCAGGAAGGGGCTGTCTGTGTTTTCAGGTGGGAAACTGAGGCCCAGAGACATCGAGAGGCTCAAGCAGCTGGTAAGTGACAGAGCCCGTTCCCAGAGTCTTGGCCCAAGCCTCTCCTTCTCCACGGGCTCTCGGGGAGGGCGTGGTCAGGGACCGTCCCCGGCAGAGGAGTCCGGGAGGGCTTCAGGTGGCTGGAGCGAAGTTTAGAAAGGAATGGGGACATTGAGAGGGGGCAGGGTGGGAAGGCTGCCACCAGGGCACACCGAGGGACATGGGAAATGCACCTGCGGAGCTCACAGCAGAGTCTGGTCCTAATTCAGTAAGAGGGGACCGCCGCAGGAGAATGACCAGGAGACGCGTACAGTGGGGTGACTTCAGCTAGGCTGAAGTCCGGACCCCCGGGACCTGGGAATGTGACCTTATTTGGAAATGGGGTCTTTGCAGATGGAATGAAGAATTTCAAGATGAGCTCCTACCGGATTTAGGGTGGGCCCTGAATCCATGACTGATACCTTTATATGAAAAAGGAGAGGGAGAACTGGGGGCGGGAGAAGACAGCCATGTGGAATGGTGGCAGTGATTGGGTGATGCAGCCCAAGGAATGCCGGGAGCTACCTGAAGCAGGAAGGGTCAGGGAAGGATCCTCCCCTGGAGCCTCTGGAGGGCACTCTGCCCAGCCCACATCTTGATGTCAGACCTCCGGCCTCCACCCCACAACTGAGAAAGAACACATTCCTGTTGTTCTAAGCCATCGAGTTGGGGGTGATTTGTTATGGCAGCCACAGGGAACTCATACATGCAGGAATTCAGCTCAGGGAAAGTGAGAGCAGGGAGGCCGGGGGTGGGGGGGTGGGGGGGGAGCCGCTATCTCAAGTGAAGCCCGGGCCCCACTCTCTGAAGACCCCAGTGCCTCCTGGGCTTCCACACACACGACTCATGGCAGAACCACTGGCCAGGGAGAATTCATTCTCTTGCTCTTTGCCATTGGCCAGGGAGGATGTGTGAAACCCAGAGTGAGGGTCCCAAGTATCCGTGGGAGGCATTTTTAGGCCAAAGAGAAAGCAGACCCTGCCTCATTGTAGGTAGCAGATATATGGGACACACCACCCCTTAAGAACAGACCCTGCTAGAAATATCCTCTGGTTTGGATAAGTCCTGAGTGTGTCCCCCAGAGTTTCACTGTTGGAAGTTTGGTCTCCAGTGGGGTGAGGTGAAGAGGTAGGACCTAGCAGGAGGACATTGGGAGTTCTGCCCTTGGAGGGGAGTGATGAAATTTTCCTTGTGAAACCCCAGTCTTTTGACTTTCTGTGTCATGGGATCTCTTCATTTTACACATTCTGCCATCACTGTGATGCCATCTGCCATGAAGTTCTCACTAGAGATGAGCAGAGGCTGCCGTCATGCCATTTGAACCTTCCGAACCGTAAACTAAATAAACCTCTTTTCTTTACAAAGTGCCCAACCTCTGATATTTTGTTATAGTAATAGAAAAGGGACTAACACAAAACATAAACCTGTTCTACTTGGGACTTTGCTGATTTGGTGGATGGTGGCTCCACGACACAATATTAAAGGGAAGGAAGGCTGTTTCAGGATGAAAGCATGGGAAGACAATTTCCTTTCTCCCAGTAGCCATCCTGTGAGACCACTTCCTAAATGTAAAACCTATGCTTTGAATAAAGTAGGGTTTTTCTCCAGGTGAGAGATTTTCAGGCCCTGATAGAATAATTAATCCAGGGCAGCTGTTCTGTAATAATTGGCTGACTTCCTTGTCTCACCCCCTCACCACTGGCCCCAAATGACAAATGGGACTCATGTCTGCAAGTATTAAGATGAGTGTCCCTGAGTGAAGTCATTTCCAGCTTGAACCTAAAGAGCAGAATTAAACCAGGTAATGTGGGTTCTGTTTCAAGAGTTGATGGTGGATTGCAAGATCTTGGTGAAGGTGGACGACAGGGCGTGAGGCCCGGACGTGTCTGGGAGTTAAGGGAAATTTCCTTAAAACATGGGTCAGGAGTGCAGAGCTCTAGGGCTGAGTATTCTCCAAGCCTTCTCCTCTGGAGGCTGGGCGTGCAGGCACGGGGAGGGCAAGTGGAAATGTACACCAAGGCCCGGGGGACGGGAGCGGGGAGGCCTTCACTTGACCACAGGCCTCCATGCCCGGAAGGTTCCTCTCTCCTCCCTGCTGGTCCCAGCTCTGTTTGCTGGTGGCTTTTTCCTCAGCCATCCTCTCTTGCCACAGCCTCTCCCTGCCCGTCCCTCCCTGCCAGCCAGTTAGAGGGAGGCAGACAATTGCCAGGGCCTGAGGCCTCTTCTTGCTCCCGGTGAGTTCTTCAAGGAAATACTGCACTGAGAGCAACCTCGGTTGCTCATTTTCTTCTTGGTGGCTCTTTCTCCTTGTTGGGCTCCTTCATCTTCAGCTGGGACACACCCAAAGCTGACTGTGTGTGTGTGTGTGTGTGTGTGTGTGTGTGCGCGCGTGCGTGTGCATATGCACATGTGTGCACAGGTGTGTCCATGCACTCACGAGCTGTGGGCTCCCTTCCTCTTGCCACGTGCTCTTACCAAGCTTGCATAGTGGTGAGGCCACAGCAGGGGCTGAGCCCCACCAACACCCTCTCTTGCTCCCTCAGCCCCCTCCCCAAGGCCTATCCTAGGCCTAATCCCTTATTGCTGTTTCTCCAAGAGTTGGTACTTCTGGAAGGACCTGGAAGGATCTGGCCCAGCCCTGGAGGAGGTCAGTGAGGTTGAGGTCATAGCAGTTCAAGGTCACAGTCAGTGCTTGGCAGCACTGGGGCCAGGCATATGTTGGTGCCCCTCTGTTAAATACCTGTTCCATACTCTTTGAGCAGCTCCCCAGAGGAGTGTTGGGGGTTCCTAGCCAAGCCCTGTCTATTCTGGTAGGAGCAGGGACCAAGTTACTAAAGAAGCTGCACGCAGAGACGTGGATTAGGACCTTGCTACTTATTTGTTGCATGTTTCTGGGCCCCATTTAGATTTGTGCCCAGGTGACCTTCCCCTTAATGTGGCATGATGGTCCAGGGGCCCAGGTCCTGGCCCCACCTTTCCGGGGTCGTTCCCTTAAGCCCTCGCATCTCACTTAACATCTGGGACACTGTGCGTTGTGAGGGTCCTGCTCTCCAGGAGATGTCACGATGACCCTGTGCTTACTGCAAGCCTCCCTCCTAGTCTCTGTCTCCTGGTTTTCCTTCTTGTCCGGCTCCGCTCTGCTCAGGCTCTTCAGGGCCCTCTGCCTCTCAGGGGCTCTGGCCCAGCATCGTCTGGCACTTTTCCTCCTTGGTGTATCCCTGAGGCTCATTCCTCCCACCTGTCCATACTCAGAGCCCTGACAGCTGCATGCAGGTCTCAGTCCCCGCTGTGCTTCCTGTTCCCAGTGCTGACTCTCTGGGCCAGTCACTGCCAGTCCCCACACCCAGCCTTGAGTGAGCAGTTCGTGAGGCTACTGGATTTCCACTCAGGTCCTCTGTCCACCCAGGGTGTCTCATTCAAGGCTCATTTCTTTGGCTTAAATGCAAATACCCCTGGGAGTGGTCCCATGCAAAGCCATGATCACTGGTGGTGTCTGGAAGAACACAGAGAAAATTAGCTAGATTTACCCACCTACAATGTAGGCACATTTCACAACACTAGGCTGTATGTATCCCATAAGTGCATACATTTTTAATTTGTCAATTAAAAAATAACAAATGGGAAAAAAATCAGAAGGGCTTTGTAGGTGAAAATGAGAGGTATTTAAGTTGCTGCTTGAGTTCAGAATTAGGAAAGTGAGGAGTGACTCTTGAGGAATCTGTGGCAAGCGGGTTTGTCCAGGGTAGAGCGCACCAGAATTTTCTAAAAAGCCAGACAGCGAGTGGACCATCAGCGGTAAAAGATGATCTGTATTGGTCTTTGTGGACCATGCGGTCTCTGTCGCAATCATTCAATTCTATCGCTGGAGTGCAAAAGCATATGCAATGGACTGAGTTGTGTCACCCCAAATTTACACGCTGCAGTCCTGATCCTCTGAATCTCAGAGTGTGCCTCTATGTGGAGACAGGGCCTTTAATGAGTAATTAAGTTTAAATGAGGCCACTGTGCTGGACCCTAATCCAATGTGACTTGTGTCCTTATGAGAAGAGAAGATCAGGACAGGAACACACACAGAGGTAAGGCTGCATGAGGACACAGGGAGAAGATGGCCACCTACAAGGCAAAGAGAGAGGCCGCAGAAGAAACCAGCTTGGCCAGCGTCTTGATCCTGGACATTCAGCCTCCAGAACTGTGAGAGAACATGTTCTATCGTTTAAGTTGTCCTGTCTGTGGCATTTTGTTATGGCAGCCCAAAGACATAAAAAAAAGAAAGAAAGAAAGAAAGAAAAGAAAAAGAAAGAGAAACAACAACAAGAAAAAAAAAACAGGTGGCTGAGTTCCAATCAAACTTTACTTATGAACACTGAAGTTTGAATTTTGCATTATTTTCACATGTCACACAATATTATTATTTTTTGACCATTTAAAAATTCAGATAAGCCATCCTTAGCTTGTGGGCTGTGACAGACGGGCGGCCAGAGACACTTGGCCTGTGGGCTGTAGCCTCTGACCTGGCCTGGGACAGGGGTGTGGCTGGGGAAGGAGAGAGGGAGGCGGGAAGGAAGGGAAAGAAAACCTCGCAGCTCCTTGGACAGACTCAGTGCAGACTCTAGAAAAGGCCTTGGGTGGGGTGGGGTGGTGTGTGGGTGGCCAGGAGGAACCCCAGCTTTGGACGGCAAGGAACGGGTCCCACCCTGGCAGTGCAAGCGTCTGAGGGCCTGAGGGGACCAGGGGAGGGCGGCAGAGGGCGGACCCCCTTCTGCTTTCCTCCTCGTATTTCTCCCAGCGGTGGTGAGTGGAGCCCCGAGGCTGAGGGGTGGTGGCAGGGGGTGGCTGTTGATGCCTTTGGTGACAGGAGATAAATGAATCTATCCCAGAGAGCAGCTCCTTTTCTAGTACTGTAGTAGCTCAGCTCTTGACTTCACTGCCTTGGGGTTTTAATTAAATGTCAAATATAATTTAGGGCTGCAGCGCTGATGGGTGTGTGAGCACCGAGTCCGACGCCTCATCTTCATGGGTCTCCCTGGGACCTACCTAATTTGGGGGTGTTTAGCTGATCGCTCTTTATTTGAAAGCCATATGAGAAAATATTTGGTTTCCCCTCTCCTCTCATCCTTGTTTTTTTTAAACACCCCCAAACTTGTGCATATATGTTATATATAAAGAAAGATCCAGACCGGGACCTGGATAATCTGGGACCTACAGAAATAGCATACATTTTGGACTGCAGTCTTTCTTCCCGAGTCAGGCTTAGGGTGGCTAATGGCCACCCTTATGGCCACAGGATGGCTAGTCCAGCTCTGGGCATCATAGTTGCATAGAACCCATGTTCTCTGCTCAGCGTTTGGGGGCGGAGGGCCTTGATCAAGCCGTCCCTGCAGCATCTCCTGCACATTTCTGGGAGTGAGGAGGAGGGAGCTCAGGACAAGTCTCCTGGGTGTCAGAGGGTCAGTCACAGATAATGTTCCACATTGACATGGCTCACGCTGAGGACAGAGAAGGTCACTTCCTCATGAATCCCGGTTTATGGCTGAGCATGAAACACCCCGGACATTTCTGAATGGCGATTGATGAAGCCCAGCAGATCATGTGAAAATAATCAGGGTAACTTTGTTTCAATTTAAGCCAACAAGCCTTTCAGGGCAACTCCATTGGAAGCTACAGATGCTACAGAAGGACATTGGGCCCTACTCACCAGATGTCATCTGTGTCTTTAATGGGATCTTTCCTTTATATCATGGATACAATTATTTTCCAAACACAAATGCGATCATCTTACTCCCTTGTTGAAAGCTCTGCAAACCTCTCCTCTGAACTTTTCACGATGGAGTGGCCTTCTCTATTCTGTTCTCAGCCTTCCTGGGAAGACTCCCTGGCCCCTGCCCCAGGATGCCTACTGTCCCCTCTGCCACATGGAGCCTCTTGCTGTCCAAGGTACAATTTAGGGCACCAATGTCCTTCTGCCTGGATGGTCTCTCCCTGGTGGGTTGGTAAGATATGTGTTGGGCTGCAAGGAGAGGACACTGCAGTCAGAAGAGCTGAAACCCCTAGGGCCTCCTGTACCCCGTGTGATGGGAAGGCAGGCAGCCGCCAGGCGAGGCTTGACCGTTCAGGAATGGGCCAGAATTCCAGATTCTCTGCACCCGATTCCACCCGCTCTGCTGAGCTTAGCTTGTTGGCTTCCTGTTCTTGGGCTCCACCCCTAATGGCCACAGGATGGCTAGTCCAGCTCTGGGCATCATAGCTGCCCTCAAACAGGATCAAAGGGAGGACGGTAGCAAATCCCCCTGCTCGTCTGCTCAGGGAGCAAATGCTGCTCCAGAGCCCTGCCTTCAGCACGTGTCCTCTTACTCCCCTGGGTGGAGACCTGCCCGCTGTCAGGCCCAGGAGAGGCAGGGAAACACCTGCGTGGTGGTGCTTGGGCATAGGGTTTCATAACTGGCACAGACCAGTCCTGGAGGATCACCTGGCTGAGCACCGGTTAAGAAGTGACTTGAATGGTCAGCAGGGAAGAGAGGGGCGATGCGGGTCATGGGAGGCAAGGGACAGTCTCCAGTGTATTTCCTGTCCATCCTAAAACTCCTGCTTGGCCTTCAGCATCTGGCCCAAATTGGGCCACACCCAGGGAGCATTTTGGGGCCTCCTAGGTAGCTGGGCTGACCTCCCCAATGCCCTAGGACATTCTGTTGCTTCTTTAATTGGGACTTCCTTACCTTGGCTCTTCCTCCTCCTGCATGGGAAGGGCAGGGACAGCCCCTGGTGGCCGAGGCTGAGACAGTAGCTCTCTGTCCTGTTCCCTCAGACCTGACCCGCCCTGAAAAATGTGCTCTGGGAGCTTCGCTGCCACCTTTTGCATCTCTGTCCCTGAGGGATTTTCTGGAAGTTTCTCTGCCTTCATGGGCCAGTGCAGCAGGCTGGAAGGGCAGAGGGTTGAATCCCTCGGGATCAGCCTCCCCCAGTCCGGTTCATAAGCCCCTCAGCTCCCCAACCCTGAGGTGGAGCTCATTTTGCGGTGTGCTCCCCAGAGTGGCTCTGTGGATTCGGCATCCTCAGACGGTAGCTAGTTTGACAAAGCACGCCTCCTGGGCCCCTGCCTGTCTGCCATGCTGGTGTTCCCTGCAGCCCCATGCACTCTGGCTCTGAGAAACTGCTTCTAGGGACACCTAACCTGGGGCAGGGCCTCCCTGGAGTGATGGTGGCAGTATCAGGCTGACCATCATCTCGGAAAGGGGAAAGGTAAGTGGAGGGGTTAGAATATGAGCAGGGACGGGTGGAGCTGGGAATGGCAGGCTTGGGTACCAGAAGTTCCTGCAAAAGGGAAAGGTTGCTCTGCCTCATATTCCTTTGAAAAGAGCAGCCTTGGGGTCTTTGCATATCCCCTGGGGGCTGCATAATCACTGTTGGGTCAATGGTGGGCTCTAGAGATCAGACGGTCCTTGCTGTAGAGCAGGCCACCGGAAGTCCTGTGGAAGGACCAGTGGAGAGGCGAGGTTCATGCTCAGAGTCAGGCAGAGATACGTACAAGGCCGTGCTGTGGTGGAGATGCTTAGTTCTCGCCAAACAGCAGGACGAGTCTCTGCAGTTGCCATCCTCCTTGCAGTTAGTGGCAGCTATGTGACCGGGCTGACCACCTTGAAGCGGCATATGTCATCCATGCGTGCACGCAGCAGGGAGTGCGACATGTGCAAGTAGTCCAGATTTCTGATCCACTGCGTGGAGGACAGAAGCCCTGGAGAGTCATCAGTCCCACAGCAGAGGTAAGAAGTAAACCACTGGGGAGCCAGGGAGAGTTTGATTTCTCTTTTGTTATTGCACAAATAACAAAATTTTATTTCTCTTTCGTTATAGTAGCCTAATCCGCACCACCCGTTCATCAATACTTACACTTAATTATTTTTTTTTGTCGTTGTAAATGGATAGCATACCTTTATTTTATTCATTTATTTTTTGGTGGTGCTAAGGATTGAACTCAGTGCCTCACACATGCTAGGCAAGTGCCACTGAGCTACAGCCCCAGCCCAATACTTAATTTAAAAAAATTATTTTTGTAGTTGTAGATGGACAGCATGCCTTTATTTTATTGGTTTCACTTTTATGTGGTGCTAAGGATCGAACCCAGTGCCTCACACATAGTAGGCCAGCGCTTTGCCTCTGAGATACAGCCCCAGCCCCAATACTTACTTTTGAACGCTTGCTATTTGGTTCCATGTGCCAGGGACAGAGGTTTGCAGAGAAGCCCAGGCCTTGCCCTTGTCCACTTACTGACTTCTTTCCCCTGCCAAATTGGGTGTTCTGATAAGGTGTCTTCAACTCCAGCTTTCTCCCCCAGGCAGCTGGGTCCCACCGGCCTCTCTTTGGTGGAGACACTAGGCAGTTTATAGGTTCATGGTACTGTTTGGGACAGAGGCACTAATATGCAGTGTTTTCCAACTCAGTTAGGAATATGTTTTATATCCCATCAGTATGCAACACATGGATATGTATATGTGCTGCTTAGAATCAATATTTATCACTGGTGATATATTCCAATATTTTATATTCCATTTTGTTAAAGAATGTTCATCATGACCCACCAAATTGATTTCCGTGACCTTCTAGTGATACACAACCTGCAGTTTGAAAACGACCCACGTGGACAAGAGGGACATTCAGGAATTAGAGAGCAGAAGTAAATATCGTGGGCTTTAGATGGTCTAAGGAGGCTTCCGGGAGGAAAAGGCTCTTGAACACCCTCCTGGAGGAGGGGTAGGGGCTGGATCAGTAAAGGAAAGTCATGGAGAGAAGACTATGAGCAAGGCTGTGGAGGACAAGCCTAGAGGTTGAGGGGTACGGTCAGCCTCTCTGTCAGGAGAACAAGTGGGGGATTTGATGGGGAATATGGAAACAGGCTGGCACGTGGTGTGGCTCTCATGCTGGGAAGGGCATGGACTCTGGCCAATCAGAACATGCACCCTGCTCCCAGGAGTGATGGTGCCAGTATCAGGCTGACCATCATCTTGGAAAGGGGAAAGGTAAGTGGAGGGGTTAGAATATGAGCAAGGACGGGTGGAGCTGGGAGTGGCAGGCTTGGGTACCAGAAGTTTCTGCAAAACGGAAAGATTGCTCTGCCTCATGCTCCTTTGAAAAGAGCAGCCATGAGATCTTTGCATATCCCCTGGGGGCTGCGTATTCACTTCTGGGTCAATGACGGGCTGCATATAGGATGCCGATGGTCTGGTCAGGTTGTAATAGAGCTGAAAACTTGTCACCTAGAGGCACCACTGCTGCCACATCCCTGCTGCACGGTGCGTGACTCTTGTGCTAGTGGTGATGCTGGTGCCAACAAACCTGGGCTGCCAGTCCTATAGAATACGGCAATCACAATTAGACACAGTGCATGTGTTTGATAATGATAATAAATGACTATGTGACTGGCTTGTGTATTTACTACTCTATGCTTTTTATGGTTATTTGGAGTGTACGCCTACTTATTAAAAAAAAAAAACTTTAAGATAATGTCACGTGACGCCAGCAGCAGCCTCGCGGGTCTCCTGTTTATCACATCTTGTGATTTCATCAGGTGGAGCAACTGACTCGGGCCCGTGGGTTTGTGGGAGCACACTCCACGGTGCTCAGGTGGGGATGAAATGGCCCAATGACACACTCGTCAGACGCGTCCCTGTTGGTAAGCCACGCATGGCTGTAATTCCACGCCCCCAAGACTCATGCCCAGGGTCCTGCAGGCTGAAGCCTGGGAGAGTGGCAAGACTCAGCACAGAGACCCACTGTGCAGGAGGGGTTGGTCAGGCAGACGACAGCCTGCCCAGCCATCTATGCCCAGCGCAATCAGACCAGGGGCGAGAGGGGCATGGGTCCAGCTCCACAACCTGCCTGTACCAGGAGTTTCAGAATCAAATAAAGGAGGAATCACAACATCTACCATCCTGGGGATTCAACTGTGAGCATTCGCTGAGGAGCAGGAGCAATGGCCCTGGACGTGCAGAGTGTTTTATGGGCATAAGCACAGTCTTGGGGGGCTGTAGGGAGCACTTTCCTCCCAATTTTCCTGAGAAAGGATTTTTTTGTTGTTGTTTAAATAACACAAATGTAATAGAAATGTCCAAAGTCATGATTTCAGGAATGAAATTTGTAGAACTTAACTCGGGTTTTCTTAGTTTTACGACAGTATAAAAATAATACATTTTTCATCAAGAGAGAAATAAAAACAATAATAAAAATCTAACATTTATTGTATGCTGATTATATACCAGAAGCTGTACTAGGTACTTTGCATCTCATTTAATTCTCACAACCATCCCGTGTAGTGCATCCTATTATCATCCTCTTTTGCAAAGAAAAACAATGAGGGAAGTTGGTATAACTCAACTGACAATGACATTCCAATTGTTCTACCACACGGAGAGAGCTATCATTACAGCCTATACGAAAGCAATGCCACTCCTCCTCACAAACACTGTCGTGCTGTTCTCAAGTCCACAAAGGCAAGGCATTATGAGACTAGCCCTTCTTCTTCCCCTGTATTATCAGCTTTTCATTACTATAATGAAATACCTGATACAGGATACTTATAAAGAAAAGAGGTTTATTTAGCTTACAATTTTGGATATTCAAAGTTCAAGATCTGAGCTGGGCACTGTGGGGTGCATTTGTAATCCTAGCTGCCTGGGAGGCTGAGGTGGGAGGATCACTTGAGCCCAGGAGTTTGAGATCAACCTGTGCAACACAGCAAGGCACATATCAAAAAAAAAAAAAAAGAAGGAAAGAAAAAGAAAAAGTTCAAGATGGACTTCTGGTGAGGGTGGTGAGGGTGGTGAGTGTGGTGGGTATGGGCATACCTTGAACTAGGAAGCAGAGGGAAGAGGAGAGGTCAGACTTGCTTTTTCTTCTTCTTCTTTTTTTTTTTTTTTTTTGACACTGGAGTCAGACCCAGGGTCTGGAGCATGCTAGACAAGTGCTTTACTACTAAGCCCAGACTGGCCTTGAACTTGCAATCCTCCTGTCTCAGCCTCCCAAACTGTTGGGATTCTAGGTGTGCAACCCTGTGTATAGAAAGTCTTGCTCCTTTGATAATCACTCTCTCTTGAGCACTAACAAGAGAATAACCTTAATCCGTTTTGGGGGGTGCATGACCCCAGTGACCCAAGGGTCTTCCACTAAGCCCCACCTCTTAAAGTTTCTACCACTTCTCAATACTGCCACTCTGGGGACCAAGCATTTGACACATAGTCCCTTGGGGGACATTCCAGTCATATCCATACCGTAGCACCCCTATTGCCACCTTGTGTAGGGCTGAGTCTTTCCCGCTAGTATGGCCATCTTCTTCTCCTTGTGCACATTTCCTGTACCTTGATTTGTTGCTGCCAAAGCCTTTTGTCTTTTCAAGAGCTGAGTAGGAGTGGTGTATGGAGCTAGTGCTTAAAAGCAAATTAATCCTGTGACTTTCTGTCTTGGTTCATCTTCCATTGCTATAACAGGACACCCAACACTAGGCAATTTATAAAAAAAGACAGGCTTATTTTGGCTCGCTGTTCCGAAGGCTGGGAAGTCCAACGGTCTGGTGCCAGTGTGTGCTCAGCTCTGGTGAAGTCCTCCTGTGCTTCATCTCATGGCAGAAAGTGGAAGGGCCAGTGGGACCTGGCTCTGGGACTGTTTGGCTGAACTTGAGCAAGTTACTCCTGTTTTTGGAGTCTCAGTTTCCGCTTGCGTGGAATTGACCGACAGGTCTGGATGGCAGTGAGTCCTCCCAGTTCCAATATTGTCTCTGACCTAGTCCCCAGTCTCCTAAGTCCTGGAGGAAATGCTTCCCTGCTGGAGACCAACCCTGTGGGGCTCAACTTAAAATTCCAAGAGCTGGGTTTCCAAGACGCCTGCCTTCCCAGGGGTCTCTTATTTGTGGCTAGGGAAGGATGAGCCCTGGGCTGCCTGTGGCCTGACGTGGACAGGAGAGAGGGGCAGGAAGGAAGGGGAAGGCCCCTTTGGGGGAGGGCAGAAGGACCTTGGAGCTGGAGCCGGTCATCAGCCCAGAGATGATGGGTGGGGAGGAGCTCTGGCATGTGGCTCTCCTCAGCTTAATTACTGTAATTCCGAGAAGACCCACGTCTAAGCCTGGGAGTCCTCTGTGGAAGACGGTGTCTCTGCAGTGTCCGCAGACAAGGACGTTAGTAAGCTGGCCGTCAGCGCTCCGTCACTTGCCATGTAGGGAGGGCTGCGCTGACAGATGGAGGTGAGCTGGCCGCGCAGGTCAGACCTGGCCAACACCCTGCCCACGTGCCCGGCTCCCCTTGTCCTGCAGACCCAGCATAGTCACAGGGACAGAGCCATGAAGAGGTCTGTTACCTCTAGGGAGAGGGTGGAGTGGTGGGGAGAGAGGGGACACCAATTCAGAGAGAGGCAAAAAAGGATGGGAAAGAGCCAGGGACGGTGCCTTTGGCTGTCCTTGTGCTGGGTAGCGCGTCCGTGTTAGAGGGGCTTCTGAGGGCCCTCTCTGGGGGTGCCAGGGTGTGTGTGTGAGATTATGATGGTGAGTAAGAGGACAGCTGGCAGGGCCTAGGGAAGCCTGCCCTCCACTTAAGACTCTTGCCCACACATCACTGCTAGCCTGGTACCACCCCGAGTCTGGAAGTGATTACCCAGGAACTTCTGTGTTGATTCTTGGCAAAGTGCCAACGCAGATGACTGAAACTGATGATTTGTGAGTTCTTGGAAAAGAAAGGTGATTGCTAGAAGCCAGCATGAGTTCACTTAGAACAAAGCAGATCAACCGACCCCCCTTTTGTCTTTTTGATAACTCTTTGATTGGTAAATCAGTGTAACTGGGCACTTCTGCTCAGCAGGGCTGCTGGGGGTGGTGACCCTTCTCCTGCTATGATTCACCTGCATGTGGGAATCAGGCACCACAGGGCAGCGTGGCTGAGCATCCCTTCCTAAGGTCTCTGTTTTTATTCTAGACTTGCACAGGAGAAGGGGGTCCCGTGAGTCTAGGGACTGGTCCCCATCCTCACGTTTATTCATAACTGCACTGGATGACTGCAGCAGAGGCCAGCAGGCAGGAAAGGACAGCATGCTCCTTACTGCGGAGAAGGGGAGTCATCACAAGAGCCAGGCCAGGAGGGGTGCCACCCAGTTCTAGGTGTTAGCCACCTATTCTTAGGGGAAATGTTATAAACTTCTATTTCTTTTTCTTTTTTTGGCCACATCCTTAGCCCTTTTTTGTATTTTATTTAGAGACAGGGTCTTGCTGAGTTGCTGAGGCTGCCTTTGAACTCTCAATCCTCTTGCCTCAAACTCGGAGCTGCTGGGATAACAGGTATATGCCACTGTGCCCAGCAAAAAAAAAAAAAAAAAATCTTTTTGGTAGCGGGGACTGAACCAGGAGCATGTAAACACTGAACCACATCCCCATCCCTTTTGTAATATTTTATCTAGAGACAAGGTCTCAACTGAGTGGCTGAGTACTTCACTAAGTTGCTGAGGCTGGCTTCAAACTTGCAATCCTCCTGCCTGAGCCTCTGCAGCTGCTGGGATTACACGCATGTGCCACTGTGCCCGGGTGCTACAAACTTTTGATTAAAGGGCAAGCACTCTGTGGCAAGGCCCATCAGCAAAGCTAGCTTTGAGTTTCTGCTTCCTTTGCAGGTAGTAACCAGCCAGCTCCAGGGAGAGCTGAGGTTTAAATGAGTGAGTACAATCTCCGGATTCTTAGGGATATCTGGGAATTAGATTCTTAGTGAAGAGCGTGGGAACTCAAAGTCACTGTAGCTTGGATATGAGGAAAGGTGACCTCTTTATACTTAGAGGCTGATGAGACCTGGTGGTTGGGGTTGGCCAGTCATGAGCAGGCAGTGTAAAATCACTCTTGGCAGCCTTGTGAATAAATGGAAAAATGAAGTCCAGCTGGCAGTGTACCCGGGTGGACTAAGAGCCACTGAATTGTTCTCTCTAAAGGGGGGAACTCACCTCCCACCCCTCAGTCGTTACCATTGAGAAGGGACCCCCATAGTGTGCCACAGAACTCTGTCCTAACCCTGTTCAGCAATTTCATCCATGACGTGGATGAAGACACAGAGAGCAGGATTATTAAATTTTAAGATGACAGTTAGAAGGGATAATTGAGGTCCAGAGAGATAGCTGAGGGTTCGAAAACATCCTGACAAGCTGAGATGATGCCTATAACAAACAAGATGAAATTTAACAGGGACCAATATTAAGCCCTATATTTAGGTAATAAAAATGAATTATGTAGGTTCAGGATGGGGGAAACATGACTTGGAAGAATTTCAAATTAAAATTCTGCATCGGGTTGCGTTGAGCCTAGACTGCCTGATGGGGGAAGCAGAGAGCAAACTGCTTTATCCCATGCAGGAGGGCAGTGGGCCAGGCAGGTGGGCAGCCATGGACTTGGGGTCTGAACGAGCTGGGGTGGGGGGGGGCAAATGGGCAGATGAGGACTGAGTCATGGCACATGCGAGGTATGTGGGTTGTCGGCATCCACGGGAGGCTGGGCTCCCTGTATCCTGGGTCACTCTGTCCCAGGCTGCCTGCTTTGGTCATTTCTCAGTTGGCATCTGCCTAGTCTGTAAGCTGGTTCTTAAGGACCAAAGATCAGTGGGTCAGAGACCAGAAATAACAGCATGGTAGAGGTGGGAAACAGATGAGTGACAGCTAGGGGTAAAGGATGGGGAAGAGGTGTGTGTGGGGGGCCTTTGTGGTGATAAGCCGTTTGGCATCTTGATTTCAGTGGAGGTTACATGAGTCTGTACAGGCGGAAATGGCAGAACTGCATACCCATGTGCAACAAGGATTTCCTGTTTTCTACTATAGTATAGTTACATAAATTGTAACTATTCAGGGAATCTGATCAAAGGGTCTATGAGGCGTTCTGGGCTATTTTTATAACTTCCTTTGAATCTGTATATATTTTAAAGTTTAATTAAAAACAAAACAAAGCTAAGGCCTCCTCTGCAATGAGTGTGGTGTGGGGGCAGATCTCTTTTTACTTCTGGGGAACACCAGCTGTTAGGACCGCCTGGGGGAAGGAGAGGGAGAGGATTTGTAGGCAGGAGGGCCCTAGGGTCCCAGGCTTTTTAAGAGCATGTGACAAAAGGTCGAAGACATTGGGAACTATAAAGATTAAGCAAGAGGGCTGGGGTGGTGACTCAGTGGTGGAGCACTTGCCTGGCATATGTGAGGCACTGCGTTCGATTCTTGGCACTGCATATTAAAAAAAAAAAAAAAAAAGATTAAGCAAGAGGAAGACAAGAGCTCTTCCCAAGTTGACCTTGAGGACCCCCAGTGGAGGAAGGACAGGGACACACACATTCCCCAGCTTGAATCCTGGGAGGTCACCTGATTCAGCCTGGGAAAACCCTCCCAATTTTCTCTAAGAGCTGGTAAAGCAAACTCTTAAGATCTCTTGATTTGGGAACTTAGCAAGAAGACCCTCCCCCCACTCTAAGCATGACTTCATGCAGCACGCAGGTGGGACCAGCCTTGAGGATGCCTCACAGGGAGGCCAGTTCTTGCTTCTTTTCAGAGGGAGGCGTGAGGCTGAAAGCACTGAGGGACACTGCCAGATGGGTCCCAAGAGGGGCCCTATTGCACTCCAAGGGGGTGGCTGTGCCCGCCTGCCAGGCTCTGGCTCAGCCAGTAGTGCTCTTCTCTCTGCATTTCCTGGGTTCCCCAGGGGCCAGCCATGGGCCTGTTTCCAAAACCAGTGCAATTTGTGGACAGCACAGAAGGGTCGTGTACTTCCACAAGGTGATGGGGAGGCGGTTCCTTTCCAGATGTGCGGACGGGAAGCCAGCCAGTTTTCCAAGTTTCTTTTCTCTCAGGGTTGCAGGAGGCCTTGGTCGGGTCCCCTCAGCCCTGGCTCCAGGACATGTGATTCACTTGTGCCTCAGTGCACCTCTCATCTCATTCCCAGGGCCTCCCTTGTCCTGAAGCTCCCTCCTCCTCTTTCAGAGTCCCTGAGAACTCAAGCTGTGCATCTGACATCCCTGCAATAGCCACTGGCTTGGTCAAGTGGCACAGTCCACCGCTGCAAAGACAGTCATCTGGACCTTAGCTGCTGCCTCCGTCCTGCTCAGAACAGGTCTCTGAGTGATGGCTCCTTTGACACCTTCGTTTCCTTCATCCTAGCTGGGACCTGCCATGTTCCTGCTCTCCTAGGAACCAGTTCTTTTGCATCCTGGGCAGGACAAGCAGCTGGTGCCAAGTGGTTGTAGAGTTTGATATAATCTGGAAGCAAATATGCAGGAAGGGAGCCGAAGGGCTTGAAGAGATTGGGGAGTCGTAGGGAGCTGGAGCCTCAATTAGGGAGGAGGGGGCGGACCATGCCCCAGCTGGAGACTTGGCAGGGAGGGAGGGGAGGAGGATTATATCTCGTGGGTCATTTCTCCTCCCCACATACAGCAATGTGGATGTGTCTGGCTTTGGGACACCTGTGTTCATCAGAGTAGAGCACAGAAATGAGGCAGTGGTGGTATTAGATGTGGGAGGGGTGGGAGCCATCACGAATTCTCATTGCATCAATCTGGTGAGAAACTGTGACTTGTTTTTCCTGCAGCCTATTTCTGATCCTATTGGGGGATGATCAGATAGGGTAACGGATGTGGCCCAGTTGTGCCCAGGACTCAGGGGAAGCAGCACACTGTCCCCTCGTGCAAAGTGAAGCTGCTGGCTGGGGAATGAAGGAGGGCCACATTTGCTGGTCCTTTCTCTCTCCCATGGATATCTCTGGACTTCCCTAGAAGACACTGCAAAGCAGCTGTTCAGAGGGATGAAAAGCTCAAGAGCCATTTGTGACCAGAAAGCCATGTCAACATCTGGGTAACCAACCGGGAAATGGAGAAGGGGGCATGGTAGGGCCCACTCCGGGAGTGCAGTGCCTCACTTGAAATCATTGATTAAAATTATTCAAAGTATCATTGTCTGCTGAAGGAGGCACAGCTGCAATGGAAACAGTGTTTCTTTTCCTCCTGCTTCTGAAGGGGTCTTTCCTGGCTCAGTTTCTCAGGGTGCCTCCTCCCCCGCCCACTGAATCTGGAAACAAAGAGGAGAGAAGTGTGGAGTGGAGGACATGGAGCACCCTTGCCCCATGCTGGACAGATGCTGGATCTTTCTCTCTTCCTTTACTCATCTGCCAAATGGGTATAAGGTTCTCCTTATCTACGGTGAAGCCTTGCCTCAGGGTGAAGTGAGATAGTATATTCTTACAGTTCACACCCTGCTTCATTCCACCGTGTGTTTGAGGCAGGTTCTAAAAATAAAAAGATAAAAATAAATACTATGTGAAATGATTTTGCAATTGTATTCTAGGAACATTTTTCTTATTGTCACTCATAAAGGTGTGGAAGTATATTTCCAGACATACCTTCAGTTTAATCTTGGCCTTCCAGGCCTTAGCTGAACAGCTGACCTGGTAGGGGATGTCTGGACCTGAGGTTGGCCCTTCACTGGGCCCTCGGGCTGGTTTTGTCTCAGAGGATTCGGGTGGCTCAGTGCGGGTCAGTCCTGACTCTCAGGCTGCTCTGGGTAGAGGCTCTGGATTCTCCATGATAAGTAATGTCCAACTTCCTGGTGACCGTCTCCTCTCTGCCTGGCCCATGCTGAATGAAGAAAACCACGGAGTCTCTCCTACAGGGGCTCCCAAGGAAGGCCCTAGGAGGGTAAGACCTGTATCTGGTTAGCTTGACTTGAAGAGTTGACTAAGTCCTTCTTATTTCAATTCTTGGTCCGTAAGCTGGACATCAAGACACCTCCTCTTCCTCCCTCACAGCAATGCGAGAGGATAAAATGAGACTGTGCTCTGATAGGAAAAATTGCTATGCAAATGCAAGAAATCATCATCTCTATTCAGTGCAGCTCGAAAGTGATTTCAAAAATAACAGAGCCATTAGGATTGGGAAGCAGATATGACCAAGAGGGTTTGCCTTAAATACTCCACAGAGTTTTTCAGGGGTCTATGCAGAACTGGGAGCCCAGGCCACCAAAAGGAGCCATTCTCACAGAGGAAATGGAATGCCTGTCAACTCCAGAGCATTTATTGACTCTGAAATATGTGCCCAGCACAGAGATCGGCGTTGTAGGTGAAAGGTTGTTGTGGGCTGAATCACATACTTCAGATTCACAGGACTTAAACTAGGTATGTCAAGATGTGACCGACTATATTTGGAGACAAGGTCTTTAAAGAAGTGATTCAGTTAAAATTAAATGGTTAGGGTGGACCCTAATTCAATGTGACTGGTGTCCTTATAAGAAGAGGAAATTTGGGCACACACAGATACCAGGGATACACATGCAGATGAAAGACCATGTGAGGACACAACGAAGAGGCAGCATCTGCTAGCCAAGGAAAGAGGCCTCAGGAGACACCAATCCAGCTGACACCCTGATCTCAGACTTCCAGACTGTGAGAAAATAAATTTCTGTCGTTTAAGCCATCAGGCTTGTGATATTTTGTTACAGCAGCTTGCGCAAACTCATACAAATTTATATAGAGAGGTAGAGTTATTCCTTAATTCCTTTATAAATACTTATGAGCTGGGCACTATGTTAGTATCGGAGACTCAAAGTAAATGACAAAGATGTAGTTTTTGCTCTCAGGAAGCTTAAAGTCTGATGGGGACAGCTGCCTTTGTGATGGGGAGATGGGACCAACACTCTGAGAAAATAGGGTGGCATCTCATTATGTGTCATACATAATATGAGATAACTTCATATTAAATTGACTAGTGCTGACTTCAAGTGGTGGAAGGTCAGAGAAAAATGAAAATAGGAGGAAATGAAAGAGACGGGTTTGAAGAGTGGAATAGATCAGAGGGGATGAAGATCCGGGCTGCAGGGCAGTTTAGGTCCAGCACGAAGAGAGGGCTGCATGGAAGGTGCCCATGCCCTGGGGGCCCAGCTGTGCTCCAGGGGACCAGCCCTGACAGGCTTCCCCCCGTAGGGAGCTGCCACCCTCTCGCTCTTGCTCTAGAGCCACTAGGGCTTGGCCGGCCCTTCTGCGGTTATTTGCTGCCATTTCTCCAGGCAGATGGGGACTGCTGGCTGTTCATCAAGTTAGCAATTAACAAGTAATTCATTAGGCGCCTAATGAACAAATTATTAACCTGGCAAGCCATGTCCAGCCACCGACTGGAGGGAGAAATGGCTATTAATAAGGTCTTGGAGTGGCAGCTGTGGTTTAGTGGTTAAGGTGCTGGGCAGAGTGACAGGAGATGTGGGCTCTGGACTGGCGGGCCGAGTTGCTTTCCCTCTCCAGGCCTTATTTCACTACTCATGAAGTGGGGGTAATAAAACCCAATTAGTGGGCAAATTAAGTGTCAGAAACCGTCTGCATGAATGTAGGGCATTGGATTATATAAACCCTAAGGCTGCTTGGTCCTAACTTTCATGACTGCTCCTCAAGCCACTGTGTGCTGTGCCGGCACTGCCACCACAATGCCCTAATTGGTCAGTACAGTTGACCCTCCGAATCCACGGGTTCTGCGTTTGCAGTGTCACCCAACCCAGAATAAAAAAAAAAAAAAATTATTTGAAAAAACCCATTGTGTCTGTGAATTTGTGCAGACATTTTTCTTGTCATTATTCCTTAGCAATACAGTGTCACAACTCCTTACACAGCATTGGCATGGCATTAGGCGTTGTAAGTCATCTAGAGCTGACTTCAAGCATGCGGAGGGAGCTGTGTAGGTTCTAGGCAAACATGCCATAGTCTATAAGGCCCTTGAGCATCCTTGGACTTTCGGTACCCACAGGGGTCCTGGACCCAATTCTTTTCAGATATCGGGGGACAACTGTACGCACTCAGTACCTCAGGTACACCTGGATCCTGTGCAGTGTGGGGAAGATGTGGTAATGTGTCCCCTGCTCTCATGGAACTTAGGATTTGGTTGAGGGTATCAGATGTTCACGCACAGCAAACTAACTAGAGCGCACAGCAATTTAGAGTAGGGCTGAGAACTATAAAATTTCACGGGAGAAAGAGAAGCGTCTACTGGGATAAAGGGGAGGGGTCTCATAGGAAGGCAGGGACTTACAGCATGACTCCATTGTGTTTTTCTGACTATAAAAATAACACGTGCTCCTTCCCCCAGATCTGCAAGAAGAGGGAATTGGGAAGGAGAAGGGAAAGCTAATCCGTCATCTCATCACCCTCAGATAGCTGCTGTTGGCATTCTCACGTGCATCTGGAGGGATTTTAACAGGCAGAGAGATGGCGGAGGCTGTTCCAGGTGGAGGAAAGCCATAGGTGAAGGGTCTGCGGGGGAGGGGACAGACGCATGGACTGGGAAGACTGGAGCCAGGCTCCCTGAGCATAATGGATGGAGGCCGGCATAGAGGGGAAAGGGCTGGGAGGGGAAGCCGAGGCTAGACTGCAGGAGTGGAAGAGGGTGGAGGGAGGGCTGAGCCCCAGAGTCCAGCCAGCAAGCCAGACCCTCCACTCTTCAATAACACCCGTGACGCAAGGGAACGTCCTGCTGTAGATGTCCCACTTAGGAGAGACACTGCAGAAGCCTCCGCAGGAAAAAGGAACGTGAGGCTGTGTCAGAGTTCCCAAAGAGAGCATGGCAACGGAGGAGGCCAAGAGAGCCCCTTCTAGTTGTTGGTGGGGACCATGGCAGGTGTGTTAGCAAGACCTCAGGTGACCAGGGATCGTGTCCTGTTTTGTCCCCCAACCAGCAGGTGTGACCTCCCTTCAGACCCTTGTCTCATCTCTGGGGAGTGTTGGATCCACAACTATATTTTTGGTCATATAATAGCAGAGGAGTTTTAGCTGACCAAAGCTCTGTTGTGTAGGATCATGAAAGGAGAGAATAGGTATTTCTATGATCTGTGTCTTAGAGATGAGAAGTTGAGGTTCAGGGAGTCAAAGCGACAAACTCAAGATCATAAGGCTAGTTACAAAGTAAGGCTGAGAATACAGATCTTGGGACTGTAAATTGTGTGTGTGTGTGTGTGTGTGTGTGCATGTGTGTGTGTGTGTGTGTGTGTGTGTGAGAGAGAGAGAGAGAGAGAGAGAGAGAGAGAGAGAGAGAGAGAGAAGAGAGAGAGATTGATTAATTAATGGGCCCATTCCCCTCCAGGAAGCAGTATAGCTGGGTGGAAAAGTGAATAGTTTTTTGGAGATGGGGTAAGTTGTATGTTCAATCTTCTGCTCTACTATTTTACTTATTGAAGAATTTTGAAAACCATTGCACCTTTTCTTTATTTTCTTCTTATGTCAAATGGGTTAATAATACCATGTATCTCCCTGGACTATTGCAAGGTTTAAATGAGATATTATGGGTGGTGTGGGTATAGTACATAGTCCATGTTCAGTTAATGTTGATTATTACTATTTTTGTGTTAATTCTGTGCTCATTGGAGTTTCAGAAATAACTCGAGTCTTGTGGTTTTCCTCAGTTCTCTTCCATGGCCAATGACTTTGGAGTTAGGGAGAATGCATGTCCAGTCCTGGGCTACAGAGTTTGCTTGATCTTGAGGGAGCCAGATGCAGAGTTCCCTAATGGACCCTTTAATTAGTCAAACACCCAAGTTTTTTCAGGATGCAGAGTCCTTCTTTGGTCCCCGTGACAGAGAAGTTGAGACTTACCAGACAGTCCATCTGTTTCCCCACATTGGCTAGTCCTGGTGTTTTTAGACAGGACCATGTAATTGGTTCACACCAATGGGTATCATATCACTTTTGGCCAATCTCTGTCTTCCAGCTATCTCTCTTTTTGGTTCAACAACTGAGGAGGCTTGTGTTCCAGGTGCAGGAGCTTCAAGATGCTGCTGCACAAGTCAGCCTTGATCCCCGAGTGATTGTATGGATCAGAGGCCCCTGCCAATTACACTGAACATGGTGCATGAAGAAGAAAAAGAAGTTTGCAGAATTGATCCTCTGAGACTTTGCAGTTGTTTGTTGCTGTAGCAAGAAACCCAACTTGGTCTAGCTTAACTAACACAATCCATTTTGGTTGGCCAAAGTCTAACATTTTACATGAATACCTTGCATTGCATAGCTTGCCACAGCATAGCATAGAGTAGGTTCACAATCCTCATCTTTTTTCATCCTTAGAGAATTATGTATATGGAAATGGCCCCTGATACATGGACTTGGGCCAGTGTTCTTTCTTTATGAAATGACTTATCTCAAATCCTTATTTTTACATCTACCCATTATATAGTCCGTGCCTCTCCCCCACCACACCCTAATTCAATCACGGTAGCTTACAAACTCCATTGCACTTCTTTGCTCAGGTATTTGTGTCCCCTGTCAAGCTGTAGCACCTCCCTCCTGTCTTACTGAAGACAGAGGCAATGTCTCCTAGGTGTTGTGTCTCTATTTCAGAGCCTAGAGCATAGTAAGTGTTCAATACACTGCTCCTTCAAAAAAAAAGGGGAAGAAGCCGAAGGACAGGGAAGAAGGGAAGGAGGGTTGAACTTGAACTCTGAAAAGATGGGACTCTGAAGGGGGCTCCTGGGGTGGGAACCTCCCAGAACTCCTATCGGCAAGCGCAGCATCAGCGTGCCTCCTGCTCCTACTCCTGGCTGACCCTGGGGGCTGGGTGGGAGACTTTTCTCCTTCTCTGGGTCTGAGGTGGATGGGATGGAGTATCTGGTGTGGAAGGCGTGGCAAGGGCAGTGAGTGACATCTTGGAAAGAAAAGCCTGCTTTTCTCTCACAGAAGCAGAGATCCCAGACCTGGAGGGGACTCGGGATTCATGGTACCAGCCCTTGGAAATGGATTAGATGAACTTGCATGCCCACTCCAAGTGACTGGCTGTGGCTGCCTGGGGCTCGGCACTGAGAGGTCCTAGCTGTGACCAGTGAGCAATCTGTGCCTTGGGTAGGGGAGGGAGTGGCATGTGAGTGCCACAGATGAGGCTTCTCAGACCTCATTTGAATCCCTTTCTCCTGGTGCCTGATTTCTCCGGTTAGGAAACCATTACCTTGCATTAAGGCCCATCTCTCTTTAAAACACGGATGTGTCAGAGAGAAGTAATAAGAAGGTACTGAAGAATTCAATAATTGATTGAGATTGATTACCAAAAAGAGACCATTATCAGTTTTTCTGGTTCTGGAGTGCACAGTGCACTGGCAAATCAAAATAGATTATTACTTCACTCAGGGTCTGTTTGCCAGACCGTCTTCCAAGGCTGCAGCTGACCCAGAGGAGACGGGAGAGCGATCCATGTGGTGGAAGGCCACTGGGAAACTTGAGGTCGCCTCCCCCAACCACCAAAGTGTCCCCTGCCATGGGAACTCTGGGGGACCAGGAAGTATGGAGGTGCTGACCTCTGTGATGGGCACCAGATCAGCTCTTCTCCTTCCTCTGTTTGTAAATAGCCCTGGTCCCCGCTTATGTCCAGTGCTGTGGCCATTCTGTCTGCAGAGAAGGGTGGCTCCTTGTTGGGGTGGGAGAGTCCCATATTCTTGCACTGTGGCCAGTTATCCATGGGCTGTCCCTCCCTCGCCCACTTCATCGGGTGGCCTGGGGGTAGAACTGAGCTTGATGCTCCTTTGTTGCCTCTTCAGACTAAAATATTATTGGGGTCACTGGGCCATAGTGGGGTGGGGGTCGGGGATTACCCTGCTAACGAGTAAGAACGAGGCAGTTCATTGTGTCAATCAGGAATTCTAAAGAGTCTGACTCCCATTAATGTGCTAAATCTTTATAGAATTAGACTTTAAAGTTAAGAGCATAAGCCAATCTAGTTTGAATTAAAAGAACTTAAATGGCAAAAAAAAAAAAAAAAAAATCCTCTGGTCAGATTTATCAGTTTTTCCTAAGAGGAATAGAATGGGTGAAGGTGAAACTATTTATTATAAGGGTCAGTTGGACCCCAGGAAGTCCAGGAGCAGGGGAACTAGGAATGGGAACTAGGCCAGGAGTCTTAGGCCCACATCCCTCTGCTAATGTCATATTGGGTGAGAGGCATGGCTTGCTTTATTCACTCATGGAACACTTCCTGAGCACTTAGGTAGCAGCCTCCAAGTACTTGATGATGATGAAGATGTGGGTTCCATCTTCTAGAGCTTTGGGTTGAGTGAGGGGTATGGGATATGAGGAGTGCTAAGGGGTCTCACCCATGAAGAGGGAATGTTGCATCTTTACTGTGCAGCTGCAAGTCACTAGGGCAGCTATGCCAAGTAGTTTAGTGGCCCCGGGGCACTCATTCCTAAAACAGATGGTGAGGGGTGGTCTCCAGAACTCACCCTGAGCTGTGGGCTGCCTAAGAAACCCACAACAGTCATTGGCACAGTGGGGAATCTCAGACACTTCAAAGTGCTGTCATGTTCAGTGTCTCATTTGATCACCCTGTTCCGGGGTGAGGTTGGAAGGGTAGAGAATTACTCTCTTGGAGACCTAAGGTCACATGGCTGGCTGGTGGCGGATCTGGCAGCTGGAACCCAAGTATACTTTCCTGGCTCATTCCGTGGAACGAATTGGATGGAAGATGAATCGCAGGAGTTTGGATGGAGCACAGAGGACAGAGATTCCAATAGTACACATCTCTTTCTCCCTCCCTGCTATTTCCCTCCCCACCACCTCTTCTTGTAACTGGGAAATCCTTACTAAGGGCAGATCATGGCACTGTGCTACCCCCAAACAGTACCAAGCTCTTCCCTGGGTTGGCAGCAAGCCCAGAGCAAAGTTGGAACTCAAGCCCTAGTCTGGGCCTCTCGCCACAATGCCACACTTGCTGGTTGGGATGTTGTCTTAGGAGCCAGGCAGCGAGAATATAAAAGGATGGAGTCACTCCAGAGCAAACGCTCATTTTCTTGGGGTAGCTGGGAGGACTGCAGAACGAGGAGCGCAGAAACCCCTTCCCTCATAGGGAGAGAAGACTCCCCCGTTTTGGAGTAGGGAGCAGCGGGTGCCTTTCTCCCATGGATGCCCACCTGGGGCCTACCATGTGAATACAGTGACTTGGACTGGGGAGTGGGAGGGGATAGGAGCAGGCCTCTGTCTGCCCTGCTGAAAGCAGATGGCATCCACATCCGGCCAGCACCTGGGGAGGTTGGCGGATAGCTATCTGCCCCAGGGTGCATGCAATCTGAGGAAATTCTGGGATACTCACCCCCATGACAGATTTTTGGAGGTGTTTGTATTGTCTCCATGGAAGACTCCTTCCAACCCTAAGAGTCTAGGGCAGATGATGGTCAAAATTCTACCATTAGTGATTCATTCTTTCGGGTTAAACTTTGCCCCTCCCCCGGATTTCCTACTCTGATAAGACAGCAGGAAAGCACTGGGACCCAGAGACCGCAGGGTAAGGAGAGAAAGTTCTGAATGATGGGAAAGGAAGACTCCAGAGCAAGAGGTCAGGGTGATGGGGCAGGCATTGCAGGTAAATGTGTTCATTTGGTCAAACTCCACCTCCGGCCCAGGGAAGGCACATCCATTTAGAGACACTGGTCCCCATTTTGCTGTTCAAAACCCTCATGAGCAGCCTTCCAGGCCTGGAGATGGACAGTCCATCTCAGACCAGGCACTGATACTTCACCCACTTTCCAGGGCCGGCTAAATAAAGACATGGCCTCAGTGGGGGGCTGCTGGGCCTGAGAGCTCTCCTGGGAGGTGCCAGGCAGGGGAGCCTTCTCCCCGCAGCTTGGCAGAAGCAGTCCCTGCCCCTCTCCCCCCCAACAGCTTGGCAGAAGCAGTCCCTGCCCATCTCCCTTGGTTCTTCTTGACCTTGAGTAACCTGGCAGATGGCCAGTGCCAAGAGCTGGGGAGGGTGTGTGTGCTCAGGAGAGAGGCCGTGGGGTTGTACCAGGCAGCTGGGGGCTGCCAAGCACACACTGGCACCAGGACAAGGCTGGGCGTGGTCAGAACGTTGCCAACCACAGATGGAGCAATGTGGTCCGGCAGTGGGGGAGGCTAGGCCATGAGCTGAGCTAGTGTAGGCTTACAATAGTGTGACAGAAGGGCCATTTAGCAGCTCAACCCTGCTGCTGTGGGGAGGTGTGAAGGGACAGGTGAGGTCTGGGATTGTGGTCCGAGGTCTGGTGAAAGAGAGATTCAGAGCAATACCTCTTCCCATGCCCCAAACAACCTTGGGTGCCTTCTCCCTGCCCACCATAGTTCGCTGGTGTGGGCACTGCAGTGGGGTGGATGCTTCCTGCCCTCTTCATCTTCCCTTTCCACTTCCAGGAGGGGTGCAGGAAGCTCACGGGCCCAGTGAGGATCCTTTTTGAGTCCTGGCTCTGCCACTTGCTGGTCCTAACACGACCATGGCTTTCTTTGAGCCTGAGTTTGTTCACCGAGAAGGGAAGCTACTGTGGTCACAACTTCCTTCCGGGGATATTGCGAGGATGGTGAATGTGAGCTTTGTGCAGCTGTGGGGTGCTGTACTCACCTCAGGTGGTATTGATGGCTTTCTGTCCAGCTGCTTCCCATCTGTATCCCTCTCCTCCCCTCTAAGCTGCTTCCTCCTCTTCTAATGGGCTACCCTGGAGCTTGGGGGCTCCCCAGGATGGGTGGGGCTGCAGAGATGTCTCTGGGGCCCTGGGGAGAGGCTTAGTAAAGCCAGATACCCCACCTCCTGCCTGTGCCTCCATCCAAAGGGGATGCTGAAGCACTGAGAACATTGACCAAAATCAATTAGAGAAATCAATGCCCCTGAGTGCCGCGTGCATTTCTTCCCTTCTCACCCTGTCTCACCCCCACCCGGCAACCCCAGCGGCTCTGTTCATTCTTTGGGAATCAGATAGTTAAATCCTTGCTGATCTCCATTCCCACACTAGTTTGCTCTTTCTGAACTGGGCCTCAAGGATTAAAAGTGGTCCTGTGACAAGGAAATGATGGCAAGAGAGCCATTAGAGGGAGACAGGAGCCGGGAAACGGGCTGGGAAAGTCCAGGATGCTGCAGGCCTGGGCTGCAGAGCTGGGCAGTGTGAAGCTGGGCCATGTACACAGGACCCCTTCTGGTCTCCAGACTTGAACTCCAAGGATGAGCCCAGGAAAAGCCAAGAGGATAGGCAAAGAAAGGGACTTTGATTCTCAGGAGTTTTTCACACTGTTGCTAGACAGGATGGGAAGGAAGGGGTCATCTCAGATGTTCTTAAGGCAGACGTGATCTGGACAGGCCTGGAGAGCTGCCACTTTGTTTATTTATATGCAGTGCGGAACTGACCAACGCAGGAGGTTGGATCTCGACTGCCTGAGTTTGAATCCTAATTTGACTGTTTAGAATATGACCTTCGGCGAGTTAAATCACTTCTCTTGACTCTGTTTTCTCATGTATAAAATGGGTATGTCAAACCTAGTTCCCATCTTGTTATAAGAATTAAAGGAGGATCTACATGTATTTTGGCTATTTATTTTTCACAGTGGCAAAGCCTAAACCGTCAGGGCTGGTCTTTCTATCCTGGCCTGGTCCTCATATGAACGGAAGGCCGTTTCCTCCCCTCTTCTCCGTGTTTAGTCGTTATTGACACCCTGCTGGTTCATCTTTCAATGCAGTGCCTCTAACAACCATCTCTTCCTGTCCATGCTCATTGCTACCTCCTGTTTGGGGGCCTCATTATCTCAGGCTTGGACTGTTACAATCAACTCCCAACTAATCTCTGGTCTCCATCCTTCACAAGGCTGTCAGATTCATCTTGGCAAAACCATTTCACTCATCTGCTCAGAGCACCTTCCTTGGCTCCTGGTGGCCCAAGTCTGAAGCCTGCAGTGCTTGGTCCCCCACTGTGCATCTCAGTTGGACCTCCAGATGTTCTCCCACTAGGCTTTTCCTACATGTGCCCTTGGCTCCTCCCAACTATGGGATGTTCCTCAAACCTTCCTCCCCACGGTTGCCTTGGTGAGGCAGTACCCTTGCCTGGAATGTCCTCTTGCTCTGCTAAATTCCACTCATGCTTCCAGGTCCAGAGTGAGCCCACTTCCCACAGCAGCAAGTTTTGGGTTGCTCACTTTCTTTTCATGGGTGCATGATTTAACTCCATCGATAGATGCTTCCACGGCAAGGGCACCCTGTCCCTATTCCCTACAGCCTTTGGCGTCATGCTGAGCGCAGAGAAGACGTTCAATAAATTTGTGCTAGTTGACTGGTGGTGGGATGCCCTGTGTCAGGCTGCTGTCCCATGGCTATGGACACCTCTCCCTTACCAGCTTTGTGGTTCCTGATGGCTTCTCAGGACGGTAAGACACTGTTTTCTTTTCATTCTTGAATTTTTATCTCTGGGGCAAGGGAACTCACAGCCTTCTTCTTTCCAATAAAGTAAATACAGTGATGAGATTCTGGTCACTGAGCAGGTGGCTACACTGTAAGGCTAACACAGGTCTACACATGTGTGGGTGTTCAGGGGTGGGCTATACCCCCCCCCCCCAGTGGAGCGGCTGGGCTGGGCTTATACACGCTGAAGGAGGGATGCAGGAAAGGAGGGTGTGTGAGGTATCCTCAGGGCTTATGTTGTCATCTCCTAGGAACAATGTCCTTCCCCCATGACTCCTTCTTGTAAGAGCTGCTTTTATCTTCTAGAAACTTCTTCTTTTTTTTTTTTTAAATTTCTCTTGAACCCTGGCTGTTTTTTTTTTTTTTTTAAATCTCTGCTTCTCATTTGCCACTTAGGTTTTATTGCCTGTCAAAGGTCCCTCATTCTCTCAGACACCCTGAAGAAAGGGTGAATGAACGTCTGTGAAGAATTCTACTAGCTGCTTTGTGTTCAGTGTCTCTTCTGATTTCTACAAGGTTGGTGTTTTTTTTTAAAAAAATATTTATTTTTTAGCTGTAGTTGGACACAATACCTTTATTCTATCTATTTATTTTTTTATGTGGTGCTGAGGATCAAACCCAGGGCCTTGCACGTGCTCGTCGATCTCTCTGCCACTGACCCACAACCCCAGCCCAAGGTTGTTGTTTTTAAAAACCCCATTTTGTAGATGAGATAACTGAGGTTCAGAGAGGTTCAGGAGGTGGCTCTCACACACAGTGGATGCTCAGGAAATAATGGTGTGATACACAGACTATACCATATCTAAAAGCAGCTCAGGTTGAGGGCTGGGGTTGGCAGAGGGTGTGAGACCTCTGAGCAGACAGAAGGGAGGAGGGGGTCCCAAGGTCAGAGTGCCACAGAGTGGTCCTGAGTTCCTGAAGGGTCCCAGCTACTACCCCCTGCTATCAGAGTCCCCCTGTGTCTGTCCCCATTGGAACTTAGGACACCAGGACACCCTGGGTGTCCATTGCTGCTGTCTCAGCCCGCTTCACTGGAATTGGGGGGCAGAACCCTCATGTCCTGCAGAGTTTTCCTCCTTATACTTAGCTGGGAGACACATAAATGCATGCACACACATACATACAAACACACACACACACATAAGTGTAGATGATTTTACTTTCTTTTAAATATATAGTTTCCCCCCATCCAGGGGGAAACAGAGAAGGGTGTGCTGAACTGTGATTTTGGAGCCTGGAGGGTGTTGTTCAAGGCTCCCTGGCAGTGTGACTCCTGCCACTTTTCGTCATTTTACCTGCACTTGTCTGAAACCAGTTCCTTAAGTTCCCTGATGTTTTGGAAGGAAGCTAGGAGACCTTGTCAGGTGCTAAGTCATTTCCTAGAACTTGAGCAGCTCGAGGATTGACGGGGAATCTTTAAGGGACTCCAGTTCCCGAGGCCTCTGCCTGTACCCTCCACCACCCAGCTAGAGAGGCGTCTCTAGGAGACACTACTCACTGGCAAGGGAGAGGATGCAATGGTCGAGGGCCATTGCCCCACAATAGGCCAAATGAAAGGGGCATTCGGAAGAGACCAGCACCCTGCGCTCCGAAGGCTTGGGGAAGCCGCATTCCCGCCTAAATCCACAAGATGGAAGTTGCTCCCTCTAGCTTTCCCACTAGCTAAGGCTGCTGCTTTCGTGAGTGACCCCTCCCTTCTCGCAAAGTCGAGTCTAGCATTTTTTTTTTTTTTTAAATGCCTTAACTGGCACTCCCAAATACACCTTAGATGCAGTCCAGATCCGGTTTTGGGCAGCGCAGAAAGTTTACGAGGCACTACACATACCCCACCCCAGCATCTCGCTTCTGCGCGCACGGAGCTGCTAGCAAGGAATGTGCGCGCGGAAGCCCAGGGACTCGGGGCAGCTCTAACACAGCTGAGGGTGTGTCAGGAGGGAGTGTGAAACTGGGGTGCCCGGTGTGCGTGGGTGTGTGCTCCCGTGCGCGCCGCGGCGTGTGCACCGTGTGTCTGCAGCCCCGCCGCCTCTCCCCGTCTGGTCTTGCCGGAACGTGTCAGCAGCCTCACTTCTTCAACCCTTTCCCAGCCAGACGCTTTCTTTTCCGTGCTTCTGGGCGTTTATTGTAAATTCCGTGACTAAAACACGCCGGTGAGCCCGGTCCACCGACAGATGGATTAATCAGTTGGCCCCTTCCCGGCTGGGGGATGGGGTCCCCAACCGGAGCCTCCGGAGCCGGGAGCTGCCAGCCGTTTCGGGACCAGCTCCCGGGAGTCCCGCGGGCCGCCGAGTGCGGGGGGCGGTGGCCGCGGAACCTGGAGCGGAGCCCCTGCCGGGGTTGGTCTCCGGGCGCTCCCGCTGCGGTGGGATGCGAATCCCCGCCCGATTCTTTCGGCGCCGTTTGGGCAGGTTCTCAGGCCTCGGAGGAGGCGGCCAGGGCGCCCAGGCACCGCAGCCTTTTCCCGGTTCCGGGGGAGGGGAGACCAACGGGGAAAGGGACGTCTCGAAGGGCTGCGAAGCTGGGGCGTGCGGGGTACAAGCGCGCCGCGGTGTGCGGGGAAAGTTCTCGAGCTCCGCGTGGAAAGCACACGTGTATGGGCGCGCGGGGCTAGGCTGGGCAGGCACGCTGCACCGGGGCTCCCCGGCTTGGGGCGCTGGCGCCGGAGGGCGTCCTTCTGTTCCTTTGCACCACCTGGTAGACGCTCCGCTTCGGCTGCCCGCATAGAGGGACACATCAGCCCGCGGAGGGAGGAGCCCCCTTCCCGACCCAGACCGCTTGGCCGGGTTTTTTCCGGCGCCCTGCCCCCAGGCCTCCGGGATGGCTCGGCGCCCCGGACCCGCGCCCTCCCACTTCGCTCAGCCTCCACAGGCCTCCGCGACCCGGCGGCCGAGGGTCCGGGGACAGTGGAAGTGGCAGTGGGGGTTGGAGGGCGAGCCCGCCCGCGGCGGGAGGGGGCTCTGCGGGTAGAGGAGGAGGGCTTGGAGCTTCGGTGGGTTTGAGCAGGAGCTGTCGCCCAGGGAGCCGGCCAGTTTCCGGCCAAGGCAGCAGGTCAGTCCGGGGAAGGGCGGGCGGCTGAGCAAAGGGAGACAGCGGCGGAGGTCTCCCCTCGGCCAGCGTTCCTCGGCGCCACCGCCACCGCCGTGTTGCCGCCGCCGCTGCAGAGTGTCGCTGCTCCGCCGCGCTCCCGCGCCCAGCGCCGCCAGCCGCCTGGGAGCCCAAGCGCCGAGCCCCGGGCGGAGGAGAGGGGCGCGGGCGCGAGAGCCGCGGCGAGGGAGCCGCGAAGGGGGAGGGGGCGGGCGGAGGGAGGAGCAGGGAGAGAGGGAGAAGGGAGGGAGAGAGGAGAGCGAGGGAGAGCTGGAGAGAGCGAGAGCAAAGAGCGAGAGCGAGGGAGAGGAGAAGAGAGGGAGGGAAAGGAAAGACACACGCACGCAGAGACACACGGCCACTGGAATTCCATTAGAAAAAAAGTGAGCCGAGAAAGGGGTAGCGGGAGAAGATTTTTTTGAATCTTTTCTTCGTCTTGGTGCGAAAGAAGCGACTCGGCTCTTCGGTCCTCGAAGCTCCGACTGGATCGTTCCTGGGCACTCACACCCGTCGGTGGATTTCTTTCCTATTTGCATTTATTCTGACTCCCTCCCTCGCCGCTTCCTTCCAGCCCTCCACTCGCGAATCGCCTCGCCCCCACCTCTCCAGTCCCCTCTTGGGAAGCGCAGGGGAATTGGACCCGCGGGGACTCGCGCCTTCCCGGACGAGCGGAGGGGAGGGCTGACCTCAGGACCGGGCTGTTGGCTTATAAAGCGGCCAGACTCATTGCTACGTGTGTGTTTGATTTCGGTGGGCAAAGGGGGCGTCAAGAGGCAGCCCACCGCCCGCCTCCCACCCCACCCCCTCCAGCCAGAGGCGAGAATCGCAAGACTCTGGATCCTCATCGGGCGGACTAGCTGGGATCTCCGCATTGGATTTGGGGCTGATTATCACTGCTTGGCTAGTATTATTGTTATTTTATTTCATTTTTGTTTTTTTTTTTCCACCCAAGGGAGAAAGACCAAAAAAAAAAAAAAAAAAAAAACTGTGGGATTTATTTAACATGATCTTGGCAAACGCCTTCTGCCTCTTCTTCTTTTTAGGTGAGTACCTGCGGGCGGCGAGCCTGGGGGGCTGCGCGGGGCCGCGCGTTCCGGCGCCGGAGAGAAGCCGGGGAGGGGGGCGGGCGAGCGGGGCGCCGCGGGAGACTGGCGGAGAGAGCGCGCCGCGGGGCCAGCCCGGCCTGGGCACCAGCGAACCGGCAGGCTGGGCGGCGTGGACGCGGGCGGAGGGACCCCAGCCACCGCTGACTGCACGGGGGGATTGGGAAGGAGACTTAGAACATCCAAACCATCCCCATCCACACACACACTCTTGCATGCCGTGATGGCACTCATTTCCCTCACAATAATGGGTTCAAATTGCAGCAACTTAAGAAAAAAAATAATTCCAACTCTTGATCTGGAAGAGAGCAGGGAGAGGAGAGGCTGGTGGCTGAGAGAAAGAGACAGAAATGCCAGTTTCCCTTTTCCAGATCTGCTCCCGGAGTGGAGGGTCAGGGTTTCTGCTGGAGCTCCCAGTTGGACTTCTATGGGGAGCCCTGGCAGTCACTCCCCACCTGCCAATCAAGCTCTGCAAATGCACCCTACCTCCTCAGCCCTGAAACACTTTGCGAGTTTCTCCTTATCCTTTACCCAGAACCCAGTCAGAAGGGTGGGTGGGAGCAGAGGATAGTGAGAGCCCTAAGACCTCCCCTGCTGCACCTCTGGGGCTCAGGGCCCAGTGGCTGGGGAGAGGGGGAGGGAGGGAGGAGGCCAAAGTTTGCTTCTTCAGATGAAGGAGGTAAGGGGTGGGGATGTGGGGGAGGGAAGAAAAGGCATCTGAACCAAGACCACTGTTTATTTTGTAAGCCCCATCCCTCCAGGACAGGAGGATAGACTGCCTGTGATCCCCACCCCAATCCCAGCAGTTTCTTTCCCACATCTCTGCCCCTTTTATGCCATGTGAAATCTCAGCTGCTGGGGTAACTGGTCTAAGGACGGCCATTTCTGGATGCAGTGGAGGAAAAGAAGGTGTTTGCAAGGCCAAGTGCTCATCAGGAGTCCCAGGCAGGGCTGCCGTCAGGGATGTGTGCTCCATAGAGAGCCTGGTGTGTGTGTGTGTGTGTGTGTGTGTGTGAGAGAGAGAGAGAGAGAGTGAGAGAGAGAGAGAGAGAGAGGAGAGAAGAGAGAGAGTGAGTGTGGACATAGGGGCACATTTCGGCCTCAGTGTGTCACGCTGCCTGCTGTGTGGGAGTGTGAGCCAGGCTGCCTTGGTGGGGTCATGGGTGTGCCCTTTCCCTCCAGCACGAGGGCTCTGGGAAGGCCCAGATCGGAAGGTAGATGCTGGTTACAGAGAGATGTGTGAGGCCCAAGAAGTGCCTTATAAATTGGGATTGGGCTTTGGAGTCAATGGGAGTAATGTTGGCTGGGTCAAGTTAGGAGTTCCCCAGGGGACCTGGCACTGCCCTGGGGTGTGGCCCTCACTGTCTGCCTCCCTAAGCCTGTGGTGACTTCCTGGGGTGGGAGGGGCAGAGCAAGGAAGCGGGGAAGGTGCTCGGGCCCATTGCCATCCTGCAGCCCTTCCTGGCAATCCTTTGGAAGTGGACTCTCATTCTGAAGGGACTGTTATAAAACCTGACCTTTTCTCCCATGGCTGGTTTGAAAACACAGCTTTCTGGGGCTTGGAATGATCAGGGCGAAGAAGAAAAGAAAATTGTATTTTGGTCAAAACAGCCAGATTGCCTGCTGCTGAGCTGTGCACCCCCAGGCCACAGAGCTCCCAGGTGTGGGCACCTTCTGAGGGCTGGTGGTGGAGGAGAGCAACCCTCTCCAGGCCCAAACCCCTACGTGTGTCCCCAGCTGAGGAAGCTGAAGAGTCAGCTCTCATCTCCTTCCCAGAAGTGGCATTAGGGATCCTGCTCACAGTGGGTGTGTGTGTGTGTGAAGGTGTGTGTGGTTTATAGGCAGAGGTGCCCAGCAGGTGTCTGCAACCTAGGCACTGAGGGGGAGGGTTCAAGACCAGGAGGGGAGAAGGTGGTCACCATCTCCCTGGGTCACAGCCCTTCAGTTTTCTAACCCTTGAGGAGTCCTCTTCCAAAGCTGGGCTGAGGGCTTAGCTGAGTAGCCTCAGGATATTGAGGGGCTCCCAAAAGGATGGCTGGGTTGGTGGTAAGGACACTTTAGCCTTAGGGTCCTTTTCTTGGCAAGAAGACTGTAGCTGGGGATTGGTTGGAAATTGTGCTCAGGGCAGAGGGTTTTCAGAAACTTGACTTAGTAGGCAGTTTAGGCTGAGGATGTGGTGAAGGGTGCTCCTGGAGCAAGGGCCCTGGGATCCTTCCCAAGGATCTGTGTGAGGTCTGGGGCAGAGGCCTGTGGTGGAGAGAGAGGCCTTTTTTGCCCAGCCATGCTGACCTCCTGTGCTGGTGTAGAGGGAGACAGTGTGATAAGGAGAGTGGTTGGGGAGGGGTGGCCAGAGGCTCACTCCTGAGTGGCATTCAGCACATATCTGGCTCTTTTGGGGGACACTGAATTTAGGAGGTCAGTTGTGTGGTCTCTTGATCCCCCCATGTTTCTGGAAGCTGCTCCACATGTCTCTTGATGGATCCCACTTTCCCCCATCTAGGGTTTAGAGACATCCCCAGGATACCTCTGCCCTTTCTTCTCCTAAGATTCCTGGTGGAAGGTTCTGGGTGACCCCAATTCCCTTCTCTGGCTGGGCTTGGTTGGTTCTGGGGGTCGTGAAGAATAAGGGACAGTTGGTGAAAGGATCAGTCCTTTGCAGAATGTGCCCCTGCCCCATCCCAGGGGCCAGTTGGTAGAGTGGGGAAAGCCCTTGCTTTTGGAATGGGAACCTCCCTAGGAGTGTGTAGAGACCATTCACTGTGGCTTGTGGCCCCACATGCAGGACAGGTGGGGTGCGTGTTCTTAGTGTCCCAGTTCCTGAGACTAATATACTGATTTTTAAGCTTGCTGAGGATTCTGAGCTGACTGAAGGCTGAGGATACCAGGACGCCCCTTTCTTAGCACCCCTGGGGCGGTGTAGTCAGGTGAAAGATGAACCACCCACTGGAACACTGGGGAAAAGTCAGTGGAGATCCCAGGCCAGGAGGGGGCAGCAGGTGCAGGTGGTGGTGGTGGGGTTGGCTCAGCTGCTCCTGGTGGCCTAGAGGCACCCGGGTCCCGCTCCAGGATGTAGGAATCTGCTGAAGCTGAGAAGGAAAGATGCCACCTCAGCTGGTGTGGAGGACACGTCTCCAGCTGGTGCCTGGGCCGATCCCGCTGCTGTACCTCCCACTCTGCACTGGCTTCTGTTAGGTTCTTGTCTCAGTGTGGCCACAGCTCTTCCGTTTCTGGGGCTGAGGTGTGGTCAGTGTGAGAAGGAAGCATCTTTTGCTCGGGTCCCTGAGGCCTTCTGCAGCCCTGCCTGCCCCTGTTCCTCTCCTCCACTGTCTCCTTATGGGGTAGGCCTCCTGATCCTGGTCCTCTGGGAGTGATTCCTTTTCCCTCTTGGCTCGGGGAGTGACAGGCTTGCTGTGCAGTGATCTGCCTCTAGGTGTCGCTGTCCCCCTGCAATAGCTCCCCCCTGAGCAGGGCCTCCTAGGGGGAAGGCTGGGAGAGTGGCTGCTTTGGGCAGGGATGGGGGATTCTGCGGTATTCTGAGGAGGGGGGTGGGTAATGACCCAGGATTTTATTATATTTTGGGGTGGAAAGGAGTGGAGAAGCCTCCAAAATTATTCTTTGGGCCTTGGAAAAAGCAGTGGTGGCTCTGACCATGGTACAGGGCTTTTCTGGGGCAGAGTCTGGAGTTAGGGGCTTAGCAAGGACAGGGAGGTGGGAAGATGTCCACAAATGGGGGGAACCATTTTGGAAGCTTGGCTTTGAGAGGGACAGGCCAGCCTCTCCCTGCCTGTTACCTCTAAATCTTCTTCCCCAGTTTCCTCCCATATGAGGGCACTGGGGATAGGGACAGAGGGTGGACTGATGGGCGGTGGTTCAGTTTTGGAGAAGCCAGGCTCAATCTGCCAGTCAGGGCCTGAAGGAGGGAAGTTCCATCCTTTTTTCAATCGATTTATTATTTGGTTTTTGAAAGGAAGACAAAAAAAAAAAAGTGGAGAGGGCTTCAGGGGAATGAGGGGAGGAGAGGAAAGAAAGGCAAGAGAGAGAGAAGGAGGTGAGAGAAAGCCAGGTACTCCAAGAGAGAAGGTGATGAGGCTGTGAGGAGGCAGAGAGCGAGAGAAGCAGAGATGGAGGGGGGAGAGGCAGGTGCGGGGCCGGGGAGCGGAGGGATGGGTTGCTCCTTGGCTCACCTAGCCTGTTCTTTCGGAGGGGCTGGGTGGATATTGATAGTGGCAGGGAGGTTTTCAGACCTCCGTCTGGTTGGAAGTTGGACTGGAAGCTTTGGGGCGCTGGGTCCAAAGGGGGTGCTCTTCCTTGGACAGCCTCCACCACAGGGTTAGGCTGGTCTATTCTTGCTTCTCACCAAGTCTAGCAACTCAGAGTGAGGAGACTAGTATCAGAGGGGCCGTTCCTACCTCTGTGTGTGATCTGGAGTTGGCGTCTCGCTTCTTGGGCCTCAGTTTCCCTAGAGTAAGATGGGCGTGCTGAACCACAGAGTGTGGATAAGGCCCCGAGAGGTTCTGAGAGTCATGACTTTCTGGTACTTTCCAGGTTTAGCACAGTGCTTGGATGGGCCTGTGGCTAGAAGTTTGTAGGGGTCCTGGGTGAAGTTCAGGTGAAATTCCTCTGCACCCCAGAAAGGCCAGGTGGTGACAGTCTTTCTGGACCTGTGGCGTCTTGGACTGCCTTTGGTCCTGAGCCTGGCTCCCAGGCCCTGGGCCTGTGCTGAGGACGAACACAGTGCCCATCCTGGAGCCAGGGAGAATGATGGCCTGAAACCCTTGGGTCTGAGGAGGGCTGTTCCGCTGAGTTGGCCTTGGTGTGCTTTGGTGTAGATGGGCCAGCGGTCCCCAGGAGGGCCCAAGTCCAGGCCTGCATGTCGAGTCAGAGATTGTGGTGGCCTTCATTCATGCTTGTCTTCCCTCCCCACCAACCAGACGAGACCCTCCGCTCTTTGGCCAGCCCTTCCTCCCTGCAGGGCCCCGAGCTCCACGGCTGGCGCCCCCCAGTGGACTGTGTCCGGGCCAATGAGCTGTGTGCAGCGGAATCCAACTGCAGCTCCCGCTACCGCACGCTGCGGCAGTGCCTGGCCGGCCGGGACCGCAACACCATGCTGGCCAACCGGGAGTGCCAGGCGGCCCTGGAGGTCTTGCAGGAGAGCCCGCTCTACGACTGCCGTTGCAAGCGCGGCATGAAGAAGGAGCTGCAGTGCCTGCAGATCTACTGGAGCATCCACCTGGGGCTGACCGAAGGTGAGGCCCTGGGCCCCAGGGAGGGCGTGTGGTGGGCCAGGGGCTCCGAGGCTTGGTGAAGGACCAGTGGGCCCACCTTATGTCTGCCCACCAGTAGAGCGGAGACCTCAGAGGAAGTAGGCACCCCACTTAGGAGGGCAAGGGTGCCAGTGGAGGAGGAGGTGGAAGAGAACGGGGAGCTGGAGGGACAGAGGAAGGGCAGGACGGGGGACTCAAGCAAGGACAGTGTGCAGTGGCCCCTTTTTTAGTGAGAAGTTGAGGCGAGAGGTGCCAAGATGAAGAAGTGACAGCCAGGAGAGGGGCACGGTGAGTCACATGTTGCTGGCCTGCCACTTCCTAGTCACCTCCCCTGCTGCTAGGCCCAGAGCCTTGCTCCCAGGAGGTTGGCTTTCATGGGGCTTCTGGACCTCATGGCCACTTACACACCTTCTCCAGGTCTCCAGGCAGGTGTGGGCAGCAGGCCCTGCACCCCTTGGCAAGACTGCTGGAGGCAGAACCTGAGAGCACCCCCTCAGTGACACCCTTTATTTGCTCCATACTTGAATGTGAGGAAGCTGCATGTATTTTCGGGCGCGGGTTTGACTGGAATTTAATTTATTGATTCAGCAGTATATGGGACACTGGAGAACACTGGAGAGTTACTGCCTGCTGGGGGTGGGAATCATGGAGAGAGCTGGTGTGGCCTCCGCCTTCACCGAGCTCCTGGTCAGGGGTGGGGGGCTTCTGTGTCGGGAAGTCACAGGGTGCAGTGGAGGCACCTTGGAGGGCATCTCACCCTATTACAAAATCTAAAGGGCCTCCTGGGAGAGGCACCCTCCAAGCGGAGACTGAAGAGTGCGTCAGGGTTACAAAGGGGCAGGGTGTAGGAGGAGTGGGGTGGGTGGGTGGAGGCAGCCGCATGGGCAGGACCCGGAGGAGAGTCTGCACCCCAGGCAGAACTGACGTGATGGGACAAGGTAGAGGGGGGCATGGGGAGGGTGGGGAGAAGGAGGGGCAGGGAGCACGAGGTCTGATAGATCTGGGGCAGCAGGGGACCCCACCAGGTTTGGAGGAAGACCGCTGGATGACCAGGTCTGTGCTTCTGTGGTTTTGGTGAGGAGAGTCACCAAAGGTTTGGTGAGGGCTGTTCAGGAGCCATAGGAGACACAGGCCAGGAATAATGTGAGGGGAGCGCCACAGCGGCAAGAAAGGGGAAGAGGGAGGCAGAGCTTCTCAGAAGGTAGAATCAACAGGGAGGGAAGAGGACTCAGGGAGGGCACCTGGTTTCCTGTCTTGGGCATCTGGGTGGGTGATGGGCTCCTCAGAAGCACAGGACTTGAGTGAGAGGCGGGCGGTGGGGGTGGTGAGTTTATTTGGGGCACGTGTCTCTCTCGTTGGCCCTCCCCCACACAGGCAGATCTGGAGTGCAGAGGCAGTGGGGCTGGAGAGGGACTTGGGAGTGAGCGTCAGCCTCCTGCACTCACTGGAACCCAGGGAGTAGGGGCAAGCATGGTGGGAGGAGGGCAGTGGCAGAGTCCTGAGGCCATTGGCCCACTGACCTTCGAAGAAGGGAACGCTTCAAGGGCAATTGAGAAGGCCTCAGGGGAGAAGTCAGAGGACCAGTGGGAAAGCAGGCAGGGCTCACTGTCAGAAGGAAGGACTGTCAACAGTGGCACATACTTTCGGTCAGGTGGGTGCATTGTCTCTGCCACCCTTGGGGTAGGCTTCTTAGGTGGATGCTACAGGCAGGAGCCTGGTTAGCTCATGGATGGGAACAGGGGTGGACAACTTTTTTCAGATTTTTGGTGTATTTATACCCATGTCCCTGTGTATGTGTATGTATACGAGTACATACATTTTAAAGATGGGAGAGGGTGGAATTTAAATTTTGGGTAAGACTGTAGTTGTGGAGACAGGAGGGTCTCCCTGAAGGGTGCAGGGGGTCGGCCTAGGGCCAGGAATTAACCTTAGCTCTGGAAGGAGCTCCCTCTGGGTGCAGGAAGAGAAGGAGGATTCCGGGTTCAGGTGTGGTGGCTGGAGAAAAAGGGATCCCTGAGTGGCCTCTAGGAGGGCTCAGGTGTGCTCTGAACACTGGAATAGGAAGTGCACACAGCTATGCTTACTATCACTGTCATTAACAGCAGAATAATTCCTCATGCATCAGCAGCCACTTCTCCCTAGCAACCTCGATCCCTGGAACTACAGGAAGCAAAGAGGGACTGCTGACCTATGGCACGTCCCCTGTGTGCACAAGACAAGGAACTGTTTACCCAGAGCCCGACTATGGAAGGAAGACTCCTGGTTCTGGAACAGTAGAGTGGCTTTGCTTCTTGTTTTCTTGCTGGCAGCCTTCACTTTCAACCTAGAGGACAGCGGGCAGCTGGTTGGGTGGACGTGCTGGGATCTCAGAGTGGACAGAGGAGGGGACGGAAGCACTGCTGCCGGAAGAGCACGGGGACCTCCTGGTGCTTTTAGCACAAATGGCCCTACTTGTCTCAGTGGCTCTCTTGGACTTCAACGCCTTCACAGGCTTTGGGAGGCCGGTGCTTTTGGAGCCTGGAGAATGAGGCATTTCTTGTTTCGTGAGAGCGGTGAGCGCGATGCTGGCGCACTGCGCTTTGTGCTGCTGTGGGGGTCTTCAGGACCTTTTAGACCTGAGAATATCTCACTGCAGGTGGCCGTCTCTGGTTCTGGACCTTGGAGGGTAGTGATTTTGTTCATTTACTCAATGACCATCTGTCAAGTACCTAGTGTGTGCCTCAGAGGATGGTGGCCCTGCAGGAGCTGTGGCTCCTGTGTTGACTGTGTCCAGCCTGAGAGATTTTCCTTTGGACTCATCCAGGAAAGCACCTCCAACTTGTCCCCTTCCTCAGAAGCCTGCCTCCTCTCCCCAGGGGGTGCCACCTCCTTTTGGGTCTCTGGGCTAGATATCATTCTGGGCGGGGTTGACAGGGGAAGCCAAGAGGCCTTTGAAGATGTCATTCACATGTCCCTGTGAGTGACAGAATCTACCTGAGAGTCAGCTGTTCCCAGCTGGGGTAGAGGGGTCTCCCTGGGGAAGAACCTCCTCTCTGCTCCTTAGGAATACTTAGTTGCCTGCTTGCATGGGCCTGGGCTGAGGGGAGGGCAAGACTCTCTAGAGAGAGGGGAGGTGTGTGTGTAGGTTGTATTCCCTTCTGATTCCAGTGGATTCCGGGCTTCTGGGCCGTGTGGATGGGTGGAGCACACAGGCCTTTGCTCTGCCTTTTCCCTCTACCTGGGCTGAACTGGTACCTGGCCAAGGCCCTCAGCCTGTGGGGACAGCTGGCGGTGGCAGTGGAGGAAGGGGAGTAGGCGGAGGCAGGCATGTGGCCTCTGAAGGGATGGCCTCAGAGCTCCCAGAGTCTGAACTGCAGAGGACCTGGACATGGCTTGGGCCACCCCTTGATTGGCAGCCACAGTGAGGTGGTGGTGGAACCCAGGTTTGGACCCAGGGTCCCTGGCCCTTCTCCAGGTCTTTTCCCACTGCCCTGGGGGAAATGGCATGGCCTGCTGACTCTTGCCTCTCTGTCATTACCACCTCCAGTATTTACACAGTGGGGCTGTCCCTGTTGGTGGCGTGGGAGTTTGAAACCAGGTTCTTGCCTTTTCCAAAGGCGATACTGAGATCCAAGGTGTCGGATCCTTTGATCGTGAAGAGCAGAGGGCTCTTCCGTGTGTCTGTTCCCAGGATCTGACATCCGTGGCCCAGGCCTGGAATTTCCCACTGGTGCATTCTGCTGTGGGCACAGGCGACTTAAATGAATGGACTTGAAGAAGATGGCCCTCCAAACTGGACCTGGGGGAGGCCGTTTCTCTCAGGGATGCCCTTTAGTCAAGGCAGCTGGTTGACCCGTCCCCAGATACAGAGAGTGCACCATCAGTGCTAGTTAAGAGCCACTAGTCTCAGTAACACTGTCATTTTGGAGGCTGTGTGCATGGTGGTGATGCCCTTGGCTTCTGGAGCCACCTACCTGGGTTTGAAGCCTGGATCTGCTGCTTACCAGCTGCATGGCATTAGCAACCTTGGGCAAGTTGCTGGATGCCTGTGTCCCTTGTTCCTTGTCAGTGCAATAGAGGGGACAATAGTGCCTAGCTCACAGAGTAGTGAAGAGGAGGGAGTGAGTGAAGGTGGGAGGCACAGTGACTTTAATTATAAAAGGGACTCCTGAGCTCTTCTCTTGTTCGCCTCAGTGCACAACCATGGCTGCCGGCTCCTCCACTGGGAGTTCCCTGGGTGGGGGAGGACATGGAGATCATGCAGGCTGCTGATAGGCTGAAAGCCCAGTGGGCAGGGACTGGACAGGGTCCATGAAGAGCAAGCTGACTGGATAGGGTCAGGCAGTGATTCCAGAGGGAAACCCACTGCGGGGGTGGGTGGGGTGGAGCAGGGTGTGGTGTGGTGGTGCTTCCTCCTTGTGCTGGCCCTGTGCCCTCTCCTGGGAGCCTGGGGGCTTGGCAGTGGCTAGCTGCACCTCCAGTCCTGGCCTCAGAGTGGCCTCCTCCTATAGGACCATTCCCAGGCCCCTCTTCTGGGTGGGTATGCCTCCCTGTAGGTGGCCCCTGGATGCTGCCCCACCTGGGCTCTCCATGGGCAGGGGGTGCCTGCCTGTGGCACTGGACCAGGTGGGTGGGAGGCCAGTGTGTGAGCTGTGGGCTGCCCCTACCTGCTGCCCCTCACCGCACGCACGGTCTGAATGAGTGTGCATCGATTTCTCCTCCCTGCCCAGGCTTCCCGAGGGTATTTGCTCTCCTGAGAGGCACTGGCAGAGGCTGCAGGATTCCCGGTGAGGTGGTGGGGTCTCCGGGGCAGCCCGGTGCCATTTATCTCCTGGCATGTCTTCCTCCTGAGCTCTCTGCACCCTGAAGCCTGAGGAAAGGTCTGAGCAGGTGGCAGGTGGTGGCGGGGAGGGGGAATCAAGCTGACAGGAGCAGGGAGTCAGGCCTCCCACCCAACAACCTTCAGCCCCTCCAGCCAGATGCTTCTGATGACCTCAGGGGAAGCAAAGAGGAAATTCTGTCCTCCTGAGTGACGTGGGCAGAACCACAGTGAGGGCTAAGAGACTGGATTCTAGTTGTAGCTCTGCCACAAGAAGCTGTGTGACCTCAGGCAGTTGGTTTTGCCTCTCTGGGCCACCCCAGAACCCTCTCTTGTGAAATGAGGAAGTGGTACTGAACCATTGGCTTCAGATTTTATGATTTGTGCTTGGCCTTCTGGGGATCATTGTCTGACTTCCTTTGTCCTTTTTTCCAGTGCATTTGGAAGTCCTTCAGAGAGGGCTGGCTGTGAGGGGAGATCACAGGAGAGAAGTGCCGGGCAGTGCTGGCTGCTCTGGGGGAGGGTCCACCCTTGGAGAGAAATAATGTGCCCACTGACACGTTGAAGGCTTCATTTGTAACTGGCCTGCATGGCCCTTTTCACTCAGGGAGGCTGCCGGTCTCCCCAGTTCCACTAGCCCTCAGGTGGAATGTCCTTGGACAGAGTTTAGGCACCGGAAGTGCAGTGGACAGGAGCCCCTGGGTCTGATGCTGTTCTCTCTTCCAGGTGAGGAGTTCTACGAAGCCTCACCCTACGAGCCAGTGACCTCCCGCCTCTCGGACATCTTCAGGCTTGCTTCAATCTTCTCAGGTAAGTGGCCCTTGCTGGGAGGTGGCCCTGGAGCTCTGGGCCTGGATGTAGGAGTCTTGGGCTTCCCTGGCTGTGCTCCTCATCAGCATGTCCCTTACTGTCCCTGAATCTGGATTCCTGGTCCGTAAAGAAGGCTCACCTCCCTCGCTGGTGGTCTGGAGGGGAGATTTGAGGATCTTGCCTAGCATGGTGGCTGCCATGGGCAGGTCTTGAATCTGAATCCTGATGTCACTCTCCTATTTTGTCACCTGTTGCGCCTTGGTTCCTTCACTCCAATTTTCTGCTTTGGAGCTCTTCTCCTTGGTCAGGTTGCTAAACATCTCTGTGCCTCAGTCTCCTCAGTCTCCCTACCTGGTTGGACCGGGTTGACGTCTGAGTGAGTGAGGATTGGAAAGTGCTCACGTGCTGCAGGGCTTGTGTGAGCATTTAGGAGCTGTTAGGTTGGTACAAGTTAAGCATCCTTAATCCCCAAATCCCAAATCCCAAATCTGAAATGCTCCCTAATCCAAAGTTTCTTGAGGACTGACATGATACCACTGTGGAAAACTCCACACCTGTCCTCTTGGGCTGGGTCTCAAAGTACAAGCGCGCTACAAACAGTGCACACAGTTACTCTCAGGCTGTGTGTGTAGATACGTATGAAACGAAAGTGAATTTTGTGTGTGGGTCCCATCCCCAAGACATCTCATTACATAGATGCAGATATTCCAGAATCCAAACAAGGATCTGAAAGCCAAAGCTCTCCTGGCGCTACGCATTTCAGTTAAGGGAGGCTCACCCATATTACTGAGGTTACTGTTCTCTGGTCTGTTCTGGGTCTTCCCTCCCTGAGGCATCTGTGGCCCTGGGCTGTCCCCCACCCCATGCTGCCCTGGGGAGTGAGATCCCATGTTGGGTCTAGCTTTGCATCCCAGGCCCAGGCCCAGAGGCGGATGAGCTTCATGTTTCCTTCTTGGCCTCGTGAACACCTGGGCCCAGGGCAGCCTGCCCTGCTCAGGCCCTGAGAGGGGACTTCCCTTTTGGAGCTGCTTTTGGGGGAGGTGCCTCTTCCAAGAGCCACTGTGCTTGGATGGCCAGCGCAGGGCTTGTTCTCAGGGGTTTCCGAGGGTCTCTGGGAGCTGCAGGCCTCAGGTCTCACAGGCGCTTCTGTAGCTGTCTTTGAAGTCTTCTGAGGTTCTTGGCTCTCTAAACCAGGGTTCTCGACAGTAGCACAGTCAACACTTTGGCCTGACTTCTGTCCTGTGTGCTGGATGCCTAGCATCTTCCCTGGTCTCTACTCACTCAATACCGTAATATCCTCAAGTTGTGGTGACCGAAACATCTCCAGACACTGCAAATGTCCCGAGGTGGGGTGGGGACCAGTTACTGCTCCACACTGTGAGCAGAGGACTGTCCACTGGGATCCTAAACCCTTCAAATGAAGAACTTTCTAGGATAATGTTTCTCAACCCCCTTCCCACATATGACTTCCCTAAGGAGAAAAGCTGATTCTCCCTAGCTAGAGTTTTGTCACAGAAGATTGAGTTTTGGATGACCACAAACCAGTATAATATCTCCTTTTTTTTTTTTTTTTTTTTGTCTACCCAAGAACAAACCTTGCTCCCTTGAGGTGACAGCTTCTCCCATTGAGAATGCCTGGTCACTGAGAACGATAGAGATGGGGAAGGTATGCATGTCCTTGGTGGGAGAAACTCTGGACCCATGTGAGAAATGAGGCACTGGCCTCTATGTTAGTCAGCTCTCCATTGCTGTATCGAATACCTGAGATAATCAGCTTATAAAGAGAAAAGGTCTACTTTGCCTGAGAGTTTTCATTCCATGGTTGGTTAGCCCTGTTGCGTTGAGCCTGTGGTGGCATATCATGGCAGGAGTATGTGGCAGAACAAAGCTACTCACTTTGTGACAGGAGGTAAAATCGAGGAAGTGCCTGGATTCCCACAGTCTCCTCCCAGGGCATAACCCCAGGGCCCTAAAGACCTGAAGAGGTCCCTCCTAAAAGTTTCCACTGCCTCCCACTAGTGTCAAGCTTGGGACCCAGCCTTCTACACATGGGCCTTTGGTGACATTTGAAATTCAAACTAGAGTAGCCAGAGAGTGGGCCTTGGCAGTGCTGGGACGTGGCAGGGAGTGGAACGGAGACCTCAAAGCTGGTCAGTTACATGGAGCGCCCTGCCCTTGACTCCCACCATCGTAGACCCCCAGCAGGGTCCCAGCACCAGCTGCCATCTTGGTCTGCCTGTGGGTACTGTGATAGCTCTGTGCTGTCTTGCTCATCCCACATGGACAACGTGATGGACGGACGGAGGTCCTTCTGAGTGACATTCTGAGTCTCCTGATTAGCCTTGAATAGTAATTCCACCTTGGGTTGGTCCTTTGGGGATTGTTGGCATATATATGCTGTGGTGGGGACACCCTGGTTGCCCCAAAGGCTCCCAGGTTCCCCTTACCTGGTGCTCAGGTGTGGGCAGGTGCCATTGGGTTTACTCCTGTAAGTAAACAACTTTGGCTCCCAGAGTACAGCAGCTCGAGGTCCTCAGCCTCACCCCGGCCCCTGCGGCTTCCCGACTCAACACTGCAGTGTCTTCCTGGCAAAGGGAGTCTTCCTGGAGTGAGGGTGACACTCTTGGATGAGGGTGCTGCCAGGACAAACGAGGGATGTGCACTCCCGGACTCAGCTTCCTGGCACTTGTTGCCCAGAGATAACGGCCCCACAAGCTCTGGGTCTCTGTGCTCTGGGACCACTCCCCACCACGAGGCCCGGGGTTTTGGGAACGGTGATGATCCCTGCTCTCTGCCCCTGTTGATTCTACGGGACCCATAGCAGCCCTAGAGTTGCGTCTGTGGGTGGCTCTGTGTGGGGAGACTTGGGCACAGCTGGGAGGGGAGGCCCTGCCACCGGGAAACTAAGCAGCCCATTGTGGGGAGCACAGAGAAGGGGGGATCGGGAGCCAGGAGGCTGGATTGCAGCTCAGTCTCTGCCCCACCTCACCTGGGCAGCCTTGGGCACGTCACTTCCTGGCTCTAGACCTCACGTTTCCTTTCCGGTGATGGAGACCTGAGCTTAGAGCAGTGCTTTCCACACTTTGTCCCATGAGGGCATAAAGAAAATGGTAGAGTGGTTGGGTATGCAGACCAGCTCAGAGCTCCGGCCCTCACGGCCCCTGTCTGGTTCCCTCTGGGCCGAGAGATCAGCATCTGGACATGGAACACACAGACGGGGGGCTTGCCTGGGTAACCTAAGACCTTGTACTGCTGCTTTGGGTGTGTGAAGCTACACCTGTGGGATTGCAGGGGACCCATCAGGAAGCTGCTCCTGCCTGTAGTTGACTGAGTACTGCCCACTACTGTCTCTGTGTGGAGAGGTTGCGGGACGCAAGGTGGAGTCTGTGGTCTCCTCTGGGCTCTGTTACCCGCAGCTGGACACCAGGGATGGAGGCTGTTGTCTCTCTGGGGCCCAGTTGCCTGTATCTCTTCATCTTCTCCTATCTTCAATTTGGGGCCATGTTTGGGGGCCTCCTGGAGTAGGTCCTTCTTCATCTCTCACCTTCTTTCTCTTTGGGGATTCTTGGAAAGTCCTACTGGGATTCTTTTGGCAAGGAACTGCCAGGATTCCTGCAATGCCCTTTGCTTCCAGACACCCAGGGCCTGCCCCTCCTCTCTGCCTAATGCCCACCTGGCAGGCCCTGGGTTCAGCCATGGGTTAGCTAGTCCTGAGGCCAAGGTCAGGAAGGACAGTCTGGCTGTGTCCTGACTCACAGTGACAGTGATGTTGGAAGCAAACTCATGTCCTGCCCTCAACTTAAACATGGAAAGGGAGATTTCATGGACAAGAAATGAGGTTTGTCTTGTTTCTTGCTGCCCTTGAGAACATGATCTAGAGCATTAAATGTGGCACCTGGTACATGGGAACAGGAGCTAGACAGTCCTGGGTGTGAACCCTGGCTTGGCCACTTAGGGGTATGTTAGTCAGCTTTCTGTTGCTGTGACAAAATACCTGAGATAAACAACTTGTGTGGAGGAAAAGTTCATTTTGGCTCCCAGAGGTTTTGGTTCATGATCTCCTGGCCCCCTTGCTTTTGGGCTTGTGGTGAGGCAGAGTGTCACGGTGGAGTTGTGTGGTAGATCAGACGTGCCCACCCCATGGTGGCTGGGTAGCAAAAAAAGAGGAAGGGGCTGGGGTCCCCTCCAAGGGCACACCCTCAGTGGCCTCCCTTCCTTCCACGAGTTTCCATCTCCTGAAGGTTCCACAGCTTCCTAATAGTGCCACAGGCTGGTGACCAAGCCTTCAACCTTTGAGCCTTTGGAGGACATTTAAGATCCATACTGTGGCAGGGCATGTGCTCTTGGGCCTTGCTGTGGCCTTTCTCACCAGGGCTGCCTACATTGTGTGATGGGCGTGTGCCCCTCCCTAGGGACAGGGCTGGTAGTGGGCGCTCGCTGAGAACGGATGCCGGCAACGAGCCCGCTGTGTGTTGGAATCTGAACTGGGCTCCACGGTGGTTGTGCTCTCAGCCGCACGGGTGCTGTGGAGGTGGGAGTTCCTCTGGAGGGACTGGAGGGGTTGATGCTGAAGTCGAGTGACCCTCCTGTCCTCAGGCTGACCCTGTGACTGACCCTTTGCATATAGCTGGGGAGGCAGGAGAAGGGGGAACAAGGCGGAGAAAAAGTAAGAGATCCTCAGGCAGAGGAGGTCACCCTGGGAGAAGTCCTGCAAAGGTCACCTGGAGCCAGCAGGGGGTGTGGACCTCTGAGGGGTGCCAGGCTGGGGGCGTCCAGCGCCTCGGCATCTGATCCCAACCTTGCTCAAGGCACAGGCGTGGAGCTCACTGATGGAGCACCTTTTTGATTGCTTTCTGTGGTTGGAAGGGAATGAGGGATCAGGTAGGCCCAACCCTTCACCTGGTGGTAAACTGAGGCCCAGAGAGACAGGACAGATGTAGGTCAGGTTCAATACCCGGTTGCTTGGTGCATACCTTAGGTAAGTGATTCACCTCTGTGTCCCACTTTTCTCTGCACAGGGGTGCAGAAACACCTGTCTTTGAGGGTTTAGGTGAGGATTAAATGAGATAATGCAGGTAAATGCTTGACCCAGTGCTGGGCATTGGCAGGAAAGGTCTGTTAGCTACTTAAACATTATCATGGAATGATTCCTCCCAAGCCAGTGGCAGATGGTAGCAGGGCTGGCCTGGAACTTGGCATTTGGGAAATGGCTGCAAGCTTCTTGGTGACGTACGCTGACTTTCACTTCAGGTTAGTTCTTGGTGGAGATGACTGGGTGATTTTTAGAGGACAGTAGGACTCCAAAGTCTGGGGGAATCTTAGGCAGGGACAACCTTGTTGTGACTGGGTGTGGACAGAGGCTAGTGCGAGGCTTGAGCTTGGTGGCCTTTTGTAGATTGAGCTGGAAGACGGGGCAAGGTCTACCTTGACTGGCCAGCAAACCTGAGCTGGACCATGTTGCTTGGATGGAGTCAAGGGAGGGCGGGGACGTTCTTATTGGAGGTTCCAGTGATCTCTTTTTTGGGGGGTTCAGGAGAGGAGGGAGCTAGTGCCTCAGTCCTGCCCTTGCCAAGGAGACTTGCATATGGTCCTCTAAGAAGTGAGCACCACCCTCTGTCCTGCCCCATGGTTTGGTGGCCTCCCTCCTGGTGTTCACTCCTGGGTGCTGTGGCATGTGTGTGGCTGTGGTGCGGCTCTGTCTGGGGTGTGCAGTCTTCTCTCTATCTCCTGGGTGTCCCACACTGTCCTTTGAAGGCGGAAGGGGCTGGGGTCCTGATGTCCCCTTCAAGGGCACCCCCAGTGGCCTCACTTCATGTGCACAGAGGGTCCTGGAGCTGCGGATGGGTTGTGGACTTTGAGGCCAGCTAGTCCTTGTCTTGAATCCTGGCCTTGCCGTCCTGACTGTGTGACCTCAGCGTCACTGAACCTCATTCTCCTCCTGTGAAATGCAGCAGTTCAGCTGCCCAGCAGGGACAGGGAGTGACCTAGGGGCAGCTATGCACACGGTACCCGTGCCTAGAAGTTCCCTAGATGGTGGTAATTGGGGTCACCGTCTGGGGACTGGAGGGAGCGAATGGCTTCGTGGGAGTGTTTGACCTTCATAGGAAGATGTAGCTGTGAAGTCCTAGCCGCTGTGAGGTGCGTGTGTGCTCCGGAGCATGGTAGACTCTGCTGGGGTGCAGGAAGTGCTCCTGCAGGAGGCCATTGGGGCTGGGAGGAGTGCCTTGTTTAATTCCCATGGAGTGTTCTGGAGATGGTGCCGGCCATTGCTGTGAAGCATCAGACCCACATCGGGATGCTCTGTAGGTGGTTTATTGTCCGCGTGGTGTAGACCAGGTGACACCATAAGAGGGCAGGGCAGGTGGCAGCCAGCAGCGCTGGGGGAGAGGAGGAAGTGGGAGCTGGAGAGCATGTTCTAGGTGGCATCACGGCTGGGAGGCCTGGCTGAGCTTGGGGTGATGAGGGGACCCCAGTCTTCTGAGCCTGGTGAGCTCAGGGGACAGTGAATAGTGACTCTTGTGGCAGGCTAGGGGGGTGGCATCTCAGGGGTTCCTCCTTCCCAGGACTTATTCCTGTCAGAGCTCAAGAGGAGTGCTTGGGTGAGGGGCTTGGGCCCAGGGAGGGGCTGGGCTGCCTTGGAGCAGGGAGGGACGTGCCCTTGGACTCAAGAGTCAGTGTCCTGGGAAAGCTACTCAGTGGCCTGCTGGAGCTGGGGAGAGGCTTGGACCCGGCTTGGCTCCTGGATGCTTAGGGAAGCCCCTCGCTCTCCTTGGCCTGCCCTCGGAGCCCCTGGCCCCACTGAGGCAGGGGCCCCGGCTTTGCCTTTGCACGTCTCCCCGCCCACCCCAGGACTGTGCCGAGGGTGGGAGAGAGTGGGCTTCAACGTCCAGGAGGCTGGCTGTGCCTGTCAGAGGCCCTTGTGAGGCAGCCAAGCGGGAAGCAGGAGGAGCTGGAGGAGCAGACAGCCCTTCTCCTGTCCCCCTGTCCCCCTTCACGGTGGCTCAGGCGATAAACTGCTTATCCTCAGGTTGTTCCCTGAGCCGAAGGCAGAAGTGTGTTATTTAAATTTCAAAATCACTTTCTTCTCCTAACAGCTGTCAGACACTCTGAGTGGCAGCCACAATTGGGCTTTAGCTGCAGCTCGGTCACCTCCTGCACCTCCCCTTTTGGGGAGGACTCCTCCACTGGCCAGAGGGAGGCAGGCAGGGAGGGGCTATGGGCTGTCTGAGGGGACTGGGGCCAGGTGACCAGTGGCTGTGGCCACCCTGATGGTGATGGGGAGGGAGTCAGCCCCCCCTCCCCCCCCCCGCCCCGGGAGCCGAGGAGCTGAGCAGCTCTCCACCTCCCCTCTTCCATTTCTGTTCTTTCTCTCCCCTTAAAAGCAGGACCTGGGCTCCTGTCCGTGGATAGCAGGGTCTGCTCACAGCCCAGTGTGAGCACTGTGATGACTTCATCTTGAGTTGCCTTGTGTCCAAGGAAGAAATTGTGATGTTGTAGGACCCCTGGAGAACAGGTTTAACCCCAAAGAGAGCCTTTCTCATGGTAGAATTCCAGGTGCAAGGAGTGGGGTGAGATTTTGGGGTGAGGGGATTTTCTGGTTCCCTTCAGTAGCATCCTCCGGGTTGCCCCCTGTGGCTTCCCCCTGTGTGTGTGATGGGGTCCGGCCGGGTGCTGGCCAGCGCTTCCTGGCTGTGCTGGCTGTCTCCCCAGCTCCTGGGCCGGCAGGATTCTGTGCTCCTGAGCACGCTCCCGGCTCACTGCTCACTGCCCTCCCTCTCGTGAGTCCTGCCCGAAGCACAGGATGGGAGGCCTCTGTCCGCACACTCCTAACCCCAGGGGTGTGCAGAGAAGGGACCACAGCCAGGAGAGGGCTCAGCGTGAAAGTGTGCATGTGTGTAGAGGGTAGTGTGTAGTGGGCGATGTGTGGATGGTGTGTGTGCATAGGTGTGTGCACTAGGTGGAGTGTGTGTGGGAGGTGTGTGTGCATAGTGGTATGGGGGGCATGTGTGTGTGTCCTATAGGTGTGAGTGTACGTGGAGCCTGTGTGTCAGCGTGCTGGCGGGGTGGTGTGTGTGTGAGATGGTTTGTGGAAGTGTGATGGTTTGTGTGTGGGATGGTGTGTGTCAGCGTGTGTGTGCATGTGACGTGTGTGTGAGTGACTGTAGGTTTTGGGCAGTGGCCTCTGTCTGCCGTTCTTTCCCTTCCCATAAAAGGAAAGGAAGAGAAGAAAGAAAGGGGAAGGCCTGAGTGGAAAGACAGAGGGACAAGCCATTTGCCCCCCTGGTTGGAAAAGAATCTTCATTGTCACCCCGCAGCGAAACAACTGGTCCCCTACCATGTTCGTTCCCCTAGTCCCTCTTCTTGTATCCTTGGATAGTTCTGGGAGGAGTGGTCCAGGCATGGATACTGAGGAGTGTCAGAGGATAGAAGGCCATTGCAGCCTGATTCACAGAAATAGTGAGCACACTTGACTTTGTATGTGCAGTGTGGGGCGTCCTTGTCTAGAGGCTGTGTCCGGGAACTCCGGGGGCTTGGTGCCCTCCCTGCAGGAGGACTGAGTGTGAGAACTCATCTCCAGCCACCAAGCATCCTTGGTGGCCATGCCCTATTCCAGGTGCTGAGGACATATGGGTGACCAAAACAAAGGGGTCTGTTGTTCTTATGGGGCCAGTGTTCTATGAGCTGGAGACAGAATAGAACATGAGCCAGTGGACAGATTCCCAAAGCAGTTGTGAGATAGTGAGGGACACCAAGCAGAGATGAAACTAGGTGACGGGATGAGAGGCCTGGGAATGCAAACTCTGATGCACCAGACGGTCCAGCCCTGGGAAGATCAGGGGAGTGGCTGAGCTTGAACAGGTAGGGAAAGACCCCAGGTGGGGACCCGTGCATGGAGGTGGGAGATGAGGGGGCCATGGGGGGGCGGGTTCAGGGAGCAGCATTGGAGGTGGACGTTGAGGTAGGTGGGGCTGGACCACTGAGCTGCTGCAGGTCAAGGCAGGAATTTGGATTTTAAGAGTGATCAGAAACCACTGGGAGATTCTAGACATTTGGGCAGCCCAGCATGCCTTTGGAAGATACTCTTGTGCTATGGGAGAATGGATCACAGGGAGGACCGAAAACCCCATTTAAGAGGCCATCATTGTGGGGTCCAGGTGAGGGGTGGTCAGGGAAGAGATGGAGAGAATGTGTGGACTGGGGATATGTTCTGGAAGCAGAGCTGAGAGGATGCTGAGCTGGAACGATGGATACCTCTGATTTCTGGCTCGAACAACAATGGTGCGGCCACTTACTAGGAGGGAGAAGATGAGGGGAGGGACAGAGTCGGGGTGGAGCAGGTAGAAATCAAGAGTTTGGTTTAGGCCATGTTCGGGTTGAGATGTCAAATAGACCTCCACCTGGAAATGCCAAGGTCAGGGTTGATATGCAGAGAGTCATTAGCATATAGATGGCATTTTAAGGCTTGGAAGCACGAGGTCACTGAGGGACAGTGTCTAGCCAGAGAGCAGAGGGAGGCTGGGGCTTTCCAAGAAGAAGGCTAAGATGAGGGTGAGAGGGGAACATCTGGGAAGCTGAGACAGGCACGAGTTCCAAGGAAAAGGAAGTGACCGTCCACGCCCGGTGCCAAGTAGGAGAAGCTTGGAGGAGCTGCCATCTGACTCGGCACGTGGGGCTGTGGTGGTCTGGGGACCTCGTCCTTGAGGAGGGCGGGGTGAAAGGTCAGTCTGGGGAGTTTGCAGGGGAGAACGTGAGGTGAGCAGGTTACAAGAGCAACCAGAGATGCCCTTTCAAGCTTTAATAAGCATGAGAGCAGCCAAGTAGGAGCTGGGGGTCAGTGGTCTAGGGGGAGTGGTCTTGGTTTTGGTTTTGCTCTGTTTTGTGGTGGGCAGTAATGGCGGCACAATTCTGTGCTATTGGGAATGGTCCGTGAGAGGGGGAGAAATTGAAGGGCATAAGAGGGGAGGAGTGGCGTTAGGAGGGATGTCCTTGAACAGTGGAGGGGGATGGTCCACGTGGTGCACTGGAGTACAAGAGGCAGGGCAGACTTCACCCCCTAATGACAGAGAGAAGGCATGACCCAAGCTTCTGGTACTTGGCCATTCAGCCGCACCTGGCGTGGAGCATCAGCTCCTCTTTCTGGACCATATGTGAGATGGTTTAGTTGATGCTTGGTGGGAAGGTGAGGGGATTTCTCCATGGCTCTTCTGTCTACGGCAACTTCTGTGATCTGAATGTTAGTGTTGCCCCCAAATTCATATTTTGAAATCCTAACCCTTGATGTGAGGGCATTAGGAGATGGAATATTTGGAAGCTGATCAGGTCATGATGGCAGAGCTCCCATGAATGGGATTAGTGCCCTTATGAAAGAGGCCCAGAGAGCTTATAGAGGGCGCAGAAAAGAGGACTGACCATGAGCCAGAAATTGAGCTCTCATCGGACACAGAATCTGTAGTTCTGGAGGCTGAAAAAGAAGTAAGAAGTAAACTTCTGTTATTTACAAGCCACCCTATCTGTGGTGTTTTGTTATAGCAGCCTGCAGATACTAAGGCAGTGTAATTGGGGTGGGAGAGACAGTCTAGGGAGACTGAGACAGGAGAAGTATAAATGGTCATTTTAAAGCATTTGAGGCTTGAGGGCAAGGATTTAAGATGACACCATTCATCCTGTTTGTGTGTGTTTCCGGGTGACAGTCAGCTGCTCAAAGGGTGGTTAGGCTTCCCCAGGGTTGTTGGAGGTCAGGGTGTTTTCCTGGAGGCCAGGAAGTCTGGGCTGGGGGAGGAGGGCGTAAGGACGGGGTATGGGATGGTTGAGGGAGAACAAGTGCTGGGTCAGTAGGTCAGGGTCTGGGAGAGGTTGAGGAATTGCTGGAGTAGGAGTTCCAGAGAGGGATCCGGGCAGTAAGGAGATGGTGGTCTGAGGTTGAGATGTTTGGTCTGGATGTTATGAAGGCCAAGGACATGACCACCACAGCCCTGAGGAGCCAGGGCTAGGAAGACATCACCAGAAGTGGGAGACAGATGAGCAGGAAGGCCATGGTGGGTGGGAGCAAGGGTAGGGTGAGCCAGGTGTGAGACTGCTCCCCACAGGAATGGTGGGTTGGTAGGGATAGCCCCACAGGGGAGTGGGGCAGTGGACTGGTGGCAGGACCTTCGCATCAAGACAGATGGCACAGAAGAGGGGAGGAGAAGGGACGCTCTCTTACCTTATGGGCTTGGAGGTCAGCTATGCAGGAGCTCCCCAGTGGCCCTCTCTGTCATTAGTGTGTTAAATGATTAGTTGCTAATTTTGCCAAATGCATCGATTTACTCAACTCCACTTCTTGGAATTATTTAAAAAAGTTTTTAGAAATTCATACTGAATGGGTTTCGTGTCTTTGGAAGGTTTTTGCAGATGGACTTTGTGACTGTGTTTTAAGATATGTTGAGTTTTTTTTTCTTTCGATTTTTTTTAAAAAAAATCTAAGCGTCATGAGTTAATATAGACTTCTTAGGAGAAAAGTGTATTTCATAGTCGGTAACAAAATTTTCTCTTCTGATTGTTGTCCCAAATCCTACAATCACTCACCACAAAATGAAAAATGTCAAGGAAAGATTTAGGTTAGTCACATCAATTTGATATGCTTCAATTTTGGTTTTTACTTGTTACCAAATACAAAATTAAAACTGACACGCCATTGTGGGGACTAATGTGAGAATGGTAAAGTCCCTAAATCAGTCCCTCCAACCCCAAAACTCTGTATGTCAAAGAAACAGGGGATTCAAATGTGGCTGAAAATGTCCCTTCAACTGCAAAAGTATGGCACTTAAATTTTTAATTGTGAGAACCACAACATTAAGACTCATCTGCCTTTTTGAAGAATTGGAGAAAGAATTTTAAACATGGTTAAAAGTTGACAAAATATAAAATAATATTCAAAAGCATCAAAATTGATTTTTTCATTGATTTTCAGTGAGTTTTCCATTCACATCAAATTGATTTTTGGTGGTTTGGCTTGCTTCCAAAAACTCAGCTTCCCTTGGAGAATGCTTGGGGTGACTGCGGTGTTGCCATGGGGCTGTTGAGGTGAGGAGAAGTTCAGAGAGAGGGTTGAGATAGAAAGGGTGGGGGTTGCACTGGGATTTCCAGGGCAGGTTTGAGGAGCATAGGGCCCGGGACACACAGAGCAGTTGGGGATGGGAGTTTGGGTCCCTCTGAGTCTCTGGACTTACCTGAGAGGACAGGGAGCTGAGGCAATGGGATTGGTCCTGTCATCTTGGAGAAGCTGAGGTACATACCACTTCTGGCTAGTTGCTAAGGGATCCGGCCCACCACTCCCACGAGAGCAGGGCCCAGAATTGAGAAGGTGCTGTAGTCCTGCTCAAGCAGGCTTCTGGGATGGAAAAGACGAGGTCAGGAGCCTTCCTCTTGCTCATGAAGGGAGAGACTTCGAACTCTTTTCACTTAAGGGCATGGTGTGTGGAAGCTGGCCCTTTCTATGAGCAGGGCAGGAATGGAGAGATGGGAGGAAGGATCTTTCTAACCAGGGGACATTTTTTTTTTAACAAGTTTTTATTGTATATGCACCATGATGTGGAATCTTTGTGAGACATTGTGTTAGTTATCTGTTCATGGCCACAGTGAATGACCTAAGACAGGTAATTTACAAAGATAAAAGGCTCATTTATTTAGCTCACAGTTTTGGAAATTCAGCCAAAGATCAGGCAGTCCCATTGGTTACCCATCATGGAGGGAGTAGGTATGGGAGCACACATCTTGAACCTGAGCCAGGAGTGGGTGGGCCAGACTCAGGCTTTCGTGACTATTCTCTCTTGAGAACTACCTTCCAAGAACATGACCCCAATGACCTCCCACAAAGCCTCACCTCTTAAGGTTCCCAGAGCTCCCAATAGTGCCACCCTGGGGACCAAGCCTTTAGCATATGGGCCTTCTGGGGACACCCATTACGCCCAAGCCAAGGCTGGTGTTTTCATCCACATGGACCTGTCCAATCCTCGTGTAGCCCTGTGTGTAGGCAGGTTGGTGTCATGTCCCAGTTTGCAGATGAGGCTCAAGAAGTCACATACATAACCTGTGTGCTCTTGCTTTGCCAGTCAGTGGCTCAGCCCCTGATGGTCCTCCATCTCCCACGCCAGTGCTGGGACAGAGTCTGCACTCTTAACCAGTAGCCCCAGCTGCAGGGTGATCTGGGCATTTGCTTGCTTGGTTATGGGCTCTCCCTTCACTGGACTGTAAGCTCCGGGCAGGCAGGAGCCTGCTGCTTTTGCTCATTTCTCCATCAGCGCCTGACCCATGGGGGAGCTCAGTAAGTGCTGCTTGTAAAAGCGCATCTGAGGCTGAAGGTCCCTGAGGGTGAGACCTGTCGGGGTGGTGCCTGGGTGGTTGCAACCCCACAGGGAAGGCTGGGCCTGGAGGTCTCTTCTGGCCTCTCCCTCTTGCTTCCTGTTCTTCCTGCCTTCCATTCCACCCTGGGCGAGTTGGCTTAGTCTACATTTCATTGCCAATACACCCCCAATTATTTGGCTTCAGTTGACCATCATCCTTCTTCCTTTGGGAAACTCTTTGTCTTCGATTCCATGAAACCAACACCTCTTGATTTTCCTCCAATTCAAGGTCCACTCTTCCTGGAATCTACTAAACATTCACACCCCAGGGATCTGTCTTGGCTTCTTTTCTCTTCTTTATTTTCACCTCAATCTAGGTGACTTTGTTGAGTTAAGTGGCTTTAAGGAGCCTCTCATGTCAGTTATGCCGGTCCGGTATCTCTAGCCCAGGTCATCTCCTAACTTTAGCCTGCAGATCCTTGGCTTTGTCACCATGTCACCTGGACACCTTTGGGCCTGGTGCACTTACCAAATTCAGATCAGAACTGTCCATTTGGTCCTGCCCGTCCTTCGGAGGATTTCCTGTTTCATGAAATGCTATCACCATCCATCTGGTGCTTAGTGCCCCAACCCAGGAATTTTCCTTGCGAGATCTCTCTCCTCCCACTCAGCATCTAGCCAATCTCGTTAGTGTTATCCCTAAGTTACATGCAGAATGGCCTCATTTATTGCCATCTCTGTGGGGTGACCACCCCACCCAAACCTCCACCTCTGCACCTGCTGCTGCAGCAGCCTGTTCCTCATCTTCTCTTACCCCGCTCCCGACCCCTCCATGGATATTCTGTCTTCTCTATGCTGGCAACTGAGCTCCTGTGGTTCCCTCCTTCATGCTCTCCAAGTGTTTATTATTTTAGAGTAAAACCTAAAGCTCTTACCCTGTCCTGCAAGGTGTTGTGCTGTCCCCTGATGGTGCCTCTGACTTCTTTTCTAACTTTTGCCTTGTTTGGGAAATTCCAGTAATCATAGTTTTTTTTTTTTTTTTTTTGGACAGGGAACATGCCAAGCTCATTCCTGTCTCTTATGCACCTGCTCTTCTTTCTGCTGGGAATTTCCTTACATTGGATTTGTTGTTGTTGTTGTTACTGGGGATCAAAACCAAGGGTGCTTAACCACTGAGCCACATCCCCAGCCCTTTTAAAAATATTTTATTTAGAGACAGATTCTTGCTAAATTGCTTAGGGCCTTGCTAAGATGCTGAGGCTGGCCTTGAACTTGTGATCCTCCTGCCTCAGCCTTCTGAGGTGCTGGAATTACAGGTGTGTGCCTCTGTGCCCGGCATATTTGACTTTTTTCATGTGTGTGTGTCACTCCTGCCCATCATTGTTTCTCAGTTCAACATCACTTCTTCTCTTTGTGCCCTGAATTTCCTTATCCTATTCATTGCACTTATCAACCTTAAATTATTTCATTTATTTGTGTGTTTATTACCAGACTCACACAGGAAGAAAAGCCCCTGTAGAGTAGGGATTCTGTCTTTCTTGTTCACTGCTAGATTTCTAGGGCCTGGCATATCGTCATGGAAATATTTGGTGACTGACAGCTACTGGACCGAGGCTAACTGCAGAGGCATGGCTGTTTGTGGTGTGGTCAGGAGCCTGTGTGTGTGTGTGTGTGTGTGTGTGTGTGTGTGGTGTTTGCACAGGAGCAGGTAGATTCCTTTGAGTCTGCCGTGGTTGACGTGTGGGACAGGGGTGCTTTCCTAGACCCTCCACTCCTCAGCATCTCACCCTGGTGTGTCAGGGGGAGAGTCACCAAATGTGAAAGATCATATGGTTCAAAACCCATCAATTTTCATGAGAAGAAATGAGACCCAGACCTTGAGAGGGGTAGGGGTTTCCCTGGAGTCTTGAATAACCAGGAGAGGTGGATACAGGGTTAGGACTCAGGTTCTCTGACCCCCACTTGAGTGGCAGAGCCATACAGCCTGGCCCGAGGACTCAGGAAGGGCTCAGGGGCAGACATGGCAGAGCTGCAAATAGGGTCTAGGAGCAAGGGACCAGCTGGCAGTTTCCTGGAAGGGCAAGAAGGGACTGTGAGACATATGGGTCCCCCATTGGCTTGGGAGTATTATAGAACAGTGACCCTCTTGCTTCCATTCCTGCAGGGAGAGGTCCCTTTGTGGCTGGAAAGTCTATCTGGATGAGTTGGGAACAGAGAGATGGGCAGGGGGAATGAAAATCCCACAGAGAACATGCTAGATGACAGCAGAGCGTCACAGGCCGCCTTCTGTTGGGGGTGGGTCTGGTAAACTGTGTGCTGGGTGGGGGGGTATGTCCACAAATGGGCCACGGGCGGCTCAGCCCCACCTCTAGGTGCTGGTTCTTATGCTTTGGAAGGTGGCTTCCAAATAATGGGGAGCTTGTGAAATTTCATGCCTGGGTGCCAGCCACAAAGTCCCTGATGCGGCGGGTCCTGCTTAGGGCCAGTGAGTCACAGGTGCACCAGAGTTTGAGCTCCTCTCTCTAGGTGAGCCGTTCTCTTTGAGGACACACAGTGGCTGCTGGAGTGTGAGATGCGTGTGGAAAAAACATTTTTAATTTCAAGAGCAGTGTCTTTTAATGTGCTAGAAGAATCCAGAGCAAATGGTGATGTTATCATTTAGGATAAATCTAAAATTTAACAAGCGAGTCAGGGAAATTTTAAAAAATTCATTGAAGAATTCAGGGATTTAAAGAAAATCAATTCAATATTCACACAGGTGGTACTGTTAACAGGGCCCAAATTATATTGGTGATACTGGGTAACTGAGGTTTGATCAGCCCAGCTTTATACATGTTCAACAGCTGTTTAGAGAATATCAGTCTGAAGGATGCTCACAGGTCCACTGGCCTGGATGCCCCACTGTCTGGGGACAGCCCAGTGCTGCTGATGAGCCATTGGCTCAGAGCAGTACCCCCAGGGAGAAGAGATGAGATGGACTTGGCCAGCCAGGGTGTGGGCAGGGATGCGGGGAGGGGTGTTAGGAGGCTGACTGGGAGCCTCTATTGTGAAGCCCCCCCTGCCCCTCTGCAAGTGGCCGTGGTCCCCTCGCCTGGCTTTCACAGAGGGATGAGAGAAGAAGGGGATAAAGAAGCTAGGACATGTCCCAGGGGCTGAGGCTGGCAGGATGAATTTCCTGAGGTTTGGAAAGTGCCAAGGGTCATTAAATCCCCTGTCCCCTCTCTTGGGCAGCTGTTGCCATTTAGTACTTGGCCCATCTCTGCTCTTCTCTGCAGGCCTGGGCGACCCACCAGGGCCAAGTGGCAACATGTGCCGGGGACAGGCTGTCCTAGGTCAGCCAGGCCTGGCATGTATTTCCAGCTCCCACCTCCCACAGTTCTCTGCAGTGGGCAGGGGTGGGGAGCTAGAGAGGCCTAAGGTTCTGGCATCCTCATCCCTGCCCTTGGCACCTTTTGGCTTCGGGCTGAGCCTGAAGCGGCTGGCTGAGGAGCAGCAGGGGTCCTGGAGGGCGAGCTGGCTTGGGATCTCCCACTCCTTTCTGCTCAGTGAGGGCCAGGAGCCTTCGGGTGGGTGGAAAGGCAGTGGGTGGGCTGGGCGGGGGAGGCTGTGCTGTGGACGGGCTCTCCACGGTGTGTGTGCACCTGTGCGTGCTGAGCCCTGTCCTGACTGACGGGTTCCTGGCGAAGCTGGTGGGCGTCTTGCTTGGAGAGAAGCTGGCGGAGGTGGGGTCTTTCTCCATAGTGCAGCACGGCCCCATCCAGGGGTTCTTACCTGCAGGATCAGAGGGCCATCTTTCCTGGTAGCTGTTGGTGTTGCCACATTCCTTTCTTTCTTTCTTTTTTTTTTTTTTTTCTAGGAAATTTACCAAGTTCGGGCCCAGGGGTTTACATTTCCCACCCCCCTAGCAAATGCTTTCACTATTCAGGCTCCAAATGGAAGCCACTGAGGCTATAATTACACTGGCATTAGCTCAGGAACATGCTGAGAGGAGCGGGAACAGAGCACCTGGGGAGCCCAGAAGCAGCCACAGGCCTAAATTAGCTGCTGTTCTGCTTGCGGTTGTCGCCTGATCCTCCGAGGAGTCCCTCCTTGTCTTTCCTCCACCTCGGCCCCAGGCCTCCATGCTCTTCCCTCCCCACTGCCAGCCGGCCGGTGACAGGTGCATGGAGCCGCTGGGCTGGGAGAACCCTGCACAGAGGGCTTGGTGTTGACAGGCGTCCTTGGGTCCTTGCCTGGCCATGCGGAATGGTTTGATGGCAGCTCAGGGTATTGCTGGGGAGGCCAAATGCCCCAGCGTGGCCACGAGTCTCTTGCCTGGCTCTCCAGCATTGCCTCTTGTCATTTCCCCCTGGGCATAATGAATTGCTTTCTGCTCCTCCCAGCCTTTGCCCCTGGGTCCCCTCTGCCGGGGCCCTTCCTGCTCTCTGACTCTTTCTGAGCAGAAGCATTGCTCTGTCCACCACTCCCCAGCTCCAGGTGGGTGCTTTCTGCTCTGTACCCCGACTTCTTCAACGCACAGCTTAGCATTAGTATTGGCTCCAACTGCTCCTCTGTCCCCAGCTGGATTTTGTGCAGGGTTTCAGGCCCCCTGGCTGGGGACTGTCTAGCACATAGTAAGTCCTCAATAAAGATATATGATTTTAGGATTAAGAAAACAATCATTGACTCCTTTTTGGTCTGAATTTCCCCCAACTCCTTTTTGGAGTGTTTTTGGTTCTCAGCAAAATTGAGAGCAGGTAAAGAGAGTTCCCATTTGCTTCCTGCCCCTAAATGCACACAGCCTCTCCATGATCCACATCCCCAGTGTGTCTGTTAGAGCTGATGACCCTATGGCCCCACGCCATTACCACCAGCAGCCCATAGCTGACATTGGGTTCACGCTTGGTGGTGTCTGTCCCATGGCTTTGGACAAATGCACAATGACATGTACCCACCATTACAGTGTTGTTTTATTGCCTTAAAAATGCTCTGTGCTGCCGGGCTGGGGCAGGAGGATCGCAGGTTCAAAGCCAGCCTCAGCAACTTAGCAGGGCCCTAAGCAACTCAACGAGACCTTGTCTCTAAATAAAATATAAAAAACGGCTGGGGATATGGCCCAGTGGGTAAGCACCCCAGAGTTCAATCCTTGATGCCAAAAAACCTCCCCCAAACAAAAAACAAAAAAGCCTCTGTTCTTCACATGTTCATCATCTTCTTTCCCCTGAGTCCTAATGACCACTTTTTTTTGTTTTTCTGACTCTGGTGTTTTCCCTTTTCCAAAATGTCATATAGTTGGAATCGCATGTTTGGCTTATTTCCTGTGAGCCGCCTCCATGTCTTTTCATGGCTTGGTGGCTCATTTCCTTTTATTACTGAATAATATTCTATTGTCTGGAGGCACCACTGCCCCTTTTATTTTTCCAACAAGGTAGAGGGACTTTTCCTTTCCTGTCTTTGTAGGGCTGCTGGCCAGCCAGGTGTTGGGGAGAGTGACTCAGTCTCCTTCCATCAGTCATCCCCCAGCCTTCATTCTGAGCCTCTTCTGGCCCCACATTAATATTTGATTACACATGGTCTTGTAGTGACCGCTGTTGCCTGCTCCGGGTCAGTTTTGCTTCCTTAATGCTATTGGAAACTTCTATTTTTTTGAGGACTTGCTATAAAGTAGACATTGTTCTAAGTACATTTATCCTTTTGCTGACTGAATACTTGATCAGCACCCCTGTGTTGGACACATGGTATACGAGCACAGCATGCCCACCCAGCTCCTGCCTTCATGGAGCCTGTATTTGATTCAAACAAGCAAATGAGTGAGTATGTACTGTGGCAGGTGGTGCCGAGTGCCATGGGAAGATAGATCCGAGTGGGAGTGAATGGAGCATCGGGTGGTTTTCACGTGCAGTGGGGTCAAGGAAGACTCCCCGATGAGGTAACATTTGAGCAGAGACATGAGCCAAATGAAGGAAATTGCTGAGTGGTCACAGGGAGGAGGGAAGAACCTTCCAGATCTGGGGAACAGCAAATGCAAAGGCCCTGAGGCCAGGACACAGTGACATGTTCCAGGAAGATCACAGAAGCCAGTGTTGGAACAGAGTGAGCTGGGTGAAGGGAGTAGGAGGCCCGGTACCATAAAGCAGTGCAGGTGAAGAGATCTAATATGCATTGCTGACAAGGAATTCTAAGTGTTAAATTACCATGTTAAAAGGTGAAGGGAGATGGGCAAGATTAACTTTAATACTACGTTTGTCTAACATGTCTCCAAAACATATATTCCTCCAATGTGTAATCGAAAGTAAAAAAAAAAAAAAAAAAAAATAGTGAGGTACTTTTTTTTTTCTCTATTAATTTTTCACAATTTGGTATTTTGAAATCTTGTGGACACATCCAAAATGTACCAGCTACATTTCAAGTTCAGTGCCATCTGTGGCTTGTGCTTGTGGACAGCACAAGTACGGAATCTCGCAGGTCACGCTGAGGTCTGGCATGAGATGGGGAAGCCAACGGAGGCTCGGAGCCCCAGGAATAATACCTGTCTGCTGTAGGTTCCGGAAGGTTGTCATTCCAGCTGCTGTGATGAGAGAAGGCTGTTCTGGGTGGGGCAGAGGGCAGAGAGGGGACCTGCAGGAGGCTTTTGCAGGCACAGAGTGATGGCAGCTTGGACTGTGGTCGCAGTAGTGGTGGGTTAAGGGGAGGACGCTGGACACCTGCAGGCTGGGCCTCTGGGTTTTCTGGTGTGTGTGAATAAGAGTCCAGGGCGAGTCAAGAGCTTTGGCCCTGGCTACTGGAGGGTGCAGCTGTTCCCAGCAGGATGAGGGAGACTGTCAGGGTGGGGGTGGCCTTGGGGGTCTGGGTTTGAGGTGTGGGTGTTGGGCTTTCAGGCGGAGTTGTCGGGAGGAGTTGGATGGGTGAGCCTGGGGCAAGACAGCACTCAGTAGGAATGACCAAGCAGCTGACACTAGACTGTCTGCTGCAAATGCTCGGCCTCCTTTGGCCATTGCTGGACCATACATGGGTGCCAGTCTGCAGCCCTAAGCCAGCGGTTCTTCCTGGTGAAGGTGGTGACCGGGTTCCCTCTCTGTCTTGCTGCCCGTGTGCTGGGTGACCTGAGGGCCCCTTGCCCATCGGGGCTTCAGTTTTCTTGTCTATAAGATAAAGAGGTTGGGATGGAGGATCTCTCCCCTGGCTCTCGGGAGGGCATGTGCTGTCGGAGTCCCACCCTCTCCGTCTGCCTGTCCACAGGCCAGATGGGAGGTGGTCTGTAGGTGGCAACTGGTTGGCGGGAAAGGGTCTGGTGGTCCTGAGCCATGAGCCTCCTCGGATCAACTGAGCCTTGTAGGGAGGGTCAGGACCGCAGAGGCAGCATAGCGATTCCTGGAAATACTGCTTTGTGCCAAGACATTTGGGCAGTGGCACAAAACTCAGAGGTCATTACACTGAGGGGGAGTCCAGCACACCTGCCCTGTGGCTGGTGATGCACGAGCTCCTCACATCTGCAGGACTCCCAGCTCAGGGCTTCCTTTTTAGGTGGCAGTAGCAGCCACATTTCCCTGGATAAAAGGGGGCATTTGAATGTCTAGGGGCAGTTTCTGTGGTCACAGTTGGTGGGGTTGGGAGGCTGCTTATGCCCTGGCTGCTGACCCTTAACCAGCACTGTGCACCGCTAAGTGGTGCCCTTTCCCTGAGGCTCTGCTCAGGTGTGCTGCTGAGGGCAGTCAGGGTCCCCTTAGTTGTGTGACCTTGAGCCACTCACCCTGATTCCTGCATTGATGAACATGGCCATGCACACTTCATTGCTTGCCTTTTATGCTCAAATGGGACTTTGGACTAAGTCATCCTAATAGCTGCCCAGCACACCCTGTGCCCAGCACTGTCCTGAGTTATTTCTGGATGTGATATTAACGCCTTCAGTTCTCACCACGACCTCAGGAGGCGGGTCCTGTGAAGTGATCGGTTTCACAGGAAACTGAGGCAGAGGGGGCATGGGAAGCCGTGCTGATCTCAGGGCCTCTGACCTGTGCTGTGCTTTCCCCTCCAGGGACCGGGGCAGACCCGGCGGTCAGCGCCAAGAGCAACCATTGCCTGGACGCTGCCAAGGCCTGCAATCTGAACGACAACTGCAAGAAGCTGCGCTCCTCCTACATCTCCATCTGCAACCGCGAGATCTCACCCACCGAGCGCTGCAACCGCCGCAAGTGCCACAAGGCCCTGCGCCAGTTCTTCGACCGGGTGCCCAGCGAGTACACCTACCGCATGCTCTTCTGCTCCTGCCAAGACCAGGCGTGTGCCGAGCGCCGCCGGCAAACCATCCTGCCCAGCTGCTCCTACGAGGACAAGGAGAAGCCCAACTGCCTGGACCTCCGCAGCCTGTGCCGGACGGACCACCTGTGCCGGTAGGAGCGCTCAGCGCCTCTGGGGCGCTGGCTTGAGGTTGCTGTGTCGTCGCCCGATTTTTCCCCTTCTCTGCATTCCTTGGGGTCCACTGCCAGGGTCTGAGGTTAAAGCCAATGTGGACATGTGCAGAACACGTTGCCGTGCATTCTTTCCCTTCCCTCACTTCTCTGTTCATCCACAGATTCATTCATCATCCATCATTCACTCCCCCGTTCACTCATTGGTTCATTCATTCAACATGGGTTTCTGTTTTGGTATCAGGGATTGAACTCAGGGGCACTCCACCACTGAGCCCTATTTTGTATTTCATTTAGAGACAGGGTCTCACTGAGTTGCTTAGCACCCAGCTTTTGCTGAGGCTGGCTTTGAACTCTCGATCCTCCTGCCTCAGCCTCCTGAGCTGCGGGGATGACAGGCGTGTGCCACCATGCCCCACTTCAACCTGGGTTTCTTGTTTCCCTACTCGGAGCTCAGCCTCAGAGGAAGCCAAGATGAACCACCCAGGAGCTAATGATTTAAAATCCTAGAATCCTGGAGTCTTGGAAGGAAGGACCTTCAGAGAATTTAGTTCTGCTTCTAAAGGAAGCCCCACCTAAGGTCCCAGCAGAGGAGGGTGCTCTTGTGGACCCAAGAGGCCACTCCTGGTGGACTGCAATCTGAGCTGGGCTAATGCTGGGTGAGAAATGGGTTCTGAAGTCTAATCATGCTGGGTTCAAATTCTGACGGCACCACCTCCTAGATGCGTGACTTTGAGCAAGTTTTAAGGATTTCCTCAGCTTCCATCCCTTTACCTGTGAAACAGGAATAAAAATACCCACATCTGACATGATCATTGGATTACATGTGTCCAAAGCTTAACACAGAGCCCGGCACGCAGTACATGCTTAATAAGTGTGGCTTAATTATTAGGAAGTGCTTTTTGTTTGTTGTTATAGTGACTTGAAATTTGCCTCTTGGCAATTCTTGTGCTTTTCTTGTTTGTTATGAAATGTAGTGGACAAAATGATTCTAAGGCCTGGGTATACAGAGGCAAACACAGTGGTCTCCAAGGAGTGGGGAAGCACAAGGAGAGAAGTGGTCCTAGTTCATAGGGATGAGGTTGGGGTCTTCTAGAGGAGGGAGCACAAGGGAGGGGCACTGGCCTTAAATTGAGGCTTGGGAAATGAGATGGAGGAAAGACGTCTAGGGGCGAGTCAGTCAGAAAGGGCTGGAGACAGGGAGTGGCTCGCGGGGACGGGAGGGGTGGGTGCTTGTGGAGTGGGCCATACCCGGGAGGCTGTTGGATTGGCAGGGATTGCGATCGTTGCAGGTGTTTAGAGATTGTTGGCTGTGTTCTGGACACTGTGGTAAAGGCTTCGGGTCTCATTTAATCTTGCAACAAGGCTGTGAGGTCAGCATTGCTATCATCTTTGTCTGTCAGGTGAGAAAACAGAGAAAGTGTCTTCCCAAGGTCCCACAGCGCACATTTCAGAGCTGGCATCCCTGTGGTACTGCTTTCTTGCCCCTGTGGTGTACTGGACTCGGGCAATGACCATGGGGGTGGAGAAAAGTCAAGTGTTTCAGAGGAGGGTGGCAGGTAGACTTGAAAGAACTGGGTGACTGAATGATAGTCCCCTGGAGGCAAGAACCATTTCTGCTTTGTTTACTCTCCACCTCCTCCTGCACCTGGACCCTGGTGTCTGGTGAGCCCTCCATCCACGTTTCTTGAGGGGATCAGTGGGTGGCCTCTGCAGGGTTTCCTGGGTGAATAACTATGGAGTGATGGAGCCTTTCATGGTGTTAGACTCCTAGTATTAGAGGACCCTGTGGACTGTTGACATTCCCACAGTGAGATCTGGGGAACGCATGGGTCTGGAACTCAGTCCTAAGGCTGGAGGAGGGATGCTGAGGAGTAAGATCTCGGGCAGCTTGTTGGTGATGGGAGCTGCAGCAAGGGGTGGTGTAGGCGGGTTGGTGGAACACTCTAGGGGTCCAGGCTGGACATGCCTGCAGGTTTGGGGATTTTCAGTGCTCAGGTGAGCGATGCAGCTGTTGGTGTGGGCGGCCAGGGCAGAGACTTACTGGAAACACTAGTGCTTGCGTAAGAGACGGGTAGAGGAGGTGCAGCATGAGCCAGGAGGCCAGGGAGGGTGGAGGACAACCAGAAATCAAAGAGAAGGGGCTTCAGAGGGAGGGAGTGGCCAAGCCTCTGTGTCTTGAAGACTGCGCTCGTGTGTGTGTGTGTGTGTGTGTGTGTGTGTGTGTGTGTGTGGTGAAAGTCAGGTTGCTGTGGCTAAGGCGTGGCAGGGAGGCAGAAGTGTAGGTATTGGTGCAAACTACCTTCTTCAGAAGGAAGCAGGGCTGGGGGCCGGGGCCTGGAGATGGACTGGGGGCAGGCACTGCTGCTTTCCAACGTGCAGGAGCTGGATTGCGTGCTCACTGAAGGGGAAATGCTACTTTGGCTGGGAAACAAGCTCTGTTGGGGTTCCAAGATGGAGCAGGGGTTAGCTACGGGCTCAGGAAAGCTCTGGAGAGATGATGGGCTTTTCTGCTTAATTAAAACGATGCACCTTATATGCAGACTGATGGAGGTGATTTGAAATATATCTGTGCCTACAACCCAGGAGGGTTAGCAGAAATGGAGACCCTCAAAGGCAGGAGCTAGTAAGGGCCTCCACTGGTGGAGTGCTGATCTGAGGCTTTGAGTTTCATGGTCCCTGGGATTGAGGGGAAGCCGGATGGGCCACATGAGTCCTACGACGTGATATAGTGGGTGCACTGATTCTTACATCCGGTCTCTTCCTCTCCTTGGGCTAAATGCGGGAGTAAGCTTGCCAGGCTGTGTCATACACAGCGATGCATAGTGACGGAGCATATGGGAACCAGGCTTGAAGGGGCTGGTAAGGACCAGCGTGACCCCAGCTCAGGATCCCTTGCCAGAGGGCAGGCCAGGGAAGCCCAGGAACAATACTATTGTTTGAGGAACTCGGCTCGCTGAAGTAGGAAATTCGGGTTGCCTAGATGTGGTGGACTCCTGACTTGAACCAGGGCATTCCTCCAACCCATGTCTGCCCAACTCCCACCAGGAAGCCAGGAGCTGCAGGGGCCCTGTGAAGGGAGCCCAAGTTTCAGCCACTGGGATGTCTGAACAAGGAGTCTCAGGCAGAGAGCAGGATCTCTGCACCTGCTGATTGTCACATTTTGAGGAAAGATGGACGATGGACTGTGCAGTTCCTGTGAGGTCTGTGCCCTGTGTGGGCTGGGGGGAATTTGGAGCAGGGAGAATCTGGTGGCTTGGTCTGCGTCTGTTTAAACAACAAAAAGTGTTTTTTTTTAATATTTATTTTTTAGTTGTAGTTGGACACATACCTTTATTTTATTTATTTATTTTTATGTGGTGCTGAGGATCAAACCCAGGGCCTCCAACGTGCTAGGCGAGTGCTCTACTGCTGTGTCCCAACCCCAGCCCCTAAAAGAGTTTTTTGTTTGTTTTTCCAGAGATGGGGAAGCTGGGAACAGGAGAGTCAGGTGATAGATGTCACATCATGGAACCAGAACGGGTGTTTAAACATGGCTACACGTTGGGAGGGTTGCTGCTGAGGATTCCCAGGAGCGGTGTGTGGACAGGTTGTGGGGGGCTGAGCCAGGCATGCTGGCACTTGTGTAGGCATGTGGATTTCAACAGCAGCACCCCGGGGCTCACGGACAGTGTTGCACCTACACTGTTGTTTCAGGGACTCGGCTCTCTGAAGTAGGAAATTCAGGTTGCCTAGATGTGGTGGGCTCCTGTCTTGAACCAGGGCATTCCTCCAACTCACGTCTGCCCAACTCCCACCCACTGTGGTGCCCACCCACATGCAGATTGAAAGTTCCCGCCCAGAGGAGGGAGGGGAAGAATGAGGACGGACTCCGCGTTTAGGACGAGTCTGGCAGGGTACCTGGGGGATGTGGTACCCAGCAAAGTGCCCTCTAGAGGACTTTGCCCATGACTCAGAGCTGGGGCTTGAGGTGAGCTGGGAGACTTATGTTAGGGAGAACCAGAGATGAGATGCAGAGATGACAGGCAGAGGGTGGATGGAGATGACAGGTAGAAACCTGCCTCTTTTCCTTACTGTGCCTGTGGCCTCCTCAGTGGCCCTGAATGGACCATTTCCCTCCTGTGCCCACAGTTTTGTCACTGATCAGACAAGGATGCTTACCCAAGGCATCTCCGAGGACCCTCTGGGGTCTTGCAGTCTGCGGCTTTGATTCTGTCCGCATGGCTTTCCTCTGCCTGTCCCCGCCACTTGGGGTCATGCTCCTGGAGACATGAGCTTGGCTTAAGAGGAAATTCCAAACCCTCCCCAGGGTACATGGTATGGAAGGGTGGGTTTGAAAGGCCCTTTTTACCAGTGTTTTCCCAGGAGTGGGCCTGGGAGGAGATGCGACATCTTTCCAGCTTTTGTAGGCCTGACCTGTTGACCCTTGCTTCGCTCATCCCAGCAACCATAGAGATGACCAGATGGCACCGGGAGGTTCCAGGTGGCTGGAGAGGAGCCTCTGCAGGGTGGGAAGTGGGCTTGGCTCTGCCTTGTGCATGGGAAGGGGTGCTGTTCTCTTCCTTCCTTTGCTGGACTTGGCCTCCTTCACATTTCTGCCCTCTAGGTGGGCTCCGCGGCTAGAAATCTTGGGAAAGCACAATGTTGGGCACTTGGAGCAGGAACTAGAGACCCCTCCAATTGTTGGAAAATTTAATGAGCAAAGCTGGCTTGATGGGGTCCAGGAAAGCCTCTTTGGGACTGAGAGTCCTGAAATGAGGCCCTGTCTTTAGGCATCTCCCAGAATATTTCCCATGCTGAAGGGCTGTAGTTCCGGTCCTGACATAGCCAGGCCTGCCTGGCCCCTCTGGCCGTATCTTCTGCTTAGGGAGTTGACCCAGTTATGGCTAAGCTTCTCATGGAGCAAGTCCTGGCCCAGAGGTCTTGGGGCAGCTCTGCCAAAGCCTACCTGGCACCTCATTAAAGCCAGTCCACTGATGTGCTGTGAGGCGCACCTTGTGACAGCCCTGTATGATGTCACCTATGTGATGTGCTACAGACTCTGCTGTGCTGTCTTATTAAATGTCACTCCTGATAAAGTGTTGGAGGTTTTCCTTGATCTGGGTTTGAAGAAACCTTGTTTAAACACGGATATCTGTTCGCTGGGCCTTGGGGTTATTGGAAGCACTTCTGAATTCTCCCACGTCCTTTGGAGCAGGGTCAGAGGCGCCTTTGGGAAGGGTGCTTGCTGCTCCACCCCCAGTTCCAGCTGGCTTAGCAGTAGCATGCCAGGAGCCCCAGCTCTGCCTTGTGCCTTTGCCCAGTTCACACCACACCCTCTGAGCCCTGGGCTGTAGACTTCAGTTAACCAGAGATCTAGGAAGACAGGATAGGCATTTCCTTCAAGACGTTCGCAGATGGAGCCAGGAAAGCCCTGGAACTTGTTGGAATGAATCTGTTTTGTTTGGCTGGATTCTGTTTGGTTCCCCAGTGGGCCATGATCTGCAATTTTTTTTTTTTTTTTTAAAGCACGACCTTTCAATTTCTATTCTCTCAGCTGTGCTCTTTGCAAAGATGTTCTTAGAGAGTGGTGTGTGTATGTGAGTGTGAGAGAGAGAGGAGAGAGAAGTGGTGGCCATGAGGAGGAGGAGGATTCTGTTGCCCTGTAAACTGTGTCCCTTATAGGCCACATTTGGAAACAGCCCTCTTCAATGTCCTGTTCTTCTTCATCTGCCAGGAGGATATAAATATCTCCTTGCTGGCCCTGTGCCATCTGTGGGGCTGTAATTTAACCTCTGGGTTCTGGGGATGTGTATAAATAGACTCCAGCCTGGAGCTACCCCAGCAGTCCAGGCCCCTTTGTGTAGAGATGCTGTCCTTGTCTGCGAGGATCATTGGGATGCAGAGGGAGTTGGCCCCTCCCTGGGGGCTGTCTTGGGGTGTAGAGAAGTACCTCCAGCCAGCTGTCCTCTTGCCTGGTAGGGGATGAACAAGTCTGGGATTCGATTCTTGGCTCCTTGGGACTGTCACTCAGCTTCTTTTTGACTCTGTAGGATTTGTTGGCTCGTGTTTGTAGCAGATCATTTCTAACTGGCTTTAAGTCATTGTTTACATATGGGTGGGTGACTTAGAAGCATCCCGACATTCATCTCTTTTAAGGGAGAATTCTTGAAGACCTTGAAATTGTACACTAAGTTTTGGGTATATCTTCTAGAGAGAAATTTGTTGCATCCATTAGTTTCTCCAAGGATTCCTTGGCCTCCTAAAGTTGGAGAACCTCTGCTTTCTCTGAAAGATGGACTTGGACGGGATCCCTAGAGAATGATGTTGAATCTGCCTCCTGGCTCTGTAAGCAAAGAGGACTGTGATTGATTAGTGCTGCCTGCCCCAGGCACCCGGAAAGGCAGGATGGATCCTCAGCAGGGGTCCCGTCTGTCATTCCTGGGTGCAGTGGGTTGCCTAGAGTGGGAGACTGTGAGTCTCATGATGATTCCTCTTAATCCCTTGGTGGTTTTTTGGTCCCTGGCATTGGGTCTGGCATGGTATTAGGGTTGGAGAGTTAATGGAGAAGGATCTGGAGGTCCTTGTCCTCCTGGGTGTTAGAGTCTAGTGACAGGACACTGTGTTTATCACCTCTGTGGGGAAGAAGAGCTACATTAGAGTTAGAGAGCATGTTTGCTTAGCTTCTCTTAAAATCCCACTTCTACTCTGCCACCTCCTAGGTCCACGGTGGTGGCCTTGGAGGGCATTCCTTTCTTGGGGGCAATGAGCCTGAAGCAGATAAGTCTCTCAGAGGCCTTGGTGGCCTCTGCTCAAGGCCAACCTCAGAGCAGAGCTGTTCCCTGGATCTGCCATGCTGGGCTCTCCCCGGGGAGCTCTGCCCGTGCAGGCTCCTCAGCCCTGTTGGAGATGAGAACTGCCTTCCCCGTGCACCCTGTGCTGGCCCCTGTTGCTGCTCTCACCTTACACTCCGGGTCAAGGGCATCCAAATGGCTCTTCCTGGAAGTTCTGTGCATATTGAGACAAGGCTGGCGTGTGGAATATTACTCTCCTGAAGGCTCTGGGGAAATATGCTCAGAAGGAAGCCCCAACCTAGATACCTACTTTGCAAGAGAGGGCTTGTGCGTCTTGCTGCGCCTTGCCTGCTCTCCAGGCATTGCCCTTGCAGGTGAGGCACAGCCCTTCCTAGTGAGGTGGGGCTGTGGTTAAGGACCCATCTTGTCCTTAGGGGATGGATAGGAGTGATCCCTTCAGTGAGGTGCCATTTATTCAGAGTGTGGGGATTAGCGCCCACGCAGTCTGTTCCCCTAGCAGCCTTCACCTGTGGCTGGCCTGGTGTTTGCTCACACAGGGCAGACACGCCTTCAGTCACCCATCATGGGGTCCCCACCGTCATGATCTCATCTAATCCCAGTCACCTCCCAAAGGCTCCCTCTCCCGATACCGTCACATTGGGGATTAAGATTTCAACATTCTGTCCATAGAACTTACACTTGCCCTTTATCAAGTCTGCCCCTAAACCTGTCTCCTGGAGACTCTTCACACAGATGCTCGCTAGAGCTTGTTTGTGTAAGGCACGTAATATTTTTCTACCTGATTAGGTTTCTGCTTTTTATTCTTATATTATACTGGGTCTTTTATTTATTTAACAGTTTTTTTATTGTGTGTGCATTCCTTGCCAGGTGCTATGTTAAACATTAGATGAATCTCAGAGACACAGTGGAGCTGGTCCTTACCCCCTCGGAGCTCACAATCTGATGAAGGACATAGATGGGAGACTAATCAGCAGATAAGTTTATCTAGGTTGAGCATCTCTGATCTGAAAGTCTGACATGCAGATGCTCCAAAATCAGAAACTTTTTGAGTAGTAACAATAACACAAATGGAAAATTCTACACCTGACCTCATGTAATGAGTCACGGTCAAAATTAAGGTGCACCAGAAGCATTGCATAAAATTATTTCCTAGCTATAGGTTTAAAGTGTATATGAATAACATCAGTGAATTTTGTGTTTAGACTTGGGCCACATCCCCAGGATACCTCATTATGTACATGCAAATATTCCAAAATCGGAAAAAAATCCCAAATTGGAAGCTCTTCTGGTCTCAGGCATTTTAGATAAAGGACACTCGATCTTAATTAAAAGGGCTGAAACGAGCAGGCTATAGAAATCATGAATAATAGGGGGGCACGGAGGGAGGCATGTATTTGCACAAGAATCAGGAAAAGTTCATCTGAGGAGTGACATTTGCACTGAGACCTGAAGAAGGAGGAGCCTGTGTGAGCCAGATGGGAGAGGGGACATTTCACCAGAGGGTCCAGCATGGGCGTGTGCGGCCAGAGGGAAAGACTTGGCGTTGCTGAAAGGAGGCGAGTGGCTGGAACAGAGGGGGGTCAGGAACAGAGGCACAGGACACGGCAGGCAGGGCCAGATCCCACAGGGCCTGTGTGCCTGGCGAGGGTTTGGACTGCCTCTGAGCATGGTGGAACTGAGCAGTGATGTTATTAAGCCCAATAGGAAGAGATGACGTCCCCTGCTGTGTGGGGGTGAAAGGCGGAGGCCGGAGCAATGGCACGAGATGAGGGAGGTTATTGTCGTATCACTAGATCAGAGATGACAGCAGCTCAGCCCGGGTGGTGGTCGTGTGGAGAGAGAAGAATGGATGAACTGGAGAGACTCTGGAGATGGCAGCCATCTACCTTGAAGGTGGGAGTTCGGGGAAGGAGGGACTCAGTGATGACTCACAAGCTCCTGGCTCAAGCAGTTCCGTCAGCGATGGTGTCATTTTCTGAGGTGCTGAAGACTTGGGTAAGGAGAGAGACCTGGAATCCCACATGGGGCAAGTTAATGTTCGGGCCTTCGAGACTCTCACATGTGGGGCTTGACTGGGGCTCTGTGTTCTGGGGGTCATTGGCATGGCTATGATAATGAAAGCTAGGGGCTGAGACGGTTTTCCTAGGGAGGGTCCGGCAAGAGAGGACTGAGAACAGGCCAGTCTGGCATGGAGGGCCCAGGAGTCAGAAGGATGTGTTCTGAAAAGAGGGAGGACACAGCTGTGCCAGCTACTGTTGAGAGGTCCAGGGAATCACTGGGCTGGCGATGTGGAGGGCCCTGGTGGCTCTTCCATATTATGGAAAAGTAGTCTGGATGAACTGGTGATTCCAGAAACCTGACAAGTGCTAAGGAAAGGCAGATCACTGGGTTGGTCAGAGTTTGGTGGGGACGATGACAAAGGAGAGGGAAGGTGTTCATCCATCAGCAGAGGAGTGGCCAAGGACAGCCTAGCACTTGCATGACTTTGGCAAGTGTGGGGTAGAAGTGGAGGCAGGCAGGTGAGAGGGTGTCCATGACACTGGGGACAATCCCAGGTTCTCTTCCCTGGCACTCTGTAGCTCCCAGGACCATGGCCAAAGTTAGTCTGTGACCCTGTGATCTCTTAGCTTTGGGATAGCTATATGAGTTTTTGACTCTATAGTGGCACAAAAAAAGTGATATGCATTCAGTAGAAACTGCACCTTGAATTTTGAATCTGGATTTTTTCCAGGGCTGGGGGATGTGTGGTAGGATCCTATCTGGTGATGCAGGGCGGTGGCAGCAGAGCTGAAGCTCCCAGTCACCCCGGAACCACGAGGGTGAACAGCCGATCTCTGCAGTGTCTGTATTCAATAAATTGCGTGAGGTGTTAAGACTTCATTATAAACAGAATTTGTGTTAGATGATTTTGCCAGCGGTAGGTGAATGTGTTTCCAGCACGTTTAAGACAGGCTGGGCTAAGCTCTGCTGTTTGGTAGGTTAGCGGCATTAAACGTGTTTCCAGCTTAAGACATTTTCAATTTATGATGGGTGTCTCGCAGAACTGCATCATAAGTAGAGGAGCCTCTGTGCAGTGATACAGACCCCCGTGCGCCACAGGCTCACCTCTGACTCAGCTGCTTCGGCTCCCGCCTTGAGTCCTTGGCAAGTGAGAAGAGCCTGTGCTCTGGGCCACTGTGCACTGGTGAGCAGCCAGGAGGCACTTAAAGCAGTGCTGAGGGGTGGCTGAGGGGAGTCCCCGGCTCCCGTGATGGGGCCCCTCCATGGTGTTTCAGGGTTGGTGGGGCTCCCCTGTAGCCAGCCTCAGGGTGCTTGGCCTGCTCCCTCAGCATCCCCGGAGAGGAGGCAGCCCTCTTGCTTTCTGGTGGAGCAGCATGGGCTGCGGTCCCCTCAAGCCAGCTGCTGGCTTCTGGGTCCTTCCGGGGCCTCTCTCACAAGACTCAGAGGCCTCCTACGGGCAGCACCTCAGGCCATCACAGGTATCTTCCCTTCTGTAGAAGAGTGGGGACATTGAGTTATGCTCAAAGGAACAGGAAAAACTTGCTGCTTGTTGAGAGTGGGAGGGGAATTGTGGGGTAGCTGCTTGTACCCTGCCTGGCCAGGGGCCTCCTGAGCTGCCAATTCTCCTCTCCTTTCTTGGGGACTGTATTCTGGGTACCATGACATGCTCAGGAAGAGAGCAAAGGACAGCCTGGTTTCAGAGGGTAGGTTGATGAGCCTGGGCACATCCTCTGTTTTCCTCATTAAGATAAGGATGGTGGCATCTTCGTGGACGCTTGGTAGCCCATTCGGGAGGGCATGTGTAGAACGTTCTTCCTGGACGCTGAGCTCTCCCAGAAGGATGAGATAAGCCTGTGACGTGCCCTGCGGTGTCCCAGGCTAGCCCTGGCTGTGAGGTGGAGGCTAGCCCTGTGGGTTTGGGTAGGGGAAGGCCTGCTGAAGGCACTGTCTGTGCTGGCTCTGAAGGAGGAGTAGGACTGTGTGACAGGTGTGACCAGGGAGAGGAGGGGCATCGGCTCACAAAGCCCTGGTACCTTTTGTCAAGGACTTTGATTTTCTCCCCAGACAGCGGGAAGCCATTTTTTAGCAAGATGGTGAACCGTCCAGCTGCTATTTTAGAGAGACCCCTTTGGCCACTGTGTACACAGGGATTGGAAGAGAGGAGGCTAGATAGAGAGGCCCTCTGGGAGGCCACATTTGTGAGGGACACTGAGATAAGGCCAACACAGAGCACAGTGAAGAGGCCTGATCAGAGGCAGAGAACTGCAGAGTCTAGTTCCTGGGGACTTCGTGCAGGTGGACGGTCAGGGCATATCCAGGACAATGTCAAAGTCTCTGGCCTGGTGACCAGCTGGTGGCAACACCATTGTTTGAGAGAAGGAGATGGAGGGCTGGGTATGGGCGAAGATGTTTGGACTTCAAACTTGTTATTTGAAAGCCTTTGGAACAGGCCAGTGGAAATGTCAAATTCGAGAAGGATTTGTTATCTGGGAGTTCCGGAGACAGGCAGGACTTGGGCTAGAGATGATGGGGTTAAGGCAACATGTGGAAAACAAGGAGTGGCAGACTCATCTGGGGAGGCTGGAAGAGCCAGGGTCCTGCAGCTGGGGCAGGAAGGAGGGAGAATGTCCTTGGGGCAGAAGCTTCTGGAAGAAGGGGGTGGAGGAGGAAGCTGGACTGAGCAATGACTTGTCCCAAAGGGAGGGACTATCATGCTCAGAGCGGAAGGTGCCAGCTGACGGGGGAGAGTTTGCACATGTGGGGTGGCACAAGGGAGACCCCGAGCGGAGGAGATCTCCTTGCCAGGCCTCTGCCTGTCAGCGTCCAGTTCCAGCAGGCTCTCGGGTCCCTCAACATGTTGTTTAATGAGAAGACGAAGTGGACAGGCGGGACAGGCCCTAGTTAGGGATTTACCTAGTCCTAATTAATACATTTGGCCCACGGTATCCACTGGTTCCACATTCATGGGTTTAATCAACCATAGATTGGAATATTAGAAAGAAAAAACACCATAAAAGATAACATAACCATAAAAACAGTACAAATAAAAATACAGTCTAATAAGCATGCGTGTTGTTAGGTATTGGAAGTCTCCCAGAGATGACCTGCCCAACGCAGAGGGATTGCGTAGATTATGCACAATATCTATACCTTTTGCAGAAAGAACTTGAGCCCCCTTGGAGCTTGGTGTCTGTGGGAGTCCTGGAGCCAGTCCCTGAGGGTACTGAGCGAGGACTGTATTGCCCCTGCTGACAACGAACTCTGTGATCTTTGTGGAAATTAGCACGGGTGGCCGTGAGTGGTGCAGGAGCAGAGGCAGGGACCCTGGCTGCATGGGATGAGGCCTGCTCAGATCCCCTATGAGCGTGTGAAGCTGGGGCCTCCTGTCTCCAGGCAAGACCCCATGTCCCTTCCTTTTGCCCTCCTTCTTTTCCCTCTTTTTCTTCCTAATTCTCAAAATGAATTTTGCTTTACGGTTTTTACTGATTATGAAAGTGGTATATGCTCATTAGAAGAAATAATTCAGGCAAGACAGAAATGTGTACTTTTTTTGGGAAAACATCCCAACCCAGATGCCCTGGAATAACCCCTCGGAGTGCTTTGGAGAATACATACTTTCAGACTTTTTAAAAATCATTCAGTCACATATTTTAACAAAATGGCATCTTTCAGGGCGTGCTGTTTGGTAAGCTGCCCTTTTTCTCTAAATACACGGTCAGCGATCACCCGTCTCGGCACGTGCAGGTGTGCTGATTTTAATGGTCATCTGTTTCCCTCTGTGGGCTCTGTCCCTGTGAAGGGTCCTTGTGGCTTGTCTCAGTGCACCTATCTGTCCACTCTTATCTGAGAAAAGTGTCTCGGTCCCAGCTGCCCAATGATGGGCGGCAGCCATATTCTAGGCTTTCTGGGGAGAGGGGACACTCAGGTAACGGACCCTCAGACATTTCTTGGGACTTTCCTGGGAGGGTTGGTGGGAGTTTCCCCAGATGAAGGGGAGGACAGGAAGCTTCACAGGGGGAGGGGGGTTTCTGGGTCGTTCACAGCTGTGGTTTGGCTGTGCTCTGCTGGGTGGCCATTAAGGAGAGTGGTCTGGTTCCCTGTAACTGAAGGTGGTGTTCAGGGTGAGGACTCCACCAGCCAGGGGGTTTTAGGAATGTGTAAAGTCCTCTTTAGCCACCGTCTGAGACTCAAGGAGAGATGATACCTAAAGCAGAAGCTATTTTCAAAAAAATTTTATGTGCTTTAATTAGTTATAATGACAGTAGAATGCATTTATGCACTTTGATAGATCATACATAGATGGGATATAATTTCTCATTTTCTGAGTGTACATATTGCAGAATCATATTGGTCATGTAGTCACATATATACATACAGTAATAATGTCTGTTTCATTCTACTATCTTTCCTGTTCCCACATTCCCTAACATCCTCTCCCATCCCTTCCCTCTACCTAATCTAAAGTAACACTATTCTTCCCTAGTGCCCTCCCTTTATTTTGAATTAGCATCCACATATTAGAGAAAACATTTGGCCTTTTGGGATTGGCTTATTTCACTTAGCATGATAATCTCCAACTCCAACCATTTACTGGCAAATGCCATAATTTCACACTTCTTTAAAACTGAGTAATATTCCATTGAGTATATATACCACATTTTCTTTATCCATTCATCTGTTGAGGGACATCTAGGCTGGTTCCATAGTTTATCTATTGTGAATTGAGCTCCTATAAACATTGATGTGGCTATGTCCCTGTAGTATGTTGATTTTAGGTCCTTTGGGTATAAACCAAGGAGTGGGTCAAATGGTGGTTCCATTCCCAGTTTTCTGAGGAATCTCCACACTGCTTTCCATAGTGGTTGCACCAATTTGCAGTCCCACCAGCAGTGTATGAGTGTGCCTTTTTTACCACATCCTTGACACTCCTGGACAGGCAGAGTGAATATTGTCAAAATGGCCACACTACCAAAAGCAGCAGCTTTTAGGAGTCAGCATGTGTGTTGGCATCACTAAAACATAAGCTGGCTGGTGTGTTGAGAGTGGGGTCCGTGGGACACATGGAGAGGGCTGGAGACTGTTGGCCAGGCTGGGCCTTTGGAGGTCTGGGGTGGTTCACTTTCTCCACTGTTTCCCTCAGGGTTTAGTTTCTGCGGGGGGGGGGGGGGTATTTTAAATAAGCCACACAAAGGTCATGGCCTGCTTCTAGCTAATTCTTCCCTGGTTCCTTCAGGGACAATTTGAAATCCCTAAAAAAATCTACCAAGTGACAACTTAGGATCTCAGAAGACACGAGGGCTGTGTCAGTTACTCAGTCTTATTCACGGCGGGATAGAGCTGTGTGCTGGATGGAAAGGTGGCAGGTGGGGTGCCAAGGAGGCCACTGTTGTGCTTGAAAACATGACTGATAAAGCCCCAAGGAACCATGATCACACCTTAAAATAGAGGTAGAGGAGACCTAACAGATCATCCCAATGAAATTTCCATTTTTGTAGGTGAATAAGCTGAAGCCCAGAGAGATAAAGTTATTACCCGAAGTCACACAGCTACAGTGTGACAGGAGCCAGGTGAAGGGTCAGGTTCCCCTTGCTGGGCAGTGCCCTGCTCTTGGAGTGGCAGAGGGTGAACTTGCACAGGGTCAAACACCTGGGCCCCACAGTTAGGAGATATAACATTTCTGAGCCTCAGTTTTCCTCATTGAAAAATGGAAGCCCATGCTATCCATCTCATGATTGTAGACAGAGAGAACAGCTGTGAAGGGTAGTTCACAGTTATTGAACTTGCTTATCCCAGTTGTTGGGGACCAGAAGTGTTTCCAATTATGGATTATTTTTTCATGTTGGAATATTTGCATATACTCAATGAGGTATCTTGAGGATGGGACCTGAGTCTGAACGCAAAATTCATTTGTGTTTTATTTGTGCTTTATGCACATAGCCTGAAGGTAATCTTACATGTTTTTACAGTGCTGGGGAGTAGAACATAGGGCCTTGCTTGTGCCAAACACTCCACCACTGAGCTACCTCCCCAGTCCAATTTTATATAATACTTTACCCAATTTTATGCATAAAAGAAAGTTTCATAGGTGGTCTTTTTTTGCATATGGTGTCATGTCAGGACTCAAAAAGTTTCAGATTTCAGAGCATTTCTGATTTTGGATTTTTGGGTTAGGGAGCCTCACCTGCACTGGAATGCTGCAAATTTTAAACCTGGGCTGTCTCTCAACCCACGTGCTGGCCTGCAGACCTGGCTCTGTTCCTGCGGGAGCTGGGGAGGGCAGTGATGGGGCTGCTGGGCAGATCCTCCCAGGAGGGGGAAGGGGCAGAATGGCAGGTAAGACTTGGTGCTTGGACATACACAGAGCCCTGGAGATGGCTGTTGGCTTCTAGCAATGGGCAGAAGGTCTAAGACCAATTGGACCTTGCTCCAGACCAGGCTTGGCAAAGGGGACATCATTGCTGCTCCCTTCTCTTTCCTCCAGCTCTGTCCCAGAGTGCTTGACCGACTGTCCCAAACCCCTTGCCAAAAGCCCACCAGTCCACAGGGTGCTGAAGTCTGGGTGGGAGGGGTGGGGCAGTGGAGGAGCCCAGGCTGTGGGGTCCCCAGCCCACAGCCCCTTCCCTTTCTCCGGGTAGGCTCAGGTCTGCATTGCTCTCATCCCCACACCCCTCTCTCCCCTTTGGATCAACCTCCCAGAGGTCAATGGCCGAAGGGACGGGGAGAAACAGAAATGATGATGGCTTTGATTTTTTTTCTTTCTTCTGTTGGAGCCTGGGGAGGGTGGTTGTTTTGCTTCCTGGACCTCAGCAGAGAATTCTCTGCCAGACAATCATCTCGGCGCTTTCATTGCTTTCTGATGCTACTCTAACTGCGCAGGGTCGGCTATTAAATGGTCATCAAACCTCAGCCTCTATCCCATCAATAGTCATAAAGTTGGGGAGATAAAAGCCATCAGTTTTCCATTATAGCTGAAAGCAATACTGTAGATAGCTATTTTCTGAATGCAGCAGATAGATGTATTTTAACTAGAGCAGGGTTTCCAGCACCCCCAGCTCAGATGCGGGCCCTGCTGGGCCCGGGATAACCTGCCTGGTGGTTAAAATGGAGGCGTGGCTGGGGCTTCTTCTCCCTTGGTCCCCTCTCTCCTGGAGAACTGAGTGGACAGACCTTAGACTTGGGGTGCTGAGCGGAGACCTCGGTGGTGGTGCTGTGGCTTCAACTTTCATGCTGATCAGATACTGTGGGTAGATGTGACGCATTGTGATCGGCTCATTCTAACGAGAAATCGTCCTCCTCTGCCTGATCCTGGGCTTTGGGAAGGCCAGGGGCAAGGCTTAGGGGAGTGCCTGCTGATCTGTGGGGAGTTTCAGGGTTGAGGGAGGTCAGGACCTGTGGGCTTGGCCATGTGGACCTCAAGCTGCCTCAGAGTCAAGAAGCTGGCACTGGGAGGCAGAAAGTTGGGAAGATAACTGTGCCCAGTATACCATGCTTGTAGCTCCTCAACAGCTCGTGGCTCCTCAGCCCATTTGGAAATGGATTTTGCAGCCAAACGGCCTGGCAGTGAGCAGCCAGCAGGTAAGAATGGACTTTTCAAAGCACTCAAACCTCAGGACCTCCCTGACTCTTGTTCCAGAAGAATCTGGGCTCTGAAACCCCCTCCCTGCCTTGGCTCTCACATCTGCAGCCACCTCCCTGAATGGAAGATTTGCTTCTGCTCGTCTTGCCTCTGGGGTCTGGGGAAGTGCCCAGTCACATTAGAAGATCTCTGCGGTCACCTCTTGGTGGTATCTTGATCTTTTCCAGAAAGTTGCCTTTTCTGTTTCCTGTGCTCGGGTTCCGCTTGGTTCCAGCCCCAATCAGAGCTATTCTTAGGACGCCTCTCAGTTGTTGAGTGTGTGGATTTTGCTTCACAGTGCTCTGGGGTCAGTTCACCTTTCCTGATTGTCTAAATCAGCTACAAGTTCCCCTCCCTGACCTGGTCAGCGGGAATGAGTCCCCATCTGCCTGAGCTGCCTGTCTGGCCTTCAGGACTCTGTGGGTCCAGCTGGTCGGTCAGTTTGTAGCTTAGATCTTCCTTCCAGTCTCACGCTGGGGATCCTCAGTTGGGCCGTCTAGCACTGCTCTGGGTGGCCCCGGTTGCCCCTTAACTGTGAATTCCACTGACCCCAGACTCACGCCCAGAGACCCCCTCCTGCCCATAGGCACCCCCCAAGGCCAGGGGCTCCCTGGGCTGCAGCTCTCAGCCTCTGTCATTTGGGTCCTAGGGCAAAGGAGCCCAGGTCACCAAGAGCTTGAGCCTTCTCTCTGCTCTAGTGACCACCGCACTCAGTAAACCCTGGGCACTCCCAGCTCTGGGACTGCCTTCTTGAGACTTCTGACAATGATGCCTCTTCCAGTTCCAGGGACATTCAGGTCTCCCAGCTTCAAAATCCTGCCTGCCCCTTGTAAAGGGGTACATGGTGGATGGATGAAGGGAAAGCGCATCTCATTGTTTTTCTTTCTTCTCTCTGCTGTGCCCTCGGGAAGGCAGGACCAGCTGCTTCTCCACCACATCTGCTCTCCCAGGGGAGACACCGTGGGCTCCAGGTGTTCACTCACCCCTGTACCTGGCCCTGAGCCTGACATCGTGCAGAGGTGCAGTCAGTATGTGGGGAGTGCCTGGGTGCTCTTTGTCTCCTAAACCAGAGGTTGTGGCAGGTTCCTTAGCCTTTTCTTGATGACGCTGACTCAACCCTGACGGCCAGGTGATGTCACAGATGGTGCTTGGGTGCCTTCAGGTCTACTGACTTCTCTGGGTTTGTTCACCCCTACACTAATTAGTCCCAGATACTGTGGCTTTTGAGTGGTTGCAGTTTGCTTGTCTGGTGTTTCTGTCTCCTCCTCTGTGTTTGCTGTCACTTCTTGCTGAAGGTTGTCTGCCCCTGTGAGCTTCTTTTTTGTCACCTCTCACCTTTGCTGGTTTTCAGAGGAACAGAGAACCAGACGACCGAGGGTATTTGAATTACAGATGCACCAGGAGGCTCTAAGTGGAGAGAGAATGAATTTTCCTGGTGTAAAAGACCTGTTTCAGTGCACAGACTCTATGCTGCCTATCTGGGCGACTTCCTTGTTCTTGGCAGGCTGCCAGATGAGTGACCTACAAATGTGCTGTTGTGGCAGAGCCCTTTTCGATTAAAAAATATATTTTAAGATGACTTTGGAAAAGGGACAAGAAAGCATGGGAAGGCCTTTTGGAGTTAGGCTTGGCCATTGAGATGGATCGGGATATGGACCTCCAGAGAGTCCTCTTGTTTCTCTGTAGAGCGGCCACAACCTCCTTGTCTTCAGTTTCCCTGAAAGAGCAGCCCCAAATTAATTTTATTGTCACAGCCTGGGAGGAGGATGGTTTTGGTCTCCGTGAGTGGGATTGTGGCATCAGCATTGAAGGTGACTTAGAGGGTGAGGCTGTCATGCTGGAGCTGTGACTACCTCACCATGTGACACTGAGACCTTTGGTGATGGACAGTGATGCCCAACCCAACTGGGAGTCAGGTAGGAATGATGCCCTGTGAGCTTCACCCTGTGGAAGGAGGAAGTGTAAACCAAGTTAGTGTCAACAGGAAGGAAGGGGAAGAGCCCTGGCCCAAATCCCAGTGTTCTGCCTCTTAATCAGGCCCGTCTCACCATGAAAACCCCAGGGAGTGCGTGTCACCTCTGTGTTTGCTTCTTTATCTGACAACAAAGGGATTGGATTTAAATATCCCCATCTCAAGTTTTGTGTTTCACGCACTATACTTTGCCTTATTTCTGGAATTTGGGGAGCAGAGTCTATGATCTTAGGAGAACTATGGGCTTAGGGCATTAATAATAAAATCCTCACGATTCGGCAAGGTAGAAGTGCCAAGGGTTTTGCTGCCATTCTGCGTGTCTTGTAATTGTAGAAGGTTTTCATGAGCAAATGCAACCCATGTGCATCCATGAGTGCTATGCATATGTGTATGAGTGAGAAATGCCGAGGAAGGTGCAGGCACGGAGATGGAGGGCTGAGCTGTTGGAGAGGGCACCTGGCTTTGCAATGCAAGACGCAAACTCTTGCTCACTCTGGAATGCAGATAGGCGCTGAAAAGCAGACCTTGACCAGGTTACCTTTCCCTCCAGGCAGCGCCTGCTTCATTTCCAGAATGAGATTCTGGGCTAGCTGGTCTCTAAGGTCCTTTCTTGTGTTGTAATACTGAGAACCCAGGAAAATCACTTCATAATGCCCCTTCCTCCTGCAAGAGTGCACCTTGACTCCACCTCTTCCTTGGAGTCATTGGGGAGGCTTGGCTCTGATAAGAGGTCATCTCTCTAGAGCATCCTGGGCCCTGCTGCACTAATTCTAGGTTTTGCAGGTCCAACGGCAGGTCCTCAGGCCCACTGCCTCTTCTGTGTAGGCCCAGAAACATGAGGTCACAGAGACGTCTTCTCATAGCGTTCATAGGCAGGAAAGCAGATAGGAGAGTCATTCCCTGGTGGCTCCACCCAGAGTCACAAAGTGTGTTGCTGTGGCTGTCGGGGGAAGGGCAGCATCAGCAAGCTTGTGCCTTGAGCTGTGAGTGTGTATGCGTGGGAGTGATCCTGGGTGAGCCAGTGTGTGTAGCTAGCAAGAGGGATTTTCCACATGAGCGTGTCCGTGTGTGTCTGTGGATTTGTCAACATGCCTCCCTAAAGTGACTCTGAACTGTAGGTGCCACTTCTGTAAGGAAATTGCTCTCTCTAATAGTACCCGTCATGTGTTCTGAGAGCTGCGTCACTAGGTGATTTCATGGTCATGTGAGCATCAGAGAGTGTACTTACCCAGACTAAGACAGCTATGATGTCACTAGGTGATAGAACCTTAGGGGATCACTCAGGCGATCCATTGTTGACTGAAACATTGTCATGTAACACGTGACTGTAAGGAGAGCTGATTCTCCATGGTTGTTAAAAGAGAAAATCAGAGGGAAAGCTGCAGGCAGGAGGGGTAGTGGACTCCTAGACCCCAGTTTCATCTTCTGGGACCCTTTTCCTCTTGGGATTGCTCAAGATGACCATGTCACTCCCCACGGGCCTGAAGGGGAACCCCTGCTCCCTTTTAGCTCTCAGGCTCCAGGGGCAATGCCTATTCCCTCTAATGCTCCTCAGCATGGCCGAGACCAGCTGAGAGGATTATTATCCTTAGGTAGACTCAGGGAGACGAGGAGATAAGCGCAGAGAGCATCCCGTGTGTCTGAGAGCAATCTTGTTACAGGTCTTATTTTCTGAGGCTGCCAAGTTCTGTTCTTTGATCTCAACCTGCCCCATGTGGTGGGCACCATTGTGGAATCTGCCACCTGGCCAAAGACTCTGCTTTCCAGACCCCGGACAGCGGGCTGCCAGAGGGAACCTGCCCAGGTGTACAGTTCTGAGGTGTCGCTGATTGAGTTCTGGTGTGTTAGGAGCCATGTCACTGTGTTAGAATCTCTGACTCCTCCAGGCCTTGGAAGTGGACATTCTTGTGATCTCTGTTCAGATAAGGAAACTGAGAACCAGATATATTAAGAGACCCACCCAGGGTCACACACTAATAAGGTGTAGCAGAAACCTGAACCAGTGTGGGCTCCCAGGGTGGTGCTTCTCACCCTATCCTGCCTTCTGTCTCCAGATAGTCTCTGTGGACCTCCCACCTCAAGCAGCTATGGTATAAATTGCTGGTTCCTGAGTCCCTGAAACCTATGGGAATCCCTGGGTGTGGGGCCCAGGAATCCAGTTTTTTCTTAGTTCCCTGGGTGATTTTCTGGGGGATGGCTAAGATCTGCTGCAGTTAGGGACACCCTGTCCAGCCAAGGATTCTAGGTCCAGGAGTCAGTGCTGGGAGGTGGCCTGGGGGTGGGGGATCCCAGGGAACTCATTCCTTCCCATGGTCTGCCAATGTCTCCACGGTCTCTGTATCTCCTAGAACTAGGCCATTTGTAGATGGGGTATGCCTGGCCTGGAGAGTCGCCCAGACTCACCTACCACCTACCTGCCTGTAACAACGACCAACTTGTCCTATCATCTAGCCCAGCCTACATTTTTGCTATTAAAATCACCCTGTTTATTCTTGGGGAATTAATTCAAGCATTTTTTCCCTGAGTCCAGGCAGTTACTGGAAATGGGCTGTCATTGCAGGAGACCACTGTGGCATGAACAGAACAGATGGGTGGGCACCAGCTGTTTTAGTCAGCTATCTCGCTGCTATGACTAAAGGACCCGACCAGGAGGATTGTAGAGGAGAAAAAGCTTATTTGAGGGCTCATGGTTTCAGAGGCCTTAGTCCACAGAAGGCCGGCTCCATTCCTCAGGGCTCAAGGTGAGGCTGAACATTGTGGTAGAAGAGTGTGGCAGAAGGAACCAGCTCCCACAGTGATCAGGGAGCAGAGAGAGAGAGTCCACTGGCCAGATACAAATGTATACCCAAAGCCATGTCCCCAGTGCCCACCTGCTCTGACCACAGCCTACCATTCAGTTACCACTGTTGGTCCCAATGAGGGATTGGGTAAGACTCACAACCCAATCATTTCTCCCCTGCATCTTCTTGCACTGTCTCACAGGTGAGCTTTCGGGGGACACCTCACATCCAAATCATAACACAAGCCATGGAGACCGAGGAAGGCCCAGAATGGAGGCTGTTATCGGTGGCCAGGCAAGCGGTGCTCCCCCCACAATTCTGACTGACCACTGTTACAGGGAGTTATCTGCCACATGCAGTGTCCTGCGTGGTCTCTGTAACTGTGGGGACGGACTTCCCTGGCCTGGGGAGGGAGGGTGGCAGTCTGAAAACCTGAGAAGGACACATGATTCTTTTCCATCTCCTCCTGCAGGTGGCTGCAATGGGATGCAGGCGGCATCCAGGGGTGGAGCCCTGGGCCCAGGCTATACAGCGTCCTGCCTGGCAGAGCGCAGGGAAGAGGGGGAGAATGGGCCAATGTGCTTCCCTAGGACCTTGCTGTAGGGTACAGGGGTTCAATGGGAGGACCTGGTTTAGTGAGGCCTTAACCTTTCCTTGGGGCAGCTCCTTAGGGAGAGGCGAGTGAGGCCTTTTCTGACCTCCATGTGGAGTGGGGCCCAGCCCAGGTGGGCAGCAGAGACTGGGACCCTGGAGAGTTGAAACCCTGTTCTTGGAAGGGTGACCACCCAGGCTGGATACACAGAGGGTTCAGCTTGCATCTGATTCAAGTGGAGGTGGGAGAAGTGAAATTTCCTGGAATTAGGAGGACATTGATAAGGGTGGTGGGAAGATGATGTCTCCCCAAGTTCATGTCTATCTGCAATTTCAGAATCTGGCCTTGTTTGAACATATGATCTTTGTAGAGAATCAGGTGAGATCATCTGCATTCGGATGGGCCTCAAATCCAGTGACTGGTGTCCTTATAAGGAGAAGGGAAGATGCAGAGGCACACAGGGAAGAAGGCCGTGTGACATGGACATAGGGATTGGAGTGATGCTGCTGTAAGCTAAGAGATGCTGGCACCGCCGGAAGCTGGAAGAGGCAGGAAGGACCCTCCCTGGGGCTTTCAAAGGGAGCCTGGCTCTGCCAATATCATGATCTTGGACTTCTAGCTCCAAAACAGGGAGGGAACAAATAACTGTCATTTTTTAAAAAAATATATATTTTTAATTATACATGGACACAATATCTTTATTTTTATTTGGTGCTGAGGATTGAACCCAGGGTCTCACACATGCGAGGCGAGTGCTCTGCCGCTGGGCCACAACCCCAGCCCCAAATACCTGTCATTTAAAGCCACCTAGGTTGTGGTAATTTGTTAGGGCCGCTCTAGGAAACTAATACTTAAAGGCAGGGTCTCATGCACTTCTCCAGGGCACAGAAGGGCTGACTTGTTGTCACTGTGCTGCTCCAAGGCCAGCAGGACTTGGCAAATGACAATTCATATGTCTCTGAGAGGCGGATAGGAAGGGCTCAGATGGACAGGGGTGGCTGAAGAATGCTGGGAAGGGTTAATGAGGGCTTTCAGGGAAAGGGGTGCTGTTGGAGAGGGTGAAGGGCTGCTAGGAAGAGGGGGAGCTGGAGAAAGACCACGGGTTTGAAGTTAGAGGTAAAGTGGACTGTTACCCCAGTGGTGTCCACTTTCTTCAAGGCACCAAAGCCCATTTACTGTTGGATGCAGCCTGGAGGTGACTCTTAAGGGGAGAGCTGCTGCATTGGAGGCCAGGCAGCCCTGGCTCTGTGCTTGTGACCATCACCCCCGTCTTGGACTCTGCTGCCAGCAACCTACCCAGAGGGTGATGTCCAGCACACATTGTAACAGAGGTCCAAACCCACCCATCCCTCTGAATGGACTGGCAGTCATGGCCTTTTCCATCAACAGGCCTGGGTGCAGGTCCAGCTTCATCCTTCCCAGCTGTGCCACAAGTCATTTAGCTCCTCTAAGCCTCTGCTTCCTTCTCCATGAGGTGGGGAATTTTGTTCTACCTGTCTGTCTCAGGGTGCTTTCAAGGATTAAATGCATTAATGCTTTCAGAAGTGCTTAGCAGATACAGAGTAAACACTCAAAACTGTTAGCTATGATTATTTATTATTAGTTTGGTAGGTCTCTTAGTAAATGCAAAGGCAGGGCTAAAAGGAAATAATTATAGAAAACATAAACAGCATAAAAATACTGGTTTGCAAAGTACAGGTTTCAGCCCAAGTGTCTGGGCTGGCTCAGCGTCCTGGTGGCTGTCCCCTGCCTGGCCTGGGTATGGGCTTCTGTGAAGGCTCTGGCCCTGGCCCCCTTGCTCTCTTGAAGCCACTCAGCCCCTTGAGTCTCCTGTCATTGACCAAAGCAGCCCCTTGCCTTGCAGCTGGAGCCGGTCTGCAGGCCTTACTCCTTGTCTGAGGTCTCAATTTTGGCAAGAACTCTAGAATCTTCTTGGAGATGAACTGGTATTAGTCTTTAGCTCTTTAACCTCTTCAGACTGACTGGCTGTCCTTGGAGGCTGGACGCTTGGGTGGCAGCCTGTACTCTGCATCTGTTGCTATCTGCATCTGCTCCTTTTCAGAGCAGGATCAGTCAGGAAGGATGGGTTTCCAGGTCTGTGGCGTGGAGATGAGTGGGAACAAGCACCAGCCTGGAAAGGCCAGTGCCTGGAATTGTGCCTGGGCAGTCCTCCATTGCAGTGGCCATGGGAGCCGACCAGGAGGGACCCTCTGAATGTCCACCTGTGTTTGAGTTTGGAGTGAGAGCCAGAATGGAAGGTAACCTAAGGGGGCTATTGCATTCTCTGCCAACTCTGGATTCCCATGATATGAGATTATTCTTGATTTAATTTGTGTTCCATTCTGTGTACAAGGACTTACCATCATGGTCTTGGGGTCCTTCATTAAAACATCAGTCTTTACCCTTTCAGATCCTTTCTAGACCACCAGCTACCAAATCGCTGTTCTCAAATTGTTTTGTCTCCTGCTTTAGAATGGCTCTTTTTTTTTTTTTTTTAAGGACTTCCAATAGTATATTTGTTAGCCCAATAATTGCATACCGACTGCTGCAGAAGAGGGTATCATTTGGATATTCAAAGAACAACTTTCTTATCAGCTGTACAACTGGTCTACCTTCCTTATTGCTGCAGATTCACATATATCAAAACTCATTGCACTCCATGCACAGTGATGATAGGTGGATCTACTCTTGTTTTCCAGTATCCTCACCTCCAATAATACCCACAGTAAGATGCTGCCTCCTATTTTGTACCCTGGATGACTACCAGAGAAGTGGGATTAAGGAACTGGAGGTCCCCAACCCCCTCTCCCCTGGAAGTGCTGGATGTCTTACGGTATTAAGGCTAACCCACTTTCCGGCTACTGGGAAGAAGATGGAATGAGCAGCCTTGGGGACCTAGCTTCTGCTTCAGAGTTTCCCTTGGAGGACGTAAAACTTTCCAAGTGGGCTGGGAAGACCTGTCCTTTAAGCCCCCTGGAGAGAGTGGGAGGCTGGTGGTGGGCCCCTTAGGAACTTCCTTCTGCTCTAGGATAGTAAGGGGCCCTGGAAAGGTTTTGATCCTGCACCCCCAGCTTCTGGGCCCTCTCCTGATCCTGCCTCTGGAACCTTCTCATTTGTGCTTTCCCCTTCCTGGCTCCCCTTCCTGCTCTCTGGGGCACCACAGGCTTGGCTGGCCTGCCTCCTCTTCCTGGACCCACCTTCACTGTGTCTCATCCCCTGAAACTCAACCTCAGCAGAACCCTGCAGGGCATGTGTGAGGTGCTCCGGTGGAAGCAGTGAACTTTGCCTGGTGCCCAGCTCTGCTGGCATTGAGACCTACATTCAAATATGTAATGAGCTAAGAGCTTCCTCGCTCCTTCTTGCTTGGTGTTATGTCATGATAAGCTGTCACCGTCTTTCTTCTGAGCCATGGGAATATCCACCTGGAAACTTTCCCTTCCTCTTGGTTGAAGCTAGAGGCTTCAGTGCAAATTCTGAGAGACTGCATGGTCCTGCTCTGTAGTAGAGGTCACTTTTCTGTAGTAGAGGTTTCTGGAAGTTTCTGAAATTGTCCATGCAGTTTGTTTTAATCTTCTGGGGCCCAGTGACCACCTACTCTCCTGGCCTGAATTGTCTGCTGCGTCCCCTCTGATTTGCATGTAGCCCACTCCACATGGGGAGGCACTGACAGGAGCTGGCCCACTGCCAGACTGTCACTCCAGGTAACCAGCACTGTCTCGCACTGCCCATGGTGGAGACTGTTGCCTGCCATCTGGGTGTGCAGCCTTCTGATGTCGAGAGAGACATAGCTATTTGTTGCTTGTTGAGTTGAAGGGTAGAGACAGAGAGAGACAGGACCCAAGATTCAGGGAAAGGGACTCAGGGACGTGGACTTTGAACCTGAGGCACAGTGTGTGGCCTCATGTGTGTCTGTCACCCGGGTGGTGGCACCTTCCTGCAGGTATGCATGTGGGGAGCTCAAGCCTGCAGGCGAGAGGAGAGGCCTGGACACTGCATTCCTCGTGCCTGACGTGATGCTGACATGTTGGAACCCCCCAGTTTATAGATTTTATTTTTTAAGCTCTTTTTGTAAAACACTAACCTCAGCGAAGGAGAAAGAAGGAAGAAAAAGAAAAAAGCTGAGTTCAGCAGCTGCAGTTTGCTGTATTTTTCATCTTGCATCAGCAAGTTGGGACCACAAATAATCTGGTCTTGTATGCTCCAGTGACGCTGCCGCTTAAGACTTTGCCCCCCCCCCCAAAGGCAGCACATTCCCCGGAGCTGGCTGTGCTCCCCTTCCTGGGCTCTGGGCTGGTAGGTGTGTGGGCAGCACAGGGCCCCCAGGGGGAGGAGGAGAACAGAACGGAGAAAGCGCCGGCCAGCAAGGGGGTGGGTAATTAACTTCTAGATGGTTTCTGGAATCAGCTAAACATTTCCTTTTAACCAGGTTCCCCAGCCTCATATCCTTTGTTAGTTCAGGAAAAATGTCATTTATAATGGATGTTGCCTTGATAAATTGCTCCTGAGAAGCACAGCGTTCTCATTAGTCTATATAATGAGAAAGACTCCTAGTGGTGGCAGAGCTGCTCCGATATTTGCCTGATAGGAAAAATATTTGTCCACGCAGTTTGTTTCTGAGGCCTGGAACAGGGGGCCGTGGGGAGGGGTCAGGTGGCCCAAGGGCCCTGTACTTTCTCAGAGCGGCCCCCGACCACACCTGCTCCTTTCTGCTTCCTGGTGAGTCCAGGCTGCAGTGTGCTCTGCCCACACCTGTCTTCTCACCTTGCTTCAGCTCCTGCACCTGGAGATTGTCTGTCAAGCCAGGCAAAGGGGAGAATTAGGGTGCAATTGAACCGCTATACACTCTTTATTATTTCTAAGAAGAAAAATAATAAACACAAATATAGAACCTTCTAATTTTCAGAAGTACTTTAGCATGTGTGGTTGCATTGAGTCCCCGAAACAGTCTACTGTCTCTGTGTGTGTCAGAGCCACCTAGGCACTGAGGGGTGCGGTAATGTCTCCAGGGTTCCCGACATGTAAGCAGCAGGAGTTTTGACCCCAGGACTCTTCCCTGTCACTGGCCCCATTAGCCCTCTACTTGTTGGAGAATGGACACTTTAACCAGCCTTTCTCCATAGGGACATATTGGCTTCTCCGCTCTAGGTCCCCAAGGCACTTCTTCATGTTAAGAGTGGTGCTTAAGGATGTGTGTTAATTCTTTTAGGCCACTGGGGCCTCCTTTAGTGAATGGCTATTACCAGTGATGGCAGAGAGACTTTTCCAAGGTCCTAACAACCAGTCAGTATCAGAGGAAGGCAGAAAGACACACCCACCAGAGGGCATTTTTTTTTTTTTTTTTTTTTGGCTGAGATATCTTGGTGCCCAAGTAAATGCAGCATTGACACAATTTGCTGTGCCTTCGGCTAGAGATCTGCTTGTGATTTATTTTTCAAGTGAAGGTGTTATTAGAGTTCTCAGATTCCCTGTTTCTTGGGGAAAATACTCCTTGCTTCCAAGGCAGTCCTTATTTACTGATCTGTCCATTGATTCATCGGTCCACCCATCTGTCCAACTTTCCATCCATCCACCTATCCATCTAATTAACCAACCTACCTGCCTACCCTCCTTCATTTCTTCCATCTTCTCACCTATCCATTTATTCATACACCCACCTACCCACTCATCCATCCATTCTTCCCTCCATCCCTCCTCCATCCAGTGGACTGAGTCCCTGTTGTGTCCAGCACTTCTTTTAGCACTGAAGATTCAAACGTGAGTAAGATAATTTCTGCTCTGAAAGAATTTACAGTTTAGGGGGAGAAACAGATATGAAAAACACCAGTGATGACACAGACACCGTGATTGGAGTCTGTGAAATGTGTTCGCAGTTGGGGGCAAGGCATTCAGGGAAGGTTTTCTGGACGAGATGGCATGTGAATTGAGTTTAGAGAGTTTGGAAATGGAAGAGGTTTTGAGGAGGTCATGGTTGGGGGAAGTCATTCTTGGCAATTGGAGCAGCACAGGAGCAATTATGGGTGGGGCTCAAGGTGGCAAATGATGGGCTGTAGAATCCCAGGGAATTCTCCTTCGGAGGACTTAGTCTAGAGATACAGCAGTTCCCTCATGAAAGCATGCCCAGTACAGTCCTGAGCACTCTGTGGCAATCTCAGTTACTCTTCCCAGAATCTATGGATGAGGATGTTCAAAGACGGGTCAGTACATTGTCCAAGGTTGTGCCCTTTGTGATTGACCTAGCTGAGGTTGGACCTAGGTGATTTAGTGTCTGGGATTTTGCTCTTAACCAGTTGGTCTGCAGTTAAGGCAAAACACCCACCTCTGGATATTTCTCTGAAGAGTTATGTGTTAGAACATGTGATTTGATGTAAGAAACTACCTGAGTATTTGTGTCTTTGTAGCAGTATGTTGTAACAGTATGTCCTGGTAACTGTACGTTGTGGAATAATATGGTTTTCATAGATTGCAAAGATGGGGAAACATGTTCTGCCGAGGCTGCTGGGAGGGGAAATGCTTCAGTAACAAAACTGGAGAAGGGTCTTTGAGCAGGAGGCCCTCAGTCAGGATGGGAAGCTAAGCTGGAATTGTTGCACTACAGACAGAAAAACTAACCAGGTGAGAGAGAATTCCGTGTCAGGGTCTTGGGACCAATGGCTGGTCTTAAGAAGACCTTTGGAGAGGTCAGCCACTCAGGGTCACCTACTGCCCTCCACCAGAGGGAGACTGAGCTGGAGAATTGTGCTCTGCAGCAGTCGGGAGGGAGAAGAGGGGAAGGAGAGATGAAGCTTAACCTCACACCAGCAGCAAGAACCATATCAGCATTCAGAGAAAGTTGAAAGAAATCTTTCAGCTGGCTGGCTACCTAGCTCAAGGCTAACCACACTCTTAACACAATAATAAGTCAATCCTCACTGAATAATTAAATAGAGAGCCTTCATAAGTATTGACTTAATGTGACAGCAAGTCTATAGTGACTTGGGGTTTGCTTATGTAAACACAATCTCTTGTTCAGCTTACTTAGCAGTTCAATGAAATAGAACAGTCCTTCAATTAAAATCAAATGATGCATACGTTTAATTCTTTTCTCCTCTTACCCGGTAATAATAGGTTTGGAATGCAGGTGAAGGGATGGGAAAAGTGGAGACAGGGGATCTGTTTGGGGAGGACATGAAAGAGCGTATTCGGTGATGGACTCTTAGAGAAGGAAATGGCCTTGGCTCTCATCTCTGGTTTCTGTGGGGAGATCCAGGTGGACTTGGGTTGGCCCATCCAAGCCTCCCTGAACCTCTCCCAGAGCAGGTGTGGGCCCAGCACTGTGGTTCGCTGTCAGGCTTGTGGTTGTGGACTGGTCTGATTGATCGCTTCTGGTCAGCCGGGGTCGAGTGGCTCAAGCCACTGTGCTCTTCCAGGTTGTTATTTCCTTGTTCACCTTCGTGGCTCACCTGGAGGAGTGAGGGGGTGCTGGGCGAACTGCAGTCTGGTGGAGGACATGTCCAGGAGGAAGGTGCACCCAGTGATTTCCTGGGATGGCTTCAGAAGAGAGATAAGCCTCCCCTGGGCTCTAGGATGCTGGGAGAGGGGTGGGGAGTCGCAGGCCAGAGAAAGTGGGGGCTGGGGACAGCATGGTGGAAGGGAAAACCCACTGGTGTGGGAGCTGGGATTTGAACCTGTCTTCTGGTCTTGTGTTTGTGGGATCCAGTGGGTTAATTAGCCTCTCTAAGCCTCAGTCTCCTCATCTGTAAAGTAGGGCAAGTACTGATGTTAGTGAATTGTCAGAATACCATGGCGATGTAGGTGAGGGAACTTTGTAGGACCCTGTGCTAATGTAAGAGGTGCTTGTTAGGTTAATGGTATTATGTGCTTTTGGCTTGAAGGGACAGAGCTCTTACCTTCCAAGATGTCATGCTAAGGAGTGCTTAGCAGGGCTTCCAATATTAATCCCAACATCATACCTTGGCAGAGCACCCACTGGGTTGGGCACTGTCCAGACACTAGGTCCCTTCCCTTGTTGGATATCTCATTCTGTCCTCATAAGGACCACATGAGGTGGGTACCACTGTTACTTCCATTTTGCAGGTGAGGAAATGGAGGCCTCTCTTAATGGCCTACTGAAGGCCACACAGCTAGTGAGTAGCTAAGCCAAGGTTCAAGTGCAGGGGGCATGTCAGCTGTTGGATGTCAGTGACTGGCGTGCTTCTGTGGAGGAGCAGGGAGGGAGGTGGGGGTTCTTGGAGAACTCGGGTCCTCTGTGGTGGGAGAGCAGACATTTCTACTTGTAGCAGAGCCCTGAGGCCTGTGTGATGTCCAGAGGGTTTGGTGGTCAGTTCCCCAACCTGATGCTCCCAGGAACTGGACTCCCCAGGAGTGAGGAGCCAAATCCCCTGAGACGGGGGCTTTCCTCACCCAGCCTGTGTGTCTCAGAACAGAGAGTCAGTTGCATTTGATGATGCTTCTAGAACCAGTGACATTTTCTCTAACCAAAGACTTAGAAAAATCGTTGTTTATACCTCAGGATTCCTGAGGCCTTGTTCAATTAAACTTCAAGAAATAATTACAACCTTCAAGCAACTTTATTGAAAGAGAACATAATCAACGGTGTCTTCTGTTAGCATCTTTTGAAATTTCCTCCTGAATCTCCTTGGTTCATAGCTTAACATTTTGCCTTGATTGTGACCAGGGGGCGTACGCTGTACTGGCTTTTGATTTTTAATCCCTTAACATGACTCCATGTTTAAATTTTCATATATTGACACAATCTACATCCTTGTCATTTTTGATAGCTATGTGGCTTTCCCTGGTGTCAACAGCCATCTGGCTGTTCCTTCCCAGGTAAGCTGGAGACAGGCCCAGGCAAGGCTGTCTTCCTGCAGGAATTTGACCGTCGACTGTTTCACAGTTGCTCTTCTGGAAGTGCTCCTGCCATCCTGCTCTATGGATTTGATTTTGGGGCCTGTGGCCTTTTCAAAGTGTGCTTTTTTTTTTTTTTTCTTCTGGTTGCTTAGAACTTGGACAGAGAAGGTAACACAATATCAGAAAGGGAAACTAAGAAGTAGTCAATATTTTTCTTTTGTTTTAAATGATAGAGGCCCAACTAGCTTAAGAAGAAGAGAAGAATTGACTGGTTTATATAATATAGGAAAGGCAGGAGTATATTCCAGGGACTAAAGTACAAAGAGGTTTCTGTCTGTCTGTGTGTCTTTCTCTCTTTCTCTCCTTGTCTCTTGTTCTGTTTTTCTGTTTCTCAGTGAAGGTGAGATGTGTGTATTCTTATTGCAGCCACAAGAACTATGGTCCCAGTGTATCCACACTCACACCTGGGTGTATCATAATCAGAAAAAAAAAAAAAAAGAATGCTCTTCCTTGCCTGATCCATTAGGTGAAGTTCATTGCTAGAGCATGGCGGCCAGAAGGAAGGAGTTCCATGGTTGGCCCTGCCTGGGTCAGTGCCGCAGTCCGGCTGCAGCAAAATAACTGGGGGGTGACGAACAACTTGTGTACATTGATACAGCAGGAGTGGGAGCCGTTCATTGTAGGACAGGAGGGGTATGTATACATTCCACACAGCTTCTCTTAATTAACATAAACTAGATACAGCAGTCAACCAATCAGGAATCTCCACACTTAATGGCCCGCTGGCATTACTTCACAAACCACTCACCCTGACAAAATGCCAGGCGCCATCCTGACTTGTTTACAGACCCTAACAGGTCAGGTGTCCACCTGGGCTCAGGACATGGTTTACAGCCATTATTAGAGCTGCCTAACCTGAGGAGGAAGTCGGCCATCACCAGGGGAACTGTTGTTCTGGGCAGAAAGGATAAATCTCCACTAGGTGGTTACAGAATAAACAGAAAGGACAGAAGCCGGTTGGTCCTTGATTTTATGAAAATGAGGGTGGTAGTGTCCAAGAGGTGGCATGGGAGGATCAGGTTGTCCACTGTGATCCCTGTGGGTGTCAGAAAGCAGTCCTGTGGGTGAAATCCAAACTCCTCTTTCTCAGTGTCATAAACCCACTTAACCAATCCCTGGACCCCCGAGAAGACCTCAGAAAATCCATCCAGAGGAAGTGTTAGAGAGTGCTATTGGCCAAATTATGTTGTAATATTACATGCGGGTATGAATATGTAACAAAACAGATCCCGTCATGTACAACTATAATGCACCAATAAGTATTGTGGAAAGAAAAAAGAAAACTAATCTAGAGACACTAGGGAATACTGGAGTCACTTTCTGTGTTCCCACAAACTGTTCTTGCAACCTGTCATCAGTTATTTACACTTCCTGGGAACCTTTTTTCTCCTCCACGAAATGTTCAAATGCCCCATGCCTTTGCCCTGGTCAGTGCTGATGGCTTCCGGCTCTTGTTGGGAGGTGTCTGTCACGGTGTGCTAGCTCTAGGGTGTGTAACCGCGCCAGCTGGCCTGAGCTCCGTGCCCTGATGGTGAAGTGTGTCTCTTTGGGATTGTTCAGAAAATTAAATGAGATAACAGAATTGGGCACACATAGTAGGTCCTCAATAGATGTGAACTCCTTTTTCTCTGCATTTGCTTCTGCTATAACCAGTAGAGAGACTCGTTGGTTTCCATGGCAGCCACAAAGTACAACCAGATAAGTGGGAATTTGGGAAGGTGACAAGAACTTCAGGCCCAAAAGCCACGTATTTGCCAGCTTTGGAAAGTTTTGGCATCTTGTGGGAGTAATTCACTGCAGGCTGAACAAATTTGGGAAAGTCTATGTCTAGGAAGGTGTTTATAATCCAGGCAGGGAGGGGTCCATTGATAACTGGTACCTGTGTGCTTTCTCTTGGCTAAGAGAAGGGAATGTCCACACTAACTGAGTGTCTCTGTGGGGACAGGATCGTGTGTATGTGTGTGTTCACATGTACTCTTACATGTAACCACAAATCTCCTGGGACCACAGGTGAAGCATTCCTTTCTTCCATGGGTGGCTATAATATAGTGGGGGGGGTGTTTAAAGCTGAGACCAGGGGATGGGGTACCCCCAACTCAGCTCTGAAACCTTGGCAGATTCCCTCAATCTTTCGCCTGCCTCTGAATCATCTGGAGGCTTGTTAAAGCAGATTGCTGGCCTTGCTTCTAGAATTTCAGGTCTTATGTGTCTGAGCTGGGGCCTAGAGAACTTACATTCCTAAGAAGTTCCCTTTGATGCTGATGCAGACCTCACTTTGAGAACCATTAGCTTTTACAGGAAGTGCCTCCTCCCCTCTGGGTGGGTTCTACTTGGGTGGTGGCTCTTTGCATGTCCAGCCCTGATCTTTCCCTCTTTGCGGAGGGCCACCGGTGCTCATCAAATAGTATTGCCAGAGATACCATAAAAAATAGGATGCCCAGTTAAATTTGAATTCCAGATTTAGAAAACTGTTTAGTTTAAGTATGTCCTACTTATACTAAAAAAGTATACTTAGGCTAAAAAAAAAATCATTGTTTATCTGAGATTCAAATTAACTGGATGTTGTGAATTTAATATGGCAACTTTTTCATCAAATTGGGGGTCAAGTGTCTTTCTCCTCCTACTTCTTTCCTGTGATTGAGTAGACTGCTGCTGCTGATGGCATAAGCCTGAAGAGGGTTTGTGTTTCTTGGACTGATCTGCCTCTGCCGGGCACTGGGGTGGGGGTCTTCTCTCTGCCTTGGCTGTGATGGGCTTAGCTGTGCGCATTAGGGTTCTCTTGCTGGATTTCTGCTTTTCTCCCTCCATTTGTTGGTTGATCTCTCCCTCTCATGCATTCTTCATGCCGTCTCTTTTCTGGGGCCTTTAAAAGGTAGAGATCTGCGTGGTGATGGGGCTGGTCCAGGGAAGGTCTGTGCTCGGGGTCAGGAGTGGAGTCCAAGAGACCATTGACCTCCTGGAGTATAGGGGAGAGTGACATCTGGCCTGAAGATGGTGCAGCATGACCAGCTGGCTCATGCGTTACGAAAGGCTCACGTTGACCTTGGACAGTGTTGCCTACAGGGCTGGGCTGCTGTGTTCTCGGGGCTCATTCTATCATGGTGGGAGTTGGAGTGTGTTGTGGGCCAAAGGAAGTTGACACCTCTTGATCTCAGATGCTGGCAGAAGGACCCACTGCCGTTGAGTCGACTCTATCCTGCATTGAGAGGTGACGGGAAACTTGAGCCATCAAAGGCCTCCTGCAGCCTTGGACATGGCCAGCTCCTAAACGCCCCCATTTGTCACCTCTGCTTGCCAAGGTTGACTTGACACTGAGAATGGAGAAATGAACGAACAGACGGCCCAGCCGCTTCGTTTCCCTTTCCTTCGCCTTCCCCTTGCTCTCTGCTGGCCCACGCTCACGCCCTTCCCTCCCTTTGCTCTGAGCCTCCTCTCCGAGGCCCTGGCACCAGCCATTGGCCTGCTGTGAAGGAAGTAGGCTGCAGCCACAGGGGACCTGGGGGAGCTGTCCCTGTAGTCACCCTGGTACTTGTAGAAGGGACTTCGTGCACATTGCCTGGTATCTGGTGTGCCTCCTCCTGTGTCCTCAGTGTGGCGTGGAGGAGCACAGTGATGTCTGGAGGCCAGGGTTTGCCTGGAGGCTGGCAGGCTGCCTCAGATTCCTGATGGTGATAGAGAGGGAGGGAGGAGCTGTCCCCTCCAGAGGTGCTCCCATGGCCCTGCACAGGACCCAGACATGCTCCAGCACAGGATAAACAGGTATCTTTTTTTCCTTCCATGCAAGACACCAGGACAAACTGCTTTCTGTTTGTACTTGCCAGCAGCAGGCGCAGTGCTGGGGCTCAGACCTGCATAAAGAAGGGAGACGAGGGCGGTGCCTCCTGACTACCCCAGGTGCATGCTCTTTCCAGGTTCTCTCAGGTGCTGTCTTATTGATGGTCCCATCCCTGTGACACGCAGGCACAGCTTTCCCTGCTTGTTAACTGGGGACATTGAGCGTCAGAGATGGGCTGCTCAGCCCAAGGTCACACAGCCAAAGTAGGGGACCAGTCAAGGCCACAACGATGCTCCTCCTTCTCCTAGCAGCTGGGTAGGTCCCTTTGAGCTCACTGGAGCCCCTGGCTGGCCCACCTGGGCTTTGCGCTCCTGGCCTCGCGTTCCTTGGCTGGCTTCCTTCACTCCCTCCTCTCCTCCTGATGCCTGGCCTCTCCATGGCCACTCAGGGAGACATTCTGGCTCCCCAGGGGCCCTTTGCCATGGTCCACCATTCATGCTTCAGCTCCTTCTCCAGTCTGTGGAGCCAGTGACATTTTGAGAGGCCCCGTGGATGTCAAGGCCAGCCATGAGCCCCAGGGTTCCCAGTGTCAGTGGACTGCACAGCTGACCTTGTCAGAGAGCACAAGGGCCCCGCACCCCCTGTACACTGCTAGGGGTTGGAGCTGTCTGGGAAGTCGAGCTGGAGCCCTGAGGTCTTCTATGGCTGCCATTGTCCTCAGGAAGGAGGCTGACAGTGACTTTCGCCCCAGCCTTGGACCCCAGCCTGTAGGCCCGGTGCCCTGGCCCCAGTGCTGGGATCTCCCTCCTGACTTGTGTTGACATGTGTGCTGTCCCTGTCTTTAGTCTTCCAGTCACGTGGCAGGTGTCTGTACACATTTGGAGCAAGGATGAATGGCTGCCTACCACCCCAGGGTGGTAGGGACCCTGGAGGGTATGGATGAGGAAAGCTGTAGCGTCTGCCACTCTGGGGATGTGTGCTCCAGTTGCAGAGACCAAGCAAGGCCACACCATTAAGTCCCTGTGCCATTAAGTTGCCTGGATGTTGTGATTGGAATGCAGAAATGGGAGGAAGTCTCTTGGCTTCCCGGGGAGGGACAGGAGGTGGCCTTGGGGAGATGGTAGGTGTATGGTCTGATGGCATTGGAATAGAATCTTGTCTTTTAACTAAGAGATGGTGCTTGGGTACCTCTTTGGCCTGAGGAAGATGGTAACTAGAGACTTTGCTTGGGGTGTAGCAGTCTCCTGGGTCCACACCCCGTGAGCTTTCTCTTGCTTATCTGCAGCCCTGTGATGCAGCCCGATCCTGTCCCCTTGACTTCTTTGGATTTGGCCAAAGCAAGCAGAGGGAAGAATCTTTGGAAGTGCTGCATTGTTTCCTGGAGTTTGTAACCAAGTAGCAGAATCTGAGTGGCTTAAAACAGCAATGTATTCCCAGGGTTCTGAAGGGCAGCAGTCCGAAGTCAAGTAGTCAGTGGGCTGTGTTCTTTCTAAATGCTCAGAGAAAGAACCTGCTCCATGCTTAGCCCAAAGAATCTGCTCTCTCTCAGCTTCTGGTGTTGCCAGCCGTCCTTGGCTCATAGGTGCATCACTCTTGGTCTCCCCTCTGTTGTACGGTCTCCGGCACATCTGTGTCTCTGCTCTTCTTATACAGATTTAGGACCTGCTCTAATCCACCATGACCTCTTCTGAACTTGACTACATCTGCACAGACCCTATTTCTGAACAGTTGCATTCAGCTACTGGAGATGAGGACTTCAACATACTTTTGGAGGGGACACAATTCAACTCCAAACCGACTTGTTTGGGTTTGGTTTGTCTCCAAATCCCATCTACAAGTTAGGGCTTCTGACCCCTCTGCCAACCTCTCAGGTCTCTGGAGGTGCAGGGTGTGTGCAGAGGCCCCACCTCCCATCTTTCTTCACTGCCCCCTCTCTGAATTGCTGGCTTGCAGAGTGGGACAGATGCTATCTTGACATGTAAGGCCAAGCCTCATCTTGCAGAGGGTAAGGGTGTGGTTGGGAATGCTGCTTTCCCTGTTTTGGGAGTGGTGGTGAGGAAATAGAGGTGCACTTTTACAGAGATGCAGAGTGCAGGCTCCGGAAGGACTCCTAAGGACTCACCCATCCTGCACTGGGACCCACCAGAAAGAGCAGCCACTTGCTGTCAGAGTTCTGGGTTTGAGTTCTGGCTCCGCCGCTCAGTAATTCTGCAATCTTGGGCTTATTTAGCTTCTCTGAGGCTCCGCTTTCTCATTTGTCAAATGGAATAATAATAACTGCTTGTCATACCTCACGGAATTTCTTTGAGGATTAAATAGGAAAGGACTGATATGAATGTACCTTTTGAAAAATCATGACCTTCTACCAGCTTCAGGGGCCTGATCTCTCTAGAGGGCTTCTTACCTCTCAAAAACATCTTTCGGGCCCCTCCAGGCAGACTGGAATGTGTGTGGAAGCAGGGCGCTCTCAGCCACCTTCCTCTGATACTCCTGGGCCTGCGTGGCAGGGGTCCTCGTGGAGGGCAAGAGCCTCTCCTTGGAAGGCTTCTCTCCTCCCTTAGGCTGGCTCTGCCTCTCTTGCCTCCCTCTCCCTCCTCCTGTCCTTTTCTCCAATGGGACAAAGTTCCAGGGGAGAACCAGGGCAGCTAAATTTGGGGTGCACCTGGGGATGCCTATGTCAGGGCCTTTGTAGTGTGCCAAAGCATGGCCAAGGAGCAAGGTGACATGCGTTTTAGCCTTTTCTGTAGCTGGCTATTGGAGTCCCCAGGGAATCCTGGCTGGGCACCTGGTTCCTGAGGTCCTGTTCTGTGCTCATCATGGGGAAAATGCCACTGAACAAGGCCTCGTCACTGCTTCTAAGGACTGCTGTGAGACGTGGAGGAGTGATGTCTGAGACTACCTGGCCAGGAGCACCCACCTGCCATGGTGGGCAGGGAAATGTGCTCCCTAGCCCAGGCTGATGGTAACCTGTGGCCACTGATGGTAACCACTGGAGCAGAAGGAAGACGTAGTGGGGCCTGTGTGTGTTAGATGTGGGTGCCTCTGTTCTGTGCCTCCCCTGAAAGCTACCTTTGGGGCTGGGGCTGGGGCTGGGGATGGACCTGGTCAGACAGTGCCCACCTTTACGCAGCTCAGGTCCGAGTGTGGAGCACAGGGCTGTGCGTCAGCAGCGATGAAGAAGCATCAGAGACGAGTGGGTGATGACGTGTTATGTCCTCAGGGGAAGAAAAGGCTGCTCCTGCCTGGTGGGATTGGGGTGGCAGTGAGGGTGACAGTGGGTGGGGGTAGTTGTGACATGATACAGAGAAGCCCAGGCAGGAATGTTCTGCCCTAAGACGTCTTTCCCCTGGTGGGGGCTGGCCCCTTGAGCTTCAGTCAGGTCCTATGAGTGGCTGGGTCAGGGGGTATTGGGCCCATTTTGCAGGTGGAAAGATTGATGTGTTGAAGGACTTGGGTAAGATCGTTCAGGTGTGTGGTTGAACAGAAGGCGGGGCCCAAGTCTCTGGCCCTGGCCTGGGCCACCTCTGTGCACCCAGCCTGTGTCCTCCCTGCATTCTTCTGGGGGACGGAGTCATTGAGAGCGCACTGCTACCCGTCGTTCTGAGCTGGCCACTCTGTCACTGGCCTTTCCTTAAGCTGTATTATGTGCCCTGCTCTCTAGGAAATCTGTCCCCAAGTTGCCCCCAGCTTGAGGCCCCAGTCTTGGTTCCCTGCTCTTCCCCCCTCCCTCCTCCTGACTTCTGGCCCTGGGGAGCTACCGGGAGGAGCCAGAGGAGGCCCAGAACACAGAACTAAACCGTTTTCTCCGTTGGGTCTTCTCCTGACACCAGGTCCCGGCTGGCGGACTTCCACACCAACTGTCGAGCCTCCTACCGGACACTTACCAGCTGCCCTGCCGACAATTACCAGGCGTGTCTGGGATCCTACGCTGGCATGATTGGTAAGTTTTCTTGCATTTCTTGGGCTCGTGGTGGCTCCTTGCTGCCCCAGCCTTGTAGGGCAGGGGCTACCACCCAGGTCAGGGCTTCTCTGGGACAGATTCAGATAGAACTTTGAGGGGAACCAGCCAGCTCTTTACAGAGGAGAGCCCTGGTTCTTTATCATGGGGTGGAGGGCCCCAGGCACCTATATGGCTTTGGAAGCGAGAAGAAAAGGCGAAAGAACGGTTTATTGCACGGTTCTGACATTCTAGGTATTGTCTTCCTGGGCCTCTCTACAGCTCTTACTAGGGAGGCATTGGCATCCCCATTCTACAGATGAGGAAACTGAGGTTAAAAGTCGGGTGACCGGCATAGGCTCACCCGGCTGGCAAGCGCCGCCACTGGGAACCAACCCAGGAAGTGGGTCTTTGTTTTTCTGGTTCTAGAAAAGAGGCTCTGCTCATTGGTGAGGGAGAAAACAAGGGACCCAGTCTTGGACAGAGCTGCTTGGCTCTTCCCTGCTGTTCTGGTGATTGGGAGCTTGGTGTCCTCTGTGCCTCTGGCCCCTGCTAACCCCATGGTCACCAAGTTGGGACTGCGAGGTGGGGTGTATGTGCCCTGCCATACCTGGGGCCTGGGGGCCCAAGGGAAGGCCTGACTGCTCATCTCCCCTTCCTTCCCTCCTTTCTCCCTGCCCAGGGTTTGACATGACGCCCAACTACGTGGACTCCAGCCCCACGGGCATTGTGGTGTCCCCCTGGTGCAGCTGTCGAGGCAGCGGGAACATGGAGGAGGAGTGTGAGAAGTTCCTCAGGGACTTCACCGAGAACCCGTGCCTCCGTGAGTCTGGCGTGTCCTTCCCTCCCCGACACCCCTGGCTCCCTGCCTGCCCCTTGCCTCGGGGACCAGGGTCCTTCCTGGGCCTCTGGTATCTCCTCCCTGTGGGGTGGCCAGCGACACACATGGGACTTCTCTGCCATGGTGCGGCCTGCAGAGACCCCGAGCTCTTGACAGTCGAAGCTGCCAGTGGGTCAGCCTCAGTTACCACCAGTGACCTTGAACCTGTGTCGGGTCAAAGCTGAAGGTTTCTGGTCTGTTTTCCTGACTGCTTCAGGCAGGTTGCTCTGGGACAGACCCCTGTCATCCCAGGCCTCTGTCATTTCCTCCTTTAATGAGTGTTTCCCCATTGGAACTGTGACTTTAAGTCACCTAACTCCAGAGGCCACAGAGAGGAGAGCCACCGTCAACCTCAGTCTGCCTTTGATCTTTGCGCCGTGACACCTGTTGCTGACCACCACCTGCAGTCTCCTCCCTCTTTCCTTTCTTCCTTCCATGTGTCTGGTAGTCCATCTGTTCTCTTCCTTTCTGTATGGCACCGGGAATTCAGAAGTAGAGATCCCAGTGCCTGTCATTCAGGAGCGTGCAGTCAGATGGAGGTGAACTGAGAGGCCAAGGTGCAGGGTGAACGGTCCTAGGGTAGAGTTTTGAACAGGGTGTTGCAGGAGCCCAGGGTGGGGACACCTGTGTCATCCAGGAGGAGGGAGGCCCTGAGGGTTCTCAGAGGCTGTCTCCCTTGGTGGATAGTTGAGGAGCAGAAGGCACCCGCTGTCCACCCTGGCAGGGGCCCCAGGCTCCCCAGAAGACCCCAGTTTGTTAGGGAGCTGCACAGCCTGCCAGAAGCATTGGAGGCGACCACAGTAGGTTGTCTGCCAGGCGAGAGCATCCTCCTCATGGAGGGTCCTGCAGACTTGAGGACTTGGGGTTCCTTAGCCTGCAGGTGGCATGGTGGTGGTGTGGGTGGTTGAAGGAGGTAGGGTAGAGATAGGATCCACTTGGTCGTGATGTGGCGGTCATGGTGGGTGGGGACATGATTCTGGTGGGTGAGGCAGTACAGACAGGACAGTGATGGCTGAACCAGGCCGTGGGAGGGGGACAGTGACAAGAGATGGAGTGGAGAGGTCTTTAGGGGTCGGCTCAGCTGGCTGCCAGTGGGCAGGTAGGGAGGCACCATGGAGTCCCTGCCTGGGTTTCTATCTTGGGGGACTTGGGGACATAGAGGTGACACCTTCATGACTGGTGACATGGGGGTGAGGAGTGTTGGCAGTGGTAGGAAGAGATTCCTGGTGTGGGGATTAGACTTGAGGCCTTGGAGGTGCGTTTGGGGCAGGGGGGTACCATTTTCCTGGACGCTTGGCTATGGGCTTGAGTCTTGGGGACGGAGTCCTGCCTAGGAGCTCTGATGGGTCGGTCCCCAGGGAATTAGAATGGTTAGCAGTGTGGGTGGGAGGCCGCCCATGGGAGTGTCAGGTGTGGAGAGGGAGGAGGGCTGATCTGGGCCCTTGGAATGCCTGCAGCAGGGCCTGGAGCATCTCAGGTGGCAGCAGAGCCCTGGAGCCTGTGTCTAGGGATCTGCGGTGGGGCCACCTTGTACGGCTTTCCTCCTGGCTCCCACATGCCCGCTTCCTCCTCCTCCTCTGCTCTGAGCCGTCCTCGCCATCGCATGCGTTTCCTTCCCTGCTGGCTTCCCTGGCTTCTCTGCCTCCCTCCGGCTGTTTTCTTCTCTCAGTGTGACTTCGTAGGTCTGAAAGAACCTGAGCTGAGTTGAATCCCTCTGTTACCCTTCGTCCCCAGCTTCGGGCTCTTCCAGGGAGGGCAGTGGTCAGGGTGGGGCGAAGCGATGGAAGTGATCCTGATTTCCATGCACCTACCCGACTCCCACCCCCCAGGGAACGCCATTCAGGCCTTCGGCAACGGCACAGACGTGAACGTGTCCCCCAAGAGTCCCTTACTCCCGGCCACCCAGGCCCCAAGGGTGGAGAAGACTCCCTCTTTGCCAGATGATCTCAGTGATAGCACCAGCCTGGGGACCAGCGTCATCACCACCTGCACATCTGTCCAGGTGAGGGCGTGGCTCTGCCACTCAGGGACTCGGGAGGGGGCCGGGGGGAGCAGCATGGTGTCACCACTCATCTGGGACCAGTGAGGGGGCACTGAAGGTCCTTCCTTTAGGTCAGGGACCCAAGAGGCAGGGAGGAGCTGGGAGGTGGTTTTCACCTGTTCATTCCTAGGCCTTCATCTAGCAAATGCGGGACACCTGCTCATCACAGTGTCACACTAGACACCGCGAGGCACAAGAGAAATGTAGCAGTCACCATTTATCAGCCTTCCGCTAATCACCAGCTCATGTGCTGGGGACTCTCTGCTTTTCCTATTGAGTTCTCACGCAGTCAGGTGTCGGCGTTCTTGTGTCACACGTGGGAAACTGACTAGAGGGGTCCCAAGATCACGTAACTGGTTGGTGTAGAGGATGGCCAAACCCACATCTGACTCCAGAGCTCATGTGTTCACTTGTCCATCCATCCGTCCGTCCATCCATCCATCCATCCATCCAACCATCCACCCACCCAGTCATGTATCCTCTCACCTGTGTGGTTACTTGCTAGGGATACATTGATGAATGAGGTGACAGTCTTATTTTTTGGTCCCATGGCCTTATTGAGGATCAAACAGTGAAACAATCATCAGATGTAGACTGCAGGCGGTGTCACAACAAGGGACACATGGCACTCTGGAGGTGCCATCACTCAGCATCTCTGCTGAGCTGCCCTCGTACCACTGCACCCTTCACTCCAGGAGGCTCTTTGCTGAAGGGGTCGGCTCTAGACAGGACAGAAACACACACACACACACACACACACACACACACACACACACACACACAGAACAAAGGATTTAGAAGAGAACCTAGTGCAAAAATACTAGGGCGGGCAGAGGAGGGAGGGAATGATGAGGGTGTGGCTGGTGGGAACGAGGGATGTTTCAGGCAGGAGTTGGCTCTGGTTGGTTAAGAGGTTGGTGGGGAACATTGGCAGCAGCACAGCCCAAATGAAGGTGCAGGAGGAGCGAGACTTGGTGGGAAGGGTGAGGACACCATCTGAATGGGGTGGCAGTCTCCTGGGATCAACAGCACCTGGCATTCACAGTGCTGGGATGAGGACTTGAGCTGGCCCCTCCTGGATACCCACCCACCACACCAGGACATGTGTGCTGGTGCCCATCCTGCTCAGAGGCCCAGAAAAGACCACCTCCGACTTTGCCGGCCCTCTCCAACTTCCAGGGAACCCCATATGGACAAGACCACCAGAGAGAGGGCCACAGCCAGAGGGAGAAGTTCTGGGAACAGGATCCGAGGTTGTGTCAAAACTGGACAGAGTGTCAGGGCCTCACCACCCCAGGCTCCTCCACAGGGTCCCTGACGCCCACATCTCTGCCCGGCAGCCCCACAACAGGGACGAAAGTTCCTCGTTCCCACATCCACTCCACCATGGGAAAACCCTTGTGGGGAGCAGATCTGAGAGGGAGTCAGCACAAGGTCGCCAGGGGCTCTGTTCCTGGCCCTGCTCAGCCACCAACAGGTTGCAGGGCCCTGGACAAGTTCTCACCCACTCCAGGCCTCTCGTCCCATAGGTTTGGGAAGGAGATCTTGGAACATACTTCCCGTCCAGGCACCTGCGTGCATCCCCAGTAGGCTGCCATCTCTGGAAGCTAAGGCTTCACCAAGGAAAGAGGAGAGCGAGGAGGGCAGCAATAAGGAAAACTCTCTTCTCTCTAGGATGTACGTAGAGCACACAGCCTCCTCCCCACCAGGCCGCAGCTTCCTGCCCACATTCAGGGACCCCTTTATAGTTATGGGTTCCCATGACTCCCAAGGGCCCCAGCAAGGCCACCGCAGAACCATTCAATCAGAGGTGATCCAAGCTAGCAAAGCTGATGGACAGGACCGAGGTGCAGGCTGGGTGCAGCCATGCCAGCCTCCAGCTGAGCCAGGGACAGGGTTGAGGGCTGAGTCACACTGTAACCCCAGCCTGGGATGGTCATAAAAGAGACTGCAGTGAGACAGAATCAGTGGCCTTTCCCCTTCTGTTTCTGAGAAGGAACCTAAGAAGTGATGGTGGGTGGGGCCTCTTTTGAGGATCTGCTTCTCTCATTTTCCTTCTGGGATGACTGTCCCCAGCTGTCCTGCCCAGAGTAACTTAGCCAACAGGCCCAAGGAGGACAGTTCCGGCCTGCAGGAGCCACCTGCCAGGCAGCATCCCCGGCTGCCCGGTTGACAGCAGCTAACATTTGGGCATCATTGCTCCGTGCAAAGCACTTCCACACACAGCATCTCTGTTCCCCATGTGAATGGTCCAGCATCACCCCTGGATCCAAACCAAGATCAAGACAAGCCCTCAGATCATAGCCTGCAGAAAACCAGAAGGTAGAAGAAACAATCAGTGCCTGTGTAGCCAACTGCTAAGGGAAGGCAGGGGGTGGAAGGGGATTCAGAGTGATCGGGCACTGAAGGGTGGGGGCACGGTGCCATGGCTTCGTGTTTGTGTCCACAAAGAATCACAATGAGAGTGAGGGCAAGGTTGGCTGTGTCAGCATCTTCCTAGAGGATGCCCTGCTAGGACCCTGGTAAGGCCCAGAGGAACAGGAGGACCACACCAGAGCACGGTCATGTGACAGGCGGCACAGCCCTGACCAGCCAAACTGCCCACGGCTGTAATATAAAATTGAGCCTCTGACCCTGCCATGCCCGTACCATGTGTGTAATGTCCTGGCTTGTGGAGCAGGGCACCTGGCAGGCAGGAAAGCCTTTGTTTCTAAAGCCTTGGATGCTTCCCAAGGAATAGGCCCAGAGATGAGTGAGCAAGACGCTGACCCTGGGCACCTTCCAGCTCCTCTGAGTGACACATTCCTTCCCCTCTCCACCCCTCTGCCTGGTGAGTCCTGGTCATATGTTCCCTCTCGGGGTTGTCATCCCTGATTCTGTCCATGCAAAGTTGCCCTCTACCTTACTTTGGACTCCAGCTTTGCCTCACCAGAAGATGTGTTTCCCTCTCTCCTGTTGGACCAGTGTCCCTGGAAGCCTTGATGGCCTTGCCATCCCCTTTTATGCCACCTTGAACAAGGAACGCACAGGATATGGCGTGGAGAAGGGGCTCCACATGGTCTGGAGGAGTCCGTAGTGCGTTTGGTTTGCTGGGCTTGCTGCTGTCTCGGGTGGAGGGTCTGGGGCTTTATGCTTCATGCTGAGCTCCACCCACTGGGTGCCTCCAGGTGCCTTCAGGTGGAGGGGTGGGGGAGCGAGGTGGTTTGCAGTCCAGGGTGTAAGAAGATTGGTCACGAGGCTGTTCGGTCTTGGGGACCAGAGCAGTGTGGTGGGGCCTGGGGAAGGCTGGTGGTGGGTTGGGGCTCTGCCCGGCTGTGGCCCATTCCACCATCCCTGACATTCCCCTGGGTTGCTTTGGGCCCAGAATGACGGTCTCATCAGATCCGCTGGACTCTCCCCTTTCCAGGGCTGGGGAGGGCTAGCGACATGAGTCCTCTTTACTCTGCTGGTCTCTGCCAGCCACTCTCCACTCTTTCCCTTGATGCTGCCAGTCATCTTGGGACAATAGAAGCGAGTTTGAGGGTTGCCCTAGGGGTTGCCTCACACTGAAGCAGACTTAGCAGCCAGAAGCCAGTTCTCTCCTCCATCCTCTGCTGCCTGCAAAGGCCTCTTACCCAGTACACAGACCTGTGGATGCCAGAGCAGGGGTCCGAGTGGCCGTTAGTGCGTGCATTCTAACTGCGTGTCACTCTGTCCTGGGCACTGAGGCCAGTAAGCTCAATCAGCCAGTTCCATCCTGTGCCAGGAGGATGCCAGGAGGCCCCGCTCAAGTTATGGTGAGGGTGAAGGAGATTGGCACCAAAAGAATGAATAAAGTGAGTCTCGGGTGGATGGGGTGGCTTCAGCGGGGAGCAGACATCAAGGGCTGATGGGCAACGGAACCTGCTGCCAGACCTGGGAGAATCGCCTTGACCATGTGTAGGTGGAGCTGGGGCTGGAGTGGGCGAGGGTGCCCAGGAGGAGGGCCAGCAGGAGCCAGTGCCTGGAGGCAGACGGCAGAGCCCTCTGTGGAAGAGTGACCTAGAGTAGGTGGGGGTTGGCTGGCCAGGGAGAGCCACTGGAGGGCAGGGTCCCGATTTCAAAAACTGAAAAATATTTGATTTTTGGATTTGAGGGTGGGGACGAGCAGTGGAAGTGGAGGGGGAGGAAGAGGTGACAGTCACTGGGGATGGGCATGTACAGGAGGGATGGGCTAGGGACAGGCTCACAGGGTATAGATGAGGGCAGAGGCCAAGGTTTGTGGGTGGGGTCAGGGACAGAAGCAGGGGACTCAGGAGAGATCTGGCCAGTGCTGTCACCACTGTCCAGCACTGCTGGACTTAGTGGCACCTCCGCCAGGCCAGTGAGATTCTGGGACTGCCACACCAGGATTTAGGGGCAGCGTGGCGAAAGAGGTAGGCAGGGCAGAGGAGGAAGACTGCTTCTTTCCAACTTCCTGGCTCAGGGCCTTTCTAGGAGAAGCTTCTAGAAGGGTGAAGCTTGCCTTGTGCCATCCTGGTTCATGGCCGGGCCCCTTCCCTAATGCTAACTGCTCCTGTCACTTCTTTCATGCTTCTGATGCCCCCACAGTGCAGCCCACTGGGGCCAGCTCTTCCCACACTGTTCCTCTACGGGCCTCCCTGTCACAGGACTGCTGTTAGAAGCCCTGTGTGCTGCCATCCCAGCAGCCTGGGCCTGTTGCCTTTGGAACTCCGTCATTCACACACCCCCAAGTCTGTCTCAAGGGTATGAGTGGCTCAGCACAGGGTCAGGGACTAGAGTTACCCACACACAGCGGCACAGGGAGAGCCGGACACTGGGGTGGCCTTGACAGGGGCCATGGCTCCAGAAGACTGCCCCCGGCCTGGGGGCTTGGGGAAAGATGGCAGCCTTCTCTCTCCTTCCTGGGTGTTTAATTGACCTGGAGGTGACTACGGGGAGGTTCATTTCTCTGTTTGGGTGTGAACCCCTCAAGGGCAGGGCTGAGACCCGCTGGTGAGAAGGGCATCACCAACTGGAGGCAGAGGTCTGAGCGTCTGGTGTTGAGGCATGAGACGGTAGACTTTCTTTCTGCACCTCCCCACCCACCCATGTTCCACTTCCAGAAAAGTCAGTTGCTGGTTGGACGCCCCTACTTTTCCATCGAGGAGTGGCTGGGGTCTCTGGTTGGCTGTGGGGGAGGTTAACACAGCCTTCACTGTCTGCTCTGTTTCCTGGAGTCAGGTGGGGTGGGGACTCCTAAGGCCCTTTGTTTCCCCACTGTCACCTGCTGCAAAGAGGCTGGAGGAAGTGGGGGTGGCTGGGGGGGGGGAGAAGGCAGGAGGCCGCTCTGTCACCGCTCCTCACTGGCAGGCCCCAGACTGCTGGCTTGCCTGGGTCTCACCTTATCCCCTGCCCCCTTGATTGCGTTGCCCCTGGGCCCTGCCTTGGGGTGAAAGCTGTGCTTGGCTCACTTTTTGCTTTGTGTAGTGAACACAGAGAGAGAGCCTTAGTTTGTATGGAGCCTTGTTGTCCTATGTGCCCTTTCCCTGGTTTAGTGAGCTACGAGTGCCTCCTGTCTTGTCTAGATGAGGAAACTGAGGCACGATAGACTTGCCCGGGCGACTGGCAGAACCGGGACTTGGGTGCAGGGCTCTGGCCTCTCGAGCTTGTGCTTCTCATTCGGTTTCCGGGCTGCCTTGGATAAAGGGTTGATCTGTGGGTCCAAGGACTAGGACCCCGCACTGAGGAAATTCTATAAACTAGAGGTCACAGTACTTGGCGAAGCTGTTCAGGGCAGTGAGGGGAAGCCTGCTGGGTACCCTGAGCTTCCTGGGTGTGGTGGTCAGCCCTGGGGGCCTACAGAACTGGACATCCATAGGTTCAGAAGGACTCTCGCTCTGATTTTTCCTGTGTGGTATTTGTTGATTCCCACTCCCCTCTCCTGTCATTGGAGGAGACCTGACGGGGCCTGCTCATTCTGGAGAGCAAGATCCAAGCCTAGGCCAGTGCTCCAGAGGACATTACCATTCGATTTTGTCTCACACACCTGGCTGGGCTTGGGGCTCAGAGGCTTTTCTGGCTTCTCTGTGCAGGTTGACCTTGGCATAGAAACCTGCTGAACTGACATTGTCTCAGTCCACCTTTGACCTTGGGCCTGCCTCAGAGCTGATGTCCATCATCACAGAATGTTGTACTGGCTTCACCTTAAAGGACATCGTAGGCAATTGACCACCTGGGCATCTGGTCAGCTAAACAAGGCCCCAGCTTTAAAGCAATAGACTTAAAAAATAATTTTGCATGTCACTGTAGTACATAAGACAAGTAACAGCAGCTTTGATTAGGAGTGGGGCTGTCTGCCTCTGTGATTCCACATGGACCCGGGGACTGGGACACAGGGACAAGCCAGGGTCCCTCCAAGGGAACAGGACAGAACAGCCACCCCTGACACTTACAGAGGAAGCCATATTGGGTATAAGTAGCTGCTGGACCACATGTATCACAGGTGGGGATGGATATAACCGACTGAGGATTGGTGCAGGGGTTGGGGAGGACAGGTAGGACACATGGTAGCAGCACAGACTCCAAGCTGGGGCAAGCGGTGTTCTGTCCCTGCAGTGGCCTCCCTGGAGTGATAAACGCCCCAAGGAGGAGAATCTAGTGGTTGGTCTGGAAGGACCGAAGGGAATATGTCCCATGGAGGGAAGCAGTTGGTACCACCTCTTGGCACCTGGAGACACTGTACCTGGTCTTGAAAAGGATCCTCTTGGGTTGGGTCTGGTTCCATTCCTGCTGTGCTAATCACCACATTTCTGTCTCCACCACTGGCAGTGACTGCTTTTGGCCAGGGTCTCTGTGTGACAGCTGGGGCCTTGTTTAGCTGACCAGATGCATGGGTGGTCGATTGCCTACGATGTCCAAAGAATTATGGATACTTTTGGCCAAGAGTCGTGATTTAGGCATAATTTCTTGGGCTTCCCAGTTGCTCCTGGCAGCCAGAGCTTCCCCACAAGTGCCTTGGGAACTAAGCCATCTGAAGGGCCATATCCCCCAGCTGGTTCCCATTGGTCTCTCTCATGATGGTGGTAACAAAGCACTGTTCTTCACGCACACTCTGTGGTCCTGCTTCCAAGTAGTTATGCCAGGGCAGAGAATCCTGGAATGACCACGACGCCAACCTTCTCTTCTCATTCTTCATCTTGTCTACAGAGTTCCCAGGTGCTGCACATCTGTTTGGGAGTGAAAATGGCCTGGCACATTTGCCAGCTGTCCACCTAACATGTACCAGTGGCAGACATCACTAATCAATCACGGTTTTCTTTCTCTCCTGAGCCCAGATGCGGGCTCATGATCTTTGTCCATAGAGCCTTCCTGGAGTGATGGCAAATTACAGGAGCTGGCTCTCAGATGCCATCTCTGGTCTGATGCATTCATTCATTTATTCATTCATGCATGCATGTGTCTCCTAAAACATTAATTGAGTTGTGAGCCAAATCACAGCTCAGTGCAAGGAAAGGAGACCTGGTCCCTGCCTTTGAGGAGCTCTGAGTAGGCAGACAGACATGCTGACAGCTAGTTCTTACAGAATGCTGTAAACTGGATAGCAAGGTTTAGAGCTCAGTTTCCCAGGAGCCTTGGGAAGCCAGGAGTTAATTGATGAGGACTTCAGGGGTGCAGGGGCTCAGTAGTGGTCTTTATTATGCACCTACAGCTTAGCAGTGCTAACAGTGATGGCATTGTTAGAGCAGGGCCTTATTGGAGTCGCTAGTCGAAGCCAGGCCAGAAAAAGCATGGTGCCTTCTCCTAACTAGTGCCTTCTCTCCCACAGGAGCAGGGACTGAAGGCCAATAACTCCAAAGAGTTAAGCATGTGCTTCACAGAGGTGAGTAGGGGCAGAAAGTGGGTGGGTAGGTGCAGGAGACTGGCCCCAAGGGGGCTGTTTTCTAGGTGAGCCTTGAACTTAGAACTCCAGAATCCAGTTGCTGGGCCAGCTGACCTTCTGACCCCTCCTGGACTTGAGTGGACACTCCCTTTGCTGGGGTGGGTCTGGGGAGTGCAAAGGCTTTAGTCAGGACCTGTGGCTATCTCCTTGGGGGAGCAGCCTTCCAAGCAGAGCCTGTCTCATACTTTCCTTATCTTTAAAGACAAACATATTGAGCACCTGCTCAGCACTGGTCCTGTGATACTTATTAGAGACAGAAATGAAAAAGGACACAGTCCCTTCCTTGGAGAACCCCCCACATAGGAGTGCATCTGCCACCATGGTAGCTTAGGTGAGAAGATGGCGAGAGATTCTGCAGAAGGAGAGAGCGGCTCAGTCAGAGACGCGCAGGGAAGGATTCCTGGAGGAGGAGTTTCAGAAATGGGGAGAAAGTGACTTCCCTTTCGCCTCCTCTCCAGAGGCAAGTCCTTGTGGACCTTGGAGCTTCTCCTTGGGGGTCTTTATGCCATCTCCCTCCCCACAGGATGTACGTCATCCTCCCTCCGCCCTGAAGCAGGGAGGTGCAGCCTGTTCTCTGAGGACTTCTGCCCACTTGCCCCGACCTGAGGGCTGGGAGCCCAGAGGGGACAGAACATTACATTTTTTCCTGCCCTGCCCCTTCGAAGTCTGGCTCTGCCTTCAGAGTGCAAGGGAGGGTGTCCAGTGGCCAGGGCGGGCAGGGCTGGAGGAGGCTGGAGCCCAGGCCGCTGACGGGATTTTTGTTGTTTTCTCTGTCTTCCCTTCTGCCGTGGACTCAGCTCACGACCAACATCATCCCAGGGAGCAACAAGGTGATCAGACCTAACTCAGGCCCCTGCAGAGCCAGGCCGTCGGCGGCCTTGACCGCGCTCCTGCTCCTCTTGCTGAAGTGGTCCTTGTAGGCCCTGGGAACGCGTCTCAAGATCTCTACCAACGGCACCGAGGAGAGCTCCCGCCTGGCAAAGTGGAAACGCTCCCAGACACACACACACCCCTTGCAAAAAAAATCCCCCCACCTTGTCTCTGAACCTGTCTCCTCCCAGGTTCCTTCTCTGGAGAAGTTTTTCTAAACCAAACAGACCAGCAGGTGGGGAGCCTGAGAGCTGCCCAAAGGTCCCCTGGCTTCAGGGACACTCGGCCCTGGGGGGCACAAGGCTCTAGAAATGCCCTTCACTGTCTCCTGGTGTTTTTCTCTCTGGACCCTTCTGAAGTAAGAGACCAAGCTGAGACCCCCACTGCCGAAGGGACTTGTGCTGTGCCCAATGCAGGCTGGGGACAGGACAGTGGCAACTGCTCTGGAGCTGCCCACTCTGGGGACCTGCTGGGGGACCAGCCGAGGGCATCGGTCAGAGGGGAATGGAGCTGGCCACATGCCTCCAGTTGGGCCCTGTCAGCCCTCCCCTTGGCTTCAAGGATGGAGATGGCCTGTCCTCCCCCACTGCCCTCAGGGTGGGTCTGTGTGTGGCGTGGAGCCCCCGTGGCCGCGCTGGGTCCTCCTGGCTGTAGGGCCTGTGGGGCTGGGGCCTCTCGGCCTGCCTGGGAGTTCCCCTGCAGGGAGGGAGCAAACCCTGGGCGCCAGGAAGCCACTTCCTCCTTGGTGGCAGGAATTTTGAAGTCAAAGAGAAATGATGCTTCGGTGGCTTCTCGGTTTCTTGTGGGTCCATTTGGCGGGCCTTCCCCTTGGGGACCGCCGAAGGGGGCAGAAGAGGCCACAGTTGGACGTGTGTCTGCAACACTCTGGTCTCGAGCTCGCTCCTTCTCTCTCCTGCCCCTCCTCGTTTCCACCCTCTTTCCTCATTCCCGAGACATCATCAGCTGTGTCCACCGAGGCCCCTTCTCTCCACACGTGTATATACATGTCCATGTACCTATATCCTGTGCTTTCCTTTTTCTTTCCTTTTTTTAAGAAACAAAACTATCGAAATAATACCCCACAGATGAGCGAAAATGTATTATTGTAAAGTTTATTTTTTTTAATAATGTTGTCTATAAAGGAAAAAAAGGAAATCGACCCCGGAGCCCCGCCGCAGTTGGGCTCGCGGGCCGTGGCTGGGACTCCTGATGCGCATCACGCTTAACCAAGGCTCCAATAAAATACTAGGAAGCAAAGTTGCCTCGTGCCTCACTGCTGTGTGCCTTCGTCCCGCTGCGTTCCTGGCCCCTGCCGCCTGCTGGGTATTCCTGGTGGGGCTGGGAAGTTCATGTGTATGTGTGTGTCCACTTGGACCCCAGCAGGTCTCGCCTGTGGGTCCCAGGGTCGGTGGATGATGATCCCATGCAGTGATTTCATACTTGCAGGTTTGAGGGTCTCAGCTAGGCTGTTGTGGGGTCTTGTTCTCTCCGACCTCGCCTTCCCGGTTAGTTAGAGTGCTTGTTGCTCCCCGACAGGGGAAGGAGAGGTGGCCGTTGGGAGGGAGTGGTGGCTTGTTGTCACCTTGGGTATGGTTTGCCTTGTGTAGAGTGGAGGGTGTCTCTCCCTGGGACCCCTGGGCTGATCCAGGTGTGTCATGGAGAAGGCAGGGACCTGGCCTCCTGGTTCCCATCAGAGAAGGAAGACCACTATCAGTGTTTGAGTCCAAGAGAACAATCCATCCATCCTTCTATTTGCCACCCAGTCTTCCCAGACACTGGGCCTGCCGTGTTCTTCCGGAGATTCTCCCTGGAGAGCAGCAGGAGGAGGTTGTACTTGTGTGTGCACAATTGTCTGTGTGTGCCTGCACAAGGTGGCAGGAGGAAGAGGGGAAGGCTGGCCTGTGCCTTCAGGGCTCCCTGTGATCCCGTCTTGTCACTCCTGGTGCTGGGATCTCATTTTCCAGCCTCCTGACCCTGGGTCCAATCAAACAGCTTTGGTTTCTGGTTGCACATGTGTCAGAAACATCTGCTCGCGGTGGTCACGCTGCAGCAGATTGTGTTCCAGCCTCTGCCTGGAGGGAGGACAGTGAGCAACCATCTCTCTTCCCAGCCTCTGCTGGCCTTACTGCAGGACAGGATGACTGATGTCCACCTGGAATTCTGTGTTCCTTGCAAATAGGAGAGACTGGCTAGTTCAAACAGGGACTTATTGGAAAGTTGTGGGAGGAGGTGGCTCATGGAGGGAGGGACCCGGGGACAGCTGAAGGGTTAGAAGGCAGGATCTACAGGGTCAGGGACCAGTGGCCAGCAACTGTTGTCCTACTGGCTGGCTGGGGCTTATGCCTTCCCCCCATATTCTTGGGTGGGGGACGGGGGGATGTGTCATGACTGACGTTCCTAACAGGAAGTAAGCCCTTGGGCTAGGTAAGGGGACAGGGATCCCACAAGGAAATCGCGGCATCATCATGACGGAGAAATGGACACTGGGCAGCTTTATTCTGGATGACAATATCTCCTCATCCATGCAGTCCATGCTGACAGTTTATTATTAAGCAATCATTCCTTTGCTTGAGAAGATTGCCAATTTTTGTGTTCCTCTAAAAATATGTAAATAAGTCTGGGAAGAGTCTAATGTCCCTATTAATTGATTTAATGATGAAAATTACCCTTAGTGACCTGAGGACATTTGGGCCTAGAAGTTGAGACTGTGGTTGGGGAACAGACAAGGGCAGAGAAACAGGAGGGGACCAGGAGCAAATTGGCAGGGGCCACCAGGGATAGATTTTAATTGGTAGTTATTTTGGGCAGAACACAGCCCCTTGCAGTACAGACCCTGTGCACTGAGCTCAGTCAGCAAGAGGTGTAGGCTCGCTTCCTTCGCTGCCACGGCTCATCTGGCGCGTGCATCTGTCTGCAAGGCCATCTTAGCTTGTGCTCTGGCCCCAGTACATTGCCAAGTCAGAAGCCACAAAGGGGTGTTCCTCTCTTTGTCGGGGAAACGTCCAGCATGGACAGTTATGCCCAGGCAGGAGCATAGACAGCTTTCTGCTGGCCCTTGCCTCCATGGCCCTCCTCTTAATTCATGGGGGCCACTCCGGCCAGACCAGGAAGATCTGCAGTGGGAGGCCTGGGGAGGTCCATGGAGGACTTCAGAGTTCTGGACATGAAGGGAGGGGGGTCACTGTCCCCTCGGTGACCTGCCAGTGGTTCCCATAACCAAGCCTCTTCTGGGTATTGAGACTAGTCACAGGGGATCATCTTAATTCCTGGCACCCTGGTCCCTTTCTAATGTGCGTGGCCACACAGGTTTCCCAGACCTGGGCCGGGTCCCGCTCTTTCTGGCCATTCTGGGAAATAAGCTCTGCTTGGGATTCTCAGTTCCTCGCTGGGCTCTGCTGTTCCCTCCACCAGACCTTCCTGAGGTCAACCAACTGTGGACCTACCAGGATGGTCACCATTCCCCGACTCCTGTCATTGTTCACCTCCTCACCGAGGTAACCACCCAGCAGCCCTGCTTTACGCTCCTCAGGGCTGGGCCTGCTAACTGGCTCCCAGAGTCTGATGGGCCACCTGCTACTGTTAACCTCATGCCAAAGGGTCTCGTGTGTGTGTGTGTGTGTGTGTGTGTGTGTGTGTGTGTATCCCTAGTTTCTGGCCACTGACCACCAGAATACCTGTGTGAAACATGGATTCCTTACTCACAGGAAGAGCAAAGGTTCAGTGTTGCCTCCTGGTTGGAGAAACTCTCTGCCAGCATTTTCTGATCTGTGAGGTGAGTTTGAATCAGCCAAGGGGCTGGGACATCAGAGGATAAAGCTGTCCACGTGCTCCATGTTAATACAAGGGAATATAAATCAATAGATACCATAGTGTCCATTCTTTTGAGCCTCCCTGGGAGTAGGTAATCGTCTTTTAAACGTGGATTAATTTTTTTTTTTTTTTTTTTAGGAAAAGACAAAATCATTTTGGAACCCAAATAAGGTGTTCACGTTCTTTGTGGTGGGGCTAAATGTCAGGAAGACTGGCATCTAGTCACATGTGGGAAATTTTGTAACCTTGTTTGACCTTGGTTGGGTCACATAAAAAGTTGCATTAGATGATGACTGAAGTGCTTTTTGACTAAACATGTACTGAAGAGAGGAGAGGGACACTGAGATGGACTGAGGTGGATGCTAAGCCTTCTGCCTGGTTTTCCTGTCCAGGGTGTCCACCACTCTTTGAGGTGTGCCTCCAATATTCTGGACAATGAGAGAGTGGCCAGCCTGCTGGGTGTCGGCTTTGAATACTTCAGTTGTGATGAGTTTTCTAAAAACCCAGTTGTGCTACTTCCTCCTACACATTAAAGCAAATAAGTAAATAGAAAGGGCTTTGAAACCTTCACAAAGATCCGAACAGAATCCGGGCCCTGCAGAGCATCACCTGCCCAGAATGTTCCTTGCCACATCCCACAATTTTGTGTGAAATGGGTTTTTGTGCCAGGGCTTTGATAGTTTTACTGAAAAACAAAAACAAAAAACCCAAACAAAAATAAGGCCAGGTGCAGTGGCACACACCTGCAATCCCAATGGCTCAGGAGGCCGAGGCAGGAGGATTGCAAGTTCAAAGCCAGCTTCAGCAATTTAATGAGGCTCTAAGCAACTCAGCAAGGCCCTGTCTCTAAATAAAATATAATAAGGGCTGGGGATATGGCTCAGTGGTTAAGCGCCCCTGGGTTTAAACCCCAGCACCAAAACAAACAGACCCAAAAACAATTGTTTTAAAATGTGTATATCTTAAGGTTTAACTCATGCTCACATCCCTCACCATATGCTACGTGCTCTTCTGAAATTGTATGAATATTAATTTACTGGATCCCCACCGGGACTCAGAGGCTGGTGCCACGTCCCCTTATACAGATGGGTAGACTGCTGCAAAGCAAAGCTCCTATCTTGCCTAAGATATTGCAGAGCGTAAGTGGCAGTGCTCAGGCACACCCCCAGGTGAGCTGGCTCCAGGGTCCATGCTGTGATGTCCTGTCACCCTGAATGTGGGTGTGCCCTGCCTGTGGTAGTCTGTGGCTGCCCAGGCGGGTACGGAGATCCTGTTAACCTGGGCTCACTGGTGCTTCTGCACTCTCGCTCTCCAGCATCTTCAACACTTGCAAGGTCAAGGGAACAGCCCATCAAGAGGCTGAGGGTACCTTTGGGAGCCTACAGGGCAATGGGGAAGGAGTTCTGCAAAGGACTTTGTGAAATCAAGGATGGTGTGGACTTGGAAGAAGGGCCAAGGAAGGGGAGGGAAGAGCTGCTCAGCGACAGGGCCCCCCCAGCTCAAGGCGTTTCTGGTGGGGCAGGGCAAGATGGAGGTGGGCATTCTGCTTCAGCACCTGCCCCCTGGTTTTGCTGGGATGGCTAATGACCTTGTTGGGAAATGGCCTTGGCTAGGAGTCAGCCTTTCCAGGAAGGAAGACTGACCAGATGGGGTCCTGCTGGCGTGCCCTTGGGCTGCTCTTATCTTGGGGACCTCCTGACTAAAAGGAGAGAGAACAAATTTGGGAATGAGAGGGACCTGATTTGAATTCCATATCTGTCTCCGACCAACTGGAAGGTCATGTTCAGTGCAAACTTCAGTTTTCTCGTCTGTGAAATGACGCTGGTCCTACCTCTTAGGAGTGGTGTGGAAATCCCATGGGATATCCTACTAAGCATCTGGCACACAGTGGGCTCCCAGCCACGACACTCCCTCACCCAGTGCGCCCACTAGCCTGGGCCTCCATGACTCCTTAGCACCTGATCTGCAGAACAGACTCCTTCTCTTGGGTTCATCCTTGAAGCTTCTCCCTTCCTCCCCCTTTCTGTGTCCTAAGAAGCTTTTGTGGATTTGGGGCAGACAAGAGAGTACGGCTGTCATCAGCCCCCTGGGCTGCTCTCTTGGAAGCATCGCAAGTGGAGCTGAGAGGGCAGGAAGAGTGGGGAGACAAAAAAGGAAATGTCCTTGTGTTATTTGTAAATCAGAGTTGATTTGATCTGAGAGTCACCAGGGACCTTGGCTACAGAACATCCAAATGTCACGCTCTCTGGAGTACCTTTGATTGGCTGTCCCCTCTCCATGCGTGAAGGCAGAGGACGTGCCACTGGAGTAAGTGCACCAGCTCAAAACTGAGAACGGAAGCATCAATTAGTCACAGGAGCAGAACTGAGGGGAATGTCAGCACCTCTGGGAGGGAGAGGGGTGTGCCGTTGGACCTCGGTGGTGCCCAAGGCGAGATAGAGCGGACTTTGCTACTCGGGGCTCTGAGAGACTTCCTGCAGGAAGGGACCCAGAGCCTGCTTTTGGGAGAATTCTGAGTCACCCAGGGCTTTTTGAAGAGAGCTGTCTTCTGTGTGCTTTTTCCTATAGTAAAAACCTGGGGGTGTACTGGTAGGAGTCAGGGGACCAGGATCAAATCCTGGCTCTGCTGTCTATTGGGTAGTGACATTAGCTAAGTCACTGAACTTCCCTGAACCTCAGAATGATTGCTGTATATCAGGGATCAGCAAACATTTTCTAGGAAGGACTACACAGGAAATACGACGGATTTTGGTGGGCTGCATTATCTCAGTTGCAACTACCAACTCTGCCCCAATGACTAAAAAGCTGTCACAGGCAAAATCTCCATGTCCAGGCCAGGCTGTGTTCTAATAAAACTTTATTTGCAAAAAAAATACATGCAGACCAGCTTGGCCCATGGCCTGTCGTTTGCCCATGCACTCCTCTTTTGAGTCCAAGCTGTCAATCTCAGGCAGTTGGAACATGGAGTGGTGGCAGCAGGGAAGGGTGCTGATGGATGGGGCTGAAATCAGCCTCCAAGTGGAGGAAGAGAGGGCAGGTTGGCCAGTGTGGAAAGGGATTCAAACGCACAGTCGAGTTGGTGGTGGAGGAAGCTGGGAGGAATGGACTTAGGCTGGAGCTGAGGTGCAAGAAAGGAACCAGGTAGCCAGGTATTGGGGGTGCGGGACAGACCCCATGGGGGTATGCTGGGATGTGGGGGCTGTGCGTGCCACTGTGAAGCTATGCTCTGTGCAGCGGCCAGCAGAGTGAATGGGGTTGCAATCAGCCACACTCAGCTCACCCCTCTGTGCCCCTTCTCTGGGCCTCAGCCCTGAGGAGGGGGCCTCATTCCCTAATTGGCACAGACTCTCCTATGTGTGTCAGTGGAGGACCCAAGGCCAGGGACAAGTGGAGCTGCCACTCAGGCTGGAGGGGAGAAGGGTTGGGTGCAGGGAGGAAGCTGGGCCTGGGCTTATCTGCTGATCTGCTCTGAACTCTATTTTCCTTTGTGAAGGGAGAGGGCCCCGGGCCTCCTCCTCTTCAGGCTCTTTCCACAGCAGGATTCTGTGAGTCCATGTCACTAGCAGTTTCTCAACTCACCAGTCCAGTGCAAAATGACTTGCAAGGAGACAAAATTCATCTCTCTTTCAGCAAATACTGCCACCCTGCTTGGTGGCTTCGATTTTTCACCACTGCCTTGTGCAGATTCCTGGATGGCTGCCATGGCGCTCGCCCTGGGCAAGGCTGACAACGGCGCACCTCACTCCTTCTAGCCGGCATTTCTAGAGAAGCCCACCCTGGGGCCACGAGGAACAATGACCGATCCCAGCTGTCCTCCCTTCCTAGGAGAGAGCACAGTAGACACCACCTTGACCTGGAAACCATCCAGCAGCCAGAGGTCATGGAGAAGTCTCCCGCATGTGGCCCACTCCGGAGAAAGTGATTCCTTCCCTGAACCAGGTCTGCAGGCGGGAGTTTGCACAACCACCTTGGTGAGGCTGGGGTGTGAAGCTCCTGCTGCCTCCGGCAAGGACACTTCCTTGCTTGTCCCCAGGCTACACAGTGACTGCCCCTCCACACAAGAGGTTGACAATTTAAGATAAAAGCCACTGCTTTCCCCCATTTCATTGGAAAATCAGAGTCCGGCCTGGTTGGCCAAATAAATTCTTGTGGGCTGACACCTGCTGGCTCAGGCCATCCGTCACTTCTATCCCCAGTGGAAGGTGAAAGGGCTTCTCTAGGGTTCCCAGCAATCTCCAATTACTCTTAATTCTCGTTTTGTCAGAGAGCTGGCTGAGTGAGGCCATGGTAACAGGAGTGGTCCTGAAACGCTTTCTCCTGGGGTGGGGACTTAGGGCGTCTCTCACCAAGTGCCTGGTGGTGATGGGGGATGCTGGGCTAGCTTTCTTCCGACAGAGGAGACCTGTCCTTATTGATGATCAAAAGTGGCCCAGGGATACTGTTATCCCACCACAGTGATGACTCCCCACCGAAATGCTCAAACAGACCTTCTTGCAATGCGCTGTGCAGCCCCAGGGCAGCCTTGGAGAGGACAGGTCTAGAAAGAACCTGGGGTAGTCCAAGCAGCGTTTGCACATGACAGACACAACTGTTGGGGGACCTGCTGCAGGTGGGAGGTAAGGAATGAGCTAGTCCTGAGAGTGTCATTGTTCTTTGGCCATCAGGTGGCAGAACGAGGAAGGTCACACCACACGGGACCTATCTGCCTCACTGAGTCTGGGACTGGAAAAGGACTCTATTCAGAAAGCAGGGCTAGCCTCTTCCAGGAGCTTCATGGGAAAAGCTTGACCTAGGCCCAGATCCTGAGCATCTCTGTTCAGACTTGGGTATCTAGGACTTCAGAATGTATCTGGTAGTGGCAGGACTTAAGGCTGGGTGTAGCGGGTGGGTGCCACCTTGTCTGTAATCAACATGGTTGATTGACAGGTTGGGGTATCTGGCAGCAAGACTCTTTCTCAACCGGAGACTTTCCCAGGGGACTCCCTCAGTGTCCTGATGTCTTCTGCAACTCCTCTGACTTCCATCCCTATCCACTGTTGTCAGGCCAGAGCTCCCAAATGCTTAAGCACACAAGTGCAGGCTCTGGGCCACAGCATGGGACTGTGGGTATATGCCAAGTGCATGCAGATTAGGGCACCCCTGGTTCTGGGTCCTGTTAAAAATTCGGCCCAGCATAGACTCTTTGCAGAATTCCCTCTCTCATCTCTGTGCTTTGGAACCTGCTCTGCCGGGCTGGGGTTTTGCCTTCTATCTGGCGCAGTCACTGTGCCTGGAAAGGGGTTCTGCTTCAGGTCACAGTCGCTCTTCGTCGTGGCTAGCTGGGGGACTGTCCTCCCAAAGTCCCTTGGCTGACTCCTCTGATTCCATCTCATCTTTCTTCCTTCTCCCCAGGGTTCAGTCCAGCCACTTGGGAGGGTCCTTTCTGCTTCGAGGAATGGAGTGGAGAACAGAAGCCTCCTGGGGACGTGCGACTGTGTCAGGCAGCCTGGCTCCCCCCCATGTGAGGTGTGCCCAGGGATTGTAGATGTGTTCCAGTAATTAGCCTCTCCCAATTTCACTGTGCATTTTGCACTTCTCCATCAATCTGGGGCAAAAAGTCCCCTCACTTGAATTAATTGGGAAGTTCTAAGTGAGATTCCTCCAAAAGTTTATAAAAAAAATCTTGAGTTACAAAATTTTGCTTAAACAAAGAAAGGCAGCATGATCTCTTTGACGTGAGGCCAGACCTGATGATGACCTGTGGGGCCCTCTGTGCACGGGCCTTGGTTACCTCTCTGACCTCTTCTCCAGCCCCGCTCCTCTGCCCACTCTGCTCCACCAGTGGCCTCTTGCTGGGCCCTGCACGTCCTGCTGATGCTCACCTCTGGCTGCTCATCTGTCTGGGATGCTCTTCTTCATTATTAAAACCCACTCCCTCTCTTCAATGTCAGCTAACTAAAGAGACCTCTTCTGTCGGGGCACCTTTCCTTACCCCCCACTTCAGGACTTCCCCTTCCTGACACTTTTCCAAAGCACTCACGACCACGGGTGCACACATGTTCATGTGCAGCTTGAGGTGCTTAATGACAGGGCCACCTTCCGAGAGCTGCACTGTGGGGCGATTTGGTCCTGGTGTGGACGTCATAGAGCACTGGCACCAACCCAGATGGTCCAGGTGGACCCTCCACCTGGCTCCATGCAGGGACCGTGAGCTCTGTGATACTGCTGCTGGTGGCCCCGGGGGCTGCTTTACGCCCACTGTTTATGAAGGCGAGCTCTTTAAAAGGATGAGGAAAAAGCAGAGAAAAGACATCAACCAGTAACATGGGAATTTACTACCTTATCAAGTGTCCGGTACTGTGCGTAGTTGTCATGTTAGACCTGCCTACGGCTGGCGGAGCAGCAAGTGTGTTCTCACTTGCATCAATGTGTTGCTCTATCGCATCGTGACAACTATGACGTCACCAGGAGACAGGACTTTTTCAGCTCCATTGCAATCGTATAGGGCCCGTTGTTGACTGAAACATCGTTAGGCAGCAGTTGACCGTGTGTGCATGTATTTATTTGTTTCTGATCTACTTCCACCCACCAGAAAATAAGCTCCAAGAGAGCAGGACAGTCTCCACCCCACCCCAGCTTTATCCTTAGTCCTGAGGGCGGTGCTTGGGGATTTCAACAAGTGATTGTTGATTGACTGTTAGAAAGTAGAGGTGAGTGTCAGTGGGTTTCAGGTGAGTGCTCAGGGAAAATGGGTGAGGGGAGGCAGAGGGGGATTCCGAGTTAGCACAAAAAAGCAGAAGCACAACAAAGAAGAGTGAGGGCTCAGATGCCTTTGCCTTACTGTTCAAGCCTGCCGCTCACCCCAGGCCACACAGGTTACCAACAGCAGGGCTGAGAGAGAATCCTGGGCTCTGGTTTCCAGTCCCCGCCACCTCTGTCCTCCCTTGCAACAGTGCCTCCTCTCAGGCGGTTGCACGCAGCCCCTGCACTCTCACATGGAATCACTAATTGGCTTAGCAAGCTCTTCTTGAGGATGGAGCAAAGGGAGATTTCCACACTCCCAGCGGAGCACCAGCGCTTCAGACCGAGAGGAGAGGAATGAGGGTGTTTGATGACACCCTCCAGGTTGGGAAGAGTCTGTGCTGCAGCCTTGGGCGTCTGTGTGAGTAGCTCAGCTGCGTCCCTTGGTGGCAGCCCACCTCTCAACCCAGCTCTCAGCTCACTTCGCCACCCTGTCCCTCTGAACAGCTGCTAGTCTTGATGTACCCAGGCTCACCCCTGCCACCCCCCCCCCCCCGACAAAAGAAATCATGATGTCCCAGCTCCAAAACACCACCAAGGAGAGGTCACCAGCCTCTTCCTGAGGAGGCACAGGGAGTCCCTTGTCCTTTGCTGCGACCACTTGTTTGCGTACATAAACTGCGAGGTGAGCTAGAAAAATATCGACCTAGCACTTTCCCGGGGCCTGAAAGGGTTAAGTGGTGCCTTGGGAGAGGGGGGAGGAGGGAGCAGGTGGGTTTTATTTACTAAGATGCAGCTAATGATAATAGAGGGGAACATCCAGTCTTGCTTGTTCAGGTATGTGATTGAGACAGGCCATCAGCAGTGGGAAAAGGAACTTGTTGGAAATCACCAGGCCATTAGAACTGAGATCCACAGCTGCCTCTCAAAATGGGGAGGAAATAGATACAATCTCTGGAGGACGATCAAATTGAAAGATTCCAACGTGCCAGGCAAACAAACTCCACTTCAGGAGGGGTCGACTCCCGTGGGTGGCCTCTTTATGGTGATGACCTTTCTCCAACCCTTGCTGGAGGGGAGCAGGGGGCATCCGTTGGGGGCCAAGGGTCAGGGATGAGAGGAAAGGACACTAGCTGCAGGACACTTCAGGCTCCCTGGCCTCTTGTAAAGACAAAGGAAAAGGGAGGAAGTTGGGGCAGCAAGCCCTGGCTCTCAAATTTCCTCCATTTCCTAACAGTCAGGAGACCAAAAATTCTTAGTGTATGTGTGACACTGTGCTGTCCCCCTGGGGATGGGGCGTCTAACAGACCCTGCAAGTGGCCCTGCCTCCTTGAGCATAAAGCCATCTCATTTGGGTGAAGGCCACCGCAGGGTCTTTTCTGCTTCCTGAGCTCCCATATTGTAGTGGGGGGCGGGGACAGGGGTTGAGTGGGACTGTCAGTGGGTACGTATTTGCACATAGATAGAAGTTTCTCACTGGCACAGCACAGAGGGTGAGTGGAATTGTTTATTCCTTTGCAATTCTTCGAATCAAACCTTGAGTTTCTTTGGAGGATGCAGCTTGACTATCAGATCACAGGAAAGAGGACTGGACAATGACCAGACCCCAGAGATCAGACCTCCTCGGCCTGGCCCTGTGTTGATCCAGTTGTTTGTGGTCCAAGGTGACCATGGAGGCCACTGGGCCTGGCAGAGGGCTGGGGGAAGACCACCCTGTGTGGATGGTGCTGTTCCCTGTCTGCCTGTTTTTCTGTCTCAGGTTCCAGCTGAGTCAGGTTCCCGCCAGTCCAGGGCCATCTCCCCCAGTGGCCCCATGATGGCATTCTTTCTGTGAGGATCTGCAACCAGTGGAGAATTTCACTAAGTCTCCCACTGGGGCTTTAAAAAAGGTCCATAAGGACTCGCTCATGGACTCAGGACTCAGAGGAAGAGTGGATGGGAAGGTCCTCAGAGGTGACAGGGCGGGGAGGAGGGTCCTTTGTCCTTTGCTGGTTGTCCATCGCCCCAGAGTCAAACACGGCTGGGGTTTTGATCACCACCTCCCTGCAGCTAGGGTCCAGGACCCACCTACCGTCTGTGGAGTTCACTGTGACCGGCAGAGCTGTACTGCAGGGGCTTTGTCCTGGAGGCTCGGTGCAGGCAATGGGCAGAGGGGGCCTCCCAATCTCCTTCCCACTGACAAGTAGCCATTGGTGGGGGTCCCAGGACCTGCTGCTCCTGCAGGCAAGCCCTTCTGCTGGACCCTGGGGGACAAGGCATGAGGGAGGAAGTGTCTGCCGAGGAGTCAGGAAGGCAGGCTATGGTCCCTGTCCTGGTCTAGGTCACTTGCCTTCTGTTTGCCTCAGGTTCCTCTTCTGTCAAATAAGTGGACTGGACCAGGTGGCCAGGTAAATAGCTCCAGAGAGCCTCTAAAGAACCTGGGCAAATCCTTCACCGCTCAACCTCCAGTGGTTCTTGTGGTAACATGGCGTGATGACATTGCCCTCGACAGAGGAAGATTGCACAAATGCACGGAAGCTCAAATGGGGATCAGAGTGGCCCCTGGTTAAGTGCTCAGCAAGGCTTTATGATGGTGACAGAGTCCCTGGGAGCAGCGGCAGTCGAGCGGAAATGTGTGTTCCCTGAGGCCAGGTGCCTCCTCTTAGGAACCTTGACCATCTGCCTTGGCGTTGGGCACATTGGTTCTCGAATCCTGGAATAAACTTCTGGACATCACTGCGGGGAAGGCCCAGGCCTGCAGATTAGCTCAGAGATGGAGGAGGAGCTGCAGAATCAGATGGTCCGGCTCCCTGTTGTGCAGGAGAAATGGGGGTCTAGCTGGTGCTGTGGTGATATTACTGGCCTGGAACATGGGCCCCTGGCCAGACAAAAATGCCCCCCCTGCCTGTGTTGCTGCTTCTGGCCATGGGTGGGACCTGGCCCAGCAGGTGGCTTCCGGTATTGCCTGGAAACAGCAATAGAGATGAAGGGGCCTAGCCTGGCCAGCACAGGGCTGAAGTGCTGACCTGTGGTGGGCAGGGGCGCTCATCTAAGTGCTGTGCCCGAGCTGTGAACTCATCTCACCCTCATAGGGCCACGTGAAGCAGATCAGCCAGTTCTTTTGATCTGGATTCTACGTGAGCCGGCTGAGGCCAGAGAGGGTAAGTGAGGTTAAGTGATGGGAGGCAGCGACAGGGTTGGGACCAGCACTGCAGCTTGGGACCCCAGTGAGTACGCTCTACCCTGTGCCAGGTGGTGGCCATGCTGCCAGGGCCCCTGTGGGGCAGTGGGCACCATCTCTGAAGTTTGCTCTGAAGAAGGTCAGTGCCTGAGCCCCCAGCCCCGTGGAAGCTGAGGGGACCTGGTCTTCAGATGAAGCCACCTTCGCCCTTGGCTGGCATGGCCTGATGGCATTGGGGAAGATGAGGGCCAACTTAGGCCTTGACTTGTCTCCAGGGCTGGGGTCAAAGTCAAAGGCTCCACCAGGCAGCATTGCAAAGACGACAGCAGGGACATGGTGGCCGGGGAGAAGGCCTGTGTGCAGAGAGCAGGAGAGGCTTGCCTCTGCAGCTGTCGCCACACTCACGCTGCCGCCTCCTGGAGTGGACACTGGACACACATGTGGATGGCATTTAGCGACTTTCCAAATGTGAATCCCAGATTAAAACTAAAGCCATTCAAAGGCTTTAAACTGCAGCCTATTCATTCAGACGCTTCTACTGAAGCCCTTGCTGATTTACAGAGTAGGTAGTAACTCACTCCGCAGGGCTGGGAGCTGGCTCTTTGCCCTTAACTAAGAGGAATCCATCTCCCCCTGCTCCAGCAGAGCCAGTCTCAGGACCCTGGGCCTGAGGGACAAAGGCGGACTTGGAGTTGCTCCTGCATCAAGGAGGCAGTGGACACGTGTTGGCAGTGGTTGAAGCGACCTGCCTGCCACCCATTCCTCTTTGCTAATGGCCTAACTCCCTCCCACTCCTGTGGTCCTCTGAAAATCCCTCCTGGCCAGGAGCCTGAGATGCAGGGAAACATATTATTCACTCAGAACCTTTTATTCAGCTGAGTTTGGTGGTGCACACCTGTGATCCCAGCTACTGGGGAGGCTGAGATAGATAGAGTGCAAATTTGAGGTCAGCCCTGGCAATTTAGCAAGATCCTGTCTCAAAATAAAAATAAGTAAGTAAGTAAGTAAGTAAGTAAAAAGGCCCGGGGGTGGAGCTCAGTGATACAGCATCCCTAGATTCAACCACCAGTGCTGAAAAGGAAAGAAAAGAAACCTCTTATCCAGAGCCTAGTATGTGCCGAACCCCTGGAGCTCCCAAGGCAAAACACCCTTTAAAAGTCCTCAATGCAGCCAAGCTGGGCCTGGGCTTTCCCCGCCGGTGTTTGGGAGACTAGCCCATAATCCCTCGCACTCCAGTCTTCTCCCACACCTTCCCAGGGAGGGAAGAAGCATTTGCAGCCCCTCCAGGAAGATCCCCAAGCCCTGGCCTTTCCCCATTTCCCTTGGGTTAGCAGGCTGTTCTCAGAAGATTTTAATTTTAGTCTGGTCTAGGGAGGCGGATCCTTTCCTGATACTTGGGTTAATGTAAGCAGCTTCCCAGCCGTCTCCTTCTAGAGAATAGCTCGAGCCTGAGGGGGTGTTCTTCCACTTCTGCTGGGGAGCAGTTGTGCTAATTATTTGCCGCCTCAGTTACATAACCAGAGCTTTGACAGCGCTTTTCCAGTGGGACCTTATGTGAAGTTGGGGTTTGCTGTTCAGCAAGCGTTTCTGATGAATGTTCCCGAAAGTCCATGGTGCAGGGACTGTGCTTCCACCCCACGGGGCTCCTGACTGCAGAGCCTCTGGGATGTGTTCAGACACGGGGAGGGAGGCCCTTGCTTGGAAGGGCTACACATCCGGGAACTCTGAGTCATCTGGAGAGGCAGGCTCGGTCCACCTGGCTCTGGCCAGTGATTTATTGGGAAGGGGCAGAGTACACTAGAACTCTCCTTATAGGAAATGCCACTGTCACCTGAGCCCAGCCTGGGACACCTTTGTTTCTAGCTCAAGCTAGAAACCCCATTAACTGAAATCTCTTTAGTGGCCGTGATATTAGCTACATTGGTACTCTTTTTGGATGGCGGGGGCGGGGTGTACTGGGGATTGAACTCAGGGGCACTCAGCTACTGAGCCATATCCCCAGCCCTATTTTGCATTTTATTTAGACACAGGGTCTCACTGAGTTGCTTAGCACCTTGCTTTTGCTGAGGCTGGCTTTGAACTTGTGATCCTCCTGTCTTAGGCTCCTGAGCTGCTAGGATTATAGGTGTGCACCACATCACACCCAGCCATTGAGTGCTCTTTTGGCATCAGACAGTGCGCCAGGCCTTGAACATGCATTATATTATTAAATCCTATTAACAATCCATCCAGGGGGTTATTGTCCTTCTCTCCATTCTACAAGCATGGAAACAGGCTGAGGAATGATGAATACCTTGTACAGATTCACTTAGTTGTGGTGAGTGTGAGCAGGAGTGGCAGAGGAGGGGAATTTTGCACCTAGGGCTCCCTGCTTATTGATTCGATTGCTCTATCATTTCTACAAACACAATCGGATGTTTTTGACATGTTCAGCAGCGGAATACAAATGAAGTTCTTCCCTGAAGAAGCTGAGAGTCTAATGGAGGAGACCTTTGATGCAAAACCAACGTGGTTATAGAGTGAAGGGTTGCAGATAGAACAAAGCACTGGGGCACTCCCTCCAAGAAGGCTGTGCATTAGGGTTCCGCAGAGAAATAAGCGATAGGGTATTTATGTAAAATGAAATTTATTGCAAGGCATTAGCTCATGTGATTATGGAGACTGACTGAGGAGGCATCCCAGGATCTGCCTGCCATCTGCCTGCTGGGGACCCAGGGAAGCCAGTGATGTAAATCCTAGTCCAAGGCCAAAGGCCTGAGAACCAGAAGCACTTGTGGTGTAAGTCCCAGTCCAAGGGCAGGAGACTGATGTCCCATCTCTAGCAGTCAGGTACAGAGAGGACACTCAACTTCTGCTGCCTTTGTATTCTCTTGGGTCTTTTCTAGAGTTGGATGATGCCCACCCATTGAGACATAGATTTTCCTTACTTAGTCTATGGATTCAGAGTCTAAGCATTTCTGGAAACAAGTTTACAGACTCAGAAATAGTGTTTAGCCAGATGTCTGGGCACTCCATAGCTCAGTCAAGTTGAAACATAAAAGTGACCATCACAGTGGCTGAGCATGGGAAGAAAAGGGCCAGGTAGCTTCCTGGTGGTGGTGAGGCATTTCAGCTGTGCCTGGGAGACTAAGTAAGAGAGGCCTGCAGAGGAGGAATGGTATCTTAGGGGAGGAAACAGCGTTTCAAGCATGCAGAAGTGACAGCCATTGCTGCCTCTGGGCTCCCTGAGCGGCCTGGTGCAGCTGGAATACAGTGGACCCTAAAGCCAGCTAGAGACTCACGTGTCTGGAAGGAAGAGACAGGGTCTGAGTGCAAAGACAAGGGGACATTCATTTCATGGGCCTCAACTTCACACTGAGGCTTACCTCTGCTGTCCATAGCCCTTTCAAACTGAAAGCCCAGTTTGTTATCATGTTCCCTGTTGCCCTTGTCATGTGATCCCATCTTTCCCATGCTGTAGTCTGAATGTATATTTTTCCCCCCAAATTCATATGTTGCACCTAGTCCCCTCGGTAATGTATGAAGAGGTGGGGCCTTCACAGGTGATTAGAACGTGATAGCTCCATCCTCATGAATGGGATTAGTGCCCTGATAAAAGAGGCTCCAGAGGATTGTGTGGCCATGTAAGGTCACGTAGAAGATGTTATCTATGAGGAGCAGACCCTCACCAGATCCTAGTGTGCTGGCACCTTGATCTTGGACTTCCAAGGCTCCAGAAGTGGAACGCTTCTGTTGCTTATGAATTACTCATGCTGAAATGCTTTGTTATAGCAGCTGATTGGACTAAGACACTCTGCATTAAACCATCACAAGCTGCTGAACGCAGCTCTGTGCTCTGGGGGGCGTCTGAAAATCCCTATGCCTTAGTGACCCTGAGCAATCCTAATCTTAACCTGGATGTCAGGGGATTATGAAATTAGATCATGTGTTTAATTGTGTCCTGCTACACGTTCTCAATGTCCCTTATGTCCTCTTATAAAAGTCTCAAATAATAGGAGGAAAGTAGGAACAGCCAGAGTGAACTTTTGTCACAGATGCTATTATATCAGGGATGGCTGGGTAATGTGTGAATTCAGACTTGACATTCATGTCACTGATCCCCCATGACACATTTGTCCCAGTCTTAGGACCCTGCAGCTGGATCTGATTCTCTTTCCACCCCTCCCCCACATGTTTTTGGATGGAGAGATTCAATATCATAAAGAGGTCCATGCCCTGTGGGGTTAATTTATGCATTTAATACAATTCTGATACTATTCCCCCCTCTGGAACTAGAGAAGTATTTTAAAGTTTTTTCCATATTTTTTTTATTGGTGCATGAGTGTACATATTGGTGGGATTTGTTACATATTTGTATGTGCCACAAGAGAACAATATAATCTGGTCAGTAATTTTAAAGTTTATATTGAAAAACGAGAAAGCAAGAAATCTTAAAAACTTGAAAGAAAAGGGCAATAAGGAGAGTCTAGCTCTATCACGTAATTTGAAAACACTGTGTGGTCTCACTTGTTAAGGCAGTGTGGGGAAGAACCGCAGAGCCAATATAGGCCCAGGATATATGTAAGAAGTTGGTCAAGGATACAGATGGCAACTCAAATTGAAAGACCCACCGATTCCCTGTCCAAGAAAGACGCACGAGGCACTGGCTGCAAACGCAAGAGGTTTATTCAGACACAGACGCCTGTGGGTGCTCAGCAAAACCTCAGCCGGAGCTTTGGTGAACTGGCACACCGGGCTTTGGGGTACAGGTCTTTTATAGGATAATGGGGCAGGTTTCGCGCGCACGGGAAGTGACAGGTTTCTTATTGGTTATTTTGAACCCAACATATAGATTACCTAAAGGGCAAAGTTGTTTTTCACTTTATGTTCCTGGATAAACCTCATGACAGTTACATATTAACACTCTGGTTTTTCTGTTCCTGCTTATCATTATCAGTTCCTGTTTGTTCAGGCATGCCTTGGGATCTGCTTTTCTGTTCTTCCTCAACCATCCTGTCCCCTCACAATAGACTACCCTTAACTGATTAACAGAGAGACCTCTCTTTACGTGGGTTAGCAACACGCCCTGATGGTTTCACAATGGGGCCTGGGGTTTCTGGGCTGGGGTCTTTCAAAATCAGTGTGGTGAACATGAATTTTTAACGAAGGGTATTGGAACAATAGCCATTTTTGGAAAAATATAAATCTGACTTCATGCTTCATACCATGCATTGAGACAATCTCCAAATGGAGCAAAGATTTAAATGTTAAAAACAAAAAAGTTCTAATGGAAGCATGGCGGTCACCTTGGGTGGCTTTTCTAACTATAATTCAAAGTCTAGATGCCATGAAAGAAAAGATGGATGAATTTGACTATCTAAAAATTAAAAAGATTTTCTGCATGTCCAAAATGCCATACTGCAGAGTCAAAAGGCAAATGACAAGGGAAAAGTATTTGCAATTCATATTGTGAAGAGCTAATCCTTCCAAAATGAAAAGACTTCAAAATCAAGAAGATCCATAACCTAATAGCAAAATGGGCAAAGGACAGGAGCATTGAATTCACAGAAAAGAAATGCAAATGGTTCTTTACCATGTGAATAGATGTGCAATCCACTCATAATGGGAGAAATGCAAATCAGAACCACACAGAAATCAAATCAAAACCATTTCCTACCTCTCCCATTAGGCAAAAATCCAAAACTTTGACACAATTCAGTGCTGGCAAAGTTGTGGGGAAGCACATGGTTTCCATCATCGTTGGCAGAGTGGAAAATGGAAGAACTTTAGGAAGGAAGGCTGGCAGTGTCTACCAACATCATGGATGTGTCTACCCTTCTACTCAAGGATCTCACTGCTGGGAACCTCTGCTCCAGAAACACCTGTACAAAAAGAAGCCAAATGCGGAGAGAGCCATTCCTTGGAGCAAGGTTTTTAATAGGAGAAGGCTGGAAGGGACCCAGTGCCAGTCAACGGGGAACTGGATGAATGAATGCATTCTGGAACATTTTACTAGTGGAAAACTATACAGGGCTAAGAAAGGAAGAGAAAAATCTCCACGTGTGGATATGCAGAGGTCTCCATGTTATTTTATTAAGGAAGCAAGGTAAATGGTATCATATCTTTTATGATAGAAGGGGAAGAAATAGGAATGGGTAAAAACTTTCGTACTTGTATTTGCATGAAGAAACATTGGAAAGATAAACAAGAAATGGATCAAGGGTTATCTGTGGTAAAGGGACCTAGAAGTATAGGCTCTTTTCTTCAGGGCATTGCAAGAAGCCACCCAAATAATGACGTGGGAGAGGTGCAGAGGTTGGGGAATTAGCCTGGTCTTTGGACAATCGTCTAGTCTCTGAGAGTGTTATCTACAACTCAGGAAGGTATTTGTGGGAGAGTTGGCCCCAGGCACTGGCCCCTTAAATTGCTAGGGGCTGAGCATTCTGCCAGGAGGACCCAGGAGGGGTCCTGGCTGAGAGCTTTCCAACCAGGCTCTCTGTTGACCCACAGCCAAGGCGGGGAGGGCGCGGGAGAGCCTTGCTTGACCCCGGGCCAGCCATCTGCTCAGGGTGGTGCAGGTCCTCTGCAGATTGGCCCTTTTCTCTTCCCCTCTCCTGACTCAATTTTCCAGATTATTTTTGTTTGTTTTTCAGTATTAGGGGGAAAATGTCTCTTTCTTTCCTGCTTCTCCTTGAAGACTCCCCAAGGACTTATGAAAGCCCGTCTTGGAAAATCTTGGGGGTTTGGATGGATTCTCAGCAACTGGGAACTGCGAGGCGGATCCATTTTGCAAAGCCCCAGCCTGCGGTAGGTATCTGGTGGGTGGTGTTGGCCAGAGCAGTTCCATGTTTCCCCTCCATTCTGCTTGGCCTGGATCTGCCTGTGACCCCCCCTCCACCCCCCTTGGCTGCTCCTGTGGCCCCAAAGTCTTGCAGGGGAGGAGAAGGAGCCATGAGACTTGGGGGGACCCCTTCTTCTCTGAGGGGCCTCAGTTTCCCCCCGAGTACAGTGAGGACAGCTCTAGGCCATCCCTGAAGGGGCTTCCAGCTGGACTTTCTTTCCTGCCTGGTCCTCACTGCCCTGGACCTCTCTCCAGCAATCCCCAGAGTGAGGCTGCCTCTCTCAGTCCTTGTGAGGAGGGTACAGTGACTTTTGCAGGACCTCCTCCCATGTCTGTGCCAGACAGTTTAATCTGCATCACCAAGTACAGAATTCAGGGTGTGGGGCCACACAGGGAGCCCCCACAGACAAAGCTGGCTGTCCCTGGCCCAGGCAGAATGCAGCAAGCAGGAGGCCTGGCCGCCCCACCCTCCACTGTGTGGCTTTGTCCCTCTGCACCCAGGGGGAATACACAATGCATCCAACCTCCACCCCATCTGGAAGCAGATGTTTTACCCCCTCTATTATTTCTGTTGGTTTTCAGGAGTTCGGGCTCACTTCCTGCCACTCTGTCCTGTCTTGGCTCTTCTCAGGGGTTCCTGAGCCAAAGCAAGCAGGGGAGTGGGGGGCAGAGATCCAGGCTGACATGGTGGGTGTTCAGGCCTCCAGAGACCCCAGGGATGTGCAGGGCTAGGTTCAATCTCCATTGCTCCTTCTCCTTCCTTCTATAGTATGAGCTCTGGGGAGCTTGGCAGGTGGAGGTTTGCGGGGGACTTCCAAAGAGACTCAAATTGTTATGAAGGTTCTCATGCTTATGAGTCCTCCAGAGGACTCCGAGGAAGCCAAATGGGCCAGGACATGTTGAAATATTTGTAGGACACTACTGAGTGTCCAAGGATGTGGTTGGAACCTTCCTATTTCCTTTCTGTGTCTCTCTTCCAACTTCCTAGTTCTTTTTTCTCTCTTCGATCCCCATGATTATCCCTCATGCTCATTGATATAAACCCCCTATTTCTTGAGGTCCCCACCCACCCAGCCCTACTCCCAAAGACAGATGAGCTTTCACTTAGTTGAGTGACTACGGTGTGCCAGGAAACAGTGGTTCAGGGGTAGCCGGTTCTGCCTTGGAGGAACTGTGGTCAGGTGTAGGACAAAATAATTGAAGCAATGATATCTCTATGTGATACGTGTGGCAGGGTCTCAACCCTATCTTTGGGGTTCTGCAAAAGATTCCCCCTGAAACTTATCTTTCCACAGAATCTGGAAGTGTGGGACCCAACAAATGGGGAAACTTCATTGGCATGTGACATCTCAGATCAGTCCCGGATGACTTCCATCTACCAAAGAAGCTTGTGGACTGACCTGGAGAACTGCATGCCCTGGAGAGTAGGACCCTTCTTTGTGGCCCTTGAGTACTTAAGTTCCTCAGAGGTTCCAGCCCATACCTCACTTCTGAAAGGCTGCCAAGTTCTCATAGAGATGGCTAACGCAGGATGTGTATGTATGTGGGCACCTTTCAATGTTGTTTCTGGAAGGAGGCTGGTGCCGGGAGTCCAGAAACCTGGAATTAGGCTGCTATTAATTAGCTCTGTGACCTGAGGTGGTCATCACATCTCTCTGGACCTCGACTTTATAGAAGGCCACCATATAAAAGCAGCTGTGGAGGGTGCGCACATCTGTGTAAACTGCATCAGGGCCTGGAAAGGGCTCTCCGGGGCCAAGCCTCACCCTGCTTGTCCTCCTACACTGGGTGACCCGGGCCCACTCCAATTGGAAAGCTGGGTCTGATTGCGAGCTGGTTTCCCTCCACTCCTGTCCCCCAGGGGCCTCCTCCCTGTCGTGTAAGTCCCCTGACTGGAGGAAACTTTGCTTGAAATGGCTAAGAGGACAGCCCTGGGGGGCACCAGAGCCGGCTCCCAGTGTGCCCCGAGGTCTCTCACTCTTACAGGGAAGTGGACAGGAGTGAGAGCCAGCTTCTGGGCAGGACATCCCTGAGGTTGACTGACACTTAGTGCTCCCCCTGGGAATCCCGGTGATGGCCGAGGTCACCTACACAGGACTTTGCCAAGCTGAGCTTCTTCCCCACCCCTGCTGTGTGTGCTCCTCATCCCTGCAGTTCTCCTGAGAATGCTTTTCTTTTTTCTTTTTGGCAGGGGTGGGGGAGCATTCTTGATTCAGAGGTGGCCGCAGCCCCCAGCCTCCAGCTCCAGCCTATTCACCCCGCTAAGAAGTCATTGGCCCATGAATCCTGCGCCTCAGAGCATCAGGGTCTGTTCTGGGAGCTTGAGTTTTGGGGAGAACTTTTTGGAGATGATGGGCTATTATGTATTAGCAAGAAAAGAAGAGTGATCAGAGGAGGGAAGAAGATGCTGAGTAATTATTAAGCACTTACTGTGTGCAGCTACTGCGATGATGTCTGATATTTTTGATGATCGATTTTTCATCTGATCCCCCAAAAAGCATCTTTATGCTATATTCCCTATTTTAAAGATGAAGAAATAGAGGCTCAGAGGGTTAAAATAACTAATCCAGGTAACCAAGTGAGTTGGAACTCAGGCCCTACCTCTTCGGTTTTGTTCTGTTGCCATGGGTTTGAGTTGCCTGAGGACGGCTTGGGGGCCACCTGTAAGTGAGACATGTCTTCAGGCTACCCTGGGCCTGAGCACAACCCGCCAGTCCCATCTCTGCGTCCTGTTACTTCTCTGGAGAGTGGTGTGTGTGCACGTGTGTATGAACATGCGTGTGGAGGGTGGACAGCAGCGTGCCCTCTCACTTCTCTAATGAGGTCTCATTACCAGCTTCCTTCCAAGCACTGTGAAAGTGACAAACTGGAGAGAGAAACTAGATTTTTTAAAATCTAAATCTGTCACGAGCTGATCACAATCAGATGCCATTGGGGTCCTCATGGTTGCTGTTTGTGGAAGGTCTCTGCAGCAGCTATGGATGCTGTCATGTCTCTCACTAGCTGGAGTCACAGGGAGGGGACAACTGAAGCCTTCTTTTCCCTGCCCTATCAAAAAAAAAAAAAAAAAGGGGACCCACACTGTCCTCCTGGGGCTGTGGGCTAGGTGACCACTCCCTCCTGCTTTCCAGGCCTCATTTTCTCCTCTGTAAAACGGAGACGGCCATTCCTGGTGGCCTTCTTCATGATGCTGGGAGAGGACAGAGCCAACACTAGGGCCTTGTCGGGAGCCCCCTGGGGACGCAGGCTTCTGACCTGTAGGCTCACCTGCCTTGATCCCTTCACTTTGTACCCCAATGAACACAGGGACCTTCCCTGCAGTTGCCCTTGTGGGGGGACTTAGAGTCCATCCTACAGGACGGGCCACCTGGCTGCTGTGCAGTCTGACCCCAAGCTCCAGTGGCCTCTTCCTGCCTCTCTCCACAGAGCGCTGTAAATTGCCTGAACTGAATTCTGCACACACCTCCGTGGAAGGGGAGTTATTTGCCATATATACGGTGTCTGTGAGAAGGGCCTCTTATGAGTCAATGTTCAAATATGTTACCGGCTCAATAAACAGAGGTGGTTTGTTGTAAATTAAGGGGAGGAAGTGGAGGGCCAGTCGGCACTTGTTCATCTACTGTTTCCTATTAGCAATGCTTCCCTGTGAGGAGGGCAGAATTCCCTGGGAACTGCCGCCCAGGCAGCCTGGAAGGGGATGTAATTGCACTACAGTTGTTAGAGCCACACAATAAGGTCAAGAGATAGACAGGCAGGCCCTGGGGCCTTGGCCGGGCTCCAGGATAGAACAGAACATGGGCTGCCTGGATGGATGGGGAACAGTGGGGGTGTGATGGCAGGAGCAGCCTGGACACTGGCAGGTGGCAGATCTGGAAAGGGAAACTGTCTCTTGTCCCCAGGATGAGTCTGGGGTTACTGGACTCACCGCGCCCACGGGAATACTGTGCCGGTTGATTGGCAGGCTGTTGGCTTAGTGTGGCTATGTTCTGGCAGACACAGTGGCTGGGCACTGGGTTCAGCTAGGATGACTGAGGCCAAGATGGGAGTGGGGAGGGTCGGAGGTGAGCAAGGCTGGGGTCCTCATGCGCAGAACCCAGGCAAAAATCCAACCAAGCAGCAGGTGCCTCGGAGGGAGCTGGCGGTGGCGAGTCTGCTGGTGATGTCCCTGGGAGGTACTGCCTGGCACTTTCCACTCTTTGCCTCTTTTTAGACAGGTCCCCCAGGGCTCATCCTGCTCATGGCCCTCCCTGTGACAGTCCTGCCTGTGACAGGAAGGGCCCATTCCGGCTCCTTTTGCTCTGCCCTGCCTCTCAGCCCACAAGCTTCCTCAGTTCACCCCCATGTCGGGCAAGCCAGGCTCCCAGTGAGATGTTCTGTGGAACTGTAGGGTCTGGATGGGGGAGGGGAAGGCCCATCTGGTCCTTGACATCAACTGCCCATGCTGGTATCCACAGAGATGTCATCATCCCCATCTGGTTACCCCTGTTCATCAGGTTGCAACTGGGGTATCCCGCGAACCACCATCTGGCTTTTCCAGATAAGTCTCTTCTCTCCACTCAGCCTGGGTAAAAATGATCAGGAATTATTTAGAAATAATAACCCTCAGTCACTGAAGCAAAGTCTGGGTCCTCTCGGTTCCCCCAAGGACAGGAGCTTTTGACACTCCAGAGGCCAGAGGAGATTCTGGGCCTGTTTGTTTTCCATCCCATAGTGCCTGTCCCTTTGTCCCCTGAAGCAGTGGTGAGCAAAGCCTGAGTTGCTGGAATGGAGTGGGGAAGGGGACAGCAGTGTGGAGGAGGAGGAGGAGGAGGAGGAGGAGGAGGGCGGATTCTCCCTGAATCTTCTCCTGCCACCTGTAAAGGCTGGAGTCGACAGAGACTTGGGCATACCTTAATGCAGCTCCCTTAGATTCTGGGTGGGGACAGGAGGTCACAGTCAGGCAGCTTTTAGTGGCAGAACCTCCCCTCCACGCCCATTGGAAAAGTAGCCTGCAGATGACATACTGAAGTGTTCCTGTCACATCGCAGGGGCCCAAAGCATTTCCCAGACGAATGAACGGGGAGGGGGCAGTGTCTGGAGGTGGGTGAGGAAGGAGGGAATTCAACCAGCGCTCCAGAGCCTTCCCTGTTTTCTTGCTCCCTTCTTCCCATTCGTTCTCATGGCCTGTGTAGAAAATGATAACGTTCGTGGGGCACATTAGGCAAATCAGGACGGTTGCTTGAAGACACAGGCCAGGCCCTCCAGGCCTCTCGGAGGGCTCTGGGATCCACAAGCTTGTAACCCACTGTTACCCGCCACTGTGTCGCTGCGGGCTAGTTGGAAAGCTCATCCTCACGGGGACTGCAAGCTGGATGGCAGCACACGCAGGCCTGAGGGTCGGGGCCCTGGTCCAGAGGAGCAGGAGGCAAGGCTATTGGGTTCTACTCCAGGCTTCAAAGGAAGAGGGGGCCTCGTCCAGTGAGTGGCACCAAATAACCATGGGTTTTGGTCTCTTCCCGCTGTGCTCCTGATCACAGAGCTGGTTGGTGATTGGATGCCTGTGGCCACTGAGTGAAGCACTTCAGCTGCATGCCCTGCAAGGGCCTCATCAAAGTGCTGCCCCCTCCTGTCTGCCCTCCCCTCCTCAACAGCACAACTTCAGTAGTCAGCCACACAGACCCTGCTCCACTGAATAGGGTGCAAAACCTCCTCATCAAGGTGGGTGGGCAGGAAGGGTATCCCAGGATCCTAGGATTGGAAGAGAAATTGCCTCAGTTTAATCAGGGGGGGTGAAAGGCATCTTTGGAGAGCTTTGGATTCTAGAGGTCTCTGTGTTCCCTCCCAGTCTGCCTTCCCTTTGTGTCCCTTTTATATTTCTCTCTTATGCAGCTAAGTCTTCTGTACACCCCTGAGTCTCAGGAAGCAGTTTCTTGTGTAGGACCTACTCCAGGGAGCACCAGGAGTGCCCTGTCTTAGAGTCATGCACCTGGGAGCCCTGTCCCCATGGCCCATCCCCAGGCCTACACTGGTCTAGCCACATGCCTATTTTAGTCTTTGATGAAACTTCAGAAGTCACCAACTTTTGCCCTTTCCCACACTCTGATCCTGGGACTCACTCCAGGGTGGGTTGTGTGATAAGGCTGGGGAGCCTGAGCCCAGGACACCCACATCTGGGTTGGAATCCTGGCTCTATGGTGTCACCCAGTGTTAACTTGAGCAACTCAGTTAACCTCTGTGTATATGTGTATTTTACATTTAAAATAAATAAAAGTGTGCTCCACTGGATTGAGCTAAGTGTCATATGACAGTGTTTGTAAAGATATTTAATAGCATTCTAAACCACTGTGCAATACTGGTTGGGATTGTTCAGTTGGACCCTGGGATCTCCATATTCTGTTTACTGTTCAATTAACTAGTCAAAAGGACCAGGCTTTGAAGGACACATCTTCACCTTCTCTATCAGGAGCCCTAGGTGAGGGGGCAGCTTCTAACATGAATGCCACTGGTTTGCATTTAGCGTTTATTAGACATTCATTCCTCAGATACTACTGAAAACTACTCCAAATCTAGGTGCTTGGGATACATCAGTGACCAAAAGATGCCACTTAGAAGACGCCATGATGGGATTAGTTTTCCTGGGGAGGGAGCCTTGGATGGTATGCGGGTCTGACACCTGCAGAAGAGAGGATCTCTCAGGTAGAAAGAGACTCAGGTTGAAGTGTGATTCCAGGATGGTCTGGTCAGGCTAGTTGGGAGTCCTTGAACCAAAGTCACCCCTTGGAACACCTTGCATTTCTGGAAGAATGGACCTGCATCAATAACCTTGCCGCTGGCTGGAAATGGCCCAGGGAAGCATAGACTCAACATGAATGTGGTGTTGAGTCCCAAGGAACTGAGCTGAGATGGTTGATTATTATGCTTCTTATAGCAAAGATCCAGCTGTGTGTGTGTGTGTGTGTGTTGTGTGTGTGTGTTGCAGTACTAGAGATTGAGCCCAAGGGCTCATGTATACTAGGCAGTGCTCTAACACCAAGTTGTACCCCTAGTCCTTTTTATTTTATTTTGAATCAGGGTTTTGCTAGATTGTCTAGGTTGACCTTGAACTTGTGACCCTCCTACCTCAGACTTCTGAGTAGCTGGGATGATAGGCCTGTGCCATCTTGCCTGACTGGGGGAGCAGCACCAAGGCCCCAAGGTGGCAGGGTGCCTGGCACGTGTGAGCAGCAGCACGGAGCTGAGGTGGCAGGAGTCGAGTGGGCCTAGGGGTGACTGGAGGCCATTGCACAGGCTCAGATTTGCTCCCAGTGACATGAGTAGGTGGTGGAGGGGTTGAGCAGAGAAGCGACAAGCTCTTTACGTTTTAGAAGCATCCTTCTGCTGGGTTGAGAATAGATCCTCAGGGGATGAGACTAGATCCTTGGCAGAGAAGTGAAAGCCTGGAGACCAGGTGGGAAGCAATGACATTAATTCAGGTGAGCGATGATGGCGTCAGTGCAGATGGTGAGAAGGAAGGTGTTATGGTTTAGATCTGAGGTGTCCCCCAAAAGCTCATGTGTGAGAAAATGCAAGAAGGTTTAGAGGTGAAATGATTAGATCATGACAGCCTTAACCCAATCATTGAATTTATCCACTAATAGGAATTAAGTGGGTGGTAACTGTTGGCAGGTAGGGTGTGGCTGGAGGAGGTGGGTCCTTGGGGGTTTGCCTTGGGGGTCTATATTTTGATCTGGTGAGTGGAGCCTCTTTCTGCCTACTTCCTGGTGTGATATCCTGAAGCCCTTTCTCTGCCATACTCTTCCGCCATGATGTTTGGCCTCACCTGAGGCCCCAGAGAATGGAGTTGGCCACCTGTGGACTGAGACCTCTGAAACTATGGGCCTCCAAATGAACTTTCCCTCCTCTGATTGTTCTTGTCAGGTCTTTCGGTCACAGCAGCAAAAAAGCTGACTAAAACAGAAGGGGTCGGGTTCTGGATGTGTTCTGAAGACGGAGCCCATAGGGCATTCTCATGGACTGATGAGAGAGAGAGAGGAAAGGGGTCCAGGATGATGTCAAATCTTTGGCCTGAATAACTAGAGGAAATTAGTGCCGAGTAATAGAGATCGGAGCTTTCACATCAGTGAAGGGAAACTTTATCCAGTGGAAAGAACAAAAGGAGGAGAAAAGTACGGACAATAGAATACAAAATAAGATAACAAGCATAACTCATACAACATCAATTGTAGTGATGTAACTGGGTTAAATTCGTAATTCAAAGTACAGAGACTCCGAAATTGGATTAAAAACACAAGATTTAGGAATATACTTTCTATGAGAGACATAATAAAGGGTTGGAAGTAAGGGATAGAAGAAGGGATAACAAGCAAAAGGAAATTCATAGGGAATAAAAGGAGAAATGTTATATTCTGGTAAAAGGAATAAAAGATTGCAAAACTATGAAAGTCATGAAAAATACATACAACCTATCAATATAGTCTCAAATATATGTGTGCATATATACTTACACACAGGCATGCACATATAAAAAGTAGCCGTGGAAACATAGGAAGAAATAGATAAATCTACCATTTTATTTAAATATTTTAAACATAATCATTTCATAAGTTTGTATTGGAAGCAGACAAATTTATTAGGTAAACAGAATATTCGAAGAATTTGCTTAATATGCCTCAATATGGATATATAGTTGCATGCAAATAGAAAATACACATTCTTTTGATTATATTCACAAAATGACAAAAAAACTATGGGCACAAAAACACCCTTAATAAATTCCAAAGGATCGGCATCACTCAATGCAAACAGAAATAACTGAAGAGAGGATTTTGAACAAAATCCTTATCACAAAGTAATGATAATTTTGGGAGATGATGGGTAACCCAATCGTCCTGAGTTGATCAATATATAGTATATATTGTACCATAACATCACCCCAGATCTCAAAGAGATGTGCAATTATTATCTGTTCAAATCCACAAAACCAAAACTCAAATCAAAATTCCATGTCTGTTTTTTGAGTTCTTTATATACCCTAGAGATCAGTGCTCTATCTGATGTGTGAGGGGTAAAAATGGGCTCCCGTTCTCCAGGCTCTCTTCACCTCACTGATTGTTTCTTTTGTTGAGAAGAAGCTTTTCAGTTTGAATCCATCCCATTTATTGATTCCTGATTTTATTTTTTTGTGTTATAGTAGTCCTGTTAAGAAAGACAGGGCCTAATCTGACATAATGAAGATCTGAGCCTACTTTTTCTTCTGTTAGGCACAGGGTCTCTGATCTAATTCCTAGGTCCTTGATCCACTTTGAGTTGAGTTTTGTGCATAGTGAGAGATGGGGGCTTAGTTTCATTTTTCTGCATATGGATTTCCAGTTCTCCCAGCATCCTTTGTTGAAGAGGTTATCTTTTCTCCAATATATGTTTTTAACCTAATCAATAAATGGGTCAAGGAAATGAACAGACACTTCTCAGAAGATTATATATAATCAGTCAACAAACATATGAAAAAATGTTCAACATCTCTAGTAATTAGAGAAATGCAATCAAAACTTAGATTTTATCTTAGATAAAATCTAAGACATTAAGATAAATCTTAGATAAAATCTAAGATATTAAGACTACAGATATTAAGAATACAAACAACAATAAGTGTTAGAGAGGATGTGGGGGAAAGGTACACTCATACACTGCTGTTGGGACTGCAAATTGGTGCAATCAATATAAAAAGCAGTGTGGAGATTTCTTGGAAAACTTGGAATGGAATCAACATTTGACCTAGCTATCCCATTCCTCTGTTTATACCCAAAGGACTTAAAAACAGCAGACTATAGTAATGCAGCCACATCAATGTTTACAGCAGCACAATTCACAATAACTAAACTGTGGAACCAACCTTGATGCCCTTCAGTAGATGAATGGATAAAGAAACTGTGGTATATATGGAATGGAATATTACACAATGGAATATTACTCAGCATTAAAAGAGAATAAAATTATGGCATTTGCAGGTAAATGGATGGAATTGGAGAATATCATGCTAAGTGAAGTTAGCCAATCCCAAAAAACCAAAGGCTGAATGTTTTCTCTGGTATGTGGTTGCTGATCTATAATGGGAGTGGGAGGGAGCATGGGGGGAATGGAGGAAGGGCAAAGAGGAGGTAGGGAAAAGGAGGGGGGCATTAGGGTAGGAAAGATGGTAGAATGTGATTGACATCATTACCCTAAGTACATGTATGAAGACATGAATGTTGTGACTCTAATTTGTATACAACTGGAGACATGAAAAGTTGTGCTCAGTATGTATACTGTGAAATGCATTTTGCTGTCATGTACAAAAAAATTAGAATAAATAACTAAATTAGAAAAATTCCTTGTCTGGGAAGTAAAAGACAACATGCCAGTTGAGCATCCCTTATCTGAAGTGCTTGGGATCAAGTGTTTGGATTTTAGAATATTGACAAATGCCTAATGAGATATCTTGAGAGATGGCATCAAAGTCTAAACACAAAATTTATTTATATTTCACACATGCCCCACAAACATTGCCTAAAGTATTTTACACGATATTATTAGGGCACCTGAGTTTTGGCTGCAACCTGTCAAATGAGGCCAGGTGAGGAATCTTCTACTGTGGTGTTAGTGCTGAAAAAGTTTGGGGTTCTGAAGTATTTGGATTTTCAGATTAGGGATGTTCAACCTAAGTTTTAAGATTACAGAAGGAATAATAAAGATAATTGCAAAATATTAAAACTAAGTGAATGAATAAACCACGTGGCAAAATTTGCAGGACACAGATAAAACAGCATTTAGCAGAAAATACGCACAGAGTACTGCAAACAGGGAAGCTAAGCACTGATGCCACGTGGCTGGAAAAGTAACAACAATGTGCTCAAACAAAAAGAAGGAAATAATAGCTATAAAGGCAGGACATAAATGAATTGCAAATTATAACAGAAATTCACAGAAGCTTAGCAAAGTTGAAAGTAGGTCTTTGGAAAAGATTAATAAGATAGATAAACCGCTGGCAAGACTGGGAAAAAAGTTATGTAATAAAATAAAACTGGATGAAAAGAAGATAATGAGATCTTTTTTTTTTTTTTTTTTTTTTTTTAAATACTGGGAATTCAACCCACCAGGACCTCACACATGTTAGGTGGGCACCCTACCATTGAGCTATATCCCCTACCCAAGTTTTTTTAAAAAATAACAAAATAATACTTTAAACAAATACCATGAAATACCAATAAATATGAAAAAATTAGATGGATTGGAGAACTTTCTGAGAGAATAAGAAGTGCCAAAATTTGACAAAGACTCAAAATTTGACTCCAACAGTCCAGTAATGAGTAAGGAAATTGAAGTCCTTTTAGAGACTCAGGTCTACGTCAATTTACAGTTGAGTTTTACCAAGCACGTAGGGAGTAAATAACCCTCATCTTATAGATTCTATTCCAGGAAATGGAAAAAGAAAAAAAAAAAGGCTATCTGATTCATTTAATGAAGCTAGTTTAATTGCTACTCTTAAACTAGACAAGGATGGGAAGAAAAAAATTATAGGCCCATTCCACTTGCAAAAATAGATGAAAACAATCCTAAATAAAACTAAGTGAATCCAGAAAGGTGTTAAAAACCATTGCCACAGTCGTGTTGGTGGGTCTCTGGGAAGAACGCAGGGTGGTTTCTCAGCAGAAGGTCAGGCAGTTGAGCACATTCACGAGCCATCAGAGAAAAACAATCATATGATTATCCCAAGAGTTGCAGAAAAAAGCATTTGATGAAGTTCAATATCCATTTATAATAATCATAATAAAAAAGATGAAATTCAACACCCCTTTATGGCAATGATCATCATGGGTTTCTCAGGAAATCCAGAGCAGAAGGAGGCTCCCTGACTCTGGAAAGGCTGCTTGTCCCAAGCTGACAGCAAAACACACTCGGTGGAGAAATGTGAGCATCGTGGCATGCAGGTGCAAGTCCATCCAGCTCTGAACCGTCCAAGGTTCCTCTTTGCTGTTCCAAAAGCAAGAGGGAACTAAAGTGTGCGCACATTCTGCAGGTGAGCTTGGAGCAAGGTCCTGTTTGTTGATTTTACCAGAAACTCAAGTCAGCTCAGCAAAAAATAGGGCCTGCATCATAGATCTAATGGGAAGAACCGTGTTGGACTGAGCAGTATCTCCCTGGAGCTCGGGGATGAGCAGTGGCACTTGCTCAGCTCCTGCAGGATGAATGAATGAGTCACTTGGCTTTGTTCTCCAGTGTTCGGTGGTGAGCTGAGATGGGGATAGATTCTTCAAGAGAGAGGCCATAGTTCCCCAGGGCTGCCATCTGGATGCGCTTGTAAGAGAGAGAAAGACCAAGGGGCCCAGCGATGTGGGTGGTGATCTTGTGAGAGGCATTTTGCTGCAAAGGGGATTGAATAGGTGAAAGCAGTTTTAGAAACATTTGCCGGCTTCAGTGCACCCCCTTGCTCTACTCGAGAAGCCCTCTAGTGAAGAGACGTTTGATTTGGATCTTTTGGTGCTGGATAGGTAAGGTTTTATCCTCCTCACCCAACCCCAATGTGTTCCCATAAGAAAGCAGAAACCAAAATGCCACACTCTTTTTCAGGCCACACAGAAACACAGGGTCTCATGGAACCCAAGGCTAGGGGGCCCTGACCGGGAACAGGGTTCTTGCCCCAATCCTGCACCCAATCCCCAGCTCTCAGGACGTGTCCTCTCCTGGACTCACCTCACACTTCTATGCTTGCCGCTCCATTCACTCTCCTTCCCCTCTTGCTCTCACTCTCCTCTCCTTCCTACTCTTCCAGATTCATGAAAATCTTGGAGTTGTGAAGCTGTTATCCCGTGCAAAGTGCATGAAAGTTTCCCACCGTTAATCCAAGGGACCAACTGAGCCTGGCTGGTTCCTCTTTGATCCAAGTTCAAATTCTTGTAAGAAGAGCTCTGAATGTCTCAGCCCAGGTCCCTTGTATCATGATCAGTGATGGGGCAGTTAAGAGGCTGGGGACAGGGTCACTGGCATAAATATGGCTTCAGGGGACCGTGTGGGAAGGAGGTTGGCTCTCAGGAAAGGAAGCATGGGTTGGCTGGACTCCCCCATAGTGCACTCTGCATCTGTTTTCACAAAAGTGCAAAGTTGTGATAAAGTCAAGAGTCTGGCCTGAAAGGGTGACATGTGACTCTGCATAAAAGCAGGCCCAGGACGGCTGCACTTGGGACAGACTACACAGAAGTCAGGCCCAGTTGTCTGCCTGGTGATGTCCGAGGCCACGGAGCTAGTTCTTCCTGGGAAGAGGAAGAGAGACAAGAATTCATAACAGCTTGACACCCTCCAGGCTGAACCCAGCAATTTTATTTTTATTCGCTCAGGAGGGGGAAAACGTCGTCACCGATTCCACATTTACTTCATTCCTGGGGACTTGTGAAAAATGACCTCAAGTGTAAAATATTGTCTACTAAAGAATTAACTTAATAGATAATTTGGATTCAATTATTGGCTCAATACTAAAATTTGCTGGGAAAAGCACTGGCAATATTTTATGACTGTCACATGATGCAGCGATTGTGAAATTAGTTATTAATGACTTATGAGGGAGACACTTAAAAAAAAAGTCAACCCAAGGAAGAGCATACATCTCTCAGGCTGTTACAGCGCAGGCTAAGATGGGGGACACGGCCTCCTCCATTTCTCAAGTGATTCCAATTTTGCTGACCGGCCCCCTCGCCTTGGCTCCTGTCCTTCCTCTCTCTGTGTGATCTGGGGCTGCAGTCACACATGAGTTCTTCGGGAGCAATGAGAAGCTGAAGGTTGCCTCCATCCATCATGGCGACATGGACACCATCTCTCTCTGCCCTGGGAGCTGGGTGCTGACCTCTCACCTTGGCTCAAGGCCATAGATTATCTCTGGCCAGCACTGTGTGAGCAGCGCCGAATGAACTTTTAAAAACGATAATGAAGTGCCTGCAGTGTATGACCATTCCTTTCCACCTGTAACGCGCTTACTAGAGGAAGGGCTTTTATTCCCTTCCCCTGAAGTCCCTGGACTCTCTTTGGGTGTGAGAACGATGCACCTTCATTAGCACCTTTAAAGTTACTGCCGAAGCTGCCTTCTAAATTCAGTTCAAATGATATTTCTTCATCCTACCAGTAAGTCCTTATCCAGGGAGCTCCTGCTCTTCGTCCAGCTCAGAGTTAGGGCCTGTGGGGAATGGGAGATAAATGACACATCTCTGCTCCCTGAGGTAACCCAAGGCTCCCCCACCACGCGGTGCAGTGACAGCAACTGTCAGAGCAGGGGGACTGCTGCAGCTGAGTGGCGGACACAGAGGATGGCTAATGCACCATGTGGCCCCCTAGGGAGGGTTGTGGGAACAGAGGGTCCCTATTAGTGGTGAAGTGTGGGAGGGCCAGAGTCAGACATTAACCCAACAGCAGAGTAAAGGATAAACTCATTCACTCAACAGACACTAAGATGGGGCAACCAGGTGCCAGGAGAGTTCATGGGGTTCCAGTTGCCAAAGACATAGTCACAAAGCAGGTCAATGCACCGTGCAGTTCATCCTAGTGTGTGTGTGTGTGTGTGTGTGTGTGTGTGTGTGTGTGTGTGTGTGTTGGGTGGGGGGATACAGGGGGTTGATAATATTCAGTAAGTGTTTAAGAGCTAAATTATTGTCCTAGACCAGAAAAAAAAAATAACTACTATAGAAAAAAAGAAATACAGAGGGGGTAAGGAGCCTGGAGCCCCAGACAGTGGTGGGGATGGTACAGTTTCAGATGCAGCAACCAGGGAAGGCCTCACTGAGGAGGTGTGACAGGCTAGCAAAGGTTCAGGGGAGGAAGTGACGGCTTCCATTTGTGAGTCTCTAGAGAGAGGTCTTCGCAAGCAGAGCAGAGGCCAGGGCACAGGCTGTGAGACAGGAGAGGATGTGTGTGTTTAAGGTAGCGGGGCTCCAAGACCAGAAGGGGCACGGGAGGGTGGGTGGAGCTGGGTGAAGAGTGGAAGGAGGGGAGATGGGAGACACCTTGGGGCAGATCACGTTGCAGGGTCTTGGAGCGTGTTGTAAAGACCATCTCCTTCTCCAAAGGAAATGCTAGGCCACGGAGCAGAGGCAGAACAAGATCTGAGTTGTTTTAAAGGGATCCTTCTGCCTGTTCTGTTGTGGTCAGACTGGAGGGGTCTGTTTGGAGGCTAAGCCAGTGGCCCTGGCCATAGGAGCCGTACCTGTAGCAGCAGAGCAGGGTCAGAGTCTGGGTGTATTTTACAGATAGTGTCCGTAGGCCTTGCTGGTGGGGCAGGTGGGATGAGGGGAAGAGGCTCCCAGGTGGTCTCTGAGGCTGCTCCATAAACTTTGTGGTTGATATTTAACCCACAGAAAGAAAGGCCATATTCCTCCTGGGCTCTACTCCTTGACCTTCCTCACGCTCATTTTCTCAACCTTCACGTCTAAGGAACCCTAACGAATGAAGATGCTAAAATTCCCTGTGCTTAGCACCGTCACATACCCACACCCAGATCAAGAAACAGAATGCCATCAGCACCCAGAAGTCCCCTCTGGCCCCTTCCCAAAGGTTGTCATTAATCAGCATTACAACATCATAGATGACTCTTGTCTGCTTTGGAACTTGATATAAATGCAGTCATGCAGTATGTATTTCTTTTTTGTCTGGCTTCCTTTGCTTGAAGGTAGGCAGTTCCTCATAATATTGCAGGTCTGAGCTGTTCATTCTCCATTGTCCCGTAGCTCTGCATGGTGTGAATCAACTCACTGGGCACTGTCTTGTCCGATCTAGTGTTGATGGGCATTTGGATTGTTTCTAGGCTTTGGCAATTACCAATAATAATCCTATAATATTCTTGTGTGTGCCTTTTGTAGCATATATGTAGTCATTTTTGTCAGGTGTGTTAAGGGAAGGAATCTCTAAGTCATAGGGGCACAAGCACGCTTAGGGTTGATAGACACAGTTAGGTATTTTCTCAGTGTTTGTACCATTACTCTCTTACCAACATGCATGAACATCCCAGCTGCTCCACATACCTAACATTTGGTATTCTCTGTTTTTTTTTTTTTCCTGTTTTACCCATTCTGATGGGTGTACAGCAATGTCTCATTATGTTTTTTTAGTTTTTAGTTGTGGTTGAACATAACGCCTTTATTTTACTTATTTATTTTTTATGTGGTGCTGAGGATCAAACCCTGTGTCTCAATGTGCTAGGCAAGCACGCTACCACTGAGCCACAACCCCAGCCCCTGATTATGGTTTTAATGAGCACTCTCCTGGCTACAGAAAGATTGGGCAGATTTTTATATATATTGACTATTTAGATATACTGGCTTTTTTTAAAAAAAAAATTAAAATTTGTTCTAATTAGTCATACTTAATAGTAGGATGCATTCTAACACATTGTACATAAATGGAACACAACTTCTCACTTCTCTGGCTGTACGTGGTGTAGAGTCACACCTATAGTGTAATCAAACATATATATAGGGTAATAATAACTGTCTCATTCTACCATCCTTCCCACCCCCACAGCCCCTCCCGTATCCTCACTCCCCTCTACAATCCAAGCTCTTTCATTCTTCCCTACCACCCCCACCCCACTGTGAAATAACATCCACTTATCAGAGAAGACATTTGGCCTTTGATTTTTTGGGGACTGGCTTATTTCACTTAGCATGATATTCTCTAGTTCCATCCATTCACCTGCAAATGCCATCATTTCATTCTTCTTTAAGGTTGAGTAAAATTCCATTGTGTGTATGCACCACATTTTCTTTATCCATTCATGTGTTGAAGGGTATCTAGGTTGGTTCCATAGTTTAGCTATTGTGAATTGAATTGCTATAAACATTGTAGATGCACTTACCTTTATAAAAATGCCTGTTTATGTCTTTTACCCATTTTAAAAAAATAGGGTTGCTGGTCTTTTTCTTATAAATTTTTAGGATTTCTTCACATATTCTGGAATGAACCCTTTGTCAAGTGTGTGTGTGTGTGTGTGTGTGTGTGTGTGCATGTGTATAAAATATTATATAATTTCCCCCTTGGATTGCTTTTTACTCTCCTAATAGTGTTTTGATGAGTAATATTAGCATTTGTTTCTGTTAGGATTGGTGTGTTTTGTATCCTGTTTAAGAAATCTTTGCCTATCTAAGATCTCAAAACCACTTATGTTGTCTTCTAGAAGGTTTTTGAGCTGAGTAAATGGAAAGGTAGAGTCGGTATCAACCAAATAGGAGACTGGGCCTTGTGGGTTTCTGAGGGGTAGGAGGACAGGTGGGGAGTTGATTTTGGGATATGGTGGGTCTGAGATAAGCATCAGACATCCAAGACAGTGACTCACACAGGCAGGTGGACACAGAGTTAAGAGTTCAGCAGACAGGGTGTCATGAAGATGACATTAAAGCAACCTTAGAGAAGAAGCCACATGCTGAATCTCCAGGTGAGACCAGATTAAGGGTTCTGGATGACCGAGGACCAGAAAAGGAGAAGGCGAGAGAGAAGGCAGAGGGTGGCAGAGGGCTCAGGGCCTGCGTTCCGGGGGCTGGTGAAGCAGGCACATCCAGCCAAGGCTCAGCCTCATGTTGAATGGTGCTGACGCGTCATGTAAAATGAGGAGGGGGATTTGAATCTGGCTGCAGCAATGGGGAGCAACATTGGAGACTTTGACGAGAATGGCTTTGGGGGAGGCTGGGACAGAATCCTGACTGGGGAAGATTTGGAAGATGAATGCCCTGGCCATGGAGGGGTGGCAGGGACACAGTAAGAACCCAGGTCAGACACGAGGAATCTAGAAGCTGGGAGGGACCTGGAAGGCACAGTCAGGGCAGCAGACACAGGAGTGAACCAGCACATCCTGCCAGACCCCAGGGCTGTTTCTAAGGAGCCAGTCAAGTAGGTGGGCACTGCTGAGGAACAGCCCCTGCGCAGAGCCCTGGGGGCTGGACAGGGAGACATAGCTTTGTGGGGGGTCCTGGCCACACCCAGGTCCTAGGTGCAGCACACGGTGCTATTTAGGGCTTGATATTTTCCCCTTTGGTTCCCTCCCTGCCCCTTCTTTGTCCTCCAATGCGGACCTTGCTGCCCGATGTGCCCACTGCTCCACACTTCTGGGCCTCATGTAGGCTCTCTCCTCTCCAAGAATCTTTCCCACGGACAGTTTCCTACATAAATCCTTCTAGAGTGAGCTCCGTAGCTGTCTCCAGGAAGCCCTCGTGGCCACAGGCTTCACCTGATGGTGGCCTCCTTGTGGGCTGTTTCTGTCCTTAGGGCCATGCCCAATGCCTGAGACAGAGCAGCTCCCTGGGGGAAGGGGGGCTTAGCGGGGAGGGGGGGCCTGCAGAGGCTCTTGTAGGTGTGGACGAGCAGCCAGGAGGGAGAATGGTACTCCAGGCCAGGGCACTAGTGGCAGCACAGCAACACAGCAGTGTGCAGATCCGGGGTGTGGGGAGCCTGAGAGCAGGGCCTGGCTCAGCTGGAGTTGGGGACAGTCTGGAGAGAGATCTCCGTGGATGCTGGTCACATCTGAGGAGGCAGCAGGCGTGTGCTCACACACTGCACACATGGCAATTGAGGAGAGCAAGTATGGCAACGGAGTCAAGGTGGTTTACCTGGACAGATGCACAGCAGCCCTTGAAGCTTGGCTCAGGGCTGATTTACTTATGGCAGGAGGAGATCCAGCAGGGAGCGCCCCACAGGTCAGTGGGGTGTGGCCACTGGGGTGAATAATTCTGCAGGCAGCCCCAGGTAAGGCCTCTCTTGCTTTCCAGTGCTGGAGGAGGCATGGAGGCTCTTCCTGGATGGTTTTTAGACACCGGCCTCTCTAGCCTCTCCCCTCTTTCTCTCGCTGGACTGAAGAACTAACCTTTTATAAATAAACTTGATTACTTCTAATTCTAATTAGAAAATGGAATATGTTCTGTATAGAACATTTGAAGAAATACTAAAAAATTAAAATAACTCCAATTCTACTACCCAGAGATAATCATTATTAGTAATTTAAAGAATCCCTTCATCTTTTTTCCTAGGCATAAACCCATTGTTTTTTGCAAAATTCCTCACTATATTTCCAGTCTATGTTCTGATTTTTAAAAATTTAGATTATATTTCGAGACTTTTCTCTGCCTCTGATATTAAATGGCTGGGGCAGTCTATTTTGCAGATGTGTTGAGGTTTATCAAACCAGTTCTCAATTGATAGACATTAGGGTTATTTCCAGTTTTTTTTTTTTTTATTCTTGTAAATAATGCCGCAGTACAAAGCCTTGTTCATAAATCTTTGCCTGTATCTTATTTAGAATAGGTTCTTAGAAGTCAGATTGTTATTTCATATTGTCAAATTACTTTCCGGAATATTTGAGTAGGTGTGAATGGGTTTTGTTGTTGTTATTTTATTTTGTTAAAATCAGTTTCCACTCCTATCAGCAATTATTGAGAATGATCATTGTAAAGCATTGAATATTATTATTAAAAATGTAATGGCCATTTGCATTTTTATGTAGCAATCTGTATCTGTTGTCTATTTTTAATTGACATAGTTTTCTTTTTATTATTATCTCTGAGTTCTCTATATAATGTGAAAAGATTGTTTCTTGTATCCTTATTTTATTTTTTCCAATGATCACTTGTCTGTTTATAATGGAGTTTTTGACATGCACAGACTTTAATTTTGCACGAAGAAGCTTTTTTATTTTTCTCTTTATAGTTTCTTGTTCTTAGGCTTAGACAATGTTTTCTCCCACAATGTAAATGAACTAGTCACCTATATTTTCTACTTATTTTATGATTTCCTATGATTTATTAGTTACAAATTCATCCATCTGGAATTTATTTGGATGAAAATTATTATTTTTTTCAATTGTTATCCAAATAATCACATGTCTCACACCATCTTCTGAGTGTTTAATAATGACATCTATTTTTAAAGTAAATTCATACATACGTTTGCACTTATTTATGCATTTGATTCTGTCTGGGAACTACGTGTTAATTTTACTATCAGTTCCATGCCATTTGATTGCTGTAGTTAGAGTCAGTTTTAATATCTGTCACAGCAAGTTCCTCTTATTACTCTTATTTTCTATAATGTTTTTTGGAATGATTGCATTTTATTTTCACAGATAACCATTAGAATCTCTTAGTTAAGCTTTAAAAAAAATCCCTTGGAATTTTAATTGGAGTTACACTAAGTTTATAAATTAGTATGTGGAGAATTGACTTCTTTACAATACTCAGCTTTCCCATCCACATATATATTGTTTTAATTCAAAACTTCTTCCTATAGGAGATCATTGTTTTATTTGTATGCACTTAGGGTGGCCACCTAGCTTACCTGGAAGATGGGGACAGGAGATGGGTTCTGAGGGGTAGAAAGGCTGGATGACAGTGTGCCAGTGGAAGAAGACAGTGGAAGGCACTGGCTTCCACCTAGAGACACAGAGACACCTGCACCTGTTCTGGAAGCCCAGAGCAGCCACTGCCTTTGTTTCTAGTTTTTTTTTTTTTTTTTTTTTTTTTTGTTGTTGTTGCTCATGTTTTATTTCCAGTCTATCAATTCTTGATTATTTGTCTGGATTTTGGTGGTTTGTGGGTGTCCATATTGGTGAGGAGAGTACTGTAGATAGGAGGCTGGATTGGAAACACATCTCATGGAAACTGACAGATACAGGGTCTGACTGTCTATATAATGTCCACCTAGGATGTCTTGGTTCTTGGTGTCCCTAGTAAGTCACATGAATCAAGAATTCAGCCTATTCCTTGACCACTGCCTGTTTTGTATTCTTTTGGGCTTTTGAGTTTCTTGATATTAAGATAAAGCCTGAGTTGTGTCTCTCAGTGTGTGTGTGTGTGTGTGTTTTAAGTTTTCCTTACTATGACCAAAATATCTGACCAGAACAACTTAGAGGAAGAGAAGTTTATTTTGAGCTCATGGTTTCAGGGGTTCAGTTCATGGTTGGCTCCATGGACCTGGGCCTAAGGTGAAGCAGGACATCATGACAAAAGGGTTTTGAGGAAAGCTGCTCATCTCATGGTAACCAAGAAGGAGAGAGAGAAAGAGAGAGAGAGAGAGAGAGAGAGAGAGAGAGAGAGAGAGAGAGAGAGAGAGAGAGTCAGAGACAAATATATAATTCTCAAGGCATACTGCCAGGGATCTACTTTTTCCAGCTACACCCCAGTGGCCTACAGTTACCACCCAGTAATCATACAGATTACTAATCCATCAAATAGATTAATCCACTATTTAGGTTATGGCTCTCATAATATAATCATTTCACCTCCCGAATTAACACAGGAGTTTGCGGGGACAACTTATATCCAAACCATAATATTCCACCCTCGATCCTCCAAAGCTCATGCCCACTTCACAATGCAAAATACATATAGCCCATCTCCAAGAATCCCCATAGTCTTAACAATTTCAGTCTTGCTCAAAAGTCCAAGTCCAAAATCTCCTCTGAGGCTCATGCCAACTTTTATCTGTGAGCCCCTGTAAAGATTAAAAATAAGTTACACAGTTTAATATATAATGGCACATAAAAATAAGCATTTCCATTCCCAAAAAGGAGAAACAAGGGCATAAAAAAAAGGATGGGACCAAATCAAGACCCAAATCCACCTGGGCAAATAAGTCCTGTAGCTCTACCTTCAGCATTTGAGACAGGGAGGTGCTGAGAGGTGATTTCTAAAGGACTTGGGGAACCCTGTCCCTTTGTCCTTGTGGTTGCAGCCCATGTGGCCTCTCTTAGGCTGGCTCATTCTGCTGCCGGCAGTTTTTCTTGACACACTTTCATGTTACTGTATCTCCTAATCCTGGGAATCTCCACTGTAGCTTGACTTTCTTCTCACAGTTTTATGCATCACCTTTCAGGGGATGCCTGCAGGGATTCTAACGCTTTCACGCTTTTCCTTGCTTCAAGACCTTCCTTTGAAATCTTAGTGGAAGCCTCTATGACTCCTTAACTCCAGTATCCTGTATTTCTGCAGAACCAGCTCTATGTGGAGGATGCCACAGTCTGCCACCGGCTTGAGCAGTAGCTAAGACCTCTTGACCCTGGCTTTAGTAGCCTCTGAGTATCTGAGCACAGTGAGACAAATGCTGGGAAAATAGTTTTCTAGGCATTCCTGTGTGAGTAGGGTGTCCCAAACATTCTCTTAAACATTTTCACTTTTATATCCTTGAACCTGCGATTGGTGTGGTTTTTCTGAGATACCCTCAAGTAATCTTTCCTATAGTCTTTGTGTAAAGTACTCAGCATCTCTTTAATGGGAATCTCTTCAGCAATCACAAATTCCTTGGCTCCAACATTATATGCACTTTTTCCTCTGGCCAAATGGCAAGTCTTTGAAATCTTTCCTCTTTGCTTTTACTCCTGATTTTCACAGTCATCTTGGCAACACCCATGCCACCACCTGAATGCTGGGCTGCCTTGGAATTTCCTCTACCAGATTAATTAGTTCGTCACCTTTAATCCAGTCTCGTAGACAATCTCAGGATTTGGCAAAATGTAGATAAGGTCTTTGCCAGAATATTACATGAATGGCCTCTAGTCCAGTTCTCAATTGAGTCTACATTCCCCTCTGAAACCTCATGAGCACAGTCTTTACTGTCTACTTTGTGGTCTTCTGAGTTTCTACCGGAATTGCCCAAGAAGCTCTGATTACAACATTCTAAAGCTTCTCCGGCATCTCCCAATTTTTCAAGACTCCTCCTACAAACCACTCCAGAGGCTTCTGTTGACTACGTGGTCAAGTGAGTTACAGCAATGGCCCCACTTGTTGGTACTAATTTCTGTTAGTTAGGTTTTCATCGATGCGACCAGAATACCTGACTAGAACACCTCAGAGGAGAAAAGGTTTATTTTTTGAGTTGACACTTTCAGAGTTTCCATCCCTGGAACTCTTTTATTGGCCAACTCTGTTATTCTGGGTCTGAGGTGAGGTGGAGCATCATGGCAGAGAAAAGCGATCTGCTTCTTCCAACTACACTCCACTGGTCTACAGTTACCACCCAGTAATCCATTTAAAATTACTAACCCACCAAATGGGTTAATGCCCTGATTAGGTTATGGCTCTCATTATTTAATCATTTTACATCCTGCATTAACACAAAAACTTTGCGGGGTGGGGACACCTCACATATAAACCATAACAGTGTGTGTGTGTGTGTGTGTGTGTGTGTGTCTTTGGAAAGTCTGGTCTAGACTGGCTGAACTCTGAACCTAGCTATCATCTGTTGCCCATTCTTTATCACCAATTCTATTTAATTCACTAGCTTCTTCCTCTTAGAGTCCTCCTGAGCAAAGAGTTGGGTCTCACTAGGGTTGAGGGCTTTGTATTGGAATGGAGGAGCTATACTTTGCCCAAGTTGAAGAGGAAGGTCATTTGGTCCTGGAGGTGGTCTTGAGACACAGGGTTGTTCTCAGGGAGCATCAACCCTGTCCTGAAATTCTAGACTGGCAAAGTCATAACTTGTCAATTTAGCTGGATTCAAATAAGCAAATGGTCTCCAGCTTCTCTTATTTGAGGTGCATTTTCCTTATCCTGATCTGAGTCATAAAGGATTTCCTGAGACTCTCCTTGGTTCAGAGAGATGTGCCCACACTCCATTGTCAGCTCTACCCTCCAGCCCACCTCCATCCAAGGCTCAGCTTCTCACTCTTAACTCAGAGTGAGTTGGGGACCTGGCTGGCTTTTGAGATGGTGGCTGAGATGCCTTTGTCTGCCGCATAGTTACTCTTACCAGTTTTCCTGGTCTTGGCAAGAGGGAAGAGCTGGAAAGGAAGAAAGACCAGAACACATTACTCTGTGTCAGCTTCTCTGATAATGAGCACTCCAATGAGCTTCTCTTGCCCCTTTGATCTATTTTATTTTATTTCATTTATTTCATGGTGCAGGCATTGAGCCCAGGGCCTTGCATATACTTGGCAAGTGTATCTCCCCATCCCTCTCTTGCCCCTTTGAGGAGGGGGAAAATGCTCATATTAGTAAAGGGCAGGCAAGGGAGAAAGGAAGGAGATCATTGCTGTTTCTTTCTTATCTAGAAGGTACATTTCAGATGTTCGTGTGACTGTCTTAGGTATGGGGGAATCCTTTCTTCACCCTTCTGACCTCCTCCTCAGCCCTCACCCGGGCACCCTGGCTGTAATGTGGCAACTTCCTGGGTCCTCAGACCTCAACTCTCATCTCTCACTCTCCTCCTTCCATGTGCTCCCATACCTGTGGGACATCTGTGTTCTCTCGTCTCCCTCCCAAGAGTTGGGCTCCATGTCAAAGTCATGCAGAATTGTCTAATTATAACAGATTAATCCATTAGGATTTATGCCTTTCTATTTATTGGCTGGAACTATCCATTTCACAGCTGTGGCTCCCACATCTAACCAGCTAGCAGGCAATTTAAATATAGAAAGCAATTTAACCTAGTTGGATACCGAGGCATCTCGCTTAATGCACTGCATAAATTTTAGAGCTCTTTGCTCTCAGTCCTCAAAAGGGTAGCCAACGGATTCATGTCCCCCAAAGATCTGGCTTTTCAGGGAATTTACGTTCCAGGAAGGGATCCTGGGTTTGGGTAAAAGAAAGAAGTATTTGGGGTGGTTTGTTGGTCAGTTCGGCTTTTTGTTCTCTTCCTCTTTTGGGGACAATAATCTCTTTAACCAAACTTTCCGGGAATCTGACGTCAATAGCAGGTGTCTGTATTTCCCTCTCTCTTTAAGTTTCATTTAGTGCCATTTGAGTACAGTGTTTTTCCCACAATAGTCAGGGCCAGCCTGCCCGCCAAGGACTTTCAGCCTAAATGGCCCCATGTCTTAAATCTCTTGGTGTTCCCAGCCCCCGTCCCAGCCCCCAGCTTGTGTTAGATCTACATCAAATGCCCATCAAGGATGGGGAAGAGGTAGGGGAAGGAGAACTGTGATATACAAACCCAACTCTGAACTCCAAACCAAAGGAACAGCAATCAAGACATGTGGACTAAGGAAAATCCTTCCCACATGTGTGAATACATGGCCACCTCACTTTAGGAAGGAGATGGGCAGAGAGAGAAGTTTTGCTGAGACAGGAGAAGACTAGAAGGGCTGTGGTAAAAGTCAGGTGTCTGTGGATATGCCACAGAGAGGAAGGATGGGATTTCTCTTTTTTCTTCTCTGCAGGGTCCTAGAGGGCAGGTGTAGAAAGGTGAGAGATGGAAGTTATAGGAAGAAAGAGTTGGGTTTGACTTATTTATAGAACAAACTTTGCATTGATCAAAGGATTTAGTTTTTTTTAATGATCCTGGGATTGAACCCACTGAGCTATATCCCCAGCCCTTTATATTTTATTTGGAGACAGTGTCTTGCTAAGTTGCCCAGGTGAGCCTTGATTTTGTAATCTTCCTGCCTCAGTCTCCTGAATTGCTGGGATTATAGGTGTGCACTACTGTGTGCAGTTAGCTTTATTATTATTATTATTATTATTATTATTATTATTATTATTTGGAACCAGAGGTAACATACTCCCTACCACTAGTTCTACTTAAGCAGAATCTAGACAGTCAGAGGTAAGAGGTGATTAATGGGCTTTAGAACCAGACAGGAGAAGAAGATCTTGAAGATGTTCTTTACCTGATCATCTATGACCATGTCCATCCCCACATCTGTCTCTGGGAATCATGGAGCAGAAATTCAGGCTATTATATCCATGCCCTCCTGCAGTTGAGATGGGCAGACCAGGGACCCAGGGGGAAGGCTGGGAGCTTAAGATCCGAGAGAGTGAGTGTAGCTTCCCTTGGGTACCCATTGGCGGGGGTTTAGTTCTTCCCAGGGCAGGATGGCAAGTGCCACATGGCTGGCATACATATTAGTTTCTGTTGGCTGCTATAACAAAGCACAACAAACACGTGGCAAAACAACTGAAATTCATTATCTCACTATTACGGAGACTACAGCCTGGGCTCAGAGTCAACAGGACCATGCTCTCTCTGAAGGTGCTGCAGAAGTGTCTGTTCCCAGCCTCTCTCGAGCTTCTGGTAGTTTCTGGCTTGTGACAGTGTCACTCCAATCCCCATGTGGCATTCTCCCTGTGTACATGTCTGTGCCCACATTTCCCCCTTGTTGAATGATGCCAGACACACTGGATTAGGAGTCCACCCTACTCTAGTATGAACCTCATCTTAACCAAGTACACCTGCAATGATCTTTTTTTCTACGTGAAGTTCACTTTCCGAGGTATGGGAGTGGGTTTAACTTCGATTTATGAATTTTGGATGCACAAAATTCAAGCCGTAGCAGGGTGAGAAGGGATGGGTGCTTGGAAGGACTGGCTTGAGAGTAGGAGCCATGGAGGCTTCAGATGGTCCTTGGATAGGTGGGAAACAACTTTGAGGAGTGCCAGGCTGAACCACTTCCTAAACCCATCAATCTGCTCTCTATAAAGTTTCAAGCAGTTGTTTTCTCTTTTTTGAACTCTGGTGGTATTTAGAGTGGACATCATAGCTTAGCCCTTAATTATGCCCTTTTATTTTTTGGCTCCTATAGGGAACAGTTATTGAGCATCTATTAGATATATAGGAGCCACGTGATCTATATACCTCACTTCGCCATGACTCTGTGAAATAGATAGCATTGATCTCATTTTATGGGAAAGAAATAGATGCTTTGAAGAAGTTTAATAATTTGCTCAAAGCCACACAACTAGCAGAGAGCAGAACTGGGGTTTGAACCCTGCATTTTTGGTGATAATGTTCATTTTCTCTGTTAGGCTATGGAGCTCCCAAACTCATTAGAATTCATTGTAGATGTCCCCTTTAGTTTTTCACGGTGGAGCGTCAGCTTTTGCTCCACAATTTCTAAGTCCCCTTTAGCTCTAATGCAAGTTGGTGAGTGATCTTTCTTTTTATTAATGCGTTGGTTTGCTTTGAATCGGGAGTTTGATGACTGTTCTCAGAGCCAGAATGTGCTGTGGGGTGGCACAGGAGTGGACGCGGCTCAGCCCTGGGCAGTCGTGTGGGTAACTCTGATCCTAGGCATGTCCTCTGCTTTGAGTCCAGAGGCTGCATGCCATCTTCATTTCTCCAGGGGCTTCAGGTCTAGTGAATTTATGCTTTCATAGCTCGCCACAGTCTTACTGATCAGGCAGAATGTGGGTCTCTGAACACATGAGGAGATATCGTTGCCCAGAGATTGAATGGTCAGGTGGGCACTCACCCACCCAGTGAGGTTTTCTCCCTCATTGAGAAGCAAGTCAGGCCTGAGAGTTATTCACGATGGAAAGAGATGCAGAACTGACGGGCTGTGGGCTTATTCTCACACCGTAGCAACCGGATCCAATCCTGCTCTCTCTCCTCTTTTCCCTTCTTTCCTTCACTCTTCCCTCCCTCCCTCACTTCTTTCCTTCCTTCCTTTTTCCTTCCCTCTTCCTTCTTTTCTTTTTTTTTTTTTGCTTTATTGAAGTATAAATAGGAAAATTGTATATATTTAAGGTACATAACTCAATATTTGGATACTCTGAAGTGCTTCCCTTAGTCAATCTATCCATCACCTCACATGGTTACTTTCTTTTATGGAGCAAATAATTAATATGACTTTCTTAGCAAATGTTAAATGTACAGTATACTGTTGTTAAATATAGTCACGTTGATGTACCTTGTTGCTAAAACTTGTTTATGCTGCATAAGTGAATCTTTGTATCCTTCAACCAACGTCTGTGCTTCCCTGAATTTGACTTTTTCAAGATTCCATCCATAAGTCAGATTTTTATAGAAGTGAGTATTAGTCTTTCTGTGAGGCTCATTTCTCTTGGCATAGTGTCTTCTGGATTCATCCATGTTGTCACAAGTGGTGAGGGTTTTAAAAAAATTTTTAAGGCCAAATAATTTTACTCCCTGCATATCTATACGTATTCACACACACACACACACACACACACACACACACACACACACGTTTTCTTCATGTAGTCACCTATTGAAGAACTATTATTTCCATAACTTGGTTATTGTGAGCAATGCTCTGGGGAATGTGGGAGCACAAATATCTCTTCAACATACCAATCTCATTTCCTTTGGATATACACCCAGAGACGGGGTTCATAGAGTAGTCCCTATCTTTAATTTTTTGAGGAGCCTCCATACTGCTTTCCACAGTGACTGTGCGAATTTACGTTCTCGCCAGCCATGTATAAGGGTCCCCTTTTCTCCACATCCTCACCAACACTTATATTTTTTTGAAAAAAAATAATTTTATAATAGCCATCCTAACAGGTATTAGGTGATAACTCATTGGGGTTTTGATTTGCATTTCTTTGACAATTAGTGATATTGAACATTTTTATATTTATCTTTGGCCATCTGTTTGTCTTCTTTTGAGAAATTCCTGTTCAGTCCCTGTGCCTGTATTCAATTGGAATGGATGGGCAACTATATATGTATGTATGTATAGTTTTTGCTATGGGGTCCTGTGAGCTCTTTGTCTTAGATAATACACCGAATCCTTTCCTTTTAGGATCTGCCTTCCAAGTGACCCATGGATCAGCTGAGCAGGTCCAGCCATCTTCCCAGGGGAAGGTCACACTCGCACTGTCCCTTTTCAATCCAGCTGTCCTTACCCAGCCCTCTGTTCCTCCCTGCTTTTCCTTATGTAGCAGATTTCATCAGGTCAGGCCTGGCCCAGCTGACCAGTACTCACTGAGCACTGACCCTGGGTTGGGTGCTGTTGTGTATTGGTGTGGGGTGGGGCAGAGGGACTAAGATCTCCTCAATCGGTGCAGAATAGAGATTCATACAATCTGGGGAGTGATGCCATGGGGTGGGGGGCAAGTACTGGATTTTATGCATTGGGGCTTCTGGGAGGCCTCCAAGGTGAGACAGGGCTGGAGTTGGACCTTGAAAAGCAAGTAAGACTGGGCCGACACCAGACCAAAGAAAAAACCCTGCTAACATGTCCCCGCAGAAGGAGCATTATGAGCAAAGCTAAGAATGCATGAAATAAGGCATGCATGTATGTGTGAGGGTGTGTGTGTGTGTGGCCAGGAGGGGTTGGATTTGGAGGACAGTAGTGCTGGGAGATGAGGGTAGGTGGTCAACAAATCACAGAAGCGGGTCTCTACCAGGTCAAGGGGCAAAGGCTTCATTAGAGCTGCAGATGATGGCACCACTGCAGTGTTTCAGGAGTAATAGGCGGATTGTTCTGGGAGGGAGCTGCTGTGGAGGCTCCCTGCTGGAATTCCTGGGGTCTCCTGATCTCCATACAGATTGCAGGAGGCGTCACTCTGAGGCAGGAGGAGGCTACCTGGGGGGTTTGCTGCATTAAGCTGTGCTTGTACCCTGGGCCACCATAGTGCAGGGGTGGGGTGGAAGGTGCGGAGCGGGGAGGCACTTCCTGACCCAGTAGCTGGGTTTTCCAGTTCATTTTCTTCTGCCAGTTTAGAATTCCCTGCCCCTGAGCAGACTGTGGACTGTTAGAAGCTGCTGCAGAGTTGGAGGAGTAGGGTGTGTGTGTGTGTGTGTTCATGCTTGTGCGTATGTGCATGTGTAAGTGATTAGCCACGCTGGGGAGCTTGCGTTAACCAGTTGATATCTGGTTATTCTCTATTCTCTTAGCCTCCATTGCAGTGCCGATTTTGTTATATTTATAATCATTTTCGGTTGCTTTTACTTGACAGTGGACAGAGATTGCCTTCTCCATTTCAGAGGTAATCTCTGAATGTGACAGATGTTCCATGAATGTTTGTGGGATGAAGGATCACAGGGAAGAATAAGTCTGTGTGTGTGTGCTCTCTGCACAGGGCCCTGGCCTGGATGAGTTGCTAATGCCCAACAAGGCCGCAGTCCTTCTACCACAGTGGGAAGCTGAGGGCACCCAGCTGTCTTAGGAAGAAGGTAAGGCCTTTGATGAGTGTGGCGACTCTTTGAGGAGAGACTGTATTTTGAGAACTTATTACACCTATGGAAAGGTCACATGTCAGTAGAACCCCTCGGTGGAGCTCTGGTTTTTCATGTCAGCTGGGCCTGTTCACCAGGCTCCCCAACTGCCCTATTTAAAAAAAAAAAATCCTAGGTGGCCCAGGTGGGAGGGATGCACCAGGTTTCTCTGGTCTTTTTATTTTCAGTCTCTCTACACCCTCCCAAGTCTGGAAGCTGTTCTCCTTTCTGAGTTACCAGGCATTAGCAGCTGGTGAACCCAAGATGCTAAAGCAGGTATTGTGAGCAGGGTGCAGTGGTGTGCACCCACAGTCCCAACAACTCAGGAGGCTGGGACAGGAGGGAGGATCATTTGAGCCCAGGAGTTTGAGGCCAGACTGGGAGACATAGTGAGACCCTGTCTTAAAAAAAAAAAAAAAAAAAAAAAGGCAGGTGTTGTTAAAGAAGAAGAAAAATGTAAGACATAAATACATCTTAAGCATTTCATTGTAGTGGAAAATATTTCCAAGTGAACTATGTGCCTGTATTTCAATGAGGGGTCAAACCTGCTCTTGGAGCAAGGGGACCCTCCTTAGAGCTCCCACTCATCTTTCTTACAGCAATTTTGCCTGTACTGTGGCATTAAACTCAACTTTGAGCTTCTTTAAAGTAGCATCAGGCCTTCAAGACCCATGCAAAGCAATACAAACACAGAGCTCTAGCTTTGTACGAACATGCCCACCTCTCCTCCTGCCCGCTCCCTAAAGCCCAGTTTGTTTGAGTTGTCTCACCCACACGCTGTTCAGCAACAGTTTGAGTTCCATACGAGGTAGTTAGAATCATCAACTTCCGTTTCAGTTATTATTCCTTTGGAACCTATTAATTTGTATGATACTGATTTGGAGTTGCATAACCAACAGTGAATACTCTTGGCAACACTCTTTTGGTAAACAGATGATTCACTGCTGGAGAGGGGTCCCTGTATCCTGGGGGCAGCCTGGTCCTCTGTGGGCTGGGGCCCACACACTGGAGGGGGTAAGAGTGCATCCAGCCACACCGTTTCCTGGGACCTCAGGACTCTTCTCTCTTCTTCCTTATGCTGTTCATCTGTCATAGGTCGGGACTTGGGGCTAGAGCTTTTTGAGTGCCCCTAGGGTCTAGTGCAAACTTCCTGGCCTTCATAGGAAATATTTCTTTTAATCTCTCCTTTTTTTCTTCTGCCTCTACTAGTCTCCCCAGCTCCTCCCTGATATCCCTGAAAACCTTTCTAAGTGTAAGAAATCCCAGACCTCTCTTGGTTTCTGGGCCTTTCAGAAGTCACATAGATGCGGGATAGATTCCTAGTTGAGTCACTCAGCTGGGTGTGACCTTGGCCATCATACTTAACTTCAACCCAGGTCATCCCATCTTTCATACCAGGTTGTTGTGGAATTAAATAAAATAATTTAAAATGGGTTATAGTAAGAGCTATTGTTACTTACAACGAACTATGAATCAGGCCAAGCTTTACATAGATGACTTATCTCATTTTCCCACAATACTGAACCAGGTGTGATTGATCCCAATTTATGGCAGAGGACTCTGACTCAGGGAATTTAAGTCTCAGTTAGCAAGTGGCACTGCTAGGATTTCACCTCTGCAGGCAATTCCAGCACCTGCACACTTAGTCCTTAGAAACAACCGCCTCCTATGGCTATGTCCCTGTCACAGGAGAGGGACATCACAAATGCTGTTTCTCTTCTATTCTCTAGTCCCCGTCCTGCTCCCATCCCAGGGCAGAGCCAAGGTTTCTGGCTCTTTATTGAAGGATGCCAGGTACAGGGTGGCAGAGATGGCCACATGGTCACTGTCATGGGTTGGATATGACATGTCCCCAGTAAGCTCTTGTGATAAACAATGAAGGACTGTAAAGTGGTGAGACAATTGGATTATGAGAGCTCTATCCTCATCAGTGGACTAATCCAGTTGATGGATTTAATGGTGTAACTGTAGGCAGGTGGGCCGAGGTGGGAGGAAGCAGGTCACTGGGCATGTGCCCTGGGTTTTCATATTTTGTTCCTGGAAGATTGTCCTGGTTGCCATGAGTTGAGCAGCTTTCCTCCACCACAGCCTTCCACCATGATGTCCTTCCTCATCTCTGGTGCAGAGCCATGGAGCCTGCTGACCATGGACTGAACTTCTGAAGTCATGAACTCAGAACAAACTTTCCTTCCTTGAAGTTGTTCTTGTCAGGTGTCTGGGTCGTAGTGATGAAAGGCTGACTACCACAGAGGCCAAAAATCCATCCTCCCTTCTGTCATCTAGTGCCGCGGTCTGGCTGGGCACAATTCAGGAGCCACTTGTCAAAAGAAACGAACTTTATTTTTAGAACACACACGCACCACACAGCTCTTCAGGAATTCCCTCAGAGCCCAACTGCCACCAAGGGCTTCCCACAAGCCTCTCCACCCCCCACTCCTCCTGCTCTTGAGGCCGATTGGCTGGGTCATGTGGGCAGAGCCAAAAAAAGTCCCCCAATGAGCAGCTCCATGGTCTGAAAGGGCAGGGAAACAGCCCAATGAGCATCACTGCAGAGGAGCCAATCAGTTGGCAGCTAGAAGTTTGCTGGGGACGCTGTGAGCCAATCATCAGCTCGCAGCTGGAAGTTTGCTGGGGCCCCTTGGGCTGTGGCTCTCAACAATCTAGAGAGGTTTCCTGGGTGGTATGCAACCAGGAGTCACATTTCTAGGCACCTCTTCACCCAGGCGTGACTGTGGGGCTCGCATAGTTCTGGACAGTGGAATGTAAGTAGAAGTGCATGGACCACTTCCAAGCCTGGCTCCCCAAAGCCTCCCAGGTCACAGCCCTGCCCTACTCCACTCCCCCTGCTGTCTCTGACTGGGCGGATGTTGATGGCTGGAGTCACACCTTGGAGATGAAGGCCTGTCTTAGTGTTTTGCTGTAACAAAATATAACCAGAATGGCTTGTGAACACCATAAATTTATTTCTTATGGTTCTTAGGGCTGAGAAGTCCAAGCACAGGGTATCAGCAGATCAAGTATCTGAAGAGGATTCCCTTCCTGGATGGTAAATGACTATCTTTTCACATAGCAAACAGGTTAGGGAAGTTTCTCAGCCCCCCTATTTTTTTTTCCCTAAATAAAGGTACTAAGCCCATTCTTGAGGGTAAAGACCTCATGATCTCATTACCTCCCAAAGCTTTACCTCCTGGTATTTCTCCTTTGAGAGTTAAGTGTCAACATACACACTTTGGGGTACACAACATTCTGTCCATTCTTCGTTGGTCTCTAAATGCTTATGAAACACAGACTGGCTTGCCCTACCTGCCAACTAAAACTTAACAGAGAAGCATGAAGCCCCTGGGCTGCTGGGGTCTATCTGGTATGGAAGGAGTCTTGCACAGAGGCTATCTCTGAAGCTGGTGGAATGAGACAACCTGCACCCGCCCTATAATTCTCTCTGTGACTCACACATTTTTGGTGAAGTGGAATGTGTCCTAATGTAGTTGTTAGATACCATATCCCTAGCTTAGAGAAACTGAAATTGCAAGCAAAACTCGTTTGCCACAATATGATATAGTGGGGAAAGGGGGCTGTGGGGTCGGGAAGAGCACAGCTTAGATTCCAGCCCTGCCATTTTCCAGTTGCAGCACCTGAAACAGATTAATTAATTTCTCCACTTCTCGGTTCCTTATCTGTAAAGAGGCATAATAATATCTACCTTGCAGGTTTGTTCTGAGGATTAAATGAAAGTGACAGTGCTCAGCACATAGTGGGAAATCCACTAATGGTCTGTTATTTATAATTCACTCACTTGATAAGGGTTTAATGAAAACCTAGGATGTGCCCAAACTATTTGAGGAGCTGAAGACACAGTGCCTACCTATCCTTGGGAGATGGCCCCTTAATGAGAAATATAGGGGGTGCCTGTGACACTGTTGAGTTCCATTGCCAGGTGACATGGGACCAGTGCTGGAACAGAGCATGTCTGTGGGTGTTTTCTGAGGAGGACAAGAAAGAAGAGACTCAGTTGGGCCTTGAAAGAAAAGGGAAACCAAGGCAGCTGCTTGGGACTGGGGTTCTCCGGGCTTCTGGTCTCCTTTGCCCATTGCCTGGGCAGGTTGGAGGGTAGAAGAGATGAAGGAGGTTAGAGAGGCTGGGTGGCCAGGCTGAAGGCCTGCAAAGCCAAGAACAGGTCACCAGAGCTATGAAAGTACCAGGCCTCCCAGCCAGGGAGCGTTTGCTGCAAGGGGCTGGTTTTATAACCAGATTGGCCAGCTGCTGGGACCAGGGAATGGCCTCATCTGTGTAGGGATCTTACAGCACTCGGCAGGCAGCTGGCGCTTTCATCACCAAAATGTGGAGCATGGCTCTGTGTCTCTGGCCTTTGTTGGGGCACCAAAAACAATGCAGTGACACAAAGGGAGGAGCAGCCCATCATCTGCCTTAGCTAATTTCTGGGCCAATCTCCAATTCTGCTCCCGCTTTCCCTGGATCCTTCATGAGATGACTCTACCTGGGGACCCTGAGCTCTTGGCGTCTCCAGCCAAGACAGTTCCTCCAGGGACGTCTGTGAGTAGACATGTCATCCATGCAGGGGGGCCTCAGCAGCCCAGCATGCCAAAAGGCTCCTTGTTGGTGACACAGGCCAGCTGTCTCCATCTCCCTGGGCTCCAGGTTCTCTGGCTGCTGTTTAGCTGTTTAGCTTTGCGTTCCGTGTTTTCCAGGTTAATTAATCCTATTATTGTCATCTCTGCAGTCTATAATTAGGCACACTGTGCAATGATAATGTCCATCTTGCCTTTCTGATGTGCAAGCCACCAGTCACAGACAATTATTAATTATTGCTCTATTGGGTTGTGGGGCACACAAACATGGTGCATCCTTGGTCCCATTGCCTGGGATGCTAGCTGGAGTTTTGGAGTTGCTTTTTGGTTTCTGGGATTGCTACTGTTGGAGAGTCATCCAGTCAGCATGAGTGGGCCACACCACGGAGGGGAGGTCTCCTTAGGCAAGACCAAAGAGTAGGAACGTCCTCAGCCAGACTGGGACCTCTGGACCTCAGCCTTCCCATCTAGGCCTTTTCCCCACGGGTGGGCCCCTTGCTACCCTTGGCGATCCTGCTGCACTTTTCCTCAACACCTTCATGTGCCGTCCTTCAAAGGGTTTATGGACATGAAGACCATCAACACATTATTTTGAGCTATCTACTCTGTGCCCAGATCTTTGCAATGCTGTGTCATTTAATCATTGCAACAACCTTACGAGGTATGAACTATTATTCCCATTTTACAGATGAGAAATTTGGGACCAGGGGAGATGGAGTAACTTGAGAAGAGTTTGGGGCAACTTGAGACGTGAACCCCACTCGGTGTTACTTCAAAGCTGTCAAGAAACAAGCTGATTTCATGAAGGATGCAGGGAAATGGGCCTTTGAACCTAACTTGAGGCTAATGGAAAGCAGGATTAAGGAAGGGCTTCACGCTTTGGCTGGCAGGGAAGGGTAAGACAAAGCGTTCAGGCAGCAGGGCCACTGGGGCCACAGTGTGTGGACAAGTGGCTGCACCCTTCATGGTGTGTGTGTCACTTCCCTTACCCAGCTGGTGAGCAGGAGGCACCAGATGTAGTGGGCCAGGCCTGGGAGGTGTTCACGACTGTGGGACTTCCAGGGGGAAGAAGATGAGAGCAGGGCAGACGTAGCCTAAGCACACATGGGTCTGGGAGCAGATGAGGGAGGTTGGCCTTCTCTGTTGGTGACTTCTGGGCTTTGGAAGGTCCATGAGGAGTGTTGGACCCAGGGCCAGTCACCCTGTAATGCTGTGTACATCCCCCTCCATCCTGCTCTGTGTGCTCCTCCTACGGTAGTCCAGTTGGGGTCAAGGGAAAGGGTGGAGGGGACAGGCTGAGAAGCAGGCTGGACGTAAGGGATAGCATTCGGCCGGGGAAGGGCCAGGAGCCTGGCTCTGACCTGCCAGCTGCCAGCTGGATACAGACATCCTTCTGTTGGTGGTGGTGGCATGGATGGGAGTTTCAGGGCCTTCCTATGCCCCACACCTCCTGTCCCCTGCTGTATGAATCATGGGTTTTAGCTTCTGTTTTACATGGTGTTTTGACGTGTTGGAGAGGCCTTGTTGGCTCGGGGGAGACTGCACCTCCCAGGGCTTATTCCTAGAAACAGTCAACAACCAGCCTACCAATGCAGCTCTCAGGTGGAACCCATTATTCCCAAGCCCCTTCCCCCAGCCGGTTGTTTTCATCTACTCTTACTCACCAAAACAATGTTTCCTCTGCCCTGAATCCCCCCAGGGTCAGTACCAGACCACCATGACCCAGCCCATAGTCTAAAACCCACCGACATTACCATTCCTAAACTTGCTGGCTCTGCTCTGCCTGGCCTTTCCCAGCAAAGGCAATGAAAGCTGTGGCTGCCCCTTGCTCTGGTTCTGACAGACCCACGCAGTCCATCCCCACGTGGCTCTGTGTGGGAAGGTGTGACATGCCTCTCATGTCTGGAGGGACCTGTGAGTAACAATAAAATCTCTCAATGGCATTAGCCTCTCTGAGTCACCTCTCCGTCACCTCCATAAATTAAAATCCCACAAGTACATGTTGGAACGGTTGCCACCAGGGGAGGTCGGCTCAGGGTCCCCAGTGGAGCTATCTGGAGCCCCGATAGTGCCCCTCATGTCTGCATGGGGCTGACTGTGGTTGTCACTGGGGCCGTGGCACAGATTCTCAGCAGGGGCTGGGTTAGTGGGTGCTGACCCTTTTTAGTTTGTCTGGAGAGTCACAGGGGCACGACCAGTTCTGTGGCTACTTCTCAAGAGGTTTGGGGCCACCTGGTGACGACCTCTCATAGGAGAAGTGGAGGTGGCCCGGTCACTTATTCAGGGTGGGAAAAGACTGGGGAGGATGACTTTCTGTGAGGGGGGCACATATAAGGAGAAGCAGAGTGTCTCCCAGCCGCAGCCCTGGGAAGTAGAGCCAGTGCCCAGAGCCTCAGTTTCCCCGTCTGCCAAGTGGGGCTCAGAGCATTTGCCTCCTTTACAACACAGGATTTGAGCAGAGCTGACTTTGAGTGTCTGTGTCAGGGCGCTGTAGAAAGGAACATCTTCCTACTTTGGAAGCCTCATGACCGGAAGCTGAGAGAGGATCAGGGACAGCTGAGGTCAGGGAGGTGGCAGGAATCTTCCAATCCGGAGGAGGGACGGCCCGTTTTTGCAGAGGTTCAGTGACCTGTTCTGGGTCATCTGATTCAAGGAAAACTATTTCCTTGTAGCATCAAAGAGAGGATGAGGGGAGTTAAAAATTGCAGTAATGATACTGATGATAAACGCAACACAAATAAACAAGAGGACAAACCGGTGGCTCCTGGACCCAGAGGGGCCACGCTGACCTTGGGCTAGCACTGCTGCAGGTGGGAGGACTGCAGCCCGGTTCCTTAGGGTTTCTGTGGGGCCTGGGGTTTGCTCTTCTTGCCAACTCACGGGGTCCAAGGCCCCAGAGACGTCCTAGGCTGGAATGTCGTACAGGACTGGCCTGGCTGGGGAAGGTGCTTAAACCTTGGTTCCCAAATGGTGAAAAGGCCCAGTGTGGCTCTGCTGTGGCCACTTAGTCCTGTGGTGTCGAGATGCCTATGCATCCAGCCCAGAGAGCTAATGGCAGGGGGATGGGCACGACATGTTTATTTATAGCAGCTGGGGGCCTTGACATGCTTTCTCCAGGCTCAAAAAAGCTCCTGAAAAACCCCCTTTCCTTATTCATCCTTTCCTTCTCCCTCCTTCCCTTTCCCCTCTTTTCTTCCTCCTCGCCGTCTCCCTTCCTCCCTCCGACTCTTCCTCTGGTCTCCCTCCCTTCCCTTTTCTTTCCTTTCTTTGAACTCCTAATGATACAGCCCAGTACTAGGTTCCTGGCACACAGAGATGAATGAGGGCCAGTGTCTGCCCTTGAGGAATTTTAATTGGATGTCGGAGTCTGGAGAGCATTATTAAAAGTCACTGACCTGCAGAAACATATGAGCTTCCCTCTATCTGATTGGAAGCATGTCACTGTCTTATGAAACCTTAAGGGTGCTCTTGAATTCCTGCTGTTCCCAAAGGTTCCTGGGCATCTTTGCCCATTTTCTGCTGCTGTAACAGGATACTGCAGGGTTGTGTAAATTATAGACAATAGGAGTTTATTGAGCTCATGGTTCCAGAGCCTGGGAAGCTCAAGAACATAAGGCTGGCATGTGGTGGGAATGCATGAGACAGGGAGAGAGAAAACTGGGGTGAACTCATCCCTTTGATCAGGAACCCACTCTCAGGATAACTAACCTTCTCTCTTGATAATAGCATTAGTCCATCTAGGAGTGTGGTGTCCCCAAGATCTAATTACCCCTTAAAGTTCCCCCCTCTCAACACTTACAATGCCATTACATTTCAACATGAACTTTAGAGGGTACACTTCAACCATGGCACTGGGGAGGACACAGAAGCAGGCAGGACGGCAGTGCATTCGGACTGCACAGTTGCTTTCTGCATCTTAGTTGTGTGAGCCCAGAGGAGGGCCATTACCCCATCTAACTTCATTGAGGAGGTAACCTCATGTGATTCCCTGGCAAGGTTCCTGATTAGTCAGCTTTTTCTCTGCTTTGAAAAAAGGCCTGACCAGAACAATTTTAGAGGAGGAAAAGTTTATTTGAGGGCTCATGGTTTCAGAGGTCTCTATCCATAGACAGCAGACTATTCCTTGGGGTTCAAGGTGAGGCTGAACATCATGGCAGAAGAGTGTGGTGGAGGGAAGCAGCTCATGCAATGAACCTTCTTGCGTGAGCTTTTGGGGGACACCTCCAAACCATGTCACTGATGACCCTTTCCTTACCACCCCTGATCTCTGCCATTCTCAGGGAGAGCAGCCTGCACTGTGGGGAATAGGGTACCCACTCCGCCACCAGCTCAGGCAACTGCTGGCACATCCTGGTGCTTCCTGAGTTCCCCGCCTCTACTTCAGAGCTTTCTGCTGTGCCCCACGGGGACTTAATCTTTTACTGCTTCTTGGCTAATAGCACAGATGGTTGAGGTTCACCAAGTGGATCGTGAACTATGGGCTGGGGCTCTGTGCATAGGTCATTGCATTTGATCTTCGCTATTCTATGAGGTGGGACTCCAAGGGTGAGGACGTGGAGCACAGAATAACTCACCCCAAATGACTCTCTGGTCTCTTGGTGGTCCCCTGGGACTCCAGACCCAACCTGTGGAAGGTTGCACTTATATTCTCTCTGCCCTTTCCCTGCTGGCTCCTCGTCTGGTTGCATTCTGTCACTTTTTGCCCCAATCACCCAGCTGAGAACCCACTGTCCTATCAAATCAGTTGCTGACAATATCTATAGTTACTATTGATCTTCTCTGGGTAGCAGGTGTGGAGTTAGGACCCTCTGTGTGTAATTTTTAATCCTTAGAAAAGACTACGAGGTCGATGCTGCTGTTTTCCTTTAATAGACAGAAACCTGAGACCTGGAGAGGGTGAGGTGCTTTCCTGGGCCTTGCTAACGGGTTGCAGAGATGCAGCATACCCACGTCTGACTCCGAATGTCAGCTCTTCCCCAAGAGGCAGGGATGCCTCCCTCCTTGCTCAACCTTGCTGAATTCAGTGGATTGTTCTCTCATATCTAGACTCCAGCTACAGTGTGGCTGCAACAATGCACCTCCTCCAAGATGTCTACATCCTAATTTCTGAAGTCAGTGGATGTATTGGTGACATGGCAAGGAGGGGACTAGGTTGCAGATGCACTAAAGGTTGATAATTAGCAGACCTGGAAGTGAAGAGATGGTCCTGAATTATCCAAGTGGGCCCAATGTAATCGCTAGGGTTCTTTGAATGTGGAAGAAGGAGGCAAGAGAAAGTTGGAGGGAGATTTGAGGATGCTGTGCTGCTGGCTTTGAAGGTAGAAGGAGCCATGAGCCACAAGCCACCAGATGTGGGCAGCCTCTAGAAGCTGGAGAGGACAAGGAATTCCCCCTTAAGGAAACAGAATGCAACTCAACTCCACAGAAGCACCTTGGGGACAATTTTGGAAGCTGACCTCTAGAACTGTAAGATAATAGAACTGTAATAATAGAACTGTAAGATAATCTCTGTGGTTTGAAGCCACTCATTTGTGATTTGTCATAGCAGCAAGAAGAAACCATACAAGCCCTGTAGCCCCCAGCTCAGAACCTCCTTCTTTCTCTTTCTCTGTGGCCTCTACCTGCCCTCTGAGCTTTCTTCTAAAGGGCCCACCCTTCATCTCCACCTTCACATCTGCCAGGCTGCCAGCACCTGCCCCCAGAAGCTCAGCCTCCCTTCGTCCAGCACAGAGGAAGTCCCTGCTTCTTCAAGGGCCAGGGCCCCCAGAGGCCCTGCAGTCTTGGAGCCCCTCCCTTCCACGTGGCCTCTTCCTGAGTCAGCAGTTGCTCACTTTCAGGGGATTCCCCTTGTCACCCAGTCCCATTCTAGCTTCTGCCATTTTAATCCTCCTTCTCAAGTAAATGCAAGGGGCCTTGGCAGTAGCTGTTGCCTCTGCCCCAAATGCTATTCCTTAGGTATCCATGTGGCTTGTCCCCACGGGTGGTTAAGCCCCTGCCCACTGCCATCTCCTTAGAGACCATCTGGCTCCCTAGAGGACTAGCAGCCGCCACGTCTCTCTGGCTCCCCGTCTACACAGGACTCCACTGCCCGACTCTGCAGCCTCCTCCTTCCATTTGTTGATGGCCTCCTCATCTTTCTTGCTTAGCTCACTGCTCTAAGTCCAATGCCTGCACCAGTACCTGACAAAGGGTAGATGGCTGGAGAACGTTTGCTGGGAGAAGAATCATGTTGTCTCACTTTGAGTCCAGTATGGAAGCCTCTCGACCCCTACAGCTCAGCTCCTTCCTCCTCCCTGAGGTCCACATTCATCCTTCCAAACACTATTCAACACTTGATTTGGATGTGTGACAAGCACCTCAGACTTGGCCAACCTTCAGCCAGATCTCTGTTTCCTTCCCACACCTTCCAACCTGATCCTCCTTCCCTGCTGGGTTAAGCCAGACCCCAGCAATGATCCTCCTGGAGCCTCTCAATCTCCCGTCTTCCCCCCTCCCCCTCCCCCTCCCCCTTCCCCTCCCCCCTCCCGCCCCCGTCCTCCCTGCTCCTCATAACTGTCCCTTTGGCTTTCTCTCTTGCTTTCCCACAGCTCAGTCTGCACACAGCAGTCCAAGGATCTTTTTTTTAAAAAAAAATAATTAAAAACATTTTTACAGTAATTTTGTGCCAGGTGGTCTCTAAGGAGATGGCAGTGGGCAGGGGCTTAACCACCCGTGGGGACAAGCCACATGGATACCTAAGGAATAGCATTTGGGGCAGAGTTCTTGGGCATCCTTCACCCAGTTTTCCCCATTGCTGACATCTTGTGTTACTGTGGTACGACAAGCGAACACCATTCAGATGTCACTTGTCTTCCGCCCATGTCGTCTTCTTTCCAGGATCCCAGCCACGATCCTACATTACATCTAGTCGTATTGTCTAAGCCTCCTCTTGGCTGTGACAGAGTCTCAGACTTTCCCTGTTTCTGATGATCTAAGCTGCTTTGACAAGGATCCATCAGGCATTTTGCTGAATGCCCCCTGATGTGGGTTTATCTGATGTTTTCTTAAGTTTAGGCTTGAGTTTTGGGGGCAGGACGTCCCCTCATGTCAAGGAATCATTATGGTTTGTCGCTGTTGATGTTGACCTTGATCCGCTGGCTGGGGTAGAGCCTGCCAGCTCTGCCAAGTGACCTGCCTCTCTTCCCTGTGCACACTCTGCTCTTTGGAGCATCCTACACTGGAGGGGCAGAGAGAAAAGAAAACTCAACTCCACCTCCTGCTACTAGTATCTACATAAATTATTTGGAGTTCTGTATGGGAGATTTGTCTCTTCTTTCTTGTTTATTTATTAATTCATCATTTATTTACATCAGTGGGAACTCCTGGGCATTGACTTCATACTTGGGGTTATAATCCAATGCTTTGTTATTTATTCATCACTGAACTGTTCCAGCTCCGGCCTTCGGGAGTCCCTTCAGTTTGCCTCCTCTGTCCCTTTGACATGTCCTCATCTCTTTGTTTGGCACCAACTTTCTGACATTACAGGGTTCTGGGGGCTCATCTTTTATGTTTGCTGCCCCAGCCCTAGACGCAGCCATTTCTTCATGGAGCCTAGGAGTTCTTTGCTTGGAGAAATGGAGAGCTGGGTGCTGGTGTGCTCATGGGCAGGGGGCCAAGGATCTTTTGAAAATGCAAAACGAGACATCTTTTTCCCTTTAAAATAAAATGCACACTCCTGACCTTGGCCATATGTTCCTGGCCACCTTTTCAGTTTTGTTTTGAACCACTGTGCGGTCCTCTTGGACTCATTCCCGTTCTTCAGCTGGAACCATTGGACTCACTGTGACTTCTTGGGTCTTTGCCTGACTGGCCTCTCTTCAGACTCCAGGTCTCTGCTCTAAGCCTCTGCATCCACCTCCAGTGGAGCCAAAGGGTAAGGCTTTGTCTGCCAGGTTCACTGTTGTTTTCCAGCCCCCAGGAAAGCCTTAGGCACCAGAGAGGTGGGGGTGGATGGCTATCCCAAGCATTGCACTGTCCTGTTCCTTCTGCTCTCCGATGGAAGCATGTCCTCCCCTGGTGAGTGAAGGTGAGTGACGCCTTTGTCTGATTCCCCCTAATTCAGAAAACTGTCACTTGGACTTTTGCTCCTGTCACTCTTCCCGCGTGTCTCCATGAGCACATCTAACATGTGGGATTGTAGCTGACTTGAGAATGTGCCTCTTCCTCAAGGGCTGAACCTGGTCTTGCCCTCTGGGCTCTTTAGTTCAAGGTCTCACTATGCACTTGTCCAGGGATTTCTGGGACTCTCCCTTCACAACCATCTCCCAGCCATCCTCAGTGGAACCTCCCTGGGAAAGATGAGCCCTTTCCAGCCCTCACTAAGAGCTTGGACGACGGTAGCTAAGCTTGGGACCTATTTGCTTTCTCCTTCCCCTTCTCAGGTAGAAAGAAGCAGAGGGTGGAAAGTTCACCTCTAGCGAAGCTTTCTGGCATTTCCTTGCCTATGAAGGAGGTCCCTTCCTCCCCAGTCTTATCTTGAAATCTCCTTGATGTCTGCATTTTCCCCCCTCCCCACCTCTGAAGATCAATAATATTGTAGAAGTGAGAGATCAAAGTTTTTCAAGTGGCGGGTGTGCAGGTGTGGGGGTGGCGGGTGAGCAGGGGTGGGGGTGGCGGGTGAGCAGGGGTGGGGGTGGAGGGTGGAGGGTGGAGAGTTCCTGTTTAACTCATCCCCGGATGCTGCTTCCAGATTCATGCCCACTTGCTGGGTCACCTGCTCTCATCTCTTTCTTTCTCTCCTGGTTCCCTGTCCCATTTCCTCCATCCCTCCCTCTCTTTCCCATAAACAAAGCCACAGCCTAAAAACATCTTGTAAAGCACATTATAAAATGCTTCTAATAAATCCCTAACAGCCTTGGCCATAACCAGCTGAAAGAAAGGTGATTATGACACCAAAGTGTCAGGTTAGAACAACAAATTGGGCCATGCGAGCAGGGATTTATCCCTCTTTGTAAGTGTGCTATAAAGGTCCATATAATTTCACAAATAAATACGAACATTGCTTAGTAAATGGCTCCTGGATTTAGAGCTCCAGGACCATGGGAAGGAGCACATTAGCACCCACGGTGCAATTTCAGATGTAGGGCAGATCAGCCCGGGGACACCAACCAGATAGCCCTCAGCCCTACCACTGCCCCTTCTCAAGTGTGTGGGGTACCCAGCTCCAGGGAAGCAGGAGGGCTGGGTTGCTGCTGAGGTCTAGGACCAGAGATGGAGGTCAGGTGGGGCCTCGTGGATTCTGGGGTTCTCAGGATAGTCCCTAAGCCTGGGGCTCTCGGGCTTGGGATGAGCAGGAAAGATCAAAGAAGTGGGCAGACTCTGGGGAGCACTGTCAGGGCCAGGAGACTTGGCAACCCAGGCTTGGGGGACCATCCATTCCAGTTTGCCAATGACTCCAATTTTTCCTAGGATGCTGGACCTCTGGATTGGGCCCCGAGAGGGGTGTCCACCTGGCTTGTCAGAGAATCATGAATCTGGTCACTGCTTTCATACCTGCTGCCTTGGGGGAAGGGTGGCCCCAGAAACGAGGTTTGGAGAACACGATGGTAAGAGGAGGTGGGGGGCTTCAGAGAGAATGGAATTGATTAGTGTCAGTGTTTTTCAACTCCGGCTGCACTTGAAGTGATTCGAAAACGCTTTCAGTTTCTGGCCCTATTTCAGGCTGCTAAATCAGAATTTCCAAGGTGGGGTCCAGACACTGGTGCTGCTCCAGGCTTCCCCAGGTGATTCTGACCAGGGAGGCAGGAGGGCTGGGGTCTAGGACCAGAGATGGAGGTCATGTGGGCCCTCCGATGTGATGCAGGGCCAGTGAGGGCCCCCAATGCTGCTCCTTGAACGTACCTTCTTGGTGCTTTGGAGGAGCTGTTGTTGGCTCCGTGGAGTCTCTTTTCCGTCATTGCCATCTTCCCTCTGGCCCCCTTGTTTAAATACCAAATCACATCCACTCAAGCAAACCATATTGGCTCCATCAGTCATGGAGCCGTCAGGAGCGCTGGCTGACCCTTTCGCCATCTGGTGCGTTTCTGTGGCAGACACAGCCTAAATCAGAAATGATGTCCTGGATTTCCAGACCAAAGATGTTACAAAGAGGAGAGGCCATCCTCACAAGCATTCTTCTTTATAGCGGAGATAGAGGTGCGACGGACCTGGGTGGAACATGGATGTCTTTGTCCCTTCTCCATGCTTGATGGCTGGTGTGGTAGCCGAGGACTACTTCCCCTTTCCCTCTGGTGACCAGCAGGGACTGGCTGGAAGAGCACACAGATTCCACATTTAAGCCCCGTGTGATCTTCTGCTCACTGGAAATTTTGTTTTTTCCTGCACAGGACAGAGATTTGGATTTTGACTGTGAGGTGGCGGTGGCTCCCTATTAGGGCCTGTCAAAGAGGGTGGCTGGATATATAAAGGTTCCCAGGAGAGGGAGTTTGGTCTCCATGGAAACCTGACTTGGGTGTGCAAGGACCTCGGCTCATGTCCGGCTTCTGCCTTGAGACTTGCTCTCATTGGTTCTAGGTTACAGTTCTCTGAACTCTAGCTCCTACTGCATGCAGCCCCAGGTCTGTCTCTGCTCCCTGTAACAATGGTGGCTTCATTACTCAATGCTCTGTCCTCTCAGAAAGCAGCCTGCAGCCAGGGTCTCAGTGGATGCTGACTTGCATTATTCTCTCATTCTTTTATGAGTGTGGAAAATACATAGAGATTTAGAGTCAGAGCTTGTGTCCCAGAGCCATTTCTCTTAAATTTTCATCTAGTAAAAATCATGGAACCCTTTTTATCCTCAGTTTTTTTTTCCTCTGGAAAATGAGAGTAAGAGAATTGTGGATCCATGAGGTGTGTACTGTTACATATGGTAGCACCTATCTGACGCCTGATGTGATCATTAGATCACTATGTCTTTTCCCAACTAGTCTTTTCCTTCATATGGCTATTGACTAAATCTCTATCTATCTATCTATCTATCTATCTATCTATCTATCTATCTATCTGTCTGTCTGTCTATCTTTCTATCTATCTAATGATCTCATGCAGGTGCCATACTCAATTATTCTAGTTACTTCTCTAGATCTATTGGACCTTTAGCTCCCACCTAGACTCACTCTTCTGTGCTAGACCACAGAGCACCTACCCTGCTTCTCCATGGGGCCATTGACACCAGCCATTCTCCTCCTCTTTGCCCTTCTAAGGCCTTGCCTTCTTTCAGGAGCTCAGTTCAAGTTCAACCTTTCAAGGTGCACGTTGAGGCAGGAAGGCTGGGATTTCATTAACTTGGAGCTGGAGAGGGAAGGAAAGGGGAGCATGGGGGACAGTTGTTTATCATGGCCATCCCATCTCAGAGGGCCTCCCACTCAACTCCAGCTGACTTTTCCCAGGTCATCTTCCTTGGACCCTACTGTCCAAGCGGAAGGTCCTCCTTCTTTATACACTCATCTCCAGAACTCACTTCCAGACCTAGCCCTGCCACTCCAGTGGGAAGGAGTGACTTCCTTCACACTTACTGTGACCCCCTTCACGCTTTCCACCCGTATGTTTTTATATGATCTCTTGTCTGGGAATTTCCTCCTGGTTCCTCCATGTCCACCCGACCCTGCTCCACTATGATCTGGAAAGCTGACCTCCATGGACTCTTGCTCTTTGGATTCAGTTTGGATTTAGCCAGCACCATGGGCCGGCTGGAGATAAGGGGCGGAGGAGAGTGCACAGGGACTGCCTCTTCCCTGAGCTCTTTGCCTGCGATCCTGAAGCTTTATTATGTGAACCACTCCCTACAGTTCTGCTCTGGCTTCTCCCATGTCTCCTTGTTCTGGCCTCTTCAGGCCTAGAGGGAGGTACGTATTATGCTTTGTGTTTTTCCCTGAGCTCTTCCCACATATTTTAAAATAATACTCTCATTAAACTCTCCTCAATTATCCAGCTTGAGTGTGCCATCTGCTTCCTGCTGAGACCCCAACTGATACAGCTTTTGAAGGTGCAGTATCCAATTTAACACTGTAGTATGTATTGTTTGATGTCGTCCTTCAGTTGTTTATCTCACGCACATCAGGGTTAGGTTCTTAAGGGAAACACGACAATCATCCAGCTCTTTTTGGTGTCCCTAGATTTGACAAAGTGCTCGCCTTATGCTGGGCATGAAGCCAATGCCCACAGAATTGCCTGGGAGGAGGGATGTTGTGTTTGGAGACTTCTCACTTTCTCTCTTCACTGTCCCTGCTGAGGTCTATGGGCCTAGTGGCTGCTGAGAAAGAAGTGCTGAGCAGGTGGGCAGTGGGACAAACCTGGGCTGGAAACGAAGCTCACCCCATGGGCTGAGAGAGGCCCTGGGGCAGGGCTCCTGTGACTTGGGAGTGAGTGCAGGCAGATCATACCTCTTCTCCTGAGAGTACAGGGTGATAGAGGGTAGCATGTGTAGCCTGGTAGGGCAGGAAGTGGCATGTGGCATTGTGTCTTCTGAATGGCAGGTCGGTGAAGCCTGGAGATGGAGAGTCTACTGTCAGGAAGAGAATAGAGGCCTGATTGTGAAGTCATACGTTGTCTGAACTAGAAGGGACCTTCAGGGTATCCAGTCCTGTATCATCCAATATGGCAGCCACTTGAAATTATATTGTGCTTACTGAGTCCTTGAAATGTGACCTGAATTGGCATGTACTCCCAGTGTAATTATATACGCTGCCAGATTTCAAACCCAGTATGCCAACAAACCAACCAAAAGTTATATTGCTTCATTAAAAACTTTTATATGCATCAGGTGTGGAAGTGATAATGTGTTTTCTGTATTTCATTCAATGATACATTAATTATTTAATTAATGATTAATTATCTAAAAATTTATTATTCCAATTCATTTTCTACATTTCTTTTAATTTTTTTTTTTAGTGTGGTTACTAGAAAATGCAGAATCACACCTGTGTCCTGCATTGTATTTCCACTGGGCAGCACTGGTCTTGTTCAACCCTTTTATTTTACAGATGAGAAGCCTAAGGTGAGGGGAAGGGAAGAAATTGCTAAGATATCATCACTAGTGGAGACTTAGCAGGAAGAACCGGGAGGGGTACACCTTGTTTCACTGCAACAATTATTTTTTAACAAACTATGATGGAAGATTCCAGTAACCTGTCCCCTAAAGTGTAGCTCAAGTTTAGCTTGGGTTTGGGACCTTGATGGACATTTGGATATTTGGAATGGAGGCCTGGGACGTTTCTTCCAAGCAACCAGCATGCCCTACCATGAATCCCATCTCTGGAGGGCTGTCTCTAGGGTGGGTTTTTGGTTCTGTTAGGTGGGAGGGGTCCTTTCCACACATGACCCAAGGCCCAGGGAAATTAGACAGGAAGTGACGGAAGAGCTGAAAGGCTGTTGAGCACTCTCCCTCACCACCACCATCACACTGGTGTTGACCGAGGCTGGCCAGACTTCCAGAGAGTCCCCTAATGCTGCAGGATTCAGCGATAGATCAAGAATACTTGATTCTGCAAGTATTCCTCAAGCAGGTCCTCTGCATCTAGGCTAAGAACAGAAGATATCATTCCTGGGCTCTGTGACTTTATCGTCTGGGACAAGATAACCCATCACACGTGGACAACTCAAGAGCAATGACAGACAGCAAAGGAAGGTCTCAAGGGTAGGTCATCCAGACTACAATTGAGGTGTGGTGGTTCGTTGCTCATGAAGCTAGCCTGGTTCAGTGAAAGTATCTGGCATAGGGTCTTGGCATACCTTGAGTTCTGCTACTAGCAAATTCAGTCATCTGGACAGAACATATCCCCTTCAGCCTGTGTCCTCATTTGCTCAAGGAGGTAATCCCTGCCGTCTGGTACCCATTCTCAGAGTGGATGGGTATTGTGAGCATGTCACACATGGCCCAGAAAGGGCTGCCACCTAGGGCTGAGGTTCCAGAACCTCTGTAGGCAGGGAGGGGGGGGAACTCATGAGGGAGGCTAGCTATGTCATTTATCTTGCTCAAGGGGATGCTTCTGAGTGTGAAAAGGGATGCTATTAATATTAAAATTGGGACAAAGTTTGGGGAGAAGGATGGTTCTGTATAAATAGGACGTATGGTTAGGAGCTTTCTGAGGTCTTGACATAGATAAGATTGAGTGCAATCTGTCCTGCAGGGCTTTGTGGTCGGGGTTAGGGGCCAGGGTAGGAGGTGAGGCAGGAAGGCATGCTGTGAGTGCACTGACTGAGACAGAAGCAAGGCTCTTAAGTAAGACCCTGAAGCCTTAGGCACTGACCTCCCAGGGCTCTCTAGAATCTGAAATGGGAACGTGGCTAGTGACAGGATGGGACAAGTCATGCCTCACCATTGCCACCACAGGTGAGCGTTTGCGTGGGTGTCCTCTGGCTTCTGGTGGAAGGAAGCCTGCTGCTTAGAAACCCCCTGGAAGGGGTTCAAGAATGTTCCCGTGTCAACCATGTTCTCTGGCTACAGGGTAGAGGCTGGGACCCTCAGTGCCCCCAGGGCCTGCAGCCCAAACAATGGCTCTGTTGAACCCACCAGTCCTTGGGCAGCAGGAAGCCCTCTGTCCAAACCCTACACATAAAGAGAGTCTTGGAAGAGGTGCCCCCATGACCTCTAGCCGGGCAGCACAAGGGGCTGATTCTTCCTGGGTGCGGGGCTGTGGCGGGAGGGATGGTACAGTGGCTTTGACTCTAGAGAAACATGAGTGGCCCAGTGTTCCAGCCTTGGGCCTGCGGCAATCTCTGTTCCCACTGATGACTTCATGGGATTGTCCTTCGCGTCCCCTTGGTCAGCCTGGGAAGACAGAACCCTTTCTTCCTCTTGCTGCAGCTCCGGTGGGTGAGGTCTGGCATGGAGTGTGGAACTCACTGCCACTCACAACCACCCCCCTCCATTCCTCTGTCAATCTCTCACAGCTTTGGGGCCTGCAGGGATTTCCAGACAGCACACAGCCGGGCTTCCTGCCAGGTGAAGTGGTAAACCCTCCCCTCCCCACGGGCCCCTCTGTTTTCTCATCTATTCTCCGGTGGCCACTGTCGGCCCTGCATCCTGGGATTCCGCTTCCTGCACTCAGTTAACAAACATGGTGGCCCCGGATGCCAGTCATTGTTGAGGGCACAGAGGGACCAGTTCCTCCTTGGAAGAGTCCCAAGCAGAGTCTCTGGTGCTTCATGGCTGCCTCTAAGTGGACCCGAGGGCTTTCTCTTCTCCAACTCTCTCTTTCATGAGGCTCCTTAGGCTTGAGGGGGTCTGGGGCAGACCTTCCGGACTCTAGGGAAGTAGAGGCAGGTCTAGGCCTCTAGCACTATAGTTTCCCCTTCCTGCACTTAGTTGGTCCCATGGGAAAATCTTCACCAATTCCTGGAGAGAGGGCCAGCCTTCCCTCTCCTTAGGGATGAGGCCCCACGTTTTAAGGATGTTTGGCACATGGACTCAGACATGACCACCGTGATGGAAGACATTATTGTAGTAACAGATCGTAGAACCAGGTGGCAGGGCACACAGGGGCTTCATCGGGAAGTACGTCAGTTGAGAAGTAGAGGGAGCCGAGGGGGAAATGTGGGGCAGAACCTTCACTGTGGTTCCATGGAGAGCCCGGGCAAGCAGGGTGAGTAGGCGTGGGTCAGGCTAGTGTGAATAATGACAATGGGCTATCCCCAGGTTCTTGGTCCCTGATCCTGGTGATTGGGCACGTGGATGGTGGCCAGGAATGAGGTGTCAGAACTTGTGCCTGATTTGCTGTCTCTAGGAATCAGCCAGTGCTGGAGGGCTGCAGGTCAAATACCAAATACAGAAACATCTAGTTTGTTGTTCCACCCTCCTCTTCCCCAGAGCTTAGAGAAAGTCTGGCAGTTCTGCTACAATTACCTTCGATTGCCCTCTTCTCTGCCTTTTGGAATCTGATTCAAACACTGAGGACTCTTTTGGGCAGTCTTGGCTCACCCAGCTGTGGGGACCCCCATTGAGATTGTCCTCATCTTCCACAGTACCTGTCTGTCCCTCTGCAGAACCCCCACTGTTTTGTGCCAAAGCTTGGGTTGGTTGTGTTGAAGTTTGCCCCACTCCCCAGGAGCCCAGGGGTCCTCAGGGATCCTCCTTGTCCTGTACCCCTTACAGTGCCTGACACAGATGTGGCACCCACAGCAGGTCCTAACGGTGTTGGTAGGATAATTAGCCATTGGGATATGCCCTAACTCATTGGGCGGAGGGGTAGGGGGTGCGTCACAGTGCCTGCTGTGTGGTGTCCTTCTTGAGAAAACAGCAGGGTGTGTGAAGTGTGGGGACCCAGCAAACCATTTGTGTTGTCATGACTGAGTCTGCAGGAATTCTAGTACCTGGGCTTGTGGGAACCCGCTGGCCCCTGGACTCCTCCACAGCATCTGTGCTTGCATTTTGCTGAGGAAAGAAGGTCCAAGGGATGGATCAGGCTTAGGGGTTGCTCTACAGTGGGGCAGGTCAAGAGACTGAGCAGAGATGGACAGTCTCTGTTGGTCAACACTGCAGTTCAACAAACTGGTGTCCACCAGCTCTCATGCCCTGCCGCTGCCCATGGCCTTCATAAGGCTGCCTCTGCACCCTTCCTTCCCCTGTGGTTGGGGCCTCTTAAATCTCTCGCAGGGCAAAGTCTCCCAGTCTCCACCAGACTGGTCATGGGGCAAGCAATTTAAGTTGTCCTAGGCCATCAGCCCTGTGGCAAATGTGACTCAGATCTTGTTCCCTGACACCTGGTGGCTGGGCTGCAATGCGGTTCCTGGTGCCCAGTCCTTTGCTGTCTCTCCTCACTCACTCCCCTGCCAGGCTGCCCTGGCCTGGAGTGGTTGCCCCAGCTGCTGACTCTAGACTTGACAGTGACAACAGCGGTAGCTCCCGTCACTCCTACTCTTATTATCATTATCAGCACTAACAGCAGCCACGACAATCCTACTAACTATCATTTTCTCAATAGAGACACGGGCCACGGCAATGGCCAAGTGATTCCGCTTGCTCTGTGCTGGTGCCATCACACCTTCTTCTTCTTAGTTGATTCTCACAGTGATCAGATGAGGCAGACACTTTTATCTTTCATCTCCTTTCCACAGAAGGAAGCTGGGACCCAGGGAAGTTAAGTTACTTCCCAAGGTCACCCAGCTTTAAGTGGAGATCAGAATTCAGTCTCACTTGTGTCCTTCTGCATGCTCAGCTGTCACAGCTCCATGCTGCATTGCTGAGTGTCTAGTCTAGTGGCCCCCTTAATCTGTGAGCACTCCTGTCCTTTAAGCCAGGGCTCCTCTGCCCTCCTCTGTGGGTCCTCTGGCACCCTGTCTTCTTCCCACAAAGCTCTTGTCACATGGATTTTCTGTGGCTTGTCTCTAGACAGTGGGCCCCATGAGGGCAAGGGCAGGGCAACTCTTTTTTTCTCCATGGTAACGGAGAGCCCAACGCAGAACAGATGCACGGAATTGATGGAATTAGTGAGTAGCCACCGCTTGGGCCCCGTCCAGTTGTGTCATGAGGTACAGTCCTGGACTTGGTCCATGCCACATATCAGTGCACAGCTGACAGGCAACCCTGCCCTGCCCACTTCGCTCCCCCTGCCCCCTCCAGAGCTGGTTGCAGGCAGCCCCTCTCTCTGGTTCTGGACTCCAATGGGAAGTGACATCTCTTCCGTCTCGACCTATCTTCCCCCTTCCCTGGGGACTCACAGCCCCAAAGCTGATTGAGAAGGACAAGCCCTACTCCCACTGAGACCAACATGCCAGAGGAAGGGCCAGAGCCACCCCACCCCGCAGGACCCGGGCAGGCCAGCCAGCTTTGACGTTTTTGACTGCAGCCTCTCAGGCTGGGCCTGGTCCCCACGGGCTTGGTGCTTCTCTCAAGCCACAACCCGGAGGGCCCTTTTCCTGGTGGTCTTTTCTTTCCCTCCCAGCACAAGGCTGGGAATTCTGGGGTCCCAGCTGGACTCAGTTCAAGACACTGGGAGGAACCTGGAAGCTTTTGCCCTGAGCCTCAGCATTTGAGGACATGGGAGCCACCACTGGAGTCCTTGTCCAAGTGAGTCTCCAGGTCCAGGCAGGTGAACCCCCTGAACCCACATGCAAGAGAAGAGGAACCCGTAGGTACAGCCAGGCAGAAGTGGCCAGGGAGCTGCCCAGGGCCAGAGGAGGTTGGACATGTGGGCAGGTGGTCCTGGAGGGATTTCTGAGAGGAGGCAGAAACGACTACGATGGCTTTAAAACCAGGCTGTGAATCTGGAAGTGCCCGGAGCCAACACCCCTCATGGAACTGGAATTGGTGTTCCACCAGGCTCTTCCTGGGCTCCGACTCCTGTGCTCTAGAGCCTCTGCTCTGCTGGTTTGTGCATCAGTCCATGGACCGCTGAGCACTTGTTGGTGGCTGTGCAGTGCCCTCCTGGGCTCTGCTGGCACTCTCGCTGGAGAGGTGGGCAGCACAGATGGACACGCACCCTGGCATGCTGGGAGCCAGCGTTCTTCCGTGAGGTGCAGACTCTCTTGGGAGGTAGAGGGTAGCACCATAAAGTACCGATGGAACAGCAGACTAACGTCAGGGGGGACTGGAGGAGAGAGGAAGCCACACCGGCCGCAGTGACAGGTGTCTTGTAGGAGGTGGCTTTGTGAGTGTGAGAGGAAAGAGTCCCTGGACTGGACGTGATAACGCCACAGGCTCTGGTTCCAGCAAGGCCACCTGGCTCAGATTCTGAGCACGACCTTGCTTGCTGTGGCTGTGGACCCAGTGCTACTGCAACACCCTGCGGCCACCCTGACGGGGACGTCAGCCTACTAAAGACAGCGGGTGACGGGAGATGGGATGTCCGTGTTTCCACCCTCCATTCCTCTCCCCTCCTCCCTTCCGTCTTTCCTTTGCCAGGGACTGTTCACCCACTAAACGAAAGACACCACCCTTGTCCTCCGGGGCGTGGTCTTCATTGTCACCAAGCCTGGCCTTGGTTTCTCAAATGTGAAATGAGACTCCTTCTGGCTCCAGAGCTTTGAACTCACGAAACTTACAGCTGTAACTGGGCTGGTTGAGGCCGGAGAAGGAACGCTGAGGACCTGTCCCATCCTGGGGACACACACACCACACATACCCCACCCCCCCACCCATCACCACCATTAACAGGGAAATAGGAAAAATCAGAGCAGCCTCCGTGGCCTGTGGAGTGACCCACACCTCCCCAGGCCGCAGCTGGCTTCTCTGCATCAGGCGAGGCCTCCTGGGATCCTGGCCCCACAGCCCGTGCATCCAGGTGTCCTGCACCACTCTTGCCTTGCCTGCGGGCATCACAGGGAGGCCTGGCTGCCTGCGTGTTGGAGGGCTAGTTCACTGGTGTCCCTTCGCCGAGGACTGAACACCAAAACAATTACTGCTTAATTTCAAGCGAGAGGAGCACTGAAGGAGGCACGGTGTGACCTTCTCCCGTCTGTGTCTGTGGATAGAGATATACAGACATTGGAATTTATTTCCCCGGGGACACAAGTGCCATCGCGCTGCCAGCTGGGTTTGTGTTTGGAGCTGTTTGTGTACAGTGTTATGTGTGATTTATTTCCCCAGGGAAGATCAGCTAAGATGGCGCATCTGACTCCTAGTCGAGCTTTCTTTTTTATTTTTTAAAACTCAAGCCAATCCACCTTCCACCCCGAAAGGAAAATCGTCTCGTGCAGCCTGCGGCCTTGGGACTGGCTTCTTTGAACTTCACAATGTCTCCACAGGAAATGTGGACTCTGGGCCCTGCCAAGTCCCCTGGGACCCCCTCATGCCTCACCCTCTTCCTGTTGGAGATCTGGTTCAGGTGTGTGTGCAGGTGCGTGCAGATGACGGGGGCCAAGGACACACTGCTGGGCTGGTCCTGCCTTTTGCCGCCCTTCTTTAGGGGGGCTCTGAAGGAGTCCATCCTGTGCCTTTGATTGCTCTGCCTGCATTTTCCAAGGAATGTCCTCAGGTGGCCTCCACCCTCACTTCCAGCTCTGCCTTCAATCCCCACTTTTCTCAGCAAGAGCCTCTCAGTGGGATAGTTCTCTGGACCCCAAAGTAAATAAATAAGAGCTCTAGTTCTGCATCCCAGTCCTCCCCTGTGCCTGATGGCTGGGAGACAGAAATATTTAGAAGGTACTATTTAATTAGTTAGCAAATGCGACACTTTAATTTCGTAAATGCAGTGGGCACACGTGCCCACCCACCTCTTCCGGTTGCCATAACAACTTTAAATTTCATTTGTGGTCTCTGCTGCTGTGTTCCCTTTGATTGTGTATACACTGTGCTGGGTTGTCTGTGAGTGAATGCGTGCGATTTCTTTCCTCGTCCTTCTCTTCTCCAGCCCTTCCCTTGCTGCTATTCCCTTCCTCTGTGGAGGCTCCCTTCTCCCCTCCATTGTCTTTACATCTCCCCCTGTGTTCATTTTTAGGGTAGAAATATCTTCTTCTGTTTCCAGGATCCATGAACCAAGAGTTCTCAAAGGTCTATCAGGTACCTTAAACAAAAGTGAGCTCAGTGATAGGATTTCAGGGACACCAAGAAGCCCCCTGAGAGCCCCCAAATATCCATCTAGCTCAAATGTCGTGGTGCCTGGAATTTCCCCATGGAGAATTCATAATCTTTTTTAAAATCACTTTTTAAATTGACAAAAAATTGCATGTATTTATAGTGGGTGTCATGATGTTTTGATATATGTATATATTGTGAAATGATTAAAGCAAACTAATTAGCAAATCTATCACCTCATATACTTAACATTTAGAATCGGCTCTCAGCAATTTTCCAGGATGCAGTATATTAATTCGAGTCACTATGCTGCACAACAGACCTCTAGAAGTTAACTCCCCTACCCTTGTACTCTTGGATCATCATCTCCTCCTTCCTGCTGCCCCTGACCAGCCCCTAGTAATCACCATTCTGCTCTCTGCCTCTATGAAGCTGACTTTTTTAGATTTCACATATAAAAAGATCAGGTAGTGCTTGCATTTCTGTGAATGGCTTGTTTCACTTAGCATGATGTCCTTCAGCTTAATCCAAATGCAAATTGGATTCTGTTTCCAGTTAACAAATGATAGGACTTCACTCTGTTTAGGGTGAACTAGCATTCTATTGTGTTACACTCCCTTTGTCTACTCATTCATCATGGACACTTGGGTGGATGCCACACCTTGGCTATTGTGCATAGTGCTGCACAATAATGGGAGCGCAGATGTCTTTGCCACTGATATCATTTCTTTGGATATGCCCAGTGGTGGGATTGTTTCAGCACATGTTCTATTTCTTAAGTTTCTGAGGAACATCTGCATTGTTCTCCATAAAGGCTGTGCTAGTTTACATTCTCAACAACTGTGTACAAGGCTGCCAGTTTTTTTGTCCCAAATCCTTCTTGACACTTGTTATTATTATTGTTATTATTTTTAATAGCCATTTTAATGATCACAAGATGTTTTTTTTTTCATTGTGGTTTTAATTTGCATTTCCCTGGTAATCACTGTGATCACCAGAGAAATTTTTCACAAACCTGATGCTCATTTGTATATCTTCTGTTGAGAAATGTCTATTTGGGTCTTTTGCTTATTTTAAAATCAACTTATTTATTTTCTTGCTATGGAGTTTGGATTCTATTAACTTCTTATCAGATGTACATTTTGCAAATGTTCCCTTCCAATACGGAGGTTCTCTCTTTACTTTGTTGGCTTATTCCTTTGCTATGCAGAAGCTCTTTAGTTCCATACAATTCCATTTGTCATTTTTTTCTTTATTTGCCTTACTTTTGGGTTCATATCCAAAATATCTTTGCCAAGACCAATGTCAAGAAATTTTTTTTCCCCAAGAGTCCTAAAATTCATCTGGAAGAATAAAAGACCCAGAATAATCAACCCTCAAAAAACAACGCTGGAGGCATCACAATACCTGAGTTCAGATTACACTACAGAGCTATAGTAAGAAAACCTGCAAGGTACTGGCATAAAAACAGGCACATATTTCTTCTTCTGTGAAGTGTCTGTTCAGTTCCTTAGCCCATTTATTGATTGGGTTATTTGTTCTTTTGGTGTTACGTTTTTTGAGTTCTTTATATATCCTGGAAATTAATGCTCTATCTGAGGTGCATGTAGTGAAGATTCTTTTTCCGTTCTGTAGGCTGTCTCTTCACATTACTGATTGTTTCCTTTTCTGAGAAGAAGCTTTCTAGTTTGAATTCATCCCATATTGTTTCTTGATTTTACTTCTTGCACTTCTTGTTAAAGAAGTTAGATCCTAGGCCGACACAGTGAAGATTTAGGACTTTTTTTTTTCTATTAGGCACAGGGTCTCTATTCTAATGCCTAAGTCTCTGATCCACTTTGAATTGAGTTTCATGCAGGGTGAGAGATAGAGGTTTGACTTCATTTTGTTACATGTGGATTTCCAATTTTCCCAGCACCATTTGTTGAATAGGCTATCTTTTCTCTAGTGAATGATTTGGTGCCTTTGTCTAGTAGGAGTTAACTGTGTTTATGTGGGTTTGCCTTGATCAACAAGGATATGAAAAATGTTCAACATCTTTAGCAATTAGTAAAATGCAAATAAAAACTACCCTAAAGATTTCATCTCACCCCAATTAGAATGGCATTTGTCAAGAATACAAACAACAATAAATATTGGTGAGGATGTGGGGAAAACTATATACTCATACATTGTTGGTGGGAATGCACATTGGTGCAACCACTATGGAAAGCAGTATGGAGATTCCCCAGAAAACTTGAAATGAAACCACCATATGACCCAGCTACCCTACTCCTCAGTTTATACACAAATGACTTAAAATCAGCATATTACCATGATGTAGCCACATCAATGTTTATAGCAGCTCAACTCACAATAGCGAAACGATGGAACCAAACTAGGCACCTTTCAAAAGATGATTGGATAAAAAAATGTGGTAGATATATATGATGGAATATTAGTCAGCCTTAGAGAAGAATGAAATTATGGCATTTGCTGGTAAGTGTATGGAGCTGGAGAATATAATGCTTAGAAAAGAAGCCAATCCCCAAAAACCAAAGGCCAAATGTTTTCTCAGATATACAGATGCTAATTCACAATAAGGAGGGGCTGCTAGGGAAGAATAGGATTACTTTAGACTAGGCAGAGGGGAGTGAAGGGAGGGGAGGGGCATGGGGTAGGAAGGATAGTAGAATGAATCGGAAATCATTATTACCCTATGAACATATATAACTATACAATCAATGGAATTCTACATCATATACAACCAGAAGAATAAGAAATTGTACTCTATCTAAATATGATGTATCAAAATGCATTCTGCAGTCATGTACCACTAATTAGAACAACAACAAATAAAACAGACACATAGACCAATGGTACAGAATAGAAGACATGGAAAAATCCACATATCTACAGTCATCTGATCCTTGAAAAAGTTGCCAAAAACATACATTGGAGAAAACCCAGCCCTTTAACAAATGGTGCTGGGAAAACTGGTTATCTATATGTAAAGAAATGAGACTAAATCCTCATCTCTCACTCTGCACAAAAAAATCAACTCAAAGTGGGTTAAAAATCTAGGAATTAGACCAGAAATTTATGGTCAATACTCAAGCATATGGGCACAGACAATGCTCTTTGGGTCAAAAATTAATAAATGGGATGGCATCAAACTAAAAAGCTTTGCACATCAAAGGAAACAATTAAGAGAAAACCTAAAGAATGGGAGAAAATATTTGCTAGCTACTCTTCTGACAGAGGATTAATTTCTGGAATATACAAAGAACTCAAAAAAATTTGGCATCAAAACAAAACAAAACAAAATGAATAACCCAATTACTAAATGGGCAAATGAACTAAACAGACACTTCAAAAAGAAGAAATACAAATGACCATCAAATGTATTAAAAAAATGTTTAAAATCATTAGCAATTAGGGAAATGCAAATCAAAACTAAACTGATATTTCATCTCACGCCAGTCAGAATGGCAGTCATCAAGAATACAAACGATAATAAATGCTGGAGAGGATGTAGAGAAAAAGGAATCAGTACAGAGTTTCCTCAAAAAACTAGATATGAAATCACCATATTATCCAGTTACACCACTCCTTGGTATTACATAGTAGTAAGATTATGGAACCAGCCCAGGAGCCCTTCAATGGAGGAAATGATAAAGAAAATGTGGTATATATACAGATTGGCATTTTATTTAGCCCTAAAGAAAAATGAAATTATGTCATTTGTAGGAAAATGGATGGAACTTGAGACCATTATGTTAAGTGAAATAAGCCAAACTCAGGTCAAGGGTCACGTGTTTTCTCTCATATATGGGGTAAAAGGGAAAGGAGGGAGGGGGAATCTCATGAAAAGTAAAGAGAGATCAGGGGGATAGAGGAAAGGGACCAGGGGATGGAAGGAGGAGTGGGAGGAGGGGGAAGTGCGGGGAGTGGTTTTGGCCAGTTATATTGTGTGCATGTGCTAATATGTAACAACAGATCCCACCACGATGTACCACTGTAAAAAAAATGTGGAGGAAAGAACAAGTTCTTTCTCATAGGTTTTCTTCTAATAAGTTTTACATTTTCAGAGCTTATGTTTAAGTCTCTAAACCTATTTTTATATATGACGAGAGATCATTTCATTCTTCTACCTGTGGCTATCCAGTTTTAACACCATTGTTTGAAGAGATTGTTGTTCCCCATTGTATGTTTTTGGCATCTTTACTGAAGACCAGTTGGCTGTAGATTCGTGGTTTTATTTTGGGCTCTCTGTTCTGTCCCACTGGCCTGTGTGTCTGTGTGTGACAGTACCATGCTATTTGGATTAGCACTGTAGCATCTTTTGAAATCAGGTAGCGTGGTCCCTCCAGCTTTGTATTTTCTGTTCTAGGTGGCTTTGGCTAGTTTGGATTCTTATTTGTTTCCAAATGAATTTTTGGATTTTTTAAAAAAAGATATTTTGATAGAGATTTCATTAAATTTGATAAGAGATTTCTATAGTTTGATTTGGGTAGTATGGCTACTTTAATGTTGTGTTCAGTCCCTGCACATAGAATATTTTTCATTTATTTGGGTCTTCCGCAATTTCTTTCTTTCTTGTTTTATAGTTTAGAGTACACAATTCTTTCACCTTCTTTGTTAAGTTCATTCATAAGTATTTTATTTTTTGAGTAAATATTGTAATTGGGGTAGTTTTCTTGATTTCCTGTTTGCATAGTTCATTGTTAGTGTACAGAGACACAACCAATTTTTGTATGTCAGTTTTGCAATACATACAAACCCTTAAGGAACACAACTCAAACCATATCCAAACCATCACCAAGTCCAGTGGAGAAAATAACTCAACGTGCCTCTGACCACTGGACTTTTAAAACCTTTATGATGTGGCAGGCTCCGAGACTTTGTAGGGATTATCTGCCACCACTACTAAGGTACAGGTACCTTACCAGGGATTCTGAGTTCTGCTACTTCCTGTTCACCAGAAATATCATGATGACGTTACCACTATAATGGACCAGTCTGATGTACTGGGCAAAGTTCAGAAAACCAGAATCTCTTTGAGCTATATTGGAACAGAGAGTAGGAGACTTAGACAGACCAAGGATGACCATTCCTATGTAGAGCCGTGCATGCCCAGGGAACGCAAAGTGTTTCTGATCCTCCCTGAGGGGGAATTTAAAAAATACATTCACTAGACTAAAAACCACACACTGAATGTGGATCTGTTCTACTCAATATATCTGGCAAAAGAATTGTAATTGAGATACCACTTGGTGAAGTCCGAGAGTTCACTTCATCTGCCGTGAGCCATCTGATTTTGCTACTGGATTAAGTGGAGGCATGATGGGGACCCACTGCTGCCTTCCACTGCCTTGAGTCCTTTAAGACTTTGAAGCTGGCACTAGTCTCAATCATTCCGTCTAAGATGCACTGTGATTTTACTCTCTTGGCTCCAGTGTGCGTGTGGTGTGTGTGTGTGTGTGTGTGTGTGTGTGTGTGTGTGCTTGTGTGTGAGTCATGGGGAAGTGCTCTCACGTGAATGCACTCGTCACAATCCAGCTTTTATTCCACCTACCCAGTGCAAGCCTCCCAAGGTCCATTCCCAGCATCACAGTTTCAGAGATTCAGTGCATGGTCAGCTGTCTCCATTGCTCTGGGCCTGAGGTAAGCAGAACCTCATGGTGGAGTCGTGGGGAGGAAGTTGCTCTCCTCATGGCAGTCGGGAAGCAAGGGGGACGGTGCGGGAGAAGCCAAGGCGACACAATACAATCCCCAAGGGATCGTCCAAGTGACCTGCTTCTTCCAGCCATGCCTCATCTGCCTGTAGTTAGCATGCAGCACAGCCATCCTTTCAAATGATGAATCCATAAACTGGATCAGTCCACTGGTTTAGGTTACAGCTCTCAGAATCTGATAATCTTACTTCTGAACATTGTCACATTGTCACCTGCGCTTTTGGGAGGACACATCATTTTCAAACCATAATAGCAGTCATCTTCAGAAGAGATTTAGCTGGAAAAATGTTTTTGCTTCTAAAAGAGCACTTGAACACCACTGATCTAATCTGCGAAGCTCTGGTTTATCTACTTTTGGGTTGAATCTATTTGGCAAGATGGAGGGCCAGGCTTTGGGACAGCTGATATCCTTTGCTAAAGTCCTGGCACATAAGGAACAGCTCTTGGTCTTCTTGGGAGTAACTGTCCTTTTAAATGTGTCTTTCTCCTATCCTCTGTCAGTCAAGAGCAGGCCGGAATTTTTAGCACTTGGTCATGATGCATCTCCTGCATATTTACATCAGAAAGCGACTCTGCAGGAAGTGCCGGGAGAAGGTGTCGATCCATTTCCAAGTTTTAGAGATTCCAGCAGGTCTCTGATCCATGCTCCCTTGCCCCTCTTTTCACAAGAGGAATCCATTTGGGGCCAGAAGACTTCTTCCTGACTGGCCTCTGCTCGCCTAGCACCTTGGACAGTGACACAGGAGGCCGTCTCCAACACGATTTCTCTCAGGGGAACAATTTACTCTCTGCTCTGTGCCTGTCAGCAGAGCTCTTAAATTTCGAGGACAGTTGGATGAAATTGGATGTAGCCGATTTGCATCTTCAAATCGGTTTTGTACACACAGGCGCGTGCACTGACATCTCTGGGGACGGGGGAGGAACGGTATCTGATGGCTCATGGGCATTGAGATGTCAGTTTGCTCTGCTTTTGTCTTTGGGCATGGGCCTACGACGTAACCTTGCACCTCAGTTTCTTTTTATGGAAATCGGAGGTGAACTGGGCGATCTCTGAGGTCTCTTTCAGCTCTAGTGTTCTATCGCTTTATATCTGTGGGGAAAGAGGCTGGGAAGAAAACCAATGGTCCGTGCTCCACTGCGAGGCTGAGTTGCAGCTCAAATGGGGACAGTAAAACTGCTTTGCACAGCCTTGGCCTCAGACCCAGGCTCTGTCTGCATGGCAGGCTGGTGAGCAGACCTCGAAGTTCTGTGCAGGGAGAGGGAGTGGCCCCCTTGCCTTCAGGATGACCCGCTGCAGGCTCTGTGTAGCTATGGTGGATGGTGCAGGGTACAGAAGGTCCTTGTGTCTCTTGATTTCATCCCCTGTAAAGACGCAGAAGGAACCCCTCCTCACGGGTGGAGAGGAATGACCAGAAGTACCCTGAGTCACAGGCATTCATCTGTTTTAGCTTCCAGATCCTCTGCTTGCTGCTGGGGTCCTGGAACAGGAGTGGTAGGTCTGGGCAAGAGCCCTTCATAGGACGTTCTTGTCCCCTCGTCTTCTTTCTCTTCCACAGCTCCCGCAGCTCAAGGACTTTCCCCTGTGCAGTTGTCCTCTCTTTCTCTTTCTCCTGCATCATTAATTTTTACCTCTATACTCTCTGCTGGAATATTCCCATCAGGATACAAACAGGCTATCATATCTTCAATCTTCAAAAAATGAGTCTCCCGGCCCCCTGCATCCCCACCGCTCAACTTCTCTGCTGGCTTTGACAGCAGAACTTACCAGTACCCCTTGTCTCTACTTCTTCACCTCTGATTCTCCTGTGAGCTGTTCTGACCAGCGTCCATTCTTGTACCTCTGAGAAGGGCCCCGGATGGCGTTGTCTGTTGCTAATTTCAGAGGTCGATGCACAGGTCCTCACGCTGTCAGGTGGCCACATTCGCCACAGTGGGTCACTGTGTTTCTTGAAACACGCCCTTCCCTTGGTTCAGGGGGATTCTTTAGCAGTCATCTTGCTGGGGTTTCTGTGTCTTTCTGACCTCTTAATATTGGAGGTCCCTGGGCTCCGTTCTCAGAGCTCTTCTTTCCGTTGTAAATGCGTATCCCCAGGCCCGGCTCCGAACCTCTCTTCTGATTACAGTCTGATACGTGGAGCTGGCTTGTGATTTCATAGGCACCTTGAACTGAACATATTCCAAACCAAACCCGGCTTACAAAACGGCCATGCAGCTTTCTCTATTTTAGGAATAGGAAAATCAATTTTTCCAGGGATTCCAACCACAGAAACCTTAAAATCATCTTTGACATCTCTCCTTCTCTTCCTTCCCACTTGCAGCCTGTTAGCAAAGCAAGGCAGATGGACCTTCAAAACTGACCTGCCTCCGGCCCCCTCCCCACGCCCACCACGGCTCTGGGAGCAGGTCACCGTGACCTCCTGCCGGTCACAACACTCCACTAACTGCTTCCCTTGTTTCCGTCCTTCCTTCTTAGAGTTTAGGATGATGATTAAGGTTTAGAAGGTTACTTTCAAAATATATCAGATCATGTCACAACTCAGTGCAAAACAATTTAATAGATTTCCATCTCTCTCAGTGGAAGTTCCACAGGATCTGGGCCCTCCTACCTCTTTGACCTCCTTGTGTCCTTTGTCACTCCATTCCTGCCATGTTGCACTGGAATGTGCCCAGTGTAACCCCAGCCCAGGACCTTTGCACCTGCTGTTCCCGCTCTCTGGAATGTTCTTCTCCAACACAGTCACATTGTACCCTCCCTCCCTCTATCCCTCCCTCCCTCCTTCCCTCCCTTCCTCCCTTCCCTCCCTCTGCACAAATGGCACCTCCTCAGAGATCCTTGAACGTGTAATGTTAAACATCACCTTTGTCATTTTCTATCCCCACAAACTTTTCTTCTTTAAATTTAACAGCTTTATTGAGGTATAATTGACACACAGTAAACTACACCGATTTATAAGTTTTGACGTACGGATACATCAGCGAAACCATCCTCACAATCAAGATAATGAGCCTATCCATCACTCCCAGACGTTCCCTCACGCTGCTCCCTGGTCCCTCCCTTCCGCTTCTTCCCCATACACAGCAATTACTGATCTGCCTTCTGTCATGATAGATTACTTTACTTCTTCAAGAATCTAATATAAGTGGAACCACCCACCATGTATTCTTTTTTTTTTTGGCTGGTTTCCTTCACTGGGGTATAATTGTTTTGAGATTCTTCCGTGTTAGAGCAGGTATCAGTAATTCATTCCTTTTTACTGTTGAGTACTATTCCCCTGAATGTGTATCTATTCACCCATTGCCATCCAGGGTATTTCTAGGTTTTGCCATGATACATAAAGACGCTATAAGAATGCTTTGTATACTCATGCTATTTTCTTTCTCCTGGGTAAATAGCTGGGACAGAAATGACTGAGACATATGATAGGTGGATGCCTAATTTTTCAAGAAACTGTCGGACTGTTTTCCAACATGGCTGGAGCATTTGACCAACCAACCAGCAGTGTGTGCAAGTTTCGTTTCTCCAAATCTTTGCCGGCACTTCCAGCAATTTTAAAAGGTGTATGGTGATATCTTAAGTGGTTTCAATTATGAATTTCCTTAACAATGAATTCTGTTTAGCATCTTTCCATGTGCTTATTTGCCATTCAAATGCCTTATATGGTGAAGTGTCTGTTGCATTTTTCTTTTTTTTTTGTCTGTTGCATTAGTTTTCTGTGTCCCTGTCACAAATATCATGGCTGACAACAACACACGTTTGCATGCTCACAGTTGCTGTGGGTTGGAGCCGGGCAAGGCTTAGCGAAGCCCTCAGCTTGGTGAGTCTCCAGGCTGCAACCAATGGCCAGCCAGGCTGATCTCACCTCTGAATATTTGACCAGAGTGGACTCTACTTCCAGGCTCTTCAGGTCATTGGTAGAATTTGCCTCCTTGCAGCTGTTGATTGGGGGCCTGGCTCCTTACTAGTCTCCTCTGGATGCTGCTCCTAGATCTCACCTCTGAATATTTGACCAGAGTGGACTCTACTTCCAGGCTCTTCAGGTCATTGGTAGAATTTGCCTCCTTGCGGCTGTTGATTGGGGGCCTGGCTCCTTACTAGTCTCCTCTGGATGCTGCTCCTAGATCCTCAGGGCTGTTTGTAGTTCCCCGCCTTACGGATCATCCACAGGCCATTTCAGGACGCGGTCTCCTGCTCCGTTGAGGCCAGGTGGTCTCTCTCTAGTCTGCTAAGGGGGATGTTCATGGGAGTGATATTCCACCACCTTTTTCACCTTCTGCTGGTTGAAAGCTAGTCTCAGTTTCAACCTGTGCCCAAGAGGAGTGATGATAACTCTCCTTGTCTCATCCACAGACATCTTAGGGAGTGTTTATTCATGCACGGTCCTATTGGGTTGTCTATTTTTTTATTATTGAATTTGGAGAGTTCATTATACATTCTGGAGATGAGTTCTTTATTATATTTTCATTTTCCTTTCAGTCCACGACATGTCTTTTCATCCCTTTAGCTGTGTCTTTCAAGGATCAGAAGGTTTAGGTTTTGATGAAGTTTGATTTGTGGGTTCTTTCTTCATAGCTCAAGCTTTTGTTTTAGGATCTAAGAAATTTTTGCTTAACCCAGGTCCTAAATGTTTCTCCTATATTTTCTTCTGAAAGTTGTATAGTTGTAGATTTTACATTTAGATTTTTTTTAACAGTATTGTGGGCTGAATCCAGGGCCTTGTGCATGCTGAGTGAGTTCTCTACCACTGGGCTAAGCCCCAGTCCCATGATCTGCTTTAAATCAATTTTGTAGATTATGCCAAGATCGAGAACAGGGTTTATTATTTTTTTGCATATGTACCTCTAATTGTTGGCATCATTCTACAGTTTAATTGTAATGTCTTTGCCTGATTTTGGCATTAGGAATAACAGTGACCTCTGAGAATGAACTGGGAAGTATTACTCTTCTTCAATTTTCTGGGAGAATTTGTATAATATGGATATTGTCTCTTCTTGGAAATTTTCATTAAAAGATTCCAGCGCCTCTTCCCTCTAGCGGCTTGCTATCTGAGGGAAGAGGCACGTATGTGCCGAGGAGACAACAGGGACACTGGGGGAAGAAAAGACATACCGAGTCACATGTGCAGCGATAAAGGGTAGGAGCCCAGTGTATTGTGGGAATCAACAAAATAAATAAAACAAGGAGACAAATCCCCCCCCACCAAAAATTAAAAAAAAAGAGATTCAGCGAAACTATTTGAGTCTAAAATTTTCTTTGTGGGAAGAAATTTATTTCATAGATAAAAGGTTGTTCAAGTTATCAATTTCTTGATTTTGCTTGGGTACTTTGTATATTTCAAAGAATATGTATCTTTCATTGAAGTTGCCTTGTTTATTGGCATAAAAATTTCCACAATAGTCTATTACCTTTTTAATATTTGTAGAATCTGTAGTAATGTAATTTTTATCATATATGGTATTAATATTTTTATTTTCTCTATTTTTTCCTCACCAGTCTGGTTATAAATTTAATTTTATTTTCTGAACAAACGATCTTTCAGGTTCACAGATTTTTCTAAATTGCTTTCCTGTTTTCTATTTCATTAATTTTAATTCAAATTTCTATAATTTCCTTTCCATTACTTTTTTTGTCATTTATTTTATTTTTGATGATCAATCTTTTTTATTGGTTTTATTTTTTTAAATACATGACAGCAGAATGCATCACAATTCTTATTACACATATAGAACAATTTTTCATATCTCTGTATATAAAGTATGTTCACATCAATTCATGTCTTCATACATGTACTTTGGATAATGATGTCCATTACATTCCACCATCCTTGCTAATCCCCTGCCCCCTCCCGTCCCCTCCCACCCCTCTGCCCTATCTAGAGTTCATCTATTCCTCCCATGCTCCCCCTCCCTACCCAACTAGGGGTCTGTCACCTTATATCAGAGAAAACATTTGGCATTTGTTGTTTTGGGATTGGCTAACTTCTTTTAGCATTATCTTCTCCAATACCATCATTTACCTGCAAATGCCATGATTTTATTCTCTTATATTGCCAAGTAATATTCCATTATGTATATATGCCACATTTTTTTATCCATTCATCCACTGAAGGGCATCTAGTTTGGTTCCACAGTTTAGGTATTGTGAATTGTGTTGCTATAAACATTGATGTGGCTGTGTCCCTGTAGCATGCTGTTTTTAAGTCCTTTGAGTATAGTGTGAGAAGAGTGATAACTGGGTCAAATGGTGATTCCATTCCAAGATTTCCAAGGAATCTCCATACTACTTTCCATATTATTTGCACCAATTTGCAGTCCCACCAACAATGTATGAGTGTGCCTTTCCCCCCACATCCTCGCCAACACTTGTTTTTCTTTATAATAGCTGCCATTCTGACTGGAGTGAGATAGTATCTTAGAGTAGTTTTGATTTTCACTTCTCTAATTGCTAGAGATGATGCACATTTCTTTATATATTTGTTGATTGATTGAATATCCTCTTCTGAGAAGTGTCTGTTCATGTCCTTGGTGCATTTATTGATTGGGTTATTCAATTTTGGTGCTTAGCTAGAGATTAGTGCTCTATCTGATGTGTGGTGGGTAAAAGTTTGCTCCCAGGATGTAGGCTCTCTGTTCACCTCACAGATTGTTTCTTTTGCTGAGAAGAAACTTTTTGTAAGAGTCCATCCCATTTATTGATTATTGGTTTTAATTCTTGTGCTATAGGAGTCTTATTAAGGAAGTTGGGGCCTAATTCCACATGATGGAGATTGGGGCCTACTTTTTCTTTTATTAGATGCAGGGGCTCTGGTTGTATTCCTAAGTTCTTGATCCATTTTGAATTGAGTTTTGTGCATGGTGAGAGATAGGGGTTTAATTTCATTTTGTTGCATAGGGATTTCCAGTTTTCCCAGCACCATTTGTTGGAGAGGCTATCTTTTCTCCAATGCATGTTTTTGGCGCCTTTGTCTAATATAAGATAATTGTAATTTTGTAGGTTAGTCTCTGTGTCCTCTTCTCTGTACCATTGGTCTACCTGCCTGTTTTGGTGCCAATCCCAGACTGTTTTTGTTACTGTTGTTCTGTAGTATAGTTGAAGGTCTGGTATAGTGATACCACCTGCTTCACTCTTCCTGCTTAGGATTGCTTTAGCTATTCTGGGTCTCTAATTTTTCCAGATGAATTTCATGATTGCTTTTTCTATTTCTATGAGGAATGCCATTTGGATTTTGATTGGAATTGCATTAAATCTGTATAGTGCTTTTGGAAGTATGGTCATTTTGATAGTATTATTTCTGCCTATCCAGGAGCATGGGAGATCTTTCCATCTTCTAAGGTCTTCTTTGATTTCTTTCTTTAGGGTTCTATAGTTTTCATTGTATAGATCTTTCACTTCTTTCATTAAGTTGATTCCCAAGTATATTTTTTTTTCTTTTTTTGAGGCTATTGTAAATGGGGTAGTTTTCCTCATTTCCATCTCAGGGGATTTGTCACTGATATAAAGAAATGCCTTTGATTTATGGGTATTGATTTTATATCCTGCTACTTTGCTGAATTAGATTTCTAGTTCTAGAAGTTTTCTGGTGGAACTTTTTGGGTCTTTTAGGTATAGAATCATATCATCAGCAAATAGTGCTAATTTAAGTTCTTCTTTTCCTATGTGTATCCCTTTAATTTCTTTCATCTATCTAAATGCTCTGACCAGTGTTTCAAGGACTATGTTAAATAGAAGTGGTGAAAGAGGGCATCCCTGAGGGAATGACTTCAATTTTTCTCCATTTGCAATGATGTTGGTCTGGGGCTTAGTGTAGATAGCCTTTGCGATGTTGAGATATGTTCCTGTTATCCCTGGTTTTTCTAGTTTTTCGAACATGAGGGGGTGCTGTATTTTGTCAAATACTTTTTATGCATCTAGAGATGATCATATGATTCTTATCTTTGAGTCTATTGATGTGGTGAATTACATTTATTGATTTCCATATGTTGAACCAACCTTGCATCCCTGGGATGAATCCCACTTGATCATCTGATATGTTTTTATACTTGATTTGCCAGAATGTTGTTGAGAATTTTTGCATCTATGTTCATAAAAGATATTAGTCTAAATTTTTCTTTTCTTGATGTGTCTTTGTCTGGTTTTGGAATCAGGGTGATAATGGCCTCATAGAATGAGTTTGGAAGTGCTGCCTCTTTTTCTATTTCCTGAAATAAATGGAAGAGTACTGGTATTAGTTCTTCTTTAAAGGTCTTGTAGAACTCAGCTGTGTATCCATCTGGTCCTGGGCTTTTCTTGCTTGGTAGGCTTCTGATGGTGTCTTCTATTTCATCACTTGATATTGGTCTGTTTAAATTGTGTATATCTTCCTGATTCAGTCTGGGCAAGTCATACGACTTAAGAAATTCATCAATGCCTTCTCTATCTTCTATTTTATTGGAGTATAATTTTTCAAAATAATTTCTAATTAACCTCTGTATTTCTGTAGTGTTTTTTCTGATATTACTTTTTTTTTTATCATGTCTCTCCTCTTCATTAGAGTGGCTAAAGGTCTGTCAATTTTATTTATTTTTTCAAAGAACCAACTTTTTATTTTGTCAATTTTTTAAATTGTTTCTTCTGTTTTGATTTCATTGATTTCAAAGCTCTATTTTTAATTATTTCTTGCCTTCTACTGCTTTTGCTATTGATTTGTTCTTCTTTTTCTAGGGCTTTGAGATGTAAAGTGAGGTCATTTATTTGTTAACTTTTTCTTCTTTTAAGGAATGAACAACTCTGTGCAATGAACGTTCCTCTTAGAACTGCTCCCATAGTGTCCCAGAGATTTCAATATGTTGTGTCTATGTTCTCATTTATCTGTAAGAATTTTTTAATCTCCTCTTTGTTGTCTTCTGTAACCCATTGTTCATTCAGTAGCATATGTTTAGTCTCCAGGTACTGGAGACTCATTTTTTTATTTTGTCATTGATTTTCAATTTCATTCCATTATGATCTGATAAAAGACATGGTAGTATCTCTATTTTTTTGTATTTGCTAAGAGTTGCTTTGTGGTATAGTATATGGTCTATTTTAGAGAAGGATCCATGTGCTGCTGAGAAGAAAGTGTATCTGCTTGATGTAGGTTGAAATATTCTATATGTGTCATTAAGTCTAAGTTATTGATTGTATTATTGAGTTCCATAGATTATTTATTCAACTTTTGTTTTGAAGATCTATCCAGTGGTTAGAGAGGTGTGTTAAAGTCACCCAAGATTATTGTGTTGTGATTAATTTGACTTTTGAAGTTGAAAAGAATGTTTGATGAGCATAGTTGCACCATTGTTTGGGGCATATATATTTATGATTGTTATGTCTTGTTGGTTTCTGGTTCCCTTGAGCAGTATGTAGTGTCCTTCTTTATGCCTTTTGATTAACTTTGGCTTGAAGTCTACTTTATTTGATCCGAGGATGGAAACCCCTGCTTGCTTCCACAGTCTGTGTGAGGGGTATGATTTGTCCCAACCTTTCACCTTCAGTCTGTGTATGTCTTTACCTATCAGATGAGTCTTCTGGAGGCAACATATTGTTGGGTCTTTTTTTTAAAATCCAATCTGCTAGTCTATGTCTTTTGATTGGTGAGTTTAAGCCATTAGCATCCAGGGATACTATTGAGACATGTTTTGTATTCCCAGCCATATTTGTTTACTTTTGTTATTTAACTTGACTTGATTTTCTTTTTTGATTAGTTTTTCCTTTAGGGTACTACCTCCCTCTGCTGATTTTCATTTTTTTTTTTTAATTTCCTCTTCATGGAATATTTTTCCAAGGATGTTTTGTAGTGTTGGTTTTCTTGGCATAAATTCTTTTAACTTTTTATAGTGGAAGGTTTTTTATTTCATCTTCAAATCTAAAGCTTAATTTTGCTGGACACAAGATTCTTGGTTGGCACCCATTTTCTTTCAGAGCTTGATATATGTTGTTCCAGGATCTTCTAGCTTTCAGGGTCTGTGTTGAAAAATCTGCTGTTATCCCATTTGGTTTTCCTTTATATGTAATCTGATTTCTTCTTCTTGTGGCTTTAAAAATTCTCTCCTTATTTTGTAGATTGGGCATTTTCATTATAATGTGCCTTGGCATGGATCTGTTGTGATTTTGTACGTTTGGTATCCTGTAGGCTTCTTGAATTTGGATTTCCAATTCATTCTTCATATTTGGAAAGTTTTCTGATTTTATTTCATTGAATCGATTGTTCATTCCTTTGGTTTGGACCTCTGTGCCTTCCTGTATCTCAACAACTCTTAAAATTTGGTCTTTTTATGCTATCCCATATTTCTTGAATGTTCTTGATTTTCTTCTTTGATTAGTTTTTCCTTTAGGGAACTACCTCCCTCATGGTTTCTTACCATTATCACTGTGTGGTCTATATTTTTTTCAGGATTCTCTATTTTGTCTTCATTGTCTGATGTCCTATCTTCCAAGTGGTCTACTCTGTTGGTGATGCTTTCATTTGAGCTTTTAATTTGGTTTATTATTTCTTTCATTTCACAGACTTCTGTTTGTTTTATTAAAGCTCCTCTGTCTCCCTGTTGAGGTGATCTTTTGCTTCCTGTATTTGTTTATGTAGCTCCTTGTCAAAGTGCTCTTTTTATTCCTGTATTTCCTCTCTTATGTCTTCCTTGAGTTTCCAGAACACTTTAACCATGTACATCCTGAACTCCTTCTCTGCCATTCCTCCTGCTGTGGCTGCCAATTATCCTAATGATGCGGTGTCTCATTTGTTTGGGGCACTTTCTTCCCTTGTCTTTTCATGTTGTCTGTGGGTCTTCCTTTCCTCTCTGTGGGTCTAGATTGTTATTGTTTTTACCCTGTAGGTTTGTAGTGCTCTTGTAGGGTTCCAAGACCTCTCCTTTGTGGGGAAGGACAATGTTAACAGATCCCAATATCAACAATATGCCACCTATGAACACTTTGTTGTTATTAAGACGTTTACAGTTTAGTCTTGATGTACAGAAATGTTGGATTCAATTATTATCTAAAATATAATCAGTAGCTTTTTAAAAAGGTTTACAGTTTCTGACAGTGAGGTGGGGTGTAGGACGATATGCTGAGGAGGTAGGATGTGAGGATATAGAGTTAAAATACCTTAGGAAGTGTGAAGAAGAAGTCTAGTGAAGAGGGTTAGTAGCAAGAGAATAGACAGGGAGTAATTTAGGGTAGGCAAGTACGTGGGATGACAGTAGAGTACATAAAACAAGCACACATGTGTATTTAGAAAAATACAGATGTTAAAACAGTAAAATTTGGAGGGGGAAAGAAAAATGAAAGAATAAAAAGGAAAAGAAAAAAAAGGCATATACAACACCTCCATATTATATTATTCAGATGACTCAGTCCTCAAAGTCCTATTTCATGCAAAGTTCTTGGTTTCACTTATGTTGGGGATGTGAGGGCTGGAGGATGGAGGGGTAGACGAGAAAAAACCAACCAACCAACAAACAAAAACACTAGAAGGAAGAAGCCAGGGTTGTAGCTCACTTTGGAGATCTGCATCTTTCCGGCTTCTCTTTTCACCAAGTAGGTGGGTTGTCTGTTGTAAGCTGGTGTCTCTGCCTTCAGGATGGTGGAGATAACCAGGCTGGGAAGACTGGTCCTGGCACAGGGTGCCTGGATGCACCCGCCAGTCCCTGCAGAAAGACTGCACCTCACAGGTCTCTTTTGGGACCATGTGCTCATATGACGTAAGCACATATGATGTGAGCGCTGGGTACTGGCTCCCTCTCTTGCGCCTGGAGATTTCCAATTCCTGGTCTCTCCCTCTCCCCTAGCAGTCAGTTCCCAATTGAGGAAATTCTCACCCTGGGGCTCCTGTGGGCTGCACACCTGTGTTGGGCAACTACCGTGGTGGGTTATGGCCGCTGGGGAGTGGGGAAGGTTGGAAACCTGGTACCTGGCTGATGGAGATCCCATCTGGGAACTGTCCCAGCTAAATGGCGAGAATGTTGAGTCAAGATGGCGGCAACCTGCTTTCAGCGCCTGGGTGTCTGGGGAGGTGGGGGGATCCTGGTGAGGTGGGGGGAGCCAGGTGAGGTGGGGAAGCCATGCAATGGTATTGTGCTGTGGATAGGTGGCAGCTGAGTGACCTGCGGGGGAACAGAGCAAAGTCTTGGCGACCTGCAGATGTGTTGACAGGTGACTCTGCTCAGGTGCTTGCCGAGTCTTGTGTGGACTGGAGCTTGGGGCTTTGGGTCCTGCTCAACGCTGGGCGTCCTACTCTAACGCTGGGCCCAGAGCCTCATGTGGTGGTCACAGTGCAGGTGATTTCTGTGGAGAGCAGCTGGACAGGGTCCTCTAACACTCTCAGAGATGGAGTAGTCCACTAGGTGAGATTTGCTGGTCTGGCTGCGTGGGCCTGGGGCGGCTCACTCCCTTCTGGCCGCCATGTTGGGCCCCTTTTGGAGTTTAGTTAGCTTTTGTTTGTTTGTTTTGTTTCTAGAGGTGGAAACTGAGGATTCAAAGAATTTCCTCGAGTCTGAAAATGTGTTTAATGTTGTTACACATTTCCCAACGAGCAGTCTTCAGTCCTCATCCTGCAGATTTTACTTCATTGTGTTTGCATTTTTATTCAGATCAAAATCTTTTCTCTTTTCCATTTTGATTTATTCTTTCACTTGTGGATTGTTTTGAAGTGGTTAGCAAATATCTGAGGATTTTCCAGAGATCTTTCTGTCCTTTACTTCTAAATGAATTCCATTGTAGTTAGAGAATATAATTTGTCTGACTTGAATCCTTTAGAATTTATTCAGACTTAAATTTCTGGCCCTGAATGTGGTCTATCCTGGCATGTGCTCTGTGTGGGCCTAGAGGAAATGTGCATTCTGCTTTTGTTGGTCGGAGTTTTCAGGAAACCTCAAGTAAGTCGAGTTGGTTGATAGTTAGCTTCAGTCACCCATGTCCATATTGATTTCCTGTCTCTTCCTTCTATCAGCTATTGAGAATGAAACATTGAAATTCCTGACTGTATGGTGAATTTGTCTATTTATCATTGCAGTTTTAGTTTCATGTATATTGAAGTTTTTTCAGGTCATCTTTTGGGGATTGCTACATCTTCTTGATGAATTGCCTCCTCTGTTATTAGGGAACAACCTGCTTTACCTCTGATAGTCCTTGCTCCGTAACTAAAATATTAGCCACCCCAAGTTTTAGGGGGTCATTTTATCATGTTATATGATTTTGCTTTTAACATATTTGTTCTTTTCAATTTAAAGTGTGTTTCTTGTAGGCAGCAGCAAATTAGTCATGCTTTTTTTTTCTCATTCTAACAATCTCTGCCTTTTAATTGGAGAATTTAGAACTTTATATTTAATGTGATTATTAGTAAAGTTAGGTTTAAATCTATTTTCTTGTTAGTTTTCTATTGTTTTGTTTGTTTTTTCTCTTTTCTACCTTCTTTCGGAGTAATTGATTATTTTTATTATCTTATTTGTAAATTAATGATAACTTTTCCATTTTGTTCCTTTAGTGTTTGCTTTAGCTTCTATAATACATGTATTTAATTTGTCAGCCTAACTTTAAGTGTTGTTGTAAGTACTTCATGTACAGTGCAAGAACCTTACAGAAGTGTACGTCTATTTCTGTCTGATGTTCATTGTGCTCCTGTTGCCACACATTTTACTTTTGCATGTTACAAACCTCACACAATGAAGCTGTTACTTTTGTGTAACTATCATCTTTAAAATGCACTTAAATAATAGGCGACACATCTTACATGTTCACCCATGCCATTACCATAGCGGGAACTCTTCATTTTCTTTCATGGACCTATATTTCCATTTAGTTTCATTTTCCTTCTGCCTGCAGAATTTCTTTAACATTTCTTCTACTCCTGGTGATGGTGATGAATTCTTTCAGCTTTTGTAGGTCTCAAAAGTCATTATTCTGCCTTTGGTTTTGAAAGATATTTTTGCTTCTGTAGAATTCTACCTTGACAAATTTTTCTTCCAGTAACATAAAGATGTTGCTTCACTGCTTTGTGGCTCGCATTGTTTCTGATGAAATATCTGCTGTCATATTATCCTTATTTCACTATATAGAACATGTTGGGCTTCTTCTTCTTGCTGCTTTTAAAGGTTTTCTCTTTATCATTGGTTTTGGAGCAATTTGACTAGGATGTATCTTTCTGTAATTGTCTTCACATTCTTGTGCTTGGGGTTCATTGAGATTCTCAAGTCTATGGATTTATAACTTTTATCAAATTTGGAAAAAATTGAGCCTTTTTTCCCCCAAATATTTTTCTTTCCTCCTCCTTTTTTGGCTTCAATCACAAATACATGCAGACACTTTAAGTTGTTCCATAGCTTCTCCCAAATTATTTTTTTTCTCTCAGTTTTATTTTGGATAGTTTCTACTGATATGTATTTATCATTTTTGAATATTTTGTGCTGCAATGTCTAATCAGTATTAATCCAATGCCATATATTTAATCTCACATACTGTAGTTTTAATCTCTAGAATTCCTTTTGTTATATCTTTTATGTCTCTAGTTTTTTTGAGTTACAGCCATACAAGAACTTTCAAATATCCTTATCTGTTAATTCCAATATCTGTGTCAGTTTTGAGTTGGTTTTAATTGGTTAATTTTTCTCATCATCTTTTTTTTTTTTTAAATTTATCTGTGTATCTGGTCATTTTTGATTAGATGCCAACCAGAGTGATTTTTACTTTCTTGGGTTCCGGATATTTTTGTTTTCCTATGAGTATTCTTGAGCTTATGCTGTTTTGGAGTTAAGTTGCTTGGAATCAGTAACCTTTTGGGGTCTTGGGCTTAACTTTTCTCAGGTAGGATCAAAGCAATGCTCATTTGAGGTCTGATTATTCTTCTTGATTGAGGCAAAGTTCTGTGAATCATGCATTTCTGTAGTATGGCGGGTGGGAATAGGTGCTGATTCTGGCCCTGTGAGAATGTTGGGTGCTGGTCCTTCTAATCCTTTCAAATGGCTCTTTCCCTGGTCCTGGAAGTTCTCCAAACCCACTGAGGACTCAGAGCACTACTCAGAGGGGACCCTGCCCTGATCTCCAGGGTCATCCATCTCTCTGTGCTGTTCTCTTCTCTTCTACTCTGTCCTCAGAACCTCAGCTACCTTGGCTTCCTGGACACTAAGCTCTTCTCTCGGCTGAAGGAGTTTGCTGGGCTCCCTCGGGGTTCTTCCTTCTGTGCATCACCTAGAAACTTAACCTGGGACTACGGTAGGGATCGCCTGTTTTTTTCTCATCTCTCAGGAGTCACGGTCCTTTGTTGCCTGATGTTCAGTGTCTTGCAAACCAGTGCATTTTAGATATTGCAAATATTTTGGATGTTTCCGGCGAGAAGTTAAGGATCCTGCTTATTCCATCCTTGCAGAAAACTCCAATTCTTTTTTATTTTTTTCATAATTTCTATCACTACTTGACATTATATGTTTATTTTTTTTCCATTGTTGCAAGATACAGGTTCCATAATAGCAAGGCTTCTAAAATTGTTGCTCATTCCTGGGCCCCCTTTACCTGGAATGCTGCTCCATAATGGATACTCCATAAGTCTTTATTAATGGATTCAAGGATGTGTCCGTAATCATGTAAACACCAGCCACCCTACCAGCCCTGTTAGTCTTTGCACTCCCTCTCCCTCGGTCGGCCCTCTGCCTCTGTACTTCTGCTCACTCTGCTTGACAAACTCACCTGCTCTTTTCTGAAACATTTACCCACATTTTAAGTTCCAGCTCTAATATTTCCTCCCCCATAAATCCTCCTAGGTGGTTCTGGCTGATGCGGATCTCTCTGACTTGTGGATCTTTTGACATTTAGAGCTGGCACAACTCAAGTTGTCCCTCCCTGGCTCCCCCAGGAAGGTAGTGTGAGCTCCTTGAGAGCCTTCCCGCTTCCCTCTGCACCTGGCATGGTGTGAGTTTCAAAAACTGCATGTTGGCGCTGGCCCCGGTTCTGCTGTCTGTATACCTCAGGGATAGAGAGAACCTTCTGTTTCTCCTTTAGCTCCATTTTTTTTTTTCATGGTGTCTCTTTCCTAGGCTGGTGATCTGTCCCTTTAGAAATTCTCAGAAGCCAATGTGTCCCAATTGGAGCAGAGAATTTTGAAGACATTTGAGATTTAGGGTCTGAGTCATGGAAATGGGCTGAGGCAGAACAGAGGATGACTCTTGAGGTGAGGGTCTAATATTTCGTGAGCATTTATTTTATCTGGTAATTTTACGGCCTCCTTAGGATCATGGCCTCACAATGCTAGTGTCATGGAGGGCATGACAGAGTGCTGCTGCCTGTCGGTGAAGATGATACAGAGTGATCGGATTAAGGGCAAGCCCTGTCTTTATGGACTGAATTGTGTCCCTCCAAGATGAATATGTTGAAGCCCTAAGCCCCGGTGTGATGGTTTTGGAGATGAGGCCTTGGGGAGGTAGCTGGGTTTAGATGAGGTCGGAGGGTGGGGCCTTCAAGATGGAGTCAGTGGATCTTCTGAGACCCCAGGCACTTTGCTCTCCTTCTCCACCACATGAGGAAATGGTGCAAAGCTGTCAGGAAGAGCACCCTCACCAGAAAACTACACTGGTGTCCGCTTCTTGAGCTTCTCTCTTCTAGAGCTGAGGAAATACATTGATGTTGTTTAGGACACCCAGTTCATGACAGTTTGTTATGGCAGCCCAAGCTGACTGTGGTACATGCCAGTCAGTATTGTGGTGATGTAAGAGGCTTGGCAAAAAGAAGTCACATCCAGGAGACTCTGTGCTCGTCACCTTCCTTGCTTGACCCTGGTGGAGAGTGAGAGAGCGCCGATACTTCCTGCATCAGCCTGGTGGGTGCCTGCGTGTCTACCTCCCTCCCGGGTTGGACAAGACAAAGCCATGTCACAGCGTGACTCTTCCCAGATTTCCGTCATGGGGCCCAGGTCACCCTGGTGACTTTGTGGCCCCGGGAAGCTCTTCGAAGCAGCATCCTTCCCTCCTTAGATCGTAAGTCCCATGCGTTGTGCCCTCGAAGCACAAGGTTAGCTCTGAGAGTGAACCGTGGGATACTTTGTAGTCACTAGAGGACACCTGGAGGGTGGCCGATCCACCCATTCCCCTAATCGAAATAATCATGCTCAAAGTCCCCTTCAGGTCTCCTCACCCCCGGAAGGTCTCTCTTTTTGAGGTCTCCCCACCTCTCAACAGTGTGATCATCCTCCCCTCTGCTGCCAGCAAGCACAACTAGGAACCCTTGTTCTAGCTTGTTCCTGGCTGAGGGATGGGCTCTCTACCACCCTCTGCCTTCTCTGCAAAGTACCCACTTCTTCTCTTCTTGTTCATAGTCACTGAGCCTCGTTCTTTGTTCATTTCCCCAGTTCACGCTTCAGGGTGATTGAAGTCCTTCCCCACACCTCCCCTTTGGCTGGGATGATCTTGCCAAATAGGATCTTGCCCTGTTGGTCCATAGGAAGAAGAGACCTTGGAAGCTGCCCAGTCTACCAGAAAGACCCTCCCAGCATTTGTAAAGCCTGGTATGTGTCCTGGGGCGAGCACCACAATGGTTACAGTTCCCTTCTGGGAATGTGGCCATTTGGGGCTCTAAAGATAATAGCTGAGATTTGTTTCTTTCCTTTTTTTTTTTTTTTTTTTTTTACTGTTTTGAAGTTTCTTTTTTCCCTTTTAAAACCATTTTTTTTTTCTGTTTGAAAGAAACCTAGATTTTACAAATTCACTTGTTTGTGTTTATGATTTTAGCCCTTTTATCGCTCCAGCCATCAGGGAAAAAATAACTTTGGCAGAAGTACAGGTGAACGGGCCATTCTTATCTCTGTCACACTCAGGGGATCTGTTGTCAGATTGCCTGGTTCACATGACAGGGATATTTTTCTTCTAGTCTTGATCCTGTTCTCTGGTAAACTGGCTATGATTTGTGTTAACACTCAGATCCCCTGCTTCAGCATACATAGCATGTTTGGACACATGATCTTTTAAAAATGAGGTTTTGCACTTTATTATTCATATTCAAATTCATCACAGAGTAGACTGTTTCGGGGTCCTGAGCACTAGCATCAGCAGCTGCTGCTTGGGTCCCACTGGGAGCCACAAGTTGATGGGTGGACCACTTCTCTGTGGGTCAAATCTTTAGAGACAGTTGGGCCCATCTAAAAGAAAGTTTTCTCACAAACCCATTTAGGAGTAGAAACGTAGAGTTGAAGGCAGTTTGTGGAAAGCATCTGGAGGAAATTTTGCCTGCACTTCGGATACTGGTCTTGGAAATCAGGATCTGGTCCTTGCTCCTCTGGTGTTGAAGATTAAACACCCGAGAAATGCTAAGGCAAGCATAGAGAACAAGTTTTAAGAGACAGAGGAGGTGGGAGAAGGATAGAGGGAGAGGGAGTTAGATAGATGGGGGGGGCGGGAGAGAGAGAGAGAGAGAGAGAGAGAGAGAGAGAGAGAGAGAGAGAGAGTTAGTTCTCTGGAAATGAGGAGCCAGGACCCAGAGCTGGTACCCTCAGGAATCAGGAGTCCAGGCATCTTACTTTTTTATAGACCCCTCCACCCTCTGTTGGGTGCTCAAAGGCAGGGAAGAGTAGCCCTAGAGGGTAATTACCTGTGTTGGAAATTGTAATCCTTTCTGTCCACGAGGTGTTAGCAACCAGTTGAACTTGGGAAGTGCTATCCTGGAGGTGAGCTGTCAGTAACCTATTTCCTTTTCTTTGATAATCAGCTACCTGTCCTTTGCCCTGGTCTCACGTGTATATTCTGCCTTGTTGGCACTATTCCCTCCATGGCAACCTGCCTGCCTTGGATTTGCAGCATCCAATGAATGGACGATCTGGATTGGGGAGATAGAAACTATGGTTCTCTTGATTAAACCTTGGATATGGCCATCCTAGCGGTCCACAGCTTTGTCCTAGGAAGGACAGGGGATGAAAAAGTAGACTAGGAAGAAGAGTTTCAACATGTTCTTATCTCCAGACCCCTGAGCCACAGGTCTTGCAGGCTAGCACACTGTAGAAAACTGAAAACTGGGCTTAATTGTCCAGTGTTCCGGCAAAAGTGAGTCTTGCCCTCCTGGCACCTAGTTTAACTAGAACTTTTTAATGAGGGAAAGAAAGATAGCAGGCTGGGTGAAGACCTGTTTCATACAACAAATCAAAAGCGTCCAACTGGGACCTTTTCAAATGGAAAGTGTGTTATAAATTTTACATTGCCTGGAAAACATTTAGCTGTGATAAAATTCAGCGAGATGACCTGAGTGTGGCTGATGGATCTGGTAATAAGAACAGATTTCAGGACAATTACCTGAGGCACAAACCTGGGGATAAGACGGTTGGGTTCAGATTTCTGTCCAGCTCTTGGAGGTTGAATTTTCTCAGCTCTCAAAGCCATCTGGCTCAATTTTTGTAGATGCCAATTTGTTCTTGGTGTAGCCCCTCGCGTTGGGTGGTTGATTTAGAAACGATCGCTGAGTACCACACCAGAGGATCGTCTGTGCCCAGAGCTGGAAAACAGACTTGAAAGGGGGCCTCCCAAGCCTAGGAATTTGCTTACTTTAATTGATTCCATGAACACGGATGCACTGTCTGGACAAAGATTATGGTTGGTTCCATCCTATAAAGGGCAGCACCTACTTCTTCCAAATACAGATTTACTACTTTGGGGACATCTACGGAAAGCCTATGCCTGATGGACTAGATGAATCATGGGTTTTTTGGTCAGTGTTGTACGTGAGGTGTAGGCAGTCTCTTGGATAAGCCTTTTCAGCCGAAACCATATTTTAAACAAATTCTCGCCTGGCGTTCAAGTCCACCAGAGTAAAACTAGGTCAGGTGTTGTTTTCGTGGACGCTTGCTTAGCCTTTGTATTCATATGGTATCAATCAGTACCTGAGCTCATCAAAGACCCGTGGTTATTGATATTTTTACATACTGGATACCAAAATTTTATAATCAAGGTCAGGATCAGTAACTAATCAGGGAGGTGTTTTGGACCCCATCCTTCTGGTCTGTTCCTTAGTGGTTTGGTATGACTGGGTGGGAGGTAGGCATGTTAGTTCCACTGTGACGAACGGAGAGGCAGGCACACCTTGTTTATATTCAGATCATACTTTTTATTGCTTTGAACTTGCAGTGGCCCGAAGAGACAAAGGGTCTGATAACTCTGCTTCTGGAAGGTGACCTCCAAGCAATGACTGCACAACACATTACCAATTTTGGTGGGTGTTTCTAATGCTACAGCTGCTTTTTAAACAAAAATAGTGTGTGGTTTGGGGCATGGACTCTGGGTTTGAGTGCCTGGGTTCAAACCTAGGTTTTGCCACTTACTAGTCACGGGTCCCTGGGCCTCATTCTCTTCCTGGGTGTGCTGGGATTAGTGGTAGGACAAGTTCCTTGGTGGGTTTACATAAGGCACGTAGGGCTCTGGCCTATGGCAAGAGTTTGCTTTGACAGCCCGTCCCTTTTATTCCTATCGTATTAGCTTATGAAATTCTGGGCTAAAATTTTGATGGCCGTTCCCTCTGGTGCAGCTTTGCTCACCAGTTTTCCGCCGACTGGGACTGACACAAGGCTTGATAAAGTCCTTACAGAGGAGAACAGTGGCCTTACCTTTCTGCTGGCACCTCCCCCTGGAGGAGAAATGACTTCTCCCAAGCCCTTGTCCTTACAGGGCTGCTCGGCCCAGCTCTGACCAGAGGGTACCACCTCTACCCTTGGCTCTGATGTCAGTCAAGGTCATGGGTTCGACTTGGCAGCCCAGACTGGGTTGTGCCATGAGTGCTTTTTTAGGGTGAACAACCCTGAGATAATTGTCTCTCAGTATGGATTTTTAGAAACTTTGCTGGGAGAAACAGTATTTTGAGAGATGGTTCCAGTGATAGTCTGGAGTGTGACATCTCAATAGTCTAAAATCTGTCCCCTGCTCATGTGTCACTAGAGTTGGACACTGAGACCTTAAATCCCCTCCCCTCAATTTAACTGCTTTTACTTTATGGACCTTTGGTAGGATGAGCCAGGCCACACTGGGTGTGGTTGGAGACCCAACAGGGGGAGGCTTACTGCAAGGATGTTGCTCATGACATCCCATGATGTGTGATGTGGCATTGGAGAAGATGGGTCCTCTGGTCTTAGAGCTCAGTAAGTGGCCCCCTCCAATCACCTGAGAATTGAATAAGTGACCCAACTTCCTTCCCTCGCTGGCTTCTATGATGTTTGGGTTTGTGTGTGGCTGACTCTGAGATCTATGTCATTGTCACCTTTTCCAGCCCCGTTTACGGCTTCTGCTTTATCCCTCCCTTCACTCCTTTTCTTCTTTTGCTGCCATAATCCCTTTGTCTGGTTGCCCTAACATAATCTTGCAAGCCTCCTTTGCACTTGTCTGTGCCGTGTGAGGACATACAAATAACTTCAGGGAGTGGGGGTCTTGTTCCCGCTTGACAGATGAAGAAACCGAGGCTCTGCAGGACAAACCAACCTGCCCGGTGTCATAACGTAGCAGCAAGGTCAAGCTCAGGCCCGAGGACACTGCCGTCTGCTCTCTCCTCCCTCACCTCTTCATACTCAGAAATACGTGCAGAGAGATCTATCTTTGGGAATCTGAGGGGCCAATACCAGAGGCTGGTGGGGCGAAACTGATGAGAAGTGAAAGCTACACTTCCATTGTACATGCAGGAAGGACATATTTATGGGACATTTTGGTCATCAGGGTATAAGTAATCTGTAGAGTCAATCCCAACTGCATTGTAACCCTGATGAACTGAGACTGGTTAGCTCCGGTAATTGAATTGTCAAATTAACTGAGAGTCAACTCAATAGACTGCATTTTTCCATCCTGACGATTTCTTTTCTTTATGTCTCTGATGGTATTCCTGCCTCAATTGCTATAATGCAGCACACATGTTGGAACCATTATTATAATTCTGTAATAATACACATAATATTATGTTATTATAATATAATTCTATATTCCATGCAACCCGTAGTGCAAAGCCCTGTCTTTTCATACAGTTGAATAACAGGCATTTCCCTGGGCCTTTGGGTCAAGCTTATGTTTATCTGTTCTCTTTGAGCAAGACTATAAGGGACACATGGACAGGACAGGCTGCTGGCCCTACATCACACATGTGAGTGCTCCTCTTCTCCCTGTCCAACTTCCTATCTAGTCCACTGACCTGAAGGCAGCCAGACACAGTCTTTTGTGCTATGATTTGCCTGTTTCAATGTAAAAAGGAATGCAGTGAATTGTCTTTAATTATATGAGAGTCTGGGTTGGCAGGATTCTGGTCAATCAAGATTTTGCTTGCCTCTATGACTTTCTACTGATCCATAGGCATTTACTGAGCCTCTTCTGAATACAGAGTAAAATATGCTGGGCTTGGATGCTTCAAGATGCATGGAGACTAGAAACATTTCTATTTCCTGGGGCCAAGCACACCAAGCTGACCGGGGCTGTTCGGTATGTTTAAGGTAGTATGAATCCCCTGTGTAGTGTATTGCAAAGCACCCTGACCTCAGACCCACCTCTGACCTTCTGGATTCAAGAAGATACTTAACCAATCTGGGCCTCAAGTTCCTCATCTGCAAAATAGGGATGCAAAAGTCTCTTTGGGATTTTTGTTAGAAAGATTAGAGGGGATGTTTGAAAAACTCTGGCATGTAATAGGTGCTCAGTAAATGGTAGCTGGTAATATTGTGCCTCTGAGCATTCTTTGCTCAGAAAAGGAGGGAAAACATTTTCTCCCTAGTCCCTTTGAGAACTGTACTGAGAATAGGTGGTCTAATTTCTGTGAAGTCCCCTTTGATCACAGGTTGAAGGGCCAAGGTCATTGTAAACTGCAGTCTGTGGATGTGCATTTTCATGTAACTTAACTGTAACTGTCTGAGTCATAGTGAGGACTCACATGGGCTGTTGTCAAGCATCGGCAAGAGCCAGTATCTGCCTGGCACATTCATCACCACGCACAGCCACCCAGTGGAGAGAACATCGTGCACTGGGCTTGTTCTACACACTATGCAGAGAGAGATCAAATCAGCAGGAGAAAGTGTTTTTTTGTTCTGCTGAGGAGAGGGATGGGGGTGGTAGGGTGGTAAGGAAAGGGGGAATGAGGAAGAGAATGGTGGGAAGTACCCCAAGGGAGCCATTTGAGCTGCTGAGACAAAATGCCAGAGACGGGGTGGCTTATAAACTACAGAAATTTTTCTTACTGTTCTGAATCTGAGAAGTCCAAGATCAAGCCTTGTGAAAATTCAGTGTGTCTTAAGGGCCTGAGTCCTGGTTCATAGATGGTAGACTCTTGCGTCTGTCCTTACATGAGGAAAGGGAGGGAGTCTTTCTGGGGTCATTTTTATAAGGACACTAATGTCCCTCATAAGGGCTCTATGCACATGACCTCATAGCCCCCCAGAGGCCCCACTCCCTAACACCAACTCCTTGGGGGGTGAGGATTTCAGTATGTGAATCTGGGGAAGCTTATTGGAAAATCTGAGGACAGGTCTCTGCTCTGGTGCTTTGTAGGTTAAGACAGAAAGGTTGTCGGCATGTCACAGGCTGCATTGACACCCACAAGGCTGGAGTAGGGACAGGAGGACTTCTCCTTGCTCTGCCCGGTGGCAGCCCTAAACAGCCTGATCACCTCCCCTCCCTTCCTTCTCCTCCTTTGCTTTGATGTCCTCCTCTCTCCCAACTTACCTCCACTCCTTGGGGCCCCTTTGTTGTGATCCTCCTTTTCCAAGGGGCTGGCCACACAGGAGTCTCCTTACTGGCAGAACTTTCCATCCGCCCTATCCTCTAATCCAGCCAGTACAATTCGGGTGCTCCGTGGGACATGCTTAGTCTGTTGTAAATTTGGTTGCTTCAGCTGTCAACCAAGTGGGTGCAGGTTAATGCAGTAGGGAGAGGTGGCCACGGATGTCCATACGGATGATGGCATCTGGAACCAGAGTGGCAATACCTGAGAGATGCCAGGTGGGAAGGAGGGGCAGGAGGCCTGAGGGAAGGTGCAGGGGAGGGGAGACTGGATCTGAGATGGTCCTGAGCCTCCTCTAAGGCCAGTGTGTGCAGAACATGACGGGCCCAGGCTGAGGCAGACTGGCAGAACCAATGCCGAGGAAGGAGCCCTGCGTCTTTGACCCTTAATTTCCTCAGCTGAGAAATGGGATGACGATCCCTGCTCTGCCACTCTTGGGGCTCTAATGAGGCTCTGATGAGGCAAAATAATGTAAAGGACATGGAGCCTTTCCTCCTGGGGAGTGGAGGTGAGATGTGCAGGGCATGGTGGGTCCTAGCAGCACACGCCGAGCCCAAACAGCAGCCACGCTCTCTCACACTTTATTTTAGGCAGCTTTTTCCTGCTGGGACTAAAAGACCTGACCAGAACAATTTTAAAGGAGAAAAAGGTTATTTGGGGGCTCATAGTTCCTGCGGTCTCAGTCCATAGACAGCCGGCTCCATTCCTCAGGGTTTGAGTGAGGCAGGACTTCATGGCACTGGAGTGCGGTGGAGGGAAGTGGCTCACATGATGATCAGAAAGCAGAGAGAGACTAAGCCCAGCTCACCCAGTATACACCCCAAAGGCACCCCCCAGTGCCCACCCCTCCGGCCACACCCTCCCTGCCTCAGTTCCCACTCAGTTAGTCTCTATCAGGGGATGAGTTCACTGATTGGATTAAGGCTCTCACAACCCTATCATTTCTCCCCTGAGCCTTCTGACACTGTCTCACACGTGAGCCTTCAGGGCACACCTCACATGCAAGCCACAACGCACTTCTGGAGGCTGGAATTCCAAGATCTGGGTCTGGGTAAGGGCTCTGTCCTTGGCTTACAGATGGCCACCTTTTAGCTGTGTCCTCGCATGGACTTTCCTCTGTGTTCAGAGAGAAACAGAGAAAGAGAAATCTCTTTTTAAAAAAACCTCTTCTTGGGCTGGGGAGGTGGCTCAAGCGGTAGCGCGCTCGCCTGGCATGCGTGCGGCCCGGGTTCGATCCTCAGCACCACATACAAAGATGTTGTGTCCGCCGAGAACTAAAAAATAAATATTAAAAAAATTCTCTCTCTCTCTCTCTTTAAAAAAAAAAAAAAAAACACCTCTTCTTAAAAAAAAAAAAAAATCCATCTGTGGGATTAGGGCCCCATTCTATGGCCTCATTTAACTTGACCTCCTTGGAGACCGTAAATATAGTCACGTTGTGGGTTTAGGCTTCAACATACAGGTTTGGGATGGACACGATCGAGTCCATCACAACCTTTGTGCCACTGAAAGACGGTTACAAAGATGCCCCCTCTTTTGCCTCCACACCCCCAACATGTGAGAGGAAGGAGAGGGAAGAGAAGATCTTGAGGTGGCCCTCCATGCAGGACTCCCAGAAGAGGAGAACACCCCCTCCATCCAGAGAGAGGGGAACATCTCCTGCATCCAGAGGAGAACATCCTCTCCATCCAGGACTCCCGGAAAGAGGAAAAGGAAGACACATCCTTTTGCTTCTGCAGGACCTGAGCTGAAGCTTGTCAGGACCAGGGAGGGGAAGGTTGGGGACGGGAAGGGTGGGGAGGGGGAGGAGGGGGAGGAGGGGGAGGGGAAGGTTGGGGAGGGGGAGGAGGGGGAGGGGGAGGAGGGGGAGGGGGAGGGTGGGGAGGATGGGGAGGGAAGGGCTTTAAAACAGATCCTGACTTAAGCTCAAGTTGATCTGAACGTTTTAATGATCAAAATGAACCAAGAAGGTGTAGAATTGTCCCAATGCACCCCTAGGGGTCTGCTGTGCATGGAGAGACTGGGTGAGCACTGGAAGGGGTCAGGGTGCTAATAAACAGGCTCCATTGCCCAGAGAGACTAAGTCTTTTGCCCTCAGAAGGGCCGTCCACCCTCCGTGGATTCTCATCCCCACACCACTCCGCGCAGCTGGTGTGGCAGAGGGGAGGCACGGGGAACGGGCCCAGCGTTGACTCCCAGAAGAGGCAGTCAGAGCAGGGGACATTGGGAGGACTAGCAATCAGAGGACACCAGCCACAGATGGGTTCAGGGAGACAAGAGCAAGAAGTGCTTCCAGCAAGAGGCCCAGAGGCAGGAGGGGCTTTGCACAATCAGAGACCCTGGGCCAGCCTCGGGAGCGATTCCGGGCTTCAGGGCACACCAAAGGAGAAAAGTCATGGTCGGCAGCAGATTTCAGGATCCCAGCTTTGCCTTCTGCCAAGGAGAGACAAGAAGAAAAAAATCCTTTCTGTTTTCATCACCTTTTCTGAAAAGAAGGGGGAATTTTTGATGTCCCCCACCTCAAACAAGAGCAGAGAGAAAGACCGTGGTCTCAGAGTGACATCGCATCCTTTCCATTGGATAAATCAAGCTTGTTGCCCTCTTCGTTAATTTTGCTGAGGCTGGTTAAACTTCGGGAATCTGAGCTGCCACTTGGCTGTTTCTGCATCGAGTGTGTCTGGGAGGATGTGTCCCCGTGTGAGGGTCTCTGCATGTGTGTGTGAGTGTGTGTGTGTGTGTGTGTGTGTGTGAGTTCCTGGGTTCACAAAAGTGTGTCTGCAGGTGCGCGTGTGTCGGGACGGGCGGGAGGTGGGCTGTGAGTGGGTAGGAGCCGGGGGCAGCCCCGCTGCCGGAGCTGGGTTTGCGCTGTGTTCACAGGACCTGCACCCACAGGTGCTGGGGACATTCTTTGTCCCTCACGTGCTCCTGTCTCCCTACTCTAATCGCTACCGTTGAGAAGACCCCTCGGGCCCATCCCCTGGTGGGAGGGGGTCCAGTCAGCACCCCGCCAAACCTCGCACTTGCTGCCAAGAAGAATCGTCTCTCTGCGGTGGAGCCCTTATAGCCTCTGACACAGAGTCACTGGGGGGAAGAAAAACTGGGCCAAGTCCTTACGCAGCAGAGGACTCAGCCCCCTAGGGGCCTGCCCTGTCTTGAGCCTGTCACATGGTTTATGACCTTGAGTCAGCGAAGCTGCCCTTCAGCCCCCCTGGCTGGGACGAGCCACAGGTGACCTTGAAGCTTCCTGCAGTGACCCTTTAACCCTCCATGCTTGCACCTGACCTTGGATCTAAGTCCAGGACTGAGCTAGAGGTCGTCCCTCACTGGTCCCAAGCTAACTCTTCTTTAAAAATTTTTTTAAAAGTTTGTTCTAATTAGTTATACATGACAGCAGAATGCACTTTGGCACATCATACATAAATGGAGCGTAACTTCTCATTCTTCTGGTTGTACAAGATGTAGAGTTACACGGGTCACGTGGTTACATATGCACATAGGGTGATGTCCGACTCATTCCTACCCCTTATCCACTCTCCTCTTTTCACTCCCCTCTGTCTAATCCAAAGTACCTCTATTCTTCCCTAGAAATCACCCCAAACCGTGAGTTGGCATCAGAGAAAACCTTTGGTTCTTTGGGAATGGCTTATTTCACTTAGTATGATATTCTCCAGTTCCATCAATTTACTGGAAAACGCCCTAATTTCATTCTCTGAGGCTGAGTAATATTCCATTGTGTAGGTATATCACAGTTGCTTTATGCATTTATCTGTTGAAGGGCATCTAAGTTGGTTCCACACTTTGGCTATTGTAAGTTGAGCTGCTATCAACATTGATGTGGCTGTGCCCCTGTAGGATGCTGATTTTAAGTCCTTTGGGTCTAGACCAAAGGAGTGGGATATCTGGGTCAAATGGTGGTTCCATTCCCAGTTTTCTGAGGAATCTCCACACTGCTGTCCAGAGTGGTTGCACCAATTTGAAGTCCCACCGGCAACTTATGAGTGTGCCTTTTTCACCGCATCCTCGCCAATAATTATTGGCCAAACCAACTCTTAACCCTTCTTTGTCACCCCTTCTCTAGGAGAATGACTGTCAAGCTGACTGTCAATTCCTCCAATGCGTTCACCTTCATGACTTTGTCTTTTCACTCTTTTCCTTTCCAAACCAGGCTCAACTTCAAAGGTCAGCTGCAGGGCCCCCTCCCCTGGGAAGCCCTCCAGCACTACCTCAGTGAATGGCAGCTTTGCCCACCAGGGTGAGGGGAGTGGAGGGCTTGCTTCCAACTTCCACAACATCCCTCTTTTTAAGAACCTGCTCTCCCCAAGCCTCGCCTCCGACTTGCCTTCCGCCTCATTTCTGTGCTCATGGTTTTAAAATTCAAATTAATTTCGTCTCCTGGTCCCTTGTGCTGATTTTGCTCATTTGTTTTTTTAAAGCCGTACTTTTAGTTTTATTGTTTTTAAGTTTGTCTTTTTATGGAGTCATTTTTTAACACTTATTATTTCTCATTGATTTTACTTCCTTGCTTAGTGTTTACTATAAAAAGACACAAGAGAAAGCGGCAGCCTTGGGGGCAGAGATGGCTGGGAGCCTGGTGCTGAACTGGGGTGCTGGGGACCCTGGCTTGGCCCGCTGGGTGAAGTTCAGTGTCCCCCATGCCCATTCCACGTCTCTGAACCTCAGGGTTTCATCAGAAAATAGGGATCAAAACCCCTGGCACGCGGCACTGCTGGGGCTTAATGCCCACAGGGCACGGGGCACAGGACCAGGCACTCACAGAGCTAAGCCTCTCCTCCCTCCTTGTTTTTATTCTCCAATGGAGCCCTGAGCTGGTGGTTTCCCTTTGAAATAGGGCTGGCCCTCCTGTTGGTGCCTTTCTGTGAAGCTGAGAAGGGACCCCCTCTGGGCTGACCAGGGCACCCTGCTGCGTAGCAAATGGAGCTTTGTGGTGAGCAACTTCTATCCCACCTCCTGCCTTGGGTTGCACATTGAGGGCATCCTGAAGGGCCTGGAGGAAGACAGCCAGCCTCCTGTGGAACAGCCCCCTCCCCGCAGAGGAGGCAGCCTGTGGGTGAGCCAAGAAGCAGCCCAGGGCACTCGGGTTCAGACCCTTCTAAGGAGGAGATATGCGCCCCTCTCTTTTCTCCTGTGAATGCTAAGTTCCTCGGTGAGACTGCAGGCTCTCTGAGCACATCCTATTTGGATTTTCCTATATGCCTAGCACATGGGAGGTGCACAATGAATCCACGTCTTGCTGGATACAAAAGTGAGGGGGTTTGAGGAGGCTAAGAAGGGAAGGAAAAAATGGCCTACGAAGATTCCAGGCTTCTAGCTGCAGCCGGAGGGCAGCGGGGCTGGGGAGCAGGCAGACACCAGCTCAGGATCGTCCTCCTTCGTCCTCTGGTTTGCAGAATCTGTTACCTGGCCAAACACACGGCAACAGAACTTCTGTTCTCCTTTCCAATGAGCTCTTACATTTCATACCGCAGGGTTCTGGGGAAAGTTAAGTGCTTCTGGGAAGAGCTCTGACTTAATCTGGTTCTTCTTCCCTTCAACGAATCTGCATTGAGCACTTACTAAGTGCCAGGCACCTTCTAAGCCTGGTGATTTGGTGGCTAAGGAGATAGACAGGTCTGGTGGCCGACAGCTGGCATCTTGCCATGCATCAACTGTGATCTTTATCGAGTCACAATGAAGAAGTTCTCAGGTAATGGATATTTGGGAGCAGACACAGGACAGAGTGTGGGTAAATTCGTGAGGGAGCAAAGTAGTACTGGAGGAGTGGCCGGGCAGTGGCCATGATTCCTTTTTACAGGTAATTTGAGTTTTTGGTTGTCTTTATTATTATCATCACTATTTATGATTGACGCAAAAGAGTTCTACAGATCTATAGGGCTGATGTGATCTTTCAATTCACTTATACACTGTGTAATGATCAAATATGGATAATTAGCATATCTGCCACCCTAAACTTTGGTCATTCTTAGTAACACCCACAGGCTTGGCAGCATTTGGGCCCCTCTTGTCCAGCCTTCATTCTGCCACCTGTGATGTTTAAGAATGTGTATTTGACCACCTTAGGCTTAGGCAGTTAACACCCAATGCCTCTCAGTCTCATCACATAAATCCCAAACTCTTAGCATGGTCTGAAAGATCTAACCCTGCCTGTCTTTAGAGCCAGTATTTCAACTGCTTGTGACCAAGCATTATCCTTCATGAGGAATGAGACTGCACTCCTCATGCCTTTGCTTGGGCATTTCCTTCTGCTTCCTTACCTACTATGTTAGTTTGGTTTTCATTACTCTAACAAAATACCTGATGTTGGGGACTTTATAAAGAAAAGAGGTTTATTTATCTCAGTTCTGGAGGTTCAGGGACATGACACTGGCTCTGGTGGACCTGGGGGCATAGAATCTGGTGGGAGTGCGTGTGAGAAGGAATGATCACGTGGTGGAACAGGAGGCCAGAGAGAGAAGAGGGACAAGGCTCCCTCCTTTATCAAAATTCTTTTGAGAGAACTGACTCAGGGCTTCCATAAGAACTACCTTGATCTCTTCCAAAGACATGCTTCTATGACATAGTGATCTACATGTCGCTCTGTTTTAGAGGTCTCATTATCTCTCACGTCAACCCCCTGAGGACTAAGCTTCTAATATACAAATTGGGGAACTAACCACATCCAACACAGCACTTACCTCCTGGTCACTGTACAGATTGTCTCTTGTCTTTTGGGCTTAAGCCACATGTCATTTCCTCCCGACAGCCTCCCTTGCTCCCGTGGGCTGTATTAGGGGCACGGGCATATCCTGGGGCACTTCTGCTTCAGTGGGTCTGCAGTGGAGCCCGAGGCTTGCATTCCCCCAGCTCCCAGGAGCTGCTGCTGCAGGGACCACACTTCAAACAGCAGAGCAGTTCTGTCCCACTGAGCATCTGGCTCTGTTGAAACATCAAGTTCGACCATTAACCATTTGGAGGTCGAAGACTCCTTTGAGAATCAGATTAATGTTTTGGAAATTCCCACACAAAAATACACGTATACTAACACTTCTGCATAGAACTGCAGAGATCTTATGGCCCCTTGAAGCTTGTTCATGCCCTTTCTGGTTGAAAGTCCCTACCCCAAGACCACCTCTGTAATAGGGGTGTCTTTCACGTAACAGGGGTCCACTTCGTGCTTTAAATATAAACCTTGCTGCTGGACGACTGGCGACTTATTTTAAAAAGGACGTGTTTCTCTCTCTCTTTTTTTTTTCCTTTCTCTTCTCTCTCTCCCCCTCCTTAACTGCAGGGGGAGCAGGATTAACACTGGGTTGTGGTGTCCCTTGCCTCACTGACCACAGGATTGAAATCCAGACTTGGGAGCTGGTACCAGCCCCTGTCAAGGCTACCCTCCGGATGTGAATCATGTCTCCTGATAGGCACACCTTGAACTCAGTCCCGTGTTCCCCTTTTAAAACCCTCGGCTCCACTGAATTGCAGCCACCGAGACCTTAGTCCACTGTTTTCTCATTTGGTAGTAAATCAATAAAACTTCTTTTCCCCTTTTCTCCAAACCACATCCTTGCTATGGAATCGCCACTGGGGACAGGATGGAGCTCTGGGTATCAGCGCTGGCTCCGTGGGTGAGTACGTGCGCCCATGTTTTCACCTCTGTCCGCCTCGGTCACTCAGCTGCCTGCCCCCTCCCAGGCTTCATTTGTTTTTCTCATTAGAAAAGTTGTTTAAACTTTTAGAAAAAGAGGATACCCATAGTAACTTTCTTATGAGTGACTGTGAGGATTCCAAGCAATATTGCAAGAAAAAATGCTTAGCACAGGGTCTGATAAGCTCTTGATAAACATTAGTTATTCTTTTTCTTATTATTATCATGAATAATTGATGGGCACGAGGAGGAGCTGCAGCCAGGGGAACTGAGCACCAGGGCACAGCCACTACCTGGGCTGCTCAAGCTGTGCCTGGGCGCTGCCCAACATCTTTATCTGCTTCATCTTGACCCCCACCCCCCCCAGAATAAGCTGGGACCCAGGGGGCTGGGGCATGTCCTGTTTTTCAATGAGGACACTGAAGCTGCTGCCGTTTGGGTCCTGTACCCAGAAGTGCTCAGCTTCTGAGCAGCACAAGTTTGGCCCCGGCTGCTGTTTTCCATCCCATCGCTGCTCCCCCACCCCCACTCCTGTGGGTGAAAGAAAGTAAACAAACAAATGAAGGCATAGAGAGATTTTTTTTCCCCTTTTACAAAAATATTTAAATTATTTTCCTCCATTTTAATAAAATGATATTAACTTTAATTTTCGTCATTTGCGGCAACGTTACAAAGCCGCCTGTGAACTTCTCTCAGCCCATTAGTTGCAAGGGTGGTTAATTACTAGCCATTAATTTTGGTGAGGCTTTCTGTAAAGTGACGGCTCCAAAGAGTCATTTACCTGTTTATTCAGACTTTCCACCAAAGACCTATTTTTCCTTTCAACAAACCCAATATTAAGTATGCAACCGGCTTTATTTATTTATTTTTACAAAGAAACCCTGACCTGTGAAAGCCCCTTTTCTTTTCATCCCGGTTTCAAAACAATTCGTTGGCGCATTTTAGAAGTTATGCAAATGAGCTTCCCTTGATTTTAGAGGATTTCTCTGGAATTGATTTTGGGATTCTGTATTAATTACCACTACTCAGGCACAGGGGCTGTCACATAATGGATATATTTAGCAAGAATGACAAGGCTGATAATTATGCACAAGGAGCCTTAGAAAAGGGATTGTTTACTTTGATGTTTAATTTCGGCAGACTCCTCTAGTTTGTTAAACTTAATCAAAAGCAATCAAAATACACTGGTGTGAATTACGGCAAATTAATTTCAATCCAATGGAAACATGATGTCTTTCAAATTCGCATGTTGAACTGGAAGCTGAATGAACCCCCGGAAGCCAGGAAGCATAAGTTTGCGAGTGTAGACATGCTGTGTTCAGCTTGGATTACCATCTGCGGTGGGAACCAGGCAGGAGTCCATGAGGACCTATGCTCTCAAGGAGAACTGCTTCAAGGAATGACTTTCATCTTTGACTATGGGGGACACTCCCTTGATGACTTGGGATGGTTCTTGAACTCGTCTTTGCGGGACCTCAATACCCTGATCTGCGCCAGCATAATGATCACCTGCCTGTTATTATTAGTAAAGAGACAATTTAACTTTATCCTCCTTGTTAAGTATGTGCATTGTGCATTCCTTCCCTTCAACCCGATGTGGGTCTTGTGAGATTTGTGCCCCCGTTTAACAGATGAGAACTCAGCTCCAAAAGTCTTTGGGCCCAGACTCCTTCACCCCAGATTACTGCTCCGGGGATATTCTGTTTGATTTCAGAAGACTTCTTGGGTTTGACAACTTAATCAGAAGCAATCAAAATATGCTTATGAAACGTATAGAAAATTAATTTCAAGCCAATGCAAAAGATTATACTTCCCAACTGCGGAGAATCAAGTGAGAAAATAGATGAGCAAATATTACGTAAGATGTTGACTGCTGTACAAATGAGCAGTAGTAAGAGGAAGGGCGCCCGTCTAGGAGACACGCAGAGGCCAGTCTTACAAAGACATTGTTCTCCCAGATCATGACTCATCATAGGAGGCCGAGTTTTATGTGATGAGGTTTGTAATTCAGAGGGATCTATTGAGTCATTCAGATGTTGAGTCACTGAATACATTTTCTGAGCATCTCTCCAGATGAAGGTACACGAACAAGAACATGAGTTTAACAAGAGGTCATCTTGACCTCTGGGAGGACAAGTCACCATAGTATAGTGACTGCAATGAGTAATTGTTCATGATGCTCCAAGTGTTTTTGTTATGGAGCTGGGGGCTTCTGAGAAACTGAGGCAGCACGAAGACCCCCCTCTTCAAATTCCAATTCTTGCGATCAAGTAAGAAAGATTTCAGACATGCCACTCAGGGTAATAGGCATGAGTTTAGTGAAGGATGGGAAAAGAAAAAGGGGACACTCTCAAGGGAGGGAGGGGGATCTCTAAGAGAAGAGAGGGACAGTGTGCCTCTCCTGAACTCCAGTTTTATTGGGGATCCCAGAGGAGTTTCTGGAGAGTCCCGCCCAGGTCCACCTTTTGACTTTTGACTGACAGCAGAGTGACATCAGACTTTCACGTCCCCACTGTCGTAGCAGCTCTAAGTCACCTTGGCCCATGCTGACAGTTCTAATTGGATTCTTAACCATACATTCTTACAGATTTTATGGTTAGGAGGATCTACCCTTATCTCCCAAAGTTTCAGGATCTGGTCACAAGAGTCTCCTCTTTCAGGGTAACTTGGGTTCCTCCCTCTTATCAACATTACTTTGGGCCTGTTCCTGCAGTGAACAGGTCGTGTGTTGAGGAGTGTGGTATATCCTGTCCATTGAGGCCAGGTAGGGCTGCAGGTTAATTGCTTCTTGGAAAAGAAAGCATGTGGGGGTCAGCACCGTGGTCCCACTTTATAGAACCAGTCCCTGTACCTCGTGTTCCCACACCCTCATCTATCTGTCCCCTAACACACGGGATAGGAGCATTTGTTCATACTGTTCTAAGATGGGTACCACGTCCTGTTTACAATGGACACCTGACACTGGAGGCACACAGCTTGGCTACAAAAAGTATTATGTCAAATGAATGAACTGTAAATGAACCCTGGATATCAGTAGACGCCTAAATGAAACTCTTCCAACACTTATGACCCCAAATCCTCTAACTCCCCGACACCAACTGCTGTTCATTGATTCTGTCCGGTGCTGACAGTAACTACCCAGAGTTAGCGCAGACCCCACGGGTCTAGGACTCAGAGTCTTAGGAAGGGCCACCCATGCTTCTGAACAACTGGCTTAAATTGGGGGGTTCCCTGGATCCCCTTCTTCACTTTGCTATTTGGCTATAATAGCATGGAGACACATTTACCAGTTTATTATAAAGGATAGAAACACCAGGGAGACAAAGAGGCTCTCTGAGTGAGATCCACAAGGGTCCTAAGTGCAGGAGCATCTGTGCCTGTGGAATTTAGGGTGGGCCAAGGCGATGTTCACAAACCCAGGAGCTCTCCGAAACCCTTCATTGGGGCTCTTAGTGCAGTTCCCATGGCAGAGGCATGATGGCTGACTTATGCCCCTGGCCAATTCCAGTGCCTGTCACCTCCCGGGAGGTTGGGAGGGTGGTGAAGCCGAAATTTCTAGTCCTCCAATCACAAGGTGGGTTCCTCTGGCAACCAGCCCCATTCTGCATATGTCTAGGGGCTTCCAGCCACTAGTCTTAACATAAACTCAGGGGCAGTGGAAGGGGCTCATTATGAATAACAGAAGAAGTTCCTGTCACCTGTATCACTCAGGAAATTCTGAGAGGTTTAGAAGCTCTGTGCCAGGAACCAGGGGCAAAGCCAAAGTGTTGTAACAAAAGATGTTCCTATCGCCCCTCTCAGTCAGGAAAGCACAAGGGTTTTAGGAGGGAGGTGCCAGGAACTGGGATGAAGACCAAGTACATGGTTCTTATTATGTCACAGCATCAGAACCTTGCAGAGTGAATGACAGTGCACAGAGCCTTGTACACGTGACTCGGGTATTTAAGGATGGAGGGGTTTGGAAGGAGCCCCAGGATGAAGAACAGTGACAGTGTGGGTGTTGGTGGCCTGACTATGTGGGAGTGACTGTCACTCGGGTTGCATCGGTCACCTCTTAAAGCTTAAAAATTTGAGAAATTTCCAACACATGAACTATGGGGGTCCAAGTCAAACCACGGCAGAGGGGGGTCAGGAACGTCTGTAGTGGAGTCCCTCCTAGGATCATATCCGCCTTGTTTCCTGGGCACCCTGGAGGGTAGTAGCTGTGGAGTTGCCTGGAGTGGCCTTGAGACTGGACAGACCGTTTGGGGCCTTTTTCTACCCTCGGCCCTGTCCAGGGGTGGTTGGCCAGTTCTTACCAAAAGCTGACGCAGGAGGACACTTCCTGTGCTGCTCAGTCCCCTGTGATAACTCGGTGCTGGCCAGTAGACCCTGGCCCACTGTCTCATCTCCCAAGCCATCCAGGCCCAGCAGCCTCTGGTGATCACCCCACCCCAAGAAGGCCTGCGGGGACCTGTGGGGTCCCTCTTCTCCCTAATTCTGGCTGCTCAGCACCCAACCTTGGCAGCCAGCTACTGCCTTGCTAGCTTTTTTCCTCCACAGCTCTTTGAATGTTTAATAAATTCTTAATTAAAAGCCGGGCAGCTCATCTATTCCTGTCAATTGCTTCTCGGTGGTGAAGAGAGGCCTTCAGGAGGGAAATGTCAGGCCCGCACTCCGCCCTCCGTTCACACCCACAGCTCGGCACGTGCCCACGTGCACACACACCCTCACACACACACAGCCATAGGACCCGGTGCTGTATTTACATAATTCTATTGACATTTTGAGGCTAAAATTATGTATGCTACTTTAATTCGCTGTTAAATTAAATTATGAATGTTTGGAACGTAGTAATTTCTTTTGTTCTATGAACAGATTGTTTTATATATCTGCCTATATTACCAAGTTATTAATTTAATGATTTCATAATAGCAGCTCATTCCTCTGGGTAATATAAAGACTGAAGTGCATGCTCTGTACAGCACAGGCAGACGCTGCTTGCCCTACATGAATTGAAGGTTTTAGGAATAAAGATATTAGTTTTGGCAGAATGTTTAAGTGTGCGTAGGGAAACTGGAGGGATGTGTCAGGTCAGTTCCGGCTTCCCAATCTCATTTTAAAAAGGCGGAACGTAGTCCATTGCCCATGAGACCGAATGAAAAATAATTTTCTGAAATAAAGTCAGGCACCTGGCTGAACCCTGGCAAGTTTGGGAGCTGCTGCCTGCCCGTCTACTCTGACAGCTCACAACACATGTAGGGCCAACCCTGGCTGAAAGTAGGAGGGCCTTCTGTCCCGAGGGTCTGTGGGTCCTCACCCCATCAGCATGCTGGAGATGCGTTGCCTTGGCAACATGGAATTGCCTGCATCACCCTGCTCCTTGCTGGCATCTGGACCTACTACAGAGATGGGGTGAAGGGCCAAATGCCGTCTCCTGAGGGGGGTGAGCATGAAGTCTAGATTCCAAAGGACCTTCCTCCCTTCCTGCAAGTTGTTTCTTGAGCTCTCTGTCCCTCAATTCCGTGATCAATGGAAACATTGATATCACCTGCCCAATCAATACTCTGTATGGCTCAGATGAGAAAAGGGAAGGGAAAAGACTTTTGATGACAGATGGGGCTTGCTGGGGGCCGAGTTGTATGGGATTAGTGGGGCAGGTACCACTAATTGCCACATATTTGGGCAATGAGCATGGTTTTGATAACGATTCTCCATGTAACCTCAAGTGATTCCCTTGTCTATGGATCCCAGTTTCTTCAGAAACCTGAAATTTCAGCTCGGTGCTTCTGAAGTCCTCCCCAGCTCTGGTAGTTTTGGATTCTCTTATTCTTCAGGAGAAACCACCCAATGCTTCCTTTGGGTTGAGAATCCAGGGTGAAGGTGAAGCTTTACTAAGGAAGCACAGCGTATTCAGTTGCCCTATGAGTACTGAGCACCTCCAACTCATGGGGACTGATCGGAAGCAGCAGACGTGACTGTCTCAAGACAGGCAGGCGTTGGCCTTCTCCGGGCCTGTGGTCTAATGGGCATCAGTGACTAAACAGGTGACCTTGAGAGCCTGTGATGGCAGAGGACAAGTGCCAGTGCCAGATGGGGACGAGCCTGGGGAGGGAAGGTAGGCTGAGGTCAGAGACGTGGGGAAAGGGTGGGTGGCAGAGGTGGTTCTGGAAGAAGTTGGGGTGGGCGGGAAGGTGAGTGGGAGGTGTCCGGATACAGCGTGGCTGGAACACGGAGGCTGGGTTTGGGCAGAGAGTGATGAGTCAGGAGTCTGGAGGGACCAGCAGGGGCCACAGCTGGCAGACGTTGGGAGCTTTGATTGGACAGTTGCTGGAGCAGGGAAGGGCTGGATTGTGCTTTAGACACCTCTCTCAGTGGCTGGAGAACCCTTTGGAAGAGGGTGGAGCAGGAGGCAGGAAGGCCAGTTAGGGGGCCCTTGCGGGAATCAGGAGGAGAAGATGAAGGAGGTGCTCAGAAGAACTGCTAAGATGGATTGGATTAGATGGAGGAGGAAAGATGGAGTCGCTGAAGGCAGGACTGGCAGAGGTTGCCCCTTGCCTTTAGTTCTTCCCGCTCTGGTTTTTTAAATTCTTAAAAGGAAAATTACACTATCTCCTCTTTCAGTGGCTGACATGCACTTGCACATATCCAAAGGCATGTGCCCAACATCACACACACACACACACACACACACACACACACACACACTCTTGCTCTGTGTGCTCAGTAGGGTAAAACAAAATGTTTCTTTACAGAGCTGACAGATTGCCAAATTAAAAAGTGTCATTGCTCACACTTTCTTCACTTGTTCCTTGTCTCTGCATGTCACCTCAGTGAGACTTTCCTGATCTCCTCAAGGAAAAAAAGCAATTCCTTTCTCCTGTGCTTTGTCTATCGACGTCATTATCGTCGTCCTTGTCTTCCTGTGACGCTCACGCACTGCGGTGTGGCTCAATCCTCTCTGGATTCCTGGGGTCAACACTCCAGGCCCCGTTATAGACATCATCGTTGAATAACTGATGAGCAAATGGACCTCAGGAGCCCTGGGCCTGACTCCTCTTGGTGTGGGCTTCCCAATCTCGCCCAGAAGTCTGTCTTGGGTGTTGGTGTCTGGTGGCAAGCATCCTCCTCAGTTACAGAGTGCCAGAGCCAGACCACTCTGGAGCCAAAGCTGAGAGTTCTAGAGCACTGTGGAGTTGCTCTGTCAGCGTGAACAGTGTTGGCCAGCGTATCCACTGGAGGGAAGGGGAGAAAGCAGACAGTGGGAGAGAGAAGTGGGGTTGGCTGCAGCTCCGAGGGCAGAGGGTAGGAGATATGGAAGAGGCAAGGCCCTTGGGCCCAGGAGAGAGAGATGGTGAGACAGAAGGGACGGGGAGGGTGACAGGGAGGATGTGGACGAGCTGAGCCTGAGCCAGTAGCAAGGACATGGACAGATCAGCAGTGGGAGCCGAGTGCCACGAAGCACGTGGGGGAAGAAGTCAATGTAGGATTTATCTAGGATCGGGGATGAGCAGGGGAGTGACTGTTTTGGGACAACAGGGGAGACAGAGGGCACAGGAGAACGGGGACTGAAGTGCCCTAGGGACAAGCATGCTAGCTTTATTAGTGGCGAGGCTGGCACTTTCTAAGTAGCCATCAAAAGTCGAATGCTGCAGGCGCTGTCCTTGGGAATCATGTAAAGGAAGGTGGAGGGAAGAGAGGTGCCCGAGGTGGGAGAGGCAAGGGTTTCCTCGGGACCTGGATCTTACACCCAAACTCCAGGTGGAGGCAGATCTATGTATGGGATTGCATTAAGGCCTTTCCAGCCAGTGCGCAGGGCACCTCCCTCAGTAGTAAATTGCTGCATATATGTGGCTAGGGTCTGAGTTCTGTGTCACCCCCAATCCTATGATGAAACCCAATCTCCAATGCAAGAGTATCAAGAGATAGCACCCTTGGGAGGTGAACTGGTTGCGAGGGCTCCATCCTCATGACTGGGATTGGTGCCCTTATGAAAGAGGCTTCAGAGAGCTGTCTACCTCTTGGGCCATGGGAAGATACCAGGTGGTTCCATATTGGAGGAACCAGCCCTCTCCAGAAACCAAATCTATTGGTGACTTGAAATTGGACTTCCCAGACTCCAGAACTGTGAACCATGCGTTTCTGTTGTTTATAGAGTTACCCAGTGTAAGTTATTTTGTTATAGCTGCCTGAATGCGACAAAGAGACACTGAGCATCTTGGGCTGAGTGAACGATGGCCCAGGGGCTCCTAGAGCAAGGGCCGGAGCTGGGTTCTAGGCAGTGAACCCAGAGTCTCCTGAAAATGCCCGAGGAGGTAGGAGTAGAGTGGTCTTTAGGGAAGTGCCAGGGCTTTATTATAAAACGGAAGGGTGCTTTGTTTGTGCTTCACAAAAAGACCAAATCTAGCGGTGAGAACAGCCGTGGTGTGTGTGGGAGGGTGGCGGCGGGGTGGGGGTGGGGGAGTATGGTCAAAATCCAGGAGGGGAAGCATCTGGTTTCCCACTGTCTGTCTCCAAAAACAATAAAAAATATAAAATAAAATAAATAATAATAAAAATCCCCAAACCTCAGAGACTCGTGAGAGGCCATTTGGAGCAATTCAAAGTCTGGAGCCCTGGGCTATTTAATGTTTCCAGCAATGAACTCGATGATGAAGCAGAGAGAACACTCATTAATTTCATAGATGACACCCAGCTGAGGCTGGAGGGGGCACCTTGGAGGATCAGATTAGAATTCAAATTGACTCCAGTGGGTTTTAGAGATTGGTCAGAAACCAACCAAATGAGAATCGGGCAGGGCAAGGGCAGAGAGAGGAGAAAGCCAGGCCAGTGACTCGGAGGAGGGGCTGGCTGAGTTCCACTCCTGTCCCAATCGGGGACTTTCTTGACCTCCCTGCCTGATTCACCCCAGCTGACATTTGCACACAGCTTACCATGAACTTCACAGTTCTCTCCTTGGAGCCTCCGGTGACAACCCCCCCAAGAGAGGGATTGTTACGAATAAGTTCATTGTTGGGGGGGGGTTCAGAGACATTAAAAAAAATCTGCCCGAGGCCACCCAGCTGATAGGTGTCAAAGCCAGATGCAAACTCATTTAGCACTTTGCGGCACTCATTTGACACTTACCTCAGAATGCTTTCCTGTCTCATCTGATCTGCGACCTCATTCAGAGGTACAGCCCCTGGTCCATGTTCTTGCTCCCAGGGAGACCCCATCTCCCCATCTCCATCTGTGGCAGCCAAGATCCCAAGAGGACTCCCTTGGACCAATCCTTACCTGCTCCTTCAACACCCCGGATGTGGATTTGTCTAGCCAGACTTGACTCACCCCATAACTTGTGCACCTTAGGCTTGATCCAACGACCTGTCAATTCTGCTCCTCACCTGGCTCGTGGAGAAGCCTTGGAGGAGATGGCACAGTTGTAGGAATGGAGCCACTACAGACCCTTGGCCAGGCCCCCGGTTCTCCTTGGCAGCAATCCCTCACCTGTCTCTGGTCAGCCCACGCCCCTCAGGGTCCTGACCTCAGCACTGGCCCACTTACTAGTAGTAGTAGTGTTCTGAAGAGAGGATGGGGGTCACTCAGCCCCCGTTCTCATTATCTCCCAGTTCATCCAGATCCACCCCACGTCTCGGCCCCTCCCCTCTTGCTTTTCCTCTTCACTCTTCTCTCCTGTTCTCCCCACCCACCCCTAGCTGCTTCCTCCTGCAAGCCCGTCCCCAGGTCTTCTCCTCCCTTCTTCCCTCCTGGGCCCATCGATGGAGCTTCTCTTGGAAGGAGAGCTGCTGGGAGCGGCTGGGCCTGGCCCTGCTCTGCTGGCAGAGGGTGGGTTCTTAGGTGGGTTCAGCGAATGTTCTCGGGTACTTCACATACGCTCCATCACGGGGGCCTCATTACATGAGTTAAAAAATCGACTGAAATGAAAGTAGCTCTCCATCAGCTGTGTCACAAGCACCCTGGTCTTCTTAATGAAGTTTCTTGGAGACCATCATCTTCATTTCTTGGTCCCTCTTTAAATTACCATTCTAATGGCAAAAGCCACCAGTGACCCCCTAATGTGTCCCTTTGCCTTTCACACCTCACTACGCTCCCTGAGGCATTAGCCAGCTGACCACTCCCCTTCTCTGTTCCCCTGACCTGGTTCTCCCCTGGGCTCTCTGCCCCATATCGCCCAGTGTCTCTGCGGGATCCTTTCTGCCCAGTGCATCTGAATCTCAGCCTCCTCTCCCAGCCTCCACTTCCCCTTGTCACTCTTCCTGCACCAGACGACAGGTCTGTCTCAGAATCTTCCATACACCCACTTGCACACACCCTCTGTCCCAGCCAGACCCGACTCCTGCTCATGTTGAGCTGCTCCTGAGCCAGCTCCATCCTCCTGAGCAAACTGGACTCGTTTTATTGCCCTCTCTGGACTCCCCCTCCTCCTGCTGCCGGCTCCTGAGGGTCACCTTACACTCCTACGTGATTCTCTTTCTCCAGGTCTAGTGTGTGACCAAGCCTTTGTCCCCAGAGTTACGACCCCCTTCATGGTCATAGCCTCCTAACTGGTGTCATGTCTGTGCCCTTGTCTCCTGCAGAGCTGCTCTTGCCAAAGTGCCAGCTTTGCCCTGCTGCTGCTTCCCTGTTTCAATGCCTTAGCTGTCCCCATTCCAACACCACCTGCCTCTTGAGGGACAGTTCCTGCCCTTGCCATGCCTAGATACCTGCAGGTCCCCAAGGACACCACGGTGTCCCCTCCTCTGTACCTTTGCCTTCATGTCCTTCCCCACGTCTCCCCCTTGGTAGCTGCTACGGAAATGCGCTGGCTCCTCATTCTGGAAAGCAGTACAACGTGGTGACTGAGTGCTGGCTTTGTGTCACACTGACTAGGTTCCATTCAAAGTCTACCCCCCTAGCCATGTGACTTAGGTCACATACCCTATGGCTTCCTTCGCTCCTCTATGAAGTGACGTGAGGGAGGTGCTAGCTCCTGGCATTGGTGTGAGGTGAACTAAGCACCTGCCACAGTGCTCGGCTGTGGGGCTCTTATTGCAGGTGAGCCCTTCTCAATGCCACCGCCGCGGAGGGTCTCTCATCCTCCAAGATCCAATGTGGAGGATGCACCTGCCCTGTGAAGATGTGTCTGACCTCCCAGACAGACTCAATCTCACCACTTGTTGATCCTTAGAGTGTCATTGTGTGAGTGTAACTGTGTCTCCAAGTGTACCGCACATTACTGGTGACATAGTTCTCAGGAGCTGACACAGTGCTTGATGTTAGACAAGCTTCCACCCCACGCCTCAGAGATGAATCATTCTGACCATTCATCTTTGCTCGTCACTCAGAGTCTGTTGTGATTTTGGACAAGGTCTCTGGTCCATCCTACTCATCTACAAACTGTGGTATTTTGAAAGGGATGCAGAATGCCAAAAGGGGACCAATATTTGGGGTTAGGATCATATGTGAGCCAAAATCCCCAAAGTGATCAGGACATACTATCTAGAAGCCAGAGCTGGTCAGTGGGTGTACATTGGCTGTTGATGGTGGTGGCTGAGGGGCAGGTGGGGGGACTGTGTTCCACATTGTATCTGCACACAAAAGTTCAGCCTTGCCCCAGGGCTGTGCACTGTGTGGTGGGTTGTCTGACAGCGGCTCACTGTGTTCTGCTAGTGAGTAGCACCAGCTGGCCTGGCCAGCCTCCCGCACAATGACCTCAGGGGGCAAAAGTCATGTCTCTGCACCAAGGCCACGGGAGATGGGGGTTTCCCTAACAGCATGGGACCTGAAGGCCCATAATTCCTGCCTGAGGGGCTGCCAGGACATTCTTGTGGCTGTGTGAGGCTAGGCAGGACCTGCCTGGGTGGGCAGGACCCCATGGCGGGTGCTCTCTGCGGCAGCTCCCCAGGGTGGAGTGGTAGAGGGCACTGGCTCAGCCTGGCTGGTATTGATGCCTCCTGTCCTACCAGTTTCTGGGCCACCCTGCCTTGGGCTTCTCGGTGTCTCCCCTCCATTCGTCAGCTTCTCCACTCTTGTGACCAAAAGACCTGACGAGAACAATTGCAGGGGAGGAAAAGTTTATTTTGGGGGCTCACGGTTTCACAGGTTTTAATCCCTGGACAGCCGGCTCCATTTCTTGGGGTTTCAGGTGAGGCAGAACATCATGGTGGAAGGGTGTGGCGGGGGAAGCTGTTCAGGACATTGTGCCAGAAGGGTGGAGGGAGAGGGAGAGAGAGAGAGGGAGGGAGGGAGGGAGGGAGGGAGAGAGAGAGAGAGAGAGAGAGAGAGAGAGAGAGAGAGAGAGGGAGAGAGAGCTCTATTCCCTTACCCCAAAATATATCCCCAAGCCACACCCCCATGACCCACCTCCTCTAGCCATACCCTGCCTGCCTACAGTGACCTATATAAAGGGGCTAGGTTAGGGCTCTCATGACCAGTCTTTTCACCTCTAAACTCTCTTGCATTGTCACACACATGAGCTTTGGGGGGACACCTCATATCTAAACCATAACAACATCTTGTAAGGGTTTGGGATGTGTCCACAGCTGGGCTATAGAGCCAGAGAGAGAAGTGGTTTTCTGCCTGCTGTTTGTCGCTGGGCCCTCTTCCAGGCCTGGGACTGAGAACCTCATGGGGTAGCTCCCTTTAGTCTGGGAGGCTGGCACTGACTCTTTCTTTCTTGGCAGGAATTTTGCCACCTGCCTGAGGGTGACTCTTTGGGACCCCTGACGGCTTTCTCACGTCTCTACTCTCCACCTGTATGTTAGAGCCACCAATTTCCACGCCCAGAGAGAGCCTGGACCTAAATTCCTCAGGGGTCAGGAATGTCTAGTGTGGGGTGCGTTGCCCGTTAGGACTCTGCTTGTGGACTAGCGTGGGGCATGGTCACCTCTTTGGGGCAGAAGCAGTTGGGATGCTGGGCTGGGTTTTTGCCTTAAGCTCAGTGAACACTGGCTGCAATTTCTCCAGCACAGAACCAGCCCCCCCATCCACGTGGGGAGGCACGAGGTACCTCCTGGCTGACAGAGGGCCCCATGGGCTCGTGGGTAGTCAGGACTAGCTCTGCGGAGCAGATGGGGCTGAAGAACAGGGCAGCCCTGAAGTCCCAGCAGGACAGGACTGAGTGGCCTCAGGGGTCTGGAGGCTTCTGGATGAAAGGAACATGTCTTGGGAGATGCGCCCTGTCTGCGGTCCCGAAGCTTCCAATTAACAGTGCTAGTTGGATGAAGGTGGCACTCAGAGAGGAGTGTGCCCCAAGGCCACCGAGAGGCCCACTGCTGCACTGGAAGCTGAGCCACGCTCAGGCCAGCCAACTGTCACCTTCCATGTGGCCTTGTGGAATGAAGACATTGAAGCTGCTCTCCCCTAATGACCTTCAGCAGAGAACCCAGGCAGCTGCTGGGCAGACATGTCCTTGCCTCTGCCCGCTGCCACCCGCCACCAGGCAGTTAGCTGCTGCTGGGCCTTTGTCCCCATGGCCCCCTTTCCAAACAACCTTGTTGAACAAGTGACTTACAGGAGAAGGAAAGGGACCGTCTGGTCTGGGCTGAGATGACAGGAGCCTGCGCAGAGCGGCTGTGTGGGGCGGATCATGGGGGACGCTGCTCCGGGAGCAGATGGAAGGCAGCTCCACAGAGCACTTGGGCTGCGGCACCTGAGGATAAGTGAGGGTGACATGTGGGCGACAGGAGACTCTCCCAACCACTATCCCCCAGGGCTGGCCCCGAGCCCTGCCAATTACCTCCCTGACTAGCTGAGCTGTGTCTTCTGGGAGGGGCCAAGCTAATCCAGTGGTGGGGTGCCCACCAGGGAGTAAGGGGCTCAATGGTCCCCGGAGAGAGCCCCATGCTGTGGGTGGGTGCCAGGAGTCTGGGGGAGTGACCTCTGGGACCTTGGATTCCCCGGGTCCTGGCGGGGGCCTCCGCCTTCGCAGCCTTCTCTTCTGCCTGGCAGCAGCTTGGTGACAACCTGGGTTAATCAGCAGCCACGGCTGACCCTGGGAGGATGGTCTCAGAGGAGAGAACCTATTTTGAGCTGGTGGAATGATTAGTGGTACTAATCACACGTCCTCAGCGCAGACCCTGTGGCCTACTTACTGCCTGTGCCCAACTTTCCTGGGCCACTGGCTCTCTCCTGTCGTCCCTCCTCTCCGCAAGCAGCCTCGGCCATGCCCCTCTTCTCTCTGCTGGCTCTCCTCCTATTTTCTTGGGAAAGGAGGCCCTGGCAGCCTCCCAGCGCTCTGGCCTGCTCTCCCAGGACCCCACTCAGCTTTCAAATGACCCCAGCAGCTCCCCAAGCTAAATTATTCTGACCACAAGCTGGAGACACCCTGTGGGTGCCTACTGTATTCTAATTAAGGGTGTTCATAGGTGCAGAAAGAAGAAAGGCCTTGGGGGTGCTCCGGAGGTGGATCCAGGAGCTTTTCACTGGAGGGGGCTGGGAGGAACAACAGGGATGGGAGGGAAGGAGGTGAAAGGGAAGGTCCTCCCCAGAGAGCGGTCCTGCTCTGGGAATCCTGCCAGAATCTTCTGAGGGTGGGGCCCTTGCTGAGGGGTCCAAGGGAGAGCTGTGCCCTGGGGGGACTTAGGAGAGGGCTGTGGTTTTCATGTGTCCTGGAAGAATCATTGTGCCCAGTGCAACAGGATGGTGATGCCTTCCTGAGTTGATGAGGGCCTCCTTGCAAGAGGGGGTGAGTTATCTGGGGAGGAGGCTCCTGATAAAAGGAGATCTCTCCCCCCACCTCTCTCTCTCTCTCTCTCTCTCTCTCTCTCACACACACACACACACACACACACACACACACACACACACACATGCAAAGCACATGCCTGCTCTCTTGCCTCTCCACCTTTCACCATGGGGTGATGTACCCTTACCCATGCTGGGGGCCCTTTGTTCTTGGATTTCTCAGTTTCTAGACCTGTGGGAAAAAAAAAAAAATCTCCCGGGCTGGGGATGTGGCTCAGTAGTAGAGTGCTTACCTTGCAGATGTGAGGCATTGGGTTCAATTCTCAACACTATATATACATAAATGAATAAAATAAAGGTTCATTCGCATTTAAAAAATAAAATAAATTAAAAAAAAGAAATATCCCTTTTTAAAATAAATTTTCCATTCTTAGCTATTCTGTTACCTAACACAAAACAGACTAAGACAGAGAGGGAGTGAGGAGCTCAGGGGCCTGGCAGCTCCATGAACAGGGTCCAAGCTTAACGTCCTGAGCATTCGCTTAACGCTAGGTAAAGGCTGGTCACCTCCTCATTCACTCACTTGGCCAATCAGTGTTGAGCACATATTACAGATCAGGCCCCGAGTTTGGTGTTTAGGGAAAGTGAAGAGTGAGAAAATGCTGTAAAAGGAGCACTGAGTTGGGATTGGGAAGGGGAATCTTCTCTAGATTAGGAGCTGAAGCATGCCCTGGAAGGTGCACCCGTCCTGAGTCTTTGTCCTGCCTCTGGTGGCTCCCCATCCTGCCACATTCTGCATGATTGGTCAGGGCCTGACCCTGACAGGCTGTTTTCCAGTCTCTGGGTCAGCAGCTTTCCGGTTGGTCTCAGCCAGAGGGAGGCACTGGCAGGAGATGGGGGCTGAAGGAAGAGGCACCCTAATCAGGACTGTGCATCTATTCATTCACTTAAATTCCTATTAAAGCTCTTAGAAGTAGGCTATACCCATTTTATAGAAAGGAAAACTGAGCCACAGTGAGGTTAAAGTATAGCGTGAATAGCTGCACATGGAACTGGGCAGTGCAGTCCCACAGCTTGAGTTTTAACCTGTGTTCTATAGCTCTGTGCCTTCTAGGGGCCAGGCCCAGAGTAATAGGCTAAAATGGCAGAATTCAGGAAGCGTGAGGTTCTGGAGGAAAACTTGAGTATGACGAGTGGCTACCCTGCGGCAGGTTCTGTGGTCTTGCGAAAGTCCCTTAATCAATAGGAACTTCAGTTTGCCCACCTATGCACTGGGGGTAATAACAGAACCCGGCTCACAGGGATTTTGTGGGATCAAATGAGCTGCTGCACACGGAACGCTCACCACACTGCCTGGCCCTTGGTCTACGTGAGCGTTCGCCTTTGTCCTTTCTTTCCGATGCCTTCCTTGACGCAGGAGTCTTCATTATAAGTGTTGCATCATAATTTTAGTTATTTGGAAAATGACTAAAACAAAAACAAACGAACAAAAAACAAAGAAAGGAGAGCCCAGATCCAAATGACTAACATTATGATCCAACACTTATAATGAAGACTCCTGCGTCAGGGAAGGCATCAGGAAGGAAGGACGGGGAAAGATGGGACTGTGCCACTGGGTCCCAGCCAGTAGGGCTGCAGCTGCTCTGTGCCTGCAGACACCGCTGGGACCTGGGGCGGGTACCGTGCAGTCCATGACACCTGGTCTGAGGCCTCATCACTGAAGACGCCCTTGGTGTCTGTCTGTCCTGTCCTTGACTGCAGCTATTTTGTCTTCTCAGATGTGTTCCTCCTGCATGGGCTTCTGCCTTGTGGGGACTTCCTGGTGCCCCTGGGAGGACTTAGCCAGATTGAATTTGGCCAAGAATTCCCAGACTCTTATGGATGGAGGAGTCTCAGGCCCAAAGAAATTGAAGTGGTCTCTGCTTTTATTTATTTATTTTCATTTTTTTTTTGTTTTGAGCCTCAACAAAAGATGGAGCATGCATGCATGCATATATTTATACATGTGTGTGCATGCACCCACCCCCCCCCCCACACACACGTGTGTGCGCTTACCCACATGCTCAATTCTAAAATCAATGACCCAGTGGCAAACCTCAGTGAATTGCTGAGCCTTGAACAATTTCAGCCAACTGATGAGGATCCCAAATAATTTCCATTCTAATCTATGTTGCTTGACTTCTAAGGAGGTAATGGCCCCGTTGGTGACACACCGTCCTTTCTGTACACAATTTATGGCTGTGACTTGCCTTTCTGAACTGCTACAAAGTGTGGAGGAAAAACAGCCTTTGAATTACCGCTAGCCATTCTGGGCTGATATGCTGGGGCCCGGCTCCCAGCTTAGGCCATCATGAAGGTGCCCAGGCCAGGGGGAGGGCAGTGAGAGATAGAAGGAGAGAAGAGTTGAAGGAAGGAAGAGATGGAAGGAGGGCTGAACCTGAAACCCAAAATATGGTTACATTATCATTAGCAATAGCAGAGAACATGAATATACTTCATAATTGCCAAGAATGTTGGAAGCATTATTTCTACTTAATCTTAACACACTGTCATTGTACCGGGGCTGAGATTTATGTTAGGTGGTTTTGCAAGGACAGACATTTGGTCAGCAGAGGCACAGCCACAACAAATCCCAAGTCTTCTGACAGTTGGACTGTACTTCTGATGAGTATGTGGAGGGAGGCTTATGGGCTTCCTGGCCGGTTTGTAGCCACTAGCTCAGGTGGCCAGGGACTTATTGTATGGATAGCACATGACTCAAGGTCATGCATTTACTCTTTCAGTTGATGACTCACTGGCTCTGAGGTGAGACCAAGTGGGTCTCTGGCCAGCTACTCGTCAGTTGTGGTTTTTAGGAAGGTGGGACGGGCCAAGAGTAAATTGATTCATGTAAGTATGCTATTTCTGGAAAATGGCTCAGAACGAGTGCTTTGCTGAGTTGGTGAGTCTCCTAACCTCTCTCTAAATCTCAGTTCTTTCCTCACCTGTAAATGGGATTTTAACAATCAAGTCATTGTGAGAATTAAATGAAATAATGAAAGAGCTTTATAAGTGGTAAGGCACTGAAGAAATAGAAAGGAATCTTGATATACCTTTCACCTCTACCACCATCACTATCTCCGTTCATCATCACCATCATCACCATCATCATCATGATCTTGTAAGAGGGAGAGTACAGCAGTATGTGGTGGTACAAGCCTGTAATCCCAGTGGTTTGTGAAGCTGAGGCAGGAGGATCTTGAGTGTAAAGCCAGTCTCAGCAACACAAGGTGCTAAGCAACTCAGTGAGGCCCTGTCTCTAAAAAAATACAAAATAGGGCTGGGGAGGTGGCTTAGTGGTTGCACCTGAGTTCAATCCCTGGTACCCATCCCCAAAACAAAAACAAGCAAGCAAATATAAAAAAAGAGCACAGATCAAAGTGACAAAAATTACCATGTAACACTTACAGTTATCTGGGGAGCTTATTTAAAATGTGGCTTCCTGGACCCAATCCTCTGCAGAAAACCTGATTCAGAAAGTCTCCCTGGAACCCAGGAATCTTCCTTTTTAACCAGCATTCAGGGAGATTTTGTTACAAGTGGTGTAGAGATCACACTTTGAGAAACCTCTCTTTAGAGTTGAAGGATAAAAATAAGATTGTATCGTACACAGAGTTTAGCAATGCTTGTGAAACCTGTAAGCCCGCGACAAAATGTGTAAATGATCTGGAGCCTTGGAAAAGGTTTGTTGATGACGGATTCACGTGAGATCACGGACAGTGTGGTCCATGCATCACTCTTCAAGGCAGGAACAGCCTCCCTGCATTTTCTGGCTCGGCTCTCCCTGGATTCAGCCACCTGGGCTGAGCTGGTTTAGAAGATACAGATCTCATACACCATGTGAACTGGGCTTGTTGGGATTGAAATGGCAGCATAAATACAAAGGAACGAAGTATCTATTTATACTAACACAGAACAAAGCAGTTAACCCACTTTATTAGCCATAATTAAATCCCTCAAAATGAAGTTGAAGACTCTGAACTTGTGAGCTGAAGCAAATCCCTGTGTGTGGCTTCCTGGAGAGGGCCCTCCCCCAGTTTCCCTGTGCCCTGCCATCCCTGGCTGATGTCACTCTGTTCCTGATGATTTCAAAGAGCCCCTTCAGCTGCCACTGGTGTGTAGACTTTGCAAGTCACCTTGTTTTAAGAGGGTCATTTTTCGATCCTCTAGTGGGTGCTGGGTTGTCATTTTTTGCTTCAGAAAACAAGGGTGTGGTGGATGAAGAAACCCACCCAAGCACAAGCCCAGGATGGCCAGGTGAGCTTTGGATTTATTTCTGGAGGTGGAGTCAGAGTCAGGGACGACTCTGTAGTTCAGACTTGCTTCCACTAATCTGCATGATGGTTAGAAGCCTTTTGGGGAAGATACTGCAGCCATGTCTACATTGGGGGTTTGGATATGATTAAACCTACTTGACAAGCTGAAAACAGGATTGGGCGGCAGAGGACACATTCCTGGGGGCATTGAGGCCTCTTGAAAGGGAACCTTACTGGCAGGATTGTAGGAAGGGATCCAGAGGCAGACCTGAGGCTCACGGGCCCTCTGTTTTGGTGGGTGTGGGTTCTTATTTATTGGAGAGGCTCAGCCATATCACGGGGGGAAGAAGAGGCTTTGGGGTGCTTCCTCAAATTCTTTAGGTGGGGACCTCTGCCAGAGACTGCAATTCAGAAGGAAAGGATGTTGATAATCTGAGCTACAGCAAAGGTGGGTTGCAGATGTGGGGTGGTCACCCCAAAGGCTCAGAGTGGTGGCCAAAGCAGAGTAGGGGCCGTGACAAAGAGCAAAAAACAAAACAAAACAAAAACCCAGCTCGGGACCTGAGCCCAGAGGAGTGTGGGGTGAGATGTGGAACCCCACTAGATAGGAGAGGGGAGGGTGGGCCTGGAGGGTGGTTGAGGTGCACCAGATGGGAAGTGGGTGCTGGGTTGTCATTGCCACATGGGCTGATGTGGCTGCCTGCTCAGGCCATGCTGGTGAAGCTGTGGAGGGCAGCTGGCTGGGCACGTTGCCACTGGGTACGAGTTTCTCTGCCAGGTCCCCACTGGGCTTCTCCTTCCCACCCTCTATGTTCTTTCTTTTAAAATTTCTATTTATACTTGGTAGTTCTGGATTGCCGGAGTCTCCAGTGCTCCGTCTGACACTTACGGAAGGTAAAAATAAAACCTGGAGAATTTTCTGTGGTGTCATTCAACTCTTGAGGCCCCTATATGACCCTCTTTGCACCTTGAAGAGTCATTTTATGATTTTCTGTTGAATTATTTGCAGAGCACTTAGTTTTCCTTTGAGGAAAGGGGCAGGAAAAATGGGCCTACTGTTCAGCAGCGGGCATCTCTATCCTGTGTGTCCAGATGGGGAAATAGCAGGTGCGGGTTCTTGGTCAGAAGCAGGGAACAGCAGGTGCTCATGGCTGATGATGGTGGCAGCACAGGCAGAGGCCAGGTCTGCAGGAAGAAGCTCAGAATTGTCCCATATGTCTGTCTGTGTGACACCCCACCTTGAGGCTATTGAGGGAGATGTAGTGGGCTGAGTGACTCCAGGGCTGGTCCGTTGCGGCGATGCTCAGGGTTTCACCGCTGCTGAGGGAGGGCAGGGCTGCATGAGGCAGATCAGTGCACCAGCCGGTCTGTCACCAGCAGTTATAGTGAGCAAGGACGGGAAGGGCGGGAAGAGCCAACTGGGGTCTCCAGCTGTGGGAGCCATCGGGGACAGGGCTCTACATTCCAGTCACTTTTACACAAGCTGGAAAGAAACTTCCCCTTCGACTTTTGTGGCTTATTCCTCTGACATTTTCGTAGCAAGTTTTTATCACGGGCCTCATGTGGTATTTGATGTTGTAGAAGAGAAATGAAGCAGATGGAGTCCCCGCCTTTGGGGTACTGACCACCAAGACATCAGGCATCAGCTACAGACACAGATGGGATCTCTGCCTGGGAGGGGCCTCTGCAAAGTATTGTGGTTCCATCCAGGAGCCCCAGGGTGTGTTCACAGTGGCAGTGACAATTTGAGTTGGATGTTGAAGGATGCCTATAGGAAATCCCCAGCAGGTCAAGTGAGAAAGGCAGAGAAAGAACACCTAGACACGGTCTTGATGTCTAAGGTGTGGGTTTGAAAATGAAGTTTGGGGCAATGAGTTTTTCCAGAACCTTGCAGCCTGTCTCAGTCTGTTTTGTGCTACTATAACAGAGTACCCAAGACTAGGTGGGTTATAAAGAATAGAGATTTATTCGGCTCATGTTCTAGAGGTTGCACAGTCCAAGACCAAGAGGCATTTGGTGAGGGCTTTCTTGCTGTGCAATCTCATGGTGGAAGGACAAAGAGAATGTGAGAACGAGCAATCAGGAGAGTGAGCTCACAGCCTCAAGCCCTTTTATAATCAGCATGAATCTGCTCACAAGGATAGAATCCTCACAACCTAAACACCTCCCATTAGGCTCCACCCCCAACACTGTTGCAGTGTGACTCCTGGGGACACACTCAAACCGTGACACCACCTGAATAGAGCTTCGGGCCTGTACCTAACAATAAATTTATCATTTGTTCATTTGCACCATGGGGTGAGAGACTTCAAAGTAAGATGTTAAGGCTCTCAAGTGCAATAAATCTTCCTTCTCATATTGTAATGGAAAATTCTCTCTGGTTAATGGATCTTAAGGCATCCTCAAGGATTGAGCAGGAGACTTTGAGGAGGGGTGTTACAGTTTTCAGCTCCTGTTAGCAGGTGACTCCTAGTCACTGTTTAGGTCAAGGGCCAGGGGTTGCGATGTTGTGTAGAGTGTGCATGTGTATGAACTCTAAGGTGCCTGAGATAGTCTTCTTTTAGTTTTCTTTAAACTAAGCTTCCAGCCTGGCATACTGGAGAGCTCTGATAAATGGGTATTTAACAATGATCACCATCAGGACCTGGGTGACAAAGGAATGTTTGCTCCATAGGAAGGGGATGACAGAAACCACCTCGGCCTACAGTGCTAAGAGCAACAGTTCCGTTGGTAGGCTCCGGGCTCATGGAAGGTAGGGGCGCCCCTGTCCCCATGAGCACTTGCCTTGACATGGGGCCTACAGCAAGTTCTGAGAAGACCTGTCCACTAGGGTTCCTTCATTACCTGTCTCTGAGCTCCTCTTATGCCACCTACTCTGGCTCTGGCCACTCCCAGATCTCTGTCATTCCTTGGTGCTTTTTCTCATGCAGCCGGTCTCAGTCTGTTTTGTGCTACTATAACACAATACCCAAGACGAGGTGATTTATGAAGAACAGAGAAGGTGTCCCCTCCTCCACTCCTGCTCTCCCTTTGAAGTCCATGTGAGAGGCTACGTCCTCTAGGAGGCTTTGCCAGATGCCCCGCACCCAGGGCACAGGACCTTCCTCTGCACTGCCCTCCTACGCTGGGCTTCCGTCGGGGCATCGGACTGCAGTCCTTCTTGGAGTTGTGCTTGTTGTTTTCATGTTCTGTTTCCCAAGGGGCCGACAGTTCCTTGAGGGCGCAGATTGCGTTTAGTTCGTCTCTGAATTCTTAGAATGAGGTGACGCTTTCAGCCATGGCTCAAGGAGGATGGGTGAGTGCTTTCTCTCTAAGGCACTAACCTTCTGTTCGGTGGAAACCTGCGCCAGCACCGTATTTGAAAGGTGAGAGAAGCAGGGCACCTGGAGCACAGGGAGAGCACAGGCTGCAGAGGGAGGCAGGAGCTGTGGAGTGGGCCCCTGGAAGCCTAGGAGCCTAGGAAGAGGGCGTCGGGAGCCAATTCTCTCCCGAATCTGAGGGTCCAACCGAACCCTCGACTCAGGATGGTAAGTGCGGCTGCTTCTCTCTCTCCTAGTATTTCCAGATATTCGAATCACTCCCCCTTTAGAGAGAGCCAGGGGACAAACATATAAAAGCGGTAGGGAGGGCAACTAAAATGATCAAGGGGGGAAATAGGGGTGCAATTAGGTTTCTTAAGTCTGGAAAGATCAAGACGGATGGAGGGTGGGATGAAAGGTTTTTCAATCATGAAAGATAGAGTGCTGGTCGGCATCCTAACATCTTGGACCTGCATTCCTCTTTCTCCTCTACCCCCATAAAACTTGACAGGAGATAATTTTAGGAGAACTAAAGGGAATGCCGCTTCACCCAGTGAGTCGTATAAATTTTTGCAACTCTTAATCCCCAAGAGATGCTGCACAAGCTGATCATATAAATAACTTCAAGAAGGGTTTACAGATTTCAGAGATTAAAGTTCCCTAATGAGCTGGGGAATGGAGTTCCGTATTTTAGGATGTTACCTTAACTTGGCACTTATCCCCCAAGCAAGCTCCGTGCTGTGCCTGTCAGAGATGGAGTATATCAACGCTTCCAGACTGAGGAGTTTGTCATCCTCCACTCCTGGGCTGTGCTGGTCTGCAGCTGGGGGCCAGTGCTGCTCTATGGGCTTAGCAGAGCGGTCAGTGTTGGCCTGTTTTGGGCTGCCTCTAAAAAAGATGTCCTCAACCCGGGGGGAAGAGTTGGTGCTGGGCTGCCTGGGTTGTGGCTGGTGCGGAAGGAGGGTTGGAATTCAGTGCAAAGCTCTGAGCTGGAGTTGTAGCACCGAAGTTTGAAAAAGTTCAATAAATGCATTCACAAAACCTACTCTGTCAGCCATTATTAAGGAGTATAATTCAGCGTTACTTAGCACATTCATAATGGCATGCCACCATCCTCCTATCTCGTTCCCTATAAACATTTTTATCATCCCACTGGGAATCGCACACCCTGTAGGAAAGTGTGCACCCCATAAACAGTCACTTGCATCCTGCCCTCTCCACCAGCCCATTGCAATCAGTGATCTGTTTTCCATCTCTACACAGTTTCTATGGATAATTCTACTTCCCAGGTCTTCCTGGCTGAGCAGGGTTTCTACTGCATCTTGTTCCTTTGGCCCTCATCCAGTTGTTAACAAGCCCTGGGTTTGGGGACCTCACAATTTCTGCCCTCACTCCCTGGCCCTTGCCTGAGCTGCAGGTAAAACACCCTGCTGGATTCCAGGCTGGGCTGAGAACTCACCTGGAAATGCCCTGCAGGCCGAGCTCCGGTTGGCCTGGGCTTGTTTTTGGAGATGTAGGAAAAGTCCTGGGTAAACAGAAGAGTGCAGGGCTAGGTTGGGAGTTGTCTGAGTCAGGAAGGTGACTCCTCCATAGAACATCTATGGGCCTGGCTGCCTTTGGAGTATAGATGTGCCCAGATGCCTCTCCCCATGGAGGCAATAAGGCTGGGTGGCACCTTAGATGTACTCAGTAGAGGTCGGCAGTTGCTCCTGGGGGACCTGAGAGGGGACGTTGGCAGCACAGGGGTTTTCACGGTGATGGTTCTGGAGCAATTAGTCTGCACCAGAGAGTTCCAGGGTGGGAATGGGTTGTGTGCCAGGCCTGGGATCCATCCTGGGACATTTGCAGATTCCTCCCTCCTTCATAGGACTGTCCTGAGGATCAGGGGGTGCACGGGAAAGAATTCTAGAAAGTGTGACTTGTTGTGCAAGTGGAAGGCCGGACGTTTCCCACTTGCAATAATTTGAAAGTCTCCAGTACCTGCTGCCTGTTTCCAGACAACATGCTGCAGGACTGAGATAGGGGAAGAGCTGTGTGCCTTGGAGTCTTTCTCACACCTAGCTCATTAATTCACTCTCTCACCCACACATTCACTCAGATATCACTCGTACATTCACTCATTTACTCCATCACTTTGGGTATCCACTTACTCACCCATCCATTCATCCACCCTTGCTGTAGATCTTCATTCTTCAACATGGTAGCCAGCAGCCACATGTAGCAATTGAAAATTTATGAAATGTGCTAGTCTAAATTTAGATGATCCAGAGATATAAAATGCACACTGAATTTCAAGGACTTAATATAAAAAATGTAAAAATCTCATTAATAACTTTAAAAAAGTTATTGATTACATGTTCAAAGCATAGCACTTGGGGTACCTGGGGGTTAAATAAAATGTACTTTGAAATTAATTTCATCTTACTTCTTAAAATGTGACTGCTAGAAAATTTAAAGTTTCTTATGTGGTTTACATTGTGTTTTTGTGTATTTCTTCCTTTTTTTTTTTTTTGTCTAGAGCTGGTTTAATCATACCTATTCCTCTGAAGGCCACAAGGGTGTGAGACTGACAGATCTTGGTGAGAAAGCAGGTCTGGTCTGGCATCTAGCCCCTTGAATAATATCAGGGAGGGACGGAAGCTGTCTCACTAGTCCCCCAGCCAAGGACTGGGCACCCCAAACCATGAATGGAGGATTTATTACTAGCCTCTCCTGAGGGACATAGCACAATGTTTATGATTGATAAAGGCACTAAAAGCTGTTCATTATTTATGTTTGCTAGTTTGTACTTCTGTGCCTCTCAACAGTGTGGGAGTAGGAACTGAATAAATTACCCAGTGAGCTGGGAATTCTTGTAACCCATAACTCCAGTATGCTATGTATGAGTGTGTGCGCACATTTTAATGAGATGCAATTTTGTTTCAATTTGGGAAATCCCAAAAGCTCTCCTACTTTGTTTTCTCTGCTTCTAACCTAGCAGCATTGGAGGAGGCAGCAAATGGGGAGAAGAAATGGAAAGAGCCAAAAACAATCTCTCCGAAGGCCTTCCGGTATTTTCTTCACTGGGAACTTTCTGCTCTCTCTGCAACAGATGTGAAGGGTGTGCCCTCCTTCCACTGTAGAGTTGTGGCCTTCGTTCGTGACTTGTCTTTGGTCTGCTTCCCCATAGTAGGTCTTCAGGACCCACACAATCAAACCAGACAGGCTCTTGGCACAGAATGAGGAAATCTCAGGGTCCCAGCTGTGTGCCTGCAGACAAGTAAATTACAGACAGTCTCAGCATTTGAGAGGCTGTAATGAAGAGTAGAAAAAACTGGGCACTGCAAAGGATTATTCACGGCTGCTTAGGCACCACATTCTTTCATGCATTCATTCAACAGGCATGTATTGGACACATGCTCATTGCTTGGTGCTAAGAAAATAAAAACGAATAAAGCTTTCCCTCAGAACATTCCAGTGGATGGGAAAATTGTATAAAAAGGAAATGCAATTTAGTACTGCCAACTTCTGGGAAGACAGAGCAGATGTGTGTTTCCTATTTCTCCTCCTAAATATAATGAGAGTGATGGGTACCTCATCTAAGACCAACATAAACAGATGTTGAAAGGTGGAGAAGGAAGGTGCATAGCACACTGTCTAGGGATCAGGGGACCCAAAGGAGAAAGCATGATGGTGAGTTTCCTGTGTTTCCTTCTCTTGTACATCACAGACTTGGAGCTAAAGAAACCAGTGACCTCCAAATACCAACAGGTGCAGAAGAGAAACAATTCCAACAAGAGCCTGGTACGAGGGGGCCCAGGCAAGACAGAAAACTTTTAGGTAATAAATTGCTTTCTCCTGACCAGCAAAGGTCAAGACTGCCACCCTGACCAGGCTGAAAGGAGCTGCCCGTCCCCTGCTGGGGTGGCATGGAGGGAGGCCTACTGGAGGGTGGGGACTTCACCACTGCCCAAGGGTCATCAAGACAGCCTCCAACATGGCGTCAGTGGAGACCACCGGAGAGGAAGAAGGAACACTTCTGCCCATACCCACAGTCAGGGTGGTTTCATGGAGGTCTCCGGGGGACAGCCACACACCCAGCCTTGCCCACCAGGACTGGTAAGACCCTCCCGACTTGAGCATCCAAGTGGGGAACCTGGATTTATGTTCTCAACTAGCAGAAAAGGAGGCTGCCCCTCCTCTTCTCCAAGAACGGTGTCAGAGGAAGGTGGGACCATAGAAATGACCCAGGCTGAACAACAGAAAGAAAATAAATAGTCGCAAAGAAATGAAGAGAGACTCAGGGAATTTTTGGAACTGTTACAATAGATTGAACATTTGTATCACTGGAGACCCAGAAAAACAGGAGAAAGAATATGGAGCTGAAGAAAATTTGAAAAAATAGTGGCTAAAAACTTCAGAAACTTGGTGAAATTTGAATTCTATGGGTTCAAGAATCTGTGTGAATCTCAAACAGGATAAACCCAAAGAAATCCACACAAATGTACATAATGCAGAGTCAAAAATTTGAGAAACTGAAGAGAAAGAACTTGCCTCAAAAACTGCAAGAGACAGATGATGCCTCATCTACGAGGTCGTGGAAAAGAATCTGAATGACCGCAAGTTTCTCATCAGTAACCGTGGAGGCTAGAAGGAGTGGTTCTATGGGTAGTGTTTTGCTTCATTTTTTTAAAAAGATTTGTCAGCCCAGCTTTCTATATCCAGTGGAAATATTCTTTGTGAATGAAGAAGAAACAAAAGCATTCCTAGAGGTAGACTAAAGCAATTTGTTGACAGCCGACCTCCTCTAAAAGAATGGCTAGAAGTTCTCTAAGCAGAGAGTGTCTGACAAAGGAAACAATCTTGGAACATTAGGAAGAAAGAAAGAACAATACGAAGAGAAAAAAATGGTGAATATAACATATTTTCCTTCTCCTTTTGAGTTTTCTAAATTATGTTTCATGAGTGAAGCAAGAGTTAGAACACTACCTGATGTGGATTTAAAAGTATTAGACACAGATGAGACAATTATAAACAAGGGAGGATAAAGGAAGGTACAGAGAGGCAAGATTGCTACCCTTCAAACTAGTAAAATGTTAACACAAGATACTGTGAAAGTTATGCATGTATAATGTAATTTCTGCATTGGACGGAAAGAAAATACAGAACAACATACCAACAAAAATTGTAGTATTAAATTTATGCATTAAAAAAAGGAAAGATACAAATCTGTTTTCTTTCTTAACTATGAGAGAGGAGAGAGGAGAGAGGAGAGAGGAGAGAGGAGAGAGAGAGAGAGAGAGAGAGAGAGAGAGAGAGGAGAGAGAGAGAGAAAAACTAAGACCAAAACATGTTGGGAAAAATCCATAAAGATAAGAAGAAATAGGGACTGGGGTTGTAGCTCAGTGGTAGAGCACTTGCCTAACACATGTGAGGCACTGGATTTGATCCTCATAACACTAAGTAAATAAAATAAAGGTATTATGTCCATCTACAACTAAAAATAAAAAGAAGAAATGTCTATGATATTGGAAATAAATAATAGATAAAATTGGAATAACAAAGACTGATTCTTCAGAAATACAGATAAAATTGACAAACCTTAATAAAAAAACTGACAAAGATTAAAAAGAAAAGGCACAAATTACTGACATCAAGAATGGAACTGAGGACATCCTACAAAGCCTGTGGAGGTTGAAAGGTTAGTGAGGAGAAAAGACCAGCCACTTCACACACGGCACTCTGACAAGCTAAGGAAGATGGAACAGCTCCTGTGAACCAACAAGCTTTCACTATAGAGAATTTGAATAACTCCATAACTCCAAAAGAATTTGAATTCATAAGTTAAAAAAAAAAAACTCCTCATGAAAAAATTTCTAGGTCCAGAGGGTTTCACTGAAGATTCTGCCAGATGTTTAAAGAAACATGTCAATTTCTCACACTCTCTTCCTGACCACAGAAAAGGAGGGAACATAGATGAGACATAGATGAGACACTTATAAACAAGGAAGGATTTTCTAATTTCCCAAGTCATGTTAAGAACAAGTTAATTACATTCTGGCACTAAACTAGTCAAAATAGTACAAAAAAAAAAAAAAATAAAGAAAGAAAGAAAAGAAAAAGTAAAGAAAGAAAAGTGTAAACAAAATCCCCAAGGATGTAGATACAAAAAAACCCCTGAAGGGTTAATGAGTAGAATTCAGCAATATATAAAAAGCATTGTATATCATGACCAGGTCAGGATTATTCCAGACATAAAAAAAATTGGTTCAATATTCAAAAATCAATCATGTAATCTCCAAATTAACAAGGAAGAGAATAAATATAACATAATCACATATTATACCTATCAGTGCAGAAAATTAAATACCGATTCTTGATTTAAAAAAGTTTCAGGGAAAAAATAATAAATGTATTTTTTCTAATCTGATAAAGAGCATGTACAAAACCCTACAATTAATACTATACTTAATGGTAAAAATACTACTACTTTTCCATTAAGATTGGGAATGAGGCAAGAATATCCACTCCTACTAATCTCATTCCTTGTAGTTCTGCAATATATACCAGCACAAAAAAGGAAGAAAAGGAAATAGATCAGTAAGAAAGAAAATTATTCCAATTTGCAAATTATATATTTTTTATGTGTACAATCTTGAGGACTCTTAGAATTAGACCAAAACTCTTAGAATTAATAAATTAATTATCAAGGTCATGGGATACAAATAAACATACAAGGATATTGGAATAAAAATGAAATACTGTTATGGTTTAGGTGTAAGCTGTTCCCCCAAAACTTATGTATGAGACAGTGGAAGAAAGTTTGGAGGTAAAATGATTGGTTATGAGATTTTTAACCTAATCAGTACATTAATCCCCTGATGAGATTAACTGGGTGGTAAGTGAAGGTGGGTAGGGTGTGGCTGGAGGAGGTGGGTCATTGGACATGCTTTGGGAGTATATATTTGCCTTAGTGAGAAGTCTCTTCTTCCTAGTGTGGTCCTCAGCCACTTCCTCTTTACCATACCCTTCTGTCTTTGTGTTTACTCACCTAGGGCCCAGAGGAATGGAATTGGCTGTCTATGGACTGAGACCTCAGAAACCATGAACAGAAACTAAACTTTTCCTCCTCTAAAATTGTTCTTGTCAGGTCTTTTGGTCATAGAAAGTTAAAAGCTGACTAAAACAAGTCCCATTTCAAATTGCTCAAAGAGAGAGAGAGAGAGAGAGAGAGAGAGAGAGAGAGAGATTGATTGATTTAAGTGTACATCTTATGAACTTGTATGTTGAAAATGACAAAATGCTGATGAAAGAAATCAAAGATCTAAATAAACAGAGACATACCATGTTCATAGATTGGAAAATTCAACCCAGTAAAGAGATCAATTCTCCCCAAATTTATGTATAGCTTTAACACAATTCCTTTTAAAAGGAATTAACTCATGTGCATCCTAAGCAAGTAGATAGGTAAAATCATATGAAAGATGAGAGATAAATCTGTAGAGAGAAAAATTACTCTAAAACTTGTTATGGAAATGCAAAAAAAAAAAAAAAACTAAAGTAGCTAAACAATTTTGAAAAAAGAACAAAAATGTGTGACGAATCAGTCTATGTGATTTCAAGATTTATCACACAGGTATAGTAATCAAAACTGAAGGGTATTTGTGGGGGATCAGACTCAGACAGGGAGATAGAGTAGAAAACTCAGAAATAGACCCAGACAAATATGCCCAACTAATTTTTGACAAAAGAACAAAGGGAACTCAAGGGAGGATGAATAACCCCTTCAACAGATGGTGCTGGAACAGTGTGAAAGCTATGGGGAGAAAACTAAACCTAGATCTTAGCCTCATGCTGTATACAAGTTAACTCCAAATGGATTCTGGGTTGCATGTAAAACCTGAGATTTTAAACTTTAAGAAAAAAAATCATTGGTTAAATCTTTGAGAACCAGGAGTAGCCAAAGAGCTCTTATACTTGACATCAGAAGTGCACTATATAAAAAGGAAAATTGATAAATTGAATTCGTTAAAATTAAATACTCCTGCCATTCAACAGGAGCGTGTGCCAAAGCTCCAAGGTCCAAAGAATCTTGATGCATTTGAAAAGTGAAAGAAGCAGGGTGTTAAGAGGATGAAAAACAAGCTACATACTGGGAGCAAATATTTGCCAACCATCCATCCCACAAAGGATTAGTAACTAACTGGAAGACGTAAACCATCTCCAAACTCAGAAGTGGAAAACACACACAGTCTGATTAAGGATGGGTAAAATATATGAACAGACAATTCACTGGGAGGATACACACATATCAAGGAAGCTGATGAAAAGGTGTCAGCTTCATTAGCCTTTAGGGAAATGAGGTGAGAAACTACTAAAGAGTGATCAATGGCTAAAATTTAAAAAAAGAAAAATAGTGACAACATCCAATGCCGATGAGGATGCAGGGAAACCAGCTCATTCTTATATTATTGGTAGAAATGTAAAATGATACAATAACTCTGGAAAAAGTTAATTCCTTAACAAAACAAACAAGCAACTACCATACAACCCATCAGTTGCACTTAACCTAGAAAGAAAACTAGAGAGAACATGAACATCACACAAAAACCCGTACATGCTTGTTCATAATGGCTTTGTTCATAATAGTCCACAGCTGAGAACAGCCCAGATGTCCTTCAACAGGTAATGATTAAAGAAACTGGCACATTCCATCTCAACACTAGGGAATATTTGTCAGAAATAAAAAAGAAAATTGAATAATACACACAACAACTAGGATTATTCTCCAGAGAATCATGCTGAGTGAATGGAAAAAAAAAAAAAATATATATATATATATATATATATATATATATATATATATATATATATATATATATATACTTGTTCTCTATTCTTTTACTTTTGTTTCTCCTTTCAGATTAATACAGTATTTTTATGTCTGTATTTGCTTTATAGCTACTCTTCTTTGCAGTTCTTGGGAGAGTCTTTTGTCTAGGGTTATAAAGTGCACATTTAACTTAATCACAGTCTCCTGAGATTGATATTATAGCACTCTCTGTTTAACCTAAGACTCTCATGAAAAGTGTAATCCCATTGGTCCCCAATGTCCTCTGTTCTAGTTTTGTCCAGTGTATAATTTTACCTTTATGAAACCCAGAATATATTATTATGCCTTTGCTTCAGCTGATTTGCTTTTGAAGATTCTAACAAAAAAACCCATTTAAACAATTACCCACGTATTTACTATTCTCAGGGTTCTTCATTCCATCTTGAGCTACAAATTTCCACCTGACAACATTTCCTTTCCGTCCAGGAAACGTCCCTCTGCATTTCCTGTGGTGTGGAGTGTTGGTGATGAGTTCTTTTTACTCTCAGTGTCTGGGATGTCTTTATTTTACTGTCCGTTTTGAAGGATGCGTTCTGTGGATGGAGAAGGTAGGTTGGGTTTTTCCTCTCTCCGCACTCTCAGGCTCTCTCCCTGTTGTTTTCTGTTTTCTATTTCTTCTGATAAGAAGTCAACCATTATTCTTGCTGCTGTGCCCCTGTGTGAAACGCGTCTTCTTTTTGGGCTTCTTTGGAGGTCATAGTCTTTATCTTTGTGTTTCCAGCAGTTTAATTATGATATGTCTCAGGGAGGTTTTGTCTTTTTTCTTCTTTTTCAGTGTGGAGTTTGCTGACCTTCTTGGATTCATGGTTGTTTTATTTGGAAAAAAATAATTGCCTGATATTTTTGTCATGTTTTTCTCCTATGAAAAATTTTATGTAGGGGATTAATATTGATTTCCCCTTTTGTTTAGATTTAATAAGTCTTGGTATGGCACTGTTACAAATCCTGCCTTTGTTTAAAATTTTGGTAGTTTGTAAATCCTGGATTTCCTTTGCGTTAATTTTGATCTGTTAAAACGTTGCATAATGGAATGAATCTGATATAACTTTCCTAGGTACATATATGTACATGTATGTACACCACAATGAATCTCCACACCATGTACATCCACAAGACTGGGATCTTAATTAGAATAAGATATATGCTCCATGTTTGTCTAAATAAGTCAAAATTGACTCTATTGTCATGTAAAACCCCCCCAAAAAAAACTAATAAAAAAAGAAACATTCAAAATGTTGCATTATTACATTATTTTGATAGCCATGTGTTTTTGGGGGGGTCTTCTTAAGTTTTACACCTAAGGAAAGCTTCTCACTTATGTCATCTTAATCCCAGGTCTTTCCCATGATACCTTACAAGCTCTTTCTGCTAATTCCAAGATCCATGTTGTCGTTAAGTCTAATTTTATTGACTCTTTTATTTCTTAATTACTTGTCACATTTTCTGACTTTTTTGCATTTCTAGTAACTATTTGACTGTATACTGGATGTTATGGGTGATACATTCTGGAGACGTTAGACTCGGTCTTCTTACTCTGAAGAGTGTTACGCTTCATTCTTTAAAGCTGTGCGATCCCCGGAGTCCCCTTCAGCTTAGAGAGACTTGATTCAGGATCTCCTGGGATGGCTCTACTTCTGTTTTCCCTCAGTCTGGGGCTTATGTGTAGTCTCTAATCCTAAACCGTGGCTTTTCCAGGGTTTTAGGAGAAAGTCTTCTGGGGTTTACCAAATACCTCAAAATCTGGTTAGGTTTGAACCCCAAACTCTGTCTTCAAACATGAAGCAGCTGTGAAATACCTCCTCGGCTTTTCCCATCTTCTCCTCGTGGCTTCCTGCGGGATTTCTTCGTGCCTCGTTCAGTGCATTTCAAAAGAGTTTGAGGGCAGTTTGGGTACATATTTTGTGTGCTCTCCCTTCAGTGGCTTCCTGGTTTCTGAGATCATCCCCCTCAATTTCTGGCCACTTTGATAGCCTTCCACGCCAGTTTCTAAATTTAGTAAGGCTTTCTGCTTGAACTCTTATTTCCTGTGCCAATGGGGACCAGGGTGTTCCTTTCAGGAGAAAAGCCCACTAAGTGTGGAACTCATCTAGTTTTACTAGGGGTTGAATTTTGTCCCCCCAATAAATTCACATGTCAAAGTTCTAACCAGTATTTCAGAATGTGATCTGTTTTTGGAGATAGGGTCTTTAGAGAAGTAATCCAGTTAAAATGAAGTCATGGGGTGGTCTCTTAACCGATATCACTGATATCCTACAAAGTTAAAATGAGGGTACAGAAACACAGGGAGAACCCCATGGGAAGATAAAGGGAGGAACTGGAGCAATGCTTCTGTAAGCCAAGCAAGGGCAACGATTTACAGAAAGCCACCCAGAGCCAGGGGAGATACCAGGAACGGATTTTTTCCTTATGGATTTTAAAAGGAAACAATCTCCCTTTCAGCCAGTAATTAAACCTGTATGTAGTTTGGGGCACTTAGCTGGTTATTTAAATCTCCTGGAAGCAGCCTCACCAGGGCCTTGCAGAGTTGGCCAAAAGGCACTGACCCTCAGTTCTTTCAGATTCTCCCAGCTTCCCGCACTGTGCTACATTATTTTAACTTCCCCTAGAAATGTCTTTTCAGAAACCAGTGATCTAATATTGTGCCTTATTCTGCAAGCTTTGTATAACTGCTGTTGAAGACACTCTTCATTCTATTGCTCAATATCTTATATAAACGCCTAGGAGAATGGCTCCTGGTTTTTTTTTTTTTTTTTCCTTTTTAAATCACAGAATCCTTCCTTCAAATCAAAGCTTAGGTGGAAATCTAATGCCTAAAGTAGATCAATATGGTTGAAATGGAAGCTGGAGGCCTTGAGCTTCGTCTCCTCTCTCCCCTGCATTTATTTCTCTACCTCCTCCCTACCTATCACCTGCTGTGCCCCTGCAGGAACCCTGGTTAGGGTTAGGGTTAGGGTTAGGGTTAGGGTTCAGTGCTCAGTCCAGGGTAGACAGTGTTCTGAGAATTTAGTGCTAGGACAAAATTTGTCTCATTGACAAATAGTTGCGCTCGTTTCAATATTACCCAGGTTTGTAACTCCTTGAATGAGAAGAAACACATGTAAGTTAGGTTCTCAAAAGGCAGCGTTTCTTACTTTGTATCTCTTCAAATCACTGAAAATGGCTGCCTTCTTCTTTTCAACTAAAGGTGTAAAGGTGAGTTTATTATAGTCCTTAGTCCAGGATACATTATCATTACTGTTCAGACAAGGCCCCTCTGTTGTAAATATATAAGTTTGTAAGCATATGTTTTCTTATTCATTCTCCTTTTTCCTTAAACTCTGTTTCTACTCCCCACTCTTCTCTCTACCCTGTGTGCCACCATGTTCTAATGGATTTAATGAATAACTTTGTGTTGGGATGTGTTCCTTCAAATATATTGTGTTTTATATGCACACACACACACACAAACATATGCTGTTTCACACGTTGTTCACCATCTACTATGTTAAGACCCATCCATGTTGCTAGGTGTTAACAGAATCTACTGCTTTCAGCTCCTTACTCCATGGTGAGTAACCACATATGTTCTCTCTCCCAGTGATGTACCGCCCAGGTTGACTCTAAAATCTGGACAAATGGCGGTGAGCATCCATTTACATCTGCTTCCTTGGAGCTGCATGAGAATTTATATAGGATATAAGCACCGGAGTGGAATTTCTGGCCAGAGCTTATGTATATATTTATTTTGACGAGGGATTGGTGGATCGTTCTTGAGAGTGGCTGTACCCATCCACACTTCCACCAGCAGAGGCAGATGGGTCCTGCTGCTCTAAATCACCACAATGCTTGGCATTACCAGATTGTCTGAGTTTTGTCGATATGGAAGGTATTTTTTTTTATTGCTGTTTTAGTTTGCATTTAACTTGTTCTTAATTATTTTGAGCAGATTTCATGTTTGTTTTAGATTTCCTTTTCTATAAACTGCCCATTTGTATCCCTTTCTCTTTTTTTCCTTCCTTTCTCTTCTTTTTTCTTGTCTTCACTGGGAATTGAACCAGGGTGTTTTATGACTGAGCTATTTCTGCAGCCCTTTTTTATTTTTATTTTGAGACAGGGTCTCACTAAGTGACTGAGGCTGGCCTCGAACTTGTGACTCTCCTGCCTCAGCCTTGTGGTTTGCTGGGATGACAGGTGTGCACCACCATGCCCAGCCCTTGCTTGATTTTTCTATTCAGTTTGCTGCTTTTTCCTTTTTAATTTTCAAATATTCCTTACAAATTTTGTATTAGCATTTTCGAATAGAAATATAATAAAGCCTCACACAAATCAAAATGTTCTACTAGCAACCTTAAAAGAGTAAAAAGAAACCAGTGGAATTATTTTGGGTGTCTGTATTTTATGTAATCTATCTTATTTGACCCAATATAACCCAATTATTATCATTTCCATATGCAATCAACCAGTTTTTCAAAAGTTCTTAAAAACTGGTGTTCAGATGACCTCACTCCTTAGTACTTACCTGAAGAATTAAAGGCATCTTACCACAGTGATAATGCATATCCATGTTTGTAGCAGCACAATTCATGATAGCTAAACTATGGAACCAGCCTAGGTGTCCATCAGTGGATGATGGATAAAGAACCTGTGGTATGTATATATACACACAATGGAATTTTATTCAGCCATAAAGAAACATGAAATTATGTCATTTGCAGAAAAATGGATGGAACTAGAGACCACCATGTTTAAGTGAAATAAGTCAAACTCAGGAGGTTAAAGGTCTTATGTTTTCCCTCATATGTGGAAGCTAGAGAGGAAAAAGGAAAACAAAGGTGGGCGTGGATCTCCTCAAAATTAAAGGAGATAAGTAGAGGAAAGGGAGGAGTGGGAGGTAAGGAGGGAGGGGAGAAGTGCTCGGGACTGATATTGGCCAAATTATATTGCTGTATTGTGTGCATGTACAAATATGTAACAACAAATCCCATCAATAGATACAACTATAATGCACCAAATAAAAAATGAGGGGAAAAAAGGCTGGTGTGCATTTTACATTTCTAGCATACTTCAGTTTGGACTAATCACATTTCAAATACTCAGTAGCCACATGTGGGGCTGGGGTGGTGGCTCAGTGGCAGAGCGCTTGCCTAGCATATGTGAGGCGCTGGGTTCAATTCTCAGCACTGCATATAAATAAATAAATAAAAATAAAGGTTCATCCATAACTATATATATTTATTTATTTTTAAAATTAAAAAAATTTGCATTACAATTCTTGATACACCTTTATACCACAATTTATCATGTCTCTGATTGTATACAAGGTAAGTTTATATATTTATTTATTTTATATATAAAAGACTACTAAAAAATACTGAGTAGCCACATGTGGCTAATGGCTACCTTATTGGGCATGAAGCTTCCTTTATAAACTTCTTTGTCAGCTCTACATGTTGCAATTATTTTCTCTCATTTTATGACCTGAATATTAACTATTTGATGGTGCTCTTTATAACCATTCTTTATTTTAATTTTAATTTGTTTTTTTAATTTTAAGTAATCATAATTTATATACTAGAAAACATTTTTTTTTAAATTCAGAATCTACAACTTCCTGTTTTTCTCTCTCTCTGAGGCTCAGATGTAAAATGGCTCTGGCATGAATTTCCTTAGACTGGCATCTAAAGAGCTTGTGTCTCCTGCAGAATAAAATTATGGCAATCAGGATCTCTGCTTCTGGCAAGATATGGAAGGTCCACACTTATCCTTTTTTTTGAAACAAATTTTTAAGAAAGGAAAAAAGATTTATACACACACACCCACCTACCCACCTATACACAAATACCCACAATCCTATGCATATATGAATGTGCACACACATATGTAAATGTTTATATATATAAAACCACTGTTTTCAAGGGACAGAGACCCTGAGAGATGGGAATCAAATGATGCAATCTCTAAGGTTTCTCCAGCTTCTGACCTGGAGAGAGATTTTAGGCCACATGGAGCCCAGGGATCCTTGAGTTGAGGATTTGGAGATGGAAGTTGAGGGATACCAAGGAAAGCTAGACCAGAGCAGATGAGTGGGGAGTGTGGAGTGGGGGTAGGGAGGGAGGGGGAGAGGGAGAGAGAGAGAGAGAGAGAAAGGGGGAGAGAGAGGGAGGGAGAGAGAGAGAGAGGTGCTGCATGTGAGAGCACTCTGAAGAGTCTCAGAGGTCTCTTATGAGCCTTCAGCTGGGTACCAGTCATCGTATCTGGATGAGGAAACCATTAAAGTGGGAGGAGGAGTGACCAGAAAACAGCAGAATGAGCACTGTCAAAGCCCACACAGGCTCAGAATTAATCAGCCTTGTTTCTACCAGAAACAGTGAAAAATTACAAAAACAGAAACAGAAAAATGGCTCTGTCCAGCTCCCTGAGCATTGGGTACTTAGAAGACCTTTGTTTCAGTATCAGAAAAAAATCTCACCTTCCAGCAAAACAAAAATACATTTATTGAGGGCTATTTAAAATACCTTTCTCAGGGCTGTGGTTGTGGCACAGTGGTAGTCTGCTTTCCTAGCATGTGCGAGGCACTGGGTTCAATTCTCAGCACCACATACAAATAAATGAATAAAATAAAGGTCTATCAACATCTAAAAAAAAAAAAAGAATATTTAAAAAAAATAAAATACCTTTCTCTACATTATTGCACTGAGTTTGTTGTTTGGAAGCAACTCATGATGGGTATATGCCCTGTTTTAAAGACAAGGGGACAAATTATCCGACTTGCCCAAGTACTCCCAGCTTGTCCAAGGTGCAGGGAGGATAAATCCAGGAACTCAGAAGCACAGCACCACAGGAGCATTTACCCAGCGCTTGCTCTGAGGAATCCCTTGTGGGACTGATTTTGGTCTCCAATGAGGCCTGCAGGGGAGTTTAGACCCTGCTAACTTACTGGAAAGGCAGGAAATGGCAGAGCTGGCACGTGCGATTGGCAGTCCATCCAGAGCTTGTATACCCCACCCGGATGGCAAGAACTGCAGATCAACATCTGGTATGAATGGAGGGTCCCCATGGGCCAGGGTCCTTATGGAACTGTGCAGAAACAAAATGAGCCTTGAAAATTCCTCAGGAATGCACAATGTTGGAAAACTCAAGCCTTAAAAAAAAGAACTCCTTTGGGGTTGGAACAGATCTCTGCTGCGAATGAAGTATTTCCCTTGTGTTTTGGGGGTCTGTTGTATAAAAATGCCATTTCTTTCAAATACCAGAATCCTATTTAGTGTAGTAAGGTGCTCCTTCCAGGAAACCTGGGAGGGCTGGGGAGCCAGCACTCCCTCAGTCGATGCTATGTGATCACTGAAGGTAAGGACGGGTGGACTCACCCACTCTTTCAAAATTGCTTTCTTCCTATTTTTTTTTTTTTTTTGTTTGTTTGGTACCAGGGATTGAACTCAGGGGCACTCCACATCTGAGCCATATTCCCAGCCCTTTTTATTTAGAGACAGGGTCTTAGTGCCTCGCCTTGCTGAGGCTGGCTTGGAACTCACGACCCTCCTGCTTCGGCTTCCGGAGCCACTGGGATTACAAACGTGTACCACCGTGGCTGGCTGCTTTCTTCCCTTTTCTAGATCCAGAATGGCCACATGTGAGTAAATTAAATATGCTTACAATGTGACTTGGCTGTGTGCAGCCCTCAAGCCACCCCTCGACCGTTCGCGCCTGTAGGAGATACTACCCATTAACCCCAGGGCTCTTCCCACAGCATGGGGACTTGACTTCAGAGCCCAGCTCAGCCCAGCGCTTAACCAGGCAGCTGCAATCAGTCAGTGGGAGTTGGCATGGTACCTGGTTGTCTTCTCTGAACGATAGCAATGCTGCTCATCTCCAAAAATACATTGGAGTCACTTTGAAAAATATCTATCCCTAGTAAAATGTAAATAGACATTTGTAACTCTAATCATAGGATGCAGAATTAGCCTAATCCCCAGAGCCCTGAGTCTGAACCCTGCACCTGTATGAAAACTTGCATGTCTGCCTAGCAGTACCACAGGCCAAGCAGAGGGGAAGACGGGAGAGGCCTGTGCTGGGGTCTCCGGGGATGAAGAGGCTTTGATTTCCTTTCTCTAGGAGCAGGACATGGTGAAGGGACCAGGAAGTGGGGGCACACAGGAGTTCACTCAAAATGCCAGTTCTGCCTGATGGATGTTGGGTCCCTGATGTCTGTATGCCCTAGATATTTTGGGGACTACAAAAGTTCCCTTCCCTTATGTAGTTGTGAAAGTTTAAATGAATCGTAACGGCACCCCAGGATGTCTCTTGCAGAGCATGCTG